>NC_141691.1:431212247-433612247 GCF_964263255.1 Lissotriton vulgaris
AGGGTGGTCGATCCCAAATCTGTTGCCTGGGGTTCGAGTCTCGGCATTGACGCTCAACATCCTGTGATTCAAATCACTTAATCTCCCTGTGCCTAACAAACAAAAAAACAAACATTTGCAATTCAATCAGTCTCGCCTTTTGGACTACATAAGTATTTAGCGATGCAGCATATTAGCCTGGGTGCTGAAACATCTACTGTTCTTTAACATGGAGGGTAAGTAAGCACCAAACTGCAGGACCCGCCAGGTATAGGAACATATATAGAGAAATATTGCCTTTCAGTGGGAAATGGTATAGTTCATAGCTCTGTTTTTAAAATGAAATCAGGGCCTTCAGTGGTCATTACACTGAAAATATAAGATTTGAAAAAAATATTGTTTATGGGTGCTCCTGGAAGACAATTTCTATGGACTGGAATGTAGAGAATGCTAAAATTATTCTGGTTATTTTATTGACCTCTGCTGATCGTTTTTTGCCAGGAAAGTTAAATAGAGACAGTTGCCAGGAAAATTAAAAAAAGAAAGTCCCTAAGCATATACCAATTCTGGTATTTTGCTGACCTCTCCTGGTCGTTTTCTATCAAGACAGTTAAAGAGAGGCAGTTGAACAAGCAGAAAGCAATACTGGTATTTTACTGACCTCTACTGGTCGTTTTCCATCAAGACAGTTAAATAGAGGCAGCTGAACAGAAAAAAGCCCCAACGCGGAAGCAGACAAGTCCTAGGGCTGATCTAGAGAGCCCACAAAGTACATACACATATAAGTATTGCCACAGCCAGTTTCCCTCTCCAAGAAAGTAAAACTAGGGCGCACTCCGGATACAAAACTAACCATCTTTATTTGCGGGGGATCAGCATGACGAGTTTCAGCATTTTGCCATCGTCAGATGCACTCCCCTGCCAAGTGCCACCGCCACTGCAGTCTCATTTTCAAAAGTGATTTGGCTCTCTGAAGTAGAAAAGTGCCCACCTGCGTTTCGTTGGGGGAGGAGTCGCTTCCATAGTCAAGCACTAGAAACTGCAACTCCCAGAGTGCAGTAGTAGTCCTCAATGTGCTGCAAGCGACGTTCTGTTTACCAGATTTTTTCGACCCCACAATTGAGGCTGGTCGACAACGAATTTAGGAGAGGGGTCACAGTGTTTATTCTGGGCATGCAGCCAGTTTTGATCCGTACTTCCCACCTTCTACACCGCCGTAGAACACAGTCCGGGACATGACTCGAGTAGCGGTGTCTCTCCATGTGGTCATGGACTTTCTTTGAAAGCGGGGTAATGTTCTTGAGCGATGTTAGGCTGTACCAGTTTATTCCCTTTACACCGGTCATTTCGGAAGGTGCATCCCTTGCACGGCTCTCACTCCGCGCCAATGTTGCCACAGCCAGTTTCCCTCTTCAAGAAAGTAAAACTAGGGCGCACTCCGGATATAAAACCAACCATCTTTATTTGCGGGGGATCAGCATTACTCGTTTCAGCATTTTGCCTTCATCAGATGCACTCCCCTGCCAAGTGCCACCGCCCCTGCAGTCTCATTTTCAAAAGTGATTTGGAACTCTGAAGTAGAAAAGTGCACACCTGTGTTTCGTTGGGGGAGGAGTCGCTTTCATAGTCCAGCACTAGAAACTGCAACTCCCAGAGTGCAGTAGTAGTCCTCAATGTGCTGCAAGCGACGTTCCTGTTTACCAGATTTTTTCGACCCCACAATTGAGGCTGGTCGACAACGAATTCAGGTGAGGGGTCACAGTGTTTATTCTGGGCATGCAGCCAGTTTTGATCCGTACTTCCCACCTTCTACACCGCCGTAGAACACAGTCATGTAGGAAGAGGGTGTGGTCTAATGGGCTAGGGTGGTTGATCCCAAATCTGTGGACTGGGGTTCGAGTCTCGGCATTGACGCTCAACATCCTGTGATTCAAATCACTTAATCTCCCTGTGCCTAACAAACAAAAAAACAAACATTTGCAATTCAATCAGTCTCGCCTTTTGGACTACATATGTATTTAGCGATGCAGGACATTAGCCTGGGTGCTGAAACATCTACTGTTCTTTAACTTGGAGGGAAAGTAAGCACCAAACTGCAGGACCCACCAGGTATAGGAACATATATAGAGAAATATTGCCTTTCAGTGGGAAATGGTATAGTTCATAGCTCTGTTTTTAATATGAAATCAGGGCCTTCAGTGGTCATTACACTGAAAATATAAGATTTGAAAAAAATATTGTTTACGGGTGCTCCTGGAAGACAATTTCTATGGACTGGAATGTAGAGAATGCTAAAATGATTCTGGTTATTTTATTGACCTCTGCTGATCGTTTTTTGTCAGGAAAGTTAAATAGAGACAGTTGCCAGGAAAATTAAAAAAAGAAAGTCCCTAAGCATATACCAATTCTGGTATTTTGCTGACCTCTCCTGGTCGTTTTCTATCAAGACAGTTAAAGAGAGGCAGTTGAACAAGCAGAAAGCAATACTGGTATTTTACTGACCTCTACTGGGCGTTTTCAATCAACACAGTTAAATAGAGGCAGCTGAACAAAAAAAAGGCCCAACGTGGAAGCAGACAAGTCCTAGGGCTGATCTAGAGAGCCCACAAAGTACATACACATATAAGTATATACTACAATATATACAAGAGGTCTCGAATGCTCAAACTAAAAAAAGAATGTGTCCTTTTGTAACATAACTGTTTCCCATGTAAAGTGCTCTGAAATCTTTGGGTCAAGTTCCCGCTACATAAAACTCCGGGGAAAAAATGTGCCAGGTGAGGGAATTTTGCAACTTGGGTAGGACACCGGTGTAGCAAATACAGATGATGTGAGCACCCAGAAGGTTATATATTCGGACATTATCAACACTTTTTAGTCATGCCTACGGTTTGTCAAATAAATTCTATTGCTTGCTTCTTAAAGTGTGAGAATGGCTTTTCACTAAGGCAGGGAGAATAAACTAAGTGCAGGTGGCTACCTGGGCCGGAGTTCAAAGTGGATACCTAGGTAGGTCTGTCCCTGAACCTTTTATGGTACATTTCAACTTTAATAGCCACCCAGAAGAATAAAGATACTTTTTCATGCTTCTCTATGTAAAATCAACCAAACCTTGATAAAAAAAAAATCATCAAACTACGTTCTGACATTTGCTATGAAGACTGCATCTATACTGTGTAAATAACAAACTATCAAAGGCTGGTGCTACAGAACCTATCAATTCAAGGACTTCAGCCAGGTTGTTGATAAATACATTAATGGCCACAGGACTCAATGTACACCACTAGGATCAACAATTAACAATACCAATCTGTTTTGTTAGTTTAACTCGTAGCCCAGAGAGTGCAGGATTTGAGTCAAAGACATACCGTGGGCCTCAGCTTCTCCCCTCCTTGTTCTATTTCAAATTAACTCACTATTAGTGTCGCTGTACTGGGCAGTCGAAGATGGCTTTTGTTTAAGAGTTCTAAGCTTTATCTGTTATTTCTGAGTTCACTGTCGACTTAAATAATCCAAGGGATAGGGCATTTTTTCTGAAAGATTACAATTAGTAGAGAGTTTTTAATTCCATTAATGAAGGCTAGTAGAGATTCCTTCATGTTTAAAGAAGCACACATTACTGCCCTCTAATTCACTCAAGATCGTAAATTGGTTCACTGGTTTACTGGACTGTAAGAGACGTCTAAATGCAAGAAAAAAGTATGCGAGCACATCAACAGACCAGCAGTCTGCCTTACTCACTTTGGCCTACAAGGTGGCACAGATGCCCCCACTTACTCAGTCATCATGTTACAATTTACAAACCCAGTGACGGTGTGTGGGCATGATTTGTTTCTAAAGTCATATTTGCTTTTAGTGCTCACCATAGCCTTTGTCTAACAACTCCCAAGAATTTGAGTTTGGGTTCGGCATGTTGCACTCATCTGCACTTTGACAAACCTGTTTTGAAATTTAAGTGAGTTGTTATCCTTGTACTTACTTCAACTCTTTTTCTACCTGCATAGAGTTTGTTTCTTTAATTTCTAAGGTCCGGATTATTTTTCAGCTGTGTCCATGGTGTGTGTTGCAATTGGATTCTGCCCATTCAGTGCACCCAGTTTTTAAGCTTTATGGATCACCTGTGGGTGAGCCTCACAACATGTTTCTCACTCATGTTAATCACATGGCAAACGGCCTGTGCGTGATTACTACCAGTGCCTGCTTTTTAAGACGAGGCTACTGCGACACAGCAAGGATATGTGGCACTTGGAGGGTTAGACGTGGATTGAATGCTTGAACTAATCTTCCTCACTGGTAATTGTTTGTGCTGCATCCCAATCCATCAGTATTTTGCATATCGTGCCACCTCAGTTTGGACCCAGCTTATGCAAATCATTCTTGTCCCTGTTCCAATTGATGCCAAGCCAGCAACTTCCTCAACTGAAACACAAGCAACCCTGGACTGGTTTCACCCTTGTTTTAGGCTCATCAGATTGGTATAGATTGGTTCCAGTGACACAGTGTGCCAGGACACACATCTGGGCATAACTGACCCACTTAGGGCAACATACTAAAGGATACAAAAAATTATGGATGGAATGCTTGAATTAATCTCAACCACCGGTAATTACTCAGGGCCACATCCCAACCCTTCAATATTTTGCACACAATGCCACCTCAGTTTAGACCCAGCTCTATGCACATCAGTCTTTACCTTGCTCCAATTGGAACGGTCCAGCCCAAACTGCCAAGCCAAGTCCTACCTGAACTTAAACACAAGCAACCCAGGGCTGGTTTCGCCCTTATTATGGACTCCTTAGCCAGGTATAGCTTGGTTCTATGGACACATTGTGATCAGAACTCACGTCTGGAAAATCCCTTCCCACTTAGGGCGGCATAGAAAAGTACAAAAAGTGATGGATGGAATGCTTGAATTAACCTCAACTACTGGTAATTACTCATCACAATCCATCTTAATTTTGCACCTCATGCCACTTCAGTTTGTACCCAGCTATATGCAAACCAGTCTATGCCCTCCTCCAGGTAGAACAGCCCAGCACGAAATGCTAAGCCAGACACTTCCTGAACCGGAACACAAGCACCCCAGGACCAGTTTCACCCTTGTTTTGGTCTCATCAGCTCGGTATAGCTGTGTTCCATGAAACATTATGTCAGTGTATACTAATAGGGTAAGTCAGCGTGATTTACTGTTTCGTCTGTAGTGACACTTTATTATGCACATAGAGAGAAAAGTGCCAAAGAGAGCAGTTTTGCTTCCCTTTGGCCTACAGCGACCACTCTCCTCAGCACAGCAGGAGAGATGCTCATCTTGCATGCTCTGATCCAGGATGGTGTTACAGCAAACAAATGATGGATGGAATGCTGACAATTCAAACATTATCTCCCAGTCAAAAGATCTGGGTTAAATCCATCGTTCTTTTGCCCACTACGCCACCCCAGTTTGAACCCAGCCATATGCACATCAGTCTCAACCCTGTGCCCCATGGAAACAGTCCAGACCAAACTGCCAGGCCAGGTCCTACCTGGACCGGAAACAAGCATCCTGGGACCAGTTTCAGGGTATGTCGCCTTTCCCCAGCCAGGCTAGCTTGAATCCAGTGGCACAGTCAGCAAGGGACCCACGTCTGGGCATACCCATCTCACTTAGGGCAAAAAGTGTTACAGCAAACAAATGATGGACGGAATGCTGACAATGCAAACATTCTCCCCCAGTCAAAAGATCTGGGTTAAATCCATAGTTCTTTTGCCCACTACGCCATCCCAGTTTGGACCCAGCCATTCACAAATCAGTCTTGATCCTGTGCCCCATGTGAATAGTCCAGACCGAACTGCCAGGCCAGGTCTTCCCTGGACATGAAACAAGTATCCTGGGATCAGTTTCAGGGTATGTCTCCCTTCTTCAGCCAGGTTAGCTTGATCCCAGTGGCACAGTGAGCAAGGGACCCACGTCTGGGCATACCCATCCAGGATGGAGCGCCCCATAATGCCCTGTGAGACTGATCAATTTGCATATTTTGCTGCGTGTGGTGGCACCAAAATGGACAGGGGGCCCACCAATGTTATTAAGGAGGCATTGTGGCACTGCTCCCCCCCAAGGAATTTCTACAATTTTGACCCTATGTCTGCGGTGTTGTAGAATCCTGGATCTTCCCAGGATTTTGATTATTCTTACAATGCAATGCCAAGGCCTGAAGGTGGGCTAAGGCGATACATGTACTAAGGCATCCTCTAAACATTAGCTCTATATTTTCACGTAATGTAATAAAAATATGTTGTCCTTAAAGGGCTGTTTTTATAATTGCATTGTTATGTTGGGAACATTTATATAAAGCACACAAATATGTTTTACTCATTTTAAATGTCATCCAAATTAATTCAAAGCACATTAAAGGAACTAAGTGCATTTCAGCATGATTATTATTAGTAATGATTGAATTTATGTTCAAACTAATGTGTTTAACAGGCGGTTTGCTGGTCTTGAACCTTTGACCAAGCCAATAGATTTACCTTATATGTTTGTATGATCCCTTTAGGGGTTCAAAAGTGATTATGCATTGTCATGTCTGGTATTTTCCATTTGCCTATGTACATAGTTGTAAATTGCTGAATAGTATTTAGTAGTGTGTGTGTAGTAAATGCGGCTTTCCTTTTTCTAAAGAAAAAGCACTGAATTGGACAATCATTTATTGAGTGTTATCATTGAATGCCAGTGAATGGTGATTACTAGTTCACACCACTTTCCCGGAGACCCCCTTGGGCTGCTTTTCTTTGCTACCCTGAGAGAGTCAAACGCTACAATGGGGTGCTTAGTTCCCAGTAAGGAGAATTGTGCACCCATTACTTGTGCAGGCCATAAAACTGATAACCTACCGACAGGGCAGGTTTCTGCATAGCTACTATTACCAATATCTGAAATCACAATCACCCTTTCTTTTGAAAATGACTTTTATCATACAAAGCCTTACTGGGGTCACACGTTTTCAGGATCAGGCTTGAAAGCACAAACAATTTTATAAGCGTCACTAGAGAGGGGGTTGGGTCCGCCCACATGTTGGGAGCAAGGAGTACATGTTTTAATTAGGCAGAAGTTTTTTGCTTCCACAAAAATTTCTTGCTTCCATGCAGCTGTGATCATTTTGTATATTTATCCATCTGCTTTGTGCTATTACAAGCTATTACAAGCCATAGTTGAGCTACATACTAACACATGGATCTGTATAAAACTTGAAGACGGATCCTATATCTCCAGAAAAATACAAACATCTTGTGGAGTAAAACAAGGTTGGTGCTGGCACCCCTCCTTTTTAATCTCTCCATTTTCAATCTGTCGGAGTCACTCAACGAAGTCAACTCTAATCCTTCAAAACTTGCCCGGGTAAGTGTTATCAATTTTCTGTATGCTGATGACCTTGTCCTGCTCAGCCATACCAGGGTCGGGTTGCAGAGATTACTCGATTAGCAATCTACTTACACCATCGAAAACAAACTGAAATTGAACTTATCAAAGACATGGGCAATGACTTTTGGGTTAAGGAAATACCAAAGTAGCAGTTGGCAGTTCAATGGTAAAAGTATTGATAGGGCCATTTCATATAAATATCTGGGGGTCGACATGGACAGAAGGGGCTCATACTCCAAACATAGGGATGAGGTAGAAGCCAAAGCTTTGACAATCCAGGTGGCATTTACAAACCTTGAAAGGCAGTTGCCCGGCCCAAGTCTGACTCTTTTCATAAGTGTCATGAAGGCAAAACCCCTCAATTTCCTCACTTACAGCCAGGAGATCATGCAAGGGAAAGACAACAGCCTTGTGAACAAAATAATAATAAGAATCTTCAAACAAGTGCTCAGCCTTCCAGAAACCTCATCCTCCACTCAAATATGGGTTGAGTTTGGTCTCCAAGACCACCGAGAGGTAGGGGCTGAAGCATTCATCAGGGTGTGTAACAAGTTACGTACTTCCAGAGAAGGAAGCTTGGAGGCCTTTGTGTGGAAGGAAATTTCAGCTGGGCAGCTTGGTAGATTGTACTATGTTATTTACAAGTCTCTTTAAAACTCCTGGATGCAGAACAAATCTGGAGCTCCAATCCATCGCAGCAGGCACTTAAAATCTACATTATAAAAAACGTCGGTTCTGGTCTTTCCATTTGGACAGAGCCCAACTGGTACAACGTAAGCATGCCTAGTGAATCGAATCAGAGTTTAAGCCAGGGATTGTGGCAATTCAAATGTCATATACCTACTCAGAGTTGTGGAAAAAAATGATTTTGGGCCCTCAGAATGGGTGGATGGTCATTCCTGTATCACTTGCCAAGTTGGCGCCCCACAAGCACCAACATAACGTGCAGGGGGTGTGTGAGCAGAAAGGAAACAATTCAGCAAGTGGTATGCCTTTGCAATGCACTACATTAATGATCAAAAGATTTTGTTAAAGGGCGAATGGAACAAACTTGGCATCCCCACTTGTCGACAAGCTATCCTTGCATCTATGAATCCGGACAATCCACTGCTTAATATCCGGTTCACCAAGTTTGTCACAAGAGCAGAAAAAAGACTTATAAACTGCCACAGCCAGCAAGCCAACAACTGCTAATCCATAACGGGGAGAACTAAGCCAGGTGTTGTTTTGTAGATGTACTCATTTCACTGTACTATTTAACAGCAGTGGAATATGGCTCTTTGCACATTGTTTACTTACTGTTCTCTGTCTTGTGTGACCTTGGAACTTTTACGTTTTGCATGTAGGGGTTTTACTTCACAAATAGAATTGTACTATTAGCGGTTTAGCTATCAGCTTTTTAATAATGACTAATGTCTTGCCCTGTGGCCTTAGTTGATGCTAACTTAGAACCGACGACTATGGCTCCCAACTGCTTCTTTACTGTTTCTTAAAAAGGCCAAATTGTCTAGATGAAGTTTACATTTCAACATCATGAATAAATATAGATTGTTAGGTTTTTTAACTATTTATCATTGAGCTTCACATCTTTCTATTTGCCTGCAACTATACTAATGCATTTAATGGACGCATGTAGGTGGATTTTATAAAAGCAAGAAGAAATAATGTAAGCAAAAACACAGGATTTAGTTAACGCTTGTTTACTACTTTACTTGTAAATATTTTAGCAATTGTTGGACATACGTCTTTTTTTATAAATGATGCACGTCCACTATTGTAATGATTTTTATTTATCAAACAATAAAGTATTCCACCACTCAAATTCCACCACCATCTGCTTAAGCTTTAACTTTGTGGGACACACACATGACATTGAAATGCTATTAAAGTGTCTACGAGAGCAAGATAATATATGTTATTTGTCTCTAGCAGCAGCATAGATGGAAGGAGGGCAGTCATTAAACTACATGGATTTTTAGGTCTGGCTTGAAAGCGCAACCTGGCCTTTGATCCTCCACCAATATTATTCTACAGTTCTTTGCTTACACACAATCACATATATATTCTCATACTATGTACATGAAATGCTTCATATTACCAATCCAATCAACATTCCTTTAAAGCGAGACCTATTTGCATTACCAATGCTTGTCTTATCATAGAGCTTCTATGAGGAATACAATTTTTTTGAAGCCATGCATGACATAAAATGATGTACTCTAGAAACTTGCTCAAACCCATCTGTTTCATGATGATTAAATGCATTGTGCTGCAGCTTAGAGGAGTCTCACGCCATGACACCTTCCTCTGTAACCACTGAATTCTACAAAACTCTTATAAAATAAAATAGGGGTCATCAGCACATTAAGATTGTTCACTACAGGGATTTAGTGCACCACATGTGTTTACATGGACCATTAGGATGTGGCAAATTCAAATACCTTGCTAGAAGCACACTGATTTTTATTGGTGATTATGTTGGTGTTAAGCTTTAAATATATATGCTAGCACTTCATCCTAGGTATGATGAACTCTATGGGCTTTATTCACAAAGGTAAACTTAAACTTTTCTGTTCACGATTGTTTGCTATTCACAAAGGGATTTACGAGTAGCATCTTTACGAGTAAGGAGTTACCGCACATAAAAAGACCTAGCTAAGGGACTGTTTCACAAAGGTAATGTTAGACAAAACGTTTAAGGGCCCGATTCACAAAGGTAAACTGAAACGAAAGTCTAACTTTATGACTTTCGGTATTCACAAAGGGCATTTACAAGTCGTAAATGCCCTTTGTGAAAAGGTAGACTTTCGGTATTCACAAAGGGCATTTAAGTAGTAAAGGCCCTTAGTGAATACTGAAAGTCATAAAGTTAGAATTTTGTGTCAGTTTATCTTTTTGAATCTGGTCCATACTATATTACTTTGCAGTATTCTCAAAGGGACTTACGAGTAGTATCTTTATGACTGCACTCAGGCGAAGACTCTGTTATTAGGGTAGAGACTATGCGATTGTGGTGGAACCTCCCCACTCAGGTGGGGATAGTGTAATTTCACACACCGGCATGTAATTTATTCCACCTGCAACCCATGAACTGCAAACCACATAAAAACAGCACACATTCTAGGCTCTGTTTTTTCCACACACATACTTCACCCACCTGCTCTATGCCTTGCCATCGGCATAGAATCATATAAAATATGAGGAGGAAGAAAAACTTCACAGAGAAGGATACCCACATGATTTTCAGATTTGTATTGGAGAACTACAAAAAACGACATGGTCTTCCTTCATACCTCAGCAGTGCAACACAAAAGCCCTGTGGCAGCAGTTGACTAATGCAGCCAGTGCATTGGAGGAGGATGTCCTGTCTATCACCTACATTAGAAAGAAGTGGCAGGATGAGAGGAGGTGGGCGAAGGAGAAGTTATATAACATATAAAGTCCACGGGTCAATTTGGTTCCAGACAGGAACAGCTCAAAAAGCACAATAGATATTAACCTAAATCCAGTGAAAAAAAGGCCTATTTAAATGGACGGAATCTCATCACTCATACGTAGGTAGATCGATACAGCCTACAGTCACCTGTGGTCTTCAAACAAATGATTGTTGGAAAGTGGGTATTGGTAGGGGCAAATGTAGGTCTGCCACTGGCAATAAGGCCACTAAAACATGATAGGACTCAGCATAGGTCTCAGAACATTATTCCTATGCTCAACCCTTGGTAACGTGGCTGCGAGCAGACAGGTTTAACTTCAAAGACAGGTATATAAAGCATTAAAAAACACAATTTCAGTAAATAATTAAGACACAACACAAAATAAAACTCCAACACCAATTTATACAAATAGATAATATTTTTAGCTTTTAAATGACACCAAAATGAAACAAATCCACTGTAGGGAACCAAAGGTATGAATTCTTAAAGATTAGTCACTTCCTAGTCCTTAGAAATAAACAGTGCCCCTTTTAGTCATTTCGTTTTCTCTGACAGGGGCACACCTTTATAAATTGTTCTGAAGAATTCTCACCACTGACATAATAATATTAATAAAGCCATTTTAAAGCGCCTGGCTGTACTAAAAATAGTGTGTCCCCACACTAGAATGCTACTACATCTCAAGAGACAGAAAGTGAGGGAAAGTGAAGCAGGGGTCAGAGGAAGGAGGGAGAATTAGGTGAATGGATACAGATGAGTTTTGAGTTTAGCACGGAATTTAGTTTCTGAAGGTTCCATACGAAGATCAAGTGGTAGTTCATTCCAGTGTTTAGGGGCCAGGTGTCTGAAAGAGCGGCCACCCATCTTGGCTCTGCGCTTGCGGGGGAGTTTGAACAGCATAGCTCCGGCCGACCTCAGGTTTTTGGTGGGGCGGTGAATTGTGAGGAGCTTTTGCAAATATCCTGGGCCTTTGCCCTGGGCGATGCGGTGCGGAAAGCATAAGGCTTTAAATTTGATGCGATCCTTGACCGGGAGCCAGTGAAGCTTCGCTAGAGCATTCTTCCCAGATGCTCTACGAGGCAGGTTGAGTACCAGGCGGGCAGCAGCGTTTTGCACGCACTGCAGTTGGTGTAAGCCTTTTTTACTTAGACTTAGGAGTAGGACACTGCCGTAGTCAAGATGGGGTGTGACTAGGGCATGGACAAGTGTCTTTCTGGCGTTGATGGGGAGGAGGTCAAGGACGTTGCGGAGGGTTTTTAATGTGCTGAAGCACCTTCCCGTGACTTTATTGACCTGAGACCTGAAAGAGAGATCCGAGTTGAGCATTACTCCAAGATTTCTGACAGAGTCCACGGGGGAGGGAAAATTGTCCAGTTCCGCCGGCCACCACATGTGCGACCAGGCAGAGGGGGATTTGCCAACAACTAAAAGTTCAGTTTTTTCGCCGTTTAGGCATAGACTGTTATTGTTCATCCATAATGCCACTGATGACAGGCATTTGGAAAAGTTAATGGCATCTTCCGTATGGTCGAGCTACAGCTTGATCATCAGTTGGGTGTCGTCGGCATACGTAACAATATCCACCCCAAAAGCTTCAACTATGTGAGCCAGGGGTTCCATATAAAGGTTGAACAGGGTAGGGCTTAAGCTGGAGCCCTGTGGAACCACATGTCTCAGCTTCCGGGGGGAGGATGTGAAAGGGGGACAGTGCATCTGGCAGCTTCTGCTGGCCAGGAAAGATTTTAACCAGGCATGGGCAGATCCCTCCACTCCCATGTCAGAGAGGCAAGACAGCAGCGTTGTGTGCAGCACGGTGTCGAATGTTGCACTGAGGTCTAGTAAAACCAACGCTGCTGTCTGTCCTTTGTCCGCCATCTGTCTGAGGCACTCAGTGGAATAGAGGACGGCTGACTCAGTCGAGTAGCCGGCTCTAAACCCCGATTGAGTAGGGTGGAGGAGGGAGTTCTCCAGGTATTTCATGAGCTGCCCGTTGACCACTTTTTCCACTATTTTAGCACAGAAGGGAGGAAGGGAGATGGGACGAAGATTTTGAAGTTGGGAGATGTGGACATTAGGTTTTTTTTTCAGAGGGATGGACTGGGCTGTTTTCCATGTGTCAAGAACATTGCATTCTTGGAGAGAAAGAGTGATGATATGAGTGATCTGATCGATCATACTCTCCAAGACTCCCTTACAGCGGTTGGGGGGGCAAACGTCACAGGGGGAGCCAGACTGTATGCTTTTAACAATGTTCAGCAGTTCCTTTCTCTCAGGTACTTTAAAGCATGTCAGGCGGGATTTAACAGTGGAGTTGTCTTTGACTGCCATCTGTGTGCTAGGGGAATCAGCTCCGTCAGTGAAAGTAGCATATATTTTGTCGACCTTGCCGACAAAATGATCAGCTATGGAATCGCATAGCTCGCTGGAGTAGCTGTCTTGCGCTTTGAGAATGGTTGGGACCGTTAACTCTTTGTAAATGGCAAAGAGTTCTCTAGTGGGGTTGTCGGCAGATTCTATTCTACCCACTTAGGGCAACATACTAAAGGATACAAAAAATTATGGATGGAATGCTTGAATTAATCTCAACCACCGGTAATTACTCAGGGCCACATCCCAACCCTTCAATATTTTGCACACAATGCCACCTCAGTTTAGACCCAGCTCTATGCACATCAGTCTTTACCTTGCTCCAATTGGAACGGTCCAGCCCAAACTGCCAAGCCAAGTCCTCCCTGAACTTAAACACAAGCAACCCAGGGCTGGTTTCGCCCTTAATATGGACTCCTTAGCCAGGTATAGCTTGGTTCTATGGACACATTGTGATCAGAACTCACGTCTGGAAAATCCCTTCCCACTTAGGGCGGCATAGAAAAGTACAAAAAGTGATGGATGGAATGCTTGAATTAACCTCAACTACTGGTAATTACTCATCACAATCCATCTTAATTTTGCACCTCATGCCACTTCAGTTTGTACCCAGCTATATGCAAACCAGTCTATGCCCTCCTCCAGGTAGAACAGCCCAGCACGAAATGCTAAGCCAGACACTTCCTGAACCGGAACACAAGCACCCCAGGACCAGTTTCACCCTTGTTTTGGTCTCATCAGCTCGGTATAGCTGTGTTCCATGAAACATTATGTCAGTGTATACTAATAGGGTAAGTCAGCGTGATTTACTGTTTCGTCTGTAGTGACACTTTATTATGCACATAGAGAGAAAAGTGCCAAAGAGAGCAGTTTTGCTTCCCTTTGGCCTACAGCGACCACTCTCCTCAGCACAGCAGGAGAGATGCTCATCTTGCATGCTCTGATCCAGGATGGTGTTACAGCAAACAAATGATGGATGGAATGCTGACAATTCAAACATTATCTCCCAGTCAAAAGATCTGGGTTAAATCCATCGTTCTTTTGCCCACTACGCCACCCCAGTTTGAACCCAGCCATATGCAAATCAGTCTCAACCCTGTGCCCCATGGAAACAGTCCAGACCAAACTGCCAGGCCAGGTCCTACCTGGACCGGAAACAAGCATCCTGGGACCAGTTTCAGGGTATGTCACCTTTCCCCAGCCAGGCTAGCTTGAATCCAGTGGCACAGTCAGCAAGGGACCCACGTCTGGGCATACCCATCTCACTTAGGGCAAAAAGTGTTACAGCAAACAAATGATGGACGGAATGCTGACAATGCAAACATTCTCCCCCAGTCAAAAGATCTGGGTTAAATCCATAGTTCTTTTGCCCACTACGCCATCCCAGTTTGGACCCAGCCATTCACAAATCAGTCTTGATCCTGTGCCCCATGTGAATAGTCCAGACCGAACTGCCAGGCCAGGTCTTCCCTGGACATGAAACAAGTATCCTGGGATCAGTTTCAGGGTATGTCTCCCTTCTTCAGCCAGGTTAGCTTGAACCCAGTGGCACAGTGAGCAAGGGACCCACGTCTGGGCATACCCATCCAGGATGGAGCGCCCCATAATGCCCTGTGAGACTGATCAATTTGCATATTTTGCTGCGTGTGGTGGCACCAAAATGGACAGGGGGCCCACCAATGTTATTAAGGAGGCATTGTGGCACTGCTCCCCCCCAAGGAATTTCTACAATTTTGACCCTATGTCTGCGGTGTTGTAGAATCCTGGATCTTCCCAGGATTTTGATTATTCTTACAATGCAATGCCAAGGCCTGAAGGTGGGCTAAGGCGATACATGTACTAAGGCATCCTCTAAACATTAGCTCTATATTTTCACGTAATGTAATAAAAATATGTTGTCCTTAAAGGGCTGTTTTTATAATTGCATTGTTATGTTGGGAACATTTATATAAAGCACACGAATATGTTTTACTCATTTTAAATGTCATCCAAATTAATTCAAAGCACATTAAAGGAACTAAGTGCATTTCAGCATGATTATTATTAGTAATGATTGAATTTATGTTCAAACTAATGTGTTTAACAGGCGGTTTGCTGGTCTTGAACCTTTGACCAAGCCAATAGATTTACCTTATATGTTTGTATGACCCCTTTAGAGGTTCAAAAGTGATTATGCATTGTCATGTCTGGTATTTTCCATTTGCCTATGTACATAGTTGTAAATTGCTGAATAGTATTTAGTAGTGTGTGTGTAGTAAATGCGGCTTTCCTTTTTCTAAAGAAAAAGCACTGAATTGGACAATCATTTATTGAGTGTTATCATTGAATGCCAGTGAATGGTGATTACTAGTTCACACCACTTTCCCGGAGACCCCCTTGGGCTGCTTTTCTTTGCTACCCTGAGAGAGTCAAACGCTACAATGGGGTGCTTAGTTCCCAGTAAGGAGAATTGTGCACCCATTACTTGTGCAGGCCATAAAACTGATAACCTACCGACAGGGCAGGTTTCTGCATAGCTACTATTACCAATATCTGAAATCACAATCACCCTTTCTTTTGAAAATGACTTTTATCATACAAAGCCTTACTGGGGTCACACGTTTTCATGATCAGGCTTGAAAGCACAAACAATTTTATAAGCGTCACTAGAGAGGGGGTTGGGTCCGCCCACATGTTGGGAGCAAGGAGTACATGTTTTAATTAGGCAGAAGTTTTTTGCTTCCACAAAAATTTCTTGCTTCCATGCAGCTGTGATCATTTTGTATATTTATCCATCTGCTTTGTGCTATTACAAGCTATTACAAGCCATAGTTGAGCTACATACTAACACATGGATCTGTATAAAACTTGAAGACGGATCCTATATCTCCAGAAAAATACAAACATCTTGTGGAGTAAAACAAGGTTGGTGCTGGCACCCCTCCTTTTTAATCTCTCCATTTTCAATCTGTCGGAGTCACTCAACGAAGTCAACTCTAATCCTTCAAAACTTGCCCGGGTAAGTGTTATCAATTTTCTGTATGCTGATGAACTTGTCCTGCTCAGCCATACCAGGGTCGGGTTGCAGAGATTACTCGATTAGCAATCTACTTACACCATCGAAAACAAACTGAAATTGAACTTATCAAAGACATGGGCAATGACTTTTGGGTTAAGGAAATACCAAAGTAGCAGTTGGCAGTTCAATGGTAAAAGTATTGATAGGGCCATTTCATATAAATATCTGGGGGTCGACATGGACAGAAGGGGCTCATACTCCAAACATAGGGATGAGGTAGAAGCCAAAGCTTTGACAATCCAGGTGGCATTTAAAAACCTTGAAAGGCAGTTGCCCGGCCCAAGTCTGACTCTTTTCATAAGTGTCATGAAGGCAAAACCCCTCAATTTCCTCACTTACAGCCAGGAGATCATGCAAGGGAAAGACAACAGCCTTGTGAACAAAATAATAATAAGAATCTTCAAACAAGTGCTCAGCCTTCCAGAAACCTCATCCTCCACTCAAATATGGGTTGAGTTTGGTCTCCAAGACCACCGAGAGGTAGGGGCTGAAGCATTCATCAGGGTGTGTAACAAGTTACGTACTTCCAGAGAAGGAAGCTTGGAGGCCTTTGTGTGGAAGGAAATTTCAGCTGGGCAGCTTGGTAGATTGTACTATGTTATTTACAAGTCTCTTTAAAACTCCTGGATGCAGAACAAATCTGGAGCTCCAATCCATCGCAGCAGGCACTTAAAATCTACATTATAAAAAACGTCGGTTCTGGTCTTTCCATTTGGACAGAGCCCAACTGGTACAACGTAAGCATGCCTAGTGAATCGAATCAGAGTTTAAGCCAGGGATTGTGGCAATTCAAATGTCATATACCTACTCAGAGTTGTGGAAAAAAATGTTTTTGGGCCCTCAGAATGGGTGGATGGTCATTCCTGTATCACTTGCCAAGTTGGCGCCCCACAAGCACCAACATAACGTGCAGGGGGTGTGTGAGCAGAAAGGAAACAATTCAGCAAGTGGTATGCCTTTGCAATGCACTACATTAATGATCAAAAGATTTTGTTAAAGGGCGAATGGAACAAACTTGGCATCCCCACTTGTCGACAAGCTATCCTTGCATCTATGAATCCGGACAATCCACTGCTTAATATCCGGTTCACCAAGTTTGTCACAAGAGCAGAAAAAAGACTTATAAACTGCCACAGCCAGCAAGCCAACAACTGCTAATCCATAACGGGGAGAACTAAGCCAGGTGTTGTTTTGTAGATGTACTCATTTCACTGTACTATTTAACAGCAGTGGAATATGGCTCTTTGCACATTGTTTACTTACTGTTCTCTGTCTTGTGTGACCTTGGAACTTTTACGTTTTGCATGTAGGGGTTTTACTTCACAAATAGAATTGTACTATTAGCGGTTTAGCTATCAGCTTTTTAATAATGACTAATGTCTTGCCCTGTGGCCTTAGTTGATGCTAACTTAGAACCGACGACTATGGCTCCCAACTGCTTCTTTACTGTTTCTTAAAAAGGCCAAATTGTCTAGATGAAGTTTACATTTCAACATCATGAATAAATATAGATTGTTAGGTTTTTTAACTATTTATCATTGAGCTTCACATCTTTCTATTTGCCTGCAACTATACTAATGCATTTAATGGACGCATGTAGGTGGATTTTATAAAAGCAAGAAGAAATAATGTAAGCAAAAACACAGGATTTAGTTAACGCTTGTTTACTACTTTACTTGTAAATATTTTAGCAATTGTTGGACATACGTCTTTTTTTATAAATGATGCACGTCCACTATTGTAATGATTTTTATTTATCAAACAATAAAGTATTCCACCACTCAAATTCCACCACCATCTGCTTAAGCTTTAACTTTGTGGGACACACACATGACATTGAAATGCTATTAAAGTGTCTACGAGAGCAAGATAATATATGTTATTTGTCTCTAGCAGCAGCATAGATGGAAGGAGGGCAGTCATTAAACTACATGGATTTTTAGGTCTGGCTTGAAAGCGCAACCTGGCCTTTGATCCTCCACCAATATTATTCTACAGTTCTTTGCTTACACACAATCACATATATATTCTCATACTATGTACATGAAATGCTTCATATTACCAATCCAATCAACATTCCTTTAAAGCGAGACCTATTGGCATTACCAATGCTTGTCTTATCATAGAGCTTCTATGAGGAATACAATTTTTTTGAAGCCATGCATGACATAAAATGATGTACTCTAGAAACTTGCTCAAACCCATCTGTTTCATGATGATTAAATGCATTGTGCTGCAGCTTAGAGGAGTCTCACGCCATGACACCTTCCTCTGTAACCACTGAATTCTACAAAACTCTTATAAAATAAAATAGGGGTCATCAGCACATTAAGATTGTTCACTACAGGGATTTAGTGCACCACATGTGTTTACATGGACCATTAGGATGTGGCAAATTCAAATACCTTGCTAGAAGCACACTGATTTTTATTGGTGATTATGTTGGTGTTAAGCTTTAAATATATATGCTAGCACTTCATCCTAGGTATGATGAACTCTATGGGCTTTATTCACAAAGGTAAACTTAAACTTTTCTGTTCACGATTGTTTGCTATTCACAAAGGGATTTACGAGTAGCATCTTTACGAGTAAGGAGTTACCGCACATAAAAAGACCTAGCTAAGGGACTGTTTCACAAAGGTAATGTTAGACAAAACGTTTAAGGGCCCGATTCACAAAGGTAAACTGAAACGAAAGTCTAACTTTATGACTTTCGGTATTCACAAAGGGCATTTACAAGTCGTAAATGCCCTTTGTGAAAAGGTAGACTTTCGGTATTCACAAAGGGCATTTAAGTAGTAAAGGCCCTTAGTGAATACTGAAAGTCATAAAGTTAGAATTTTGTGTCAGTTTATCTTTTTGAATCTGGTCCATACTATATTACTTTGCAGTATTCTCAAAGGGACTTACGAGTAGTATCTTTATGACTGCACTCAGGCGAAGACTCTGTTATTGGGGTAGAGACTATGCGATTGTGGTGGAACCTCCCCACTCAGGTGGGGATAGTGTAATTTCACACACCGGCATGTAATTTATTCCACCTGCAACCCATGAACTGCAAACCACATAAAAACAGCACACATTCTAGGCTCTGTTTTTTCCACACACATACTTCACCCACCTGCTCTATGCCTTGCCATCGGCATAGAATCATATAAAATATGAGGAGGAAGAAAAACTTCACAGAGAACGATACCCACATGATTTTCAGATTTGTATTGGAGAACTACAAAAAACGACATGGTCTTCCTTCATACCTCAGCAGTGCAACACAAAAGCCCTGTGGCAGCAGTTGACTAATGCAGCCAGTGCATTGGAGGAGGATGTCCTGTCTATCACCTACATTAGAAAGAAGTGGCAGGATGAGAGGAGGTGGGCGAAGGAGAAGTTATATAACATATAAAGTCCACGGGTCAATTTGGTTCCAGACAGGAACAGCTCAAAAAGCACAATAGATATTAACCTAAATCCAGTGAAAAAAAGGCCTATTTAAATGGACGGAATCTCATCACTCATACGTAGGTAGATCGATACAGCCTACAGTCACCTGTGGTCTTCAAACAAATGATTGTTGGAAAGTGGGTATTGGTAGGGGCAAATGTAGGTCTGCCACTGGCAATAAGGCCACTAAAACATGATAGGACTCAGCATAGGTCTCAGAACATTATTCCTATGCTCAACCCTTGGTAACGTGGCTGCGAGCAGACAGGTTTAACTTCAAAGACAGGTATATAAAGCATTAAAAAACACAATTTCAGTAAATAATTAAGACACAACACAAAATAAAACTCCAACACCAATTTATACAAATAGATAATATTTTTAGCTTTTAAATGACACCAAAATGAAACAAATCCACTGTAGGGAACCAAAGGTATGAATTCTTAAAGATTAGTCACTTCCTAGTCCTTAGAAATAAACAGTGCCCCTTTTAGTCATTTCGTTTTCTCTGACAGGGACACACCTTTATAAATTGTTCTGAAGAATTCTCACCACTGACATAATAATATTAATAAAGCCATTTTAAAGCGCCTGGCTGTACTAAAAATAGTGTGTCCCCACACTAGAATGCTACTACATCTCAAGAGACAGAAAGTGAGGGAAAGTGAAGCAGGGGTCAGAGGAAGGAGGGAGAATTAGGTGAATGGATACAGATGAGTTTTGAGTTTAGCACGGAATTTAGTTTCTGAAGGTTCCATACGAAGATCAAGTGGTAGTTCATTCCAGTGTTTAGGGGCCAGGTGTCTGAAAGAGCGGCCACCCATCTTGGCTCTGCGCTTGCGGGGGAGTTTGAACAGCATAGCTCCGGCCGACCTCAGGTTTTTGGTGGGGCGGTGAATTGTGAGGAGCTTTTGCAAATATCCTGGGCCTTTGCCCTGGGCGATGCGGTGCGGAAAGCATAAGGCTTTAAATTTGATGCGATCCTTGACCGGGAGCCAGTGAAGCTTCGCTAGAGCATTCTTCCCAGATGCTCTACGAGGCAGGTTGAGTACCAGGCGGGCAGCAGCGTTTTGCACGCACTGCAGTTGGTGTAAGCCTTTTTTACTTAGACTTAGGAGTAGGACACTGCCGTAGTCAAGATGGGGTGTGACTAGGGCATGGACAAGTGTCTTTCTGGCGTTGATGGGGAGGAGGTCAAGGACGTTGCGGAGGGTTTTTAATGTGCTGAAGCACCTTCCCGTGACTTTATTGACCTGAGACCTGAAAGAGAGATCCGAGTTGAGCATTACTCCAAGATTTCTGACAGAGTCCACGGGGGAGGGAAAATTGTCCAGTTCCGCCGGCCACCACATGTGCGACCAGGCAGAGGGGGATTTGCCAACAACTAAAAGTTCAGTTTTTTCGCCGTTTAGGCATAGACTGTTATTGTTCATCCATAATGCCACTGATGACAGGCATTTGGAAAAGTTAATGGCATCTTCCGTATGGTCGAGCTACAGCTTGATCATTAGTTGGGTGTCGTCGGCATACGTAACAATATCCACCCCAAAAGCTTCAACTATGTGAGCCAGGGGTTCCATATAAAGGTTGAACAGGGTAGGGCTTAAGCTGGAGCCCTGTGGAACCACATTTCTCAGCTTCCGGGGGGAGGATGTGAAAGGGGGACAGTGCATCTGGCAGCTTCTGCTGGCCAGGAAAGATTTTAACCAGGCATGGGCAGATCCCTCCACTCCCATGTCAGAGAGGCAAGACAGCAGCGTTGTGTGCAGCACGGTGTCGAATGTTGCACTGAGGTCTAGTAAAACCAACGCTGCTGTCTGTCCTTTGTCCGCCATCTGTCTGAGGCACTCAGTGGAATAGAGGACGGCTGACTCAGTCGAGTAGCCGGCTCTAAACCCCGATTGAGTAGGGTGGAGGAGGGAGTTCTCCAGGTATTTCATGAGCTGCCCGTTGACCACTTTTTCCACTATTTTAGCACAGAAGGGAGGAAGGGAGATGGGACGAAGATTTTGAAGTTGGGAGATGTGGACATTAGGTTTTTTTTTCAGAGGGATGGACTGGGCTGTTTTCCATGTGTCAAGAACATTGCATTCTTGGAGAGAAAGAGTGATGATATGAGTGATCTGATCGATCATACTCTCCAAGACTCCCTTACAGCGGTTGGGGGGGCAAACGTCACGGGGGGAGCCAGACTGTATGCTTTTAACAATGTTCAGCAGTTCCTTTCTCTCAGGTACTTTAAAGCATGTCAGGCGGGATTTAACAGTGGAGTTGTCTTTGACTGCCATCTGTGTGCTAGGGGAATCAGCTCCGTCAGTGAAAGTAGCATATATTTTGTCGACCTTGCCGACAAAATGATCAGCTATGGAATCGCATAGCTCGCTGGAGTAGCTGTCTTGCGCTTTGAGAATGGTTGGGACCGTTAACTCTTTGTAAATGGCAAAGAGATCTCTAGTGGGGTTGTCGGCAGATTCTATTCTACCCTTAAAGTAGGCACCTTTTGCTGCTCTTACTAATTTGTGATATTTTTTTCTATTCTGTTCTATAGTGTGACTTGCTTTCTTGATTGTAACTCTTCCTTCATTGCCTTTCCAAATTTTTGCATTTTGCTTTAGCTTCTTTGAGTTATTGAGAGAAACAGGGGGCAGTTTTGGTCAATCTTGCGGGAGGTTTGAGTGTCCAAGGAGCTACCTTATCTAAAGCATTGGACATCCAACTTTCATAATTGTTCCACGCCTCTTGCAAAGTGTTGCTAGGGGGCGGTGGTGTCTCTAGTAGGGCAAGCTTAAATGTCTCCAGCTTGAACTTTTTCCAGTCTCTACGTTTCTGGGGTAATGGATCATTAGTGCTGTTATCAGGAGGAATACCTTCTATTTCAAACGGAATGATGAAGTGATCAGACCAGATTGTTCTGATCGGGGAGGAGACGTTGACACCCTACCAGTTATCAAAGATGGGGTCCAGAAGATGCCCTAGTTGGTGCGAGGGGGATCTGGATTGAAGGTTAAGCTCTAGAGATTTTAGTGCTTCTGCCACAGTCTGAGCCTCTTACAATCCGTATTATCAAAGTGAAGGTTTAGGTCACCTAAGATAAGACATTTTTTGTACCGAAGTGCCGGATGGGTTATCAGTTCGGTGAGTTGTTCGCCGAACTGTGCAGCCCCTCCAGGCGGGCGGTATATAAGTAGTCCGTTGATGATGTTTTTGGATCCTGCTTTTATAGTGAAAAAGCCGCTTTCGCTATTAGGTAGCGTAGCCTTCAGTAAGGTGCACTCTAACTCAGTTTTATAGATGAGAGCTAACCCCCCACCTCTCTGTTTCGGTCTGTTTCGGCACACTGTGGTGTGCCGCCTTCTTTAGAAAGCAGGGTCCAGTTAGAAATCCTTCCTGAAGTTCTGCTTGCAGGTCCCAAAATATCCAACACACAATCCAAGGTTCTGGAATCTCCAAGAGGGTCCTTGAAAGTGTGAAACTTCAATTATGCAATCTACTTGAACAACACCCTTACAAATCCACTGGTACTCCATGCTGGGAATACTTTGTGGGGCTATCCAGGTGAGCTTTGTTAACCTGTAGCTTGTAGGGAGTTCCACTCTTGAGTCCTTTGGCAGCTAGGTAATCCACATGGCTGCAGTTTCACTTGGTGCAGTCTTCAGAGGTCAGGCCTTAGAGTTCCTTGCACAGCAAAATCTTTTCAGCAGGGAACTTCATGCTTCATTCAGTTTCAAGCAGCAGATCTGGAGGGCTCTGCTCCTCTCAGATACTTCTTCAAAATTCTGATTTTCCAGCAAGGAGGTAAGAGTTGGCTAAACACACCCCTTGGGATGGCTTATTTCCATGAACTCTCCCCCTACCATCTGCACATACCTTCCTTAAGTCTAGCCCTGACTCTGGGTCAAGAGTGTCAGAGTGAAACTGAAACCCAGGCCTCCCCTCCACCTCCTGGCCTGGCATTCCTATAGACCAGCAGACTGCCCTCCCAGCAGAGTGGTTCTTTATCACCTCTTCAAAGAAGCCTGGCTAATCCACTTAACTCTGACCAATCAGGGCAGACCACTGGAAGGCTGAATTTGGACTTACAAACAAGAAAGTCTTACAACTTCTTATATGTACACTTTAGGAGAAATTCAAAAATATAATATTGTTGGATTTATTACTACCATTCTGGGAAGTCTTTGAATGGTCCGGCAGGTCCTCTCCAATCAATATTTATTAATCAACAACTTCCTACCATGTTAACCTATGGGCCATGGGGTTTGCAATAGGGAAAATGACTTGAGCCAGTTTTATAGCACCAGGGCTTATAAAAACATATTTTATAAGTATTTTCCTAATTTCTACAGGACCCTCACCCTCTGTGGAACTAAGGGAGACTTCAGGTTTTCTGAATCTGCAGAAATATTGCAGATCCTCCTTACCCAGTTCTTCTAGTATCAAAGTCAAATTTGAGCAGCTCTTTAACACAATGTGGGGAGTGAAATGTAGAATTTCACTTCACCCAGGCATATAAACATTTTATAAGGTGCCCCTTATAGATAACTGACCCCCCACCCCTGGGATACCGAGGGGTGACCGTGGAGGTCCCTAATATGCAAACACATTGTAGGTTTTTTATTTTTAAGTGCCCCTACCCCAAAGGTCGAGTTTGGGCACAATTTAAGGTTTAAAAGGAGCCCTGGCAACCGGTGCTGCTTTTAAACTGGCCTCAGGCTTCAGCACTGCACACATGCTACTGCAGAAAATCTGGTGGCCTCTAAACAACCATGCCCCAGGATACTGGAGACTTCTAAGTAGTTTCAATCCCCTGCCCTATTATATACTAGGGGCTTATGGGGTAGGTCATGCCAATTACAGGGGTACCCCACCATACCATAGTGTACCCTAGTGTATGTTCAATCAATCAATCACAGCATTTATATAGCGCACTACTCACCCGGAGGGTCTCAAGGCGCTGGGGGAGGGTGGGGTTCGCTACTGCTCAAACAGCCAGGTCTTGAGCTGCTTCCTGAAGGCGAGGTGGTCCTGGGTCAGGCGGAGGTGGGTCGGGAGGGAGTTCCAAGTCTTGGCGGCGAGGTAGGAGAAGGACCTTCCCCCTGTGGTGGCTCTTCGGATGCGGGGGACGGCGGCGAGGGCGTGGCCGGTCGATCGAAGCTGGCGTTTGGGAGCGTAGAAATTGAGGCGGCTGGTGAGGTATCCTGGACCTTGGTTGTGTAGGGCTTTGTGTGTGTGGGTGAGGAGATGTAAGGTGATTCTCTTGTTGACCGGGAGCCAGTGCAGGTCTCTCAGGTGACCGGAGATGTGGTTGCGGCGGGGGATGTCCAGGATGAGTCGTGCTGAGGCGTTCGGGATCCGCTGGAGTCTCTTCTGGATTTTGGCGGTGGTTCCGGCGTAGAGGGAGTTGCCGTAGTCCAGGCGGCTGGTGACGAGGGCCTGGGTGACCGTCTTCCTGGTCTCGGTGGGGATCCACCGGAAGATCTTCCGTAGCATGCGCAGGATGTTGAAGCATGACGAGGAGACGGCGTTGAATGATGACTTTTTTGTTTTGCCAGGTCATATGTGATTAATAAACAATAACCTAATTTGATAAATGATTAATAGGAAACTGCAAATATGACAATGGAAATCACTTTAAGTTTGTGCAAATATTCATGGTGAATTAGACTCTCATGTGTTTAATTTTGTCTATTACAATGTAAGTCCCAGAATCCAGTACTGCAAATATTAACTTCCAATTTCTTTTTAACAAACAGTGGCCCATCTCTGCTGGCGACTTCAATTTAGTTTTGGAACTTGAGCATGAAATTGTGCACAAACTAGTAACCATCATAGTTGATTTGTAAATGCAATAACGTTACTATGTAAAAAGTTGTACATAATCATCATTTGTTGTATTTGTCTGTTGAATTCTTCATTTAATTTCCACATACAGCCAGAGTAGATCCACCCACTGGAGCAGAGGTTCCTGCACTTGCAGAAAGGCAAAGGTCATGGGGCAGATAAACTCCTACCAGCGGCACAAACTGGTTCTATATATGGCCAGAAGTGGGTCCATGTACCACATTATTTGCGGACAGCCTATAGATATTTTTCAAAACTTCCATCAATAGTCTTACACCTGTGATCTTAACTCATATATTTTTGTTTTAACCTGTGTCAACTAGGAAGTAAAATATTTGAAACTCATATATTTTAGGACCTGTGAAGTTGACCAGGGACACACATAGTACAGAGAGTTCTGCTTTACATACAGGTGTGACAAATGGTCAGGCACCACACACTGGGCAGTTAGTAGTCCCTGGTAAGGTCAGGGATGTATAATTTTATTAAAAGCTCATAGTCTATTATATTTGATGACATGCTAGCATTATGTGGTGTGTGACACATATCCCTGTTGTCACCCATCTCCAGACGCTCAGATGTGGTTCATAAGATTATAAGCATATACTACTTCATTATATGTTGGCTAAGGAAAAGGTATATCTGCATTTCAATTTAAAGTATCTACCAAATTGCTTATATTATCTCATCTAACGAGGAGTAGCACTAACTGTGTTGACAGTGTATTCTAATGAAACATACATATAAAACAATTGACATCATCCTTAGTATTGAAATATGGATGTTTGTGATTGATTATAGCAGCTGTCAGGAGAACCTCACTCACCCAAAGTACATCATCCAGGGATTTTGGAGACATTCTGTCTGCAGCAGGCAAACCCCCTAGCATCCGTCCATCAGGTAAGTGTGCCTTTCAGTGTTGTAAACTATTATTTTCCAAATAGTTCAAAATACCAACATCATTGTGAAAGTAATTGAGCAGATATTGCCACTTTTTCTGAGCATCTAATGTTGGTGTGTAATATGTTCCCAAAATAATCAGAGATGTCCGTGTTTCATTTGCATCTTCACTTATGATTCATGCTGAAAATTAATTAAGGTGTCACTTCCTTTCAAAGCTGCTGAATCGAGGATCATGTCTTCTGTTGAACAATCAAGGAGCTAGGTTCAGCAGCTGACATCACAGTGGTTCTCAATACCACACAGAGCTGTGGCAGGAGCAGGTGAGTGTGATTTTGCATTGCACATCTCCATTGAACGCCTCAGTTCTACAGTGTGAACTGTCACATGTAGGTTTACAAAAACAGGTCACATGTGGAACTCTAAATGCAAGAGAATGGCCTGTGATACTTGTCACATTATTAAACACCACCATCCAAAAAGACCTTTATCTCGGAACAATCCCACACTAGGTACAGATAGTCAGCATGCGGCGCTGCATCGTACATCCTCAATAAGTCCCACTCATAGCAGCTGTGCTGATGTGTGGTAGGTTCTGTGTAGATATTTAAGGTGTACAAAGCACAGCCTATAGTTTGGGGATAGGGCCTTGGAATGGGACAAGTAGTAAGTTCATTGTTCCTTGCTGAACAATACATTGAGGACATCTGACCAAATCTGTTGAGCCAAGGTCGTTCGGATCGGCGCAATTTTCTCCATACCAGCATAGCTAAGCATGATCAGCTTGTGGGAGGAAGGGTTAGTAACCATTTCTTCTTAGACTGTGAATGGGGCGGTGCCAAAAACGTATCATGGAGACCTTGCAGTGATGCTCGGAGCTGATAACAGGTCATGGTGTCCAGAATAGAAGCAGCAGATTTTTTGCCCACCTGCTGGTGGGCAAAAAAAACTGCACTTCCGGTAAATCATGCCAAAGTAAATCAGCTGCATCAGGCAAAGTTGGGCTCAAGTCCCTTCATCAGCCACCAATGGCAGCAGTGGGTGTTCCGAAATCATATGGTCAAGGCACACTCTCCTTCCCAGCTTTTTCAAGACCCAAACCGCGCATTCCACGGTATCGCACTCACCGTACAGGGCCATAGAGGGCTGTCTGAAGCGTGCATGGGGCCACATGGTCAATCTCAGGAGCAGTGTGTGGCTCATTTTATATACGGTATAGCCAGCAGTGTGCAAAGTACACCTGAGTACTAAGGAAGTACAAGTCCATATTGGGTGCCTCCGGACCGCCCTGCTTATGGGGAGTGTCAGTAACTCCCACTTCACACATGGCTGTTTTTTAGCCCCTGCCAGCAATATAAGGTGGGATTGGAGTTTCTATGGAAGTATGTCGGCAGAGGGAGTGGCAATTGATAAATAAGTATAAAAGCTTGGGGAGTATGACCATTTTCTGTATAGCCAACTTCCAGGTAAGGGACAGTGGTAGCTTCGACCAGGTGACAATCCGGTCCACAAGCCATGTCATCAATCTGCCATAATTCTCCCACCAAAGTTCATCTAGATGCCGGCTGAGCCAGACACCCAGATATTGGGCAGGGTCACGGGCTTACATCAGTGAGAAGTAAGAGGTGAAGGTCTATCTGGCTTCCATAAGTAGAAAAAAGATGGATTTCACACATTTAATAGTAATACCCACCATACTGCCAGTTGTATAATTTTCAGAGAAGCAGATCTAGATTCTTTGATGGGTCTCATACATAGAGAGTAATGTCATCCGCGTAAATGGCAACCAGGATCTGCCTGGGGCAAAACGCAAGGCCACAGTCTAAATGGTGTTGTTTCAACTGGACCATGAGCGGCTCCTTCACAATGGCAGAGAAGGTGGGTACCAATGGATATGTTTGACGTATGTCCTAAGATATTGCAAAAGGAGCTGAGCTTGTCCCATTTATCCACAGGCATGCAACGGGCTGAGTTTATAGTAAAGAGATCAGATTAGTAAATGTATTACCAACCCCTAGAAGCGCTAGTAGATTAATAGAGTGGGGCCGTTTGAGTGAGTTGAATGCCTTAGTGGCATCTAGGAATGCAGCAGCAGCCCTGAGGTTAGGGTAAATCATATGGAGGGCAAATAATTTACACAGGTTATGGGCCATCAACCTGCCCAGCACAAAGCCTGAAAGGCCTGGTCAAACAACGAGTGGCAAGAGGGGGATGAGTCGCAAGGCAATCATCTTCTCCAGGATTTTGACATCGATATCATGGAGAGTGGACTATAGAAAACACGTGCCCGAGGGTCTTTGCAGGTTATAAAATAGTTACTATGCGGGCATCGTGCAGGAAGTACACAAGTCTGCACAGATTCCTTGTACATATTAAGGCAGTGTGGAGCAAGCAGGGGTGCAAATTCCTTATGAAAGGAAGCAGTGAGGCCATCAAGGCCAGGAGCTTTTTCCTCAGGCAGACTATCAATAACCTGAACACTTTCTTCCACAGGCAATGGTTAATTGAGGAAAAGGCATTGGCCTACTTCCAGCCAGAGCAGGTGTATAGAGTCCTTGTTGGATGTCAGGTTAGGAGGGGGAGAATTACGGGAGGAGGCGTACAGGTCAGTGTAAAATGTCTTCATGGTGAGCTGTATGGCATCAGTGTCTGCCTGTATATTGTGGTGCTCATCCAGCAGTTCGACCACATAGTCACTTACCCAGGATTTGCGCCATAGCCAGGCTAAGGTCATGCCCGTCATTTCACCTTTCCTGTACCATCGATCACAGGCCTCTCTCCCTAAATAGTGCATCACCCGAATTGCTGATTCATCATATTCCACAAGTTTGCTGCAGATAGACACAACTAATTCCCCATTGTTAGACTCGAAATACTGGAGTACTAAAGTGTGAATCTTTGCCTCCAGTCAGGACAGGTCTGCCAGTAGTGTCTTAAGTGCCTCAGACTGTTTGACAATGCAAACCCATAGATGACCTCCTTAAAAGAAAGGGTGAACAAGGAATCAACAGACTGCAAGTTATGTGAGAAAAACTTTGTTATGGCCTCCCAAACTTTCCTTCAGAATACCTAGTCCTACAGCACACCAGGCAGAAGTGTCCAAGAAAGTGTATGTAGTGCAGTGATGTGTGAGTGGAGTTCCTAATAACTGGGACGTGGTCAGATAAGTTTTGCAATAGATGCTTGGCATCACTTGTCCAGGGGACAATGTCTCTGGTGGCCAGCCAGAAGTTGATTCTGGACCAAGTGTTGTGCATGGATGTCATGCATTTTCCCTTGGAGCCGTGTATGTGGTGCACATGCCAGATATCTGTAAGGCTGTTGTCAGTAAGACTGGTACGCATCCATGCTGTGGGTTGTGGTTGTGGCAGGAATGCCTCACTAGATTTATCCACATTAGCATCAATCAATGCATTAAATTCCACAACCCACAATACTGCCTACGAGGCTCATCGTCCCCATTAGGTGCCAGATGCCACATAAAAGAGGGGGTCATCCGTTTTGGGGCCATACACCTATACTAGTATCAATGGGCATCACAGTAAAATCCCTGCCACAATGACATAGCACCCTTGCGTATTGCAAAGCGAGCAACGCGTGCACCAGTGCGTCCCTCTGTGGAGTACCCCCAAAACTCCCCTCGCATAATTTGAGTAGCACGCTACATGCTTCTCACCAATCCAATTCACCATTAATCACACCTGCGTCATGTCTGTCAAGTGTAACTCCTGCAGCAAACAGATATCTATTTTGTTTGCCACAAAGAGAGGTGGAGGGGAACAGAGGCTCATAAAAGTTTTGGCATACTGACCTCAAGGAAGCTTAAGGGACACAACCCTACAATCCCTTGAAAAGTAATACACAACAAAAAAGACAGAGTTTTGAGGTCTTTTTGATTCAAACAGAAATTCTCCACAATGGGGCAATGAATGAATTCAAAATGAACTTGTATTTTCTATATTCACAAGTTAGGTGAACATCATAGGCCAACATGTGTTTTATTACAACAAGTCGCTTCATCAGGCCAAAGGGAATATACGATGTTGCATACACTAGAAGTGTATATAATTATACATAAATGGATCCAAAAAATCAAAATGAAATAATTCGATAAACATCACAGAGAAGAATTGAAAAAAAACAGGAATGGGAAAAGGGACCTAAAAAAACTCTGAATAATACAATAACTTGTCATTCAACAAACCTGATTAAAAACAATAACTGCAAAAATGCAGTGAAATCGCACCAAAGAGAATGAAACAAAGTGCCATTATTTGAAAACTAGAGCCTAAAGATCATAACAATACCTAGCAAAGTCCATCAAAGATGGTAAAGTAGAAGAAAGAAAAAAAATATGTAGATAAATATAGAAAGACATACTGGACATGCTTTAGAAAATGTAATTGATCAGTCCCAGTAGCTTATTTACGCTTGAGATAAAAATACAATAAGGGAGAAAAAAGATTGAAATAAAGCTAGTACTGATGCTTTTCTTCACTAACACTATCGCCCTGATGCCACTCTTCTCAACAGAAAAATGTCAGATTGTTGATCTAGCCAGCAGAGCATCCTCAATAGGCGGCAATTTTGTGGCCGGGTTTGCTAGTGTCCCCATAGACATTGTCCAAGCCATTCATTCACCATAGCATACTGTTATATTCCCAAATTAAGCCCATGCAGGGAAGCAGCTTATTTTTTGCATTGTCCTCACAATAATATTTCAGCTGTGACTTTTCGCACATATTTTGCATGCAGGACAATGCTGGATTACTTTCCCTAAAACTAAACTTCTTTACACATCTAGCTTCAGAAAACATTATCACATTAATCTGACGATCATGTACAAGGTCTCTTTTTGCACTATGTACTAGTGTCATCTCTATCTTCATCCGCTGGGTGACAGGGCTATCTACACATCACAGGGCTGCTTTCTATTATAAAAGATGAGCATCCCTATAGATTAGCAGAGGAGGCATTCCAGCTGACACCAGAGGGCCTTGCAGGCTGAGAATTTGCAACGCAGCGGTCTGGCAACTCGTGAGGGGTGTCCAGTTCGTGACCAAGACAAGGTCCTTCATTCTCTCCCACCAGGTAATGGGATTGGATCGTCCCTTGGGGGGATTCTTGGATCTACACCTGCATACACTTAGACTAGGCCTTGCGTAGTAAGAGTATGTTTGAATCCTGCCTTGTTTTATATGCCTGCATATATAAATTGCTTTGGTACCATGGTAGAACCATATCTACTATTCACGCTTTTGGTGCTTGTAATCGCTTGTATCTGCTTCTGCCTATTAATCATTTCAGCACATGTATTCTATACAAGAATAACGTAAGTTCAATACAATTATTGAAAAACTGCCCACTGTGTATTCTCTGTAATGCTTCTCTGAGAATAAGTGAGCATGAGTGACTGAGCCAAATGTATTGTACTGTTTACTCAATCCTGAATGGTCTGGGTTGTCATGTACAGGTGTTGCCAAAAACCATTCGCTCCTTGGTAGGTTAGGGGGAGTTACGGTGGCACTGTGAACTAACTGGTCTATAGGCCAACATATTCTGCTTGGGTGTCCGGAATCAATCTTGGCACCAAGCCCCTAGTTTATGTTGTCCAAACAATGCACAGATTCTATTGATTCATTGGAACTACACGACAATAGAAGAGTTATAAGGATCTTCCTTTACTAGTCATGTTTATGCATGTGCGTTTTACCTAAAAAATGCAATTGTAATGGAAATCTACCCAGTTGTGCTCTCAACACTACAAGCCCCGGAATGCCACAGCATTCCAATAGCTCCACTGAGGCCTAGGCCATATAAATATTGCAGCCATTGCTCAGATATAATGAAAGGTGACAAACACGTGACAGTACATCTCTCTCACCACTCCCATCATACTTCAAGATACATGGTGCAGTTCATGTGCTTACTAGTTGTCTGCTGCTCAAACCCATCCAACTGAGGCTGGAGAATCGGCCATGCTGTCTTCAGGACCCTCCTGTAAAGAGCATTAATGTAGGCCATTGTGAATGGGGCTGAAAGACAGCGCCCATGATGTCCTAGGCCTTAATACCGGCCCAGCATTGCAGGTCGTCTCGACGCTTATGACACATTTGCCCGTCACTGGTACACACCCACTGTACTGCACAATGCAGCGACATCATGCCAGATTTGTGCATGCCCTGCATTGCTCAACTGGCTATCAGGGCCCCCATAAAGCTGAGGGTACTTATCAATCACCCCCTCAGTAAAGATGTTCAATTCTCTCTCACTGAAAGCAGATGCCTTGTCCTCAAGTCGCACTGCATAGTTGCAGGCAGGTTAGATAATCAGAGCAGCAGGATGGCAGAGGATATTGCGCTGATGTGAGGATGGCACAAAATGACCATGAAATGGCTGCCGTCAAATTCAATTATGAAGAATCATATGAACAGGTTTATGATATTGTTCCTCGTAGCGCTTTGTATAGTTTGCATTGCTTTTAACTTAATCTGTGCATTTAGCTTAATCTGTGCCCCAATCTCGCCCTGTTTGCTTTTGCTGTTGCTGCCATTTTGTTGTCGTGCCTCCCAGCTAGCCTCTCCACCCCGCTCCCGCCTCCCAGCTGTCCCTCCCTTGCTCCGCCCCCCCACTATCTACTTATGTCAGAACAGCTTACGCGCTGCGGTCCCGCCCTATGCGCGCCGAAGGTGCGCCAAAGGTAAGCCCGTCTACGCCCGTCCGTGCCTGGACCGCGCCCAGCGCCAGACCCCCTGGCCCCCGCAAAACCCACTCCTCCCGCATAACGTACGACGCTGCTACCCTCTCAGCACTTAACCCCGGTCGTCACCCAGACTGCTACCAAGCCGCCCCAGGACAATCCCATGGACCCTTCACCTGCCACTCTTGCAAGTTCGAATGCATCAAGACCCATACTAAAACCACAAACTCCAAACAGAGCTCCAACCCTAATCACCTGAAGTGCATCCTGCTCAACACCCGCTCGGTCCACAGTCACGCCATTGAACTCTGGAACTTACTCGACACTACATCGCCGGACGTCGCCTTTCTTACTGAAATCTGGATGAACGCCTCATCAACGCCCGACATCGCAATTGCCATCCCTGACGGCTACAAAATTATCCGTAAGGACCGCATCGATCAAACAGGAGGAGGCATCGCCATTGTTCATAAGAACACCATCCGCATCACGACCAGTTCCAACGATCACCTTGCAGCCGCCGAACACCTTCACTTCCAGATCCACACCAACCCCAAGACCACACTCAGAGGCACCCTCATCTACAGGCCACCAGGACCCCGCACACAATTCAGCGAAGACATAACCGACTTCATCAGCCCACATGCCCTTCCCTCCGAGGACTACATCCTACTAGGAGACCTCAACTTCCACCTGGAAAAGAACAACGACAGCAACACCACCACCCTTTTGGACAACCTCACCAACCTCAGACTCAAACAACTGGTAAACACCCCCACCCACTATGCAGGGCACACGCTCGACCCAATCTTCACTTCCAGCAAGCACATCTCCTTCAATCACACCACAGCTCTCTATTGGACAGACCACAGCTGCGTTCACTTCAACTACAAAAAGACTACGACCCACAACCACCCACAACCAATTCCCCGTAGAAACTGGAACAAAATCACCACCGACCAGCTCTTCACATCGCTTCACCAAAACCCTCCTGCAAAATTATCAGACCCAAATCTTGCAGCCACCAACCTCACACAATGGATCACCCACAGCGCTGACGAATTAGCACCCTTGAAAAAACATCAAATCAAGCAAGACAGCAAAAAAGCACCCTGGTTCAACGATGAACTTAAGAAATCCAAGAAGATCTGCCGCACCCTCGAGAAAGCCTGGAGAAAAAACCCAACCACTGACAACCTGACCACCTTCAAGAACGCCACCCACAAACATCACCAACTGATCCGATCCACCAAGAAAGCATCATTCAAGGATCGACTCGACAACAACGCCCACAACAGCAAGGAACTATTCAACATCGTCAAAGAATTCACCAACCCCTCCGCCGGCACCAACAACATCATTCCCTCCCAAGACCTCTGCGACTCCCTATCCTCATTCTTTCACAACAAAATCGCTGACATACATAACAGCTTCGAAAACCAGTCCGGAGACCAGTCCACCCCACCCACCTCCGAACTGAAACCCCCCTCCAACAACCTTTGTGCCTGGAACCCAATCACCACAGAAGACACCATCCGCCTAATGAACTCCATCCATTCAGGATCGCCAACCGACCCATGTACCCACCACATTTTCAACAAAGCAGACTCCATTATCGCACCCCATCTCCGAGACATCATCAACTGCTCCCTCAACTCCGCTACCTTCCCGGAAAGCTGGAAACATGCCGAACTCAGCGCCCTCCTGAAGAAACCCACAGCAGACCCCACTGAACTTAAGAACTTCCGCCCCATCTTGCTCCTCCCATTCCCAGCCAAAGTCATTGAGAAAGCCGTCAACAGTCAACTCGCCGCCTTCCTCGAATCCAACAAATCCCTCGACCCATCACAGTCCAGCTTCCGCGCCAAACACAGCACCGAGACTGCCCTCATCGCAGCAACAGACGACATTCGAACACTACTGGACAACGGAGAAACAACTGCCCTCATCCTACTTGACCTCTCCGCAGCCTTCGACACAGTATGTCATAGCACCCTTATACAACGCCTCAGCAACGCCGGAATACAAGGAAAAGCATTGGACTGGATCATCTTGTTCCTCGCCGGAAGAACGCAGAGAGTCCGCCTCCCCCCTTTTAGATCAGAGGCCACCGAAGTCATCTGCGGCGTACCACAAGGATCATCACTCAGTCCCACTCTCTTCAATGTCTACATGAGTCCCCTCGCATCCATCGCGCGCCAACACAACCTCAACATCATCTCCTACGCAGACGATACCCAGTTGATCCTCTCCCTCACCAAAGACCCAAACACCGCCAAAACCAACCTACAAGAAGGGATGAAAGAAGTAGCCAAGTGGATGAAGAACAGCTGTCTAAAACTGAACTCGGACAAAACGGAAGTCCTCATCTTAGGATCATCCCCCTCCGCCTGGGACGATTCATGGAGGCCACTGGCCCTGGGAAACGCACCCACTCCTACGGACCACGCACGTAACCTAGGCTTCATCCTGGACTCCTCCCTCTCGATGACCAGACAAGTCAACGCCGTCTCATCATCATGCTTCAACATCCTACGTATGCTCAAAAAAATCTTCCGCTGGATCCCCACCGAAACAAGAAAGGCGGTCACCCACGCACTGGTCACAAGCCGACTGGACTACGGAAACACCCTCTACTCCGGAACCACAGCCAAACTACAGAAAAACTCCAACGCATCCAAAACGCCTCAGCCAGACTCATACTAGACATCCCCCGCCACACTCACATTTCCGGTCACCTGAAAGACCTCCACTGGCTCCCCGTCAACAAAAGAATAACATTCCGTCTCCTCACCCACGCACACAAAGCCCTCTACGACCTAGGACCCGAATGCCTATTTAGCGGCCAAAACATGGAATTCTCTCCCCACACACCTCCGCCTTACTCAGAACCACCTCTCCTTCAGAACACAACTGAAAACCTGGATATTCGATAAGTAAGTACCCCCCCCCCCTCCCTCAAGCGCCTTGAGACCCTCTGGGTGAGTAGTGCGCTATACAAATGCTGAACTTGAACTTGAACTTATATGCTAGATCTACACTGTTGCAGAGGTGTGCGTTTTGTCATCACATTTAACCCTCCAAAACACTCTCTACACATACACATATGTAACTGCCCAGTGCCTTCATATAGTTGTTTTCTACTTTAAGTGAGGAATCTTGTACTATATTGGTTGAACCAATATATGTCATAAATATCATGATGTGTGAATCTAGGCATATATTTTTGCAGCATACACCAATGTTTTACCTCTAGTTTGACTATGTCTGATCTGCCCCGAGTGTTGAGGTTCCGTCTTGAGTGTAGAGATTCCATTCGGAACCTCTGCCTCAAGTGCAAAATCTATGCAGAAATGAAGATACTACTGGTAAGTTCCTTTGTAAAAACCAAAAGTAGTAATGTCAGACTTTTGGTCTAAACATAGACTTTTGGTCTAACCTTACCTTAGTGAATCATCCCGCAGAGCTTTCCAAACACGTTGTCCCCTCATTTTAGTTGTTCTTTGGTGCTCATGAAATGCTGCATTCTTCAGGGCAATAAAGTGTCTCAGGATTATCAAAGAATTACCAAACTCTAGATATGCAGGAAATCCAATGGGCACCACACAAGACATTATGGGCCATTTTTAGAAATTTACGCAACACAGCGCAGCAATTAAGACGCTGCGCTGCTTTGTTTGAATTTAAGAGAGCAGAACTGCACTGTATCTACTTACAAGGGGAGCAGTTCTGCTCTCTCCCTGCATTTGTGGCTGCTATGTACCAATGCAGGCACGCATACACAATAGTGAAAGAGTGTCTGTGTGGTGCTCAGCATAGTTTCTGTGCAGGAAGGTCTACCTTCATACACAGAAACTATGCTTAAAGGCATTTTCCTCTTTGTATGTGTTTTACAGGATGCTACAAAAATGCAAAGTGCGCCTGCCGCAGGGTGGCACATTGTTTTGGCACAAATCCCTGCCTGCAATTCTTTGTAACGCACGTTGCATTACTTTGGTTTACAAACCTTTTACTTTATCAATCTTTATTTCGAAGATGAACTTCATAAAAGATACATACAATACAAGTTTAAAACCTTGGTAAAAATGGACTTAAAAGTTTAAAATGCTAAAGGTTTACAAACCAAGGTATATCATTACATGAGCTGGTTTGTAAATTGCAGCAGAAGACTTTGCATTGGGCTGCATTAAAGAAGTAATGCAAACCTGATGCCAACTCTTTCTAAATCTGGGCCTATATCCTTACTCATATCAAGGTAACAGGAAGAAACAGCTTTTAACGTTCTTGACTATCCAACAGATATGCCTGAGTCATGTAGCGTGTACTGATACAATTAACATTAGACAATTTGTTCTATCATGGCAGGTGGCAAATTTAAGTCTGGTAGTCAGGAGTCAGTCTATCTGAAGGATAGATAGCTACATATCCTTCATCAATTTGTAAGATTCCCAAATTCCTTTACAGCTACCACAGGCGAATTGCCAAAATAGCTATGTAGTTAAATACTGGGATGTGAATCATCTACTATCCCTGAGCACACACTGCCCATTTTACATCAGCGTCAGAATAGTAAGTCTAGAAAGACCCGTCCAACACCGCTAAATGTAACATCTACGGCCACAGAGATTCTTGTTTCTTTGTTTCAATGCAGCAAGCTCTTCAATTAAATCATTTGTACTGAAGGGGGCCAGGAAAAGCCAGGAATATAAAAGAGTCCATTTGCTGAATTCTGGAGCCATCCAGGCTGGATTTCACTCTTTAAGAAGAAAAATATTATTAACTGCCCACTAATAAAAGGCAGCAGACCTTACTTAACCACATCCAAATTGCAAAGTGCTGCTAGTTTTATTAGCTCATGAAAACATTTCGCTAGCTCATTTAAATTATGTCCAACTTATTTGTACTTTTGTCACCATTTGGACGTTATAACTTTAGCACTTTCTGCAAAGTTCTTATTTGTAGGTACACTTGCCTATACACACATTTGATATCTTGCTGCGGAAACATAGCGCCTGAGCACCGAGCGTCCCAGTGCACCTTCGAACCTAGCACATTGCTTCACAGGAGCAGAACAGGCGGCTCCCACTTACAGCGTGTTACTCCTGTGCACTTGATAGAAAAGACAGTCCTTACAGGTTTAAAGCTGGACTGCACAGTTTGTATGACAGAATATCTATAGCAAATATACTGTCATATAAATATTTTTACTAAATACCATTCATAAAAATATTGTTACTTCAGGTGTATAGTTTCTATACTAAGGCCCACATGCATCAAAGTGATTTGCATTCGCAAACGATGCGAATCGCAAAATTCGGGCGTTTGCGAGTGCAAATCTTTGTTTTGGGATGCATTAACCTTTTTGGCTTTTTCGCAATTTAAGAAATCGCAATTTATTTGCGATATCTTAAATTGCGATTGCATTAAAGAAATCACAATTTTGCGATTTCTTAAATGCAATGCATCATCTGAAAAAAATTGTGAATTCGCAGATAAGAAGTGTTAAATTAGCATGAAGTCAACCTTCATTTTTGACACTTAAATTTTACACTGACACATGCCCTTGGGCGTGTATGTGTGAAAAATGGACTGTATGTTACATTTCAGGGATGCAGGGGGGGTCCTTTGGACCCCCCCCCTGCACCCTAGAAATTGCATTCTCATTTTGCGATTCCTTAATTGCGAATCGCAAAATGAGAATGCCTTCCCGTTGATTCCTATGGGCCTCTAGGCCCATAGGAATCAATGTAAAGGGATTCCTTATTTGCTATTCGCAAAATTGGAAATCGTAAATAAGGAAAAATAAGAAATCGCAAAAATAAATGCACATTTTTAATGCATAGGTATTTGCAATTTCTAAATTGCGATTCCTTAATTTTCGCAATTTAGGAATCGCAAATACCAACAATGATGCATGTGGGCCTTAGTTCACTGTTCTGCACACAGGATTTACAGTTTACACTTTAAACTGAAGGAAAACGCCCAGTGATACTGACCTCAGACTGCAGTGGGTAACACAAATACACGGTTCACTTTATGACGGACTGATTTTTTTCATATACTGGAATAACTCACTAGTTGGATTGACATCCTGATTGACGCAGTTCACTGTACCACCTTCTAAGGAGCCCCTTCAGAGCAACGCAGCTGAGGACCAGAGTGTCCTGACCAATGAGCATTTCAGCTGTTAGGGAAGATAGCTTGACTTCCTCCAATCACTTTCATCTAGAATGTTATTCATGAGATGGGGCTTGGTTATTTGCAAGCACAATCTGAAACAGGTAGCTGGAGGGGATCACTGAGTGGAAGTATTTGTTTATTTGGCACTACTTCCCAGGAGACTCAGCAGCACTTATTGCCTTTGATCTCCTGCTACGTGCAGGCCTCTGGCAAGTATTAACGACTAATTTTCATTACACAGACCATTAGGTCTAGCGAAATAGTATACGCCTTTTCGAAAATGTTAAATGCCTCGAGATTTTTCCATGAGATCCCTTCGTTTGTACGTGTCACAGACTCAATAATAAAGATGAGATGCACGTCTGCTAATTGGCATTTTTTCTCCACGTAGATGCAACAAATAAATGTCAGCCACATTGCTCCGGCCCACTTGGGCAAACGTTTGCTTAGCTTCTATGTTAACACGCCAAAAGTCTCTTGGCTGTGGAGTAAAAAAAGCGTTCTGCATTTGTGTGTAAAATCATACCACGCGCCATCGTAGAATACTAAGGGGCAGATTTACAAGCCCCTTGCGCCACTTTTGCGTCACTTTTAACATGTGGAAATTGACGCAAAAGTGGAGCAAGGGGCTTGTAAATCTGCCCTTAAGTTTACGATGAATTTTAAATCATGCAAATTTTCGCATTACATTAATGTTCTTTGGATTAGATGTGCACTAATGTTCGTCTGCTTTCTGTGGACGGCAGGCCTCAAGCCACAGCAGCAACCAGCAAGCTTACCGATTACATGATGGCGGACGCCTCAGGTGGAGGTGAGGCGCACGGGACCATTGAAGTGTTTTTGAGAGGATTGTTTAGTTTGTATGTTATTTCTTCGTGAATTAGTTTGAACCTCATGTACGGGGTTCAGTTGTAATTACATGACAGGGATGTGGGCAATACATGATGTGATGCAACATGCTTCCACCATGATGCAAAGGTTTAGTGAAGCAATTTCACTGTTCATCATTCCTTTCCAACGGGTAAATACCAGAACGCTTGTGACCTCGTTCTTCCCTGGTACCTGATTGGATTCAGCAAATGTCTAAAGACAGGGACTGGTTTAAAACATTCTGGGACACATTTACAGTCTCCTTCCTGTCCCATGTTAAAAGTGACGCACAAGTTGTGCATGGGGCTTGTAAATCTGCCCCTCTAAATGCCTGTTTATTCGGAGTAAGACTGTTCCCTTATTTGTACTGAAGGAGATGTCACAAGATAATCTCAAAACCCCACTAGATAGGGCATCATTTCTGGGCTTATTGGAGAAGATGAGGTGGGTAACAAACATACTCATAAAGGCTTGTCTTAAATCATGGGAATACGAAAAAGCAAAAAGCTGGATTACCAAGGTTGCCTCCCACGAAGCCAGAAGCCCTTGGCAATCAGTTGACAGAAGCATAGAACGTCATTTAAAGTCCAGTGAAGTGTTTATTGTATGAGAAAAAATTATAATCAGTTGCTCAATGTATATACTGTGTATAGTGGTTGAAGACAGATCATTACCTTCTGAAAAGGTGATGTTGTTGTTCAGTGGGCGAGTGTAAGTTCCTTTTCGTTCTACAGACAGAGAGTACATTAGACTGATCATTCTTTCAAGGGTGTTAAACATTATAGGGGCCTAAAACAAGGGTGAATATATTTAATAACTGTTACAGCACGAGACAGAAGAGCTATAAGGCTATTAAAACATTCCACCCCCCTAGGGACACGAGTATTATAAATTAAAAAGAGAGAAAAAGAAAAACAAAAATTGGAATGTTGGAGCAGAAGGGCAGGAGCAGCCATTATTTGCCCTGAGCAACTTCATTGTCTTTTAACCCCTTCACTGCGGCGGCTATTCCGCCACAGTGCTAAGGGGATGGGTGGGGGGCCGCGCGGCGGTCCCGTGCTCGTGACGGAACAGCTCCGTCATGGCACGAGGGTGAGCTGTGCTTTTGACGGAACGGTTCCGTCACGGCCCCGCCCGCTCAATAGAACGCGCCGTGCAGGCGCGGAATGCGCGCCACGCAGGCACGGCGAGTGGGCCGTGACGGAACCGTTCCGTCACCAGCACAGCCCACCCGAGGCTCGTGACGGAACTGTTCCATCACAAGCATGGGAGGGGTTAATGAAGCTTTCAGAATTCCTATGCTCCACAGACATAGCAGACTGACAACCAAAGAAGCCGCTCGGTCATTTGGACAGCCTGTATTTGGTTTTTGAGTAATTCAAAATGGTGTTCTGTGGTGAAATTGGCACTGCATAAGCAAACAAACAATTGAAAGCTGTGCTGTCAGACCAGGAACCAGAGTGAAGAATGCGAGCAGCTTACTTTGGCATTAATTATACGTTTTCCATTCATTGTTAAAGCCTCTCGAAATTGAAATATAAGATAGAATCAAGACCTTCGGCTTTGAGAGAGTTACCGTGCTCTGAACTTAGTCATGAAAATTGATTCTCATCCAGTAACGAGAACTAACAAACTGGTCGAAAGCTGAGTATTGACAGTGTTTTTAAAAACCTGAAGAAAGATGTCACTGTTCAGAACCAGTTTGTTGGTACCATTGCTGTGTTTTAGGTAAGCGAGCACTTGTTTGAATGCCTTTACAACCGTTTTTCCTTTGAGATTTTAGTGCCATTCAAAATTATAAACTTCCCTTTATCTTAAAGCAGAGATTTGGGGGTTGCCTGTGCTTCAAGTAAGGAAAAGCAAAGGCAACGCAACAATAAAGTCAGATTTACCAAGCAACTCAATGCCACCTTGCATGGCCCTGCAGTGCTGCAATATCAGGAGTAACGCAAGACAGTGCAAGTCACTGCCTTGCGTTACTCTGCGCCAGAGAAGCGTTCCATGGGTGAAGCATGCGTGCTCCCACCCCACATGCACCCATGGATTGTGGCGCAGTCCATATTTACCAGGAGTGGTAGACTTGGTAATGCATAAAAATTCTAAGCCTTTCAAGGGAGGTGTAACAAAGAGAAATATGTTTATTTATTCTAGTTTTCCCTCTATGTGTATTGCATTCTGCAGTACACATAGAAAAGAGGAAAAAGACTCAGAGAATAGTTTTTGTGCAGGAAGGTGCCCCTTCCAGTTCAAAAACAATTCTGCCTACAACGTAGACATCCTTGCAACATGGCGCAAGTGTGCCTGTGTTGACGCAGGTCAGTACATTGTGCGCCAGCAATGCACAATATAGTTTTAATATGGTGCGTTCCTGCCCTCTCCCTTTCACCCAGCGCAGCACAGCACAGTATCTTGCTGCATTGATTTATGTGAAAGTTTGATCAATCTCGGCTTGTTTTTTTTTATTGGGTACATCTGGAATGTCCATTCCTTCACTTCCCTGTGCCCTGACACACCCATCTCCAAACGCCCGCCTGTCTCTTTAGGTTTTCTGGATTTCTTCTGATTTACCCTTTCACCACTTGAGTTCAGTTCATCATTATAGGCATGACCACGTCGGTTCCAAGCCTAAATTTAACATCACAAATGCAAAAATGGTGATTCTTTGCACCTCATATTAATCCTCAGTCCTTCCTGCCAACCATGATGGAAAAGTACATGCATGCCCCTGTCCGTTTGGTGCCACAGAGGATTTACTTTAGAAACAGCAAGAGTGCCATTGGGCCAAGGTTATTTTAAAGCTTTATGACAAGCATAGCATATTCTACGAACTCTGTTTAGAAGCAGTGAAGCGCTTATGAAAAGCAGATGATTTACATAAGGCTTAATGACAGCCACTGTCGTCGAGCTTATAGGAGGCAGATAGTCATTCTAGACTTAATAGCAATCTCCAGTATGAATGTAATTGGTCGCACAGGGTGTGAAAGAATATAAGAATATATTAAATAACTAAATGGAAAAAAATATACCCACGGTTCCACACATCATGGGAGGATGAGAGAGCTAACATCATGGGCAGATAAAAAATTAGCAATCCCACTCAACCAAACCGGTTTTAGGAAAAACATGGGGACGACCACCAATATATTAGCCCTATCACTTTTGATCGACACAGCGCTGGAGGCAAAACAATCTTTATACCTGTGCTATATCGACTACAGCTCCGCCTTCGATCGCGTAAATAGAAAACTCCTGTGGCAAAAATGAAAGGGAATGAAAATCCCCTCAACACTGCTGAACCAAATAATTCTTTTGCACAGCGATACCTGGGTCCAGGTCAAATTGGGAGCAGGAGATTTCCTAACCAAGAAAATCCCAACCAGCACAGGACTAAAGCAAGGTTAGCGCCAACCCTATTCAACCTTTTTATGGCCGAACTATTAATCATTCTAAACGATAACAACTCTCACGCTCCTAAACTAGGGGGCTTCCAGCTGCCCAATTTATTCTATGCTGACGACCTAGTGCTAATCAGCTGGACCCCGATAGGCCTACAGCGGCTCCTTGATGTCACCTCGCCTTATTCCAAATCAAATAAACTCAACATTAATATGACAAAACAAAAGTCATGTGCTTTAACTACTGCAAAAAGAAATCAACACGCAGCTGGTTTATGGACAAAAAGAAATTGGATGTCACAAACAAATATCGCTACCTGGGTGTAATCATAGACCATAGGGGTCTTACCACCACGAGCGGAAATAAAAAAGAGAGGCGTAATGACAGCTGTAACATTAAGAAACCTGAGAAACAAAATTGCTTGGCCAAACCTCTCCCCACTAATAAAGCTGATCCAAGCCAATCTGATCCCTTCCATCACCTACGGAAGTGAAGCAATGAGAGGCAGGGATGCTGAAACAGTAAATCGAGTAATAACAAGAGCGATGCGCATGATCTTTGGCCTTCCTCGGTACAATTCACCGGCGCAAGTTCGTCTTGAATTTGGGCTAGTAAAAGAAGAGCTGGCGCGCAAGGGAGTCTACCTCAAAAGTTGGTACAAAATCAGTAGGGGAGAGGCAAATACTCTTAATGCATAACTCTGGAAAAAACTTCAAACCAAAAACAACAGCCCAGCAAGGCTTTTTCTGGAGGATGCAATAAAGCAGCTGGGGGCGCAACAACTGTGGGATCTTCATGGAAACCTGAAAGGTTTTAAAAAAGCAGTAAACAATGTTGTCAGGAAAGAATCTCTTTTACAGGACAAAGCTTCAATGATGGAGCAAGCTCATGGATGGCTAACCGTAAACACCTACAAAAAACCTGCACCGCAAATGTATCTTTTGACCAGTTTCACTAAAAAAACAAAAGAGCTATTCCTAAAATACCGGCTAGGAGTACTGCCCTCTGCAGACCACATGGCACCCTGGCTGCGTCCTTCAAAACCAACAAAATGCCACCTATGCGGGAATGACGAGGAAAACATCTTACACCTCATCACTACCTGCAAGGAGCTGCAGCCCAAACGCAAGAACTTGCTGAGACCAGTATTCAACAAAAAGGGGATTAGATCCTGTAGGCAGGCAGTCCTGGCTTGCTTTTCAGGTGACGATGTTCAAATGGCTTGTCTACTGGTAAAATACATCAAAGCTGTGGCTGCCAGATTTACCACAAAGAAAGAATAAATGGACAATGAAAGCGCACTTTCCACACTCTTACAATCCTAACAATACTCGTCCACACAGAGGCACAGCTGACCTATAGGTATAAAAAAGGACAGAGGAGCGAAATGCACGGACACCCGGGGAAAAGGAATGGCTTTTCCCCAATAAAGGATGCTTCCTATAAGGAACATGCAGCCTGATTCATGAAAAACGGGATTTGCGATTCTCAAATAGCGAAAAATTGCGAATCGCTATTGAGAAATCGCAAATCTGAATTCATGAAGATTAGCGATAAAAAAATGCGATTCGCCTGCGGGCGCAAATTCCGTTTGCGATTAACGATAATCGCAGAAAATTCGCTATTTCCGGCTACCCGCGTCGGGATTGCGATCTCGCAAATAGCGATATCGCTATTTGCTAGATCGCTAATTGCGAGATCGCAAAAGCGCAAGATCGGGAAAACGGGAAGTCGCATTTCGAGCACAGTGATGACATCACAACCAGGAAGCAGCCAGTTCCCACCCCCATTCACCACAGTGAGGCAGACCTCGAGGAAGCAAGTGGGAGAGCTGCTGCTATTCTACTGGTGATTTGTACTCTGCAACAACATTGCTGCCATGTCAGAGGAACCTGTTCCTGGCCCCAGCAACACCACAGGGCGGAAGAGGAAGCTCAAATTTTCAGAGCAGGAGCTCGAACATTTGATTGAAGTGGTGGTGGCAAACCACGCCAAACTGTTTGGCAAAGACTCCAGGGGGGTCCCGGAGCAGGAAAAAAGGAGGATCTGGCAGGGAATAGCCTCCACCGTCAACTCCGTGGGTGTGGCCGATAGGTCACTAGACGAACTTAAAAAAAGATGGTACGACCGCCGAGGTGAGGGAAGGTGGCGGAGCGCCTTGGAGAGGCATCGGGCACTGGAGGTGGCGGACCTACAGTCCCTCCTAACACAGCCTTGGAGGACCAGGTGGAAGACACCCTTGAGAGGGAGGCGTGCATTGGCTTCACACATCTGAACTCATCCCGCCCCACCCAAGACACCCAAGGTAAGTGGCATGCGACTGCGACCCTGTCCCCTATGAATGTCCATGACCATATAGGCTCCCATAATGTCCCATAGTCATGCCATTGTTGCACATCAGGTAATGCCCTGAAGCATTGTGGGAGATGTAGTGTGGCCACAATGTAGTAGTACCACAATGCAGCCAGACAGGTTCCAAAGTACGCAAAGCCACAGCCATTCAGGGAATGTCACCCAGCATGCATGTAGCAACTGCACATCTGACAGATACATGCAACTAATGATCGTCCACTTACCCTCACAGGTGGCGCTGAAAGCAGCGACAGCGAAAGGCTGCTAATTGATGAGGAGGCCCAGGAGGAGGAGGTGCCACCACAAACACAGGCACCAGCCCCTGCCGCTGCAACAACACCAGCAGCCAGGTCCACCAGCAGTGTGCCCCCTGCGTCTGGTGCACCACCTACAGCCACAGCCAGGCCCGCGACTATTGTGCCCCCTGTGTCTGGCGCACCACCTACAGCCACAGCCAGGCCCGCGACTACTGTGCCCCCTGCATCTGGTGCACTACCTACAGCCACAGCCAGGCCCGCGACTATTGTGCCCCCTGCGTCTGGCACACAAACTACAGCCGCAGCCAGGCCCGCGACTAGTGTGCCTCCAGTCCCTGCCGCACCAGCAACGCCTGCTGTGACACCACCAGCAGCTGGTGCTACAACATCTGGGCCCGCGACAGCAGCAACACATCGGCCAGCCACAGTGTCAGGCCAGCTGAGCAGGCGTGGCAGGTCTCGCAAGCACACCACTGCAGCAATCAGCAGGAGGGGCAATGGACAGGGGCTGGCGCGTATGAGCATCAAAAGACGCATGTTGCGTATCCATCAGCGCCAGGCATGGCAGCAAGGTGCCATACAGCTCCAGCTCTACAAGATTGGGCACAATGTGGCCGGAGTGGGTGACCCCATGGACCGCATGACGGCAGCCATGGCAGGTGTGGGGGACCGCATGGACAACATGACTGCAGCCATGGCAGGTGTGGGGGAGGGAATGGCCCGCATGACTGCAGCCATGGAGGCCAACACTGCAGCGATGACTACTCAGCGCAGTGCAGCACGCCGGCACCACCATCAGCTCATGAGCCGGCTGGCCGCCTACAGCAGGTCCAATTATGTTGCAGCCAATGCAATTTCACAGTTGTCGCGGCGGTCCCTAGCACAGCAGCACCAACTCATCCAGTGCTGTGAGGATATGACCACGGTCCTGGAGCACCTGACCACGGCGGTTACAGCACTACACCCTCCTGCTCTACCCGCCACTGTTGGGGGTGATGATGTCAGTGAGGGGGCATCCAGCATCAGCAGCCACTCTGCCTCACAAGTCCCGCCACTCAGGCACAGCACCAGGCCCACGGCAGGTACAGGTGCCCCGGAAGAGGATGAGCCTCAGAGGCGCTTGGGTGGAACGCGCAGGAGGCGCAATTGACTACATATGACAATTACAGGCACAGGCTGACTATAAGCCTGCCCTGTCCTTTGACACAGCAGTATGCAGTAATACTGTTAGTAGAAGATAGTTGAACTGGTACCATTTTTGTGATTGAAACAAATATATTTATTTTTGCAGCACACATTAGCGTTGTGTCATTATTACATTTTGCATGCATTAGTGATTTGTGGGGTGAGGGAAGAGGGTGCACTAGAAACTGTTCACTGTGATGTGGTTGCGACGTCTGTGGCCTTCAGCTGGGTTCTCCCCGCGTGCATGGCGCGCATGTGCATGTGGCCGGTTGTCCCCTTCAGATTCACTGCCAGAGATGTCGACAGGTATCCGGCGCTTGGTTGCAATGTTATGTAGTATTGCGCAGACAGCCACAATGCGGCAGCACACTGCAGGACTGTAATACCTGGCCGCACCTGTCTTGTGCAGTATGCGGGACCTGCTCTTGAGCAGGCCAAATGTCCTTTCTATGCAATTCCTTGTCCGTATGTGTGCAATATTGTAGCGCCGTTACTGGGGTGTAGCAGGGTTGAGGTATGGGGTGAGGAGGTATTCATGGAGGGTGTAGCCACTGTCACCTGAATGAGAGGATCAGAGGGTGATTGCCTGTGCTGCGCTGCTACCTAATTGCAATGTGACATTGTCGACAAAGTGTACTTACCAAGTAGGTGTCCTTCCCCGAAGTCTCCCCTGGCCAGTCGTGTGTGGAGGCTGCTGTGCCGGAATATGAAGGAGTCATGGCTACTCCCTGGGTACTGGGCCGCAATGTCAGTGATGTATGTCTTAGCATTGCAGACCATCTGTATGTTGAGGGAGTGGTAGGACTTGCGATTGCGGAACATATACTCCATGGCAGCTGGTGGGCAGATGGCGATGTGGGTACAGTCTATGCATCTGAGTACATGTGGAAAATGGGCTACATTGTAGAATTGTAGCTTGGTCAAGTCCAAATCCTGTTGGCTGGTGGGAAATGTGATGTGACGGTGTAGCTGGGTGAGCATGGCGTCAACAAAAGTCTGGAGGTAGCGTGACATGGTGGATGGTGGGCTGGGATATCCCCCCAGCAGCCGCTACTATCCCCTGGAAGCTCCCGGAGGCCAGGAGGTGCAGGCTACACAATACCTGCACATGTGTAGGCACCGCATTGGTACGTCTTGTTGGGTGCTGCATCAGGGGGTCAAGGTCCTGTATTAGCTGCATTATCATTTCCCCATTCAGCCTGTGTTTTGCATATATCTGCTCTCTGGTTTGGCCCAGCAAGGTGACCCGCTGGCGGAAAATCCTGTCCTGGATCCTGCGTCTCCTCCATGCTGCTCGCTGTAGCCTTCGACGCCTGACCACCATGTACATTCCTGGCATGTGGAACTCCTACTGCTGCTGCTGATTGTCCTTTTGAGTGATTGGTCAGGCCTGTATCTCTTACTGATTGGCCAACGGTTTTTTAAATGGAAATTTTTGATGGCTTTTATGGTTACCACCTGCTTTGAGTTGTCCTTAATTTGCGCCGCGCAAACTGCGATTTTTGGGTTTTTCGCTATTTGCGATTTTTCATGCATGCCGATAGCAATAGTATTGCGAATTCACAATTTATTTCGCAGAATCCGTGGATTGTCGCATTTTCCGATTCGCTAATGCTCTCCTACCGGGATTCTGCGAATTTAATTGCAAATTCGCAATTATGGGTTTGCGAAGTCGCTATTTTCTTGTTGAATCCCGATTACGGATATTGCGCCCGCAATTGCATTTTCGCAGCGATTGCGGGCGCAATTTAGCTTCATGGATCAGGCGGATGGTCTGCAATGCATCCGGAAAGGGAAAGAGGGTATGGTTAATTCACCAGAAACTACCCCGGAGGAACCGCAGAAGTGACCTAGTGGCGGACATATATTTACTCTCAAATATCTTTTTATCACTTTTTAAATTTTCACAAGAACCATCGCCTTGGCTGCTACAAATACCTTTTTTAATTGAACTTTTTTTTTTATCGCTGTTGGTCTTTTTGTAATGGTTTTTATTAACTGTACAATAAAGTATTACTTACTTACCCACAGCTCCAAAACATACATTCTAGAACTGGCTTGTTACAATATATTTTTATTAACATCCTCTATAGGCACCATTACATTATTGGTGGCAGTACAGAAGTGCACGTCAGGTAAACATGCATTCAACAACACAGCATTTGAGGTAATAACACGGACGTTCTTTTGAGGATTCTTGGGGACCCATGTGTCTCAGATGGACAATGGGATGCCCTTCTGAAGGGACTGGGGTTGTGGCTTATTCAAGTGTAGGGCTGTTTGCCACCTTCCACTCTGGCTCCGTTCTGCTTGATGCTACTGTCATGCCTCCTCCTCTCGGCAGAGGCAGACAGGAATATCAAAGTAGGCAGTGGCATCACCGCATGAAGTACATTGCTTGAACTTCCAGCAGTGTCCTGAATACTGAAAGGCCACTGTATTGTCTACTCATTCTAAATACCTGATAGTGACAGATCTTTTACGTTTGGCATTTGCACTGAGGACAAGCGATCTTTTATCATGGTCAAATATGTACATATAGGTACACACCTAATGAAGGCTTACTCTGCTATGGTAGCAGCACCTTTCAAGATGTCTTAGTATCCTTGATACCTGCCTTCAAAGCTCCTGACCTAGAATGAGCAACTGAACCTGGCACTCTGGGAGTTCAATCCATCCTTGGGTAGCAAAGAATGACACAGATGACCCTCCTGAACAGTAGTGTGCTGGTCACTGATCTCAGGTCTATGTTATCATTGGTCATTTCCATGAAGAGTGTTGGACCAGTTACTGATCTTAATGGCAAGTATCCTGAGCTGCTTGGGCTAGAACCTTCTAGGTCTAGGCCCTTCTGGGTCTTCAATTGGACGACACTTTAATAAATATCTGTGGAATTTAGGGGTGTTGCGGTTTTTATGGTTTTACGGATGGGTGGAGTTTAGGACCAAGGAGTGTTTTTAACTTTCAGTGATGGGTAGAGTGCTTGCGTGATAAAGGGTTTTTAGTGTTTGTGAAAGAGTGGAGTTAAGGGTGGTGTGTGGTTTTACAGATTCAGGGATAGGTGGAGTTTCTAGGTAGAAAGGATTTTTAGAGTTCAGGGATGGTGGAGCTTAGGTTAGGTCAGTAAAGGGCCTTAAGGGACATTAATAGGTGGCTTTCAGGGGTGGCTAGGGTTTTTAAGGGTTCAGCGGTGAGTGGAGTTTTGTGGTGGTGTGAAGTTTTAAGGGATTTTAGGGTTCAGGATGAGTGGAGTTTAGTGAGGGGTTAAAGGTTTAGAGATGGGTAGAGTTTAGGAGCAGCCGCGGCCCATGGAGGGAGTTCCTTGGGGCAGACAGGCAGGGTAGGGGAGGGTTCAGGGTAGGGGTGGTAAACACCAGAATATGGATGATTGCAGGTAAGTAAACAATTAAATCAAATAAACAAATTTCGTTGCACGCCCTGCATCGCAAAATATGATGCAGGGTGCGGTACGAAATTCGTTTTATTGATTTATTTGTTTACTTACCTGCAATCATCTATATTCCGGTGTTTACCACCCCCCACCCCCCACCCTGCCCCTCCCCCGCCCCACCTGTCTGCCCCACGGAACTCCCTCCACGGGCCGTGGCTGTTTAGGAGTAGGAATGGTTTAGGGGTTCAGAGATGGTTGGAGTTTAGGGGTCAGAGATGGGTGTAGTTAATGCTTGGCGAAGCATTTTTAGGGGCATATATTGATGTTATTTAGGAGTGGTGAGGGTTCCACAAATTAATGCATCCAAAGTAATTGTTGATAATGAAAAATATAAAAAAACAAAATAATGTTCCCTGATGTTAAGAGTTGAAATAAATAAATACCATTAACAAAATATTTTCTGAAAGTAAGACCTCCAACTATTTCATTTACATCTTAAAAATAAGTATGCAGAAACCAATAAAAAAATAATTTCTATTAAATAAAAATTTCCATTAAACCATTTACATGAAATGGTTTCTCAGTAATGGCACTCCAATACAACATTTTCTTTGAAGTTATATACAACCAACACAAAGCCAACAGTTTACACAAACTGTTTTGAGAAATAAATCTCCCTTCCTGTGATAAGACCAACCACAGCAGAAGACTGAAACACAACTTTTCCTGGGATAGCCATTTACACACAAGGAGATTTACAGATGTAAATTCATTTACTTTTGCACTTTATTACCCCATAATTGCATAATATTATGCAGTAGTAAATCAAAAGCAATAAATGTGAAGTGGCTGGATTAAGGTGCAGCTTGTTGTAATTTGTATATTCTCAAACAGACGTGTTTGCAGGAATTCAAAAACACCTGTTTGTGAGTATTAACACACTTTTCTCCAACCCTTTCCAATCCTAAAAATGATTAGAGATTTACAAAGTCCAAGGCTGCATTTACACCATTTTCAGTGTGGATAGAGAAAATAAACAACCATGAACTTTGTGGCAGACTATGGGAAATGTTTTATCCAAGATATTAGTAATTGGGTTTCTAATTGCAAAAGGCATGCACCCTATCTAAGTAGGGAGTGCAATCCTAGTTAGAGTAAGTCAGGTGGACACTCTAAATTAACCTGTGCTCACCCTCTGGTAGCTTGGCACAGAGCAGTCAGGCTTAACTTAAGAGGCAATGTGTAGAGTATTTGTACAACACTTCAAACAGTAACAAGTGAAAACACAGCAAAAAACTCCAAACCAGTTTACAAAGGTATTTAGACAAAATATTGAGTTTGTAATATCGACTGACACAATTATCGAGTTGTAGATATCATGACACAGAAATATCGACAGCAAGAATATCGTGCACAAGAATATCGATTTTAAGGTAAGTAATATCGATTTTTAAAATATAGAAGTCATTAATATCGTTTGCAAAAATATAGTTGTTAAAAATATCAATCTTTTAATTCGTTTTATGTATTTTAGTATATATTTTAAATGTATGTGATGTATTTTTTGTATAAGTATTGTTTATGTTTTTTAAGATATGTGTTACATTTTTAGTAATTATTAATTTTAATGTAATTAAATGTTGCGTTATTTAGTTTCGTAGTGGTTTGTGAGTTTATAGAGGAATAGGGTGGGAAGTGAATTAATTATATTAAATTAAGACTAGCTGTGAAATAATATTAATTAGCTAATTGACAATTAATTATGGTAAATTGATATTTTTTGTAGGTGCGGGTTTTGGGATTTATATGTATACAGGTGGAAGGAATTTATTTGTAATTAATTATTAATGAGTTGATTATTAATAATAATGGATAATTAATGTTTTTAATAGTTTAATTACATTTTTTTAGTGTGGTATTGGGTTTATAGGGGTAAAAGGTGGTAACTAATTTATTTTTGATTAATTCATAAATAGTTTTAAAATAATATGAATTCAATGATAATTATTTTTTTAATTAATTTTGTAGGTAGGGTTTTGGGTTTATAGAAGTAAAGGGTGGGAAGTTAATTCATTTTTATAAATTTTTATTTGTTTTTTTAATCAAAAATATTTGTTCAATTGATAAATAATTATGGTATTAAATTTCCTATTTTAGATATAAAATGTGGGTTGTGAGTTTTGTAGTGTTATACTGTAGAAAGTAAAAACACTAACTAAATGTCATAATTCATATTTTTGTAAATAAATAATTTCCGAATAAAAATATTTATTTGTATGGAAATTATGTTTTTATTTTGTTTAATATAATATTTTTGATATGTATTTAACATTGTAATATGTATATTTTCTTATTTACTTTGTTTTAAAAATATTTGCATTTTCTTGATAATATTTTGTTTGTTTTTAATTTTTAACCGGAGTGGGAATACTGATTTTTGCCCCTCCCCAATCCAACACTTTCCCTACTGTTGCACTCACTGAAGTGGGAATATAAATTTTTACACCTCCACTATCCAACACTTTCCCTACTGTTGCACTCACTGGAGCGGGAATAGTAATTTGTACCCCTCCGCTAACTAACACTTTCCCTACTGTTGCAAGTGGGAATAGTAATTTTTACTCCTCTGCAATCCAACACCTTTCCTAATGCTGCACTGACTGGTGTAGGAATAGTGAATTTTGTCCCTCCGCTTTCCAGCAGTTTCCCTCCTGTTGTACTCACTGGAGTGGGAATAGTCATTTTTACCCCTCCACAGTTTAACACTTTCTCACTCAGAGGAATTGAAATAATACATTGTACCCCTCATTACTTTAACAATTTCCCAGGTGTTGTTTCAGATGGAATGGCTGCAGTAAATATTATCCATGTGTAATCTATCACTTTTAGTACTGTTGCATTTGTTGGAGGGAGATTTGTAAATTGTATTTTTATCAAGTTTTAATATTTATGTGTTGCACTAAATGGGAGTAGTAAATTTGTTATATATTTACTTAATAGTTTTCTTAGTTTTGTTTAAATTGTAGTGGGACTAGTATGTGTATTAAATGTTATATTTGTTTTTTATTGTTTGAATTTTCATTATTATGTTTTGTTTATTTTAATTATAACATGTATAATTATTGATATTTTTAATGTTTTAGCAATAATTTTTACTTTACTAAATGTAAAGATTTTTAAATAGTTTAATGTTTTAATTTAATTAGAATGCTTTGTGTTTATAGATGTTATGATATTGGTATATACTTTTTTGTTTAGCTGCGGCCTTAGCGGCGACAGAGCCCCACTGTGAAACTAGCAGGTCCGTAGTGCCGTGAATCAAGAGTCACTACAGGAACATCGTGCTCGTTCCAAGGAGGGTTATAAGTGTAAGCTTGACTGTTCAGCGCATTTCCACTTGGGTGAGATGCAGATTTGGGAACTTGATAGCGCCCACTTGGGTTCAATTTCAGAGCAAACTACATCAACCAGAATTCCATCGCGCATACGCCCACTGGGGCGGGTTATTTATTATGCGCAGGTGGTTTGCTTTTGCTGTTTGGAATCCCTGCACGTCAGTGAACAAGGGCAGTGGTATTCCCGAAACGCGTCTGGCAATTGAATTGTGTGCCGAGTGCCAAGCTGACAGGAATCCTTGGAATAAATGACTTCAAGCACGCTGCGTGTGGCTTCGTCATTGGAGGTAAGTCACTGACCATGTCATGAGTGATGTAATATGTGACGTCATCAGCAGTGCTTTGCAGGCGCGCAAGTTATAGTGAGTCCAACTAACTATAACGTGGAATTTCAATGGTTTTATGTCAATAAAATTTCCAGCTAACTATAACTAGTGTGAAACCTATGGTTTTTTCAGTGAATTTAATAGGTTTTTTAAATACTAATTCCTAACTATAACTGTTGTGAAACCTATGGTTTTTTCAGTGAATTTCATAGGTTTTTAAATTGCTAATTCCTAACTATAACTGGTGTGAAACCCATGGTTTATTCAGTGAATTTCTAAGGTTTTTTAATAGCAAATTTCTATAGCTATGAAATGTAATATTTTATAAAATGAATCCTATATTCTATATTTATGTAATACTATTTTTTTGATGTATATTCATATTTTTTTTTTGCCCTGGAGCGCTCCCGGTGCGCGTACCGGGGACCTCACCGGTAACAGCAGTATTTCGCCACGCCCCGGTGCGCGTACCGTGGCGCGTCCCGGCAGCGCACCAAAAACAAAAAAGAAAAAAAAAATAATGAAGGAGTGAGCATGAAGAAAAGGGACAGAGAGAGTGGTGTTTAGAGAAAGGGAGCTAGAGGGAGGAACACAGAGGGCCTGTGTAATAGATAGTAAGACAGACAAAAGGTGTTAGAGGAAGTAACTGAGAAAAGCAAAGACATGGGGAGTGACAGAGAGACAGGACTGAGAGAGTAAAGGAAGGAGTGACAGAAAGTGGCTGAGTGAACCAGAAAAAAAAGGTAAGTGAGGAAGTGTAGGTGAGCAGGGAGACTGAAAGAAGTTGAATGTAGTAGGAAAGTAAGGAAAAGAGAAGTAAACATGGAGGATAAGAATAAGTGAGGGAAGCAGAGTAAGGAAACAGGGGTGAGAGAAAAGTAGTGAGGTTAAAGCAAAGGGTGATGACAAACTACATTTTTTTAGTCACACTTACCATATAATTAATGTAAACTTAATTACATGTTTTTACTACACTTTGTATCTTTGAGAGACAGAAGAAAAAATACGTTATAATTAGTAAAATATATATTTTAAAATAGAAGAGAGAGGTCAAGAGGAAAAAAAATCATACAAGTGTACTAAGAAATAAAGCAAGAGTTAAGGATACAGAAAGGGAAATAAAGTAATGTAGATGGACAAAAAGAGGGAAAAAGAAATAGAAGGAGAGCAAATTACTGAAGGTAAGTAAGATACTAAAAGAATGTGAGTTACCAAAACTAAATCATGAAAGAGGAGTAAGTAAAAGGGGAATGAGTGAAAGGGAAAGGAGTCTGATTGAGGATCCATTTACAAGAAAGAGGAATGGAAGATGACTGAGAGTGAGTGAAGAGGAGTCACAGAGTGAAGGGATGAAGGGAGAGAAGATAATATAGAAGGATTGAGGGAAAAGGAGTGCGGAAGTAAGTACACAGAAGGACTAAGTGAAGTGGAGTACAATGAGTGAAGAAAGGAAAATGAGTAAAGGAGCAAAAGAAGGAAAGAGAGGAGAAGAGGACTAAAGCAGTGGCACTGAGAGAATGTGATTTGGTGATGAAAGTAAAGAGCAGGACATTGAAAGATTGGAAATGCGGGTTAGTAATGGAACCGGAGTAGTAAAAGAACTGGGGTGAAGAATGATGAGAGAGGAGCAGTGAAGTTGTTCTAAGAGAAATTATAGAAGGTAGATAAACACAAGAGAGCATAACACAAGGAGATTAAGGGACTGAGGACATAGAGGTTGAGAACGAAAAAAGACACAAAAGAAAAGAAGCAAAGAAAGATAAGTGAGAGAGAATGGGTGAGTTATAGTGACAGAGTGCGACAAAAGAGGTGAGTGAGTAAAGAGGAATTAGTAAAAGAGCAAAGGAGGAAAAGACAGAAAAAGGAAGTAAAGTAGACAAACTGAAAGTTGAAAAGTAGTGCAAGGGAGAGAGGGGATGCAGACAGTTGAAATGGGATTGAGGGGTTGTGAAAGAAGTGGAGTAAAGGAACAGCGATGAAACAGAGTGAGAAAAAGGCAGTGTGAGAGAGTAAAGAGAGCTGAAAAAAGGATGGAAAATGGAAAGTGAGTGTGAGACAATGGGAGTACAATATAAATTACACAATACAAACTATAGAATAACTTGTACAACATGTTAGATAGTTTATTTTTGCTGTTCTCAGAATATATTGAATTTCACTAAAAACAGTGAGTTTAAACTATTCATCATATGACATCGGGGAAAAAAACACAATCTAAAAGATTGTGTTTTAAAAAACCCATATAAATTTACAAATCATATATGTACACTAATCTTTCATTCACTTACTTTTCCTTGAGGCCAAATAGTGGATCGTGAAGGTCCTTTTTGTTGGAAAATACTCTGCTGTTCTTTTAAATTTCCATTTCATTGACTTTCTATAAAAAAAGCTCTAAGAACATCTGAAATAATTCTCAACGTTTTCATTTCCTCCTTGTGTTAAGTCATAACTCTTTGCTCATTCCTTCACCTTTCCTTACTGCCAAATAGTGTCAGATATATCAGTATGTTTTTAAATTTCTCAAATCAAACTCTGAAATTACCGTTTACCCGATGTTTTGAAACAAAAGCTCAAACGACATTTTCACAATGTTTAAATATTCATATTCCCTTTTTGGATCACTCATGTTCAACATTTCCTATAATACTGATATCACTTACTATGAGATCCACTTACAGTACCTATATGAGAACTGGATTTTTTATATTATGTTGATCACTTTTACTCACAATATAATTTTAAACAGTAGACTAACTTTTATTAACTGCTCCCGTCTTCATAGGCCAATTAACTTTACTTAAACTTTGGTTCTAAAAACACTAGGTAAGAATTTTTTAAGTCAAAAGACAAACATTGTTAATAAGTCAAATGAGTATCATTGCAGTAAGTCCAACCTTTTCGACATTTTAAATAAGCTGTATAATGCCCTGATGTTGTTGAAGGACCGTCAGGATAAATAATAGCTACAGTTGTAAAGGTTCTTCCTGAAATTGATAACTGAGAAGCCATGAAATTTTTGATACAAGTTGTCAATTTAGTTCCATCAGGTCTACATCGTTGGAACACTAAAATGACATACTGACCATAAGTTTGTATAAATAATGTAGACAGCACTGGACACTTACATTGGGTACACACCATATTATGATCAGCTGCTTTAACTAGATTATTAAATGACACTGATTTGCAGTCTGGTAAAGTCAAATATATAAATCTTTCAGTGTCTATTCTAGTAGTACTTGATAAACTACAATTGTCGCTGTCATGCTGCCATTGATAAGAAAGGCTAAAAAGATTTTCTACATCTACACCTTCATCTTCCAAAACACCAAACATATATATTACAAATTCCTGACAATCCTGCTGAATGTTCTGTGAAAATTTTTCTTGACCAGAACATATGTCTAATATATTTTGAATTTCTGTAACACTTTCTATTTTTGCTCTATCACTGCTACATTTCTCAAACACAGAATTCAATAAACCGCACAATCTTTGATCCCGATTTTCAACAATCTGTTCTTGTAAAGTTTGAAGAAAAAAAACAACATTAACCACTACATTAGCATAGCAGTTAACACCAGAACTGTTTTCAAACTGAAATCCAACAACATCTTCATCAGAATCCTTTTTCTTTCTGTTTTCAATTACATTTTCATCTACTTTTTGTCTTTTTGCTACTACCTAATTGCAATTACTCTCATTTCTTCTTTTTAGGCCTACCACATGTTTTTCAAACAGAGGATATTGAGGCAAATGTGGGGCATTCTCTCTTCTTAACCTATTGTATTCCTTAACAGAATCTAGATCTGCACAAATCTTTGTCTCATCACACTTAATCAAGTACAATCCTGATAAAGTTCTGACTCGTGATAATGCCACATATGCCATACCCTCTTTAAACACAGAACTTCCAACATTCACCAAAGCACTATCTACATTTAAACCTTGAGATTTATGAATTGTCACCGCCCATGCCAAACAAACAGGAAACTGCTTTTGGCAAACATATAAGTCTTTTACAAGCAAAAATCTAGCAGAACAACGACTGATTTGTCGTACTTGCTCAATGCCATCAAATTAAATTTTTAAAAATTCAATTCCATCTCTATTTCTATAATTCACAAAATCAACAACATGACCCATTGCTCCATTTACCAGACCTCTTTCACCATTTAAATTCCTTCTCAAAATGATACGACAATTTAAACACATATTCAGAGTCCTTTCAAAACCAGCTGTTTTAGATATACTCTTCTCTAATGAATCCAATTTTGATTTCAAATTTTCTGACAAAATAATTGTTGCTCCCATATGCTCAATTTTATCTATTGCTTCCAGTTTCACAATCTCTTCATTTTCTAACTTTAACATTTTGTTGTTGAATATGGAACATTCTTGCAGAGTTGGCATCAAACATATCCCAGATTTGTTCTCAGTAATTTTCTTAAAAATATTCTCTGGAAGAATGTTTTCATTAGGATACAAATTTAAAATTAATTGTGCATGTAAAGCTTCTTTCCCGTTCTCGCTTACTTTTCCGATTCTTAAATCTTGTAGAATTTTTTTATAATCTTCATCCTTTGCCTGTCGCATATTTTGAAACAGTTCTGCATATTTGAAATTTACCCATATATTAACATTTCCAATGCTTCCAAGGGACTTCCTGGTATCTTCATACGTGAGCATTTTAAACACTGGCTGTCCTTTTACTGGAGTCAACTGCAGTAGATCTCCAAAAACAATAATGTGTTTTCCTCCAAATAACACATCATACTCTGTTCTAAGAATTTCTTGCATTCTCAAATGCACAAAAGCAAGCATTAGATTTGAGACCATGCTTACTTCATCAATGATAAGAAGATTCATTTTCTTCAGGACTCTGGAAACTTCAGAATACGCATCCCCAGATATCTTGTTGTAATGCAATTTATTATCATGCTCAACTGGCAGCATCAGTAAACAATGTAGAGTAATCCCTTTAATGTTATGTGCTGCCAGTCCAGTTGGAGCGGTTACAACACAAGACAGCGGTGATTCAGTCCTTTTTTGCAGACAAGTTGCAATTGCTTTAATCAGAAAATGTTTTCCTGTTCCCGCTTCTCCACTTACGTACAGTCGGACAGGCTTAAATGATGTACATGAGCACTCTTTTTTCTCATGTCTGAATCCATGTTCAATCTTTTCTGTGACTTCGTCATATATCTTTTTCTGCTCAACGTTGAGTTGCTTTACCAAATCTTCTAAGTTAACTACATCCTCTTGAGCTTGTTCCATAGCTCTTTCCACCTCATCCCTGGCAGTGGCAGCTTCATTTTGGATAATTGGTCCTCCTAGTGGATCCTGACTCAATGAAGTAGAACTCTGACTGTCTTGAGAACTGTCTCTAGCAATCTCTTCAGCAATTGTGGCTTCTTGCTCTATTTCTTCGTTCAACATTTGCAGATAATTTGGAAAAACAGGACATTCTATGGTATTCTTGGTTGCATTAAAAGAATCTTCATAACAGAGAAAATCTCCAAGTAGTTCCTCTTCTGTACGCCATGGCTTAAAGAGTTGCAAAAGAGCTAAATAGTAAAATTCTCTTTTGTCTGGAGATTCGGAACTCAATTTTCGATGATTAATCAAATGGCCTTTTCTCTGCTTCACTAGACATCCTTCATACCCAATGACAGCATATTTTCCATTATTGATATCTTTTGTGATGTTCCTCTTCTAACTATAGTTTTGCAGAACTTCATACAAACAAGTGTTCTCAAGGTGAGTACTTCTATTTGGATAGTATGTATCCAACATGTTTGTCTTCAAAATATCTGTACTGTTTGGTTCTTTCTCCGCCAAATACTAAATTTTTTGTACAGATTTCAAAACTCGGTTTCGTGTTGCAGCAAGACCTAGACTCACCCAAATGATTGTTCTAGATTTGGCATAGAGACTTGCTGATGATAACCGATCAGAACATTCATATGCTCCAATTTCTCGATGCAACAACATCTTCAGACTGAAACTGTATAATTTTGTACTTACACACTTTTCATGTGAAATGTCCTCCCACATTTCCTTCAGTTCTGTCTTTCCTTTTTTTGTGATGTAAGACGTCACATATCGAGCCACAGCAATAGAGTTGTCAGCAACAAACTGAATATCCATGTTAGCATTCCACATGGACAAAATCACTGGGTTGTAGTCGTTAATATACTTGGACTCTTCGTTTCTTTTTAAATTGTATGTATTTTTTGGTGATTTTTTTGTCACAGTATGTCGCAGAGAAGACATCAAATTATTTACTCTTCCTTTAGAAATCACTGGTCGTGGAAACGCGAAACAACATTTGGTGTGGAACTTGTCCTTGTTTCTGAATTTTCGACGACAGTACTTTCCACAATGATGGGATTGAAAGTGTAAAACTTGTTGCCTTAAATTGTTTTCTTCAGTAGATTTCGGAACAGCACCAGTTGAATACTCTTCTATGAAACTCATCATTGTGTCATCCGAATCTGTTCCAAATTTGGGTGCATCTCTAATCCATAACAACATATGTATGTGAAGAGAACCTCTCGCTTGATACTCCTTCCTCCAAAAGAAATCCAAAACCTCTCCAAGAGGAGGATTTTTTTGTTGGTAGTAAAAGACATCATAGCTTCAAATCTATGATTGAAATATCTGCATACATTCACTGGATCTAAAGAACACAGTTCTCCAGGTATTTTGAATTCTATATTTTGTATGTTTCCATTTGCCTCTCGTAGAAATTGAAGTAAGTCGTCCCATGCATACTCAGCACAGCTAAGAGTGAGGAACCATATAGGAGTTCCCAAGTTTCTTAGCATACATTTCAATTCCCCATGACGATGGAACCAATACTCATTTGTACAACGCTGACATGCCATGAGATTGATTAGCTGAGATTCCAAAATACTGTCTTGCAGATTGACTTTCTCCATAAAGTCGCTCGCCGAAATATTTTGCAGATGTGCTCCACTTTTCAGTATATGGTTCACTGCATAAGAAAGCCTAGACAAGTCACTTTCATACAGTAGATAAAACAAATACGGAATGCATTGACGAAACCTTGGATCTTCAGCATATAATCTTAAAGTCCGGTATTCAGCTGCAGGAATTTGAACTGGTCGATCGTCATATCGTCCACCTCGACCTGTTGGAAATAACTGTGGAAAACAACGAGCTTCCAAACTTTCTTCCCATACACTAATGGGACTTCCTTTTGCTGCTTTCATTTGAAACAAGTCAATTGCATTTCCCATTACTTCTTTGGAATGCAAAGGATGAACAGTATAATGTTCATATATTTCTTCACATCTAGACACATCAACTTTTTCAATTTGGCGACTGAACAATCACTGTCTTCTTCTGTAGCTGTTTCCTCTGCTCCAACACATACATGTTTGTAGTACTCATTGTTTTTGACCAAATCAAAGTTGCCTTTTTGACTTTCCTAACATCCACTAAATCTTGCCAGATTTTCTTACTCTTTGTCGGAACCCCATTAACTAGAATAACCTGTCGTAAATATTTAATTTACCGTCTTAATTTCTATGCAGGTAAGTACTTAATCAATAATAACTCAATCGGAAAGAAAGAAACAGAGTCCGTGGTGTTAGAGTTCTTAGGGGTTTTATTCCTTAAAAAGGAATCGTTCCGGAACTGGATATCAGGTTCCTGCAACCACAAAGGGTCCAGGAAGGGATAGAGCAACATTTTATTGACAATACATAGCTTATATACTTAATTTACACCATAGAAACCAATATAGGAGGCGTAACAGCTGAGAGAAGACAAGATAACAGCATCCACGTGTTACTAGTACGTAATCAGAAGGCATGGACTAGGCGTGAACTAGAGGTGTGTGCTAGAAACGTCACAGGTAGGTGTCACATGGGGGTGGCACTAAACAGAAATGTTGCAATGTCAGCAGAAATCGGAGGCTTGGATGCGCGCGCAGCTGCATGACGTGTGATTGACGTGAAACTGGAGGGTGCAGAGGGCTTGACATTTACACTGACGGAAAGAGACAGAAGTCTGGCATGTCAGATCGACTTGTACTTCTATCATATCTGATATCTGATGTTTGGGAACCATATTATCAGAACGGAAAAGGTCTCTGGGGCAGAAGCTATTCTATACTGACTGTGAGTGCGTGTATAAGCGCCTGAGTGTCTGCATGAGAAGCGTGTGGGCATGGGCCTTCCATGGGAGCATGGTAACAGAGGCTATGAATTACTTGCACGGAGACAGGCCGGCCCTTCTGCTCTGCAGCTGGGAGGATGTTTACTTAAACTAGTAGGCAGGAATGTATTTTCGAAGGAGCGGAACAGATAATTCGAAGGTTGTAGTCAATTTTGGCAGGCAGCAGGCTGAGCTAAGCGCGGTGGGCCGCGCTGGAAGTAAGTCAGAGTTCACGGGTACAGAGACAGCCTGGGCTGAGGCTTTCAGAGTCAGAAGCCAGAAAAAGGCTCGATGGCAGAAATTCAGGGCCTACTTTGCCAGAGCTGAAAAACGTGTAAAGTGCACTACAAAAAGACGTTGGCATAGCATACTTAGGAACGGACTATTCAACCCATTCAGGGTGGGTCTGAAAGAGGACATGTTAACGTTGGACGCAAATGTATTTGCGTCTTCATAGCTGGCACAGTAGGGAAGTTACATGCACTTTAAGCTGGTACATGGAGACGGTGGGGTACACGCTAGGGAACACAACTTGACCATAAAATTTATATTTCCTCATTCCCTCCTTGTTCCCTACGGACCCTTCATGATATATCGATCCTCATGAATCGATCAGTTTGTTCTTGTAACATCATTTGCTCTTCTTTCTTTCTTTCACGTCTTGAAAGAAAACGGGAATGTTCAATGCATGAAGTGGCGCACAGTCCACAAATCGCTGGACCACACTGTAGGCACAGCCAGCAACTGAATACTAGGACTAAGCCAATGCCTAGGAAGGATAGGATCTTCCATCCCCAAGCTGTTAACGTTGTCCAGAACCAACCGGACCAAGTCCAGGTGCCTGGATTCTGATGTATCAGATTGGCAATTTTATGAAGACGTGTAATAGCTTTGTATACAGATGGCGCGTTTTCTGGAATGAAAACACAGCAACTTGACCCGATGACCTTACAGGCTCCGCCTCTATCTGCCAAGATGACGTCAATAACAAGACGATTCTGAAGGACAACAACCCGCATGGCGGACTGCTCTTCGGTTAAGTTACCTAGGGCGGAGGCAGTTTCATTCACTACTGCTTCAAGTGTTCTAGTTAATCTGCGTATTAATGGCGGGGTCCGAAAACCCCCGGTCGCACCTCCTGAGGCGGAAGCTTGGACATTATCTCTCTGTGGAGTCTGTATCTGGACTTGAATTTGTCTTTTAGTAGAGTCAGGTAGACGTGGTTTCGGTAGATCAATTTTAGGTGCGGGAAGTGGTGGAGGTGGAGGAATGGCCGATCGAACGGGAAAACCTGGTTGCAGTTGTGGCAGAATTTGGTCTGGAGGCGGGTTGACACCCCCGTCTCCGTCAGTAGGCGGGGTGCGAACAGGCAGATTGGTGTAAGCGGGTGCTACATCCTCTAGATAGGAATTCAGGAATATGTCTTTAGTGGTCCTGTGAGTTACTTTAGTTGGAACCAATGGTGGCGGCAGATTTTTCGGTATTTCTGAAATGGCCTCAGGTGAACCCTCGGCCGCGAGATACATACCGTTTACGAGATTGTTTCGTGCACGGTCTACTTGCTCTGATTTTACTCGGATCCCTTCAGTAACTAATTTGTTTTCTTGGGCTTTATCTGATTCTTTAAGTCTGTCTTCTCTACGTAGTTCTTTTTCAGCACGCTTATGTGATTCCTTACGCCAAAACTCTATGGCGTCTTTCTGAGATTGTCTGGCTTTCTTTTTCCATAATGCTTCCTCTACCTTCATGATGCATTCGGCATCCCATGTTCCGGTAACAGGCCATCTGTGTCTTTCGTCTAGATGTTTAGTATAATCGGCCCATAAATCTAGATATAATATGGCATCTATGCCATGCTTATGGTACATAAAATTTCCAGGAGTGTCCCTAGGGGGGATAGGAATTTCTTCTTCTAGTATCCCTTTCCTAGTTCCTATCTGCTTTAACTTGTTGCAAAACGGCATCTTGTTTACTTAGTACTGAATGCTCAATCCTTGCTACTTAATACTGAATACAGCTAGTTATACAAGAACACAATAATGCACATTAAAAACAGTCACACTCATACCACGACATTAATCACAGAAAAAGACATTCGAGACATATATGACTACCCCCTATACCGGATGTACTGCTAAACAGCACAGATACACTGCTATATACAGTGCAAAAACTTGAAATAACGGATGTACTGCTAAACAGTACAGATACACTGTCTAAAAACAGTGCAGACCGGACTTGTGTACCCAAACCCGTCTAGATACGTCCCAGCAATGGTACTCACCGGGAAGCACGGAAACAGAAGGCCTCGGAAAACTCGACTGGACTCGACTCGACTCGACACGTGGATACTTCGGAAAACTTCGGAAAACTGGTGGGCCTCTTGACACCTCGGACCTTGCTTCTTTCGGCTAGGCTCTGGTCGGGATCCTCCGCACTCCTCACCGCCTCGTCTGGGTGCTGATCGCAGTCCTCGTCACCTCCGTGGGCCAGAGGGAGATACAGGAAATCCTGCCGGTACGCGTAGTTTCCTTCTAACTGATGGCAGGGGACAGAGCTTGCAACGCACCAACCGGCGCGTGGGGTGGGGGAGGGGTCCCTGTTCGGGCGCCAAAATGTCGTAAATATTTAATTTACCGTCTTAATTTCTATGCAGGTAAGTACTTAATCAATAATAACTCAATCGGAAAGAAAGAAACAGAGTCCGTGGTGTTAGAGTTCTTAGGGGTTTTATTCCTTAAAAAGGAATCGTTCCGGAACTGGATATCAGGTTCCTGCAACCACAAAGGGTCCAGGAAGGGATAGAGCAATATTTTATTGACAATACATAGCTTATATACTTAATTTACACCATAGAAACCAATATAGGAGGCGTAACAGCTGAGAGAAGACAAGATAACAGCATCCACGTGTTACTAGTACGTAATCAGAAGGCGTGGACTAGGCGTGAACTAGAGGTGTGTGCTAGAAACGTCACAGGTAGGTATCACATGGGGGTGGCACTAAACAGAAATGTTGCAATGTCAGCAGAAATCGGAGGCTTGGATGCGCGCGCAGCTGCATGACGTGTGATTGACGTGAAACTGGAGGGTGCAGAGGGCTTGACATTTACACTGACGGAAAGAGACAGAAGTCTGGCATGTCAGATCGACTTGTACTTCTATCATATCTGATATCTGATGTTTGGGAACCATATTATCAGAACGGAAAAGGTCTCTGGGGCAGAAGCTATTCTATACTGACTGTGAGTGCGTGTATAAGCGCCTGAGTGTCTGCATGAGAAGCGTGGGGGCATGGGCCTTCCATGGGAGCATGGTAACAGAGGCTATGAATTACTTGCACGGAGACAGGCCGGCCCTTCTGCTCTGCAGCTGGGAGGATGTTTACTTAAACTAGTAGGCAGGAATGTATTTTCGAAGGAGCGGAACAGATAATTCGAAGGTTGTAGTCAATTTTGGCAGGCAGCAGGCTGAGCTAAGCGCGGTGGGCCGCGCTGGAAGTAAGTCAGAGTTCACGGGTACAGAGACAGCCTGGGCTGAGGCTTTCAGAGTCAGAAGCCAGAAAATAGCTCGATGGCAGAAATTCAGGGCCTACTTTGCCAGAGCTGAAAAACGTGTAAAGTGCACTACAAAAAGACGTTGGCATAGCATACTTAGGAACGGACTATTCAACCCATTCAGGGTGGGTCTGAAAGAGGACATGTTAACGTTGGACGCAAATGTATTTGCGTCTTCATAGCTGGCACAGGAGGGAAGTTACATGCACTTTAAGCTGGTACATGGAGACGGTGGGGTACACGCTAGGGAACACAACTTGACCATAAAATTTATATTTCCTCAAACCAGAGGATCCTCTTCTACTCTTTCTACACCAATTGTATCAATATTTTTCTTTGTCCATCAATTCAGAAGGAATATCTACCAACTGAAGATTATTATGAACAGCTCTAGCAGGCATTTTGTTTTCATTTAATTTTTTAAAACAATAATTACAAATACGCTGATCAGAACTCAAATCAAAAGAATTCCCCACCAACAAATAAGTTACAAAATCCTGCCATTCACTATTGTTTTCCATTTCACTTTTTGCATATAAATCAACTAACCTAGTCTGAATCTTATAATGAGTCCGTCTACAACACACACAAGTAAAATTAGGCCTTTCACTTGATTTCACCTTAAACTTGGTAATTTCCTCGTCAAACTTTTCTGTACTTAAAATCTGTACATTGTCTTCCACGTTACCTTCTATTACTATATCCATTTCTACACTGTCCTCTTTGTCCCCAAAATAAAAAAAACTCAATTCCTTCACAAATGCTCTTCACATCTAATTCAGATTCATGCTAAAGAGCACTGTTTAACTATTTAAGCTTAAGTGCTGGACTTTTTGCATAATACAACCTTCTCACTAATTTCCTCACTTTATTATAATGCACTGCTAACATCCTAAAATGATGAAAAACACTCTTACATACTTTTCTAGAAAGACAAGCCAGTGAATGCCCATGCAAACCTGTGTTTTCTCTCACTCTGCAAGGATCTAACTCTTGCAAGATCTTCATTTTCTGTCTTACACTTTTCTTACTATATGTACGTAAGAAATTACGAAGCAAATCGATTGAATCCTGTCGCACACTACAAATACTACTACACTTCCATGTGTACAGTGGACCCTTAGTATGTCTCCCTAAAACTTCATCAGCTAACACCTCTTCTGCATCTCTAGACACAAGATTCTTTTTTTCCATCAGACAACCGTCTTTCACCTCATATGCTCGACCACTGGTGTCAACTGCATGCACCAAATCATTCTCCTGAAAGTAATTCTACTCATTAAAAAATGGCTCAGAACTGGAACTATGCATACATTCTCCTGAAAATACTTCACAAAAATTAGTCCGATTAATTATTCTTTTCCATCTACTGTTCGATATGAAAACATCAATTGCCTTGTTAAGTATCCTAATTCTATTGATTACTAAATGTAAATGTAAATATATTTCGATTTATATAGCGCACTATAACCCAGGGGTCTCAAGGCGCTTGCTTAGGGAACCCGTCCTGGTATTCCCCTGTGAGATACCCCGGCCGGGTATCCACAAGGTGAAAGCCAGGCATCCCGCCGCGAGGGGCCGTAGTGGAGATTAAGCAAGCTATTGCCCAGAGTCGCAGAGTGTGACCTCGTGAGTCAAGTAGGCACCAGAGCGAGAATTGTCGACTCCGTGGAATTTTGAGCCCGAGACCCGCCGAGGCGGGGAATCGAACCCTGGTCCACTGCCGATCTCAGCTTCCGGGTCTGCCGCCTCTAACCACTGAGCCACGCTTCTCCACTAAAATAAATAATTTTTTCTTAACTTCGAAAGCCTGATCAACAATCTTCTCTACACTTTTTTTTTTCTTGTAGAAAGCAGCTCTCTGTTTACCTTTCTTCATATTTTTTAACAAATTTAAAACTACCCTATTACGAAACATTCGTCTACGAATGTCCCTAAATTGGTTTTGTCTTCTATTACTATTCATACTGTTCTCTCCTGGTCCAGTAGTAACACTTTTGGGGGGCCTCTCCTTCCTTTTCAAATTTGCTCTCTCCTTCTGTATATTCTCTTTCTCATTAACATTTTTTTTTGCTCTACATATGTTCCGAAAAAAAGACTTAGTTGTCTTACCAGGAGCTTTATTTGTGTTTTTTGAAGTACTTGTTGTAGAGGAGTGCTTTAATTCCGTTGCTGTTTTTGTTTTTTTCCGTATGGCATCTTTCCTTCTCCTCTGCCTTGAAGGCATATTTCCAAAACTTTTGATGTCAATCTGTGGTAAAGAAAATAATAACACATTATAGACCCCTATTAGCAAACAACAAAGGAATGACAATAAGCAAACGATATAAACACTAGTTTACAACATATCTAAGTTTATATCACAGCAACTATATAACTAGGAGTAAGACAGAGAAAAACAGCTAGACGGAGTAACACAAAGAGACAGACAGAGTCAGACAAAGAAACAGGTAGAGGGAGTAAAACATAGAGAAGGAGTAAGACAGAGAGAGTGTATAATATGTTGTAAGACAGAGAATGGGTGTAATAGGGAGGGGAAGTAAGTCAAAGAAAGGGAGAAAAAGAGTAAATCACAAAAAGGGTGTAACAGGGTGTAAGACAGAGAGAGGGTGTTAGAAGGGAAGAGGATGTAAAAGAGACTTAAACAGAGAGAGCCTGTAAAAGGAAGAGAGAGAGTAAGCTTGAGAGAGGGTGTAAGAGGAAGTAAAAAAAAGACAGAGGATATAACAAGAAATAGGTCAGACAGAGGATATAACAGGAAGAAAGGAAGAGAATAAAAAGTCAGAAAGAGGGAGAGAGGGTGTAAAACAGACAAAAGGTGTAATAGGGAGTAAGACAGGGAGAGAATATTACAAAGAAAAATGTTGTAAGACGGAGTAAATCAGGAAGAGGATGTAAGACAGAGTATGATTTAGAAATTGCTATAAAAAAGAGAGAAAGGGAATAAATCAGAGACAGGGTGTAACAGAAAGTAAGTCAAAGAGAGAGTGTAAGAGAGTGTAACACAGAGTCAGGATGTAAAAAGGAATAAGTCAGAGAGAGGGTGTTAGAAGGGGACAGGTGGATAAATAATAATAATGCTTGGTAAAGAAATGTTGATGCATAAAGGAATTGTATTTTGAAAATACGTGACATTTCAGTAGTGTAATAAAATACTTGTACATATGACCTGTGCTCTGTTTTTTTTAATGTTATTTAAAAAAAGATTTACAGCCCATGAATTCGTTTTACATTATTCACAAGGTTTAGATACTGTGTACATGATTGCACATTTTACCTGTGTTTCCTCAGATTAAGAAGCAGTTTGTGCAGATGAGTTGAGGCCTGTCCAGAAGCGCAGAGGAGGTGAGGCCTGTCCAGGTTAGCAGAGATGGTGAGGCCTGTGTCTAAGAATGCAGTAGACTGGACTTCATGAAGCCTCTCCCCCACTGCATTCTTAGACACAGGCCTCATCTCCTTTGCACCCCTGGACAAGCTTCTCTCCCACTACACTCTTGAACACAGGCCTCACCTCCTCTGCAGCCCTGTACAAGCCTCACCTCATCTACAACCCTGAACAGGCTTCACCTCATCTGCACCCCTGGACAGGCCTCACCTCATCTACACTATTTATTCCTTCTCAAAAATGTAAAAACCATTCATTTGCCCCAAAATCGTTTTTCGCATCACATTTAAGAAAGACAGCACAGGTCCTATGTACAAGCATACAACTTCACTACTGAAACCTCACTATTTCACAAAAGACAATTCCTCTATCTTCCATATGTTGATATCAAGCATTTCCAAAAAACATGCCACAAACCAGCAAGAAAGAACCTCAAAATGTTTCCTAATCTGAGGTAACGCAGGTGACATCATTCTAAAAGGTTCAAATAGACAGAGAGAGAGAGAAAAGAGAGAGAGAGAGAAGTGTGGCTCACTGGTTAGAGCAGGCAGACCCTGAAGCAGAGGTCAGACCCGGGACCAGGGTTCAATTGCCGACGCGGCAGGGTCTTGAGCTCAAATGTCCACGGACTCGATAATTCTCGCTTCGGTGCCTGACCTAATCATGGGTTCACACTCTGCAACTCTGGGCATTAAGCTTGCTTAATCTCCACAACGGCCTCCCGCGGCGGGATGCCTGGCTTTCACCTTGGGGATGCCCTGTAGGGGCTATCTCACAGGGAAAAACCAGGACGGGTTCCCAAGGCAAGCGCTTAGAGACACCTGGGTGATAAGCGCTATATACATCCAATATACAATACAATACAATACAAATATATTTATTTAATGAGGCAAACACTATTAATTCCTTCTCAAAAATATAAAAGCCATCCATTTACCCCAAAATCGTTTTTTAAATAGCATTTTACAAACACAGCACAGGTCCTATGTACAAGCATTCCATGTCACTAGTGAAACTTCTCAATTTTACATAATGCAATTCCTCTATGCAGCAAAATCTATTTACCAGATTAGGAAGCTCATTAAGCTTTTTTATTCTTCCTTTGTGTCATATTTCTTGATAATACTTGGTAAATAAATGTTAGTGCATAGAGAAATTGTATTTTGTAAAAAAAAGTGAGGTTTCAGTAGTGTAATGAAATGCATGTACATATGACCTATGCTCTGTTTTTTAAATGTTATGTAAAAATGGATTTACAGCACATGAATTGGTTTTACATTATTCACAAGGTTTAGATACTGTGTACATGATTGCACTTTTCACCTGTGTTTTCTCAGATTAGGAACCAGATTGTGCAGATGAGGTGAGGCCTGTCCAGAAGCGCAGAGGAGATGAGGCCTGTCCAGGGGAGCAGAGGTGGTGAAGCCTGTGTCTAAGAATGCAGTGGACTGAACTTCATGAAGCCTCTCCCCCACTGCATTCTTAGACACAGGCCTCACCTCCTTTACTCCCCAGGACAGGCTTCTCTCCCACTACACTCTTGAACACAGGCCTCGCTTCCTCTGCACCCCTATACAAGTCTCACCTCATCTGCAACCCTGAACAGACTTCACCTCATCTGCACCCCTGGACAGGCCTCACCTCATCTACACCCCTGGACAGGCATCACCTCATCTACACTATTTATTCCTTCTCAAAAATGTAAAAAACATTTATTTGCCCAAAAATCCTTTTTCGCATTACATTTAAGAAACACAGCACAGGTCCTATGTACAAGCATACAATTTCACTACTGAAACCTCACTATTTCACAAAAGACAATTCCTCTATCTTGCATATGTTAATATCAAGCATTTCCAAAAAACATGACACAAACCAACAAGAAAGAGGCTCAATCTGCTTCCTAATTTGAGGTAACGCAGGTGACATCATTCTAAAAGGTTCAAATATATTTATTTAATGAGGCAAACACTAATAATTCCTTCTAAAAAATATAAAAGCCATCTATTTACCTAAATCATTTTTTAAATAACATTTTACAAACACAGCACAGGTCCTATGTTTAAGCATTCCATGTCACTAGTGAAACTTCTCAATTTTACATAATGCAATTCCTCTATGCAGCAAAATCTATTTACCAGATTAGGAAGCACATTAAGCATTTTTATTCTTCCTTTGTGTCATATTTCCTGATAATACTTGGTAAAAAAATGTTAGTGCATAGAGAAATTGTATTTTGAAAAAAAGTGAGGTTTCAGTAGTGTAATGAAATACTTGTACATATGACCTATGCTCTGTTTTTAAAATGTTATGTAAAAATTGATTTACAGCACATGAATTGGTTTTACATTATTCACAAGGTTTAGATACTGTGTACATGATTGCACGTTTCACCTGTGTTTCCTCAGATTAGGAAGCAGATTGTGCAGATGAGGTGAGGCCTGTCCAGAAGCGCAGAGGAGGTGAGGCCTGTCCAGGGGAGCAAAGCTGGTGAGGCCTGTGTCTAAGATTGCAGTGGACTGGACTTCATGAAGCCTCTCCCCCACTGCATTCTTAGACACAGGCCTCACCTCCTTTGCACCCCAGGACAGGTTTCTCTCCCACTACACTCTTGAACACAGGCCTCGCCTCCTCTACACACCTATACAAGTCTCACCTCATCTGCAACCCTGAACAGACTTCACCTCATCTGCACCCCTGGACAGGCCTCACCTCATCTACACCCCTGGACAGGCATCACCTCATCTACACTATTTAGCCCTTCTCAAAAATGTAAAAACCATTCATTTGCCGGAAAATCGTTTTTCGCATCAGATTTAAGAAACACAGCACAGGTCCTATATACAAGCATACAATTTCACTACTGAAACCTCACTATTTCACAAAAGACAATTCCTCTATCTTGCATATGTTAATATCAAGCATTTCCAAAACACATGCCACAAACTAACAAGAAGGAATCTCAATCTGCTTCCTAATTTGAGGTAACGCAAGTGACATCATTCTAAAACGTTCAAATATATTTATTTAATGATGCAAACACTATTAATTCCTTCTCAAAAATATAAAAGCCATCCATTTACCCCAAAATCGTATTTTAAATAACATTTTACAAACACAGCACAGGTCCTATGTACAAGCATTCCATGTCACTAGTGAAACTTCTCAATTTTATATAATGCAATTCCTCTATGCAGCAAAATCTATTTACCAAGCATTATCAAAAAACATGCCACAAACTAACAAGAAAGAAGCTCAATCTCCTTCCTAATTTGAGGTAACGCAAGTGACATCATTCTAAAACGTTCAAATATATTTATTTAATGAGGCAAACACTATTAATTCCTTCTCAAAAATATAAAAACCATTCATTTACCTCAAAATCGTTTTTTAAATAACATTTTAGAAACACAGCACAGGCCCTATGTACAAGCATTCAATTTCAGTACTAAAACTTCACTATTTCACAAAAGACAATTCCTCTATGCAGCAAAATGTTTTAACCAAGCATTATCAAAAAACATGACACAAACCAACAAGAAAGAAGCTCATTCCTCTTTTTAATCTGAGGTAACGCAGGTAACATCATTGTGAAAGCTTCAAATATATTTATTTAATGAGCCAGACACTATATATTCCTTCTCAAAAATATAAAAGCCATTCATTTTCCCCAAAATCGTTTTTAAAATAACATTTTAGAAACACAGCACAGGTCCTATGTACAAGCATTCAATTTCACTACTGAAACCTCACTATTTCACAAAAGACAATTCCTCTATGCAGCAAAATGTTTTAACCAAGCATTATCAAAAAACATGACACAAAGCAACATTAAAAAAACACAATCTGCTTCCAAATCTTCTCCATAGAGCATACAAGTCTCTATCTAAATTAAATGAATCATTACTTACCTTTACAAATGCTTTGGGAGATTAAGAACAGTGTCAGACACACACAACAATTTTTCTTTAGCAGAGCAAAAGGTATGCACTCAAGACACTGCAACCATGACTGGCACAGAAAACCTCTAATTCTACACACATATGCCTCATTTCAACTAATCAAAACTCTTCCCTCACTATTTTCAAACCAACACCCTTCCCCCCTCAGACCTTTCTACCTGTTACCATAGCAACTCCCAGGTTCAAAAGTTTATTCTACAATGTTGCAAATGAAGTCAGCAAGGATGTTTGACCTCTCAATACACCAGCTTATCCGGTGCAATATTTCTTTAATTGACTTTTTCTTAACCATTCAAATTGCTTCTTTCACAAAACACAATCATGCACCCTAACTTTTAGTTTTCAACTATCTGAATCCACCAATCATTGCTTGTGATTCAAGAGCAGTGAAACTCCACAATTATTTTTTTGTAAACTCCTACTGTTCCAACTGCCATTTCATTCCCACACTTTATCTGACTGCACCAGAACCTTCTCTCACCATGTATTCTGTTTGGATTATTGGACATAGCTACATCTACTGGGCTCAAAGGTATGCAGCTAGCAGACATTTTCACAACCTTGATTTACCAAATGTGGAAATCAAGTGGATTGGCCAGAGAGGATTGAGATGTCACCAATTGATACCATTGGTGAAAACCTTTTTGCATCTGCCAAACCCTGACCTCTTAATAGTGCACTGTGGTGGAAATGACTTGGGTACTTTGACTGGGGTAGGTCTGAAAATGCTTTTAAAGGACACCTTTGGTCAATTGATGACACTTTTTCCACAAACTGCCTTGGTATATTCCAATATATGTCAAAGACAGAAATGGAACTGGTCCAACCAATTTTGTCCACAATTTGAGAAAGCACGGAAACATGTGAATAAATCTGTTTCTGCTTACATGAGAGACTATGGAATGGGTTCAATATACAACAATAACTTGTGTTACAACATGCAAGATATCTACAGAGGAGATGGTGTGTACTTCTCAGATGAGGGGAATAGAATATTCCTCCTGAACTTAAAACTGTGCATTGGAACCTACTTGTAGGTACCTAAATCAGCCACAGAACCCAAAAGCTCTTTTCAGGGCTACCCTACCTCTGATCACTCAAAATGATTATCTTCTCTAACTTTTTTCACTATTTTTCACCAAAGTACGCTCCCCGGTATGCTCCCCGGTGCGCTCCCCAGTAAAAACTATTTTTTTTAATTGGGCCTATATGGGCCTCCTAAACTCCCCTCAGAAAACCTAGGGGGTCAGGAGCTGTCTACCGTGCCCCCTTCTACCCATTCCCAACGTTGTTTGTCCTCCATCTGGTGTCTCAGTTGTACCGAAACACAAGATGGCGGACTCCCGTAGCGCTCCCGGTGCGCGTACCGGAGCGCGCACCAGTAAGCGCTCCTTAAAAAATGTGGGAAGTTAATTTACATAAAAACCTCAGGAGACACTTTCACCAAAAATAGAATAGGCCCTACTACATAGCAGTCCCTACCATTTTCCCAAATTTGGTGGTATTCCATTGAGCCATTTAGGCTGTAGCCCTGTCTAAATATCCTGAGGTAAATTACATGACAAAAACACATATGAAAGTGTTGGAATTTACAACCAATTAAAATCTTACTTACATTTTGTACTTTTATGTGCTGACATTTGATTGGTTAAGTACAGGAATATATATGAAAAATGAGAGGGAAACACAGCCATTTTGACTAATACTACCTGAGGTACATATTGAAAGAATTTTCACAGAAAACTTCAACTACTTTGAAAAAGGTAAGTTGTTAATTTGGAAGGGGAACTATGTTGTGCACTTTAAGTTAATTTGGGAAAACGTTTTCTGATAGTTATATACTGTCTCTCTATAAGAGTTAGAGACTGAGATAGACTTCTCTGTTATAATTATGGATTGAGTTAGGCTCCTCTGGTATAATTATGAATTTTCTTAGGCTTCATCACATGCACTTTTTATTAGTTCTACTTCCTGCCTGAAACCATACACTGTCCAAAAATTACTTCACTGTTAAAAACTCAGAAGTACCTGTCTGAACTTAAACCCAACCGTGCCCTAACTCTACTGATATAGTTATTTTTTATGCAATTTACAGCAAGAAAATGGAAGGAAAACAAGACAAAATCAATATTTCTTTCAAAGTTGTTGTTGAGAACAATCCTGAGGAAAATATGGATGACTTGGACTTTATGGATCAGTCTCTGGACCAACAACTACTTGACATTGTTGAAAAAATAGAATCATTGAATCAAAATGAGGACATTCCAGATGATCTAATGTTAGAAGTTCTTTTAAATTTTGAAAAATCACAACAATAAATTTATATTTAATAATTAAAAATTATTTGAGACATTATTCATTATTATATGTAATTCTTGAAATAGTACCAACATGATTATAATATAAAGTGAGACTTATAGTATACTGTGCAACTTTTTTGAGTTACATAGTAAGTTTGCTCATAGTTACTACCTTTCTCCCACTATATTATCTCCAATGTGTATTTTACATCTCTTTTTCATCATAAGGGAGCAGTATAGACTACCCATGATCCCCTCAGACTTCTCAGGGAGTGCTTAAAGTATCTGTTTCTACTTTCCTGACAGACTATGGTATGGATTCCATATACCACAATATCTTCTGTAACAACATGCAAGATATCTACAGAGAAGACGGTGTACATTACATTTTAGTCTCTACATTGGTACCTACATGTAGGTACTTAAAAAAAAAATAATAAAACAACAAAAAGAACTTTTTTTTAAAAGAGCTACTTTTTTTAAAAACTGTCATTCTTTTTCCCCATGGTACGCTCCCCGGTACGCTCCCCGGTGCGCGTGCTAGCCACTTGGTGAGTGAACAAACAAAGTCTTTGGTGGCAGCATTTGGACTACATTATCCACAATGCCATTGGTTAAGCCCACTGGGGCGGGACTTTGAATTTCAATTAAAAGCATGTTCTTCTAAGTGCGCTTCTTGCCTCATTTCCTGCCAGTGAACAAGAGCTTACATAGCTTGAAACGCGTATGGCTTCGTGATACATGGGGCATTCCTGTTCTGTTGCCGCCTGTGTTGCAGTGTGCGAATACCTGGAGGTGTGTGATATCCTACGGAGGGCAACCTTGTGGCAAAATGTTTAGCGGCTGGTCCGGTCGCGTGGATGTCCTGACACCGAAAAGGCGTTCCCTGGTGCCTGCAATTCAAGCGCCGTTATGGGACCGAAGGGGCCTTGCATCTCAGGAAGACTTCGGCAGCACTTACAGGGGTGTCAACATGCCGTTCACCCTGATGGAACTTTATTATTGAGACAGAAGCGTGCTAGCCACTTGGTGAGTGAACAAACAAAGTCTTTGGTGGCAGCATTTGGACTACATTATCCACAATGCCATTGGTGACGCCCACTGGGGCGGGACTTTGAATTTCAATTAAAAGCATGTTCTTCTAAGTGCGCTTCTTGCCTCATTTCCTGCCAGTGAACAAGAGCTTACATAGCTTGAAACGCGTATGGCTTCGTGATACATGGGGCATTCCTGTTCTGTTGCCGCCTGTGTTGCAGTGTGCGAATACCTGGAGGTGTGTGATATCCTACGGAGGGCAACCTTGTGGCAAAATGTTTAGCGGCTGATCCGGTCGCGTGGATGTCCTGACGCCGAAGAGGCGTTCCCTGGTGCCTGCAATTCAAGCGCCATTATGGGACCGAAGGGGCCTTGCATCTCATATATATATATATATATATATATATATATATATATATATATATATATATATATATATATATATATATATATATATATATATATATATGTATACATAGATTTACTTGTTCCATGTTTATATCATTTTAAACTTTTAAAATACATTAAAATGATATGTTATGTTTAATAACTGTTTTAAAGTAAATATATGTATATATATATGCATATATATATTTATATATTGTATATGTGTTTAACTTTTTTAAGTTAAGTTTGTTATTTTTGTTTAGATGTACATTAAATCAAATTTCTTTTTTAAAAGTAACGTTACTATTTAATATATGTATTATTTATAATTTTATCTTCTATCTATCGAAAAAAAGATATTTCAAACAATTCTAATTATGACAGCGATATTTTTATTCAATATTTTTGTACTTACCAATATAAATATAGAATGTCAATATTTTTTACAGATATTTATGACACGATATTTTGGTAAGGAGACATTTTAGGTGTCGGTATTCTGTCAGTTAGCCATTTAGAAAACTAGATTATGATTTATAAATAAAACAACACCAAAATGACATATATCCAATTAGTAGAAGTCGAGATGTGAATTTTTCAAGATTAAATGTAAAAATCGTGCTTAGAGGCAATAACCGCCAATGGAGGTTATCTAGTTGTGCCGGACCGACGCAAGTGTTTAGACTGTTTGCGATGTAGTGCATGATAGCTAGAGGAGCCATGCAAGGCCTGCTAAGCAAAGTTGCAACAGTGAGATGCAGGGTGTAGCCGAGTGATGCACTGGTGTCGATCCCGCAGTTGAAGTGATGCTTCGATTTTCTTCACGCAGTAATGACAATGTGCTGGTTCTGAAGACAGTGCACTGAAAGGCATTGGTTCCATAGACAATGCGAAAGGTTTCTCCAAGCAGTCGAGGGGATGTGTTGATCTTCCCACAACCTAGCGCCGGTGACGCTTTGATTTTTATGCATCGGTTCCTTAAGGCAATGCACTGGTTCCGAGAGCATTGTGCAAATTTGCTTGAGCAACAGTGCTGATGCATCGATTTTGCTACAAAAAGACATGAGATGCATTGGTTCGCTCTGAGCCAGCACCTGGGTCCACTTCGAATGGACCAGGCACAGGAGGAGGGGATGAGACTTTGATATTCCTGAGTCTCAAAAACAGGAGGCAAGCCAACAAGCCCTTGGAGATTACTCTGGGTTCAAATAGAGTATAGTTGTTCCTCAGCAGGGTCAGAGGGAAGCATGAAGCAGGGCAGCACAGCAGAAAAGCAGTTTTTCCAGAGCAGCAGTTCAGCAGAGTTACAATCCTTTTAGGAGCACAGCAGTCCTTCTCCCTGCCAGAGTTTCTTCACAGGTCCAGCAATGTCTAATTTGGTGGGGTCGGAGACCCAGTATTTATACTGAGCTTTGCCTTTGAACTGGAGTGACTTCAAAGAAGGGTCTTTGAAGAGCAAAGGTGTCCCTTCTCCTGAACCCTGGCTCCAGACTCACTACAGGGAGATACTCAACCCTTTGTGTGGGGACAGAACACTGGCTATCCAGGTGTGTCAGCTACTCCCTTCCACCCTGCGCAGGATGAGCCATCAGGATGCAGATTGGTACTCAGACACACCTACCTTCCTTTGTGTGTGGTTGTCTAGAGGGAATGTACAAAGTCAAGCTGTCACCCACCCCAGACGGGTATTGCAGACAGGCTCCAGGACCACAGAGCTTTAAGAGCAAAGAAATACCAACTTTCTAAATGTGGTAATTCAAAAATAGTAATATTAAATTCAAATTTACCAGTAAAGAGGATTAATCATTACCATTTCAAAGATATGAAACATGACAGAGCTACTCCTTCCCAATTAGGAATTATGGCTTTAAAGTATATTAGGGAATTGCTAGTGTGAAGCTCTGAGAGTAGTAGGCCTCACAGAAATGAAAATTAATGTATGTGTTTTTCACTACCAGGACATGAAAAAGTAAAAGTGCATGGCCTACCTTTTACTTACACAGCACACTGTCCTATGGGCTACCTTGGGGCCGCCTTCGGTGAGACTTATCTATAATCAAAGGGGAGTTTAAGTCTTGGCAAGGGGTTTTAAATGCCAAGTTGATATGGCAGTAAAACTGCACACACAGACTCTGCAGTGGCAGGTCCAGGACATGTTTAAAGGGCTACTGGTGTGGGTGGTGCAATCAGTGCTTCAGACCCACTAGTAGTATTTATTTTGTAGGCCCTGGTATGAGTGGTAGAGTCTTTGAGCTCTGGAGGGTCCTGGTTTGACCTGATTTTTTTAGTTTGGAGGCCAGCTATTCAGGTTTGCCTGTGTGAAGGGCTTTGTGGGTGAGGTAGGCTGTTCTAAAACTGGTACGCAGTTCAACTGGGAGCCATTTTAGTTCTCTGAGGGCGGGTGAGATATGGTCAAATTTCTTCATTCCTATGACCATTCTAGCAGCTGAGTTTAGTGTTGTTTTGAGGGGGGCAAGGTGCGCCTTTGATGTGCCTGAGAGGGCTGCGATCCCATAGTCTAATCTAGATAACACCAGTGATTGGGTAGCTTGTTTAAGGTCCTTGGATGGGATGGAAGGCTTTATTTTGTTCAGTAGCTTCAGGTTTAGGAAGGCGCTCTTGGCGGAGTTCTTAATGTGATTAGTCATATTGAGTTTTGGGTCTAAGGTGATGCTTAATTATTTTACAGAATCAGCCATGGTGGTGTTTCCGTTGAGTGTATCGATCGCAGATAGCCATTTGGCAATTTGTGGATTCTCTTCTTTGTTTGAGATGAGGGGTATTTCAGTCTTGTCTTGATTAAGTTTTAGGTGGTTACTTGACAGCCAATGTTGGACTTCTTTGAGCGTGTCGTTGAGTCTCTGAATGTCATCAATGGAGGTGGTTTCCAGATAGATCTGGGTGTCGTCGGCATAAAGGTGAAAGGGGATGTTGGCTTTTCTGAGTAGGGTTGTGAGTGGTTCCATTTAAATGCTGAAAAGTTGTGGGGAGAGCATGACCCTTGGGGGACTCCCCTGCTAAGATGGTGTAGGTCAGATGTAAAGTTTTTGTTTTTTATTCTTTGGGTGCGGTTGTGAAGGAAGGAGGAGAACCATTGTAAGGCCACCTCATCTAGACCTGCCCTTTCTTGAAGCGCCCTAATGAGGAGGTTGTGATTGACAGTGTTGAAAGCTGCTGATAGATCTAGGAGAATGAGAAGGCAGCATTTGTCCTCCTCCAGTGATTTGTGGATGTCGTCAATGATGTTGAGGATCACGTTTTCCGTGCTGCAGCCCTTTCTAAAGCCCGATTGCTGGGCATCGAGGAGGTTGATGCTATCCAGGTGTTGAGTTAGTTGCAGGAGCAGACATTGTTCTAGGGTTTTGGATAGAAGAGGTAAGTGTGAGACTGGTATGTACTCATTCAGATAATTTTTGTCTAGGCATGTTTTGTTTAGCAATGGCTTGACTTGCCTGACTTTGAGGCAGTCAGGGACGACTCCGGACATCAGGGAACTGTTTATGATCTTGCACCAGAGTGGGGCAAGGCAGAGTTTAAGCTTTTTGGTCAGTTGTGGCGGAAGAGGATCTAGAGCGTGTGGTGCGGGCTTGGATGTGGAGATCAGGTTGACTATCTCATCTTCCTGTATAGGGATGAAAGATTTCCAGGATTTTGAAGGAGCTTGGATGTGGAGTCCTTGGTCCCAGGTGAGAAGATCTTGCTGAGGGGATTGATGCTGATGTGCAGTGAGAGCTCGATCTTGGTAATCTTTTCCTCAAAGAAGTTTGCAAAGTTGTCACAGAGCTCTTAGGAGTTTTGCACTGAGGAGTTAACAGACTTGGAGGTTTGCTGTTTAAGGATGTTAAAGAGCTCCCAGGGCCTGTTGTTTTTTCCGTTGTCCAGCGCAGTGCAGAACAATGAGGTTTTTTCGTTCTGGATATGTTTTTTATACTTCCAACGAGCTGCTTTGAGTTGCTTGCGGTGAATGTTGGAAGGGTTGCTTCTCCATAGTCTATCTGCGGCTCTTAGTTGTCTCCTTTTGGAGTTGATGTCAGTGTTAAACCATGATCTTGATGGAGTGCTCCTGTGTTTTTTTTAATATCAGGGGCTATTTGATCAAGAATGGACGTCATATTTGAGATGTAATGCGAGGTGAGTTCCGTTGCGGATAGGTGATCAGAGGAGCTGGGGAGGAAAAGCGTATCTTTTCCTCTAGGTTCGCTAGGGAAATCTGAGTTAGATTTATGGACCTTTTAGGGGGGTCTTGCGGTGGGCACTGGAGAAGAACCTTTTAGTTGATATGGAATAGGATGTTGTGGTGGTTGGACCATTCCACAGGGAGGATGTGGTTGATTGTCACTGTGTCATTTTGAGCGATAATGGCATCTAAGGATGCTCCTTTATTGTACGTTTCTTCAGGGCAGAATTGGGTCAGATTGTTGTCCTGAAGAAGATTGTGAGGGACCAGAATTAGTGGATTGGTTCCCTTATTCCATTGTAGGTTGAGGTCACAGAGAATTAGGTTGAGTCACCGAGTGAGTAGTGGGCAATCAGATCCGACAGGTGTTCCCGGAATGTAGAAGTGTTGCCTGGGGGATGGTATAGGAGATGGCAGGGTATTGCTCTGTTGTTGTTTGTCTTGATGTTGACGTGAGACATTCAATGGTGCTGTAATTGAAGGTGTCCATTTCTATAGTTTACCTTGGCAGACGTAATTTTTCAAGGTTTATGAATTCACAAAAATTGTAACGCTACACCCATGTGTAGGAGTACTTGTATGGGTGCAGCTTTATGACTTTTCCTTGTGATTTGAAAATGTTGCTTAATGTCTGGGTAAAACACCCATTAGATAGATATTGTACATTGACACATAGGACAAGTATGAAGAAATGTTCACTTTTTATAATTCCATTGAAGGATATTGTCATACATTTCAGAATGATTTTCTTTTCAAACTCTGTTTAATCCTCTGCAAACTTCTAGAATTAGATTTTTCTGGATACGATCCTTGAAATGAACTCTCATTAGATAATATATGTTAATGTTTTGCAATGCATTTGAAATACATTATGTAAAGTGTATACTAACTGTGTTGTGTAGTTCCCCACTGTCCAACAGAGATGCATGTTTGCTGAGCAACATAAACGTAGGGATGGTGCCTGACAGAATCCGTGCACGCCCGCAGTATATGTTGTCCTAAAGACCAGCTAGCTCACAGTGACACCATGTGCCCTCTAGACATAGGCAGGTAGCAAATTGTTTTGGCAACCACAGATCACAACCCTGATCCTCCCCAGGAATTGTGGTTACAAATTAAAAATCCTTTTGCTAAGTCACTCATGCTCTCTTTCTCTCCAAGAAAAATAAAAGTAATAAAAAGAGGGGTATTTTTCAATATTTATTGAACCATCATGATTCTTACATTGAATGTATTTGTGCTGTAATGAACAGTTCCACCATCGTTCTAAAACAGTGTTTATATGCAGGCATATGAAAACAACATATATAGCTATATATAACTTATTCCTACTATGCGTTCCCTAACCTAAATGCCTACGGTGTATGTATGTGTTCTATCAAGATATCCCCATTGGATGATCCAGCCCCATCTCCTGAAGGGAAACAATGCAGGTCCCCGTCTTTGTCACAGGAAGGACATCCGTCCTCGCAGATGGATCAGCAATGACAGTAAGGGCTTCTCTGCCTAAACTCAGAAACGCTTGCTTATTTATTGTATAGTAATTGTATTTATATAGCGCTTACTAGCCCTGAGAAGGTATCAAAGTGCTTTTCGGCGAGGAGTATGCTACTCAAGAACCCAAAAAGGATTAGTGGTGGATTCACATAGTGAAAATTGAGTTAATTTGACAAGTGGAGATGCAAGTCTGTTTGTTGGATTGAAAAGGGTAAGGGGGGTATAGAAGAAGGAAGAGCCTTGAAAGTGTTTATTGGGAGATCATAGTAGTAAGATGAGGTCTGGGATTAGTATAAGGAAAGGTGGAGGAGGGAAGAATCTCTAGAAGTGGATTAGGGAGATCATATTAGTAAAGGAGTTTTCGGATGAGTCAATGAAGGGATAGGTGAAAAAAGAATTTAGAAGGGGTGTTTGGGACACCATAGTTTGAGGGACAGAGGAGGGAAGAGTCTAGAAAGGATAATTATGGAGATCATAGTAGTAGAATGATGTTTGGGACGAGTCAGAAAGAGGAGGTAGAGGCTATATTGAGAAAGGTATAGGGAGAAGTATAGGGAAGTATATTGGAGAGAGTCAAATAGTTTTTACAGTAGGAGTAAAGTAATAAATATATAGATAAATAAGTACATATTATTATTTATATCAAGATATACACATACCTGTATACATACACATAATCAAAATAAATGTTTTTATACACAGAGATATGTGTACATTTGTGTTTGAGTATGGTGGTTATGTAGGAATGAACCAACTCATGAGTAGGCTTCTGAAGAAAATATAGTTATCTGTCGATCTTATGTTTGGAGGCAATGAATTTCATAGTTTGGCTACTTGAACAGAGAAAGATGTGCAACCTATGTTTCTTTTTCTTGTATGGTGGGATTTTGTGGGGAGGTGCCAATCTGGAGCAGAGGTTCCCTTGTTGAATGCATTGTGGCCCTGTTCCATTTATTGCTTTGTGGATGATACAAAGCAGCTTGAATATGGATCTTCTGGTAAAAGGTAACCAATGTAGGGCCCTCAAGGAAGGAGATATGTGGTCTTGAGGCTTTACATGGAGGAGTATTCTGGCAGAAAAGTTCTGAATCCGTTGTAGTTGTAGAGGCTGTTGTAGTAATCAAGTTTAGACAGTATAAGATACTTGTGGCTTGGACCTTGTGTGGAACTCCCAGGTGGGTGAAGATGTGTAACAGAGATTTCATAGTAATGAAGCTTGATCTTGCTAATTTTCCCACTTGGGCATTCATTGATAACTTGAAGTCCATGGTAATTTCAAGGTTTCTTATTTCCTTTGATATTTTTGGAGGTGGTCCCAGATCGCCAGGCCAGGCGCAACGTAGATCATAATATTTCCAATCACCAAATATGAGTAATTTCATTTTAGAAGCATTCAATTTGAGAAGGCTGCATGTCATTCACTGATCAATGGCTCTGAGATAATTAAAGATTTGTGAATTTCCACTGTATTTGGAGCTTTTCAGTTTTAGGAGTATTTGTGTGTCATCTGCATAATTATAGCATGTGAGTTCAAATTCATTGATGATTGCTGGTAATGACTTCATGAGTATGTTGAAAAGCATGGGTGAGATGACAGCCTTGAGGGTCTGCTGCTTTTGTGAAGTATGGTTTGGATGAGAAAGGTGGAGAATGGGTGAAACTTGTTATGTTTTGCAGGTAGGATTTGATCCAGTCGAGGGCAGTCCCCTCTATGCCAGTTTCTTAGAGACTTTGTATTAGAGTATCATGGACAACTGTGTCGCAGGCAGATGTGAGGTCCAAAAGAAGTAGTGCAGCAACCCATTGTGGTCTACTGTATTTTTAAGGTCAACCCAGATGACGATGAGGGCAGATTCATTGCCTCTTCCTGGACGGAATCCTGTTTGGAAGTCGGAAAGTTATCTTCAATGAATTGTGAGATCTGCGCGAATGCTGCTCTTTCTATCAGTTTGCCCAAGAAAAGTCCATTTGTAATCAGTCTGTGGTTGTCAGGTTCAAGCAGATCCAGGTTAATTTTAATGGGCATATATATGCAGTTTTTTGTCTTCTGGGGAGATTCCCGGAGTTAAGGACTTACTGAGGATTCTTCTTACCGGTGTGGCAGTAGAAGTAGTTAGAAGAATGGTTTTGTGGTGGACAAGGGTCAGAAGGGGTGCTGGCAGGCATTCTTGTTTTGACCAGATCCATAAATTCACTTTGTAATATTTATTTGAAGGAACAGAGAGGCTGGGTTAGCCTACTCTTGGGGGGTATTTTTAACAAAATGAGTTGATGCTGGTGGTATTGCTTTGCTTTAAATAGGAGTTCAATGTGTGTGTTTCGGTTGTGTAGTGAATTGCGAGTTTGTCTGTGAATTCTTGAATAATGGGATGAGTTCTATCTGTGCATTTAGGTATACAACATTTTGTAAGAATTTTGTCAAATTCTTAATTTTACATTTACAATTTTGAATTGTCTGAAAGCACCTTTTTAAGCTTTTTTGATAGTTTCCATGTGCATTGCAGCTTTCTAATGTGCTGTTTTATCTCTTTTAGTTCTGTAGTTCTCCAAGGTGCCTGTTTTCTTTTGTACTATTTTGTTGATCTGAGTTGAATCTGGATTTCAAAAACTTCCTGTAGCACTTCATATCATTTTTGAATTAAATGTATTGTGTTCAGATGTGTGTTGGATGTTAGTTGCATTTAAAATTATTCAGAATTGAGTTTGTTCAACAGTCGATAGATGGATGCATGTAAGGTGGTTTTAGGTGTGTTGCTTTATGGTGTTTTTATGTTGGAAAGCTAGCAAATTGTGGTCTTACCATGTGACTTGAGTGATCATTTAGAAGAAGCTAGTTCTGGATTTGCAAAAATCACATCTAGGATGTGTCCAATGATGTGTGTGGGTTTGTGGATGATCTGATGTAGGTTCAGTGTGTCAAGGCCAGTGATGATGGTTTTTGGATGTGGTATATTGGGTTTGTCAAACCAAATATAGAGGTCACCCAGAATGCATAGGTTGGAGTGTAGGTTTGAAACTGCATCTAGAAATGTGTCTGGGAATTTTGCATTGCTAGGTGGAGGTCTGTAAAGGAGAAGGAAGTTACATGAGGAAGTTGGTGTGGGGTGCCGAATGGTGAAGAGGGCCTCACAATCTCATATTGAAAAGTCATCAGCTTTAGTGTGATGGATTGTTTGCTTGAATAGCCCAGCTAGTTTCTCTCCTCTTTTGCCTATATGAATTTGTGTGATAAGTTGATGGCCTAGAGGAACGTCTTCTTGCATCACTGGAGCCATGTGATCTCCCAACCATGATTCAGTTACGAAGAGTAAGTCAGGTTGTGAGTCATTGAGTAGGTCGTAGATGTGATGGTTGTTTTTGGAGAGTGATTGAGCATTTATTATTAGGCAGTTTAAAGATTGTGTTTTGGTGATGGTGTGACTTTATTTGTAGAAGAGTGAGCTTTTATTTTTTAACTTGCAGGTGTGTTATTAGTGCTGGTAATAGCTGTATGAAGATAATAGTTGTGTTGCTTTTCTATATCGTATTACTCATCCAGCAGGCTTAAATGGCATTTTGATGGGTCTACATGTGTAGGTGTTGGAGATGGTGTTTTAGAGTGAGTTAGTGACCTGTGTTTTTTTTGCTGAGTAGCTTTTTTGTGTAATGGACATGGAGATGCGAAGTTGTGAAGAGGGGTGTGTTGTTTATTTTGCTTGTGTTTGTTTAGGGTAGAAGTGCATGAGTTGATTGTGGTGGTGCAGCAAGTGGGTCATGTTGTAAGGCTCTGAATTGTGCAATAGAGGAAAGGTAATTGAATGAGACTTGTTGTGTTGATGTATTTGTGTTAGATGTGGGGAAAGAGAGATAGGTTGGCAGTGTAAGTGGTTCAGGATGTGTATTGTTTGCGTAATCAGGAGTGTGGGAGTAGATGTATGTTTCTGGTTTCTGATGGAATGTATTATATAATAGTGTGTGTGTTATTTTGTTGTGTTTGCTAAGTATTGCTTTTTTGTAGTAGTGAGAGGAGATGATGATGTAGTGGTTTTCTGAGATGGATTTGTATGTGATGTATAGGTTGGTGAGTGGAAGTTGAATGGTAAAGGGGGTGATGATGTGATTTGGAAAATAGAGTATGTTATGAGTGTTTGTGTTAGATTTGATAGCTGGAAAAGGTAATATGTCTGGTGGAGTGTGATGATTGTTTAATTTTGTATTTTTGTTAAAAAGAGGAGTATGGTGTTTGTGAATGAAATGATGTATGGCTCACTATAGCTTTGGTAGTGGCAGCAAGGGGTCTGTTAGGATCAAGTAGAGTGTAGAGCTGGTGCTTTGTATAAACAGAGAGTATGTGTGTGGCTGGAATAAAGCTATGTATAATCTGGGAGAGTGAAGGTGCCATTGTGTGGCAGATGGGATAGAGGAGTGTGTATGTATTGGTTGTGAGGTTTTGTGTATATTTGCTGTGAGTGTGTTAATATATTTGTGGATGGTTTAAGGGTGGTACTGGTGGATGGAAAAAGGCAGCATGTCTGGCCTTAGGCTCGACCTATCCAAACAGGCCAGAAAAGGCAACAGCCATTGTCCTTTCCACTCTGAGCCTTGATGCAAGGGCCGAGATGCTCTGAGCCCTAACCTTGGATAGCCAATAGGAAGACTAGCCCCAACCTTAACCAATTAGAATAATAGCCCTAAGACCAACAGGAGACCAGGTCTTTACAACCAATCACAGCCTTACTCCTAGCAACCAATCAGAAACCTAGCCATAATCCCTAAGTCGGATAGAAAACCTAGCCTTAGGAACCAATCAGAATCTCAAACATATCAGCCATTCAGAACTCTAACCCTATGCCCAATCGAACCCCAGATATAGGAACCAATCAGTGCACAGATGTAAACACCAATAAGAATCTTTTATAAGTGGCTGGTGACATTGATCACAGTCTGCTCCTGTAGACCAGGATCTCCTTGGAGACAGACAGGCTAAATCCACACTTTAAAGGTCCAGGCTTTAACCTTTTAGGTATGGCCCAAATCCAAGCCACTTAATATGCTGTTTTTTGTGCACTTAATCACATCACTTTTTTCTAGCCAAAACCGAGTACTACATATACTTTTAAAGCAATTTAAACCATAAAGCAGATGAAGCAGTCTTTTAAACAAACTCTGCTTAGCCTCTGAGGGTGTACTTTACATTTCTAACTTTAAAAATCAAAACAGGGGGGGTCATGCAGGCCTGTGCAAAGTACCGGGGAAGCTAGGACACACATTCAAACAGTCACAGGTGGAAAAAACAGGCTTAACCCCTTGCATGCTCGTGACGGAACCAGTCCGTCACGAGCACAACTTGCCCATGGCTTGTGACGGAGTGGTTCAGTCACGAGCATGGCGGCGCCATGCCGCCTTCCCTCCCCCCCAGCGCTGCGGCGAAATTACCGCCACTGCCAAGGGATTATTCCACACTTTGCAGGTCACAGTTTTAATCATGCAGGTAAGGCCCAAATCTAGGCCTCTTAATATACTGCTTTTCGTGCACTCAAAGAAATCACTTTTTTCTAGACAAAATCAGTGCTACACCCACTTTTCAAACATAGTTTAAACCATAAAGCAGATGAAGCAGTTTTTTAAGCACAATCTCCTTAGCCTCATAGGGTGTATTTTGCTTTTTTAACTTTAAACAAAACCACAACACTGGGAGGTGGTAGGGGTGCGGTTATGGGCTGGGTGCTTTCCCCAGCAGGCCTAAGCACAGTACATGGAAAACTAGGACACACATTCAAATATTCATGGGGGGGGGGGGGGTGAAATGCAGTTTTCACAACACAGTTTACACCATAAAGCAGATGAAGTAGTCTTTTAAACACACTCTGCTTAACCTATGAGGGTGTATGTTTGCCTTTTTATTTTGCATTTTTCAATAAAGAAAACATTGACAAACATACATAGTTTAGGTGTAGTTATTCTATGTAAAAAACAAAATGCAGCAAATAAGTACTCACCAGAGGGGGTTGGGGTAAAAGAGGTGGGGGGAGGATGTGAGGGGGCATGGGAGCCCTTGACTGGACCGCATGCTACATTGCACTATATCTGCCTTGCCGGGGGAATGTAGTATGTGTCATCTATAGTTAGGCCGCGAGAGGCTATAGGATGCATGATCAGTGTACATCACAGTCAACAGTATGTTTGCTTTTTTAACTTTAAAACGAATCCTCAAAAACTCGGGGGTGGTTTAGGGGGCCTGGCTCTGCAGGCCTAAGCACAGTACAAGAGAAACTGGGACACAAATTTAAACCTTTGCAGGTGGAAGAAAACAGTACAAGTTGCAAAGAAACCAAGAGTTCTATTTAAACAGTCATGAGTAGAGAAACAGCAATGCAAAGTTTCAGAAATTCACAGCACAAGTCTATCCTCTTACCGCCTTCTTTGTTTTTTGTTCACTGTGCTGTTTATGGCACAAAGAGGTTGAGGCTGCGATACAGAGGATCATTGTTCTCAAGCGGAGGCCTTAGTCGGGCCAACATTGCTATGATCTATTACTAGCTGGATCGCTTTATGGATGAAAGCAAATAACATTTGTGCAATGTGTGTTGAGGCTTTGTACTTGATGTCCAAGGTGTCATGATATTGTTCTTACTAAGTGGAATTTATAAGCCACGTAGCTTCAGAGAAACTAATCCTGCATTGACGCGCATGTTAAATGTGTGTCAAAAATCATTGTGCTAAAGAGAAGGCAACTTATGAAACATGTACATGGAAAAACTGCAGTGTTTCTCCCAGGGCCTAATACACATGACAACTTTTGTGGGGGAGATTGTTTTCTCTAAGCGTGCTCCCTCATAAGATCTGTGACTGATATTGGCTCCCAGTCAGCCATCATGTAAAATTCAAGGCACTTTGTATCGCACATAAGGCACTTTATGGAGATGGCCCACAATTTCTTCTTCTGTTTTTTAGCTAGTACTCTTCTAGCAGATCATTATGTTCAGCCAATGCTTTTCTAATGCTCACCCCCCGAGATGTTACAATGAACTGGCGGGGAGGAGTTTTAAACATAGTACCATTAAAAGATATGACACGCTCGTCCGCTTTCTCTAAGGAAGATCACATCTCTGCTTGAATTCAGGAAACACCTTAAGACGTGTGTTTTTAAAAACTAGTGGCCCTCTCATAGTATGCGAACCGCAAGCGCCTAGACACCTATAGGTAGTAGTGCGCTATACAAATTGTTATAACATAACATAATATAACATCTCTGTAGGATAATACCTTTAGTATCACTGGTAACACCTGTTCTTCTTAGAGTTCTTCAAAACTGTGATAACAAGTGATAAACTGTCATCATATTGTTCCCAGAGCATCTGTATGCATCCAGCATGTGATACATGCAAACGTGCGAGCATATACATGTAGATATCAAAAACTAACCAGAACATTTTTTATAAAATATGGAGACAGCCATGACCATGTATTCTCCTAGGTACAATTATTGGGAATGTACGTCACTCGTGGGGTTCTATTAGATGGCATATTTTGTCAAACCGAAGACCTCAAGCATGAAATACATCCTTGCATTTCGCTTGGCAACCCGTACAGTACTATTTATCATACATTTTAGGCATATATTTTTCTTGTAATAAAGCATGCAGTTCCTTAGGGTAATTTCGCTGCATTTCATTCCACTATGTCAACCACTGTCTTTCTTATATATATGTATATATCTTGTTTGTCTTACTCACCTCAGCTTTCTTTATTTTCTAGCCTTTCTCCTATAGGGTCATAATTTTTAACTTTGAACTGCATTTAGGGCGGGTTTCTGAATAAGGTAGCCTGCACATGAAGTAACAGCATAGAGGGAAGATTCTGAGTAGACTCATTGGCGCGACAGAAACAAACATTTAGGTAAAATGTGCTTTTCATATATTTTGGAAATGTTTCTAGTTTATGGGCGGTCTGAGTTCACAGAATTCTGTAATGTCATGGGGGCCATGATGGGCCCTCTCTGAGCATGAATAGAATGCATTTGCTTTCCTTTCTGTTGATTTTAGATAGATATATGAAGCTCGATAGGCATCATGGTTACATAGAATCAATGTTTTCGTTTTTAGGTCGAGCCTGGGCAGCACATTGGCTTGTGTCATTGTCCACTGTAAATTGTGGATGTTCATTGGTCAATAGGCTTAATAGTCCCTCCTTAGAATTGCCTTGTCTCATTGTGTAGCCTCCCATAGCGACACGCCCTATTACGTGTATTGTTCCTCAGTAGGCTTTAATTGGAGCCTCTGAGCACTATTTTCTCAAATAACGTTGTCCTGTCTGCTATTGCAGGCAGGACACACTCTCTCCTAAAGCTATAAAAAAATTTAATAGCACGAACATATTTGCAATGCAATAGGTTTCGCATTTGCTAGAGTTTAAGCTATTGGCATTGTACATGAAAATGCCTTTTATTTATCTGTTTTAAAAACAACACATAAATAAAAAGCATTGTCATTTACAATGCCAATAGTTCAAACTCGTAAATGCGATACCTATTGCATAGAAAATGCTTGTTTGTTTTGATGCAAAGCCTGTATTGCGCAAATCAGAAGGCTTCACAAGTGACGACAATGTAAAAAGAAAAGTCCGAAAGTGCACTGCAAGCCTCACGTACCACTATGGCTGAGATACCCGCCACCCCCTCTCAACACAATCCCCAAAAGGAGGGAAACCGGAAACAGTTCTTAAAGTTTTTGGATGTGGGATGGAGTGACCATCCCGGCCGTATTTATTAAAACAAAAAATTAAAACATTAAACGTTTTCATGTTATGTACAATTTCATTATCACATTATGATGTTTGGCTAACCTTAACATAATCTCTAATACAGAGGTTCTCCTAGCCGAACTAGCATCCTACAAAAAACATTCTCTAAGAACACTGAAATTGTACATCCTAACGTTTAAGGGCCAACGGCAAGGTCATAACCGGTGTCAAGATCCCTAACCAGACTTACCCCTCCCACTTGGGAGGGGCGACAGCACAGAGGCTTACCTCAAGTGCAACTACTAACAATTTCCCTTGACTTGACGGGGGCACTTAAGACTCGACGCCATTTAAAGGTCGTTCGAACACTTGTGTGTGGTATCTAGAAGGTATCGTTGACCTCTCCCCACCCCACACAACTTACCGCATCTGCCGTCGCAGATGACACTGGCCCCGGGAAATTCCCCAGGAGGGGGCTGTAACCCCTCCTACAAAGGAAGGGGCCTTGACCGCCTTTCCTTTACTTCCGGCGACCCGCCCTTAGACGGGACCGCCTCCCCATTGAGGGGCCAATGGCCACCTCTCCCGAGCGCTCCCATCCGTGTTGGGTGACGCCCACTCATAGGGATCTACCAATTAGTGCTCACCGATCATGACCTTACCGCCTACCAAAAATAAATACGACAATTCTTACTCAAACCTATGAAAACATTGGTCGCTACGACCGAAAAAACATGCTAAAATTGCAACACTACATCAAATCATTTTAATCGTAACAACCTAGACGATATCCACCATACTTTATTAAGATTAACAACAAACTGATACTGTCACAGCCTGTAGACGAAATGGAAAAAACAAACTTATAAATTCACTTTATTGCACAACAACTTGCTGTCCTCAGGGGCTGGTGGGTGGGTCAAAATTGGCTCTTCGTTCCGTCCCGAGCTCACGTGTAGCGAGGAGGTGCAGCTTCGGAGCACAAGAACAAGAGGACGTCTTCTGGTCTTGCGTCTCTTTTTATCCGTCTTCAGGGCGGGCGAAAACCCGCCCCTGCCCGCCCCGAGGGCGTGGCTGGCTGCGTCGGTGTCTAGGCCAGCCCACTCTAGGGCGGGAAAAAACGCGCCCCGGCTACGCCGCTTCGGGCATACCAGCCGAGACGCGCCTCCCGCCCAAAAATGGCTTCCCGGGGGGATCGAGGCACTCCGCCATACGTTCGGGGGGACCGAGTGGTCGCCCCTTTCCATATGGCTGAGATACCCGCCACCCCCTCTCAACACAATCCCCAAAAGGAGGGAAACCGGAAACAGTTCTTAAAGTTTTTGGATGTGGGATGGAGTGACCATCCCGGCCGTATTTATTAAAACAAAAAATTAAAACATTAAACGTTTTCATGTTATGTACAATTTCATTATCACATTATGATGTTTGGCTAACCTTAACATAATCTCTAATACAGAGGTTCTCCTAGCCGAACTAGCATCCTACAAAAAACATTCTCTAAGAACACTGAAATTGTACATCCTAACGTTTAAGGGCCAACGGCAAGGTCATAACCGGTGTCAAGATCCCTAACCAGACTTACCCCTCCCACTTGGGAGGGGCGACAGCACAGAGGCTTACCTCAAGTGCAACTACTAACAATTTCCCTTGACTTGACGGGGGCACTTAAGACTCGACGCCATTTAAAGGTCGTTCGAACACTTGTGTGTGGTATCTAGAAGGTATCGTTGACCTCTCCCCACCCCACACAACTTACCGCATCTGCCGTCGCAGATGACACTGGCCCCGGGAAATTCCCCAGGAGGGGGCTGTAACCCCTCCTACAAAGGAAGGGGCCTTGACCGCCTTTCCTTTACTTCCGGCGACCCGCCCTTAGACGGGACCGCCTCCCCATTGAGGGGCCAATGGCCACCTCTCCCGAGCGCTCCCATCCGTGTTGGGTGACGCCCACTCATAGGGATCTACCAATTAGTGCTCACCGATCATGACCTTACCGCCACAGGTCCGGATAGTTGACCGGCTATCCGGACCCCCCACAAAAAACTCCTACCTAGAGGTCATGATTTAACGATTTTAACCAAGCTAAGAAGTCTCCTATGAGTAACTCATTCCCAACCCTCGACAAATGCACACCATCCCCCAAATACATACTGTCGTCATTAATACAACTATGCGAGATCGAATGCAATGTCTTGGAACGGAACAACCTACTCACTTTGTTATTCAATTTTTTAACGGAATGATTCAACGCAGGGATCGAGATAGCCCCCCGCCACACTTTTCGTGGGATCATATGAGACCACGCAATTGTACACCCCGGAACTCTCCTTGCTAACCAACTTACCGTGGAAAGCATAGCCTCCAGGAGAAGTCGTCTACCGGTGGTGGCCAAATCATTGCCCCCTAGATGCACTATGACTATAGACGGCGGTGACCTCATCCGCTCTAACAAACCCTCAAAGAATGCTTGAAACTGGTCAATACAGAGACCGCCTCTTCCGTAAAAGGACACTCTGTACCCGTATTCCCCAGGTACGTGAATCATGTCACCTGCTTTGAATACGTCTGCGGCCCGTCTCACGTATGAGTGGCCTACGACCCACACCTCCTTTCTCTCAGCCGGTGATGTGCGACCGCTGGCCTGGTGTTGGGTCGACTGCACAGTCCGCCCTGCCGCGTAGGCTTGCGCAACTGAAAACAAACAAAAGACAAGAAGCGTGAGTACATGATTACAGCTTCACAACATGTGCAATCGCACATACCTCTTATAACAATTGGAGGACCAGCGCCCCACACGTTTTACTTGTTCTATATTAAGACCCCTGGCTGTAGCTTCAGTGGCAGCCCCTATTCGAAAGGAATGGGTCCCAAATTCGCCCGGGTCCAAGCCCGCTGCGGCAATGGCCATTGCAAGCACCCGCTGAAACTGAAACCTCGTCAGCGGGGTGGCGTCTGCATGCCTCAACAATGTCCCCCCCCATGATGCCACCCTTCGTGCTAGGTAATCTTCTAAGCACTGTACCGGACACATGGATGACCCGGGGATCCTGCGAATGATCGTGCAGTCCCCCTTCCCATCTTGGTCGGTCTTGGACCTGAGAAAGGAGACAACCATCGCATCGCCCCTGATCTGAACATGTTCCCTGCACAAGCCCCCCGCCACGTCCTGTTTGTTCCTTGCAACCAGCTCACTAACTCTCATAGCCCCGTGAAATGCTAGCGTAAATGCAGTCCGGAACAAACAGGTCTCGAAAGGGGACGAGCATGTGCTAGGGAGAGTGGCCAGTAACTGGGACAACCTATCTAGACCTATCGGTCGTCTTACGTCTACTCTGCGACCCTCTAGGCGTTGCCAACCACGCAGCGCCTTTTGTACTGTAAAAGACGCTGTCGGGTCCTGGATGCCATGGGCCCTGGCAACAAAGGAAATGGCGGCACGATGCCTTTGGGCCGTAGCCACCGATTTCCCAGCCCTACGTAAGGACATCAGGAAAAGTACTACCCACTCTTCCTGACCCCAAAGACCCCCTCTCTCTGCCCCTAAAAAGGCTAAATAGGCCTGAAACGCCCCTTCATATGCCTTCCTTGTCCTGGGTGCTAGACTCTCTCCCACGAGGTGACGAAGTTCGGGGCACCGAGAGACCAGAGAGCTTCGGGGAAGGGTGCCGGCTCTGGGTCCGCTGAAGGAAGGAAACCCGAGAAAGCCTGCATGTGAAAACGAGACAGTGCATCAGCAGCCTGATTCATCACCCCTGGGACATGTTTTGCTCTGAATATCACGTTCAGTTGCATACACAGTAAGACAATTTCCTTAAGCAGCCTCAAAATCAATTTACAACGGGCTGCCTGACTATTGATGCATTCTACCACGGTCATATTGTCGGACCAGAACACGACAGAATGATCTCTGAACCCTTCAGGCCAGGTTCTCAGGGCCACCAGAATGGGAAATAGTTCGAGGAAAGCAATATTACTCGTCAGCCCTTTCTCGTGCCACCATAGGGGCCATTTTTGTGCAGACCATTTTGTGCCGAAGATGGCGCCAAAGCCTATGCTTCCTGCTGAATCTGTCCATAGCCCAAGCTCTTCGGAGGACACTGCTGGCTTGTTCCAGACGACTCGGCCATTGAAGTCCGCCAAAAATGCTAACCAAATCCGCATGTCCTGGCGGACCTCGGCCGATAACCTCGTGCGATGATGACCATCTTTTAGGCCAACCATCGCCTGGGCAATTGAGCGGGAAAAGGGGCGAGCCATTGGGATCACCCTCAAGGCAAAATTCAACTTTCCAACTAATTGTTGCAACTGATGCAGTGTAACCTTAGATGCATTTAAACATACTTGGAGGGCTGCCCTAAATTTCAACACTTTGCTAGCTGGTAAACGGAAACACCCCTCCCTTGAGTCCAACTCGATCCCCAAAAACTCGAGGCAAGTCGTGGGACCCATAGTTTTACCTGGTGCCAATGGCACGCCAAAATGACCCATCAACACACAGAATTCAGCTAAGGCCTGGGCACATTCGGGATTTCCGGCGGGGCCAAGGAACAAAAAATCGTCAAGGTAATGCATAACATTTCGGAAACCCGTTTTCTTAGTGAACACCCATTGCAGGAAAGTACTGAATTGCTCAAAATAAGCACATGATATAGAGCATCCCATTGGCATACACCTATCCATGTAAAATGACCCCTGGAACCCGAATCCCAGAAGACGTTGATCGTCTGGGTGTACCGGGAGCAACCGGAACGCTGACTCGATATCTGACTTCGCCATCAACGTCCCGGGCCCCAGGCGATTCAAGATGGCTACTGCCTCATCAAACGATGCGTATCGCACCGAACAAACCTCTGGATCGATTGCTTCGTTCACCGAAAGACCATGCGGAGCAGACAGGTTATGGATCAAGCGAAACTCACCTGGGTCCTTCTTGGGGACCACCCCTAACGGAGAACAAACAAAATCCGGCACCGGGGGTACACTAAACGGGCCCGCGACCCGTCCCCGGCTAACCTCTTTCTGAATTTTCTCTTGCACTACAGTTGTATGTTGTAAAACGGAAAGCTGATTTTTGCATATCCCTACACCCTGAAAGTCCCCCACCGGGATGCGGAAACCATGTGTAAAACCGTTCCGCAGCACCCCGGCAGAAGTACGATCCGGGTATTCGCTGAGCCAGGGAATCATTGCCAAGGTATCAATCGGGGTTGGTAAAGGCGCCCCTCGGACTAGATTAGACCTGTTTAGCGCCTCCCTTACCCCCATTCTCACCCGTTCTGGCTCTGCACGATGACTCAGGATGGGACGACCCACACGTACTACACTCATGTTTGAATTTACACAATCCCGGAGGCCTGGTACATTTCCCTTTGTTGTAGTTAAAACAGAAACCCTTTCTTCCTGTATTGCCTGCGGGCCTCGACTGATCGTCGGTGCTCGTACTTGGTCGAAAGGGCGTCCCCCCATTTTGGCGGGAGTAATCAACAACAGTGCTCCCAACCAATGGCATTCTTAACATCCCCGATTCTTTCATTTTATCCCATGTTACAGAATCGTAACAATCCCAAGTCAAACTCTTGTTATGCTCCTTTTCTTTCCTGAACAGATTGTCATAACAAAACCAATGGTTACCTTGATATGCTGTCGAGTAACCCATTATTCGTGATTGATAAATGGGAAACTCTGGAAGCAACTCGGGCCTACGTTCCCCCAAAATCGATGTAAAAATACCCCACGCATTGCCCCAGTTGCCAATATTCTCATTTACCTTAAAGGCGGCCATTTTTGCGCGCCAAACACTCGGATGCATTAGGTCCTTCTGACTTTTAACATGCTCCACCTCATAATGATCAACAAGCAAGGAGAAAATATTCACGTACTCCCCCGCCCAGATCTTTTCCTTTATAGCTAAAGGCACATGTTGTCCCAATCTCTCTCTACGAGAGGGTGCTGACTCGTCCCTTGCAATCGGCAATGGCCGCTTACCTGAACCGGACGCAGCATCTGCCGCTTGCGGCTTGTCTATTCCCGCCAACGGCGTAGTCACTTTAGCTGCATCTCTCTTCTCACGAAGCCCTTTTATCAGCGCCTGTGCCTCGGCAGCCGTGGCGCCATCACTACTATCCCCCAACCATGCTGCTAGCTGTGCTGCCAGCTCGGGAGGCATGTCTTCCTTGGAAGTCGGGGTGACGACAACGGGGATTGGATTCCCCTCCATCGGTACTGGGGTCGGTGCCTCGAGCGGGGCAGAGGGGACCGGGACGTCTCCACCGGCTGGAACCCTTCTCGGCCTCTTAGGTCTCCCTCCAGCCGGCGCAGGGCCCGAACCCTCCTCCCCGTCTCGCTCCGCCAACCGTTTCTTTATATCGGACACCTCTTTGCAAAGGGCCCGCACCATCTGGTCGGTCGTCATTCTCTTTGGGCCTTTCTTGGGCATATCTCCGAGGAAGTATCTAAAAGACAAAGAAAAAAGATCAAAACGCTCAAAATTGGCTCTTCGTTCCGTCCCGAGCTCACGTGTAGCGAGGAGGTGCAGCTTCGGAGCACAAGAACAAGAGGACGTCTTCTGGTCTTGCGTCTCTTTTTATCCGTCTTCAGGGCGGGCGAAAACCCGCCCCTGCCCGCCCCGAGGGCGTGGCTGGCTGCGTCGGTGTCTAGGCCAGCCCACTCTAGGGCGGGAAAAAACGCGCCCCGGCTACGCCGCTTCGGGCATACCAGCCGAGACGCGCCTCCCGCCCAAAAATGGCTTCCCGGGGGGATCGAGGCACTCCGCCATACGTTCGGGGGGACCGAGTGGTCGCCCCTTTCCATATGGCTTGCATTGCACACACTGGCTGTCCTTGCAATCCTGACAGCAAAGTGGACCGAAAAGGCATGCACCCGCGCACTGATGTGTTTCGATGGCTTGCAATGGCTCTAGCTATTGCAAAGTATCAGGTGTTACCATCTGCCTTTGGTTGTGTGAAATGAAGCTGTCTCTGAAGGACAGCGTCCACGATGAAAGTGACATCTGTAGCCATCGAAGGGAGAAGACAGAGGCCCCCACGACAACCTCATGCACCCACAAACTCTTCTTTCATGATGTGGCACTATTGTTTACATGGTAAATCCGACCAATCTAATGGACTGTAGTCCCATTGCCACCAACCTGCAGGAACACATTCTGAGAGAGGTCTGCTGCTCCTTGCAGACATCCGACTTTGTTTTTACACCTGTGAATGAGAATTCACCCATGTATATTTATGACGTAGAAATGTAGTGAATCCTTGAAAATGGCCTCTTTATGATGTGCTGGATTAAAACATCCGCCACAGCACAAAGGCATGGCAGTGTTTCATCACAAGAAATGGGCAAAACACCACTTCAATTCGACCAATATTACATCAACCTCTCATATCTGCTGACAAGTGCTGTCCTTGGAAGGTATGGGGCGGGGTTATAATAGTGCATAGCAGAGTTATATGCATAAATATGGACGTTAAGATGCTAGTCATCGTGCTCAGTTCGTCACCTTCCTTCGTTCTTTGAGGCCCTTCGCTCTGATTCGAATTCCTCATTTTAGGCCTAGCTCAGCTTTAGGTGTTCTAAACACAAACTGATACACAATACCCCACAGAAAGGAAAGGGGTATGTACCTGTCAGTCATTTATTATTGCAAATGTCATTCACATTTACGTACAGACTCCTGCTAATGATTTGTTTTACAAGGCAGACATTTAAAGTCGATGAGAGGGAAAACAGTGGCTGAATATGTACATTTTTGAGAAGCTAGAAATATAATGCACGTAATGCTACGTTCATTTTCCAACGCCATGTAAATAAATACATCTTCCAGGAACTTTAAGATGTGCTCATATTTATTTCAATCAATCATGCTAGCCTATTTTCCTGAAACAATCTTGCATGTGAAACAAAACATCAAAAGTACACATTTGCTAAGGTTTGGACAAAATTATCAAATTAGATTTCTATTACATTTCTATGGCAATCTCGCTGGAATGCAGAAGACAATCCTCTTTGAAATATCTCATCCTTTTTTAAATAATGTGCTATGATTTCTGTTAGGAGGGCTTAGTCAAGCATACAAGCAATAGATGCAAATTTTGAACAATTCTAAAACACTGATAATCACTTTGAGGTCATTTTGTTCCCTTGGTTTTTTAGGTCTCGACCTACGCAGCGCGCATGCGCTGCGTAGGAAAGAGACTTTAGCCATGGGTTATATTTTTCGCACAATTACATGCACGTGTTCCATTACCTTCAATGGCAACGCTTGCATGTTTGGCGATTGGCTCGCAGGAGCGAGCAGCTGGCGCCATGTTATCAATTAACACACCTTGCTGCTAGCTCCCGCGAGGGAATCGCGCAGGCCCCTTCCTCTCACCCCTCCTGTTATGTTATGTTATGTTATGTTAGGGAGTATTTATATAGGGCCTATCACCGCCGGTCTCTAAGCGCTTACCAGAACAAAAAACATAACACACTAATGCTCCTAGAACCTCAGTTGTTCCACCTCCTATAATGTCATGAAAGCCCTTCTGAAAAGATACGTTTTTAATTTCTTTCTGAAGTGTAGAAGCTGCGACTCCTCTTTCAAGGTGGGCGGGAGCTCATTCCACAACTGTGGGAGAAGCACAGACAGAGCCCTGCCCCCTTTGGTCTTTAATTTGAACCTAGGTTGAATCAGGTTGGAGGTTGTTCCTGAGCGCAAAGGTCTCCCAGGAATGTACCTCTTCAGACGTTGTTTAATGTACTCTGGGGCTTTCCCAAAAAGTGCCTCATGGGCCACACAGAGACATTTGAACTGGAATCGGAATTTCACTGGAAGCCAGTGCAGCTTCTGAAGAAGGGGGGATGCGTGCGAGTTTCTAGGCACAGAATGGATGAGCCTAGCTGCGTCATTCTGTATTACCTGCAGCTTCCTCAACAGCTTGTGTGGTAGGCCCAGGTATAAGGCGTTGCCATAATCGAGTCTCGAGATGACTGTGGCGGATACGATCGATTGCAGGGTGGAGGCAGATAAGATGGGAACTAGCTTGCGCAATTGCCTCAACACACCAATGCAGGAGCCGACGACAGCAGAGACTTGAGGGGCCATTGAGAGGTCTGCATCAATCCTTAGCCCCAAGCTTTTTACTACGGTGCCAGGAGACGGGGTGGTTCCCAGCTCAGGGGGCCAATACAGGTCACTCCAGGGATCCTCTTTGTTGCTGATCACCAGCACCTCTATTTTGTCAGCATTCACTTTCAACAGATTGTTAGTCATCCAGTTGAATGTGAATGAGAGCAAGTTCCTCACTGATTCCTGGGCCTCAAAGGTGTTGTCTAGCCGGACTAAGAGCTGTGTATCATCTGCGTAATTAAAAATCTCGCAGTTCATACTCATAAGCTCCTCCACTAGAGGTTGTAGATAGATATTGAAAAGCAGGGGGGATAAGGCCGACCCCTGAGGCACCCCCCAGGTCACTTCGCAGGTCTCAGACAGTTGGTGTCCTAGCTGCACTCTCTGGGTACGGCCTGACAGGAAGGATTCTAGCCACTTTAGCACCTGGCCTGTGATCCCCAACTTCGCGACACGGTCCAGCAGAATAGTATGGCAGACCGTGTCGAAGGCCGCCGATAAGTCTAATAGAATCAGGGCGCACGGCTGCTTGTTATCTGCCCTGACTCGCAGCTCATCGGCGACCGAGGCCATGACCAGTTCTGTGCTATGTTGGGGCCGGAACCCAGCCTGCCTGGTGTGGAGAAGATGATATTCTTCCAGATGGCCGGCTAGAGTGCTGAGAACGTGCTTTTCTAAGATCTTACTGAGAAAAGGCAACTGCAAAATGGGCCTGTAATTTTTTAAGGCTGTTGTGTCCGTTCCTGCTTTCTTTAAGAGTGGGGAGACCCTGGCTTCTTTCATCTGGGTAGGCAAATAACCTGATTTAAGGGAGTTGTTCAATAAATTCAATACCTGAGGCTGAATGCCTGGCAGGGCCATTTAATTTTTTTTAGGGGGGCATGGGTCTATATTGGAACCTGATTTAATTTGACCGACCAGCTCCAATAGGCACTTATCATCGATAGGAGGGAAGCTGTTCAGAGTCATGGATGGCACCTGAGCAGTTTGACTGGGCGGCAAAGTTATAGTTGGCCGTGCTTTGATGTCTGAGATGATGTCCTGTACCTTCTGAAGGAAGAAAGTTTGAAAGGAGTCACAATCAGGTTGATCTTCCGCCGAAATTTTCCCTTCTCGTTGTGTGAGTTCCCTAAGAATCGTAAAGGTTTCTTGCTGAATATTGGTTGCCTCTCTTATTCTTCCCTCATAGAAGGCAGCCTTTTTTTCTAGGATGTCTGCCTTATATTTTGAAAGCAGAGTTTTGAAAGTTTCGGCCTCTGATTGACTATAATGGAGTTTCCACCTTCTCTCTGCCTTACGGAGGGCTTGTTTCTTCTGTTTCAAGGAGGCGTCAAGCCATGGCGCTCCTTTCCCTTTAGTTCTGGTGCTCTCCATCTGCTCAGGGACAAGTGTGTCCAGTGCGGTGAGCAACCAGGTTTCTAACATCCTGACATCATTGTCTAGGTCTATGCCGTTCATGTTAGGAGGGGTAGAAGAGAGCAGGGTCGTAATTAGGAGGCAGGCTTCCACCTTACTCCAGGATCAAATTTTTCTCCGGGCTTTATTGAAGGCAGCCCTCACCAGATCACCTGGAATCCAGCATTTTATGAGAAAATGATCTGACCAAATACAAGGACTGATCTCCGTTATTTCTATATAAGGCAGGGAGGACCAGACAAGGTCCAATGTATGGCCTTTCACATGAGTTGGACCTACCACTAGCTGTTGCAGATTGAGCAACGAGAGATTGACTTCAAACTCGGTCTCTGTAGTGGCTCTAGGTACCTTGTCCCAATGGTAATGCGCGAGTTTGTACTTATTTGTATTTTTGGCTATCACACTGTGCTGCATGTTACCACACTGTACTGTACTCTCTCCAATAATATTATATTTCAACTAGCTAGTCCAGGAGGAAGTTTCTTTTATCTTTCGTTGATCCTCGAACACCGATCCCCAGCTCTAAAGTCCGTAGCGGTAACTGCTACGCCATCTTTTCTCACTCTGGGCATTCGTGTTGGAGTCTCCCTTTGTTTGCCTAAAGCCACACAGGAGCAGCAGCTCACTGTGCATTCTTTTGGTTTAATTTTCTTTGTGCTTTCCACGAGCACCAGTTACATGCTAGGTGGTGTCATCCTCAGGTCCCCCTTAAAAATTATGGACTGATGCCCCGTCGGTGCGGCGGGGGCTGAGACAGTCACTTCCGGTGCCTTCTGACAGACTCCGGCAGACTTTTTTACAGGTCGGCTAGACCACCTAATCGCACGTCCCGTCGGGTGGTGGGGCAGGGGCAGAGACAGTCAAGTCAGGCCAGCCGTTCAGACACATGCCAGGCATTAGTGTGTCTTCGCCACAGCAGACTGCACTAAGCCGAGCGTGCATGTCTTTAATGCCGAAGGGGCAGGTTTATTTGTTCTTTCCTTTTGATCGGGGTTGTCTCCCACCCCCCTCTAGTTTTTAATTGCATATTTGAAGATCAAGACCGTCGCTTGCCCTTGAAGTGTTGGTTGAGTGGGACGTGAGTCAGCGACGGGGCCATGTGGCCCTGGGCTGGGATCCCAGCTCTGCATGGTGGTCCTCGCAGAGGACAAGGAGTCTCGTTTCAGAGTTAGTGATGTGTTGTGCCAGGGTGGCCTGGTCGTGTGAAAGGCAGTGCTGTGCAAGCTCTTCACTTCACGGCACCAAGGTCCATGCCTACGATCACACGGTGTGCTGTGGGGTGAGCAGCAGTATTTGGGAATGAGTGGTCCAGTGAGGGTAGGCAGCCTGTGATGGGCCTGGTTAGGTAGGGTCAGGTGTAGGTGCCAACAGGTGTGTCTACACGTGACTCTGTAGACGGACGTTTTAAGCGGTGCAGGTCAGGGTGAGCCGCCTTAGCTCTTGGAATTAGAGAAAAAAAAGGTCTTTTGCATTTTACCATGCAGTTTATCTGCACATTTCAAGGTTTTATACTGCAATGCATACCCCAGTGGTCATATCGGAGCACCAGATAACCAAATAGCACAGGTAAATCCTTTAAAACTCAGATTTATTCCCTGTATCCCGATGCCACTGCACCTGCTGCCCAATTGGAATCTATGACCCTTCTTGGCCCTTATGGTGATCAGACATTAGTGGAGTTCATGGGGCTGTGCTGTTTCCTGTAAGGTGGATATCCAGTTTCAAGTGGGATGGTGGGTGGTGTGGTGAGGCAAGGAGAATGACAGGGCAGGCTGACTACCTCAGAGTCTCTCTGGGGTCAAGCGGCTGTATGGTGGCCACGCAGCATGGAGGCAAATTCAGTGCAGGCCTGTAAAAAAATCATGACAAAGTGTCAAAATTCAGGACAGAGTATCACATTTAAGGACACATCCAAGGAGTGGCCGTTCCTCACTACTTTATCAACACATTTATTTAAAGTTTTTTTTTCTCGTGCTCTATTTATTAAGTGTGCTTTTCATGTGATTGCCTATAGGTATGCAAGATTCAGGTTCGTCATGTCCTTGATTAAAAGTAAATTCTTGCACTTGAGCACCACATCTACCAAATTTGTATTTGAGAGAAATAAACAGCAACATTTTGTTTATGTTTCTAATGATTTTAAGACCCATTGCTGAGAGTTGGGGAAACATTACGGCACACGTCTTTTTCACCTTCTGTAAATTTAAACACGTTGAGCAAAAAATATCTGGCTCACCTGACATTCCACTAGATGTCAAACCTAAAATGATTAATGAGGCAAAAGTGATGTGGGCGGCAGTCTCACACCTGATATCAGGATCCAAGGTACCTACAACTATTCTGTGGTTTTACAGCACCCCCTGACACTAGACTGTGCGTCATGGACTCTACATTGATCTCAGAACAAGGAGCCCGAACCACCAGACAGACCGAATTAAAAAGCGGGATGAGGTTGGGAATCAGCTTAGAAATCCGCAACAATTGAATCAGAGGGTCCATAGTAAGAACTGGACAAATAAGGAAGAGTAGCACGAGGCGAGACAATTGCTAAAATCAGACAAGATGGGCCCACCATGAGTATTTAATGTATTACATACCGGGAGAGTAGTCTCAACAGAGAGGCCAGAATTAGAAGGGGTACTGTTAACTGGTTGAACAGCAACTCTGCTGGTAAATGGTTCTTCGGCATGCTTGTGGAAGGTGAGCAGGGGCTTCGCCCCTTGAAAGGCTGGGCCCTGCGCCATTAAGCATCCTCACTCAGCCCCAACCTCTTCAATGTCTACATGAGACCTCTCGCTGCCATCGCACGCCAACACAACCTCAACATCATCTCCTACGCCGACGACACCCAGCTGATCCTCTCCCTCACCAGAGACCCCGACACCGCCAGAACCAGCCTCCACGAAGGGATGAAAGATGTAGCCGAGTGGATGAAGAACAGCCGCCTGAAACTGAACTCAGACAAGACGGAAGTCCTCATCCTGGGACCAACACCCTCCGCCTGGGACGACTCCTGGTGGCCCCCAGCCCTGGGCACTGCCCTCAAGCCAACAGACCACGCACGCAACCTGGGCTTCATCCTGGACTCCTCCCTCTCGATGACCAGACAAGTCAACGCCGTCTCCTCATAATGCTTTATCACCCTTCGCATGCTTCGCAAGATCTCCCGATGGATCCCGACCGAAACCAGGAAGACGGTCACACAGGCCCTCGTCACCAGCCGACTGGACTACGGAAACACCCTCTACGCCGGAACCACAGACAAGCTACAGAAAAGACTCCAACGCATCCAGAACGCCTCCGCCCGACTCATCCTAGAAATCCCCCGACGCAGCCACATCTCCGGCCACCTAAGGGACCTGCACTGGCTCCCTGTCAACAAGAGGATCACGTTCAGGCTCCTCACCCATGCACACAAATCTCTCCATGACCTGGGCCCCAAGTGCCTCAACGACCGCCTGACCTTCTACACGCCCACCCACCAGCTACGGTCTACCAGCCTCGCCCTCGCCAGCGTACCACGCATCCGAAGAGCCACCGCCGGAGGCAGATCCTTCTCCTACCTGGCGGCCAAGACATGGAACTCCCTCCCCATCCACCTTCGGCTGACCCAGGACCACCTCGCCTTCAGGAGACAACTCAAGACCTGGCTGTTCGAGCAGTAGTGAACCCCTTCCCCCAAGCGCCTTGAGACCCTTCCAGGTGAGTAGCGCGCTATACAAGTGTTATGATTGATTGATTGATTGCTTCTGAGTATTTCCTGGCCAGCCAAGATGTTTTGACAAGCTCTCCAATAGATTTCTCCTGTCTAGGGTTGCCAAATCGTTGCCACAGATGTGGAGAGTGATAAGTGCCAGTTGCAGAAGCCTCCCAGACATTGATTACTCCATCAGTTACTGCACACCATGCAAATGTAGACAGCCCCTCCTAGTCCAATGGAGACGAAGACTAGCTTCTGCTGTGTGCCCATGTAAATGACCCTGCAAAAACGTCGCCTGTGCCCAAAGCACAAATTAATGAATATTAAGCCACACATTGGAAGGAGCCAGGTGCCCTAATACAAAACTAATTAAACAACAGGGGGTGGTGATGGACAGAGTTTCTGAATTAAGCAGAATACTCTCACCCAGTCAAGAGATCAGGGCTTAATCCAACACCGTTTTTTAGCTCATTGCACCATCCCAGCTCAGAACCTGGCTATATGCAAATTAGTCTGCCCCTGGCCCAGTGCATCATGGGAACAGGGCAAACCAAACTACCAAGCCAATTCTTTCACTGGGAAGGAAACAAGCTTCCGGGGACCGGTTTCTGGCATTTCAGCCATCTTCGGCCCGGCTTGCTTGAATCCTGATGGTGCAATGAGCAAGGGACTCACGTCTGAGTATACCCTTCCACGCTTATGGTGGACAAAATAATTAAACAACTGGGGGTGGTGTTGGATTAAGCCCTGATCTCTTGACTGGGTGAGAGTATTCTGCTTAATTCAGAAACTCCGTTCATCACCACCCCCTGTTGTTTAATTATTTTGTCCACCATAAGCGTGGAAGGGTATACTCAGACGTGAGTCCCTTGCTCATTGCACCATCAGGATTCAAGCACGCCGGGCTGAAGACGGCTGAAATGCCAGAAACCAGTCCCCGGAAGCTTGTTTCCTTCCCAGAGAAAGAATTGGCTTGGTAGTTTGGTTTACCCTGTTCCCATGATGCACTGGGCCAGGGACAGACTAATTTGCATATAGGCTGGTTCTGAGCTGGGATGGTGCAGTGAGCTAAAAAACGGTGTTGGATTAAGCCCTGATCTCTTGACTGGGTGAGAGTATTCTGCTTAATTCAGAAACTCTGTCCATCACCACCCCCTGTTGTCTAATGCAAAACTGGCAAGAGAAAATAAATGACATTACTTCAAGTTGAAAAGAAATGTGTCCAAACCTACATCATGTTGAGCTGAACATAATGATTGTAGCAATCCGACTTCCATCTGACCATCCTCATAACCACTTACCTGTCAAGCCCTGCTCCCACCGCAGATGTCGCTACACCTACTCAAAAGTAATGCAAACAGTTTTCAGGGGATTCCTGCTGCGCATGACCTGAGTGGACTGGAATTGTATCAGAAGGACATTGAAGGTATGAATGAGCAAGGCGGTGACAGCCTTCTAGGAGCGTATTAAAAGGTAATTGAACACTGCTGTTGCCGGACACCCCATGATCCCTGTTAACTTTCTCTGGATGACCTGTTCACCTTTTCCCACTTGGTCTGTCTTAGAGCATGGTATGGTCACCACCAGATCTCTCTTCACCCAAGCTAAGGGGCTGAGCTGGATTCACACCCCCACGGGTGTCTTGCTTGGACCTCGCTACAATTTTGGATACTCTGAAGGTCCGGTAAAAGGCAAGGGAGAAGGCAGCGGCGAAAAGGGCAGCCTCAAAGAGAGTAGAGCAAACTCCCCGCAAGACTCTGATTATCCTTCCCAGCTTATCCAAAACTATGGGACGCCTTAGATCAATTTTTTAACCATTTGGCCATTCCCATTCCTGAACAGCTTGCTTAGCAAGGAAGGAGCTTAACAAGGAAGAAGCATTAATGGTTGGGTCCCCCTTCCAATTTCTCACAAAAGGCCAGTGCTGACACCTGTTGCTTGCCAAATGTTCCAGATCTACTGTGTGAGCGCATAGGCCCAAAAAACTCGCAACGTAGTGAGTGAGAAAAGGTGGCCCTAAGTGTTGCCTTGGGTGCATGCTGTGTATGCGGAAAACGCCCTCTCGTATGCTTGCAAAGTTTATGGTGCAAGGAAATCTGTAATATTTTCAGAGTGGGCAAAGTTCTATACATGACCGGGGAAGTGTGAGGGCTCCACCTCTGCCATTCGGTGGAAGTGTCAGAAATCCTGCAACTTGAAATGCGACAATGCATCGGCTGTGTTATTAAGTACACCATGCTTGTACTTTGCTTTAACCCCTTGCATGCTGCCGCGATTCTGCGCCTGTGTGACACATTCCAATTGCGGGTGCGGTCATGACGGCCGGGAGCCGTCATCAGCACACGAGCACTGTGTGCCATGACAGCTCCCGGCCGTCATCAGCATGCAAGGGGTTAAACAAGATGTTATTTTGGAGACACACCAACAACACCTCCTTCAGCAGGCTGAGCAGTTTTTTGCACTTTATCCGTTGTGAATTAATATATTCTACCACTGACATATTATCTGACCAAATTGCCACTGAATGTTTACGGAAGTGGTCAGTCTAAATGTGCAATTGCATTACAATGAGAAACAGTGCCAAATAAAAGTGATGTTGCACCTCAAACCAGAGTTCAACCAGGGCTGAGCCAGGTTTGGGCACACTACTTATTCCCCAGTATGGCACCGAAACCCGGACTGCCTGTGGCATATGTGTTCAAACCAAACTCCTGGCTTGACCTCAAAGATTCCACCACCCAGTTGTCACATTAAATGCATTCAAAAATGGTAGCCTAATCCTGATTCTAATCCAGAGAGGCGATTCCTATGGTGCTTCTCCCTTAGGCCAGACATGGCTTGGGCCATGGAGTGGGAGAATGCGAAACACAGCAATATTATCTGCAAGGTGAAAATGAGTTGACCTACTAAGGTTTGCAGTGGCTGTGGGGTGCCCTTCCGCGCTCTGAGGCCATCCTTTAGGGAGGACCGAAATGCTTCCACCTTGTCTACAGGGAGCCTCTACTCCCCATTCACTGAATCAATCTCAATCCCCAAAAATACTAAGGTTGTGGGTGATCTGCCATCTTCTGATGAGCTAGGGGAATCCTGAAGTCTGACATCAGGCATTAGAAGATAGCAAGGTATGCGGCTCAGGAATCCATACCACCCATTCCCAAGAAAAGGAAGTCATCCAAATAATGGAGGATGAAGTTGAACACTGATAGTTTCATGAAAACCCACTCCAAAAAGGTACTAAACTGTTCGAAATTTGCGCAGGAGATTGAGCATCCAATGGGCATACATCTGTCATAATAGAACTGCCCTTGAAATTGGAAACCCAGGAAATGATAATCATCAACCAAGGAGAAGCCGAAATGTTGACTTGATATCTCCCTGTAAAAAGAGAGCCACTGGACCAAGCTGTCTTAACACGGCAAGAGAACTGTCCAAGGATGCATACCTTACAGAGCATAGAAATGTGTCAATGGCATCATTCACTGAGTCCCCTCTAGGTGCTGAGAGTTTGTGAATTAATCTGTATTTCCCCTTTTCCTTTTTGGGACTAGACCCAATGGGGAGCATACTTACCCAGGCAAGAGGGGCATGTGAATGGCTCAGTCACCCATCCCAATTTTAACTCCTTATCAATCTTTTTCTTCCCCACCTCCCTGCTGAGTACTAGGGAGTACTGGTTTTAACATTATCTGGGACCCTGTAGGCCTGGTGCAAGTATTCTAAAACCATTGTGAAAACCTGAGGATAACTAAAGAGCTACACCATTACTAAAAAGCATTGGCGGCAAAGTCAATAAGTACCAAAGGCGAGACCTAATTGCTTAGAATTTAAAACATGTATTGTAGTTTTCATCATAGTTCGCACTCTGGCCACCTAGAAAGCCATGGGTAAAGTTGCTCTATCGGCTCGCACCTCGAAAGGACATTTAACGGAAGAAAAAAAAGCTACTGTTTGCAAGATGGATAGCAATTTCAAGAAAGAGGTCATCCAGGGCCTCAACAATTCCCTAATATAGTACCGGGAGTTATTGACGCTTGTTCCAACCCAAATCCCTGGCTGAGAATAGATCACACAAATAAAAACATACTACCGGCCTTTAAATTTCCATACTCCTGTCCAGTCATCTAAGCAGAGGCCCAGAAATACCTATTTAAAATGAAAGGAGCATGGAGTGTGAGAAAAGTTATTCTAGTAGTGGGAATGTTATTCTCTTAGGCCCACATGCATCAAGGTATTTAGGAGTCGCAAACGGTGTGAATCGGTAAATTCGGCCGTTTGCGATTCCTAAATAACTCTTTCGGATGCATCAAACATTTTTGGGAAAATCGCTATTTTTAGCGAATTCCAAAAATGCGATTGTTTTTAAGGAATCGCAAATTTGCGATTCCTTAAAAGCAATGCATGATTGCATTTTAAATTGCGAATTCGCAATTAAGGGGTGTAAATTACCACAAGGTTGAACCTCGTGGTAATTAGTGAAAAAGTTTAAAAATGATCAAAATTGCATTTTAAACACTGTAATGTTACAGACACACATGTCCTTAGGACATGTGTGTGTGAAACATAAACTTAAAAATGCATTTCAGGGGTGCTGGGGGGGTCATTTGGACCCCCCCTGCACCCATGTAATGCATTAACATTTTGCGAATCGCAAATAGAAATTCGCAAAATGTCAATGCCTTCCCATTGATTCCTATGGGCCTCTTGGCCCATAGGAATCAATAGGAATTGCAAAATCGCAATTTAGAATTCGCATAATCCTTGCTATTCGGTAAAAATTGCGATTTTCACCGAATCGCAAAAATTATGCGAATAAATTAATGCACCCCATTTTGCGATTCATTATTTGCGATTCCGTATTTTTCGCAAATAAGGAATCACAAAATGTCCCAATGATGCATGTGGCCGTTAGTGCTCCATTCATTCGTAGTGGAGCCCAGGTACCACTACAAATGCAGCAAAGAATGCTTTCCATTCAGTGCTGACTCCTATAGCTAGCACAGCTGAGCACCTTGAGTCTTTCTTCGGGTCATGTTTGTTTAGCAATCTGGGGAAGATTGAAGTGTAGGTCTCCTATTCTGCGCTGGTGCATGGGTATTTGTTATAATCCTTTGTGCAGGTATTCCATATTCCAATCTAATATGCTGTATTGCACCGGAAACTGTTTCAATTGAAACCCACAAGAGATGCTGACTTTGGTAGCCCAGATCCCCAGTATCCAAAGTCTGAAGCCCCAGAAAGGCTATCTTATGACCTGGAGCCTGGTGTTAGATAAAGAGGAAACTCTCTCAAGGGTGTTATTGATTGGTCAGCTCATTGTAAAATAGCAAAAGGTACATATAAATGACGTGCATGCTAAATGAAAAAGCTGCAGACTGAAGTAGTGGAGCCAATGCAGCTACACAAACTTGTACAAACATGATCTGAGGAGGAGCAAGAAATAAACATCTTTCAAAATGAACTGACCTGCAAATCATTTATCGCCAATTGTTTAAAAATACAAAACAGTGGTAGTAAGAAATTGAGTTATTGGCTGAGGGAGTGGAAACCCCACTCAGGCAACAACCACAATCCTTGTCAGGGTGAACCACAAAAGTGACTAAACTAACCTGTGGTTAATACTCTGGTAGCTTTGCACAAAGAAGTCACACTTTACTTGGAGGCATTGTTTAAAGTATTTATGCAGCAGACAAACAGCAATAAAGTAAAAACATAACGAAGGAAAAACTCCCAAACCAATTCAAAAGGTTGAGTATATCTTAATAAATAAAAACAGCAAAATCTAATCTTAGAACCATAGGTATTAAATTTTAAGGTATTAGGTAAAATTAGTGCCAATAGGTGCGTATCACCAACTGTAAGTATCTGATCACGTTGGACAGGAACAAAGTCACAAGTTCAGGCTGACTGAGATGGAGTGCAGGTCAGTCAGAGGGTCGAGTTAAGCCCACTGGGAGTTATACTCTATGTCCTTGATGTGAGGTCTGCATGGCGTTGCTGTACATGGCTTTGCATCACTGACGTTGGTTCCAATGAATCTCTCAGCTGCGTGGTGAGGGTTTGCAGGTTTTTTCAAGCTGTTGGATTCAATGCAGTTTTCAGATGAGATCTACTCGGCACTGCCCTGCAAGGCTTTGTGTCTCTTGTTGTCAGTTCCAGTGAGCCATTTGGTTCCAAGCTATGTGGCTTTGCTGGGCCCTTCGTCATTTGCCACTGGTTTTGATGGAACACTCAGTTAGGCAAAAAGGAGTTCTCGCTGATGCGAGCCAAGGATCTAGGACCTGTGGGGCACCTCTTGGGAAACAGGACTCAAATAGCAGCAAGCAGGAGGGCTCAGGCATGTCCAGGCAGGTCTAGTTTGTTCTGGTCTACTGGCAGTTGCAGGGTAGGCCTCTGGAAATGTGTTACGTCGCTGTATCCAAAACAGGAGATTAGCCAAGTAACCATTGGATATACTGTGGGTAGCATGGGGTCAAGGAATTGGGTCCATTGTTCCTCTTTCAGACAGCAAGGCAGACCTTTAAGCAAAAAGGCAGTATTCCCGGCAGCAGGGCAGTCCTTCTTCTGAATCTTCAACAGCTCCAGTATTGTTCTAATCAGTGGATCCGGAGATCCAATATTTATGCCTGAGGCCAGCTTTTTTGTCAGGGGACTCTCTGTCCGCCCCCAAAAACTGGTACTGGAAAGTTTTTACCTTGAGCAAGGAGCCAAACTGTCTAGGGGCAGGCATGGTGTCCATTTTCTTTATGTGCCGTCGGCAAAGCCCTTTAAGGTGTAAGTCCTGTGCATACCTAATACCCCTTTGTCTCACTGTCTGGAAATAATAGACAACCCACAACAGCAGAGCCATTTACAGTCATGTGACCCAAGGCACTAGCAGAAAGGCACAGTTGGTTAGGATACGTAACCGCCAACTTTCTAAATGTGCATTTGCAGATTCCCATTTTAAAATATGACGACAATTAAAGAGATTTTGAAATTACAATTCATTTGGCAAGGAACAATATTTTTCTATATGCTACCAATATAAAGTTAGCATTTGTTGCCAGATCCAGGAAAGGACTAACCTGAATTGCTCCAGGGTTCTGCAGGAGCACAGCCGAGACCAGGAATTGCCCTAAAGGGTGCCACCATGCACACTGCACTGACAACTGTGGAGAGGGAGCAGCCCCCAAGGGAAAGGGGTTTGGGAAAGAGAAAAAGAAGAGAGCCATCCACCTTCTATAAATTATTGGGTGGGTGTTGTCTGACTTCATAGGTCACCGATCTCCAAGGTTGCACCTTTAGTGGAGCTGACAATCCCTTCTGTTACAAAGAATTAGAGGAAATGTTATACTCCCTAACTATTATCCTGTGCCACCAGGTTCCACCCAATCCCTACTTCCCATTGTGTACCTTGTCTCCATGAGGGATGGATTGTTGGGGCTCCTAATGACTTCTTCTTTAGCAGTGTGTCAATAGGTAGCTGATAATCATACATCTCCCTCCCAAATGAGGGTGTGTGGTGTTGTTATTCTCCAAAGACACAAGGAGTGACTTAGCCTCAGCGTTAGTTACACAAAACCATACTAGTGTTTGTTCCCTCATAATAATTTACCTCTTTTTTTCAGCTCACAGTGTCTTGCCAGTTCTTAAAGTTCAGAGGGGTGTTGCCTTCAGGGGGATGTATGTCGTTACAACGCATACTTTTACTCCGCATACCATTACAACGCTGTATTTACAACGCATACCGCTACAACGCATAGCGCTTTGGGGTGCTGGATAGTGGTAAGTATAATTTACTATTCTAACTCCAGTCCCCGTGGACCCTAGGGAAGGTGTTGGATAGTAAATTAAACTTACCTCTTATCCTAGAGCGCCCCCCAGCGCAATGCGTTGTAACGGTATGCGTTGTAATGCCTGCGTTGTAGTGGTAGTGCGGAGTAAAAATTGCGTTGTAACAGGTGCATACCCCTTCAGGGACCTCTTAGTTCTTCTTTGTGAATGTCTTTGACTGTTGCTCTAACCTAAATACCTAAAAAACTCAACATACAATAATCCTGTTATAACTGGCATATCTTGGCATGATTACCCCATACTTTTTGCCTCTACCACCTTTGCTTCTAAGATGCTTTGGGTACTTTGCCACTCCTGATCAGTGTCAAAGTACAAGAGTTCCCTGTTTAAAATGTAATGGTAATTGGTTGCCCATGATTGGTATGTTTGCCTTACTAGTAAAAGTCCCTAGTGATGTGCTCTGTGTGTGCAAGGGCTAGTAATGCAAGGGTGCGCAGAGAAGGGAACTGAGGGCCCGATGTAGGTCGGTCGGTAACGGCCGAAAATCGGTATTTTCGGCCGTTACCGATCGGTATACATGATTTGACATGTAGGTGCACTATTTTACCGAATCGGTAACTTTACCGATTCGGTAAAGTTACCGATTCTGTAAAATACAGAATCGGTAACTTTACCGATTCGGTAAAGTTACCGAATCGGTAAAATACCGATTCGGTAGTTTTACCGATTCGGAGCCACCCATATGTAGGTGGGACTCTTCAGAGTCCCAGGAGCCTTAACGAATCGGTATTTTACCATCAAATCCTATTTGATGGTAAAATAACGATTCCGGTGTGCATGCACATGTGTGCATGCACACCTATGCCATGTGACAGGCAGACCTGCCCTTAGGGCAGGTATGCCTGCCACATGGCACCCGTGCCTGTTTTGGGGGTGCCAGAGGGTGTCAAAGTGACACCCCCTGCACCCTTGAGAAATTCGGTATTTACCGATTCGGTAAATACCGAATCGGTAATGTCCATTCATTCCTATGGGCTTCAAAGCCCATAGGAATGAATGGGCATTACCGATTCGGTATTTACCGAATCGGTAAATACCGAATTCATCCGATTCGGTATTCCAGCACATCTGGAATACCTACATATCGGACCCATTGATTTACCGATTTTAAATTACCGAATCGGTAAAATTCGGTAATTTAAAATCGGTAAATCAATTTTACCTACATCGGGCCCTTAGGCCTTTAGTGTAGGGACTGCATGCAGAGTGCTTTCTTAGCATGTTGTCCTGGCAAGTGAAACCACTTGTCAGGCCTGAATTTCCCTCTTACATACACATTGGGCACCTCTGTGGTAGATACCAGGTAACCCATGGGCAGGGTACAGTGTAGGTAAAAGGCAGAACCTATACTGAGGTGTGTGCTATGTTCTGACAGTGAACAACTCTCCATTTTGTTTTTCACTGCTGAAAGGCCTTCCTGCCCATAGGACAGAATGGGAGAGGCTGTGTGTTGTGTTTGTTAGCCTAGTTTCCTGTCAGTTTATATTGGAGAGGTAAAGCTTAGTATGTATGAACTCACAGTGTTATAACACATCTTTCTGTGAATGTGGTTTTGTCACTGTGTGTTTATACACCACTCTTTTAGAAAGTGGCTGAGTTTTGTGCTCTGAGCATTTCTGTGTGTATCTAAAATGTGAATTGCCTGTCTGGAACCGAAAGGTGAGAGGAGCTGGGAGAGGTCTTGACCCAGGGAGGAGTTGAGATGGCACTAGTCTGCCCTGCACCTGGAGAGTAGGGGGAGGAGAAGCCCAGAAGGTGAAAAGGCCTGGGCTGGTGCTATAAACTCATCTCCTGCTGAGTGATTAAGGATCCAGACCCCCAGTATCAAAGGGAGAGAGGTGACACTGGGAAGGAGACACCCAGAACTGATTGAGGGAGGGGTCAGGGACCCCTGAGCACATAAAAACTCTCAAAGACATTAAGGGGTATAACTAGGAGAGTTGAAACCCATGAAAGTGGGAATCAAACAAATATGGATTGAGACTGTAAAGGCTTGGACCCATTCTGTGGTCAAGAGGAACCTCTGCTAAAGAAGGAGCAACTGAACAGACTGCAGTGGAAAGACCAATCCTTGCTTCGTGATCTGGGGCTGGTCTGCAGTTCTAACTAATGGAGAGGCTGTTGGGAGTATGCTTGGAGGCGCTGGGTCCCCCTGCTTGAAGAAGAAGGTGCTTTGTGCTGTGTCTTGAACCCCCAAGGACCCGAGGTTAGCTGGCTCCCTGTTTGGGAATACAGAATCATAAATGTTTCACTAGAAGTCCCAAGCAGAGCGGTGTGTACATTCTTAGCAGCTTGAGACCCTTTGAAGTTGCGCCGTGTGATCGTGGGCAGGCAGAAGCATGCTAAATCTCGAACGCGCTGGGAGCGTGTCGAAGTGCAGGCCAAGGCTTTGGTGAGGAGCGCCTGGTCGTGGTGTGCATGGGAAGACAAGGTGGGGCTCGGACGCGCAGTGTGCGTGTTGTGGTACAGCCCGGGTGTTGGTGAAGAGCGCCTGGCCCTTGTGTGCACCAAAGGAAGGAGAGAGACTCGGACGCACTGGGTACGTGTCGGGGTGCAGCCCAGGTGTTGGTGAAGAGCGCCTGGTCCTCGTAGGAACCAAAAGAAGAAGTGAGTCTCTGACGCACTGAGTGCATGTCGTGGTGCAGCCAGGGCGTTGGTGAGAAGTGCCTGGACATCGTGGGCACCAAGAGAAGAGGTGAGACTCGAATACGCAGAGTGCATGTCGTGGTGCAGCCAGGGTGTTGGTAAAGAGCATAACCAACAAGGTATGTAGTTCCTAATGAGAAATGCAGGTAGAGGTCAGTGATATTGTCAGTGTACTTTAGTGTGCGGGTAAATGCAAGGTCAGGAGAAGGGATTACTCCTTATTGGAAAAAGACCCTCACACACTGTCTGCTCCTACTCGGGTCGGCTCTGCAATAACTGATCAGGTGCCCGTGATGGGGCCTACTTGGCAGAGATCATTTTTCTGCAAACTGTTGGGTGTAGTGTGTGTGAGGGCCCTGATGTGTAATATGAGTGTAGGTGGTGATATAGTGTATGCATGAATTAAAACTGGGAATAGTGGTCCACTCAGAACAATTTTATTGAGATGTGGTCACTATCGTGGTTAAAACTGAAAAACGCACCCTCCCACTCTCAGGTATGTGGGATATGGTTAGAGGCGGCAGACCCGTAAGCAGAGAAAGGCCCGGGACCAGGATTCAATCCCCGACACGGCAGGGTTGTGGACCAGGGTCAAACAGACTTGATAATTCTCGCCTCAGTGTCTACTCTAACCAGGAAACACACTTGGCAACTCTGGGCATTAAGCTTGCCTCATCTCTACAACGGCCCCCCACGGACGCCGGGGATGCCTGGTTTCACCTTGGAGATACCCAGAAAGGGACCATCTCACAGGGAAAACCAGGACGGGTTCCCCAGCAGTCTTCAGCACCAGGATACTCCTTGGAGTCACAGTGCGCTTTACAAGTACACCCACAATTATGGCAATTCTTCAGGACCAAACAAGGGGATCTACCTACACTTTTTGGTGGTGGTCAGGACCTCATTGAAGTATAAGTATGACTACCCGTACAGCACCCTAAAAAATGGCACTGGTAGATCTAACCCCAACCCTAGTCGAGTCAAGAGTGTATGGCGTCCTGTGCTGATAGAAGCAGATACTAAATTGTAGTGTCAGTTAGCGGTAAAAAGGATCATACGTATCCTACTCCTGTGCTGCTACCAGACTGGATCTCTTTCCAATAAGGAGGAATCCCTTCTCCTGACCTAGAGTTTACCCGCACACTAGGGTACACTGACAATATCACTGACCTCTACCGGCAGTTCTTATTAGGAACTACATACCTTGTTGGTCACACTAGTCTTTGGGCATGCATGTTGGATCTATAAAATAAAAGCCCTTCGTTTCCCCTCTTTGGAAAACTTTTTGGTGAAGAGCACCTGGAACATTGTGTGCACCGGGAGAAAAGGAGAGACTCGAACGAGCAGGGTGCGTGTTGAGGTGTGAGCGGAGCATTGGTGAAGAGCGCCGGATCATCGTGAGCACCAGAGAAGAGGCGAGTCTAAGACGGGTGGTGTGCATGTCGAAGTGCAACCTGAGGCGCTGGTGAGAAGTGCACTGAATTGAAAGTAAAGTCTCCACAGTGGTGAGGGCGGGTCTCGTGTGGACTGAGACTGAGACCACCGGCAGGAGGGCCAAGTCATTGGGCACTTGGAGTCACCAGCATCAGCCCAAACTGGCAGCCACGGAAGACCTGAGCCGCCAACCCGAGTCCACCGCACCCCGTGATGGAGTTCTGGATCTAGGTCCAAGTCGCTGATGTCGAGGAGGAGAGTGGGGTCGAAGTAACGTGGATCAAACCCTGGGTGGAGGTCCGTAGGGACACTCTCCCAGCCTCCCGTTTCAGTCAGCTGCGCGATCCGTTGCTTTGGCTCGGATTCCAGCCCATGCTGATCGAAGGTGGGCAGTGCTGGGGCCGGAGTGGAAAGCTGTACTTTTGTGTCATAATTTGATCCATATTGGGGGCACTGGTAACGGGGCACGTAAAACTGTCATATTACACTTTGCATTATTGCTGCTAACGAACAATCGAATTGTTGTATGACCCGGACCTCGTTTGTGCCTAACGAAATCCATGATTGGTGCTCTAAGCACTGCGTTATTTTTTCCTTACATATTACCTGATTGTAATGTGGCACATTGCAATATTTCTTCATTGCACAGTATTTGATTAGAACGTGGTGCAGTGTATTATTTCTTCATTACATCGTACAGGATTTTAGCATGACGCATTGCTTTGGCACTTCCTGCTACATGGCATGCTGGTGGGGAAACGCATTGCATTATTCCTTCAATTGCAAAGTACATGACTGTGGCGCTAAGTATGGCATTGTTCCTCGGTTGCACAGTATAAGAGAATATTGTTATGCATTGTGGTTTTTGTTTCCTTTTGCAAAGTGTGTAATTCTACCAATACGACCGGCCTAACCATTTGTAAATGGTTAGCAGTGAGTTTAACTGTTGGATAGAAGCGGTGGTTGGGATTAGAACCTACCAACCCACAGGAAAGAATACTACCCATACTTTTATGTTGATTTTGTATCATGTGGTCGTATCGTATAATCTGTACTAATATATTAAAGAGAGAGCCCAAAACATTGAGGTGGGTAATCTCAGGAACCACAGCACCAATCACAACACCCAATACAGCGTTGGAAAGGGCAGTTGCAGCAGATGGACATAGGCTATGCAGACGCCCACCATATACATTTAAAAGGTGAAAGAAACGTGCCGGCAAAGTAGTCCCATGTGGGTGTGTCTGCATTGTGCTGTGGGCGTGTGCTGGGGGGCGTGACAAACGCTGGGGGCGTGTGGTACATTCCGCCCTTCATGCCATGTCTCATATCGTGTGCTGTGGGCGTGTGCTGGGGGCGTGGGCATGTGCGGGACGTGGTATTATGGGAAAAAAAAGCGAGCCTTGTGCCCAATATTTCATTGTTTTTTCTTCCCAGGTTCTGTACATTCCAGCTCCAGGTGTCCACCCTGCTCCCTTGAAATACCCCTGCACCCCATAATCATAACCCACTCTTACTCCTTAAAATACCCCAACACCCTTAAACTCGAACCCATCTTAACCGTATAAATATACCCTGTACCCCAAAACCCAAACCTATCCCTAAACCCTAAAAATACTCTGTACCCCAAAACCCAAACCTAGCCCTGAACCCTATAAATACCCCTGTACCTCAACCCAACCCTTACCCTGAACCCTAAAAATACCCCTGTACCCCAAAACCCAAACATTGCCCTTAACCCTAAAAATACCCCTGCATCCCAAAACCCAAACCTACCCCTGAACCCTAAAATACACCTGTACCCGAAAGCCCAAACCTAGCCTGAACCCTAAAAATACCCCTGTACCCCAAAACCCCAACCTAGCCCTGAACCCTAAAATACCCCTGTACCCCAAAACCCAAACTTAGCCCTGAACCCTAAAAATACCCCTGATCCCCAAAACCCAAACCTTGCCCGAAACCCTAAAATACCCCCGTACACCTAAACCCAAATCTACCCCTGAACCCTAAAAATACCCCTATACCCCAAAACCCAAACCTAGCCCTGAACCCTAAAAATACCCTTTTACCCCAAAACCCATACCTATCCCTAAACACTAAAACTACAGATGTACCCCATAACCCAAAACTATATCTGAACCCTTAAAATACCCAAACACCCCAAAACATATACCTCAGTACCCCAAAACATATACCCCTATACCCATACTTACTTATCCAAACATTAAAAAAACATGCTTTTACCATTCATGCATTTACAACAAATTGCGTTGTAAATGTTTGCGTGGTAAAAGCATATAAAATGTAATGCCATGCGTTATAATGGCATTGCCGAGTCATGGTACTTTCGTAATGAAAGTATGCGGAGTGATGGTGTGCGGAAAGAAAGTTGCGGAATAATGGGTGTTTACCCTCCCCCGGTAAGTACATTGGTGGCACGGCGGCCCACATCTCCAGCAACATACACATATTTTTTCACCACCGATTTGAAAAATGCACAGGTCTCTCTCATTGATGGCCAGCACCGACATACACTCTTAGACATACCTCCCGCCACAAGTTCTAGAATTGCGAACTTTAAAGCTGGGGAGCTACGTTCGAATCTCGGCATCAGCTCAACATCCTGTGATTCCAGGCAAATCGATTTGTCTCCCGTGCCTACCACAAATGAATGTGTTTTTCTGTAATGTAAATTGTGCTCATACCATGTTGTCGAGTTCAGGCAATATTATATTGCAAGGGGAAAAAAGTAGGGAAACTCGAGTTCACACAATACTGAACGCGCACTCTTTAGTGCATCCGCAGTGCACTGTGAATCGGAGCGTTTCACAGGCCTGTCACAGATAAGAAATGCTATCAAAACGAAATCCTACAAAACAATCTACTACTGGCTGGCAGCATTTCATACCCGGACAACGTCGAGACGGCTGCCAGTTGCTCATATAAAGATTATACTCATTTTATCAAAACTCATGTGGAGTCTATTTATGGTGACATCATGGGGTTACTGTGAGCTTGGTTGCACATACTGAACACTCGTAAACACAAGGAGATGATGGACGGAGCACTGAAACTTTTCAGACACTCACCCCCAGTCACAGATCTGCGTTGAATCCATCATCGTTGTTTAGCTCACTTTGCCACCTCAGTTCAGACCCAACTTCATGCAAATCAGGCTTGACCCTGTGCCTCATGGGAACAGTCGAGCCCAAACTGCTAAGCCAGGTCTTTCCTGAACTGGAAACAAGCATCCTGGGACCGGTTTCAGGCTAACAGCCCTCATCAGCCAGGCTAGCTTGAATTCAGTGGCAGAGTGAGGAAGGGACCCATATCTGGGCATACCCTGCCAACTTAGGGCGAACAAAACAAGAGAATGGACGGAGCAATGAAACATTTCAGACACTCACACCCAGGTACAGATCTGGGTTGAATCCATCATCATTCTTTAGCTCACTTTTCCTCCTCCATTGAGACGCAGCTATATGCAAATCAGTCTTGACCCTGTGCCTCATGGGCAAACTACCAAGTCAGGTGTTCCCTGAACCAGAAACAAGCATCTTGGGACTGGTTTCAGGCTAACAGCCCTCATCAGCCAGGCTAGCTTAAATCCAGTGGCAAAGTGAGCAAGGAAACCAGGTCTGGGCATACCATGCAAACTTAGGGCAAACAAAGCAAACACAAGGAGATGATGGACGAAGCATTGAAACTTTTTAGACACTCACCCCCAGTCACAGATCTGGGTTGAATCCATCATCTTTCTTTAGCTCACTTTGCCACCTCAGTTCAGACCCAGCTATAGGCAAATCAGTCTTGACCCTGTGTCTCATTGGAACAGTCTAGCCCAAACTGCCAAAACAGGTCTTCCCTGAAACGGAAACAAGCATCCTGGGAGCGGTTATGGGCTAACAGCCCTCATCCTCATAGCTTGAATCCAGTGGCAAAGGGAGCCAGGGACCCAGGTCTGGGCCTACCCTGCCAACTTAGGGCGAACAAAGGAAACACAAATAGATGATGGACGGAGCGTTGAAACGTTTTCAGACACTCACCCCCAGTCACAGATCTGGGTTGAGTCCATCATCGATCTTTAGCTCACTTTGCCACCTCAGTTCAGACCCAGCTATATGCAAATCAGTCTTGACCCTGTGCCTCATAGGAACGGCCCAGCCCAAACTGCCATGCTAGGTCTTCCCTGAACCGGAAACAAGCATCCTGCAACCGGTTTCGGGCTAACAGCCCTCATCAGGCAGGTTAGCTTGAATCCAGTGGCAAAGTGAGCAAGGGACCCACGTCTAGGCCTTGTAGATGCCTGGCTGCTTGTGACAATGTAGTTCAGTTCCTATTTTCCCAATAGCTCTGCGTATTGGAATAACATAAACAGCAGTGTAGACGTAGGACTGAGGTCATCTAGGTCTCTACTGACTATGTTAGACTTAATTTTGGTTTGCCAGCTAGCTCAGAGGTCACTAGAAACTTTCTCGAATGAATAGGGAGGGGTTAACTTCCCTGATTTAGACAAGAAGGGATTCAGCTTCTGACAACCGCATAAGCATGACAACTTTGCTCCCTCAGATAAAAGACTGTATCTCTAGAGTTGTGTGAAAACAATAGATGGCTATTTCAGCCAATTGTGCATGCTTCATTTCACCAGAGTGCAGAGAAATAGAGAGACGGGCGTTTTCAATAAAAGGTGTTATTTTATTGAGCAGTCTTCTTTCTCATGCAAGAGAAATGAATTGCCACAATTGTAATACTTATCATAAAGTAAAGTGCGTACAGTAAAAGTAGTATTATGAAATAATACTGTAAAAGCATTGATATGGTTTCTTAGCCATATGATACTTTAAAATGGATAAAATATATACATATATCGAAACATTGACTAACAAACTCAACTGGTGTTTCTAGATACGCCTACCCCAGTGTACCGGACCTAAGCCTAATACGTGGGAAGGAGTAAGTGAGTTTGCAGTTTTTAAGTTAAGTTAAGTTTTGCCAAGTATCGGAATCAAGAATTCTCTCTAAGGTTTTAATCAGCTCCATACCTTGGTTCTAGAATGAAGGAGGTCTTGTATCTCGCTTCTCAGGACTCGATCTCCCAGCAACCCGCGAGGGTGACTTGGGAACGAATCTATGACAAAATATCAAATACACAAATATTGAGATACAAAAATATTGCAACAAAAATATCGATGGCAAAAATATCGGAATCCTATCCCTAACAAGGTAAGTACAAATATATCGGAAAAAAATATATAGAATGACAAAAATATCGTTTTTTGTAAAATATCGTTTTATTTTAATAAAACAAAAATCTAATATTAACAAAATAATACTTATAAATGTAATAAACATATTTAAAAATATACTATAATATTTTAAATTATTACATAATGTAATACAAATTTATAATAATAAATATATAATATATTTTTCATTAATAATAACTCTAAATTAATTATTTTCATAACTTATAAACAAATAAAAATATAATAAATTACTAATACATTTATATGCATAAAATAATAATATAAATAACAATTAATAACAACATAAAACTAATAAAAAAAGCTAAATACATTTCAGATAGCGTATGAGTAAAAATTACTATTCCCACTCCAGAGAGTGCAACAGTAGGAAAAGTGTTGGATAGCGTAGGGGTAAAAATTACTATTCCAACTCCAGAGAGTGCAACAGTAGGGAAAGTGTTGGATAGCGTAGGGGTCACAGTTACTATTCCCACTCCAGAGTGTGCAACAGTAGGGAAAGTGTTGGCTAGCGTAGGGGTAAAAATTACTATTCCAACTCCAGAGAGTGCAACAGTAGGGAAAGTGTTGGATAGCGTAGGGGTCACAGTTACTATTCCCACTCCAGAGTGTGCAACAGTAGGGAAAGTGTTGGCTAGCGTAGGGGTAAAAATTACTATTCCAACTCCAGAGAGTGCAACAGTAGGGAAAGTGTTGGATAGCGTATAGGTAACAATTACTATTCCCACTCCAGAGAGTGCAACAGTAGGGAAAGTGTTGGATAGCGTAGGGGTAAAAATTACTATTCCCGCTCCAGAGAGTGCAACAGTAGGGAAAGTGTTGGATAGCGTAGGTGTAACAATTACTATTCCCACTCCAGAGAGCGCAACAGTAGGGAAAGTGTTGGATAGAGTATGGGTAAAAATTACTATTCCAACTCCAGACAGTGCAACAGTAGGAAAAGTGTTGGATAGCGTAGGGGTAAAAATTACTTTTCCAACTCCAGAGAGTGCAACAGTAGGGTAAGTGTTGGATAGCGTAGGGGTGAAAATTACTATTCCCACTCCAAAGAATGCAACAGTAGGGAAAGTATTGGATAGCGTAGGGGTCACAATTACTATTCCCACTCCAGAGTGTGCAACAGTAGGGAAAGTGTTAAATAGCGTAGGGGTAAAAATTACTATTCCAACTCCAGAGAGTGCAACAGTAGGGAAAGTGTTGGATAGCGTAGAGGTAACAATTACTATTCCCACTCCAGAGAGTGCAACAGTAGGGAAAGTGTTGGATAGCGTAGGGGTAACAATTACTATTCCCACTCCAGAGAGTGCAACAGTAGGGAAAGTGTTGGATAGCGTAGGGGTAACAATAATATTCCCACTCCAGAGAGTGCAACAGTAGGGAAAGTGTTGGATAGCGTAGGTGTAACAATTACTATTCCCACTCCAGAGAGTGCAACAGTAGGGAAAGTCTTGGATAGCGTATGGGTAAAAATTACTATTCCAACTCCAGACAGTGCAACAGTAGGAAAAGTGTTGGATAGCGTAGGGGTGAAAATTACTTTTCCAACTCCAGAGAGTGCAACAGTAGGGAAAGTGTTGGATAGGGTAGGGGTAAAAATTACTATTCCCATTCCAGAGAATGCAACAGTAGGGAAAGTGTTGGATAGCGTAGGGGTCACAATTACTATTCCCACTCCAGAGTGTGCAACAGTAGGGAAAGTGTTGGACAGCTTAGGGGTAAAAATTACTTTTCCCACTCCAGAGAGTGCAACAGTAGGGAAAGTGTTGGATAGCGCAGGGGTAACAATTACTATTCCCACTCCAGAGAGTGCAACAGTAGGGAAAGTGTTGGATAGCGTAGAGGTAACAATTACTATTCCCACTCCAGAGAGTGCAACAGTAGGGGAAGTGTTGGATAGCGTAGGGGTAACAATTACTATTCCCACTCCAGAGAGTGCAACAGTAGGAAAAGTGTTGGATAGCGTAGGGGTAAAAATTACTATTCCCACTCCAGAGAGTGCAACAGTAGGGAAAGTGTTGGATAGCGCAGGGGTAACAATTACTATTCCCACTCCAGAGAGTGCAACAGTAGGGAAAGTGTTGGATAGCGTAGGGGTTAAAATGACATACTTATAAAAAATGCTTTTTTTAATAATAAAAATATGAACTATTAAATAAATATAAACCATCCACAATACATATACGTAATTATTAAAAACATGATTAGCAAAATATATGTAACCAAAAAATAATATTAAAAAATACCATTTTATAATATTTAATTACCAATTAATAAATAATTAACAATTATAAAATTAACTTAACAATGAATTTTAAATCATTATTACTTAATTACATTTAAATTAGTTCACACCATATTCCCCTATAAACACAAAACCTGCAACAGAACACATTTATCAATTAATGAATTATTTAAAATGAATTGCCAATTATTTAAAATTAATTACCAATTAATTAAAATTAATGTATGCTTCCTACTAATTAATAATTAATTCAACATAATTAAATTACTTCCCACCCTATTCCCCTATAAACCCATATTTATCAATCAATCAATTAATTAAAATTAATTAAAAATAATTACCAATTATTTAAATTAATTAATAATTCCTACTAATTATTAATTAATTCTACATAATTAAATTACTTCCCACCCAATTCCCCTATAAACCCACAACCCGCTACAGAACATATTTATCAATTAATCAATTAAATAAAATTAATTACCAAATTAATTAAATGTAATTACCAATTAATTAAAATTAATGTATGATTCCTACTAATTAATAGTTAATTCAACATTATTAAATTACTTCCCACCTTATTCCCCTATACACCCATAACCCGCTACAGAACATATTTTTCAATTAATCAATTAATTAAAATAAATTAAAAATATTTACCAATTAATTAAATTAATTAATAATTCCTACTAATTAATAATTAATTTACCATAATTAAATTACTTCCCACCCTATTCCCCTATAAACCCACAAAACGCTACAGTATTAAAATACAACATTTAATTAAATTACATTAAAAAAACATAATAAATACAATATATTATACACAAAATTTATTTTAAAATCGATATTAGTAACATCGAAATTATTTACTTCGATATTACTGACATCGATATTTAAAACTTCGATATTACTAATATCGATATTAGGAGTGTCGATATTACTTACTTCTATATTATGTCCCTTCGATATTTAAACTTCGATATAATTGTATATCGAAATTTAAATCTCGATATTTTGTCTGTGTACCCTTGGGAACACCGGAGCTGGATTTTCTCGGCGTGAGAAAAGGCAGCTTCTCCAGCTCGTCAAAGGGGAGGGGCGGCTTCCTCTGGCTCTCACATCAACTGGGCTCCGGATAAGTAGATAGCCGCTCTGCTCCACACCACTGTGTGTTTTCTTAAGGCAACGTTGGTATATTTATACCTGAAAGGTGCCGGGTTTGACGTAAGGTTGGACATAAGACGTCACTAAGAACTAACAGTTCTTTCTGGAATCCAGGCATTCTTGTGCAAATCAAAACAAGAGCAGGGGAGATTCCCGGGCTGCTGAAGGCTTGGTTTGTTTAAAGAACGCGTTGTACTTTCTAGGAGTCTATGGGAGTAGCCTTGCCGTGCTTTGGACTGCATGGGCTATTACTAAATATGGATATGATTCTTATGCCTTTATAAGGATACTGTAGTGTAGTTCCTAGTTTCCCACTAGGCCCTGCGCATTGGAATAACATAAACAGTAGTATCGACGTGGAACTGCGGATATTCCAGGCCTCCACTGACTATGCTAAACTTAATTGGGTTTGTAACCAACTAGCTCGTAGGTCACTGGAAACTTTCTTCGCTGCATGGGAAGTGATCAGCTTCCCTCGCACAGACAAGAAGGGATTCAGCTTTCCAACAACCGTGCAACATGACAACTTTGCTCCTCAGATCAAGAGTCAATCTCTAGGGTCGTGTGAAACAATAGACATGTATTTCACTCAGTCAGATTAGTGCAGTTTACTTTCACGAGATGTAGAGAATAGAGAGACGGGCGTTTGTCAATAAAGGGTTAACATTTATTGAACAGTCTTTCTTCTCGTACAAGAGAAATGTATTGCCACAATTGAAAGACTTGTTATTATAAAAAGTACGTACAGTAAGATAAGTATTGCGAAATAATACTGTAAAAGCATTGATATGGTTTCTTAGCCATACAATGGTTTAAAAGTAATAAAACATATATACAGTCATATATACATTAGGCTAAAATACTCAACTGGTGCTTCTAACTACGCCTACCCCAGTGTGCCTGACCTAAGCCTAACACGTGGGAGGGGAGTAAGTAAGTAGATTTAAGTTAAGTTGGTTTTGCCAAGGTTTGCTTCAAGAATTCTCGTCTAAGGGTTTAGTCAACACCATACCTCTGAATAGAATGATGGAAGTCTGGTATTTCCTTTAGGGGGCACTCAATATCCCAGTCACCCGCGAGGGCAGACAGGAAACGCTGGAGCTGGATTTCTCTGCATGAGAAAGGCAGCGGCTCTCTTCTCAGCGCGTCGGGAGGAGGAGGCGGGGGACAGCGTCCGCGGCAGCTGGAATCTGCTAGGCTCTTCGCAGTGGGATGGCTGTTCAGCTCCTAAGCTTACCACACCATCGTTCGCGCTTTAGCAGCGATAATGGTATCAGTAGCTTCACCACCACAGTGTAAAATGTGAGCCCATATTACCATCGATGCCCAGGCCGCTGGCGCAAACCGCCTCTTAGTTCCCATTTGAATAGTTACCAAATAAAGAGACGGGCGCTGGGAGCAGGAATCACAAGAACAGAGTTTATTTCTCATGAGGAGAGCCAGTCATTTCGGACACGAAACACAGTGTCTTTCAGGAGGTGCTCTAACAAGTGAGCTGAGACTCCGTCTTTTATACTTTACAAGACACTTGGCATTACAATCATGATACTGTGAAACAAGGAAAATACATCCCCATAATCCTCATGTCAATCCTACCCCACATGTGTTCACAATAGGGACCCTTGACCTGCTGATAAGAGGGGAGGGCAATCACGCAGCTGAGTGTTCCGTCAACTGTTTAGGATGTGTGCGCCTGATCATAGCCCAGGGGGAGGGGTGGCCAGGATCAATAGTGGGTCCTTTGAAGAGGAGTGACTCCATATAATAAGCAGTAAACAGCATCTCCTGGCTTAGGCGATGACCTCAGACATGTGTGGACAGGCAATCGAGGAGGGAGGGTTTACTAACAGAGGGGTTATTTATGAAAAGGAGAAGAGGTGCTGGTCAGGCGCGGCCATGACTCCCAAGGACAGGGTCTTGCAAAAGAAGAAGGTTTATGACTTGCCCATGTGAGGAGAAGGGAGGGGGAGCCAGGGTGGACACAGGGACAGAGTCACATAGAGAGAGAGAGATCTTATGACCCGTACATGAGAGAGCGGGGGCAGTCAGGTGCAGCTGGGGAGGGCTATGTCAGCTAAGGCGAAGGATGCCTCTTCAAGAGGGAATGGGGGGGTTTGTGCGGGTCAAGCAGAAGGGTTGCCTTTCACAGCAGGGTCGCGCAGAGGGAGAGGGTTTCATGGTCTATGCATGAGAGAGGGGGTTTAAGATACGCGCAGGAGGGAAGCCGGGGATTCCAATGGGTAAAAGGCCATGGTGCCTAGAATGGCTGTACATATGCATATGGGTACGGGCTCTTGCTGGCAGAGTGATACGGTCAATGCTTTACGGTATTCATGGTGCGCGCAGGGAGAGGAGTGGGGAAAGGGAAATGAACGTTGCTTATGTACATTAATATTTCTAATTTTCTACAGTCGCCCCTTTTTACATAGCAAAGTTCATTTTCGCAATCGATGATGGTACATATAAACAGGTGCGGTCGAAGAATTAGCATTTGTCAATACTAACATATGGCATATAATCATGGACAGTTGATGTGTTTGGCAGAATACGGCACATAGGAGATTGCATTTGTCGAGTTCTTACCATTTCGAAGCACTACATAGCATAAATGTTTCTGACTTAAAAAATGTGACCAATGAACATTTTGACCAAGTAGTTGAGGGTGGAGTTCAGTTCAATACACAAGATCTCTTCGTCACAGTGTCTTTTTGTAGTGAGCCATCACTGGTAGGCTCTAGTCCGTGTATCTTTGTTGGCGCTGTTGAGCACCGGCGGTGGAGCTATAGGTCCAGCTCGGTTCTATCCTTACGCGTTGCAGGGTGCGGTCAGTCCTCTGCTGTTAGACCACAGTCCTGTTCCCTAAACAATCCGTTTGGCGGCGCCTTATGCTCGGCACCTATATTTCCGTGGCAACACCCTATTCCCATTTGAATGCAGTTCTTCCTTTTGGCAAAAAGTCACGTGGAAAAGAGGGTGAGTGTGGTTCAAATAGTCTATAGGAGGGAGGGCGGAGTTGGGTCAGAGTTCCTGGGACACACAAAAGGGACCAAGGGAGCAAAGGATAACAAGCAGGCAGGCCCATCAATCGGGCCCAAAGAAGGGGAACGGAGACTCCAGGCACACGTGGGTTAGCAGACGCAGGGCTTCAAGGCGGCCCATCATTTTTCATTTTCCACGTTGAAATTGCGGTCTCGTCCCGTATCTTGTTGCTCTGCAGCTCCACCTTTGTTCGAGGTCACACGTGTCTCAAGATCTGCAGCCAGGCTGTACGTCACGTCTGACCCTTCTCCTGGTGATCGTGAATCTTTGAATAGGTACAAAACAAGGTTTTAGAGAACTGGCAGAAGAAGATATCTACGTATGTGAATTCCTCCCTCAATTCTACGCATTTGGGAGATACGCTCATCGGTCACAGTCAGAGGTCTATTACTAAGCAGTGCATATGTCAGCATTCCTACTGAGTTCATGTCAAGTTTATTCATCATCTATATATGCCACATATAGAGAAAAGTCAGACTCTTATCAACTGTGCATTTCATCAAATTCAACATTTCGGAACTTCCAGGGAGTCTCATCTTTCTAACCTTAGCCTTAACAGTTCTAACATTTTCCTTCAAGGCCGGCTAACCTTTTCAAAGCAGGGCAGGGGTGCCATCATCGAGAGTCAAGTAAAACAGGGTTTTCTCGAGGGACGACAGTTACTCATGGTCATCATGTTTTATATGCGGGACAGCAGCTGGGGTCTATCAAATGGGGCGGGGATGCTTCGGGTGCTCGGGCTTGGGTGCAAAAAGGGGGGTGGGGCAATCTGGGCATTGGGGGTCAATCTAGACGTTGGCGTTCGTCTCTGATGAACAGAAATAAGGTGCCATTGACATACTGTTCCCCTATAAATGGCCAGATTGGGGGACCTTAGTCGTCTTACCTGTCCTTTCCTTCTCAGCCAATTCGAGTTCATTCATTTTGCAGAAAGGAGAGGCAGTAATATGGCGAGATACAATCATTTTGGTTTCGGTCAATTTCGCTGAACACCTTCGTGTTCAATAAGTATCCAATCAGACTGGTGCCGGTGGGGCACAATTTTACCACAAAGAGGGAGAGAAAATAGGGAGACTCTCATAGAGAGTGAGAGTCGTCCGCAATCTAAACGAGCCATTCGGTACACGTATGACATGTAGAGAGAGAGAGAGGGGAGAGAGAGAGAGAGAGGGAGAGAGAGACAGACGTGTACGAAAATAGGTCATTTAGTGCGCTCACAACACAGAACAGCAGAGGTCAGGTAACACGCAAATACAGACAGAGGAAAGACATAAATCCGTACATTACATACACACAAACTCAGACAAGGAAGACAGCACATGCATTACATATATATAAGACATTCACGACAAGACAGAAAACAATTGTTAGCCAACAAGATCTGTTTTATATCCTACGTATCTTTACTATCCTATTTATCTATGTGCTTAGCTCTTTTTACCCTTCCCTCCTTTTCTTTCTCGCCTGTTATCTCTGTGAGTGTTCTCAATTGCCAATACTTACACCTCGGTTAGTCGATCAGAAATTAACCTGGTCGCGCTATTTACCCATGGTTGGATTTTAAACCATTTTTCCGTTTCTTCCTTTGGTGGGAAGTTCTCCAGGTTGAGGCAATGGCAAGTATTGATCAGGAGAACAGTCGGACAGCTTGGCTATATCTATAAGAGTGTGAGAAAGGGGGGCAGTGCATTTTGAACATCAGCAACATTTCTAACTTCCCAGACGGGTGGTGCCGTGGTAACCCTTACCCACACATTTTTCTTTGTCCTTTCCCTACCTAGTTACATTATTTAACGTGTCATTTCTAGTCAATTGTCGTCATACAGTACCCGTCCAGTTTCTATGTCAGTCCATCCTCCCAGTCGCTATGTTCTAAGGAGGAACAGTCATGTTTAAGTCTACGTCTTTTTGAAAACTTATCGTCATAACGACTACACACATATTCCCTCTTTCCCTTTTTCGTCGGTGGTTTGACCATCGTTCTCCCACACTTCAGCCGACGTTCTGACGTGACCTGCAGAAGGGAGGAGAAAGAAGGGGGTGGGGGGGGCAGCATTCAAAGCACATCAGCATGCAGTAGTCCGAAAATGTTTTTACCTACCACATACTCGACCTATCTCCACGTACTGTATTTCTTTACCATCTCGGCGTTTAAGCCCAGCGGGACCAGTAATGTCAGATAGATAATAATTGACGATCTGCGTATCTACATGAGTTACTTGGTCGCAACCCCTTTTGCTGAGTGCAAGGGTGGCGATCAGGTGGCCTTTCTGTGGTGTTGTTTTAAGGGCGTCTAAAACACCTTTCCGGCTGCCTGTGACACATAATGTAGCTGCTAAATATCTGGTCCTTTTTAACCTTCAGCTTTCATCATACTTATTCTTCGCTCATAGTAGCAAAACATCCAAAACTCATTAATGCAACCGCTACAACTATGCTTTCTTTTTCAAAATACTTTTAATAAAAAGTGTTGATGTATAAATACAGGCCTACAACCCAGTGGACCGGCCACGGAGCAGATTGAAACTGTACATAAGAAGAACGAAGTTGGTGGCAGTTCATTGCATAAAGTGCAGCAGTGCAATAAAATCGTATTAAACTTCCCTACAGAGCAAGCATGATGCATGTCAGTAATTCAGTTTTAATTCATTCATAAATTCATTATCCAATGCTCATTCTTTATCTAAATTACACCAATTCATTTTCCAAATCATAATCAGTACCCACCCTAAGTCAGTTCATTGTTCGAGCACATACTCAATATCCTTCATATCTACTTTCATTATCCAAAGACTGCATACATATCTCGGGACAAAAAGCTGCGCGGTCAGGGTGCAACAAAGTTTATTCAAAAAGTCTCATTTTGTGTCGGCACCATTTTGGGCGAGGTCAGGCTGGTTCCAGCATAGTCAGAATGTCTCCAATGACCCGTGGTTGGACCAGAACCTTCCGTTGGTAGTTCAAAAAGTTTTGCACAATGTGGTAACAGTCTAACAACAGTCAAAGAGTGGGGAGGGCGGCAACAATTTTCCTACCGGGTCACTCTGGTGTTCCACCGGAACTGAACAAGTCTGTACCTTGGCGGTGTTTTTAGCCATTTCCAAACTGAGGCTGGCGCCGGCAGGAGTGCGCCGATGTCGCGGTTCCAGTGAGGGGGACGGGGGCACCCATGCGGAGGGGTCGGGGCGCCCCCCGGCTCTCATAGAATCTTCAAAGTTGAGGAGAGAAGGCATGGGGCGTGTGCCCGTCCTGGGCAAAAGACCGCTTTTCGATGTTGACCCTCTTTAAGTAAGAGCATTGGGGTGTCGCTGGAAGCCTCCACCTGGAGGGAGGTGGGGGAGGCTCGTTCGCGCCGCCTCCCCCTTCCAGCGACCCTGCGCCGTTCTCCGGCTCCAGTGTTTCGGTAAGGTCGTGTCAGGCGATGAAGATGGGGGGGGGGGGTCGGTGGCTGAGGCAAGACATCCCCCCCTTGACATGTGGCGGGACTACCTGTAACTATCCAGGCGTTGGCATGTGGCGGGACTATCTGCAACTGTCAGGCGTTGGGTGTAGTTGCAGCCATTATAGCTCAAAGAAATGCCGTCATCCTCGCTTTGGCTTCGGCCTTCGACGAAAGCCGGATCGGGTGAGAGAGAGGGGTGGTCGGTGGCCGAGGCAAGACAGCCCCCTCTCTCCCCGCGGCCTGCAGGGCGGCAGGAGAGGGAAAGGTGGAGAGGTCCTTATTATTCTTTGGGCCGCCTGCCCAACAGCGTCTCCTTCTGACCGCGGCCAGGCGAGCCTCGCATGCCTCGAGGCCTCGCCTTCCGGATGGGCGTAACCGCGGACCCGTTGCACTTCGGGAGCTTCTGGAATGGGGGTAGGTACCTATTGAATTGTTTCTATTTCATGTGACCGTTATTTGGGCGTGGTGGGCAATGAGGCAGACATGTTGGGAGCAGGAATAGGCAGTGGAGCCTAGCTACCTCGTGGCTATTTTTGCTGTCAAACTTTTCGCCATTTTATATTTCTTATTACGAACTGTTTCTAATGTTTCTTATTTTTAGTGAAGTCGAAAGCTCATCAGGGGGGTTACTGACTTAGCCCGAGTTCTTTTTATTTTTCCTTCTTTTCCTTAGCGTGTTTCGAGCTAAAGTTTTCTGTTAGTAGGGGACGGTGATCACTTCATATTTTTTTTTATGTGTCCTTTTCACTAGGGGGAACTTCTGGCCGGACCAGACGGGTTCCCTCCAATAAATGGTCCGGGTTGGAACTAGATTATCGATCAAAAGGGGGACATATATTCCTTCATTAGGGTATCATCCTGGACAGACCAAGCGATGTACTTCCACTTACTAGGGTAGCCTCCTGGACGGACCAGATGATCTACTTCCACTAAATGGCCCATGAGCGGGGAGTATATGTCCTCCATAAGGGTAGTCTCCTGGGCGGACCATGCGAGCTACCCCCCAAATAACCAATCAGTGGGGAGTGGGTAGGACTGACGAATTCACAAAGGGGCATAACCTACCCTTTACTACTTGCAAAGACTAGATAGAATATTTCTACTCCACGTTGTTTGCAGGCAGAAAATACCTCAAACGAAACAATTCCTGGAACAACAATGTCCAGGCAACCAATCAATCAGTGGGGAGAAAAACAGGCATGAAGGATTACAACGGGGACAAATGTCTGCATTACCTGCCCTTCGCTATCCATAAAGGAAACAGAATATTCCTATTCGTCTCTGTTTGTGGACAGGGAAGATCTCAAAGAGCAACAATCGATTATTAATCGATTTCAAACAATCAGTGGGGAGAAAAGTAGGCATGACGGATTACAACGGGGACAAAAGTCTGCATTACCTACCCTTCTCTATCTGCAAAGAGGGACGACGTTCCTATTCACCGCTGTTTGCAAACAGAGAATGTCTCGTTCTCAAGAAGAGAACCAATATGTCAAGTAGCATTCAAAGCTAAATGAACCAATACCAACAATATCAGTATACAAATACCGATTCCAATACAATCAATCAATCAATCAGATGGATAAAACCATCCTACCAATCAGGCGCAAAACGCCCTACTTAATCTTACCCGGACCGGACCACACGGACGGTTCTTCGTCTTCCTCCTCCAGCGCCCGATTGTTCTCTTTCTCCATGCAGCATTCCTGTGGGATTCCAGTCAGGACAATAGGTCGCTCGAGAGAGGTCCGTTCAGAATTGGTGATCGGCAGCCGGGCGAGGGCCCTCTCAAGGCAGGTATACTCCGATCATTTTAGACGTTCACTTCTTCGTCTGGATCTCTCTTACCGAACCTTATGTCACTGATGGACCCCGCGTTGGGACGCCAATTGTGGAACAGGAGCCCATATTACCATCGATGCCCAGGCCGCTGGCGCAAACCGCCTCTTAGTTCCCATTTGAATAGTTACCAAATAAAGAGACGGGCGCTGGGAGCAGGAATCACAAGAACAGAGTTTAATTCTCATGAGGAGAGCCAGTCATTTCGGACACGAAACACAGTGTCTTTCAGGAGGTGCTCTAACAAGTGAGCTGATACTCCGTCTTTTATACTTTACAAGACACTTGGCATTACAATCATGATACTGTGAAACAAGGAAAATACATCCCCATAATCCTCGTGTCAATCCTACCCCACATGTGTTCACAATAGGGACCCTTGACCTGCTGATAAGAGGGGAGGGCAATCACGCAGCTGAGTGTTCCGTCAACTGTTTAGGATGTGTGCGCCTGATCATAGCCCAGGGGGAGGGGTGGCCAGGATCAATAGTGGGTCCTTTGAAGAGGAATGACTCCATATAATAAGCAGTAAACAGCATCTCCTGGCTTAGGCGATGACCTCAGACATGTGTGGACAGGCAATCGAGGAGGGAGGGTTTACTAACAGAGGGGTTATTTATGAAAAGGAGAAGAGGTGCTGGTCAGGCGCGGCCATGACTCCCAAGGACAGGGTCTTGCAAAAGAAGAAGGTTTATGACTTGCCCATGTGAGGAGAAGGGAGGGGGAGCCAGGGTGGACACAGGGACAGAGTCACATAGAGAGAGAGAGATCTTATGACCCGTACATGAGAGAGCGGGGGCAGTCAGGTGCAGCTGGGGAGGGCTATGTCAGCTAAGGCGAAGGATGCCTCTTCAAGAGGGAATGGGGGGGTTTGTGCGGGTCAAGCAGAAGGGTTGCCTTTCACAGCAGGGTCGCGCAGAGGGAGAGGGTTTCATGGTCTATGCATGTGAGAGGGGGTTTAAGATACGCGCAGGAGGGAAGCCGGGGATTCCAATGGGTAAAAGGCCATGGTGCCTAGAATGGCTGTACATATGCATATGGGTACGGGCTCTTGCTGGCAGAGTGATACGGTCAATGCTTTACGCTATTCATGGTGCGCGCAGGGAGAGGAGTGGGGAAAGGGAAATGAACGTTGCTTATGTACATTAATATTTCTAATTTTCTACAACAGGGACAGCAGCAGCATCAGCGTACTGCATACAGCATACAACAGCAATGGTACACCAGCAATTGCTTAAGGCAACGTTGGTAGTATTTATACCTGACAGGTGCCGGGTTTGACGCAAGTTTACTGGACATAAGACGTCAATTAAAGATGTCACTAGGAAGTGATAGCTATCAGTTGCTCATTAGAGTTCCATTACTAATCAAAACACAGCAAGCGGGGATTTCCAGGTTTGCTGAGTTTTTATCTTGTTGAAGAACTCGGAGTGTTAATCTAGGAATATCAGATAGTGACTTCTGCTCTGTCATTGCACTAATTGGTTGCAAAGGAAGTGGCAGAGAACTATTCTGGAATGTGGCTCTGTTTGTGTGAGGCCAGAGATGACTTTCTGAATATCGCACTTGAACGGTTATGCCAATATAGGGAATAAATGGATTTATAGACGAATAGGGGCATAAGGTCGCAGTATCGATCAGGAACCTAGATAAACACGCAACACCCACTCCACGTTTTCATGTCCATCAAATTACTAAAACTAGAGCAATAAGATGCATGTGTAACATTGCCCACCCCAAAATACATAAATGCATTTGAAATAGGCGTATATTGTAATACGTGAAATTTAGGTACTGTACGTTTTTTGAAGCATAGAATCATTAAAAAATTATTGCATATGAAATCAATGAACGATTATGCAAAAAAATTACACATGAAGTATCTCTGACAGAAGAAGGGCGAGATAAATCATCACATATAAATGCATTGCAATAACATGTGCTAGAGGCTGATGTAAGTTATTATGTCTCTAGATGTGTGTAGAAATAGAAGTTTGAACTTCTGTTCTTCAAGAATAGATTTTACCTTAAGCAAAGAATTGTTCGTGCCAAAAAAGGGTCAATATTAAAAATGTTCAATTCAAAAGAATTATTGCTTGAACGGGGAAAAAATAGAGTTCCAACGCTTTTAGCAGTTTTTGTTGTTCAAAACTGAAGGCCGAATTCAGAGTTCATGGGAACGCTGTGTGTCGGAAAGCTTCTCAAAAAGTTATTGTTTCTGTTCGGGTGAGAACATCATATCAGACAGGCTCTCAAAGAATTGGTCTACAAATTCAGGTGATAGTTATACCAAATTAGATAGCGCTGTAACTTGGCAGGTGTGAGAATGATTGCTGTCATCAAGGGCAGGACCAGCAATGCTCACAGAACGTTGTACCTGGATGATGTTGCTTTTGTCACTCGCTCCACTGTTACCACTTGGTTGTAGCACAGGAGTCTCCACGAATGCCGTCATCAGGATTGGTAGCCGCTGGGGACAACACAATGCGTGAGCCTTTATCGGACTGAGCAAAGTATCGACGTCCATTGGTACTGCTGATGGAAGTGAAAGACAGATGTCTAACACGCATTCATCGCCGCAAAGCATACACCGTAGCACAGGTAAAATGCAATTTTGCCATATAGGTCTGAATGAAAAGAACCAGGTCATGTTTAGATCTCCCAGCCTGGCCAATCCAAGGACGTTAGTTATCCTGTCCCGATAGCGCATTGCTAGGATTGTCTCTTCCACTCCCATGGGAGCTATGTCTGAGCTGAGGCTTGCCATAACGAAGCAGGAGGGTCAAAAATAAAATCCCTACGACGAGTCCCAAAAATAATGGTGTGCCGCCAAAAACAGAGTGTACAAAATTAGGAACGATTCCCAAAATTGCCTGAAAAGGTGTTAGCAGTCCCGTAAAGACTGTCTTAAATATGCCTGGGATGCTTGTGGCACTAGACATGTTAAGGAGTTGGCTAAGCATTTCTATGAAATGCACGGGGCAATTTGTTGATAAAAGTTCATGAACTTCAGTAGCTGTCCTTGCAACTAGAAGATCATACGTCTCTTTTGATGACGTTATAGGCACTGTTGTCTGTAAAAGTACAGATTTCATTTTGCTTAAAGTATCAATTCGTATAGAATAGAGATTCAGACGAGGCCAGATGGGAGTCACTGTGTCTGCAGGCCCACTCGGGAACAATGCCTGCATACAGCATTTGACCATGGATGTTACTCTTACTAGATAACTTTTCCCTGGCACAAGGCCACAACATCTGTGATCCGTTCTAAGAATGTAACTCCCGTTTGCGAGTTGCATAGAGAAGGGCTCTATCTGTGTTGCAGGTGTAACTAGCTGGTGGCATGAAAGGTTGTTAGAATTTCCATCACATGCTCCGTGTAAATTAATACCCTGACACAAAAGTATACCGCTTAGTGAATGTTTACAGTTGTCACCACTAAGAAATACATTTTTGTCGCTGTCACTATAGCAAGAATGTGTGTATGGTAATTTCCATTCTGATTTTACATATCCTTTACCCAATTGTTCATACTGGCCAGCAGGTATGTACTCAAGGCACTTTTTAAATCAGAAAGTTGTTATCGGAATTGTGATAATTCCGTGTATTATCCATTCAATGACAGGACTTTCTGACATTGTCAATGGTAATCTCTCAAGTTTTTCGATGCTCAGGATTGTATAGTCTGCTCCTTTCTGTGCCAAACTGATCTGTTTATCAGTAAGGTTAAAGATGGAAAATAATGACGTTGTGTTGAGTAAACGCCAAGGCACATAGCCTGAACAAAGATTTTGCAGCGTCCAGCCTAATTCTATAATAGAACGTAATTGCGGCTGGCCATGTTGTAACATTAGCAAGTCTCTGTCTATCACATCAAAGGCAGAGGATACAATATTGTCCAATGAATATATTCTGGAAGACAGAGTCATTAACCCATTGTCTACTACAGAAAGTGATTTCTCCAAATTAATACGATCAATTTCTCGTATTTTTTCAGCTGTTTCAATTTGTTTGACTTTCCAAGCCTCGTTGTACGCAGCATAGATACTGGTCGCTATGAAACGCTTTTGACGCTGTTTGCGTGGTCCAAGAATGAAATTGCGCAAATCAGCACCATCTTTTAGTAAAGACAAGTGTTGCTTAATTTCAGCCAGTGTGGATGATGTTAGCCATTCAAGGCAGAGTTTCCCTACACTGTATGTTGTTATTATCCCTGGATGTTGTCTCTGGGAGTATCTAGGGTCTAGTCTGGTCATTTTTAACCCCTGTGTTTTGTTCAGGAATCTATCTTGACAGTTGTTTGTGTCAATAGGCCAGATTAACCACTTCTTCCAATCAGGATGTGTTCTGTTAAAATGTAAAATTTGTGACACGTCTAACTCAATATCTGTGGTTGCATTTTCAGGTATTGGCTTAGGAATAGATGTTTTTTTAAGGTCTTTGATCTTAGCTAGGCCAAGACAGGATGTTTGGTGTATTGTGTCATTTAAAAACAACATTTGTTCTGGTATCATGCAGGTTCTGAATAGGGCTTCAATGCCCTGTACCTGCCAATCTTTTGTACCCCAAATTGTTTTCGTTTCAATGTTATTTTTCCAATAATCAAAACCAAATGTCATCATTTTGTCATAAAATGCTTCTGAATATATCAATTTAGAATTTGTCAGCATTGTTTTCAATCCTGTTTTATCTAACAGTTTGTAATAAAACGTTTCTGCATCACTGGTGTTAAACCCTGAAAAGTATTTGAATTTCTCAAAAAATGCTTTAGAACTGCTTTTAGGTGGTGTAGCACAATGTTCCCATTGATTATACATAAAAACATTTCTAGGCTGTGCAGATTTATGCAAGTAATGATAACCATAGTGTGTGTAACAGAATAACTGCTCATAACTAGATGAACCTTGTAAATAATCATGATCTGTGAATCTAGCTGACATTACTAAATCAGACATCATGTCATTAATACTGTTAAAGTCCCAATCATCAGAGAATGTACTGTGTTTTACAAAGTCACTTAAGGAAACCTTCAGTTGATGAGGATACTTCAGGATTTCGACCGGACCATATATCTCATAGTCTGTTTTCTCCCATACTACCCCACCAGGTATTGGAATTGCTGTGACATTTACTGTTGACAGTTTTCTTTTCATTACGTGGGATGATCTGTGTGGTTTCAGGACTAGGTTGATGTTCTGACTTGCTGTGTCCATTCAATTGTAATAAACTTTCCTAAAAAAAAACTAAAATTAGGCATAGTAGGAGTATGAATACCCCTGAAATAATCCAATGCTCAATCAACGGTGAATCCAGATATAGTTCTTTTATTTGTTGAAGGAGTCCTGTTGTATTTTCTTTAGAATACTTTTTTGTTTCTGGCATCACTTCGGGGTCGTTTTGATCTTCAGAGAAGTTGTCGAAATAACCAGAGGCAGTTCTATCAATTGATGAGATTGTTCTTTCAATCTGTCTTTCGGTAGCATTTTCTGATGCCACATCATTGTAGACTGGTGTTTCTTGACGAACTGTTTCAATCTGTGTTCCAAGAGGGACGAGTTCCATGGCATTATTGCATAGTCCTTCTTTGTGCACTGCAGGCTGATCGAATGTGATTAGTCTTTCAGTTTGAACCTCTTGGATTGTTGCAAGTTTGGGTATTCTGTTGTTTCTTGGGAGTCCACTGGGCCTACTGTTGATTATAGGCCACATGCTTGTGGTTTTACCAGATCGATAGACACGACTCTGTTCTCCTTTTTACCAGCAAGGGGTGGTAGCACAACTGATCTTGTTCCGGTGACTGCCAAGACAGGTACTGCTTTTCTGTAAGAAGGCCCAAATTCCTTCTTAACCGCGATCTTTTCTCTGACTAGATCCCCAATCTTTGGAATCCAGACAGGCCTTGCTGGGGCTGTTGCTGGTGGTGGCTCGTCAGTGGTATCTGGCTGTTGCTTTAACTTTATGTTGCTTAAGGATTTTCTTGTTTCATTCAGTTCCTGTAAAACAGCCAAACCATCCTTTACATCAAAGTGCGTTGTTTCTTCTTGTACCACTGACATCTGACTATCGAGGTCCTGAATACGCATTCTAATTCCGAACAATAGTTTGTATGGGCTGAAACCTTTTAGAGAATTTCTTGGCAAGTTGTTAAGACTAGTTTGGACGCTTATTAAATGTTTGACCCACCCAGCGCCTGAACCTAATTCCTTCGCTGTTATAGATTGCTTTATGTCACGGTTTTTTTCTTTCTACCACACTATTCCCTTCGGGGTGCGACGGACAAGAATACCGCAACCCAATTCCCATGCTAGCCATGGCCTCCTTATAAGCTCGAGAGCCAAAAACAGGACCCTGGTCAGAATGGAACGTGGTAATTGCGTATGTGCCGATAAAGACTCGCAAATCTTTTATAACCGTTCTAGCGTCAGCCAAGCGCTGGAAGCCTCATTTTTTAAGTGTGTTTAGCCTTAACTGATTAATAGGACGCAGGATGGGGTGTAGGCAGCGTTACGCTTTTTCTGATTGGTAGCCGATAGCAAGGTTCACTACTGCGATCCCTATTGCAGTTTTCACAGTTGTTTGCATATATTTGGTGTTCTACACTCATTCCCGGCCACCAGTATACTGATTGTAATTCAGTCAGTGATTCCTTGATCTCTCTGTGCCTAGGACCCAAACCCATATGTGCGTCTGCTATTAAAAATATTCTCCTGTTCGTGTTTGGAATTACTCTGTCCCCCACTCCAGGGATTTGAGCAAAAGGAACGGAGTTTGCATCGATTACGTATGCATAATTGAGTGGATAGTTCACGGGTAGTGCTGCGCAGTCGCCTTTTACGGTCGTTTTTACTGCCAGCATGGTTTCCCCGTCTAGGTATTTATCTGTACGCTTTTTTGTGGCTACGGAAGCCGGTTTAGTTGCTTCCGCTATGGCTGTATTAGCCAATGAATTCCCTGCAACGTGAACGCCATCACGTTGAAGACTCTGTGCGTGAATCACGTGAGTCTTTTGTAGTTCTTTGTGTAAAAGAGCTACCTGTTTCCAGAGCAATTTATGCTTTATTGTGGCACCTGTGTCATCTTTGTAGTCGTTTTCAATCCACCTCTGCAGTTTGTTATTGTAAGAGTTGACGCAAAAATGAGAATCGCACACGATAAGTGTCGGGAATTCACGTTCTGCATTTTCGAGCGCCATCTTTAAAGATCTGATTTCAGTTCTCTGAACCGAACAGTTTCTTACAGATTCAGTTTTTGTTACTTTCGGTCTGAATTTACCGCACAGCCAACGACCTTTAATGATCGCACATGCTGCATCGTAGGATTTTCTCTCTACGTTGAAATGCTGTACAAAACTATCTTTATAGATTATACAGGCGTATTGTGGGAGAGGCAGAAGTTCGATTGGCAGAGGATATTCTTCTTCATATTCTAAATCATTCAGTTCTTCGAATTGCGGGGCGAAATAGTATTTCACGTCTCCCGCTCCTAGAGAATCTACACACTGTATCCATTTCGGATCCAGTGACACTGTAGGCAGGTTTACTGGGCTGAATAGCGCTTCGAAGGTGGATTCCGCTGTAAGGATATTAATCCGTTTGCCGTGTGCTAGTTCTCGTTCATTTGCTAATGCGATTTACACTGCTTTCACAGTTCTTTCTGTGTGACTGAATGTTTTTTCTGCTTGTGTGTACAAGTGAGATTTAATTGAAATTGGTACCTTTTCTCCCTCATTAGAGGTCAGGTATGTGAATCCGCATCTTCCTGGGATGACTCGGATTACAAGATCACGTGTGTTTAATTTTGTTTTTGCTAACATGTCTGTTTGCAGTGATCTCAAAATTTCTGTGTGTTTTTGAGTCCAATTGATTTGTTTAAAATCAGGTTTTATTACTTCGTAGAGAGGTTTAACTCTCTCTGCGTAATTTAGAATGTAAGTTCTTCCGAAATTCAGAAAACCTAGAATGGATTGTAAATTCTTCAGCGTTTTTGGAGCTTGGAGTACAGCGCACTTCTCTAAGAAGTTGTCCGCTAGGCTTTTCCCTTCACTTGATAATTCGTACCCTAAGAACAGTACTGTCAGATGGGCAATTCGAGACTTTTTAAAGTTGAATTTGTAACCCTCTGCTGCGAACCCAAGTATAATGGTGTTCACTCTTTTCAAGTGAGTATCCAAGTCGTCGTCTGTGAGATAGATATCATCTACGTAAGATAATGCCTCATCATCATATATTTGTAGTAACTCTGTTACTCTAGCTGAGAATAGTCCTGGGCTGTTCTTGAACCCCTGTGGGAGTCGACAGAATTTTTTCTGTGACCCAAATGCAGAGAAAGCGGTCAAATATCTGCTTTCTGGTGCAATGTTTTGACAAAAGAAACCATTAGATATGTCTAATGTCGTTTTATATTTTTTCCTAACTATGTTATTCATTAGGGCTGCACTATGCGAGTTTTGTACTGCAAAAGTTTTGCAACATGTATTAAGGTGTCTGTAGTCCAAAACTAGACAATATGAATCGTCTGGCTTGGAGACAGGAAACAAAGGATTGTTCATTTGAGAGGTGCATGTTTCAATCACCCCCTGGTATTCAAGTTGATCTAAGATCTCCCTGACTTGTTTTTTAGCTTCTTGCTTAATGGGATACTGCCGTTGGGCAGTTGGTTCACTTTTTAATTGTATTTTGTGGGGAGGAGAGTCCTCATCCCATCCTACATGATTTTTATATAATGCAGGTGCCTGGGCCACTGCCCATTTCCTTGCATATGTATATTTTTTGTGAATCGGAATGTGATTCGAGAAGGCAGGCATAATCACTTCTTGGCCACGAGGGCACTCCCTGACAAACTCCGGGGGCCAATCTTTTTCAGCTAACAGAATATCATAGCCTTTTGAGAGTTTATCCCAAAATAGACCCCTAATTTTCCTAGTCTTATCACCCTCTATACGCAATGTTATTTCGTATATTTTATGGGGCTCGCTAAGTCTGGTGTCTGCAGTTTCAACCTGAATGTATTCATTTGTGTCCACTGTCTCCAGATGACTCATCAAGATCTTGCGCTCTATACTGATTTCTGCTGCACTGTCCAACATTGTCAATGCCCACTCCCCGTTTTTCAACTGTGTCCTCTGTATTCTCGGCATGGTTGATTACTCTAATACTGGCTACCTTCTTTTTCTGAAATTGAGATTTTTTACTCTGAGCATGTTCCTTGTCTTTGGACTTGGTGTGCTCTCCTGGGTCTGACCGTCCTCTTCTTTCCGAATTCTGTGGAAAAGATCGAGAGGGACGTGTATCAATACTTTAATATCTATCAGGTTTTTTTAGATTATCCATATTTCTAAGGTTATATCTTTTCTCAGAGGGCTCCCTCTGGGGAGACTGGTGTTCTCGAGTCGGAGTTCTTTCCCTCCGTCGAGGAGACCTTCCTCTGGACTGGAAAACTTTTTCCTTGGGAGTGGATTGTTTATTTCCATCCCAGCTCTTTTTAGGAGTGTTTAAATTATTTTTAATAAATAATTTTTCAGGATTCTCGAGCAGTTGGGGCTTTACCGGTTTTCCACCCAAGCTGTCTCTACCTAATTCTTCATAGCATTTTTCTATGATTTTTGCAAGCTCAACAGGATCTTCTATAACTGTTTCCTTCAACTTCTGGCGGATCGCCACAGATGCTGCTTCTCCTTTTATGTTGGCTAATAATATAGCCGAGACCTGCTTGAAGTCTTTCAGTAATTTCATACCTAGATTTAAAGCGGGCTCTGGACCGTATTCATTCTGAATCTGTTTTAGCACTTCTGGTATTACCGCCATAGACGGAACACTGTGTGTTTTTGTGTAAATGGAAGCAAAGACTGTACCCCAAGTGTCGCAGTCCTCCACGTGTGGTGCGACTCCCATAGGAAGGCAGATTGTCAAGATTCTGTGTTTCTCTATAGGGGTAGTATCAGGAAATACTGCCTCTATTTGAGTGATTTTCTGTGCTAACCAGAAAGGAATTTGTTCCCGTTTTACGGGTGTTTTACCAAGACATGACTGTATGTTCTGTGGTGTAATTTTATTAGTGTTCCCCTGATGAGGGGTCAGCTGTGGTACATTAACAGCTGGCTGGACTGTTGCAGTCCGCATTACATATTGGACTAATTGCCTATGTATTTTTATTAATGTTTTTAGCTGTACTAACAGCTCTTCTTTAGACATTTTTACAATGTCCGGATGTGGTGTGTAGCTGGCTAGAACCTGCCACGTTGCTCCTGGTCTACCTAGTGGACCGAGCCTGGTTATGTGATCTTTATGTTTTAGGGCGCCATTAAACCAGAGCAGGTGCTCTTGAAATTTAAGTGGAATTTCAATCTCCTCGAAAGGAGCGTACTCTTCCGGAGGTTCCTTTATTTTGCAATAATGAAACTCTTTTGTTGTAGCGTTTGCCGCTGGAAAGTTTATCCATGAATAGAATACCTCTGTCTGCCGATACTCGTGAGCCTCTATCACGAAAATTACTGTACCACCTTGAGGTGTCAGTCCATTTTCTATACGTTTTAACGTTATAGATTTTCTTAAGTGGACCGGGATGATAATAGCACCCGGGTCTGTGTATTCTGGACCTTGCTGAGTCGCATCTGCTGCGGCCCCAGTGGTTCAGTTTTCTCCTGGCATTGTATAAATGCAAGGTTTGCAGAGTTGGTCTCCAAGGAGACAAAGATTAGGTGCACAATATTTTGGAACACTGTATCCTTCAACGTTGAACAAACCAGAGCTTTACATAGGAATCTCTTCCTAGGTCGGGCGGATTTTAACCTTTCACCCACTCCAGACGTCTATTGGAGTATTTACGGGAGAAAGGGGTCTGTGTGAAATATGCACGGCTGAGTTACTCTAACGTCTTGTGTTAGTTTATCGCCTTACCAAACGTTGGGCGCCATGTAGTGTAGTTCCTAGTTTCCCACTAGGCCCTGCGCATTGGAATAACATAAACAGTAGTATCGACGTGGAACTGCGGATATTCCAGGCCTCCACTGACTATGCTAAACTTAATTGGGTTTGTTACCAACTAGCTCAGAGGTCACTGGAAACTTTCTTCTCTTCATGGGAAGTGATCAGCTTCCCTGGCACAGACAAGAAGGGATTCAGCTTTCCAACAACCGTGCAACATGACAACTTTGCTCCTCAGATCAAGAGTCAATCTCTAGGGTCGTGTGAAACAATAGACATGTATTTCACACAGTCAGATTAATGCAGTTTACTTTCGCGAGATGTAGAGAATAGAGAGACGGGCGTTTGTCAATAAAGGGTTAACATTTATTGAACAGTCTTTCTTCTCGTACAAGAGAAATGTATTGCCACAATTGCAAGACTTGTTATTATAAAAAGTACGTACAGTAAGATAAGTATTGCGAAATAATACTGTAAAAGCATTGATATGGTTTCTTAGCCATACAATGGTTTAAAAGTAATAAAACATATATACAGTCATATATACATTAGGCTAAAATACTCAACTGGTGCTTCTAACTACGCCTGACCTAAGCCTAACACGTGGAAGGGGAGTAAGTAAGTAGCTTTAAGTTAAGTTGGTTTTGCCAAGGTTTGCTTCAAGAATTCTGGTCTAAGGGTTTAGTCAACACCATACCTCTGAATAGAATGATGGAAGTCTGGTATTTCCTTCAGGGGGCACTCAATATCCCAGTCACCGCGAGGGCAGACCGGAAACGCTGGAGCTGGATTTCTCTGCACGAGAAAGGCAGCGGCTCTCTTCTCAGCGCGTCGGGAGGAGGAGGCGGGGGACAGCGTCCGCGGCAGCTGGAATCTGCTGGGCTCTTCGCAGAGGGACGGCTGTTCAGCTCCTAAGCTTACCACACCATCGTTCGCGCTTTAGCAGCGATAATGGTATCAGTAGCTTCACCACCACGGGGACAGCAGCAGCATCAGCGTACTGCATACAGCATACAACAGCAATGGTACACCAGCAATTGCTTAAGGCAACGTTGGTAGTATTTATACCTGACAGGTGCCGGGTTTGACGCAAGTTTGCTGGACATAAGACGTCAATTAAAGATGTCACTAGGAAGTGATAGCTATCAGTTGCTCATTAGAGTTCCATTACTAATCAAAACACAGCAAGCGGGGATTTCCAGGTTTGCTGAGTTTTTATCTTGTTGAAGAACTCGGAGTGTTAATCTAGCAATATCAGATAGTGACTTCTGCTCTGTCATTGCACTAATTGGTTGCAAAGGAAGTGGCAGAGAACTATTCTGGAATGTGGCTCTGTTCGTGTGAGGCCAGAGATGACTTTCTGAATATCGCACTTGAACCGTTATGCCAATATAGGAAATAAATGGATTTATAGCCGAATAGGGGCATAAGGTCGCAGTATCGATCAGGAACCTAGATAAACACGCAACAATACTAGTTATTATAACCACATAAGGGCATAAATCGGGAATATCGAACTAGGGTCCTAGATAGAAACACAACAACCAACCATGGTGGTGAGCAGGGCTATCTCAGACGGTGTCCTTACTTAGCCTAACGTTGAAGCGAGGGGTCAGGGACTCCAACCTCCAGCATTTGGTGGCAGGGGTAAGCGATAAGGACCTCCATTTCCAACACATCCAAAAAAGCTTTTTTAAGTCACTGGTCTATTTTCTTGGCTAACACAAGTATGTAGTAATTTGCCTTACCATGCAAGTAATGACTGTCTCTTTTGTTTTCCTTGCAAGTGATCGCCTTGAGCAGAAAACCTTGATTCCCAATGTAAAGATAGAAGGTGGATGCTACAATAGAATTCAGGCCGTGGAGTCAGTTAAGTGGTGATCAATCTTGAAAAAACAAACAGGACCTCAGGGCAAACAGACAGGTCTTATTGGGAAGTTTGAAAGCCAAGCAGTTGGCCTATGCAGTGGCACAGCTTTATACAAGACGCCACCTTTGATAGTAGCCAGGGCTTCCAGGGGCTGTAGAAAGGAGGCCAATATTAAAAGGGCAATGGCTGTAGCAAGGAGGCCAATATTTAATGGTCAATGGCAGTGTGGGGCCATGTAGTAAGGGGAGGTGGGACCATAGGAGGAAGAGGGTGGACTGCATCAGGGATGACAGGGGACATTAGGCAGCATACACAGCACAGGTGCAGCAAGACAAAACACTTATTAAATGTAATAAGGCAACCTAGTTATTTGTAAATGGGAGAGATAAGCCTTACAACAGTGAAAACGACTTTAGGAATTTTTCACTGCTGGAGTTGTAAAACTTAAGTATGTATCTCCTTCTTTTTAAATACATTGCTCCCTGCCCTATCAACCTTTTGGACCTAGCTTAAATGGGGCATGTTGCTGTTGTACATGTTCTGAGTGCTTAGATTCAGTTTGAGAGCAGATAGAAAATTGATCCATTTTAACAGTAATTTAAAATCCCACTAAAGGGTCAAGTCGGGTGTTGAAGATGGGGTCTTTAGTTGGCAGAGGTATGTTCCTTTGTCCAAGTAGGGACCCTTGCTTCATGTCAGGGTAAGGGGGATACACACTTTAGATAACCCCTGCTCACCCCCTTAGTAGCTTGGCATGAACAGACAGGCTTATCGCAAAGGCATTGTGTAAAGAATTTGTACTCCAAACATGCAGTAACACAGTGAAAACACTATAAATGGACGCCACACCAGTTTAGAAAAATGAAGTATCTTTATCTAAACCAAACAAGATTAACATGTAAAAAATCTACAATACAATCAAAATGTCACTTTAGAACAGTTGTTGCAAAAACTGAACTCGTAGAAACAAAACAGCTCCACGTGGGGCTATTACGACGTTGTGACAGGCATAAATCCAAAGTATGGTGTGGACCGCAAGGAGCACAGCGTCAGCCATGCAGATACACAAACCCCCAAACAACAGTACCTTGGAAACAAAGTCTATGGATGATGCATGGCATTGTGGAGGTGAGGCATCAGCACAAAGATTGAGGTCAGTTCCCTGGTTGCCACTGGGGAGGCAAGGCGTCCTGTCCGTGAGGAGGCGATGCGTCAAGTTCAGGACAGGGGAAGTCAGCGGCATCCACGGTGAGGTATTGGTTCCAATGAGGCAATGCAAAATCGAAGAGTTTGTGAAGTATCCTTCATTGGTCATTGGAGCTACGATAACAGGATGCTGGGGATGTCGGTGTGAGCGCTGGCTTCAAGAAGGCCGATAACTGCAGGTGTTGGCAGGTGTCAAAAGGCGTCTTATCAGTCAGCGGTACAGGTGGAGCAGTACATCGTGCACTTCACAAGCGGGGCCCTCAGCCTCTGTGCAGGATGCAGCATAACTGGCTGCCTGGCTGATGACGTCAGAGTTGTTTTTCTTGCCTTGATGCAACAACCACACAATTCTCAGGTCAAAGATTTGGAATTGGAGCCCTTTTGAATGTGTTGCAGTTGAGTGGGTTGAGTGGGTTGCAGGTGACGTCATTGTGTCCCCGAGACTTCAGAACAGGACGCCATCACACACAAGCCCTTGGAGATTCTTCTTCAAGCAGGTTCATAGCAAAGTTCTGGTCTTTATCATTTCCTTGGCAAAAGCAGCAACAGCAGGCCAACCCAGCAAAGCACACAGCTAAGGGGTAGTACTCCTGCTCATATCTTTCCAGCTCTTCTCCTTGGCAAAGTTCCTCTTGAGTCCAGAAGTGATACAATTCTCTGGGGTCCACTACTTATTCCCCATCTTGTCTTTGTTATCTTTGTGGAAAGGGTCTCTGAGCCCAGTCCAAACCAGTTCTGTCCTCGCTACTGCAGCATGACTAGAGGAGGTGGAGACAGCATTGCTCAGAGGAGACATTGTCTATTCAGTTGTAAGTAAAACTCCTCCCACCACTCTAAATGCAGCCAAGGTCTATCCAGCTTAGCTCTGAGTCACCCAGGAAAGGCAGGATGCACCACAACCCTCCCTCCTTGTAGCCTTCTATAGTGAATGTGCATCCCCAGCCCCTGTCACTCCAAGTGCAGCGAGTCAATACAGAGGCACACAGAATGGTTAAATAAGAAGATGCCTTATTTCTAAAAAGTGGCATTTTCAAACACACAATTTAAAAGGAGTCTCCCTAAAGACATGTGTTATTAAATTCCAGAAAGCATAATCTTTCTTTCTCCATCTTGTCCCAATGGAAGGTTTTACTTGTAATGTTACAAAATAACTCCCATGTGAGCCTATGGGACAGATGATCTTTCCATAGTGAAAATGAAATGCACAGTATTTCACTATCAGGACATGTCACACACAGCAGTACAGGTCCTACCTTTCACATACACTGTACCCTGTCCATGGGGGTACCTTGGGCCTACCTGAGGAGTGCCTTACTTATAAGATAAGGGAAGGTTAGGGCCTGACAAGTGGGTGCACTTGCCAGGTCGACATGGCAGTAAAAGCTGAGTGTGGAGAAGTGTTTTTCTCCCTTGAGCAGTATGGCCTGTGGGGCTGTAACCAGCTCCTTCCTGGGGTTCAAAGGATACAAACTTAGTCACTGGCATCTGTAGCTCACACTTTTTGTTTTGTACTGAGCTAGGCTCCAAATCAAATTGGAGGAGCAAGCAGCCCCAGGACAGGTTGGTGCAACCACAATAATGGATTTGCCCTTTACCATAGCCACACCTATGGGTTGGCACAAGAAGCTCTGACCAGCATAAGAAAGGTTTTGTCATGTTGGAGTTAGTTAGAGGGGAATACTATGAGATAGTGTATGGAAAAACAAACACAAACTGACGAGAAAATAAGTAGGGCTATCCCCGGGAAATTTTGCCCCAATGGCTAGAGATTGGCCAGATGTTTCTCTCACCCACTGAGCTTCACTGGTGCCTAGGGGGTGTGGGTCTTTGATTAACACTCAGACGGGATGCAATAACCCTGTATCAACGGTTGGAATGGAACAGAAAATAGGTCTGGGCACCAAAATAGAATTGGCCTGCATTAGTGAATCAGAATACTAAAAATGTGGTTTATGATTGCAAATCCCCTGTACTCTCAGAACATGGGCTGGACCTTTGAAGAATATGAAGAATTATTGCCCGGCTGCTTGAAGAACATTAGGGAATACTGAACCTCCTTGCCCGGGACCCCAGATGTGACTCCAAGGATCAGTTGGCTGACCTCTTTGAACTACAGGGAAACAACAAGATCCCACAAGCCTTTTCCTGCAACTACCCAGCTGCCTCGTACTAACTGGACCTGCCCTGAAACCTGCTGCTGAACTCTGTTGGAGTGAGTCCTAAGTCTAAAGGTACACTTTTCATTGGGACAAACTGTGTTCCTATGTACAACCCACTCTATATCATGATTGGCCTTTGTTTTTGACTTTCACCCGTTCTGATGCAACCAAATAACTGTGGTTGGTACTTTGTGTTGTTAGGTACTATTTTTAATTCAAACTTTAAAATTCCTACCCACCTATTAGATTTTTGTCATTTTGGATTAAATTTAGATTAGAATATTCTCTCTTTTTCTTGTGTTGTGTTTTCACTTTATTACGGTTTGAGTGCTGTATAAATAATTACACAGTGCTTCTAAGTTAAACATGACTGCTTTGTGCCAAGCTACCAGAGGGTTAAGCACTGGTATATTTAAGGACTTTTGTGGCTTACCATTACAAGGATTGTGATTTTGGTTGTTATTTGAGGTGAGTTCTCACTACATTCAACTAATATCCCAATTTCCTACAATTGTGTTAGAACCGGCTGTCTCTAGTTGGCAGAGGTATACACTTCTGACAATAGGGACACACCTTTTCTAGTCAGGGCAAGGGGATCACACCCTTCGATAACCCCTGCTCACCCCCTTGGTAGCTTGGCAGAGCAGAACAGGCTTATCTCAGAGGCTGTGTGTTAAGCATTTATGACCACATACAGTAACAAAGTGAATACACTACAAAGGGACACGACACCGTAGTATTATAAAAATAAGTATTTTTATATAAGGCTTAGCACAAGACCAAATAACGACAAAAAGGTACACAATCTTAATAAATACTCTGGGAAGTGAAATCGGATAGTTCAAAGGTAGGTTCTTCTTTAGCACAAAAGTCTTTAGTATCAAGCAAATCTTCTTCTTGGCAATATAGTTCTTAGCAACAGGGTAACCCACACGGGGGTTACACGACGTCGAGGCAAAGTTAATCCGAAGGTTCGGCGTCGACCGCGAGGAGCGCTACGTTGAGCCTGGAGTCACACGAACCCCCCAACAACACAATACCTTTGGAAAGTGAAGCACACGATGATCAGCGGCGTCGAGCAATCCGGCGTCGCGTCTTCGGTGTCGATCAGGCCTCAGCAGGCGTCGTTGTTGATGATGCAGTTGCACAGAGTGAGCAGCGCTCACGGCGTCGAGAGGGCACGAGGGCGATGCGATCAGCAGAGGTGCAGACACGAGGTCCCTTGGAGCTGGAGCCGTACTCCCACTCACTGGCGTTGCTGCTGGCGTCGGTCGGGCCCGGCGGCCGGTCGTCGAGGAAGCGGGACACTGGGGCCGTTACCCACTATGTCGAGCTGGATTCGGCGACGTCCGTCGGCGTCGAGGTTGCTGGCTCTTTCAGAGGTGCTGGATTCACCGGTTCCAGCAAATAGCACTTTAAGCAGATGAAGTACTTTAGCCCTGTGACTTCAGCAGGAGACTGGCACTCTTCCAGTCCTTGGAGATTTTCTTAGCAAGCGTGAGAGTACACACACAGTTCCTCTCTCCTGGTTCCTTGGCAAAAATAAAGAAGCACTGCAGGATTCCCCCCAGCAAACAGCACACTGGCAGAAGGGGTAGGCAAGTCCTCAGATCAGCAGGCCTCTTGTCCTTGGTTACAGGGTTCCTTGTCAGAAGTGATCTGATTTCTTAGTTCAGCGGTCCTTCTCTTATACCCCTTTTCGGCTTTGATCCCTTTGTCCATGCCGGGGGCTTTCCCAACAGCCTGGGTCTGTTGTGGGCGGAGCCAGGCAGAAGCACCTGGCGTATTCACTGAGCAGGGCTGGGTCCTCAGACGCCCAGCAGGAGGTGGAGCCAGCATTGATACTGGCAGGAGCAGAGCTATCGGCCTCCTGGCAGGAGGTGGGGCTAGGATCGTCCATGGCAGGCACAGAGCCATCAGCCGCTTGGCAGGAGGTGGAGCCAGCATTGTATCAGGCAGGGCAGGCTATCAACAACTACTCTCCCCCTACTCTCAACGCAAATGTCCCACTCATCCCACACTGACTCATCCAGACCTGTGGAGCCACCCAGCTCCTGTCACACACACGCAAGACCAGCAGAAACCAGATATGGTTAGACAAGAAAATAGACACTTTCTAAAAGTGCTATTTTCGAACCCAGAGTCCAAAAACCATCCACACCAACGGATGCGTAATTAAACCCCGAGTTCAGGGATACCAAACTCGACATTGCACCATGCTCCTCGAGCCAGCTAGGATCATAGCATTAATAATCCCAGCGGCCCATTCTAACTAATGGAGAGCAGGTTACCTTGCAATAGTGAAGAACGAAGATGGCTGTAATTCACTATCAGGACATGCCAACTTGGTCAGGCGTGTCCTACCTTATACTTACAATGCACCCTGCCCGTGGGCCTACCATAGGGGTGACTAACATGAAGTCAAGGGAAGGTTTGAGGGGCTGGCAAGTAGGTATACTTGCGCAGCCTGCGTGACAGCACTAGGCTGTACGTGGGTCTCGCAATGACCGACCCGTAGACATTCTTTTACGAGGCCGCTCCTGTGGGTGGCACAACACATGCTGCAAGCCCACGAGCGGCATTTGTATTTACAAGCCCCGGCACTCCTGGTGCACTAGACTAGGGACTGACAGTAAACCAAATAAGCCAAACATGGATACACTAGATACAACAATTTAACATAGGGAGCACTTGCGCTGTGGCACTGATCAGCAGCGACACCGCGCCCAAAGCATATACCAGCAAAACATCGTAAAACAGTGGAGGCAAACAGAAAAAATGGAGGAGAGACTCAAGCCCATGATGTCAGGTCTAACACGTGTCCCCTCCAGCCGAAATGTGGGGAGAACTACCCTTGACCTAGGGAGTCCTCATCACTAAGGCGGAAAAATCTGGACAGACCATCAGCATTGGCGTGATCTGTACCAGGGCGGTGTTCCACCGTAATATCCATCCCCTGTAGGGAAATGGACCACCTCAACAGTTTCGGATTCTCACACCTCATCTGCATCAACCATCTGAGGGGCCTGTGGTCTGTCTGAACCCGGAAGTGAGTCCCAAACAGGTAGGGTCTTAGCTTCTTCAGCGCCCAGACCACAGCAAATGCTTCTCTCTCTATCGCACTCCACCTCGTTTCCCTGGGAAGTAACCTCCTACTGATGAAGGCTACAGGCAAGTCTCGGCCCTCTTCATTCACCTGAGCTAGAACAGCCCCCACGCCATGCTCTGAAGCGTCCGTCTGGACAATGAATTCTTTCGAAAAGTCCGGTGCCTGGAGTATAGGTGCTGTGCACATTGCAGTTTTCAGGGTGTCAAAGGCCGTTTGACAGGCATCAGTCCAGATCACGTTTCGTGGCTGCTTCCTGGAAGTCAGCGAAGTCAAGGGGTGCACAATGTTACCGTAATCCTTGACAAACCTCCTGTAGAAACCCGTGAGTCCTAAGAAGGCTCTCACCTGCGTTTGGGTTTTGGGCGGCGCCCAAGCCAGGATGGTATCAATCTTGGGTTGCAGGGGGGCAACCTTGCCGCTCCCTACTTGGTGCCCCAAGTACACCACCGAGCCCTGCCCAATCTGGCACTTACTGGCTTTGATTGTGAGGCCTGCTCCGCGCAGGGCCAACAACACTTCCTGAAGGTGGCGCAAGTGTTCCTCCCAGCTGGCGCTGAACACTGCGATGTCGTCCAGGTAGGTGGCACTGAAATCCTCCAGTCCAGCCAAGACCTGGTTGACCAACCTCTGGAAGGTGGCAGGGGCATTCTTCATCCCAAAGGGCATCACCCGGAACTGGTATAGCCCATCTGGTGTGGAGAATGCGGACCTCTCCTTTGCCCCATCAGTCAAGGCGATCTGCCAGTACCCAGACGTTAGATCAAACGTACTGAGGTACCGGGCAGCCCCCAACCGATCGATGAGCTCATCAGCTCTGGGAATGGGGTGCGCGTCAGTCTTCGTGACCGAATTGAGTCCTCGGTAATCCACGCAGAACCGGAGTTCTGGTGAAGCACCAGGCGCTGCAGTCTTCGGGACCAAGACCACTGGGCTGGCCCAAGGACTGCTAGAGGACTCAATCACCCCTAACGCAAACATTTTGGAGACCTCCTCCTTAATGTATGCTCTAACCTTGTCAGTCACCCTGTAAGCCTTGTGCTTCACAGGAGGGCTGTATCCGGTGTCAACGTCATGGACACACCAATGAGTGACACCCGGAACCAAGGAAAACAGATCCGGGAATTGTCCCAACAGGTGGCGACAATCCTGTTTCTGCTCAAGGGTCAGTGTGTCAGAGAGGACCACACCATCCACTGACCCATCTTGCTCTTTAGCACACAGGAGGTCAGGAAGAGGCTCACTCTCCTCCTCCATTCCAGCATCTGTAGCTAGGAGCATGCCCACTTCGGACCTCTCTAAGTGGGGCTTCAAACGGTTGACATGCAGGACCCGCAAGGGGTTCCTGGGAGATTTCAAGTCCACCAAGTAGGTGACATCGCTCTTCTTCTCCACAACCTTAAATGGTCCAGTCCACCTGTCCTTGAGCGCACAAGGTTCCACAGGGGACATGACCCACACTTCCTGACCAGGCTGAAGCTCTACCAGAGTGGCATTCCGGTCGTACCATCGCTTCATCTCCTCCTGGCTGGCCTCCAGATTTGCCTGAGCAAGTTCTCTGAAGCGCCGAGTCTGGTTCCGAAAGGCCAGCATGTAGCTGTATACATCCTGGGGAGGTTTCATGGGAGATTGCTCCCAGCCTTCCTTGACCAGACTCAAAGGCCCTCTTACCGGGTGACCGTACAAAAGCTCAAAGGGGCTGAACCCTAGAGACTTTTGCGGCACCTCTCGGTAAGCAAACAACAGGCATGGCAAGAGGACGTCCCATTTCCGCCTCATTGGTTCTTCAAGACCCATGATCATGCCTTTAAGGGTCCGGTTGAATCTCTCAACCAGCCCATTTCCTTGAGGGTGGTAAGGAGTGGTGAACTTGTAGGTTACCCCACACTCCTTCCACAGAGACTTCATATAGTTTGAAATGAAGTTGGTGCCTCGGTCTGACACCACCTCTCTGGGGAACCCCATCCGGGAGAAAACACCCATCAGTGCCCGTCCCACCACGGGGGCCGTCACTGTTCAGAGAGGGATGGCTTCCGGGTACCGTGTGGCATGGTCCACCAAGACCAGGATGAACCTGTTGCCCAAGGCTGTCTTGGGGTCCAGGGGCCCAACAATGTCAATACCCACCCAGTCAAAGGGGGTACTGACCACTGGAAAAGGTTGGAGGGGAGCCTTCTGCTTCCTTCCGCTTTTCCCACTTGCCTGGCAAGTGTGACAAGTCTTGCAATGGATGTCTACATCCCTTCGCATCTGAGGCCAATAAAAATGGGTGACAAGCCTGTCATAGGTCTTGTCCTGCCCCAGATGTCCAGCTAACGGAATGTCATGAGCCAAACCCAGTAAGAAGGCTCTAAAGCGCTGGGGTACCACCAGCACACGGGCTGACCCAAACTCAGCAGCCTTAGGCTCGCTATACAGGAGGTCGTTCTCCCAGTACACAAAATGTGACCCTGACTGATCACCTGTGGATTGGGCTGAGGCCTGCTGCCTCATGCCCACAAGAGAAGGGCACACCTTCTGTTCGGCACAGAATTCCTCCCTGGAGGGACCACCATCCTGCTGCCAATGGGTCAGCTCGGGCAGGTCTCCCAGTTCGGCAATTTGTTCCCCTGTGGGCTCCAGGGCATCCCCCTCGGGGTCTACCTCCTCCTGGACCACGGGAACTACGGGGGCCGGTTTCCCGCGCCTCCTGCCTCTTCTCTTCACAGCTCGGTCCTGGGCCGTATTTTCAGGCTCCGGGACCCCATCAACACCCTTACTCGCTGTCATCGATCGAGTGGTTGCACACACCCACTCTGGCACACCCAACATTTTCAAGTGCACCTCTCTCTCCACCTTAGCCCAAGGGGAGTCTTCTAAATCATTGCCCAGGAGACAATCGACAGGCATGGCGGGCCTCACAGCGACCTGAAGAGTACCTGAAACTCCCCCCCATTCAAAGGAAACCTGAGCTACCTCACACTCTTTCTGGGAGTTGTCAGCAGCTATCACAGGGTAGAATGCGTGGGGAACCACCTGCTCTCTGGACACTAAGTGACACTTGACAGCTGTCACACTCGCTCCGGTGTCTCTGAGAGCTTCCACTCTATGGCCATTAATGGTCACCCACTGCCTATATTTACTAGTGTTACTAGGCAGAGGGGGTGGAGGGACCATTTGCATGTCTCCTAGCGAGACCAGGGACATCTCTGCGGGACCCCTCCCACCTTGGACAACCATCTCCTCCCCTCCCAGGGCTACACTCGCCAACTGACGGGGGGTGCACTCGGCAGTGCACTCGATTTCTTCATGGGACACTGGGGATCGTAATACTGGTGTCCCACCTGCCCACAAGTGTAGCAGGTTAGGGGGCCCCTATGAACAGGTTTACCCATCGGGCCCCTGGCTTCTTCTCAGGGGGAGGCAGGGAACCTTTCCCTTGGTTTCCTTGGGGATTACTTTGGGCCCTTTCTGAGACTCCTTCTGTTTACCCTTGTCCCCCCCACTCTTCTGCTGGGGACCCTGCCCACCTTTGGCTGAGTCTCCCACTGGACCCTTGTGGACCCTGGTACTGACCCAGCGGTCCGACTCCTCAGCAAGTTTTCTAGGGTTAGATATCTTGCTATCAATAAGGTGCTGGCGCAGCTCTGGAAAACAGTTATTAGACAAATGCTCCCAAGCAAACAAATCATAAAGAGCTTCATAACTTTCCACTTTGCTGCCCTTTACCCAACCATCCATGGCTCTGCAAAAATAAGACACCTATTCAACCCACGTCGTACCAGGCAACTTCTTACATTCTCTAAAAGCTTGTCTGTACTTCTCGGGGGTTAGGCCATACCGCAACATTAAAGCATCCTTCATATGAGTATACGACATCCTATCTGCAACAGGCAGGTCTAACAGGGTATCTCTCCCCTCATTCACAAAGCGACCCCACAACCCCGCTCCCCAATTCTTCTCAGGGACCTGGTGGGCCAACAATGCCAACTCATATGCTTTAAACCACTGACCAATATCTTCGTTCCTATGATAATCCTTTATCACATCTTTGGGGAAGTAAAACTTACTTTCTGCAGGCCCAGATGGAATGCTGCCACCAGAGGGATTCAATTCTAACTTCTTAGCTTGGATGTCCAACTCCCTCAACTTGGTTTCACGCTCCAAAGCTAACTTCTCTCTTTCAAACTCTAACTTTTTGATCTCCAAATCAGCTTCTCTTCTACCTCTTGCATTTTCTAACTCCAACTGCCCATTTATCTTTAGCCTTGCCATTTCCATGTTGTATGCACGCTCCTTCACCCTTTCTTCTCGTTCTTCAGGGGAAAGACCTTTGGAGGAAACACTGCTTCCGGGAGAGGACTCGGGCCCATTCGCTGCCGCCTCCTCATCCCCTTCCACTGGCGGTACCACCACCGGATCAGTGGGATCTCTGGACTCCAACCAGGCCTCCAGTGCTTTGAAAAATACATCCTTTCTTGAGATACCTGCGGTAGGAACCTTAAACTGCTTGCAAAAGTGCTGCAGCTGCTTTTTCCCGTATCCCTTCATCTTCTCTTTATCAAATTCCTCCACAACAACAACAGGGGTAGTGACTCCGGTGTCACTCATGGTCAAAACTGGCAGTGTTCAAAAAATCAAGTTTCAGAAAAGCGGAGAACCAAAAATAGGATCCTTCCCAATTAGATTGTGATTGCGCTATGGTCTGCTTTCACTATGTAGCGCACACTAATCACTGCACATGGGTCATAAATGCAAGGTCCAAATCCTCACCGCTGCATCCAATGTTAGAACCGGCTGTCTCTAGTTGGCAGAGGTATACACTTCTGACAAATAGGGACACACCTTTTCTAGTCAGGGCAAGGGGATCACACCCTTCGATAACCCCTGCTCACCCCCTTGGTAGCTTGGCAGAGCAGAACAGGCTTATCTCAGAGGCTGTGTGTTAAGCATTTATGACCACATACAGTAACAAAGTGAATACACTACAAAGGGACACGACACCGTAGTATTATAAAAATAAGTATTTTTATATAAGGCTTAGCACAAGACCAAATAACGACAAAAAGATACACAATCTTAATAAATACTCTGGGAAGTGAAATCGGATAGTTCAAAGGTAGGTTCTTCTTTAGCACAAAAGTCTTTAGAATCAAGCAAATCTTCTTCTTGGCAATATAGTTCTTAGCAACAGGGTAACCCACATGGGGGTTACACGACGTCGAGGCAAAGTTAATCCGAAGGTTCGGCGTCGACCGCGAGGAGCGCTACGTCGAGCCTGGAGTCACACGAACCCCCCAACAACACAGTACCTTTGGAAAGTGAAGCACACGATGATCAGCGGCGTCGAGCAATCCGGCATCGAATCTTCGGTGTCGATCAGGCCTCAGCAGGCGTCGTTGTTGATGATGCAGTTGCACAGAGTGAGCAGCGCTCACGTCGTCGAGAGGGCACGAGGGCGATGCGATCAGCAGCGGTGCAGACACGAGGTCCCTTGGAGCTGGAGCCGTACTCCCACTCACTGGCGTTGCTTCTGGCGTCGGTCGGGCCCGGCGGCCGGTCGTCGAGGAAGCGGGACACTGGGGCCATTACCCACTATGTCGAGCTGGATTCGGCGACGTCCGTCGGCGTCAAGGTTGCTGGCTCTTTCAGAGGTGCTGGATTCACCGGTTCCAGCAAATAGCACTTTAAGCAGATGAAGTCCTTTAGCCCTGTGACTTCAGCAGGAGACTGGCACTCTTCCAGTCCTTGGAGATTTTCTTAGCAAGCGTGAGAGTACACACACAGTTCCTCTCTCCTGGTTCCTTGGCAAAAATAAAGAAGCACTGCAGGATTCCCCCCAGCAAACAGCACACTGGCAGAAGGGGTAGGCAAGTCCTCAGATCAGCAGGCCTCTTGTCCTTGGTTACAGGGTTCCTTGTCAGAAGTGATCTGATTTCTTAGTTCAGGGGTCCTTCTCTTATACCCCTTTTCGGCTTTGATCCCTTTGTCCATGCCGGGGGCTTTCCCAACAGCCTGGGTCTGTTGTGGGCGGAGCCAGGCAGAAGCACCTGGCGTATTCACTGAGCAGGGCTGGGTCCTCAGACGCCCAGCAGGAGGTGGAGCCAGCATTGATACTGGCAGGAGCAGAGCTATCAGCCTCCTGGCAGGAGGTGGGGCTAGGATCGTCCATGGCAGGTACAGAGCCATCAGCCGCTTGGCAGGAGGTGGAGCCAGCATTGTATCAGGCAGGGCAGGCTATCAACAACTACTCTCCCCCTACTCTCAACGCAAATGTCCCACTCATCCCACACTGACTCATCCAGACCTGTGGAGCCACCCAGCTCCTGTCACACACACGCAAGACCAGCAGAAACCAGATATGGTTAGACAAGAAAATAGACACTTTCTGAAAGTGCTATTTTCGAACCCAGAGTCCAAAAACCATCCACACCAACGGATGCGTAATTAAACCCCGAGTTCAGGGATACCAAACTCGACATTGCACCATGCTCCCCGAGCCAGCTAGGATCATAACATTAATAATCCCGGCGGCCCATTCTAACTAATGGAGAGCAGGTTACCTTGCAATAGTGAAGAACGAAGATGGCTGTAATTCACTATCAGGACATGCCAACTTGGTCAGGCGTGTCCTACCTTATACTTACAATGCACCCTGCCCGTGGGCCTACCATAGGGGTGACTAACATGAAGTCAAGGGAAGGTTTTAGGGGCTGGCAAGTAGGTATACTTGCGCAGCCTGCGTGACAGCACTAGGCTGTACGTGGGTCTCGCAATGACCGACCCATAGACATTCTTTTACGAGGCCGCTCCTGTGGGTGGCACAACACATGCTGCAAGCCCACGAGCGGCATTTGTATTTACAAGCCCCGGCACTCCTGGTGCACTAGACTAGGGACTGACAGTAAACCAAATAAGCCAAACATGGATACACTAGATACAACAATTTAACATAGGGAGCACTTGCGCTGTGGCACTGATCAGCAGCGACACCGCGCCCAAAGCATATACCAGCAAAACATCGTAAAACAGTGGAGGCAAACAGAAAAAATGGAGGAGAGACTCAAGCCAATGATGTCAGGTCTAACAAATTGGAAGAGAGTTTTTTGCATAATGGTAAGCCTTGCTTCTTTTTTTATCCCTTACCCATGACACAATCGCTCAGCCACAGCATGGTCTGTGTTTTTTATCTCCATCTAAAAATGATACCCAGATGTAGGTAACACTTTTGATTTATTCTTATGCTCCTTTCACAATTTTAGATTTCCCTCATTTGTTTCACTGTGATGTGGCAGGCAGAGCTTTGCTCAGCACGGTACCCATAACTTCTGCACTTATGTGCCCCAGATGGGCAGGTGCATATGGTGCCTTGGGACCATGCTCCTGGGCTGCCATGCATTAGCAGGCTCCATCCACAATTGCTTACCTTCTCGCAGTCTGTAAAAATGGTGGCAGAAAGCTTAGTAGATTAGCATTGCCAGTCTTTTACGTAGTGACATCTCTAAAGAATTACCATCACGTTGGGTTGCCAGGCACTGTTCTTTTCAGTGTCTGCAGCAGTAGGACTCTTGTTGGGTACATATTATGCAAGCCCGAAAGCAGGGGTGGCCTGTTGTATCACCCTCCTTTGTTCCAGCAGCAATTCTGACAAACTACCTCAGCAGAATCATGCTTCTTGTGCACTATGATTTCACTGTTGACTTCACAGCTGCTGTGCGTACCCCCTCTCCTCAGAGAAGAAACAGGTCTCAGCCATTGTTTGATTTCTGGTGCTCCGCTGCCGGTATCTGCAATGCATCACTCCTGTTTCTTAGTCTGCCTTAGCCTTTATCTATTTATTTTGGGTCTAAATGTTGCATCTCTTTATCATAACAGAACTTTATTTGGGCTCTAGTATGTTTTTTCGCTGCTTGATAGCTGGCTGACTCAGCCTGCTATCTTTTTAGTATGTGGAGTACTATTGCATTTTTCTTTGAAGCACAGTATAATAAGTTACAATACTTAATGCACACTACCCTTCACCTTCACACCTTCTAACCCAACCTTCTATAGGTCTGGGTATGATCATTTTTTATTAAGGGGGTAGTCTCTACTGCTTACTGGCCAAATCCAGAAGAGACTCTTGGTGAGTGTTTGCATCTCTCTTCATCTATCACTATCTCTTCTAGGTTATAATGAATTATTTCTCCTTGTTAAGTCTAATCCACTTAGATTTAACCCAACTGAGTACCAATTCTCTATTGCCATCTTTAGTGTTAATGTACACTACCTGAATTTCATGGAATGTAGATTTAGATCTCTCCAGATGTGCCTCTTCGATGTCCTCCATTAAACGATAAGCCAGATTTTGTTCTTAGATTCTCCTTTATAGGGCATTTATAGTGCCATCCACCCATTTTAAGTTACACTGACAAATAATAATCTATGCCACATGTCTGTGGGGAAAATATCTGGAATCTATGGGGAGCCACACATTTCCTCCCAACCTGAATTCCCACTTGTACTTTGATAAGATCTGTAACTTTCCATTGACTTTGGATTGATCAGTTCCTGTCATGAGCACTTGGCCCACCCACACAAATGGTGCAGCATTTTTATCAGCACAAGTGGGATAATGCTGGGTGGGGGATATGTTGTGGATTCTTGTGGTTTCCGGACGATTCCATCACAGATACCTAAGGAAAATGTGTGATTTCCCGCAAAGTTTGAGGTTTGCAGGGCGTTGTGGGTAAGAAAGCCCAATGGGAACCACACAATGCACACCACCTTGAAATCCATTTGTTGTCTACTTGTCAAAAATATCTGTGGTTTGTACCTTTGCATGGCTGGTGCCACAACATAGCCCCAAATACTGCAGCCACCACTATTGCTTATCCATCAGTAGCGCTTTAGGGCCTTTTGAGTCGTTGACTCTTGGCCCAACCCCACAAATGGAGTACCGTTCTTACTAAGGGACATGTGGAAATTCAAGGATGTAGGAAATTAGTGGCTTCTGCATATTCCAGAGCTTTCCGTCACAGACGTCTGAGGAAAGTGTGTGGTGTGTTTTCCAAAGTTTGAAGTTTGGAAGGATTTCTGCTTAAAATTACCTAGTGAAAGTCTTGCAAGTCCTACACCCCTTGACTTCCTTAGTTGTCTTGTTTTTAAAAAATGTGCAGGTTTGCTAGTTCACCCTAGGTGTCGCTGAGTTAGGGTCCAAAATCCAAAGCTAACCATTTTACAATAAAAAGGTCAGTTCTGAGTGGAAAAATGTTATACATCCATGTTGCATTTTGGGTCATTGATGTCTCTGGCACTAGACCTAACCTCACAAATGAGGTCCCATTTTTATCAGAAGATGTTTGGGAGTATAGATGTGTAGAACATTTGTAATTAACAATTGAATTTTGCTACTTTTGAGACCTACTTAGCAAATAAAAGGGTCAGCATTGAGTTGTGTTGTGGGCCATTTCATTTCAAGGGCAGTAGGCCTACCCTCACAAGTGAGGTACCATTTTTTTGGGGAGACTTAGCAGAATGCTGGGTGAAAGCAAGTTTGTGGCTCACTGCAGGTTCCAGAACTTTTCATCACACAAATTTAAGGAAAACATTTTTTTTGTCAAAGTTTGCATTCTGGATCTTAAAAAAACTTGTGGGAGCCATGCATGTCAACCCACCCTGGATTCCCCTAGGAGTCTATGTTTAAAAAAGGTGCAACTTTAGTAGGTTTGCCTAGATGCCAGATAAACTACGGCCCAATGTTCACAGCTACACACTTTGGACAAAAGGATCAGTTTTGAGTCGAAAAATGTGATGTATCCATGTTGCGTTTTTTTTTCATTTCTTGTCATTGGAGCCAGGCCTACCAGCACAAGTGAGGTTCAATTTATATCAGGAGACTTCTGGGAATGCTGGGTGGAAGAAAATTTGTGGCACCCTGCAGATTCCCGAAATTTGAGGAAAATATGTCAAAGTTTGAGGTTTACAAAGTATTCGGGTAAATAATAAACTTGTGACAGCCATGCACGTCACCCCAACCTGGATTCTCCCGGGAGTCTGGTTTTAAAAAAATTTGCAAGTTTGCTAGGTTTCACTAGATGTCGGCTGCACTAGGGCCCAAAATTCACTGATACGTACTTTGCACACAAAAAAATGGTCAGTATTGAATGGAAAAATTTCATGTGTATCCATGTTGCATTTTAGGCTGTTTCCTGTTGCGAGCAGTAGGCCTACTCACACAAGTGAGGTACCATATATATGACAAGACTTGGGGGAATGATGGAGAGAAGGAAGCTTGTGGCTACATGCACATTCCAGAACTTTTCATCACATAGATGTGAGGAAAATATTTGTGTGTAAATTTGAGGTTTTTAGGGGATTTTGGGTAACAAAGCATGGTGAGAGCCATGCTAGTTATCCACCCTGCATTCCCACAGGTGCCTATTGTCAGGTGTCTAGTTTACAAAAAATGTGCTAGGTTTCCCAAATCCACAGATCTCCAATTTGCAAAAAAAGAGTTGGTTTTGGGTGGAAAAATATGATGTATCCATGTTGTGTTTTTGGGCTTTTACCTGTTGCAGACACTAGGCCTACCCACACAAGTGAGCTGCCATTCTTATTGGGAGATATAGGGAAATAGTAGGTGAAAGGATGTTTGTGGATCACCTCAGATTTCAGAACTTTCCATCACCGAAATTTGAGGAAAATGTGTTTTTTGTCAATGTATGAGGTTTGCAGGGGATTCTGGGTACAAAAACATGGTGAAAGCCTTGCAAGCCGCCCCACCCTCAATTTCCCCAGGGTGTCAAGTTTTCAAAAATGAGCATGTTCGCTAGTTTGTTTAGGTGCCGGCTTAGCTAGGGCCCAAAATCCACTGATACCTACTTTGCAAAAAAAGGGTCAGTATTGAATGGAAAGATTTGATGTGTTCATGTTTCGTTTTGGGCCATTTCCTGTTGCAGGATCTAGGCCCAGGCAAGCAAGTGAGGTACCATTTTTATCAGGAGACTTTGGGGGAATCCGGGTCAAAGGAGGTTTTTGGCTTCACGCAGGTTCTAGAAATGTCCAACACAGAACTATGAGAACAATGTTTTTTTAGTCTACGTTTGAGGTTTGCAAGGGATTTGAGGTAAGAAAAACTGATGAGAACCATGCAAGCCCCCCCACCCTGTCTAGATTTTAAAAATGTGCAGGTTTAGTGGTTTTGCCTAGGTGCCAGCTGAGCTAGAGCCCGAAATCCACAGTTACCTACTTTGCAAACAAATAGTTCGTTTTGAATGGAAAAATGTGATGTATCCATTTTGCGTTTTGGGCCATATCCTGCCCTAGGAACTAGGTCTACCCACAGAAGTGAGGTACAACTTTTATCAGAAGACTTGGGGTAACACTCAAATATTTAGCCTGTTTTCTTGGACCTTTCCAGGGGAATCCACAATCAAGGATACCTTCAGAATGCCCAGGATTTTTAAAAAAAGGACGCAAATTTGGCATGGTTACCTTCTGTGGTAAGAAAGTGATGGAGCCCAAAGCACAAAATACCACAAATAGCTAAAAAGGGCTAGGCAGTGGGAGGGAAAAGGCTCAGCAGTTAAGAGGTTTATTATACAATCATCTATAGTGACTTTAATCACAGGAGCTCTGATATCACATTGGATGACAAGAGCAATGTTAGGTTGAAGTAGTGTGGCTCACTGGTTAGAGGCGGCAGACCCGAGAGCAGAGGACGGCCCGGGACTAGGGTTCGATTCCCGGCGCGGCAGGTTTCTGGACCAGGGTCAGCGGACTCGATAATTCTCTCGCCTCGGTGCCCACTCCGATCAGCGATCACACTCAGCAAATCTGGGCATTAGCTTGCCTCATCTTCACCAACGGCCCCACCAGACCGCCGGGGATGCCTGGTCTCACCCTGGAGATACCCATTAAGGGACCATCTCTCAGGGAAGCCAGGAAGGGTTTCGCAGCGGTCGAAGTGCCTTGGGACCCTCTGGGTAAGTAGTGCGCTATATAAATGCCTATACATTTACATACATACATACATGATGCTTGAAAAAAGCTGCATTTATCGGTCCTAGGATATACACACGAGATCATCAAATGCTATATTTACTTTCTCCTGGAGGGTCTCGGCACGAAAAACAAATCCAGCAAAACCGGAGAGGAGAAGGTAAACAGTCTGGGGGTGACCGTGCAGGAAAGGTCAAGTCCAACATTTGGAATTAGAGGTTTCACCCGAAATTAGAGGCTAATTGCTTGCCACACCTAAACCTGCCATAATTTGATCTGAAATCATAGTTTTCAATTCTTGAATAAAACTGTTTCTCGCTTAACTTCGACACTTTATAGATTGGCAGATTGGATTTCATCAACTTCTCTGAAATCTTAGTGACAAATATCCTTCCTCTGTTAACTCAATATATATATTCTTCGAAAAATATGACATCATTATTATGCTTGCTCTTTACGTCAATGTGTACGAACATTTCTGCTGTAATGTTGGATATTGTCTACTTGTAATTAACATAAACCATAATCAATACAACTATAGGTATCATTTTTATTATACACCAGTAAAAAATACCATTCATGTCCTAGTTATTTTTATATCGTTTTTTTTTTATTTGTATGTAATAGCCACGAAATATGCCTGAAGCAGAGTCATTCCCAGTAGGCAGCAGTGGGATTGCAAATGGCGTACACATTTATACAGACACAGAAGGGCTATGTTTCTGTTGGTTTTCACCTTGTTTATGGGTAGCCATATGGACAACAGGCAGCTTTTTCCCTGATAAAGAGCTCTGACGTCCTTAAACTCAATTAGTTTGGGGGCAAAATGAGCATTTGTCTTCCTCTTACGGCGTGAAGTCGTTTTGCTAAGGTTCCTAGTTTAGCGTGATATAAATGGCCATCTAAGTCTGTAATGCTATGCTCTCCCATTGATGCGTGCCCAGGACAATTTGCATCTTTCAGCAGAGGTCTGCGGAGTGCACCATGTATCATGTGTGAATTAAGATTGCAATGCTGGATACACACACTTAAACCATTAATGTAATGGAGACAAACTGGATTGATTGGTTGTTATGTTCCTCGGGGGACGCAGAAGCACCAAACAATTTGCTCAAGTTCATAAAATACATTTCTTTGAGAGGAAAAGGTGTGTTGATTTCCAGCACCAGAAATGCCACCAGGGATTGACTGTCTCACAACAGACAGAAATGTCTCTGCTGTTAATATACTTTAAAGATGCACTTTTATTTCATCCCCCGTGCTCATTTAATGAATAAATAATCAGCGGAATCTGGAATGCCTCTATCTTCCCCACCATTTTTCCACAGGACTGCTGCATACATTACTGTCGGATGCGTGCGATAGGAGGCGAAAAAGAGGGCCGTAAAGCTGCAGTCTTGAAAGGGGTTTCTATCACCTGTAACGCAGTTCGATCCCTGGAAAATAAATGCCAGCATTGTGCAAGAAAGCCAATCGCCAATAGGTCACCCAAAGTAATTACAAAATGGAGATTGACAGCCACTTGGAATTCCAAAAGGCGTTGTGAACGTGCATCTTCATCCAAACCTTTGACTAACCTCACTCTCCTCCACTACATGACCTGACTTATGATTAGTACACCTACTTTGTGGATATGTTTTTATTATACCTAGGATTTGCTTGTATAGATATTTGTTATGTAAACAGTTGCTGTCGGATTGATGATGTATCTCTTTTAGGGCCTAACGTATTGTGTCTTAAAGTTAATTAGGAGAGGCAGTGTCATTTGCAAAGCTTCTATATCGATGCAAAGGCGTGGCTTACCCCTGGCAATGCATGAGGAAGCGCTATCCGTGGCACATTGGCATTGCCATGCAACAACCCATGGAGTTTGACGCAAATCAATATCAACTAGTAAGTGTAGACAGGCATTTGTGCAAAACTTATTACCTCTCCTCGAGGAAGCAGAACAGTGGGGCAAGTTTTAAAAAGTCTCCACATTTTCCCGACTTTGCATGTGTGCAGCACTGTACAGTAAACATACAAAATGTATTAAAGCATGGTATTGTACAAAAACTATGCTTGACAGAACACGCACACTGCAGAATGGCAAATAGGACAGAAACACAACACCGTATCTTAGTAGGTAGGAGGTGTTTTTCTCTCACCCTTTGATGAAATGCAACACAGCAATTTTGGTTGTTGGGCTACATTGCACCAAATGTTTGTACATCTCCCCTTTTACCCTTCAAAAGTAATGTGTAATACAAATCTGCAGCGCTTTTCTATGTTAGAAAGTGGTGCTTACCGAGGCCACAGAGTAAAAACATATATCAAACAATAAACTGAAAAGTTTTAAGACCAAACTGGGATGTACAGGATAAAAGCGAGCATTGAGGATGGCACGATATGGAGACCCAGCACGAGGACCTCCTCGTGTAAGAGATCCGAATTGACTTGAACTCTTTTCCTACCTTTTGGCAATAAACACATGCTGGAAATGATGAAATAGAGACCCAGATGATGCTGTTTTCATAAAGGAATGAAATATTTCACAACACTTAGAACGTGAGGCATTCAAGATGTGTGGAGGCATGACCACCATTTTACAAACATGTTTATTTTTAATGAACACTGATAATTTTTTTTGCATTATTTAGATGTTTGGAAGCAGGAAGTTCACAGAATTTTTTTTAAGTTGTTTGATCAAGTCTGTAGTATACCTCTCCAGCTATAAAGAGCTTTAAATCAGATTATAGATTTTCAGCCACTATGATAACCGTTCTTAAAATTCTCGAGCTTAAGACTGCATCAATAAAAGTTCATAGATTGCGCACAGGGATAAACATATATTCATCGTTTTGACATAGTTTATTGTAATCAACCGATTTGGTAATTAATTAACTTATTGCCAACCTGCGATTTGCATTACCTTTTTCATGTATTCATCCAGGGTTCATACAGATTGTGAAGTATTCACACAAACAATATTTCCTACTGGAATGTGACATCTCTTTTTTGCTGTTGTCATTCTGTTGCTTTTTTTCATAAATTCACCACATCGTATTTGGGGACTCCTCTGAATGCTTACATAGGAAAGACAAGAAACTTAAAATTAACTTTGTCTACAAATTTGGTGACAGACCTTCAGGCATTTGAAAGGAGAGTCCTTGGGATTGAAAAAAGAGTGAGTAAAGTCTTACCTGATGCAATAAATACAATTAGTACTCTACAAACTCAGGCTGCAAATAGAAAACGTAGAAAATAGAAATAGAAAAAACACTGACAGAATTCCCGGTCATCTGGAAGACATTGAAGGAATTCTTTTGATTTCCTTTTCAAGTCTTTAATCCCTAGCTAATTGATAAACTGCGCATTTGAGTAAGTTTACATTTTTGAGTAAATTAACTAGTTTTCAGCTTTCACAAACTGCATTTTTGTAATAACTTACGCTTATATAGTAATTTACACTTGTGTAGCAAGTCCAGCACTACACATGGCTAACCACAGGTACTACAACACCATCCCATAGAAGAAAATAGAAGTAGGGACAAATACAGTAAGGGGAGTGGAGAGTTGAAATGGTAATATAAGCACTCATTATACCAAATGTATATTATTAATTTATAATATTTTATGTTTCTTGCTTTTGCTCCTTATAATCAGATATTGTTTCCTTTTTGGCTTTCTTTTAAGGTCTCGCCTAGGCAGCGCGCATGCGCTGTCTAGGAGATGGCCTTTAGAAATTGATCAGCTCTTTTTCAGCGCCCCTGCTTGTGCTGGCATCCACCTTGAGGTAGCGAGCAGTAGCTCACATGCTAATTGAAAGGATGGCCCACGTGCTGCTGCTTGCTCCTGCAAAGGGCATGATAGCACATGCTTTCACACTCTGAACTGCTTGTTTTGCTTTTTGTTTTCGCTTTGTAACGAGTTGCAATTATACTTTTTTGGGCAAAAGTGCCTAAAAACAGCTGTTTCCATTTTTCTCCCACTCAGAACTGCTTGTTTTGGCATAGCTTTCTTTTCGTAACATGTTTAAATGAAACTTTTCTGGAACTTTTTGCATTTGTCAGCTTTTATTTTTTTTGTCATGTTTTTTGTGTGCTCTTTTTTTTGGTTTCCCTTCCTGCAGGTCCTGCATATGCACACATTTGTGCGGGAAGCCCCATGTGCAAATCTTGTATATTTATTCCCCTGTCTTAGCTTTTCCATTCAACCCACTTGAATGTCAACTTTAAGGTCCTGCATATACATACATATGTGCAGGAGGAAATACTCTTATGCATTATTTGAACGCAGGAACTAACTTGCCAGATTATTCTTTCAACATTAGACACAAAAGTGCCACTGCATGAACGCCACATTTGCATTTCATACCAATGATAACAATCTTTACAAGGAGGCATGCTTCTGCTTTATTGTGCCAGGGCAGACTCCCATTCAACCACATTTACTGACTATTGGAACATTTCGCACCACTACAGACTTGATTGCGGCTCCACTAGGTAGTCTTTTTAAAGCAAGGTGTTAAGGCTTCTCAAAAGCTTTCAACTAGAAGGGTAGCCTACAGGCAACATTGTCCTTTCCAGCCAACTACAATTATGAATCTCTCCCCTGCCTATGACACCTTCGCCCTGACTTCTTAACCCTCGCCTCAAAACAAACTTTGTCCATTTTCCACAATTTCTAAAATCTACACCCTTACTCCCAAATGCCACAATGCGACATTGACGTCTTAGCTATGTAGCAAGCAAGACTTTTACGGTCCATGTGCAAATCCCATTTATCGCCCTGTCTCCGCTCCTGTCACGACGTCCGCTCACATTGTCCTTCTCACAACCACAATAAGCGTGGACATGCGTGCTTCATTACATTTCGGTACTGTCTCTCCCCTGCCTACCTCACTCTTGCTCTGCCTTCTCAACCATCTCCGCTTACACAACTTTCTCCATTTTGCACTCCTGTTTCTTCCTATCCAACTTTGTCCATTTTTTCATTATGTCTTTCTTCAATGGCCCTACTCCAAAATGCTACAATGCTACATTGAAGTGTTATCTTTCTAGCAAATATAACATTTGCAGTCAGCCCTCCTTCAATTTAAAACTGTAGCTGCTGCATACGCTCAAATTTCTACGTAAAGCTCCATGCGCAAACTCCATTTATCATCCTGTCTTGCCTCCTGTCACGGTGTAGGCTCTTAATGTAATCCCAGTACAGTACAAAGCACATGGCCGTGCACGCCTGATTATACAAATAAAAGTTGCACGCATTAAAAGGCCAAATAAAAAAACACATTATTTATTGTGAATACGTTTTTAATATGGACGTTCAGTTGTTCATAATGCTTTCTTGATCTTATATATGGTAACAAAAATGCTTCAAACACTTTTCATCATGCTGCACACTTCTATACCGCACAGAATAAACACATAGGCAAAGTCAATATCTCTAGCTAAACACTAGTAAGGTCCCAAAGGCAAGACCTATTGTCTTTGCCAAGGCTTGTTTCCTTTAGCCCTGAAGAAGCGGAGATATGTGTTGGCAAATTCAGCACTTCTACTTTGCTCTCCTAATATTCTACTTTATATATTTATCATATAATTGCTGTAATAGATGTGATGTGCTTCTGTAAATTGATGGACAGAATGTAACCCAACTATATTAACCCCTTCGAAGCTAATGACGAGCTGGGCTCGTCATGGCGCTTACCTGCCGTGCGCTGATGACAAGGCCAGCTCGTCATAAAACAATGAAAAACAACAATTTGCAGCACAGGACGGGAAAACGCCTAGCAGCCATGTGGTTAAATCGAACCAATGGATGTAGAGAGTCTTGCGAGTGTGTGGTTTCAGATCACTCGCTGATCTGAGGCGAAATCAACCAGTTTTTGATGATTGTATGCCGATTTAATGCTGGCATTTTTATTTTCCATATAAAGATGACATTTGGCATAAGGAAGGTGCTTGAAACAGTACCTTTTGGAGCCTGGTGCAGCAAGTAGAGCTGAGTTTCATTGAGGTGAGCTGCTCTCTGGTGCCTGGTGTGCTTTTGTCCCAGGAATTCCTGTAAGAGGGGTGGAGAGCAGCTTGGGAAAGGGCGAGGCTGAGGCCAAGGCCACTCCCACTGCTGGTTTCAGCTGCTGCACACTGCTTATTCAGGCTGTTTTCATCATTTATCAGTATTGCTCTTTCAATATTGTTTTTGACTGCTCCTTTATTGTTGCCTGCATTTATTTCTCTAATATTTATGGAGGGCAAGCAGTCACACAATATGTCTTCTAAATGGAAGCAAAAGTTTCTCCACCACCAGTAAAAGTCCAAATTAGTGGATATTAATGAACCTTCATTATCTACTTTATTGGATGAATTCAAATTATCAGCCTAATTCATGAAGCCTAAATCGGCTCGCAAAGGGCCAGATTCTGAGAATCGGGCCCTTTGCGAGTGCGATTTTTGCATTTGGGATTCAACATCCCAAATGCAAAAATCGCTATTTGCTAATTCGCATATTTGCGAGGATTTACATTTAAGGAATCTCTATTTGAGATTCCTTAAATGTAATTCATCATCCATTTCACAATTGCGAAATCGCAATTTCGGGCCGCAATTTACCGCGAGGTCAAACCTCGTGGTAAATTGCGAAAACTCAGAAAAATGCATTTAAATGCATTTTTCTGAGTTGCACGTTACACACACACATGTCCTTTGGACATGTGTGTGTGCAACACCTGTGTTAATTTCCATTACAGGGGTGCTACAGGGTGTCCTTTGGACACCCCTGGCACCCTTGTACTCGCAATCTCATTTGCGATTAGCTAATTGCTAATCGCAAATGAGGAATGACTCCCCATGCATTCCTATGGGCCTTTTGGCCCATAGGAATGCATGGGGAGTTATTCCTTATTTGCGATTAGCAATTAGCTAATCGCAAATAAGGAATCAGTGGGAATCACAATTAATATTGCGATTCCTACATGAATACCGTTTTGCGAGTCTCAAATAGCGATTCCTTATGATTCGATATTTGAGCCTCGCAAAACGGCCCGTTCATGAATCAGGCTGTATGTATTCTAATACTAATATTATTGCGACTGAAATTAAGAATTTACGTAAAGATATGGCAGGTTTTTCTATGGAGGTTTCTGACAACTCTATTAAAAGTCACAACAATAAAGTTAAAATTGACCATCTTGTGCTCATTGCAGCCAAAATTAATCCAATGAATAAATTACTATTAGATTTGGAAAATCGCAATAGACAATACAATCTGCAAATCTTTACTTTACCAGAAGATGTGGAACGTTAAGACTGCAGGGTCTGTCTGAAAAACCTAATTCCTGGTCTTTTGTGTGTTAAGTTTCCTGAAAAATTTTACATTGATAAGGCGCATAGAATACCCTCTCTTTGCAATCCAAGACAAGATAAGCCTCATCAAATGGTTTTCAAAGTGTTGCGTCATCACCATCTAATTTTAATGAGAAAGGCTGCCAGAGATATCCCTTCATTAATGGTCAATGGGAATAACATTTTCATTCATCAAGACTTTGCAAAGGAGACAGCCATTATTTGTAAGGAATTTGCAAACCTTCGTCCTCGGCTAAGAACTACTGGTTATAAATATGGTTATTTTGATTTGTCTACTATGCGAATCTGGAAGGATGGTTTTTCTAAATCTTTTCATCATCCTGAAGATCTTTACTGGTTTCTGGATTTGCAGTCTCAGTCTTTGATGGAAACAAATGAAGCTACCACATGAATTCATTGTTGCCTAATTTTTATTGCCAGTATGTGTAATCGATTGGAGTATTCTTTTAGGGGATGTTTAGTGGCTTACTCTTGATATGTGTGTGCACGATTCAAAGGTTCTATATGTGTTTCTATGTTGTTTGGTTATTATTTTTGGTGTCTTTTATATATCAACTCTTGAGCTACTATTCTTTTTCTAATTTTTCTTGTTTATCTATATTCCTCTCTACCTTTTTTCTTTTATCAAAATGTCAAGCGGTAATGGTATTAATATTGTTTCATTCAATGTTAAAGGCTTCAGGCACCCTGTTAAAGGTACTAAAGTTTTAGATGATTTAGCGAGGTATAAAGCGGATATTTTTTTAATTCAAGAAAGTCATGTAGATAATAAAGTTCTGCCTTATATGAATAAGAAATGGGTTGGAACTGTTATTTCATCTCTGGTTCTCGATAGGAAAAATGGGGTAGCAATTTTTTTTGCAAAAAAATTACATGTTCAAATTTTGCATAAGCATTCTGATTCGGAAGGTCGTTTTATTATAGTTAAGATAAAAATTGACAATAAGGTTTTCTACCTCATTAATGTATATATGCTCACGAATGATGACCCGGAGTTTTGGTTAAGATTTACATCAGAGGTTTTAAATTTGGGTAATGTTCCTCTGATTATTTGAGGTGATTTTAATCTTATTTTTGACCCTTTACTAGATAGAATATCTCAAATCAAATGTCGTCCTATAAAGGTGTTTTTCACACTTTATCCATTTTTCAAGAAAACGAAAATGGTTGATATTTGGCGTCTACATAATCCTACTGACAAACAATTTACTTTTTTCTATAATCCTCATGACTCTTATTCTAGGTTGGATTATGTTTTAATTTCTCATACTTTAATTTTCTCAATTTCTAAACCAGACGTTCAGAATATAGAATATTCTGTCTTGTGTATTTCATGCACATGAATCCAAACAGGATATCATAATCATTGTCATATGAATACCAATATTGTTCTTAATGAAGAAATAAACCTAGACTTTTAATAGCTAATAAAGAGCTTTTTTCATTTCATGATGATGGTTCCACATCTACTATTAATCGTTGGGATGCATTTAAAACATATAATAGAGGTGAGTCTATTTCCATTATGGCACATGAAAATAAATTATTTAACATGAAAATTGACGAAATAAGAAAGCAGATAGCTGAATACAAAGGTCTGTATATTACTTCTAATAAACTCTTATATAAGGAAAAATTACAGAAACTTCATTATGAATTGAATTATCTTTTAAGCAATAGAGCTGAAGTACAAATCTCTAATAATAAAGCTACATTTTGTTTTAGCACAAATAGGTCTGACAGGATGTTAGCTAATTACCTCCGTATCTGGCTGTGCCCTAGAACTTAATTAAATCTATTTACTTTCCTGTCACAGGCCGATGTCAGATGAGACCTGGACAGGCCCGTCATTTCATTCCCCTAATCAAGCATGCATCAGTGGGAGAGGCGCCACCTCTAGAACTGGCTTTCAGCGGCCTCAGAGGAGGGGCTACTCAATACCCTGGCAACACATCTGGGTGAGCAATCAGATTCTGCACAAACGGAGAAGGGTTTCACCATTTTGTATTTAGGAAGAGAGGGGCACAGTTTGTTTTGCAGTAGGGCACACAGGAACTGGTGCAAAAGTGGTCAGGTTTGACGCTGGGAACTTTTACCTAATTGGTTAGGGAGAGGGGAAGAGTCTTCCCCAACGACAAGACATAAATGTAGCACTCCATGGCAACTCTTCACACCACTTCCTGGACCTGACATAAAAAAGAAAAAGATTAAAGGGCACATGCAGCAAGGTATTTTGCAATCACAAAAACCGACCGTTTGTGATTGCAAAATGGCCTTTTGAAATGCATGAAAGTCTTTGGAATTCGCAATTTTGGTAAGCGCAATTTCTTATGATTACCTAAATTGCAAATGGACATACGGAATCACAATTTGCGATTCCCTAATGCATATGCAAGAAGCCTTTCCTAAATACGAACTTTGAATTTAGGAAACTATAATTATCATCAACTTCAAGTTGATGGTAATATGTGCATACTTAGAAAAATGCACAACATTTCTTTTTTCAAAGTGCCATGTGGCACACACATGCCCCTAGGCCATGTGTGTGCCTTACATGTGTACCTCTGTTTGTTACGGGTACCTCGGACAGGGCCTTAGCCCTGGGGCACCCTTGCCTTTGCATTACATAATTTGTGATTACCAATTAGGTAATCGCAATTTAGGCAATGCAAGACCATTCCCACCTATGGGTCTTGAGGCCCATAGGAAAGAATAGAGTCGCAATAGCAATTCCCTAATTGTGTTTGAGATTCTTAAGGAACCAAAATGAGAGAATTGCTATTTGCTGCCTGTTTCGTTGCATTGCATTTTGCTCTTACCAAATAACGCTTTCTTAAACATCGCTATTTGGTAATCGCAAAATGCAACTTTGATGCATATGCCCCTAAAACTGCTGTTTTTACCAAAGAGGAACCCTGAAGGATTAGACCTATTCCCTCTTGTACCCAGGGCAAAGAAATGTAATTTGTGACACGTTTATCCAAATTTAGCATGTTAGTCAACAAGACCTTATGCCTAAAAAAACCTACATAGCTCATAATGCAATTAGCTTTTAGGTTAAAGAAATCTATAAATAACTGAACGTTATGCACATGAAATGTGGCCGGTTTGCAATGGGGTCTCTAGTTGACAGAGGTATGTACCCTGTCCAAATAGGGACCACCCTAGTCAGGGTAAGCTAGAGACGCATGCAATGATAACCTGTGCCCACCCTCTGGTAGCTTGGCACAGAGCGGACAGGCTTATCGAACAGAGGCATGTGTAAGGTATTTGTGCAACACACACACACACACATAATAAAACATGAAAACACTGCACAAAGACTCCCCACTTATTTAGAAAAATAGACAATAATTTTGCACAAAAATAAAGACCAAACTTACAAAAATCCAATAAAAAGAAGAAGAGATATGACTTGTTAAAGAATAAAAAGAGTTATTGCGCTTAGATGAAATAAGCGCCAATGAGGGTTATCTGGTCATGCTGGACTGGGGCAAATTTAAAAGTTCAAGATGATCACGATGGAGCACAGGCCAGTGGCAAGAGCCCTGCAGGCCCAGTGAACAGAGTACCTTGATCCTGGTCACAACAGTGAGATGCGGGAAGAAGATACGCAACGTGTTGATGTCGAGCCAGCAGTCGAGCTGATTTGTCAATTTTCTTCACACAGTGTCGGCGATGTGACGGGTCAATTGAGCGGAGCACCAGTTCCGAGTGTGCCGGTTTCGAAAGTGTTTGCCAGCTTAATTTACACTGGAGGGTCATTGTAGTGGTGGTGATGCTTTGGTTTGGTATGCAATGCAGAAGTTCTGAGTACAATGTGACGATTCTACTCCCCCAACAGGGTCAATGGGCTGGTTCGTCCACACTCAGTCTAGAGATGCTTTGATTTCTCTTTTGCAAGTATCTGGACCCACTTCCAGGAAACCAGGCACAGGAGCAGGAGTAGAGACTTTGATAGCCATATGTCTCAAGCAACAGGAGTCAAGCCAACAACACTTGGAGATCACTTCCGTTAAAGGCAGATTCTAGCTCTCCCTCAGCAGAGTCAGAAAGTAGCAGACAGCAGACAGCACATCAGAAAAGCAGGTCTTCCAGTCCAGCAGAGTGTCAGTTCTTGATGCAGCACAGCAGTTCTTCTGACAAAGTTCAGTTACAGGTCCTGAAGTGTCTGATTGATGACTTGTGTTGTGTGCTGCCTCACGCTTGGATAGACCTAGGCACGTTACACACACACTCCATGTTGGAAAGGATGGTTGTACCTCCCCTGTTTATTCATGGCAACTAATATAGTTTTTCTTCTCTTTTCCTTTTCTTCCCCTGCTTTCCTTCTCTTCCATCTGGCATAGGATTATATATGTCATAATCCCCATATTGTCTCAGGCATAGTCCTTTATGTCCTGATGATGATCCCTATATCTAACTAAGGGATCGAAAGGTCATCAACTAGCGTTCCTTGACTCTAATAAGTCAATAGTTCATTTAGGCGAGCGTTGGTACTTACAGTATGTGGCCTAACCATTATGTTCTCATTCCTGTCATATTGATATGCCTGAGTTTAGGTGACCTTTCCTTTGTTTGTGTTCCCACTACTATGTTTTTTTTATTTCACTTTAATAAATGTAATGAATATTCCATTTGGACAGCATACTGATTTGTAGATTTGATTACATCTCTATGTATAAATGGTTTGTGACATTCCTCACTTAAGGGACTCTTGCTCCTTTAAAAGTACTAGTGGGCCTGCAGCACTGATTGTGCCACCTACACCAGTAGACTAAAAATGTCTTAGGCCTGCCCCTGCAGAGCCAGTGTCTGCAGTTTTACTGACACTTCGACTTGGCATTTAAAACCCTTTGCCAAGCCTAAAATCCCCTTTTATTACACATGCGTCACCACTAGTGTAGGCCTTAGGTAGCCCACAGGGTGGAGTGTTGTGTATATAATAAGTAGGACATGTACGTTTTGCTTTTCTTTGTAGTGAAAACCCCCTAAATGTGCTTTTCAATACTGTGAGGCCTACTACTCCCATAGACGCAATAGACAGACACCAAAACTACTCATGCAACGGACGTGAACCCTTTTCTGCTCATAATGCATCCTAGCCATAGTTACACCAACTTTGCCTCCCATCACAATACCTTACTACACCGGAAGATAATGATCCTGGAAGTAGTATTGCCCAAAGCAGCGGGGCGACCTCCTGCATGGTGGCTGGGTGTTCCTCAGGAGCTAGAAGGAAGAAAAGAAAGAAAAGGAACATTAAAATGATACTTTTGTGGAGAGAGAGAGGGACTACTCCCAGATGCCCCGGCCCAGAGGAGGGCTGCAGCATTTCAGGAAGCTCGGGCATGCCATTAAGTCAGCGAAGGAGTCCCGGGCAAAGACCAGGCCAAGAGTGGGCCCGCCTGCACCCGACCGTGGCTGGGCGAGGCTGGGCTGGGCCACCCTCCTTGGTTGCCACACCTTGAGACAGGCGGTTGGTATGTTTACCTTTTCCATTGATATCCATTCATTCACCTATCAAAAAGATGGTGAAAAGGAAGATCACGGAGGACAGAGAGGGTTCCCCTAAGAGACCACAAGGCACCACCCTTGATTCTTTTTTGGTGCATGCCACAAGGGTTCTTGATAACGAAATCAATTTAGCCCAACAGCGTTTATCACAGGTCGGGGGAAAATGTTCTACCTCATGCTGACTTTGATCCCTGTTATGACACTGTGTCTATGCAAAGTGGAACCCTTCAACAGGCAAAAAATGTAATTGGGGACCTAATAACTTTCCCAACTTTGCCTAATCTTTCATTAACAACCGCAAGTGGGCCTCCGATGAAGAGAAAGAAGAAAACTACATTTATGGGCTCAACTCAAGTGATAAGCACCGTATCTGAGAAGGCCCCAAATGAACAACAAAGTGGAGGGACAAGGCCAATTCACCCTTGCTGTCTCATGTAGATAAGACTCAGACCTCTAATACTGATTCCATACTCCGGTCAGACTTGGACATTATAACTAGTAAACACGAGTCGGTATTGTTTGCCAATTTTTCACCCCTTTTGGAAAGACTCAGTAGCTTGAAGGACTTTGTGACAAAGTTACAAAATACACTAGACTGGAAAGCATCATAGTGTATTTTAGTATTGTGAGGTCAGCACCACAGAGTAGCAACACTGCTACAGGTGAAGGCAAGGCAGATAAACCTAACATTTGGCCTGAAGTCAGTCTTGGGTCAATTTTCCTCCCACCCGCCCTGCTAACATTTGCAAAAGGGATTATGATATGGGGTGGGAGAGGTTGGGGTTGAAGCACCAATAAAAGGCAGGATATCTAGAGTTGAGGATGTAAATTTAAAGGGTTTCCGGGGTCCTCAGGGTTGGGCCCAACAAAGAATTAATGTAAGTGACGCAAGTCCTAATTTACGGGAATCCCCTCTAGTAGATAATAGCACTAAAGGCATTCATGACCCGGGAAAGTTGGATCTTCCACTGGAGAACTGTTCCTATGTGGTATTTGTAACTAATTTTCCCCACCTACCTGTGAAGAGGACTGAGTCCATGAGCCAATTAAACAACTCAATTTGTCACTGGCTTTCACACAACACTGATTTTTCTATCTCCAGATATCAAGACATCCTATTTTGAAGAAGAGTGTCCTTGGAAGGACCCTCAAGATAACACATACAGGGTGTTTGCATTGTGGTTAATTGCAGATCCCCCGACCTTGCAGAACAATTGAGAATGTGTGGACAGAAGCTATGTCAGGAGGGGACAGGATACTGGACCAGCGTTATGCCTCTGAGGTATTTCTATAGACACATTATGCTCACCAGAGCAACTATGTCTGATAGCAGGTGCCCAACGAAGGCCTAATATCGCAGCCATAACACCTATGTAATACCAGTTCTCAATAGGTTTCAGCAACTCTCTGAACTTCACAAATTAGATTGACTCCCTAGTGGTACTGATGAATGCAGAAGGAATCTAGTCAAAGAATTAAAAAGTCACCCATGGAGGGCCAGATCCTATAGAGCCCATAGTCAATCATTATGCAAACTGCCCCCCCCCCCCAACAACAAGCTCAATCTGATACAGGTCCTAATCCAGGTGGGTAGAAGACAGTAGAGGACAGTAGAGGACCCTATGATACAGGAGATAACAAGCTCCGAACAACAAATAAAAGTGATCTAATGGTATGCGCAGGGTTACTCATCTACATGCATCTCCATTCAGATGCCTTTGCCTGGGCAGGGTGGAAGGAAGAAGGTGATAATTCACTTGAATAGGCTGTGCCCTATCCCCACACAAAGGACTGATTACCCCCACAGAGAGACTGACAGTCAGGACTGGGTTGAAAGGAATCCTTGTGCACATCAGAGAGCTGCTATGAACTCTGGATCTTGAACTGAACCTCTGTCAGGATGACTGCTGTGATGCTTAAAGGCTCATCTGTGGACTGCAGACTTGGAAGGCCTGTTTTTCTCTTGTGTTCTCCTACTGCCTGCTGTTCCCTGACTCTGCTGAAGAAGAGCTGGACTTTGCCTTTTCTCCAAGTGATCTTCAAGGGCTTGCTGGCTTGCCTCCTGTTCTCTGAAGCCTCAGGGACACAAAATACTTCTTGCACTTCTGCTGATGCTGTTGGACTCTGACAACTGTGAGTCTTACCCTCTCCAGTTCGGGATCTCAGAAGTGGGTTCCACAGCTGTTTTGCTACAAAATTGATGCATTGTCAACACTGCACTGGTCTGAACCGACACAGTGCCCTTTGGCTCTAGAAAGTGGACTATCACTTGGTGGATGTTGCTTGAATGTTGCTGGTTTGCAGCTAAGTTTGTGGCCCGAACCCCTAAGTACTCGCCAACGATCGGTTGGCTGGCCTCCTGCCCATGAGATCCCAGGAACACAAAGGATCTCCCCATTTCAACAAGATCCACGTAGAATGCAGCTGAAACATTTGGCAGTGATTGTCAGTTGGGACAAGGACCATCCTGGTATACCCCATCATCACACTGTGCACAGGAATGTGTTCATAAAGATCAGCAGCCACCTGAGGAGCCCGCTGAAGCTTGCAGTGTCGAGAGACCCGTGCTTGCAACCAGGGTATCTGTGGTAGCTTGCACTCCGGAGCGTGTGGTGTCCAAGGGGCGTTGAGGAGCTGAGCTGAGACTGTCTTTGACCTCCAGTTGGGGAGGACAAAAGTGCCTGACATCACGGCCTTCCTCTGAGACGATGGCTTCCTTTCCCCAGACCCATGCATTAAGGTACTTTGTTGTGGAAAACATTGTGATGGGGCCTGAGGGGTTTCGTAGTGCCTTGTGGACACCTACGGCTTGTTGTCAGGAGCTATGGCAGCTCCCACCTCCACATGTTATGTTATGTTATGTTATATGGTCTCTTTTATAGCGCTCGGCTACTCCAAGGAGTGTCTCGGCGCTTTGGCAAAGAGAACTGGAAAAGAGTACACAACACAGCAACTCACAAAGGGCCGAAAGAATATTATTGAGAGAAAAGCCAGGTCTTCAACTCCTTTCTGAAAGAGAACAAACTGTTGGCTTTTCTTAGGGAAACGGGAAGCTCATTCCAGCACTGAGGTGGCAGGTACCGAAAGGAGCGACCTCCAGTACGTGCACGTCTAATGGGGGGAACAATGGCTTTGGCCAACAAGGCCGACCGTAGAGTCCTCCTAGGCGCATAGAAGGGCATGCGCTTCCCGATGTATTTAGGGCCAATCGAATGAAGGGGCTTAAAAGCAAGGGTCAAAACCTTAAAAGTAATTCTCTTAGAGACAGGAAGCCAGTGCAGTCTCTTGAGCAACTCTGAGGCTTTTGCCCTGCGCTGAAGACCAAAGATGGCTCTTGCAGCAGAATTCTGCACGATCTACAGACGTGCTAGAAGATATTTGGGCAGACCGAGGTAGAGGGCATTCGCATAGTCCAAACACGAGCCTATCAAGGCCTGAACAATGATTTTTCTATGTTGCAGAGACAACAACGGGAGAAACTTCTGCAGCATTTTCAAAATGCCGAAGCATTTCCCGGACAGCCCAATGATCTGGGGTCTGAAGGAAAGTCCGTCATCGAACAGAACGCCAAGATCTTTGGCTTTTGAAAAGGCATCGTCAGGAGGAAACATGTCCAGAGGCCACCATGTCTTCCAACTGGGATCAGGCGGACATTCGAAGAAAAGCAACTCCGATTTATCTGAGTTGCATTTCAGACTGTGCCGCTGAAACCAGTCAAAAACAACGCCCAGGCATTCTTTGATTCGACTACCATCAAAGGCCTCACCCTTATTGCACGTAAAAAGGAGCTGGGTGTCATCAGCATAAGATATGATCCGGGCACCGAAGGATACCATCAAAGGCCTCACCCTTATTGCACGTAAAAAGGAGCTGGGTGTCATCAGCATAAGATATGATCCGGGCACCGAAGGATTCCGCCACCGCCGCCAGAGGGGCCATATAGATATTAAAGAGGGTGGGGCCCAGGATAGAACACTGAGGAACCCCCACCTCCAGCGGCGGCATTTCGGCGGAGAACGGAGGTGCCCAGACCACTTGTCGGCGGCCGGTCAGAAATGACTTAAACCAGTTCCACACCGTCCCACGAAAGCCAATCTCCCAGAGTCTTAAAAGGAGACCTTCGTGGGGAACGGTGTCGAAAGACGCCGACAAATCCAACATGACCAAAATAGCCTTAACCCCAGAGTCAAGAGTCTCTCTGATGGCATCGGTGATCTCGAGAAGGGCTGTCTCTGTGCTAAGATTAGCACGGAAACCAGATTGAGAATCATGCAAGATGTTATTGCTCTCGATAAAGCTGGAGATGGAGAGATGCACGTGCTTCTAAGTCACCTTTGCCAGAGCAGGGAGGAGGAAGATCGGCCTATAATTGGCATGGATAAGGGGATCCAAAGTGGGCTTCTTAAGCAGCGGCAAGATCAGGGCATGTTTCCAGGCCTGAGGTACCTCTCCCGTGATCAGGGAGGAATTAAGCAGCGGATTAAGCAAGATGTTAACTGCAGGCGCTACTCTCCCCAGGCATTTTGCTGGACAAGGATCGAGTGGCAAGCCGGATTTAAGCCGAGACAGGAAATCAAGAGAAGTAGCAGAAGACATGGGAGGAAAAACGGAGAGAAAAGGACCTTTCCCTTCCAGTGAAAAAGGTAAAGTGGTCAGGTGGTTAGCAACTGAAATAGGGCTAGCATAGGAGAAAGAATCCTGAATGGATTTAATTTTATTTATGAAAAAATCACCAAGCTGGCTGATCCAAGCTTCGGTGTGAGAATGGGAGGGCGTACTCAAAGAAGGGGAGGAGAACTCTTTTACTATCCTAAAGATTTCTTTACTCATGTTTTCAGCTTCATCCATTCTACGCTCCAGGTATACTTTTTTTCCATCCATAATATGTTTATGATAAATCCTAATAGCATCCCTATATTTTACTTTATGACCAGGGTCATACATGCGCTGCCAAGCTCTTTCAGCCTTCTTACAGTCTTGGCGCATCTTACCAAGAGAGGGAGTAAACCAAGGGGCCGAGGCATGCCTACCCGCAGACTTGGCTGACTTTCCAGGGGCGAACTCCTCAAATCTGGCTATCAGCCACTTCTGGACCAAATCAAGATTTTCCTCCAAGTTACCAGATAGCTAACATGGATGACGGCGGAGAGCATCAGACAGCATTTCCACCGAAATCTGATGAAATGGCCGGGGCACCCCTCTAACATCTTTCAGCGATCTTGGGCAAGTCATAGCAGAGGAAGGAATACGAAAATTAATTAAAAAGTGATCTGACCATAGGACTGGAAGCGGCGGGGACATGTCAATCAGCCTAGTAGAAAGTAACTGTTCAATAGTATGGCCTTTAATATGGGTGGGACTGGTGATGTAGGGGACCAGCCCTAACGAAGAGGCAATTTCCTGCAACTTAATAGTATCAGGATCCGCTGTATTATCCATGTGAAGATTCAAGTCTCCCAATAAAATGCAGTGCTCGGATCTAAGTCAGGGCACGGAGAGCGCCGCCTGCAGTTCATCAAAACAAGAGCCGAGGGGACCAGGTGCTCTATAGGTAAGGATCCCTGCACATGCTTGACAGGGAGATAGCCGAAGGGTAAAATCTAAGGCTTCACAGCCCGCGATGTTATCAACGGGAAAAGTTGTGCAAGGGAAACGCTTATCCACAATCAGTGCCACACCCCCGCCCCTGCCTACCACTCTATCCCTCCTAAAAATGGTGTAATCCGGAGGTATGGCAGTCACCAGATCTGGACCAGAGCACTCTCCCAACCAGGTCTCAGTTAGAAACAGACAGGATGTTTTAGAGTTCGACAACAAGTTCCAGATGTCAATGGAATGTCTACTGAGGGATCTGGTATTAAGGAGAGAACATTGATTGTACATAAGTGGGCTCTCGAGTAAGATTCCCTCCTGATCAGGAATGCGCCAGCCACAAACCGAGCAGCCCTTCCTAAGTGTTCGTCCACCCGGGAAGACATGATGGCATTTAGTGGTACATCTTCGCAACGCAAGTAGCTCCGTGGAAGAATAGGAGAGCATGATGACAAGATATGCAAACCCGCCCCCAAAAATATGAAAAGAGAAAAGAAAGAGGCCAGCAGTCCTGCCTCGTCCGCCTCCGAGACGCTGACGAGCGCAGACGGGCAGGACTTTGGCACGACTCAGGCGCAGGGAGGGCGCTCCCGCTGCGCGTCACCGCTGCGCGCCAGGAAGAGTGCTTTAAATAGCCTGCTCTCTAGGTCCACAAGCGCAGGGACGCTCCAAGATGGCAGCGATACTTCCCTTCCTGATCCAAGATGGCGCTCCCCGCCCACAGCCTCCCCGGAACCAGACCCGCAAAACAGCGGTGAGGTGTCTGAAGAATTATGGTGCAGGTAAGGGGCAGGACAGGGTCGCTAAAAACAAGGGTAACTCGAAACAAAAAAGTTAAAGTAAATAGAAAAACGGGCAATTTAAAATAAACAGACAGCGCTCTAAGCGCGCGCGACCAGCACAGAGGCGCTGAGGCAGACTCTAGCCGCAGGTCACCTTCACCAGGCTGACCCCCTCACTAACCGCGCATTAAATAGCCTGCTCTCTGAGTCCACGAGCGCAGGAACGCTCCAAGATGGCGGCGATACTTCCCTTCCTGATCCAAGAAGGCGCTCCCCGCCCACAACCTCCCCGGAACCGGACCCTCAAAACAGCGGTGAGGTTTCTAAAGAATTATGGTGCAGGTAAGGGGCAGGACAGGGTCGCTAAAAACAAGGGTAACTCGAAACAAAAAAGTTAAAGTAAATAGAAAAACAGGCAATATAAAATAAACAGACAGCGCTCTAAGCGGGCGCAACCAGCACAGAGGCCCTGAGGCAGACTCTAGCCGCAGGTCACCTTCACCAGGCTGACCCCCTCACTAATCGCACCTTAAATAGCCTGCTCTCTGAGTCCACGAGAGCAGGGATGCTCCAAGATGGCGGCGATACTTCCTACCTGATCCAAGATGGCGCTCCCCGCCCACAACCTTCCCGAAACCGGACCCGCAAAACAGCGGTGAGGTTTGTGAAGAATTATGGTGCAGGTAAGGGGCAGGACAGCGTCGCTAAAAACAAGGGTAACTTGAAACAAAAAAGTTAAAGTAAATAGAAAAACGGGCAATTTAATATAAACAGACAGCACTGTAAGCACTCGCGACCAGCACAGAGGCGCTGAGGCAGACTCAAGTCGCAGGTCACCTTCACCAGGCTGACCCCCTCACTAACCGCACCTTAAATAGCCTGCTCTCTGAGTCCACGAGCGCAGGGACGCTCCAAGATGGCGGCGATACTTCCCTTCCTGATCCAAGATGGCGCAATCCCCGCCCACAACCTCCCCGGAACCGGACCCGCAAAACAGCGGTGAGGTTCCTGAAGAATTATGGTGCAAGTAAGGGGCAGGACAGGGTTGCTAAAAACAAGGGTAACTCGAAACAAAAAGTTAAAGTAAATAGAAAAACGGCCAATTTAAAATAAACAGACAGCGCTCTAAGCGCGCGCGACCAGCACAGAGGCACTGAGGCAGACTCTAGCCGCAGGTCACCTTCACCAGACTGACCCCCTCACTAACCGCACCTTAAATAGCCTGCTCTCTGAGTCCACGAGCGCAGGGACGCTCCAAGATGGCAGCGATACTTCCCTTCCTGATCCAAGATGGCGCTCCCCGCCCACAACCTCCCCGGAACCGGACCCGCAAAACAGCGGTGAGGTTTCTGAAGAATTATGGTGCAGGTAAGGGGCAGTACAGGGTTGCTAAAAACAAGGGTAACTCGAAACAAAAAAGTTAAAGTAAATAGAAAAACGGGCAATTTAAAATAAACAGACAGCGCTCTAAGCGCGCGCGACCAGCACAAAGGCGCTGAGGCAGACTCTAGCCGCAGGTCACCTTCACCAGGCTGACCCCCTCACTAACCGCGCCTTAAATAGCCTGCTCTCCGAGTCCGCGAGTGAAGGGACGCTCCAAGATGGCGGCGATACTTCTCTTCCTGATCCAAGATGGCGCTCCCCGCCCACAACCTCCCCGGAACTGGACCCGCAAAACAGCGGTGAGGTTTGTGAAGAATTATGGTGCAGGTAAGGGGCAGGACAGGGTCACTAAAAACAAGGGTAACACGAAACAAAAAAGTTAAAGTAAATAGAAAAACGGGCAATTTAAAATAAACAGACAGCGCTCTAAGCGCTCGCGACCAGCACAGAGGCGCTGAGGCAGACTCTAGCCGCAGGTCACCTTCACCAGGCTGACCCCCTCACTAACCGTGCCTTAAATAGCCTGCTCTCTGAGTCCTCGAACGCAGGGACGCTCCAAGATGGCGGCGATACTTCCCTACCTGATCCAAGATGGCGCTCCCTGCCCACAACCTCCCCGGAACCGGACCCGCAAAACAGTGGTGAGGTTTCTGAAGAATTATGGTGCAGGTAAGGGGCACGACAGGGTTGCTAAAAACAAGGGTAACTCGAAACACAAAAATTTAAAGTAAATAGAAAAACGGGCAATTTAAAATAAACAGACAGCGCTCTAAGCGCGCGTGACCAGCACAAAGGCGCTGAGGCAGACTCTAGCCGCAGGTCACCTTCACCAGGCTGACCCCCTCACTAACCGCGCCTTAAATAGCCTGCTCTCTGAGTCCACGAGTGAAGGGATGCTCCAAGATGGCGGCGATACTTCCCTTCCTGATCCAAGATGGCGCTCCCCGCCCACAACCTCCCCGGAACCGGACCCGCAAAACAGCGGTGAGGTTTGTGAAGAATTATGGTGCAGGTGAGGGGCAGGACAGGGTCACTAAAAACAAGGGTAACACGAAACAAAAAAGTTAAAGTAAATAGAAAAACGGGCAATTTAAAATAAACAGACAGCGCTCTAAGCGCGTGCGACCAGCACAGAGGCGCTGAGGCAGACTCTAGCCGCAGGTCACCTTCACCAGGCTGACCCCCTCACTAACCGCGCCTTAAATAGCCTGCTCTCTGAGTCCTCGAACGCAGGGACGCTCCAAGATGGCGGCGATACTTCCCTACCTGATCCAAGATGGCGCTCCCTGCCCACAACCTCCCCGGAGCCGGACCCGCAAAACAGTGGTGAGGTTTCTGAAGAATTATGGTGCAGGTAAGGGGCAGGACAGGGTCGCTAAAAACAAGGGTAACTCGAAAAAAAAGGTAAAGTAAATAGAAAAACGGGCAATTTAAAATAAACAGACAGCACTCTAATCGCGAGCGACCAGCACAGAGGCACTGAGGCAGACTCTAGCAGCAGGTCACTTTCACCAGGAGAAACACTTCTTCAGACTGTGAAGGCTGCCATCTTCCTGGGTCACAACCTTTTGTCTACATGCAGGATAGCGATCCCCCAGTCTTGCAAGTGCCGCGGGTACCTGGAGGTAACTACTCAGTAACTGTTTGTTTCCATTTAAGGTGGTCATGCTATTCTAGTCAACGTGGTGCCAGCAGGTGCAATGTGTATTGTTGGCGGATCTGGTTGAGTGACTGAGGTGCTGGGCCACAAGGCATAGTCAAAGACCAGTGACTGCTAGACCATTCCGCTAATGGGAAAGTTTGGAAATTGTATATACAGTAAAGTGTATATACAATGTGTATCTGGTTTAGATTTCAGTGTGTGTGTAATTCAAACATTAGTGTTTTATACATACGGTGTGGAGTCTTTTTGTGGCGTATGCAGTGTGTTGCAAGGGTGATGATGTGCCAACACTTTACACTTGGACCCCAAGGATAAGCTTGACTGCTCGATGCAAAGCTACCCAAGGGTGAGCATAGGCTATGAGACGTGTATAGTACTCATCCTGTCTTTAACTGTGAATTTTGACTGGTTTTGATGAGTCCCAGCCCGCCAGAAACCACTGGGTCTAACACAAGTGCAGGACGATTCAATACATATCTCAGAATGACATTTTGGCTATGGATGGACAGGAAAGATTTGAACCATTTGAGAAATTTGTTTGATGCTTTGAGCAATGATCAGAGGCAGTCAAGGATCATATCATGGACAAATGTTTTCAATGTAGAATAGGCATTAAGCAGATCACCTTCTGTTTCTGAGTTCATCATATTTCAGTGGCATAGTCAATTGATTGAAGATTGTATATATATCGCAGAATTCAATGTGGGGTCATAGTTGTGCAATGACTGTTCTTGCCAGGATTTCCCAGCTGCACTGTAGTGATGCAATTTAAAGGTAGATGTTGTGGTCTTCTTGGTTAAGGTAACCTTCTTTTGGAGGTATTTGATCTGAGTGTTTTAAGACCTTGGCACTTTTCTCTTTCCCAGAAAGCTGTTCATGAAGGCTGTGGCTAGTATTAGTATTAGTGTTAGCTGTGGATGCAGTGGGACATGTTTCAAAGTTCTTGTAAGAGAATTTTTTTTCCAAGTCGCTATTTGAACTAGCAGTCACCAGGTGCCTTTGTATTGGTGCTACTGTTTTCGCGCTATAACATCGCCAAGTGTTACCAAGCCTACATGTACAAACAAACTTCTATTTGAAACACTACTGCTAACACCTTTATTCATCGTTGTCTACTGAGAATTCTCAATGCAGGCTGCAGCACAACTAACATGTCTCGGAAGGGAACATTGTTTAAAATTAATGCGATACAACGCATTCCATTACAAAGGGGTCATTACGATGAACATATTGTTTCATCGCGTACCATTATAACGCAAGTCATTACAACAACTTGGTGTAGGGGGAAGAAGGTGTTGGATTTCAAATCCAACACCTTCCCTACTATTGCACAGACTGGAGTTGGAATAGTAAATTATACTATTCCAAATTCCAGCAACCCCTACAGCTAGTTGTTGTAACGACTTGTGTTGTAATGGTGTACAATGTACTAACAAGCAGTCATTATAATGACCGCATTGTAATGACATGCATTGCAAACTCATGCATTGTAACATGGCCTATTCATCTGGTAATTGTGTTCCTCAATGCCGTAGCTTCTTGACCACTTAAAGGCTCATGAAGTCTAATTCAGAAACAAATAGATTTACTGTCCGTAGGCACACTGGAAAAAAATATCAATTGTCAAGCACAGTCTCTGGAAAAGGGCATGATTTATATACTTTAGTCACTCTACAACATCGACTCAGAATCCTACTATAATCCTGCAAGACAGTGAAATCTTGTGAGTCTCCCTCAAATAGATCTAACAAATATAACTCTTTGAGCGATTGAGTCTGTTTTTATTTCAAATACAATAATCAACTGTATGATCTAAGTCTTGTACATATATCAGTGGCATCAGAAGTGGGGCCAATGTGTGCATTACATTCTTTTTCCAAAGTGCTTTCTGTCATCTTTCTGTTCAAATATTATTAAAAGAGTACTAAACAATCCTACAGATGAACTTCATATCTTTGCCTAAAAAGCTAGCTTAGAAGCCACAACAGCAAGTATGTCCTTAGAGTTTGGATGGTGTAGGAAATGGTATTTGTGGAACCACCTTTAGGGTATTGTCATGTTTAAAGTTGGCTGGTTTATAATTGGGCTGTGGGACTGGTAATGTTGGCTACAGCTATGAGTTTTGTGGATCTTTTGACTTTGTGATGAAGGTGGCTTTAGTGGAACATTGTTCCTGTGACAGATGAAAGCAAGATGTTGTGTTCTAACATGAGATGGCTATTCGTACCACTTTCAGCAGTTCTCAAGACATACCAATGCCTCTAAATGCTTGTACAAAACATATTTAAAAAAATATATTAGTTTGACCTCCTGCCACTCTGAGCCACTCCTCCAGCATACTTTCCGCCAGCTCCCCGTCACCCTTGCTACTCAATTATCATGTAAAGCTCTAGTTCACACCATGGCTCCATGCCCCTTCGTGTGTCCAGCAAGCACTCTGTCCAACCCTCGCTACGTGTCCCAACCGTGAGGGACATATTGGTCGGCATGGCCGGTACCCAAGTGCCATTGTGCCTCCCCCATGTGGGATGCAAGACACTTGCGTTTGATCAACTCTGCCCCCTTTACAGGACACCAGCAGTGGCTGCCTGCCCGGATCTAGGTCTAGTGAGCACTCAGGCCTTCCTCTGCCCCATGCTCACACAAAGGTGGTTGCATGCCGGCCCCCGCGCCCCACTCAGCATTTCCTACATCTGCTATCTGTGCCCCCCTTGTGGGACATCAGACCATCCACAGCAGGTTAGTGCTGAGGCCTCATTTTCGGTCATCCAGCAGACCAGGTCCCCCGCATGATACTCCAGCTCTCTGTGTGTCCACAGTTTGGCTGTGCCTTAGGCTCAGCACCTCACTCCTGTTTGCCCACTACAAAGCATCGGCCCTTGTTAATGGGAAACCCCGCGAGTTGCTATCCTCGATATGTCTACGGGACACACCGTATTGGGTGGGTGCCTTTTCTACACACAAGTCTGATCTCTTGCTTGACTGTGCCCACCGGCCAGCAATGGTCAATGCGTCTCACACATGACAGTGCCTCCAATCACCTACTATTCCTCCCTTGCAAGCCTCAGAGGTCCGCATCGTCTGCTGTGATCTCCCCATTCCTTTGCCTCCGGCCTTGCAACAACTGGATTGTTGTTGTTGATGCTCTCATATGCACCCTTTCTACTGTTAAAACCATCAACCACACAATTTATCTGGGTCAATTAGGTACTCTTGCTCCATGTCACACTTGCCACCAGCTTTAAGAGATGCGCAAACAGGATACATTATTCTACCTCTCCTCTTCACATTCTGCGCACCAACTGAATGAGTTCCCTCTTGTGGGCACACAATACTTGTTTTTTTCAATTACTCTATTTGATCTTCTTCCACTTTAACTCCACAACCCTAAATAATTAGGTTGGTTTGGCGCATATACCCTTTGGCTAGTATGCCAGGACAGATGTGGCGAATTCTTTAACTAATGATGGTGAGTCACACATCTTTGCACTAATTCATATATGTACTAATTAGTGGCATGTTGTCCAGTATTTTGACTCATGAGCGGATATACTGCAATTCTATTCAGCTTAGTCTTTCATGCACTGTCTAAATTGCACTTGCTTCATTGTAAATACTGCATGTTACTTTTGTCTCACCGCAGCTTCCACGGTGAACATACTGAACAGCAGGACCACTGGTTCAGTATAACACACTGTTGATACTGCACATACATTTCTACATGTACTTGTAGTTCATTCAGTTGCAGTAGCTGTACACTCGACCCTGATGAAGGCCATGACACTCGAAACAGGTACCCAGGCCGAAACATGTTGGTCATATACTAACACAGAAGCCTCTAATGATGACAGCTGTGTTATCAGCTATTTGTTTTTAATCCTGTCACAAGGTACCCAATTAAAGTTGTTACATAGCTAACCCTGTAACCAGTTTTAACCATGTTCACCTTAGCACTGCACATCTCACTAAGCACACCAAGCACACATAAGGTTTTAGTTCAACTCGCTTCATCAATACCAAAAAATCCCTGTGCTCCTCCCTCGTAGCAAGGGGGTTGTAGCCCACATAACGACTAGGTCTTTCACGCGAGGAGGCACCCCTATGATGAAGCATAAAACCTTTGGTATGTTATGGGAACCGCCCTTAAAGGGATTCCCCCTCCGGTACATGGTTGAGTAGCCCTTGTTGCACTTTACACCGCTCTATTTGGACCAGTGGCCTCTTTTGTGTTTTGAGATTGATACTCTACCAGAGTACCATTCTGGTCATACCATCATTTAATCTCTTCCTGGCTTGCTTGAAGGTTTTCCTGAGCAAGCTTCCAGAAGTGACCGGCCTGGTTTTTGAAGGCCAGTATGTAGCTAAATACAACCTGGGCAAGTTTCCTGGGAGCTTTCTCCCAGCCTTCTTTCACCAAACTGTGAGGTCCTATTACAGGATGTCCACACATCAATTTGAAGAGACTGAACTCTAAGGATTTCCGCTGTGCCTCTCTGTAAGCAAACAGAAGGCATGGCAAGAGGTCGTCCTACTTACGCCTCAGGTGGTCTCCTAGACACTTGATCATGCCTTTTAAGGGTTTGGTTGAATCTCTCAACCAACCTGTTTCCTTGGGGATGGTATAGAGTGGGGGTGAATGTTTTGATTAGTTCTGCATTCCGTCCATCAATTGTGTGTCTTTTGAATTTGTAAATTACACCACACTCCTCCTATAGTGACATTTTATAGCTGGATATGAAGTTGGTACCACGGGCAGATACCTCCTCTCTCAGGAAACCCATGCAGGTAAAGATCCCCATCAATTCACGGCCCACCACAGGGGCTGTGATTGTCCTGAAAAGAATAGCCTCCGGGTACCAGGTGGCATGGTCCACCAAGATCAGGCTGTACCTGTTGCCTAAAGCTGCATTGGGGATCCGGTGGCCCTACAATATCAAATACCACCACTCAGTAGGGGTGCTAACCACAGGAATAGGTTGGAGAGGATCCTTAATTTCCTCTCACTCTTACAACTTGCCTGACAGATCTGGCAAGACCCACAGTTCGTATGTGAGTGCATTTGCATTTGGGACAGGTGGAAGCGGGTGACAAGCCTGGCAAAGGTCTTGTCGTGCCTCAAATATCCTGCCAAAATTCACATCAAGAGCCAGACCCAGTAGGAAGGTTCTGAAGAGGTGGGGTACCACCAGCACACTGGCAGACCCAGGCTCAGCAACCTTAGGCTCACTATTCAAGAGACCATTCTTCCAGTAGATCCAGTGTGATCCAGACTCGTCACCAGCTGCCTGGTCTGCCGCCTGCTTGTGCCGGCCAAATAGAGTACGGCATTCCATTTGCTTTTTGCTGAATTCCTCCCTGGAGGGACCACCCCTGCTGCCAAGGGGTCAGCTCAGGTAGGTCGCCCAGTTTGGTCACACGCTCTCCTATAGGCTTAAGGGCATCCCCCTCAAGTTGTGCCTCCTCTCAGACCATGGGAACTTCTGAAGCAGGTTTCCGGTACTCCCTGCACCTCCTCATACTGACGGGCACCTGAGACACTCTTTCAGGCTCTTGGTTCTCTTGATTGCCCTTACTGGCTGCCATTGGCTAAGTGGTCACACATGCCAACTCAGGCAGACCCACCATCTTCTGATAAGCCCGGCATTCCACCCTCCCCCAAGAGGAACTCTCCAGGTCATTGCCAAGCAGATAATCAACAGGCATGGTAGGACTCACAAATACTCTCACAGCACTGAGACCACCCCCCCCCCCCGCACAAAAAGAACCTGTGTCACCTTACACAGGTGTTCTGCGTTTTCTGTTGCAACTACTGGGTAAAGCACATTGGAGAATATCAGCTCTTCAGATACCAAATGACACCTGACAGATGTCACGCTGGCTCCTGTGTCTCACAGAACTTCCAACTCTCTGTCCATTGATGGTCACCCACTGCCGGTATTTCTTAGTGTTCTCGGGCAGGAGGGTTTTCTGGACCATTTCACTGTCCCCTAGTGGGACAAGGGTCATTTCAGCTGGCTCACACCCACCACTTGAAACCAAATCTTTCTCACTAACCAACCCAGGTGACAGTGCACCACTGGCTGCTGGTATTGCTCAGGAGAAAACAACTAGGGGTTGGCTCTAATCAGTAAGGCTGAGCCCAAATCCTTAAAGAACAAAAGTGAAGTGCCAGTACTGATATGGGTTGATTTAAATAAACAAATAATCAACCAGAACTCGAAGAGACATTCAAGAACGGGGATCGCTAGTTAATAGCTTTTTATTTTAGCAATTTTTTGAAAAAAACATTACTCTTAAATTTTCAGTTCATCATACAAAGAGACACATATTCAAAAAGGATACATAATACATTAAAAAGAAACTAACTGTGTATCAGTCATTCATTCCTTGTTTACATGCATATAACAAGCATATAATAACATTCAACCAATCGGAGAAAAAAGGCAACAAAAATATATAATACAATATGTATACAGTGTGATACAAAAAGAGAAAACAAAGCCACAGTCTGCAAGACGATTTTACAATGGTATTAGAAAAAATAATTTATCCTAAGTACATTCCTTTATATTGAACCAAGTGGTCAAAAAATCCTTTAGAACTATTAGTTCTAGGTAATGTACAACAAGGGGCGGCAGGAAAGGTTCATTCGATATCCTGCAGCTCTCGCAGACCAAGATGTGGCAAAGCCTACGCGATTCGAATCCCACTAAGTTCTTTGGCATTCTCTTCAGGGCCTCATGTGGTATCTAAGAAGAAAGACCATCAAGCAAAACAAAAGAAAAAGTAAGAAACAACAGTTTACCAGTTGATGAGAAGATTGCAGGACAGGACACCAACGGAGCTAGCCGGCAGACCCAAGCAGACCCCCAGCAGCTTACCAATAAGTGCGGATGCCGAATGATCCGGACGGCATCAAAGTTAACTAAAGAAACTTGAGTCCGGATCTGGAGATTAAAAACGTAAAAGTAGTGTCATTCGGAATTAAAGGCATTAAGTCAGGAGATGGCCTAATTGACTAATAGAGGATGATAGAATGCCTGTTCTTACTCACCTCATGTATAAAGTGCAACAGTCTTTCTTTTTAAAGTGTCCGTAGGGAGGCGGTGAAGTGAAGCCAGGATCAGAACAAGAGCCTATTATGGAAATAGAGAAATCTATTTAGGATAAAATCGACCTGTTACTTGGCGGTGAAGAAAAGGGGGAGTAAATATCGGTTCTCACCCCAGAAATGGAACAAAGTGTTTCGAGGCCGGACGGAGTGGAACAATCATTTAATGGTCGGTCTCTATAGTCTAAACAAACAACAGGACGGGTTACTGGGGTTGAAGTGCCTCGCATCGTTTACCAAGATAAACATCGTGCAAGTGTCTTACCGGTATGAAGGTCTTCGGAAGCTTTAGAAGTCTAGAGTTTGGTGAGGTCGGGCGTGTGGCTGCTTTATACTATAAAATTGGTAAAGGAAAGGGTTATACTTTTAGAAAAGGGGGATTGGTAGAAATTAAGAGCTACGAGAGAGATGGCCATTTAGTCAGCTTACCGAGCTTCGTTGCGTCTATAAGATGAAAAGGGCCAAATGGAAGAAGTTGTGCTTAATTTGAATCCCTAAAACAGGAATTTATACAGAAAAATCAGCGGATTTGAGCGCAAAACACAAGGAGAATCACATTTTATTACAGAAGCTGGGGCTTACCGCAAGTGGTGCGGAATTCAAATCAGAGTTTGGGATTTATCATCGGAACAATCGGCTTCTATGTAGCAGCCATAGAGCACACTATCTAAAAAAGAAACATTTTCTCTGTCATTGTAAATATCGACGCAGATTTGCAAAATTGACAAAGGGGGCTTAAGGGGGGAGTGGTATACTTACTCGCGGCTTCAAACAATAGACGGACCGATGGTGTTCTGACCGGCACTACACCTTGGCGCATGCGTTTTGCAAACAAGGGCAGGGTTTTCGACCTTGTTTATATCTACGTCGTGTTTAACGAAGAACCGCCTTGAAGAGTGGAGGCGTGGGAAATATGTTGGAGGCCTAGGTCCGAATGAAATCCTGGGCCACACCATGGTTACGTGGGTACCAGGTCGGGGGATGGCGGATGAAGTAACGGTTGCTGGAAACGCAATTATTTAGGGGAAACCGGGGAAACAGCTGGCATAGTCCTGCGTGGGATTACACTAAGTGAGTTTAAAAATACCCATGTGTAATGTAGCACTCCATTGACAAACATATGGGTGAGATCTATATAAGAGAAAAGGGCATCTTGACAGCGAAAGTATAGCTGGAGAAGGAGAGGTAAAGCCGCATACACTTAAAGTTTCTGCACAAGGATTAATTAAGGTCAGAATTACAATTTGAAAATTTCACTCAATTCATTGAGGCCTGATGTAGCCGTATCAAATTTTACAATGAGAAATGCCTCTCTTTTAGACAGTTGCAAATTCCTATCGCCTCCTCGAGGATCTTTTTCGACTCGCGATATCACTGTCCATCTGAGGTCACTTATTTCATGTTGCATCCGTGTCCAATGGTGTACTAATGGAGCATTTTCAACTTTTCTTTTTAGTCTAGATTTGTGTTGAGAGATACGTTGACGTACCTCTTGGTTGGTTTTTCCTATATACAGGCGTTGGCATGGGCATTTTATGCCGTAAACTACAAACTTAGATTTGCAATTGCTGAATGCATTATGCTTCCAGGAGATACCGTTGTGTTAGAAAAGGGGCCCTTCAATTGTAGATTCACAGCAGAGACAGGTACCACATTTGTGGTGTCCTATTACGGGAGGCAATCCCATCATTTGGCGTAGAGTTAAATGTTTCGGAGTTGGCATAGCCGCTCGAACTATATGATTGGCAATACTGTTTTCTTTCTTGAAAGCAAACAAGGGGAGTTCTTTAAGACTCGCATCTAAGTTTTTTACTAAGTGACAGTTTTGTCCAATGACCCGTTTGAGCCGGTTGGCATTTGGACAAAACGTGGTGACACATACTTGTCGCTTCAAATCAGGCTTGTTTTTCCGTTCTAGGAGTGTCTCTCTTGGGGTCCACTGGGCTCTCTTCATACAGTTTTTAACCAGTTTTTTAGGGTACCCTCTGTCACAGAGTTTGGTTATCAAGTTCTCAGAATGATGATGGAAATCCTCTTTATACGTGCAATTTCTGCGGACACGCAGAAACTGCCCGTACGGGAGGTTTTCTTTGAGGCTTCTGGGATGGTTACTGTCAAACATTAAAGATTTATTTCGGTCAGTAGGTTTGACAAATAACGTGGTAGCCAGTTTGCCTTCTTTGGGAAACACCTCTACATCAAGGAATGCAATTTTGGTGGTTGACTGGGTAAGCCACAAGGACTACCTGCCGTTTAGGAAAGCGTTGAAAACACATCTTTTCCCGGAAATTGTCTGAGCAGTGAGAAGTGTATTCGTCCAGAAGTTCAAAGCGCCAGGATGCCCTCTGGGTGACAGGTCTGCGCTCTACAAGTACACAAAATAAATAATTAAAATAATAAATAAATAATAAATAAATAAATAAAAAATAAGACAGAATTTTATGTCCAAGGTCCTGGTATTTAGCCATTGGTGGAACAGGGACAAAGTGTCACTGCCTCCTGTCCATACCATGAACACATCATCAATAAATCGGAGCCAGGTCCCGATATATTGATGAAATGGATTGTTATTATGTATGTAGGTGTTCTCATACATTGACATAAAAAGTACTGCTAGCTCCGGTGCAAAGGGGCAGCCCATGGCTACCCCTTTGACTTGATAGTAGAATTCTCTGTCGAAGCAGAAATAATTTTTCTTTAATGCAAACGCTGCAAGATCCACAAGAACTTTTGTGGGTACTCGCATCGGCCGGGGTCTGGAGTCCAAAAAGTAGGACAGTACCGCCACGACTTCATCTTGGGCAATCTGCGTGTACAGGGACGTCACGTCTAAGGTGACTAGGGAGTCCCTGTTCTCACAGTAGTTGATATTCTCCAATTTATTGATGAAGTCTGTAGTGTCCTGTAAATAGGATATCACCTGGCTCATGAATTCTTTGAGGAAACAGTCTACGTACTTGGCAACTGGCTCAAGCAAAGAACCACATCCTGCCACAATGGGTCTGCCTGGCGGATGATCTTGGCTCTTATGGATTTTAGGCAGTAGATAGAACATAGGTGTTTTGGGGTGTTTGATTTGTAAATATTCGAGTTCTTTGGGACCAACAAATCCTTGCTCAAAACCTTCCTGTATTAGGGCGAAGAGTTCATTCTGCAGTTCTGAAGTGGGATCTTTACCTATCTTTCGGTAGCAACTAGGGTCATCTAGCTGCTTCATCACCTGGTGGTATAGTCATTCGCGTCCCACACTACTATAGCACCGCCTTTGTCGGCCTGCTTGATTATCACAGAGGTGTCATTTTTTTGATTATTTAGGGCCATCATCTGATTTTTGGTGGTATTAAATTTCACAAATTTTCTTTCCTGTTCCATAGCTGAGATGGCAGACAGGACACTTTTTTCAAAGGTCACTAGTTCTTTCGGAATTTTGTTGGCCGGCGGACAGAAAGTGGATCTATTTCTTAGACCTGTGACTTCCACGGAGCTTTAAATCGGATTCTCACTAAAGAAAAGGGTCAGTCTCAATTTTCTGCAGAATTCAATGAATTCGGATTTCATCTTGACAAAGTCTGTCCTTTTAGAGGGAACAAATGATAGACCCTTTGCCAAGATGCTTTCCTCTTCCTGTGTAAGTACCGTTTTAGAGAGGTTAAAGATTGGCGACGCTTTTAGTTTTTGTAGTGCTGGCGCCGTGTTTTCATTTCCCAGGGGATTGTGTATCTCACCCTGCCCCTGAGGCATGTCTGGCCTCTCGATAAAAAAGGGGAATTAGACGATTGCCCTCCGGATCATTCGGCATCCGCACTTATTGATAAGCTGCTGGGGGTCTGCTTGGGTCTGCCGGCTAGCTCCGTTGGTGTCCCGTCCTGCAATCTTCTCATCAACTGGTAAACTGTTGTTTCTTACTTTTTCTTTTGTTTTGCTTGATTGTCTTTCTTCTTAGATACCACATGAGGCCCTGAAGAGAATGCCAAAGAACTTGGTGGGATTCGAATCGCGTAGGCTTTTGCCACATCTTGGTCTGCAACAGCTGCAGGATATCGAATGAACCTTTCCTGCCGCCCCTTGCTGTACATTACCTAGAACTAATAGTTCTAAAGGATTTTTTGACCACTTGGTTCAATATAAAGGAATGTACTTAGCATAAATTATTTTTTCTAATACCATTGTAAAATCGTCCTGCAGACTGTGGCTTTGTTTTCTCTTTTTGTATCACACTGTATACATATTGTATTATATGTTTTTGTTGGCTTTTTTCTCCGATTGGTTGAATGTTATTGTATGCTTGTGATATGCATGTAAACAAGGAATGAATGACTGATACCCAGTTAGTTTCTTTTTAATGTATTATGTGTCCTTTTTGAATATGTCTCTCTTTGTATGATGAACTGAAAATTTAAGAGTAATGTTTTTTTCTAAAAATTGCTAAAATAAAAAGCTATTAACTAGCGATCCCCGTTCTTGAGTGTCTCTTCGAGTTCTGGAGGATTATTTGTTTATTTAAATCAACCCATATCATTACTGGCACTTCACTTTTGTTCTTTAAAGGTATTGCTTAGGGGCACTGGCGGTCCCCTCTCATGTGATCCTCCTGATCACATGCAGAACACTTACGGGGTCCCCTATCTCCAGGTCTCCCCATACAGGGCCATGGCTTTTTCACACTGGGGCTGGGAATCCTTATCCTGGGAACTAGTTTGGGACCCTTTAGAGAACTCATTCTGGTTATCCTTCTCCCCACACTCTTCTGCTGGGCACCCTGTCCACCCTTTCCTGGGTTTTACCCATACATTTTATGGACCCTGGCACTCGTCCAGTGGTCCGCCTCCTGAGCAAGCTTCCTGGGGTTGGTCAGCTAACTATCCATCAGATGCAGGTGCAGCTCTGGAACGCAAAGACTATATAAGTGTTCCCATGCAATTAAATCGTTTTTTGATAATCAAGTTTATTGATTTTATAAAGTGAAACAAAAGAAAACAATGCCAGCTCTTAGTACAGCGATCCTTGCATAGCAATGACGAAAAATAAATAGCCCCCCAGCATACATTATTCAACACATGAGTAGCACACAACATTGTCTGTATCGAAGTCCATAGGTGATCATCAGGAATGTGCAGTCTTCTACCACCCTGACCCATTTGCCCCATACCCTTCAAAACTTCTTGGGACAGCCCGAGCCGCATACATTGGTTGCTCCTGCGCTCCGCACCAATCCAGCCCTCTGCGTCAACGTGTCATGGAAGGAGCTGTTGGCTCCAACCAGAGAGCTGCAATGTCCCGTTTAGCCACCATCAATGCCACATTTAAACAAATATTTTCGGCTCTGGACCCATCCAATCCCTCAGCAACGCCCAGAAGTATGGTCACCGGGCTAAAGAGAACCTCCCACCCCAGGACATCAGTGAGTTCCTCTGTCACTGACTCTCAGTAGCACATGATCATAGGACAGAGCCATACCATGTGATAACTACAGCGGGGACAGGAAGCATCAGGTAGGAGCCCAGCATGATGAAGATGCAATGGCGTGAGGTAGGCCGCATGTGAGTAGTATACTTGAACTAATCAGAGCCAAGCTGAGGCTGTAACAGTTTTGGGGGCCATCAATGCATACCTCCAGTTAGCATCATTCAGGGAGCCACGGCAACCCTCCCACTTATCCCATAGATGAGAAAGGGAACTGGGGGTGTTATTTGTGAGGGAACAATAGATGCTGGAAATCCCTCCTTTCCCCAGATTGCCAGTCATGACCTGGGCTTCAGGTGGACTATTTTTGGGTAAGGAGGTCCCCTCTGAGACGTGGGCATGGAGATAGTGGCGCAGCTGTAGGTAACAGTAAAACTAGGAAGCGTGGAAAGAGAAGCGGGTCTGCAGATCAGGGAAATCACATATGTGGCTCCCGCACCAGACATCCCCAAGTTGTGAGATCCCAATCAGATCCCAGGCTCTGAAACCCGAAAGAGCGGTGACGTCCTTGAGCTACATTCAGCACCACAAGGGGGTGTATCGGGTTAGTTTGCCCGACCAGTGGGTGTGGTGCAGGGAGACCCGCGAGGCCAAAAGCACCCCGCGCGAGACCTCGGTCAAAGAGTGGGAGATAGCGGTTCTGTAGAGCATCCCCTGAATGTTGGAGAAGCCCAAGTTATGTAGCTCAAGGCGGTACACCGGGTCTGACCAGCCACCATTAAACCAGTCATGGACTGTGAGGAGCCGAGTTGCTAAATATTATAAATACAGGTTTGTCATGCCCAAACCACCATCAAAGGGTGGTATCCTGCACTGGGCAAGAGCCAACCTCGGTCGCTGACCTCCCAAACCGTCCATCCGTCCATCACCCGAAACCAGGAGCATGCGAAGGAGAGGTGTGTGTTCCGAAGCATATAGAGAAAACAGGGCAGGACCATCATCTTAAAAAGGGCTATCTTGCCCAAAGGGTTTAGTGGCAGCGTTTGCAATTTAAGGAGGCCCGCACTAACCCGTTTCACAAGAGGGGTGACGTTGAGAGACCAGGCGAGTTCGGGAAGGAGGGCCACCCAGAATTCCAAGTACTTGAATGACTGCCGGAAAAGAGGAATCGAGGATTGCCAATCAAAGCATTCTCTCGACAAATGGAGGGGGATCAAAACCGACTTGGCTGCATTCAAACGGAGGCAGGAGACTTGCTCAAAAAGGCGCAGGGCTCAGAGATATCAAGGCCCTGATCGAGCTAGGTCTGACAAAAAGAACAGAACATCATAAGCCTAAAGGGCAATCTTGTCCTCTGCCAGACCGGGCTATTGCCATCATGTGAGAAGCGGATCGGTACGAATAAGAGAAGCTAAGGGCCCCATCACTAGTGCAAAAAGAAGGGGCAAAAGAGAGCAACCCTGCCTCGTGACCGTTCCAATGGGGAAGGGGTGTGTGAGGGCGCCATTGACCAGCACCTGGACTCGCGGCTTGCAGTACAGTGTCTTGACCAAATTACAAAAGGGGATCCCAAATCCCATCTCCGACAACACTACCTCCAGATATTGCCAATCAACTGAATCAAATACTTTCTCTAATCCACGAGGAGCAAAGACAGATAAGGGGTCAGTTGTTGTTGATTCGCCAAAGCGAGGTGGAGCCTTCTGAGGCAGTGGCTGGTTCCCTGTGAGGGCATGAATCCACATTGGTCCATCTGGACCAGTTTATCCAAGTAGGGGTGTATGCGGTTTACCAGGATCGAGGCAAATATTTTGAGTTCCGAATTAATGAGAGAGATGGGGCAATAATCAATTATCGGAGCAGTGGGCCGAGATAGGTTGAGACTTGGGAATCACTACGATAGTGGCCAGATCTGTTTCAGGACGGAAGGAGCCGCGGTCAGCCGCCTCATGATACATTGCTAGAAGGATGCATAGATCTCCAGTGGCATCTTACCCTGCAGGAAATAGCATCGTTAATTTCTTTCAGAGTAATTGGGAGATCTAGGTCCTCCGTCTCAGTATCGCTGAGCCGCATGAGGGGTACCCCTCCCTCCGGAGGAGCTCTGGGAGTGCGAGGTCTGGAGGCTGGACAGCATATAGAGAGGCATTTTAAGAGGCAAAGCACTGAACCACCGCTATGGGGGTCTGATGGGTCTCCCCGTGGGAATCGGTCACTTCTGGGATAATACGGTGCGCCATCGGATAAGTGGCTAAGTGGTGGAGAAGCTTTCCATTTTTATCTCCCCATCCATACACTCGGCCCATGGAGGATTTCCATAGCAGCTTAGCGCACTCCATGGTGGCCTGCTTGATCTCATCCCTCAAAAACGCCAGTTTCCAATCCTGAGCCTCCGTATTCTCACCAGGCGGGTGGGCTTCCACCTGGGCAGCTTGGCCTCCAGAAGTGTGAGCCAGGCCTCCTGTTTCGTATAATGGAGTTTGAGTTGGCCTTGGGCAAAGCCACGAATGGCGGCCTTGCTGGCCTCCCACAAAGTACCAGGAGATGAGACCAAGCCCTGATTAGTTATGAATTATTGACGCAGTTCATCCCCTAAGTGTTTCCGGAAGTCTTTGTCCTTGAGAAACCAGGCGTTGAGCCTCCAAATCGGGTACAATGAGGCCGGGAGGCCTCCCATTTGCATAGAGACTGGGGAATGATCTGAGAGGCCCCTGGAAAGAATGGTGATGACCTGGATTGACCGACAGTCCAGGGCCGGAAGGAAGAAATAGTCCAGTCTGGCATGCATGTGGAGGGAGGCTGATGTGTGAGTGAACATACAAGTGGTTGGGTGCCAGAGCCTCCAGGTATCTCCGAGGCCTAGAGTCGCAGCCCAGTTCAAAAGAAGCGCAGATTGGGAAACATGAGAGGCAGAAGGCGCTGCAAAAGAATCAAGGCCCGGGTCCATAATTGTGTTGAAGTCCCCCCCCAACAACGGTCATCCCCAGAGGCAGGGCAGCCATAAGCAGAGCAAGACGCTGAAGTGTGGAAGATAGCAGAGAGGGGGAGTACACCGTGATCAGATTCAGGGATTGGTACCCAATGTTCCCTTCCAGGATAACAAAGCAGCCTCCTGGATCATGTACCACTTGACACGCCACAAATGGAAAAGCGCAACGCATCAGGACCGCCACCCCCCGAGATCCACAGGTAAAGCCAGAGTGATGCAATTACATCTTACAACCACTGATTGTCAGTTACCTTGCTGCCCTTTATACAACCATCCAGTGCCCTGCAAATAAGATTCACACATTCAACCTGTGTGAGACACCATTTTCTTAAAAGATCTCAATTTTTCCCTATACTGCTCAAGGGTGTGCACATTCCTGAGACATAAGGCGTCATTCATGTGGGGTTAAGTAGATTCCCCACTTCCTCCAGGGGTGTCAGGGTGTTCCTCCCATTGGCCTCAAAGTGTTTCCATAAGCCTGCTCCTAAAGCTTCTCTGGGACCTCATTCATGCAAAGTGCTGCATCATAACTTGCAAACCATGCATAAATTTCCTTCCCCTTCTGAAAATTCTGTACGTGATCCTTAGGAATGTGTACCTTCTCCACAGGCTACAATGGCTGCACACTGCCACCATTTGAAATGAAATCTGCATGCTTGCCCTTGATGTGTAGCTCCTTCAAACTTAACTCATTAGCCAACAAGTGTTTTTTCTAGTCTAGAGCAAGGACCATCTCCTTCTCTTTCTCCTATTGTTTGTGCTCCTTTTCAAACCTTTAGATTTCCACGTCATATCTGACCTTCTCAAGCCGTCTTTCGTGCTCTCTCCTGTCGCCTGTGCTCCAGCTCCTATGGGGACAAATTCCTGAATGACACACTGCTGCCATTCCTAGAAGGTGCTCCAACAGGCAAATCCTGAGCATTAAAAACCCATTGATGGTTCTGTAATTCCAGATCCAAATTCTAATCCTCAACCTCCCCATCCTCTTTTGCTTCCACATGGCCCTCAGCACCTTTTGCAGCTCCACCTTCCTGAGGGAGCTTTACATTAGGCATCCAAAATCTTTGCAAAACTATTAAGGTTGATCCACTTTGTAAGACTGCAACTTCTCAAATTCAAACACACATTTTGCAACATCACTTGCTGGTTCAGCGGGGAGAGACATAGTATGTAGATACTTCAAGGGTTATCAAAATAAGTCAAAAGCAGTATGTGGTCGCGTAATGGTCTGCACTCAGCAGTAGTGTAAACTTATCAATGTATGTCAAGTGCAAATACAAGTCCAAATCCCACCACTGCCACCAATGTTGGAAATGGGGGTTTCTAATTGGCAGGTATGTACATTGTCTAAGAAGGGAGCCTTACATCTAGTCAGGATAAGGGTGTTACACACTTTAGATAACCCCTGCTCACACCCTTGGTAGCTTGGCAAGAGCAGACAGGCTTATTTATCCCAAAAGCAATGTGTAAAATATTTGCACCCAGACACACAGCAACAAAGTGAAAAAACTACAGAATGGACACCACACCAGTTTAGAAAATTAAAGTGGCTTTATCTATACCAAACAAGATCAAAACAACAAAAACCCAACTACACAATTCAAAATATGACTTTTAAAAGGTTTCAAGCAATTCTGTTCAAAGAAAACTATGGATGTGTGACTTTTACACCAAGTGCCTCAAATACATCAAAATATACAAGATCAAACAGCTGCAGAGAGAGTAGAAGTGTCGAAAAACAAAGCAATGCGTTAGTTCCTGAATCCTTGGGAAAAGGTGATGTGACAGTTCTGCTGCATGCAGGAAAAGTGATGTGTTGAATTCAGACTGTAGGGGGAAATGATGCGTCTATTCCAAGATGGTTCTGGTCTGAAGGTGATGTGTTGGAAACTTGCTGCACAGGTGCAATGTGCGAAATTCCAGGACACATTGGAGCTCGATGCCGCAGCGGCAAACAGGTGCTGCATCGGTTTCTTCCACCACGGTCCCACAATGCATGCATGCTTTCAGCCTGCGTTTGAGTCGGTACGGTGATCTAGGGTTTTGTAGATCGGTGCACAGGACTTGGTGTGCCACCTTTTTTTTCAACTTCTGGCAGGCGCTGCGTCAATTCTTTGACCGCCTGGCGGCAGAGCATGGAAATTCTCCCACTCTGGAGTGCTGTGTCAGAAAAACAGGTGCCGGAAGGGCAATGCATCGATTTACTTGGTTTCTTCAAGTTTGTCCGCTCCCAGCAATAGGAACAACCTCCAGAGGCCCAGAACTGGAATAGGCACCTCCTGGCAGGTCAGAACTACCAGCAGTGGAATTCAGGGAAGCTGGTGGTGAAGTCTTTGTGTTCCTGAGACTTCAGAACAGGCCCCTGGAGATTCCTCACAAGCAGGTTCACAGCAAAGTTCCAGTCTTTGTCCTCTCCTTGGCAGAAGTAGCAACTGTAGGCCAACCCAGCAAAGGGAAACACAGCACCGGGGCAGTACTCCTCCCTATAGCTCTTCAGCTCTTCTTCTTGGCGGAGGTCCTCTTGTTTCTAAAAGTGATCTAAAGTTCTGGAGTTTCATGTCTAATATTTCTACCCCATTTTGACTTTATAGCCTTTGTTGCAAGAATCTCTGAGCTCAGCAAAAAATAGTTCTGTCCTCCCTGGTCCAGCTTCACTACAGGAGCTGGCTACACCATTGTGTAGAGCAGACACAGCCTATTCAGGTGCTAGTAAAAATGCCTCCCATTACTCTAAATGCAGAAAGGTCTATTCTGCCTGGCTATGAGTCACCCTGGAAATGTAGAGCCACCTCAACCTCCCTTGTGACTTTATACAGGTTATACAATGAATGTACATCCCCAGCTCCTGTCACTCCAAAACCAGATGGTGAATACAAGAACAGGAAGAGGCACATAAGATAGTTAAGCAAGAAAATACCCACTTTATAAAAGTGGCATTTTCAAACACACAATTTAAAAACCACCTTTACTAAAATATGTTATTACATTTTGAGTTCAAAGAGCCTAAACTCCAAATCTCAAGCTGTTCCCGATTGAAAGTTACACATACAAAATGTTCAAATGATAACCTGTGTGACAGCCAGCGTTTCAACAGTGAAAAACTAAATATACAGTATTTCACTATTAGGACACGTAAAACACACCAGTACATCTCCTACTTTTCACATACACTGCACCCTGCCCATTGTGGTGCCTTGGACATACCTTAGAGGTACCTTAAATGTAAGAAATGCGAAGATTAGGGTCTGGCAAATAAGTGCACGTTAGGTCGATATGGCAATTTGAACCTGCATGTGCAGACACTGCAGTGCCAGGTCTGAGACACATTTACAGAGCAACTCATGTGGGTTGCACAACCAGTGCTGCAAACCCACTAGTATTATTTTATTTATAGGGCCAGGCCCACTCAGTGCACTTTACGTTATGTATCAGTAACCAGTCATAATCACAATTAATACATGGAGCACTTGCAGCAGTGGAAAAGTGCCCAGGCATCTAAGCCAGCAAAAACGAAATCGAGTACACAGTCAACAAAATGCAGGAGGTAGAGGCAAAACTTCAGGGGAAATCCTATTGACAACCTCGGTGTATGATGCCTTACATTCTTTTCCCTTCTTTCCGAACCACCCATTTTACCCGACATGTCAATATGAAAGAGCATGAGTGCTCAGCCTGGCCAAACGGCATAAATCCAAACTGTACTACAAAAATATAGCTTACCCTGTTATTGTTTCTACGCTAACGAGCAGTGACAGTGATATGACATTTTTCTTAAATTGCTATTTCTTGGCAAGGTAACTGAGCCCCGGACCTGTATGCGCCAATCAATATATCTCGCAAAGAGCACAACAGACCGACAACCAGGCATAGAAGTATGAAGCAGTACAATCTATGAGTAAGTGGCTAACAACAGGGTGCGTTTTGATTGCCCGTGTTCGCAATCAACTCTGAAACAAATCAAAGCTCTGCCAAGCAATCAATTGTATCACATCCACAATGAAAGCATGACAAAAATAATTTCCCTCATTTATTATTTTTTTTTGTTTACCGCTTACTGAGATAAAAACAAAAATATCAGATTTGACAGGAAAACTTCATACTGAAAATACATATTTTCTTACACGTTTTCACTTCTTAGTTAGTTATTGACAGCCCAGGAATGCTATGGAAAATACCAAAATAATAGCATCAACGTGCAAGATTTAAAAGAAATTACTAGAGAAATAATGTTGAATATATTCACCGTGCAATGAGTTGTTAGCTTATGTGTCTAAGGAATGAGAAGACCATGTTCCATTAAGTTCACCCCGCTCTGTGTCCTTACAGTGGTGGATGTGAAATGAAATAAGCCGTACACCTTTATGGGTGGAATAGGCCTTGAGAGTCTACTGTACACAGGGTAGTGGCTGCTTGGAGATATTTAGGGGGTCATGCCAGATAGCAGGACATGGATACACTGTTCAAGGCTACTGTTTTTGGAAATACCTGCGAGAGGATAACCAATAGCAAAGTGAGACCAGAGAAGACAAGAGTTGTGGATAGGAATTTGATAAGGTGTGCTTCAGGGTGGGGTACGGCAGAACACAAAGTCAGTTTTGTCTTAGACCTACGTTTTCTGAACTCATAAACTGTTGATGTCTAGGGTAGTTTTTCTACCTTCAATCAACATGTGGTGACTTTGATCAGAAATCTTCTTGGTAGAAATGTTGAAATTAAATATTAAGGTAGAGTTGTTTAGGCTCCTTGAGTCATCTAATTTAGAATATACCCAGTTTAGCTTCTTTTCATTGGCGTTTAAAACACAGATAAAACAACTAGTATTGACGACCTAACTTTAAACCCAATTGGTCTGACACATTTACTATGCTGGCTTCTTATCACTCATGCAAACTCTTGTTTGTGCTCAAATCGTGGGGTCAAGCTGGATGCAGTTTGGGTCTCTGTTTTCCAGCACGTTTCCTACAAGATACTGCCTTGTGAAAATCGTCGGGACAAATTCCGCAAATCTGAGGTCTGCACTTCTTGAATGGGTTCAACACACACAATTAGCATTCTATCTCCCTTTTTGTAGTCCAAAGGTTGGAGTGGTGCAACAATTAGGCATTTGTTAATTTCCACATCTTGCTTTATTTCAAATTGTAGGGTAGAATAATTGCATCAAATCTGAGGTATAGTGAGGGTGTTAGAACACTTGAGAGCATATTCTCAAGTAGGTATAGCCGAGTTAATGGCACTTTATCTCAGTCAAAGTCACGATAAATGTATCACCCCATTCACAAGCTGATTCTCACAGCCCATAGCACCAGTTTACCTGTGATAGCAGCCACAAAAACATTGCCACAGATGACCCAGACAACTATCGCTAATGAGATGCAGAGTAGGCGTTCCAGTGCAAAAAGCCGCGATGATAACACTACTCCACAGCATTCTCAAAGACCAGCCAGATCGGTGATACGACCACAAAACATAAGGCGCATTAGCAGCAGGAAAGTAACACCTGCTCTGACCTGGTGTAACGTTGGACAGCATCCAGCACCAGCACCAGAAAAGGGAGCCCAGTTCACATCCACGCCTGAAGAACAACAGATGCCATGGAGCTACTGATCATGCAGTTTAGAGCCCCAACAGGCCCACAACATCCACCCCCACCACCCCTAGGCCCGCCATCACCCCCAGGACGTCCCCGCACCACCCCCCGGACCACCACAGAGACAGGGCAGACACAGACCTTCAGAAAACACACCAGCCTCACAGACTTAACACCAGAGAATGTCATTGTCCACTACAGGCTCAAAAGGACGACCATCCTCCACATCCTGAACATCATTGTCCACAGGCTGATGGTACCAACACAATGGGCAGCCAACAGCCCTCCGCAGACAAAGCTGCGGGCTGTGCCGCACCTATTGGCCTCTGGTACCTCCAACCACCAACCGCCAGAGTCAGAGAAGTTTCACAGCCAGCCCTATCAAAGTTCCTCAAACTTGTCCTGGATGCCATCATCAGCTTGGTACACCAGTACCTATACTTCACCCACATTGCGCAGGAACAGCTGGAGACTAGACAAGGCTTCTACGGCATAGCTGGCTCCCCCAACGTTTTGGGGGCAATTGACTGCACACATGTCCTACTTGTGCCCCCTGCCGACACTGCACACAATTACGCAACAGAAAGCACACGCATTCCATCAGTGTGCAGGCAATAGTGGACCAACGGGGACTCTTCACCAATGTCGTCGCTAACTACCTAGGCAGTGTGCATGATTCCTTCACCTTCCGACAGTCCATCATCAACCAGCGCTTCCAGGATGGCACCTATGAAAATGCACTGCTCGTTGGTAGGTACCAAAAGAACACACCACACACCTCAACCCCACAATCATGCAACTCACAACACTGGGAATGCATATGTCACAAGCTCACATACAACATGCCAAACAACATGCTCACTACCAGACATAACAGCACAATTTACTGTGGGAACCTGGGCTAGCCATGTACACAAGCCATCAATGGCATGGCACCTCAGCCACACAATAGCAGATTGTGGGAAAAGGTGGGAACCAGGCATGTGCAAAGGAGGTTAGTGACTCATGAATAATCATGTACATAATGCCAAGTGTGGTGTGGATGTGTTGACCAGACTGCAGTATGCAGACCACACACATATACATGTGGACACGCACATGCCAGTGTATGGAGTGTAGTGGACAATGGCCGCAAACATGTCACTCCAGCCACGAGGGTAGACTGCGGAAATGTTGTTACGTCCCCCTTGTAAGGGTGAGCGGAGTAGGCCTGCCTGGCGTATGCCAGGCCAGCGTAGGGGTGTGAATAAAAAGCACACCAAGGCTGTGCATAGGACTCGAACCAAACGTGCCTGTGGGCACTTGCTGATTGCGGACTTCGGCCTACACTTCGGTCCTGCCGGCCTCACACCAACCCAATGCAGTCCGTCAGAGGCAGGACACTGCATCGTCACTGGCTAAACACCCACTCAACTACCTATGTCACCCACAAATCTAATACAAATGCCATTCCAACGTTGTGTGTTAGAGATCCAGGAGAAGATGGCTGGACAGTCGTTAACCCGCGCTGACCGTTGCCTCTGTCCAACACTTCGGCCAACTAGGTTGCACTTTTGGAACTGAGTCTTGATTTCTTCATGTCAGTGTACATGTCACAGTAGGCAAGGAAATGAGTAAGAGAAAGACGCGCTTCAGTCCGGAGGAGAAAAGGCTCATCTTTTACGGAGGTGATAGGACTACCAACAACTGCACTGGTGTCACTGACTCTGTGCAGCGCATGCTTACCACACGTGGCTATGGGCCCCAGATGAACGCTGGCTCCGGCACACACTGCGGTGGAGTAGGTCACACATTTTGAACTGAGTTTTGCCCTTTACATAGCAGAGTTATGTCATTGTACAGGCCTCATCACAAACTGCATCCCTTCACAGCTCTGTTGCCCCTGAGTGGGTGCCCTGAAATTCATGGTCGATCTTTGTTTGTACGTGGTGGCATCTGGGCCCTTGGACTGGAGGTTGTCTTACTCTACATGTAGCTGATACTGACAAGGTGGAAAAGTGAAGTCTGTCGCAGTCAACTCCACAATTTGCCTGTTCTGGATTGCTTCTGCCCTCTGCATCATGCCCTGGAGGGAAACTTTCCACTGTCCCCCGCAACCCTCTGCAACATTCCCCTTGGACATTGACGAGTGCACGCTCAGCTCGCGTGACACTACCTCAGTGCACAACAAGTCACATTCCCAGGGTGGTGTGCCAGTTGCAGCCGCTATGCATTTGGGGCCACTAACTCTATGCCGCTCAAGTCAGGGTCCCTTGCTGTTCATACCTTGTACTGCTGATTGTCAGATCACTGTTGTGGTTGCTGCCAGCCCCAACCAAACCCCGAGGGGTGGCTTACACTACCCAACACCCATCCAGCACAGGCGTCACTGGACATGTGACCCTGGCAATAAAAGGGGCCAGGGGCCAGGGGCCCGTGCCCGTAGCCAGTCCCGCAAACTCACTCAGTGTATCCATGTGGTTATTATGTATGCATGTGGGACTTAGGCCATTCCACATTACACTGTGCTGTGTCCAGCGTGCACAACCGGATCAAAATTTTACTAGTACTAAAATATTGAGTACAACATATCGAAGTTTAAAATATAGTTAACTAAAATTTCGAATTTTTTAAATGTATTAAAAATAATATAAAAGTACTTAAATAATACACACAATTAAATAAAACATAGTTAAAATAAAGTAAAAAAGCTTAAATATACAAATAATATATAATAATTTAAATATTCCAACATTAAAAACGTTGCATAGCTAAGAGAATAAAATTAGTATTCACAATCCAACAACAGCAAAAGTAGGGAATTTGTTGGATAGCGGGTGGGTACAAATTACTGTCCCCACTCAAGTGAGTGGATTAATAGGGAAAGTGTTGAATAGTGGGTGGGTAAAAATTACTATTCCTACTCCAGCAAGTGGAACAGTAGGGAAAGTGATGGATAGCAGGTGGGTACAAATTAATATTCTGACTCCAGCAAGTGGAACAGTAGGGAAAGTGTTGGATAGTGGGTGGGTTAAAATTAATATTCCTACTCCAGCGAGTGGAACAGTAGGGAAAGTGTTGGATAGCAGGAAAATAAAAATTACTATTCTCACTCCAGTGAGTTGAACAGTAGGGAAAGTGTTGGATAGCGGGCAGACAGACACAGTTATGGGAGTTGCAATGCATGCTCCTTGAAATAAAAGATTTGTTAATCACTGGCTTCTGGTGTGCCTAAGAGAGGCACACCAGAGGCCAATATATGATGTAAGCACGTAAAGGAACTGTGGGACTAACTATTAGCTGTGAATTCAAACTGCCTCCTGAGGAAGGAGCGCGATCGCTCAGAAACGCGTCAGGCAGATGGACACAGTTATCGGAGCTGCAATGCCTGCTCCTTTGAAATACAAGATTTGTTAATCATTCACTGGATGCTGTCATCAGTGATGTCATTTGAGATGTCATCAGTGATGTCACTGACCATGTCATGAATGATGTAATATGTGACATCATCAGCAGTGGATTGCGGGTGCGCGAAATATAGTTAATACACCTAACTATATAGGAGCAATTTCAATGGTTTTGTATGAGTGAAATGTCCAGATAACTATGACACCCCTAAAACGTATAGTTTTTTGAGTGAATTGTAAAGGTTTTTTAAATGCTAATTCCTAACTATATAAGGCCTGAAACCTATGGTTTTTTCAGTGGATTTCAAAGGTTTTTTAAATGCTAATTCCTAACTATATAAGACCTGAAAGCCCACCAGGAATCTATAGTATGCGCCAGGGGACTGCATTTCGGAGAGGTGTAATGAAGCAACGCCCCTTTTTACACCTCTCTACAACGCAGCCCCCGGGCGTGTTGCCAGAGGGGGAAGTAATTCCCCTTGCATACTGGGGGTCCCTGGGGGCCAACTAGCCCACCTTGAACCTGCAGTATACGACAGGGGGCTGCATTGCAGAGAGATGTAATGAGGCCACACCCCTTTTTACACCTCTCTGCAACGCAGACCCCGTGCATGTTTGAAGAGGAGGAACTAATTCCCCTTGCATACTGGGGGACCCTGGGGGCCAGCTAGCCCACCTGAAACCTCCAGTATATGCCAGGGGGCTGTATTGCACAGAGGTGTAATGAGGCTATGCCCCTTGTTACACCTCTCTGCAACGCAGCTCTCTGGCGCGTTTTTGCAGAGGGGGAACTAATTCCCTTGAATATTGGGGGTCCCTGGGGGCCAACTAGGTCACCAGGAGCCTCCAGTATGCGCCAGGGGGCTGCATTGCAGAGAGGTGTATTGAGGCCACACCCTTTTTTACACCTCTCTGCAACGCAGCCCCTGTGCATGTTTGAAGAGGGGGAACTAGTTTCCTTTGCATACTGGGGGTCCCCGGGGGCCAACTAGCCCACCAGGAGCCTCCTTTATGCACCAGGGGGCTGTGTTTCTTTGCCCTGGATGGCGGTGGTCCCCGGGGCAGTGTGGGGGGGATTGGGCACCCCCCATACTTCTTTATCACTATGGCCCCGCGATTTGGTCCCCTTGGGGGGGTAATTTTTAAAAGATCATACCGGGTTTAAAAAAAAAATGTTGGCCTTAGGGTTCCTTGTGAGACCACCTTAACAGGCCTGGGGGGTCAGGGTGTTTCTACCCTGCCCCCTTTTTGTGTACTACACATTTGTTTTTCTGCTTTCTTGTGCCTCAGTCTAATGAGCACAAGATGGCTGCCAACACTTCCTGGTTTGGAGTGATGACAGCCAATAAGCATGCACCTTTCTCGGAAAGGTACGCGCACCGTCCGCGTACCATAGGCAAACGTACGCAGACCAGTGCGCGCACGGTACGCACAACCCGATATTTTTTGAAAAAAACAATAATAATTTTTTGCCTTGGGGGGTCCTAGTGGGACCCCCTGAGCAGGACTAGGGGGTCAGGGTGCTTCTACCCTGACCCCTTTTTTTTAGCTCTACACGTTTGTTTTTCTGCTTTCTTGTGCCTCAGTCTACCGAGGCACAAGATGGCTGCCAATAATTTCTGTTTTGGAGTGTTGACAGACATTGGCAGCCAATCAGCATGCAGCTCGCGCACGTGAAGGTCCGCGCACATATATATAAATGTATATATATTATAGTTAGCTGGACATTTTACTCATACAAAACCATTGAACTTCCCCCGTTATAGTTAGTTGTACTCACTATAACTTGCGCGCCCTCAATCCACTGCTGATGATGTCACATATTACATCATTCATGACATGGTCAGTGACATCACTGTTGACATCACTGATTACATCATCCAGTGAATGTGGTTTGCTTTGATATTTAAATATGTATTTTAAATACACTACTTTGCATTTAAGAATGAGTGGATATATAAATATAAATGTGTGGATGGTGGATTTAGTAACAGTGTCATTGATTGTTTCCTTGACTGATTTGTAGAGTCTCACTATATATAATGTGTAGTTACTAAACTGTGTGAACGTCTTTATCGCTTTGTCTTAATTGCTATGTTAAAGACTATATTTGTTATTGGTTTCTAAACTGAGTATTTATATGGGTAAATGAATGTCTATGTGGTCTGGTGGAGGGTGTGTGATTGCAGAAAAATGTGTCAATAGTTCATTCAGTAGGTATTGAGGTTAAGACTACATGTTATAACAGTTGTTTCAGTGAGTGTATATGGTTATGGGTGTGGTGGTGATGAAATATTTCTCTCAATGGTACATCTCCATTAAACTTGAAAAAAAGGCAGTGTAGGTGACATTTAAATCTAATTAAGTGTGTCTAAGACTTAGTGATTGTATGAGTCACTATATGGATAACTGTATACTTGTAATAGTGATTTTATAACACACTAAGTGTGAGTGACTATCCATATAAATAGATGAAGTGGTGTTTGTATGTGTGTAGGTGAGTAAATGTAAGTATAATCAATTGTTTGCATAAGTCAGAAGGATGTCTTTATAAGTGAATACAATGTGTGCTGGTGTGTAATGTTGAAATAGGCGTATTAGTATATTTGATAGGGTTCTGTTGATTATTTACTGCATATAACACTGAATCTATAGGTAAGTAATTAGATGTGTGTATAGTTCTATGAATAACTGAGTGGGTGTTTAGAAATTTCTATTGGTGTGTCAATGGTTTCAAATATGGCACTTTCTATTTCACAGTGAGTGATGAAAGATTATACTAGTGTGTGATGAGGTGTATTTGATTGTCACATGGATGATTTCATCAGTGATGTCATCAGTGATGTCATTTGAGATGTCATCAGTGATGTCGTCAGTGATGTCATGAATGATGCACTTTTTGTGATGTTCCTGTGGCGCAGAAGACTGAGTGATATTTATCAGGCAGGATTAAGGCACTTTTTGTGGCGTAATCCTGCCTGATAAATATCAGTCCCTTTAACGCAGTGTCCTGCATTAAAGGGTTTGCAATGAGTGTTGCTGGGGGCGTTCCCAGCAGCATCCATGGACTTGAGTAATTTATAGCATCCTCAAAGTCAGTCTTTCAAAAATTCCAAAGTATAGGACATGATAATCCAAATCCAAATGTTTCTCAAGAAAATTCATAAACCGTGTCCGTGGGTCATATCTGCCCAAACGCCGATATTCCAAACAAATGAAAATGACTTTTCTTGAGAAACATTTGGATTTGGATTATCATGTCCTATACTTTGGAATTTTTGAAAGACTGACTTTGAGGATGCTATAAATTACTCAAGTCTGCCTGAATTGTGTGGGTAAAATTGATACCTAGTCACTTTGAATAAGAATGTACTTACGTCTCGTCTAACATTTGGAAGACAACAGGATACTGACATAACTTGAAGGAAATAAGAACGCCCTGAAGAAGTTCTGTTGTACAGAACGAAACGCGTCGGCTGGCTGTGGTACATAAACTTAAGGAAAATAAAAGCATTTGAATATACACCAAGATTCAGTGCTTCAATAAGAACTGATTTGATTGGACTTGTTGTGCAAGTGGTGCTGTGCCAAACTTTGGAATATTCTCCACTACTCTTTACTACTCACTCTCTACTACTCCACTACTCTCTAATACTCACTCTCTACTACTCCACTAAACTCTAATACTCACTCTCTACTACTCATTCTCTACTACTCTTCTACTCTCTACTACTCTCTCTCTACTACTCACTCCCTACTACTCACTATCTACTACTCTCTAATACTCACTCTCAACTCTCTACTACTCACTCTCTACTACTCTATCTCTACTACTCACTCTCTACTACTCTCTACTATTCACTCTCTACTTCTCACTCTCTACTACTCTCTACTTCTCACTCTCTACTACTCTCTCTCTACTACTCTCTACTACTCACTCTCTACTACTCACTCTACTACTCACTCTCTACTACTCTCTACTACTCACTCTCTACTACCCTTTCTCTACTACTCTCTACTACTCACTCTCTACTACTCACTCTCTACTACTCACTCTCTACTATTCTCTCTCTCTGCTACTCACTCTCTACTACTCACTCTCTACTACTCACTCTCTACTACTCACTCTTTACTACTATCTACTACTCACTCTCTACTGCTCTCTACTACTCACTCTACTATTTACTCTCTACTACTCTCTACTATTAACTCTCTACTACTCACTCTCTACTACTCACTCTACTACTCCCTACTACTCACTCTCTACTACTCTCTCTACTGCTCTCTACTACTCTCTACTACTTACTCTCTACTCTCTATTACTCACTCTCTACTCTCTACCTCTCTACCTCTTTCTACTGGTCTCTACCTCTCTACCTCTACCTCTCTACCTCTCTCTACATGCACACATATACACATATGTATATGCATATATATGAATATGCATTTATATATATGTATGTGTGTGTATATATATGTACATACATATATAAACATATATAATCGGCATATCTATGTAAATACAAATATAAATGCATGCATACATATACATATATGCATACATATGCATGTTATTTACATGAAAGTTCGAAAAACACTAATAAAAGCAAAGCTAAAAAGCCACCTCATTACAAACAGGATGGCTTTAACGTAAACAAGGGCGAGATCTATTGCATTTTCAATGCTTGTTTACTTTGGTTCCATCAAGAAGGCATTCAGATGTGTCACACATTTGCCATAAATTCTGAATGTTAGCACTCTAGTTGCTCATTAGATGACTGTAGTAAAGCTACTGCTCACCTGGGAAGTCTGCTATTGGTATTCAAAGTGCATGTTTCAGTCTGCATGTCAGAATTTTTTTTAATGAAATAGAAGAGGATTTGAGAAGTCACTCAAAATGTGCCCTAATGTTTCTCTCTGAAGCACCAATCATACTTTCTATGGCAAAATGAACCCCCTCATTTTGTTCCTTTTTAAATTAAATGTTTTCAGACTTACCACTTCATTCCAATCAAGATGACTTCTGGTGTGCCATACTTTTATCATAAGTAAGACTGTTAGCGCTCTAGTTGTTCTTTAGAACACTCTGGGACATTCTGTCATTAGGCTATACTTGGGCTACATCTTGGTGATATTTGGGCTACATTTGGGCTCTTTTGTGGTGGCCATCATGGGAGACTGAATGTCAGAATTTTCTAATGAAATAGAAGAGGATTTGAGAAGTCACTCAAAATGTGCCCTAATTTTTCTTTCTGTAGCACCAATCATACTTTCTATGGCAAAATGAACCCCCTCATTTCGTTCCTTTTTAAATTAAATGTTTTCAGATTTACCACTTCATTCCAATCAAGATGGCTTCTGGTGTGCCATACTTTTGTCATAAGTAAGACTGTTAGCGCTCTAGTTGTTCTTTAGAACACTCTGGGACATTCTGTCATTGGGCTATACTTGGGCTACATCTTGGTGATATTTGGGCTACATTTGGGCTCTTTTGTCTCTGGTGGCCATCTTGGGAGACTGCATGTCAGAATTTTTTAATGAATATTAGTTTTAAGAGTTACCACTTTATTCCAATCAAGATGGCTTCAGGTGTGCCATATCTTTTTAATAAGAAAGACTGTTAGTGCTCTAGTTGTTCTTTAGAACACTCTGGGAGGCTGCAGTAGAACACAAAGGAATCATCTGTCCTTGTTGGATGTTCATGGTTTACTGAGAATGTCTGACTTCATTCTCACATGACTGAGAAAGATATTGTGAATTTACAGAAAATATGCTTTCAGTTTAGCTTATAGATACCCTTTAAAACCACTGTGGGAAAAGCATTAGATAATAGTTTTCTTTCAAACATGATTCATGATATCCCAGCAGAAGGCTTTTTCACATGGTAAAATCACCTTAGAACACACCACAATTCCTAAAATGAGTATGGTACCATCAACAAATGATTTATTATGTAACTAAAGTCCTAAAACCTTCTATTAACTGCACTGCTTTTTAATGAGATGCTATCATGTATATTGGTCCCAAGATGGCTGCCAACACTTCTTAGATGAAGTGCTAACAGCCAATCAGATCTCACGATGAGATGTGTGGTTAGGCTCCGCCCAGATGTATATATTTTTTTCCTTTTGATTTTCTCAGGAACTACTGGAGGGATTTACACCATTTAAGCAAAAGGTCGATCTGCGAACCGAACTCTACCTCTCTGCCAAATTTGGTGTAATTCCGTTCAGCCGTTCGGGCTGTAGCAGTGTCTAATCGTCCTATGGAAAATAACATGGGGAAAACACGTTTTGGGACCCACCCTTTTTTCTCAGCCCCTACTCCAAGGAATTGGATTAACTCCTGCCCGCCTCCATATGCAGACAGAGCAAAGGGATACTGCCAGGAGCAGCTCGCGACTTCGCGTGGAGCCGTATGCACTGCCACTACGTCTCATAGCCCGGCTGGAATCTGCACTGGGGGCTTGGAATGTTCCGGGGACCAGAGGAAATCTGAGAACAACACCTTCACCTGGGGATAATCCTTCCTACTACTACGCGCCTTTTTCCTGTTGCCGTTTCCACGCAGTGTAGTAGAGATCTCATGGTCCACACAATCGAGACAGCCCACAGAATCTGCCAGAAAGAAATTGAGGAGATTGAAGAGCAACTTCAGAACATCAAGGACAATCATACGGAGTCGGAGGCCAAATTACTTCTTGGAAAGATTGAGAAGGAGATCACAACATTCAAAGACAATACAATAAACTTCAAAACAACAAAGTTTGAGAAGGACAAAAAATCGTTCAATCTAGAAGTTGTGTATCCATACCTGAAAGAAGATTTCTACACCCGTTCCGAGTCCACTAGATATCTCAATTCGTATCAAGGGAGATCTAAAAAAAGATTTGTTACATTTTCCGAAACCTCATCTTCTGAGTCGTCTGCGGAATCTGACCCAGGGGAAGGATCATCAAATAGGGGCCAACAGAAGAGGCCTTTTTTAGGGCAGGGCCAACAACAACAGCGGAGCAAATTCAAACAGACGCAATGGGAAATGTCAACGCGCAAGCGGAATTACAAGTCTTAAATGATTCCTCCATTATCAACATCTCTAATAAAATATTGACCAAAGCAGAAGAGGAACTACAGAGAGAAGGTTTTTGGTACAGTAAATGGGTGCACTGCCTGTTCATGCGCATATAGTACAGGAAACTAATTCTGTCTGCTCACCGCTTAGCTGGTGATAATTCCGACCCAGCCGGGCCTTCCAGTATGTGCACTGGTTCTAGTGCGTCCAAAAGCGGCGGAAGTCTTTATGTCTGTGACACAGTAAGGGTGAAATGTGTCACTACGATTATTATTAATGAGTATTTATACAGAAGAACTCGATAAAATTACGTCTTATTCAAAATTTATATATTCAGAAAACAACTTGCTGGAAGGCCCGGCTGGGTCGGAATTATCACCAGCTAAGCGGTGAGCAGACAGAATTAGTTTCTAAGAGAAAAACTCACTTGGTGACTTCTTGCCCTAGAGCTACTTAAATGCGGTTAGTGATGAGAATTTTCCGATTTTTCCCCCCTTTCTACAACTTTACAGACATTCTGATATCGATACGGCCATCTAGGTATGCCTTCTCTTTGACACACATTTTCACTATATCACGAATTTGGCATGTAGTATGCAAGAGCCGCACACGGTTAGGACACTCTCTACTGCGCTATAAGGTATTGTCAATATGTGTCATGAGAGATCGCCGAGTACTTTTATTCTAGTTACCTTTTCCTTTCACTTGAACCCATCACAATCACTAGCACGTATACTCACGTCTACATAGAATATCAATCATAGACACCCTATTCGACACGGATGTGTTGTGGTGGCACTAGTGATATGAGTTGAACAATTCACTGTATGTCCACAGCTGGAGGCAGCATCTATTGTATTTTTAATTGGTCAGACAGCTTGGTCTGGCATGAAAATCTAATTGTTCAGAGAATATGCTAGATTCTACTTAATTGTCTGTTTCAGCCCTGAGGAATCGCGAAGGCGATGAAACACGTGTCGGCTGGCTGTAATCTCCATTAAAGAATCCAAGATTTACTCTTCTTGTGGAACTTTGGTTACTTCTGTCATTTTGGTGTTCTCTAATGTGTTGTTATATTGTAACTGTACAATCGTAATTACTTACCATAGTGCTTCGGCAAACCTCTTAATTGTTAGCAGTAGTTTTACTCACATGAGTGGTTTAGGTTTGTCCACTCGCCGAATAGCACCTAAAAATTTGTACCACCCTGTACTATATGCGCATGAACAGGCAGTGCACCCATTTACTGTACCAAAAACCTTCTCTTTGTCAGTTTATTTGCAGTCTAGGGTAGCCGCCACGCATTCTTTTACCTATCAATAAACCTCTAGTATACCATTGCTAGATACAGCAGACAAATTCCGAAATGGATCGTACCAAAATGGCAGAAGAGTTGTTTGAGAACTTAGCAAAAGGCATGTCCACTCAAACTGCTTCCACCAGCACCAATCCCCCTCGCATTGAGGGTCTTCGAGACAAATTCATAAAACTAGAACGCTTAAAAAAGCTAGAAAATTCCAAATGGTGGGATGGGGCCACACTAAAACAGTATTTGAGGCTCAAACGTGTCCCCAGAGGTCTGAGAGGCCAAATTTTTCCCACCTACGATGACCTAGATGCCGACCTAATGGTCAAATGGGAAGAATCTCTCTCTAACAACTCTATCACTTTAATGGAAATACTTATTGTGAGCGCAGAACGCAAGGTTACAAAATTACAGGCAGAAATAGCCACTATAGAACAAGAAATCAAGGATCTCAACAGACCTGAATCCACTGTAAAAAATTACACTATCCTGGATGAAATTCTATTAAAACATCAATCCGACATTAAAAATAGAAAAGCCAGGCAGTTAAGAAGGGACGAGTTGGATTATACCCATGGGCGAATCTTTACTTTTGATAAAAAATATGATTCCCTGATCCCTAATAGTTCCAAGAATACTAGTAAAAGAACACCAGGTTCAGAACCTGCCTCCCTGTCATCCAGCAACACTTCTCTCAACTCTGTAAACACTGTAGGGGGAGAATCAGACAATCAGGATAGACAAGGAATGCCTCCTTTTTTTCAAGAGGTTTTACGGATCAGGAAGGGCAACAGATTCCCTACAGTAAGAAACCAGTCAGATCCAAAACCCGGAGGGGCAGGGGACGACAACACAGAGGACTACAGAAGAAAATTGAGATCAGGGGCCAACAGGAATTAGATGGTACCGAAACTAGAGAAGTACAGGTGATTAATCTGTCCAAACTACATCTCACTCCAGACATGGTTTCCCTCCTCAGTAAAGGTTTAAGTTTTAACCCATATGCAATTGGTGATGTATGTAAGTTAAAAATTGATTTGTTTAAATTTGTGAGGAACCTAAAACTGAAAAAGCATTTCTTTGGTTTGGAGAAAAGGGATAGAGGGACTACTACTAATACACCTGTTTCAAGTACCACTGAATCCTTAACAATAAATGATGTGCATGCAACTCACCTTCTGTTATCATTGACCGATATGGAAGATTCTCCTCTTGATATGGATACACTTCTAGCAGAATTGAATATAGAATCTGACTATAGTATTGTCAGTGGGCTCAAATCCAAATCGAAATGGATTCCCACACTACCTGGTGGCAATGCGATAGACAACTTCTATAGACGTGTATCAGAGGATCTTGACAACTTGAACCGTCCACGCAAGAGCAGAATGTTCAAATACAAGGATAATCTCACCAGTGGGGAAAGAGCAGCACTAAATATACTTATGAATGACAACACAATCACTATACGAGAGGCGGACAAGGGAGGAAATGTGGTGGTAATGGATCGCATAGACTATCAGTCAGAAATGAGTCAACAATTACAAGATGAACTGTGCTATGAACGCCTCACATATAACCCCATTGGGCCTTTGACAATAAAAATTAACTCTCACTTGTTAAATTGGAAGCAATCAGGGTTACTAAACGAGGAAGAATACTTGTACTTAAAAATATTTAGACCAACATACCCATGGTTATACACCTTGCCTAAGATTCACAAGAACCTACCTTTTCCAACAGGGAGGCCGATTGTTTCTGGCAAAGGTGGCCCCACGGAAAGAATAGCAGAATATGCGGACCTTTTTCTTGGCCCAATAGTCAAAAATTTGCCCTCCTACATTCAGGACTCTAAGCATATTCTCAGCACTCTAGCAGATATGGAATGGCAAGAGGACTTTTTTCTAGTAACAATGGATGTGGTATCCCTATATACCAGTATTGACATAGACTTAGGTATTAAGGCTATCAATAAATTTCTTGGCAATAGACCTGCCACTCTATGGAAACACACTGAAATGTTAGCAACAATGATAGAACTAATTCTCAGAAATAACTATTTCATGTGTGAAAAACACTGGTACCGGCAAAAACAAGGTGTGGCCATGGGCTCTAAAATATCACCCTCGTTTGCGAACCTATTCATGGGTGCACTGGAAGCAGATCTGATTTGGGGCGATAAGGGCAGCCAATATATCGACTCCATAATTTTTTGGGGTCGATATATTGATGATTGCATCCTTATTTGGTCAGGCTCAGAGGAGCAATTACAGAGTTTCTTTCAATATCTCAATGACAACTTGTGGAAAATCAGCTTCACAATGAAGTGGAGCAAGACGTCTATAGAATTCCTAGATATAGAGTTCTACATCTCATCTAATTGCTTGCACAGTAGACTGTTCAGGAAGTCAACGGCATGCAATGCAATTCTGCATGCTTCTAGTTCTCACCCCCTTCACCAGATTAACGCCATACCATTTGGTGAATTTATTAGGGCAAGAAGAAACTGTAGTGAGGATGGCGAATTCGGGAGATGTATTACCAACATGAAAGAAAGATTTCAAACCAGGGGCTATGCAAATAATTCTATTGTAAAAGCTGAACAAAGAATAAAGAAAGTGAAGAGAACAGACACACTAATCACTAGACAACAACAAAACTCTGATGATAGAAAACATTCAGAATGGTGACGGATTTCAATTCACTCCATTCTGACCTACGAAAAAGTTTGACTAAACACTGGAATATACTAAAATCCGAAAAATCTTTGACAAACTTCATCACAGAACGACCACAGATTTCCTTCAGAAGAGGAAACACGTTACGGAATAAGTTGAGTCCCACTGTTCCCCGAGATATGAGAAATGCAGACTGGTTAACACAACGTGGTCTGGGTTTCCACAAATGCGGGTTCTGCAGTATGTGCAAATGGGCCAAACATGGGACAACAAGTTTCAAGGGCCCTGATGGGATATGTTATAATATCAAAAGTAATATCAACTGCACAACCAAATTTGTCATTTATATTATTGAATGTGAATGTGGTAAGCAATATGTGGGGAGCACAATTAGAACATTGAAAGAAAGAATGATGGAACATGTAAGAGCAATTGTAAATTGTGACCCCAAATACCCTGTGGCCTTGCACGTAGCCTCCTGCCAACAAGGCCAGATAAGTAAAAATGTGCAATTTTTTGGTATAGAAACTGTTCCTTTGGCACTAAGAGGTGGCAATCGCGAATTAAGATTAAGACGCATTGAAGCGACCTGGATTATGCGTTTGAAATCTGTAGAGTTGGGTTTAAATTACGACCAGGAGATGCAATACTTTTTAGGAAATTAAAGACAGACAATAGAACGTAGTACATGCTTTGTATAAAATCGAATATACTGCAGAAATGTTGATGTGGAAATCTTTATAATAGTAATATCTTTCCTAATGCTGGTCTATGTCTCCCATGAAAATAATTGTACTGAGGAAATACATAAACATAGATTATGACGATAAATTTGCTGTATTACAATAGGCAGTCACAGTATGAATGGGTCATCCACTCATATAGATTATGCTTCACAAATCACGGTGCACACTGTAATATGGCACGCAATAGTGGAATTTGAATGTTCACACTGCACCCGGAGGAATAAAGCTAACCGGAATTCCCTATGAATAAGACTATACATATCAAATTAGAACACCACGAACAAATATGTGGCGTCTCTTTGTTCGCAATTCGACATCAGAATAATTGCATGAAACAATATACAAATTATATTGTTAATAACATTTTCTTTACGACTGATCAATGTTTAATATGCATCTGATCAGCAGTGTTACTTCGTATACAATAAGAAGGATTAGATACTGGACATACTATCCATTCCAATATGGCCGCTATAATGACCGTCCAAATGCGTCCAAGCGAAGGGAACGCCTCACGTTTTGACGCGCTTATACACAGGCTCGTACTCAGTCACGTGTGATAACACGGAACCGGGCTCGGAAGAGGTGCACTCGCCTGCTACGCGAGAGGAAGCCGCACACGGGTAAGCTAGATTTGAAAGGGACTTTAGATTTAACGTAGAAATGTGATCCTAAGTGGTACTTCGCTAGATACGAGCGAATATCTAAATCTAGCCTTTTGCATCCCCTTTATCTAGCTTTGACTTACGGACCAATTGGAACCGCACTGGGTTTCCACCTTACTAGAAAATATCGAAAAAACTATCGGTAAGATTAGACAATAGCTACGTACAGGTAATCCCACTTTTGCATAACTGACTCATTCGAGCTATTGATGAGAACATCTTTCTTTTTTAACAGCATGTGATGTCATTATCGGCATGACCGACATTCTGGATTTTATTATCGAGTGACTTCCGAGCCCCATGTATATTTATATGCCAGATAAATAATTGTAAGTAGAATTGAATTACCTCACTTAGGGTAATACAGGATTATCTTTATAAATGACCGATTTTGATATCAACAAAAGTGTCATGGCTAGAACAATAGATAGGGAATTCAATCGCATTTATTTTTAATAAAAGGACTCCAGCAAGTTGTTTTCTGAATATATAAATTTTGAATAAGACGTAATTTTATCGAGTTCTTCTGTATAAATACTCATTAATAATAATCGTAGTGACACATTTCACCCTTACTGTGTCACAGACATAAAGACTTCCGCCGCTTTTGGACGCACTAGAACCAGTGCACATACTGGAAGGCCCGGCTGGGTCGGAATTATCACCAGCTAAGCGGTGAGCAGACAGAATTAGTTTCTAAGAGAAAAACTCACTTGGTGACTTCTTGCCCTAGAGCTACTTAAATGCGGTTAGTGATGAGAATTTTCCGATTTTTCCCCCCTTTCTACAACTTTACAGACCTTCTGATATCGATACGGCCATCTAGGTATGCCTTCTCTTTGACACACATTTTCACTATATCACGAATTTGGCATGTAGTATGCAAGAGCCGCACACGGTTAGGACACTCTCTACTGCGCTATAAGGTATTGTCAATATGTGTCATGAGAGATCGCCGAGTACTTTTATTCTAGTTACCTTTTCCTTTCACTTGAACCCATCACAATCACTAGCACGTATACTCACGTCTACATAGAATATCAATCATAGACACCCTATTCGACACGGATGTGTTGTGGTGGCACTAGTGATATGAGTTGAACAATTCACTGTATGTCCACAGCTGGAGGCAGCATCTATTGTATTTTTAATTGGTCAGACAGCTTGGTCTGGCATGAAAATCTAATTGTTCAGAGAATATGCTAGATTCTACTTAATTGTCTGTTTCAGCCCTGAGGAATCGCGAAGGCGATGAAACACGTGTCGGCTGGCTGTAATCTCCATTAAAGAATCCAAGATTTACTCTTCTTGTGGAACTTTGGTTACTTCTGTCATTTTGGTGTTCTCTAATGTGTTGTTATATTGTAACTGTACAATCGTAATTACTTACCAGAGTGCTTCGGCAAACCTCCTAACAGAAGAGGAACTACTACAGCTGGGTCTCTCATTTGTACCAGGCACACACATTGATTTCACCAAAGTTAAACTGGAGGTGATCGAATTTTTTCGAAAAATACGTCTCAGATGGTTCTTCAAAGACTCTACTTATGAACCACAAATGGAGGTATCTGGTCTCAGAAATAAATCTCCTTTCTCCCCACCAAGTAACAACATGGCGAGGAACATTATCACTTTCGAGCAGAAAGTGTTATCCTCACTGAATGAGCTAGAAAAGAAAAGAAGATTCATACCAACGAATCTTTCAAAAGATCAGAGACAAGCCATCACCTCCCTGAAGAACCAGCAAGAAGCAGTGATCAGACCGGCGGACAAGGGAGGGGCAGTGGTTCTCTGGTCCAAAGACCTCTACAAAGCCGAAGGAAGGAAACACGTATACAATACCAACTGGTACCGTCTCATCACACAAGATCCCACAGCTGAGATCACCCATGAAATCTCACGGATGGTTAAAGATGCTAGAGACAATGGGATCATTGGTCCCAAAGAAGCAGAATTTCTTGTAAAACGCTTTCCGCGCACCCCACATTTGTACTTCCTCCCAAAAGTGCATAAAGATCCCAGTCTACCACCGGGCCGCCCGATAGTGTCGGGTTGTGACTCGGTGCTGGAGCCAATTTCGAAGTTTGTGGATGTCTTCCTGAAGGAGTTTACCATCAAAGTCCCTTCTTTCCTCCGAGACACCATGGATTTTTTAACCAAGGTTGAGGGAGTTGAATTCGATCCAAACACACAGCTTCTAGTAACAATGGACGTATCCTCCCTATATACTCAAATTCCACAGCAGGATGGAGTGGACGTCATTGAACTGTATCTCAATTCTAGACCTCGCCCGCACAGAGTGCCCACTGAACTGATCGTGAACCTGGCATCTCTCGCCCTCAAAAAGAACTTCTTTGTATTTGAGGATGAAATGTTCCTACAGATAAAGGGATCGGTGATGGGGTGTCCCTTTGCCCCGGAAATGGCTATACTTTATATGGCCCAATATGAAGAGAGATATGTTTATAATAACAACCCGTACGGAGCTCACATTGGGCAGTGGCTCAGATACATAGATGATGTGTGGTGCATCTGGAATGGCGCATCAGAGTCCCTTGAAGAGTTCCATCAGTGGTTGAATAACCGCAGTCCAGATATAAAATTCAGTCTGGCATATGACTGCAGAACTATGCCATTCCTAGATGTGGAGATCAAATCAACACCAGAAGGCCTGAAGTCCACACTCTTTCAGAAAAAAACTGATAAGAACAATGCGCTACATTACGCAAGTTTCCACCCCAAAAGCTTAAAGAATAACCTCCCCTATGGTCAATACCTTCGGGTGAGACGGAACTGCTCGAGAACTGAAGATTTCATCACTCACGGAGAAGCACTGACCAATAAACTGAGAGCACGAGGCTATCCGGCCAAACTCTTGAAACAATCCATGAAGAGGGCAAGATGGACACCTCGGGAACATCTATTGCAAAAACGAGAGAAACCCAATGTTGAGAGGATGGTTTGTGTCTCCACCTTCGGACCTCACACCAACCCAGTACAGAAAATAATCCGGAGTAACTGGCATCTGGTTGAAGAAATCCTACCTGATATTGGTAAACCACTGTTCGCACTCAAAAAAAACAGAAGTATTGGACAGCACATCCACAAGGGGTGCAACAAAAAAAGAAACACATGGAACCCTTTTCAACATGGGCCCGGTAATAGGTCATCGCAAATGTGGGACATGCTCAGTGTGTAACTTGACAACAGAAGGAACCCTCTTCACGGATGGCCAAAAATATTGGCGCCATAACAACTTCACAAACTGCAAGACCAAATATGCAGTATATGCCATCATATGCCCCTGTGGAAAAGTCTACATTGGTAAAACAACCCAAGAAGTGCGTCAACGCATTATCCAGCACAGATCCAGGATTAACAACAAAGTTCTGACAGCACCCTTGGTATCCCATTTTTTGCAAAAAGAACACTCGTCCAACGATCTGAAATGGACAATTCTAGCGAACATTAAGAATACTCCAGGAGCAGGCAGGGATCCAGATGCACGCCTTGCTCAGAAAGAGGCCTACCTCATTTTGAGATTCAATACCGCGATGGTGGGACTCAATGATCTTAATGAATTCAGCAACCTATAGAGAGCTTGCCTGCGGCGATTGCTTGTCTGTGCTGGCTGTCGCTCATGTGTCTGCAGAATCTTTCACGGCTGTCTTTTTAATACACATGTACCTTTTACATCTTTCTATAAGGGTCTCCAAGTGTGAATCCCCTGTTTTTGAGCCTCCCGCCGCCAACACCATTACATTATGTGTCACACCGTCACAGGGAATTGTGCCACGATGCCATATCCAACTACATATCCCAACATGCACCCCTCTCCTGCCTGTGGTTAAACATCCTTTGTATAGTAATGCCATTGGGGAGCGCGTTTTCAAACTACATGTCCCAACATGCTTTTGTAATTCCTTTGTGTTAAATACATTCGGACACGCCCCCTCCAGACTCTCGTTGCCATTTCTTTGCCGCTCGGGTGCTGGTTGCAGAGCTCGAGTACATCGTCCCAAACGTAAGTTCCTTCAAAACAAAAACGTTATTATTGAGTGAGCGCGATCTCGGCTCCTCTCTATAAACCGCACTCCCTTTTGATTTTACAGTTGCCGAACTGCCGCGGCGGCTGCCGCTCGCGTTCGCGCATAGACTTACAAGCCTACAAACCAAGGTAGGATTGTTTCAAAACTACTCTTACTAGCACTATTGTGTTGAGACCCAAGTCAGGGTCGCAAAAGTTGGGATCGTAATAAGAAGTGTTGTTTACTTTCCATAGGCGCATCACAATACCAATTGAGTTTAGGCGCACCGGCACCCTAAACACTTCTTAGTGTTTTAAACATCAAGGTATGTGCCGACAGTTATTTCTTTTTCTTTTTGTATACGGTGGCTCATAGGGACTCATAAAAAGCGGAAAATAACTGGGGTTTATATAATCTTATTCACAGGGAGTATCCCGACATCCCAAGCATAAGGTACCCGCTTGTTTCTTTACAATGTTTGAGTTTCAGTGAGTTGTTAGTCAGCTCGTCATTGATACCATTTTTTTAAACTTAATTCACAGCGACAACGACCTCCCCAATCCATGTCCTGAGGAGAACCCTTAACTTACTGAACGGGTTCGAAACGCGTCGGCGTCCTGCTCCACCCAGATACTGAACTACCAGGGCGTAATAGGAATAGAATTCACACAACTCTACACTGTTGCATAGTCTTTGTGTCTTCCTATTTTTCGCACCATATGACAAATTCAATGCGTATCTAGTGGTGGTGGAAACAAGTAGGCTAGTTTGTCATCTTGCCAGTCCACTTGTTCATTGTTTATTCAGGATTGGTGCCTCAACAACGTAACTTTTTGAGGCATTGCACAGTTGTCGATATTTATCGTTATCACAATTGTTATATGTCTATGAGTTGATTGAATGTATTGTATATGGTTTTTTTCAATGCATTTGTGAACCTCTGTAAATGTGGTGGTGTATCCCTTGATGCCAAAATATTTGTTTAAAATCTTTTTCATAAAAAAACAAGTGACTAAACACAAATGGTTTGTTAGCCTAGCAATTCATTGTACTAGGTGTGCATTTGTTTCTAATAACCTATACTGTCCGGCACCTTGGTTTGTTTGTTTCATAAGAGTGGTCCAAGCCGGTCAGAGACAGGACCCAACCTTTCCCTCTTTTTTCCGCATTTGGATTACCGGCACTGAAGAAAGCGAACTGCTGAAACCGGTCTGCCTTACCTCCAATAAACAGCCTTTGAAAACCATGCTGAGTCCTCTATTCTTCTGACGCTGGTGAGAAGTGATTGAACTGATATTTGCGCATATCCTGTGGTGCGTACAGAGGACCCTCTCAGAGTAAAGCGGTCACAGTATCATGGGAACAACTTGAAGGTAGCCGAGGCATCGGAGGATCTGTGACCCACCATCGCAACGAGTTTTGGCACAGTGAAGCCGCTGTGGTACAGCGGGTCAGGAATCCCTGATGGGACGCCGTCACTTGAATTTGCGTCTCGAATCAATGTGCCTGCGAGTCTGATGGGTAAGAGAATGGAACATTAGGCAAGTGACATTTACAACTCTGCGTTCCCCTACATGCGCTGGAGTCTCTGATGCTGCATTGTGGGATTGGTAGTCCCCGTCATTTGCGCGATGTAGAGAAGCATCCAACGCAGGTGTGCCACTTTCCACTGTGAAGGAGGGGCCTTTTAAGATTGTTTGCAGGAGAACACTGCATTTGGATTACCGGCACTGAAGAAAGCGAACTGCTGAAACCGGTCTGCCTTACCTCCAATAAACAGCCTTTGAAATCCATGCTGAGTCCTCTGTTCTTCTGACGCTGGTGAGAAGTGATTGAACTGGTATTTGCACATATCCTGTGGTGCGTACAGAGGACCCTCTCAGAGTAAAGCGGTCACAGTATCATGGGAACAACTTGAAGGTAGCTGAGGCATCGGAGGATCTTTGACCCACCATCGCAACGAGTTTTGGCACAGTGAAGCTGCTGTGGTACAGCGGGTCAGGAATGCCTGATGGGACGCCGTCACTTGAATTTGCATCTCGAATCAAGGTGCCTGCAAGTCTGATGGGTGAGAGAATAGAACATTAGGCAAGTGACATTTACAACTCTGCGTTCCCCTACATGCGCTGGAGTCTCTGACGCTGCATTGTGGGACTGGTAGTCCCCGTCATTTGCGCGATGTAGAGAAGCATCCAACGCAGGTGTGCCTCTTTCTACTGTGAAGGAGGAGCCATTTAAGATTGTTTGCAGGAGAACGCTGCATTTGGATTACCGGCACTGAAGAAAGCAAACTGCTGAAACCGGTCTGCCTTACCTCCAATAAACAGCCTTTGAAATCCATGCTGAATCCTCTGTTCTTCTGACGCTGGTGAGAAGTGATTGAACTGATATTTGCGCATATCCTGTGGTGCTTACAGAGGACCCTCTCAGAGTAAAGTGGTCACAGTATCATGGGAACAACTTGAAGGTAGCCAACGCATCAGAGGATCTGTGACCCACCATCGCAACGAGTTTTGGCACAGAGAAGCCGCTGTGGTACAGCGGGTCAGGAATGCCTGATGGGACGCCGTCACTTGAATTTGCATCTCGAATCAAGGTGCCTGCAAGTCTGATGGGTGAGAGAATGGAACATTAGGCAAGTGACATTTACAACTCTGCGTTCCCCTACATGCGCTGGAGTCTCTGACGCTGCATTGTGGGACTGGTAGTCCTCGTCATTTGCGCGATGTAGAGAAGCATCCAACGCAGGTGTGCCTCTTTCCACTGTGAAGGAGGGGCCATTTAAGATTGTTTGCAGGAGAACGCTGCATTTGGATTACCGGCACTGAAGAAAGCGAACTGCTGAAACCGGTCTGCCTTACCTCCAATAAACAGCCTTTGAAATCCATGCTGAGTCCTCTGTTCTTCTGACGCTGGTGAGAAGTGATTGAACTGATATATATATATATATATATATATATATATATATATATATATATATATATATATATATATATATATATATATATATATATATCCAAACAAAACGGCGTTCCAAGCGCGCACTCAGGTACCATAAGAATCCACACCAGAATGCAGGTCTGTCAAGTAAGTAGGGTTTATTCACGCCATAAGCCCTACGTGATGCGTTTCGCACCCCATGAGTGCTTGTTCACACAATAATGCTCAAAAGGTTTGCTGTTTTTACCGTGTGTCTCTAGTAAACATTGACAAAGGACTCATCTGTCTAAACATAATTTACATATTGCTCTCTTTTTTGCTAAACCGTCTTTTAACACATAGACTGTGACAGACAGTTATGTCCTGGACATTGACCACGATATACATGACCTCCCCCACTAGCCAGGGGATTAGAACTTCGCATGTCGAACTATGGTTGGACTTTACCCACTAACCAGGGGGGATCAGTAAACAAGCATTCTCAAGTATTCCCATATGCCCAGTAAACATTCACTGTGCCGTACACTTGCATCGGTGTACAAGATAAACATAATGTCACCATGGGAACCGCTAGGTGCTCCCTTTGCCGATCACGTGCTAGGAGTGCTAGCAGATGATTGGATGACCGCGATATGTGTTTGAATTTGCAAGGCATATTCTTGCGGGAGCCTAAACGTTTAGAGTTATTATTTATAACTTTATTTACAAGCACGAAGGTATACTTGTTAAGGCCAATGCACAATGTCAGTTATTTTGATTACGTGGTCGACTTTACGAAACATGTGCTCAATGTTCAGCAAATTTTCGTTTGTGGTTATAACGCCAGATATCTGTAATGTGATATGATTACTGCTGTATACCATAGTAATTTACCATCAATGTAAGACAGCCAGTACCATTATAAGATGGCGCTCTCATAATTATGTTAAGACAGATGAGTCCTTTGTCAATGTTTACTAGAGACACACGGTAAAAACAGCAAACCTTTTGAGCATTATTGTCTGAACAAGCACTCATGGGGTGCGAAACGCGTCACGTAGGGCTTATGGTTTGAATAAACCCTACTTACTTGACAGACCTACATTCTGGTGTGGATTCTTATGGTACCTGAGTGCGCGCTTGGAACGCCGTTTTGTTTGGATATTGAGCACCGGTGGCAGCGCGACACCCCCACTCGACGAGGGATACCCCATTGAGGTTATCGTTGGATGTAATATATATATATATATATATATATATTGCAGCTCCGTTGCACCAGATAGCCGGGTCACTCGCAGATGGGTGCCTCTCGTGGAGCGCCACAACGAGAGGCGCCCGTCTGCGAGTGACCCGGCTATCTGGTGCAACGGAGCTGCAATACTAAACGGGGCACCGCGCTCACCGGACGGAGCAATACCGAAGACCACGCCAAGAAGAGAAACCCGAGACAGTGAGGCTTCGCTACCGGGTAAGCTCGAGTGCGTGCAGGTGTGCTGGATGTGAATGTGAGAAGCAAGACGAAGGGGAAGTGTTGATACAAAGACCAAACTATGGAGGATGAAATGTTTGGTGACAAGGCTCGGCAGGAAGCAGCAATGGGCATGTTTCAAAAACGCCAGAAAGAGACAGAGGGTGCAAAACCTAATGGGAAGAAAAGTTATGATGGCAAAGACTCACTGACCAATCTCTTTACCAGACTCGAGAGATTGCGCGAAAGGAAGATTAGAAAATGGTGGGAAGCCACCTCCCTACAAAACTACGTGGATGTGGAAAGAGTGCCGAGAGGACTGAGAATATACACTGTCCAGGCATACGAGAATCCAGACCCTCGACTGTTGGAATTATGGGCAGAACACACAGCCCTATCCAGTCAAGGCATGTTGAAATTGTTGATACAGTTCGCATGGAGCGATAGAGAGAAGGCAATCAATGAGATTAAAGCATTGGAAGACGAGATTAATAAAGATACGAACACTCAAAAGAAAGATGATTTGAGATCTGAAATGAGAAAACGGCTTGAGAAATATGAATTAAAAATCCGCCAAAGGAAACAAGAAAAATTCGAGAGGGATGAAAGAGATTATTCCCTAGGAAGGATACTAACATTTGCGAAAAAAATTCGATGCTCCTCGCAGAGAGATGAATAAGAAGAAAGCCTCCCGCACAGCCTTGCCAAGAGTGGAAACATCCGAATCGGAAGTAACCGAAAACGAGCAATCTGGGGATGAACTGGCAAGTACATCACAAGAGAAAACCCCTTTTCACATGGAATACGATCTAGTTCGGGCAACTTGGCTCAAAGGGGGAAAAAGCAAACCCCCGGAAGCAACAGAAGAACCCGAAGAGGGGGCTGGAAGGGGCCGAGGCAGAGGCAGAGGCAGAAATCAGAGCAATTTCACGGCCAGGATCACGAGGAGCAAACGAGGAGCGAAATGGTAAAGAATCAGGACAACTTAACAATTGTAAACCTGACTGACAAAATTCTCTCACCACTAGAAGAGAAAACTTTAACACTTGGCCTATCATTTTGCCCCAATGAAAGACTTGAATTTACACAAACCAGAATTGACCTGTTCACCTTTGTGCGGAAAATGAAATTACACAAATATTTCAAACTAAAACCATCATCAAAAGAAACAAGACAATTGAAAACACGAGAGACTGATATCTTGACAACGGATGACATCACAACCTGGGAGATCTTGGAGGAATTAAGAACTGAGGAAAATGTTGGAGCCGGAGATATAGACTCCATTACACAACGAACCAGAAGGATTGGTGTTGAACAAGAAGCACCAACAACAAATTTTAAACCTCCCTCACTGTTCGTACCGATAATGCCTTACGACGCAATCGATGCCTTCTCAGAGGCTGTGACAAAAGACTTGGTGAAATTCAGAACACGACAAAGGAAAATGACGAAAAAAATACCAAATATGACAAAGGAACAAAGAGAAATCCTCAAAACTTTAGACAATGATCCAGACATTATCTGTAAGCCATCCGACAAAGGTGGCAACATCGTGGTGATGTCAAGAGAACAGTATTGCCAAGAAGTATACAGGCAATTGGAGGACCAAACATCATACGAGAAAACGACTAGAAAGATGTATGATGAAAGCATCGCAAAGTTCCAAGCACTTGTAAATAAATGGCACAGCAATGATATGCTGGATACTGAGGAGTATTTCTTTTTGAAAAATAATAATCCAACTGTGCCCACCTTCTATCAGTTACCTAAAATACATAAGGACAGCAGAAACTCGCCTGGCAGACCAATAGTCTCTTCTATAGGAAGTGTATCGGAAAACATGTCCATTTATATCGATCATTTTCTCTTTCAAAGTGTTTTACAATTACAGTCCTACATCAGGGACACCAAAGACTTTGTAAACAAGATAGAAAATGTGAAATGTAATCCTTTGCATATATTAATAACTATGGACATTACTAGCCTATATACGAGTATAGATCATCATCAGGGACTATTGGCCATGAAATACTACCTTGACAAAAGACCAATGAAATTCACAAAACATAGTAGAATGTTACTTGAATTCATAGAATATTGTCTTTTCAATAACATTTTTTTATTTCAAGGACAACTGTACAGGCAGGTGACTCGGATGGCGATGGCAACCTGCTTCGCCCCCAGCTACGCGAATTTATTCGTGGGTTGGTGGGAGGAGCAGGTTACCCAGAGCCTTAGTTTCCAAAAATGGGCAGGAAATTTGAAAGTCTGGTATAGGTAAATCGATGACCTCTTCCTTGTGTGGGAGGGGTCAGTAACTTCAGCTGAAGAGTTTGTGGCATACCTGAACCTTAATGAACTGAATCTGAATTTCACTGCTGATATCAACGCATCGACAGTGAATTATCTGGATTTGAAAGTGAACTTGACGGGTACTAAAATTGAAACAGAACTGTTTAGGAAAGTAACAGCCGGTAATTCGGTTTTACATGCCGAAAGCAGTCACCCCCCGACCCTAATCAGAAGTATCCCTTATGGAGAACTTCTCAGGATCAAGAGGAATTGCTCTAGAGATTCAGACTTTGCAAGAGCCGCAAGAGAGAGTATCAGTAGATTCCAAGCCAGGGGATACAACAAAATACTCCTAGAAAATACTCTGAAAAAAGTTGAAAGAATCCCCCGAGACCAACTTTTAAAAGAAAAAATCGGGAAATCAAAACTGAACAATAAAAATGAAGGAAAATTCAGACTGATCACTACTTTCTCGGAGGATTCAAATCACCTGAGAAACATTCTGAAGAGGAGTTGGCATATCTTGAAAACGGATCAGATTATAGGAAAAGAGATCCCAGCTTTTCCTTTAATCACCTTTAGGAAAGGGAGATCCATCAAAGACAAAATTGTACATAGTCACCTGCCAGAGAAAATAACAATGACAGGAAGAATCAAGGACATGCCAGGATTTTTCCCTTGCGGTAAATGCAAAGCTTGTGAGAGAAGCAGAAAGAGAACAACATTCGAAATACCAGGGTCAGGACACAGCAGGAAAATATCGAAGTTTCTTACTTGCAATACCACCCATGTTGTGTACTGCCTATTGTGCCCATGTGGATTGAAGTACATAGGCAGTACAGTAAAGAATGTCAAGTTACGCATATTGGAGCACCAACGTGCTATCATGAATAAGGATTTCAACTATCCCGTAGCGAAACACTTTGCCCTTAAGCACAATAGCAATAGAGAACTTTTGCAATATTTTGCGTTAGACCACATACCAGTGGACCCAAGGGGTGGAGACAGGTTGCGGAGATTAAGAAGGCTTGAATCCAGCTACATAATAGACCTCCAGACAAAGGCCCCTTTGGGATTGAACAGGAATGAGGAATTAGCATCTCATTTGGGAAAAGCATAGACTCTGTAAATAACGTCTAATGAGAATTACTATACCCCGTGAGCAATGCCGATCCACGGCTTAATAACACCCACAACACAGCAAAGGGCAACTCAAATTAAAACGATACATAATGTAAATAATTTCAGGAATTGTGCATTTAAATCGCCTGAAATTAATGTTTGAAAGTATAAATGTACTTCATTCACAGTGCCTTTTTATGTGATCCTTGAATGTTAAGTAACAGTAATATACTATGTAATATTGTTTCTCACGGGGCCTAACGTCAGTCCTCTTTCTATATACATGCCAAAAATGTGACGAAGAGCTTTTAAACTTGCTTCCTTCCGTGTCAATGGTAGACACTGACGAAGGAAAACCGAAACGCGTTTGTCTGCTGAGTGTTTCTAATTAAAAATCAACTTGAACACTTCCCCTGCGAGTGCCGGATTTTCTTTCTGCCAATAACGAGAGAAACTATATATATATATAAGATGCAGGTAGCACAAATACGAGGAAAAACACTGGAAGCTGAATACGGGCTTTGATAATTTCGAACTCTTGCTAGCAGCAGCCCAACAGGAAACCGGCATTCTTTACAATTCTAGCCAGACGCGTTTCAGGTTCGTAAGACCTTTCTTCAGTGGCAGCATAGACTGAAAGTTCGCGCTGCAGCACAACACTAACATTTATAACGCACACCTGCCTCTGTGGGCGTGGCATTCCTAAGCCTTCTGGTGCTTGTAGGCTGTGTGCTTAGTATTCCCAAGTGGGTGCGTCTTTACAGTCTAAAATAACTTAATTGATGAAAATAACTCCACAGTGGGCGAATGCAGCCTTTCCTGTTTGTCCGCTGCCTTGCTTTACAGACGACGAAATGCCCTCTTGCAGACTCCACCCTGACATGGGGTATGCATCTTCCTCCCGATCATTCCCAGCGTTGTGTGTGGCCTAGACGGGCCCGCCTTGCAGCAGTGGTCCTTCCTCAACAGCCGTGCTCGCCGTTTTATAATCCAAAAGATGCAGGTAGCACAAATACGAGGAAAAACACTGGAAGCTGAATACGGGCTTTGATAATTTCGAACTCTTGCTAGCAGCAGCCCAACAGGAAACCGGCATTCTTTACAATTCTAGCCAGACGCGTTTCAGGTTCGTAAGACCTTTCTTCAGTGGCAGCATAGACTGAAAGTTCGCGCTGCAGCACAACACTAACATTTATAATGCACACCTGCCTCTGTGGGCATGGCATTCCTAAGCCTTCTGGTGCTTGTAGGCTGTGTGCTTAGTATTCCCAAGTGGGTGCGTCTTTACAGTCTAAAATAACTTAATTGATGAAAATAACTCCACAGTGGGTGAATGCAGCCTTTCCTGTTTGTCCGCTGCCTTGCTTTACAGACGACAAAATGCCCTCTTGCAGACTCCACCCTGACATGGGGTCTGCATCTTCCTCCCGATCATTCCCAGCGCTGTGTGTGGCCGAGCGCGAACTTTCATTACATACAGAAAATTGGGCACAGATAATATTGGACACGGATGGAGGACTGACTGGGAGAATTCATATTGGGAACTGCTTAAGGCAGGGGTGCGTTTTAGCCCCCCTACTGTTCGCCCTGTTTTTAGCTGACCTACCCCAAGTATTAAGAGATGTCAGAGGGGCGAACCCAAACTTGGGAGGAAAGCACATATTGTGCCTCCTTTATGCCGATGACCTAGTAATTATGGATCAAACGGAGATAGGCCTCCAGAGAAAACTAAATAGGTTTAAAGAATATTGTACGAGTAAAAAATTAGTGGTAAATATGGATAAGAATAAAATTGCATGTTTTGGGAGAAGGAAAGTGAAGTTCTCGTGGTATCTTGCCACAATTTTGCTTGAGAGGGTGACTAATTACAGATATTTGGGAATGTGGTTCTCAGGTAACTTGAAATGGCACACACACCTGCAAGCATTAAAAACAAGGGCATTAGCGTCGGTCAAAGGCCTAAAAAGATTTAATAATACCTATGGTGAAAGGTCAGATAGGCCGGTCTTAAAATCCTATCAAGCAATGGTCCCCCCACAATTTCTGTATGGAGCCGAGGTTATTTATCTCAGTGGCAAGACCTCCTGGGATAGAGAGGAGGGAAATATATTAAAAAGCTTATTCGCACTGCCAAAATCCTCTATGGTGCAGGCAGCACCACTGGAGCTGGGAACAACAGCTATAACAGCTTTATGAGCCTTGTGCGCTTCTGGCAGCGGTTGGGAGTAGGGGAAATCGCTAAAATCTCCCAATGGGCTTAGGAGGAAATTACCATTAGTGAGCTTCCCTGGGCAAAAGAGGTGAGAGCCTCAATAAGCAAGGCTTATGGGGTGTTAGATTTGAAGGTATGCTCGCCGCAAGACCCCATAATAATTGGGAAAAAAGAATTAAAGATTCAAGGGGTCAATATGTCCCGTAGTTATGATCGGGACTACCTCGCTCAAAAGACCTCGGTAGCAGACATGAAAGTGGCTTGGGAGAGTAGCCAACACTTCCCCTACGTGGATCGGCTACCCAGCCATATTCTGAGGCGAGAAGTCTTGAAAATGTGAATTGGCATAAACCCAGGTTGTGGGAATAACGGGGTTCGAAACCTAATGATAGGATGTAATGGGAAATGCACTTGCACTTTAGAAACCACCTGCGATATTTTACATATTTTATTAGATTGTACGAGATTTTTAGACTTTCGAAAGGAGTTTTTATGTCCGATTTTTAAAAAATATAAGATTACGCACAAAATGCAAGCTGCTACTCTTTTGGTGGAAATGGAGAATTTAAATATATCCTGTGCGTTGGGGAAATATATGAATAAAAATAAGTTGTTCCTCAAATGCGCAGAAGAACATGTATAGTGCAGCCCTTACCTTTGAATAAAGATAGAGATACCAAGGTATAACAGTAGTAAAAACTGCATTCTGAAGAAGTTATGAATAGGAAAAATGTTAGCGATTTTAACAAATGAATGTTATAATACTCAGTTTTAAAAGGAACAAGAGAAGTTAAACTACATGTACCTTGAGGTATGATTGTGGGTTTAATATTATCATGTTATGCTGTTGCTCTTTCTCTTTGCTGAATATTGTCATGTTTTGCTGCTGTTTTTTCTCTTATCACGGAATGTGGGAAATGTACTTTTAAGGTGTTAACAAATCAAATAAAGTTTTGTTTGACTGACTGATATATATATATATATATATACATATATATATATATAAGACTATTATATAAATATACATATAGATAATATGTTATAATTTAAATAATTAAAGTAATGTTTTTAATTTAATTAATACTTTACACTAAATTAAATATAACAAAATTAAAAACGTTGCATAGCTAGGGGAATAAAATTAGTATTCACACTCCAACACCAGCAAAAGTAGGGAATTTGTTGGATAGCAGGTGGGTAAAAATTACTATTCCCACTCCAGTGAGTGAAACAGTAGGTAAATTGTTGGATAGCGGGAGTGTAAAAATTACTATTCCCACTCCAATGAGTGGAACAGTAGGAAAAGTGTTGGATAGCGGGTGGGTAAAAAATACTACTCCGACTCCTGTGACTAGAACAGTATGGAAAATGTTGAATAGCAGGAGAATATAAATTACTATTCCCATTCCAGTGAGTGGAACAGTAGGGAAAGTGTTGGATAGCGGGTGGGAAAAAATTACTATTCCCACTCCAGTGAGTGAAACAGTAGGGAAAGTGTTGGATAGCGGCAGTGTAAAAATTACTATTCCCACTCCAGAGAGTTGAACAGTAGGGAAAGTGTTGGATAGCGGATGGGTAGAAATTACTATTCCGACTCCAGTGAGTGGAACAGTAGGGAAAGTTTTGGATAGCAGGAGAATAAAAATTACTATTCCCACTCCAGTGAGTGAAACAGTAAGGAAAGTGTTCGATAGCGGGAGTGTAAAAAAGACTATTCTGACTCCAGTGAGTAGAACAGTAGGGAAAGTGTTGGATAGCAGGAGAATAAAAATTACTATTCCCACTCCAGTGAGTGGAACAGTAAGGAAAGTGTTGGATAGCGGGTGGGAAAAAATTACTATTCCCACTCCAGTGCTTGAAACAGTAGGGAAAGTGTTGGATAGCGGGAGTGTAAAAATTACTATTCCCACTCCAGTGAGTGGAACAGTAGGGAAAGTGTTAGATAGCGGGTGGGTAAAAATTACTATTTCGACTCCAGTGAGTGGAACAGTAGGGAAAGTGTTGGATAGCAGGAGAATAAAAACTACCTTTCCCACTCCAGTGAGTGAAACAGTAGGGAAAGTGTTGGATAGCGGGTGGGTACAAATTTTCTATTCCCACTGCAGTGAGTGGAACAGTAGGGAAAGTGTTGGATAGCATAGGGGAATAACTTAGTGTACCCACACCTGCAATATAATTAAAATTAATTAACAATTAATTAATTAATTAAAATGTATTTACCACCCACCATTTCCCTTCAATTTTCTTAAATAATAATCAATCAACATAGTTAATTAACAATTAAATAATTAATTAGCTAAAGACAATTAACAATAAAAATAATATCCATCATATCCAAATTAATTCACACAGTTAACACTATAAAATAACTTTTAATAGATATTATATAAAAAAATGATATCAAATTAAATTACTTCACAGCCTACTCACCCTATCAACGCTCAACCTGCTCCTAAAAAAAGTACAACATTAAAATATTAACAAATGAATTATTAATTATTAATATCGAATTCATTACAAATTAATACTTTTTAAACATAATTAAAATTAATTATTACTTGTTATTAATCAATTAATAATCAATTAACAATTAATTAACTTAATTAACAATATAATTATTAAATATTGAATTATTAAATAATACAACATTTGTTATTGAATTTCAATTAAATTACTTCCCCTATAAACCCACAACCCGCTACAGAATTAACTCCACAAAAAATTATTTACATATAATTAATGAATTCTAAATAAATATTTAAAAATATATTATAATTAAATTACTTCCCACCCTATTCCCCTATAAATCTACAACCCGCTACGGAAGTAAAATACGCAAAACTATATGTAACGTAAAATTACTAACTTAAAAAAATTCAAACATACATTACAAAAATAATATATCATTTTAACACATATGCTAGCATACATACCACTTAAAAAAAATCTATATAATGGAAAACAATATTTCTTACCTCAAATTCGATATTCTACACAACTATATTTTGGGAATTCGATATTCTATCCTCTCGATCTTTTTGATTCGTTATTGTGTCCTCTCGATAATTAAAATTCGATATGTTGGGTGTTTACGTGCGTAACCATGTAACCGCAGGCGGTGGTGTAGGCCTGGGGTGTGGCTTTTCCACATATGGATCTGGGTGTGGTTCAGTGTGGACCTTGCCAAGGATGTGGCTGATACATGTGTCTCTGTTGTAGTGTCTACACCACCCGTCACACAATCGACAATGTTGCTATGTGGCATTCCCCCGTTGTGCGTGGTCGGCCGAAGGGGTACATGGGGAAGGCCATGCCCGCTTGGAGTCAGGGATCACACATGCCAACTGTTGTGTGTGCTGTTATTAGCCCTGCATGATCCAAAGATGTACCCTCAACTGCATGTCAAGTTCAAGTTCAAGTTCAAGTTCAAGTTCAATCTTTATTTCGTTGCATTTGCAACATAAAAGATAACATAAAATATACAGTTCATAGTAAAATATACAACAGTATAAACCTTCAATTCATACATTATAGTGGGCACCCTAATATATAAACTACATTGCATCTATATTTCATCATATTTGGGCACATTAAATTACATTTCATCATATTTGGACACATGATTTTACAATTTCGGGTTTGGCACAGAATCAATTAAATATTAAAATATTTAAAAACAGTAGAAAAGTTAAAAGAACAGTAAATTAATTTGTAGCAGCCAAGAATTAAAAAGGTACAATGCCTAGGCGTTATTCATGGTTAAGGAAAGTCCAAATGAACAGTTTTTCATGGTTAAAATGAGAGAGATAATTTACTTCTGATAAAATAAGCGGACAATAGAAATTTACTAGTTCCGAACACAATTACTTGGCTGGTGTCCGTACTTAAGATCCTGCCAGCTTCCCTGTGGGAGGTAGAGCCAATGTTACAGCACAGGGGGACTATCCATCTTTTCCTTGCCTTGCCGTAACTAGGGCAAAAAAACAATATGTGAAAGATATCCTCCCTTTGATAATTGGTGCACAAACTACAATGGTCTTTATCTGTCTTTCCCCATCTTTTCTCAGTTACCTTTATCCTCAGCGTTCCATACCTAAATTTTAGATATAGAGATTTGGCCAATGGAGGCTGGATTTCATCAAGAAATTGTTCGAAAGATGCCTCATTTTTTACCAAAAGAAATTTTTCTGTGAGAGGACCGTGTGTTCTTATATACACAGAATCGTGGCTCACATATGACCAAAAAGTTAATTTAACAATTTTCTTGGAAGCTGAGTTTAGGGAACCAGGCTCGTTCTAAAAGTGTGTTAGTCCGAGCTTGATTAGCCAGTTTTTTACATGCTTAAACCAAAAAATCTTACTGTCTCTATCAAGCTCAAGTACTTCCTTCAACCCATTTTTATTGTCAGATAATTCCAAAGTTGTCCATAATCTGACCCACAACAGCAATGGTCTCAATATAGCATGCTGATCTGTGTGTTTAATATTTAGGTCAAGGAATAAGGGTATCAATGGGGTATTGATTGAAACTTTTAGTAGTCCCCTAATGAATTTATTCTCCAGTACTTCAAAAGTTTTTTTACATACTGGCCCCCAGATTTTTGCCCCATACGAAGAGGCAGATTGTACCTTATATCTAAAAAGCTCTATTGCTGGAGTGACTGCCTTATTCACAATTTTATTATACCTCTGTGTTATTGGAAAACAGTTTTGTTTGAACACCAATTTTGATTTTTCCAATTGTGGGCCCCATCCCATTACAGAGTCTAACAAGACCCCCAGGTAGGTAAAACTGTGCTCGTAGTCTAATTTTTGCCCATTTAACATTAAATTCCTTTTAAAAGTTTTGTGCGGGTTTAGTGCCATGTATTTTGTTTTTTATATTAATTTCTAATCCTTTATGGATACAGCACTGTTGGAACCGGTCTAATAGGATCTGTAGACCGCGTGGCGTTTGCGAAATTAAAATTGTGTCGTCCGCGAAAAGGAGGGACGCAACACGTTCCCCTCCCAGTCGGGGCGAGTCGTTGTCACAATTTTCCATGTAGGTTGCAATATCATTTACGTAAAGGGAGAAAAGCGTGGGGGCCAGAACGCAACCCTGACGCACTCCCCTTTTTATGGGGATGGGGTCTGTGAGTTCTCCATTTGGGCCCCACCTGACCTTAGCGTAGTTCTCCTGATGCAAACCCATCACTAGTTTTAGTAATTCGCCTGGCAGTCCTTGCCTATTCAGGATTTCCCAAAGTAGGTCGCGTGGGATTAGGTCAAATGCTGCTCGAAGGTCTACAAAGGTCACATACAAGTGACCTTTGTGGATGATGACATATTGCCAGTACAAGCAGCATAGCCTAAATACTTGGTCAATAGTACTTGTTTTATTCCTAAATCCCGCCTGATATTTAGATAAAATTGACTCCTCCTCCAATCATGAATTTATTCGGTTTAAAATATGCCTGGCATATATCTTCTGCGTAATATCTAAAAGGCTAATGGGGCGGTAATTGGCTGGGTCGCCACGGTCCCCTTTTTTAAAAATGGTAATAATTTCTGCGCCATTCCATGTGTCCGGAATGTGATCGCTAGCCGCAACTATATTAAATTGATGGTTTAAGTAGGGTGCCCAAACATCAATATTATACAGATACAGGTCACCAGGAATTCTATCAAGCCCTGGCGCCTTCCCTTTCTTTACTGTAGTAATTGCTGTCTCTGTTTCTTGTATGGTAAAGACTACCGGGTGGGTGTTAGCTGGTATTATGACCGAGGATACGTCTGTTACAGCGTGAGTTGGAGTTTTTGCTGCATACAATGACGTGAAGTGCTTAACCCAAGTATCCTCATCTAAGTAAACCTCCCTGGAACCTTTCTCCCGTTTATTTTCCTTGGCTGCCAGTTCCCAGAATTGTCTCTGGTCCTTGTTTTTAGCGGCTGTTAACATACTGAGCCATATTTCCTCATCCCATGAGGATTTTGCTCTTAAAATTGTTTTGTTATAAGCCTTCCTTTTATCTTTAATTTCTAACGGACCTTCCCCTTTTACAGCATTAATCAGTGCAGTTTTGGCAAAACGGCATTCCTTGTTATACCAAGGTTTGCCTGTGGGTTTTGCATTAGTCCTGCCAAGACCTTTTTTAGGTTTTTTTGTAAGAATTTCTAATAGTTTGCTGAAAAGGGACTTATGTAAATCAATGAATTCTTTAGGGTCGCAGCTATGTGGACAATATGAGTCCAGTGTATCTGCAAAAATGCAGTAAATATTGGCCAATAGGTCCTCTTTTTCTAATACGAAGGCCCATTTAACCGCCCTACGGTTGTTACTAAGGACAATATTATCAGTTGTGGATGAGGATGCTAGGCTATGGCCTCCCTCTGAGATATCAAGCCCTGTTAACATGCTTGGTAGAAAGCTCATTTCCAGAGGGCGATGGTCACTTTCATATCTCTCTTTGACCTTTAGGTCTACTGTAAAGGGCCAAAGGTCAAAGGAGACGATAACATAGTCTAGGTTACTTCCATAATCACGTCTCTTGAAAGTGGGGGCTTTCGGGCTGTCAGATGGCATACGGCCGTTACATGCTCTCAGGCCATGTGAAGTCAAGAACCTCGTAATCTGTAAAGCCAATGCAGTACCGGCCACCATACTATTCTCGTTCAGGGCAGGTATTCCATTGGCAGTGTCCTCCTCTTCAAACAATTGAGCTATCCCTGTGATTGGTTCAAAATTACAATTCAGATCTCCACATAGAATAACACTTGCCTCTGTTTTTAATGAATCCATGAGTGACTCTAGCTTCCCTATACATAGGGATTCCTTGTGGGAAGATTGGGGACTGTTATATACATTAAGAAGATAAGACACCCTATTATACACTGTCGTTACTTCCAGACAAAGAATGTCTGGGGAGTCAGTGTTAATCATTTTAATACCTAATTTAATGGAAACATTGACCCATACTAGTAGGCCTCCGGATTCGTGACCTCTTAGGGAAGGCACAGCCTCTATTTGGTAGGTTTTATAACCAACCCTATGCATTAGTACTGTAGCCCATGTTTCCTGTAATACACAGATGTCAAAGGTGTTCATGTATGCATTCCAGTCGGGGTCACTTAATTTCGCACGCACCCCTGCAATATTCCATGATACAAGTGTAAACAAGGGAGATCCCTCATTCGAATCGTGGGGCACAACAGGTAAAACAACTGGCAAGCTCCTATTGACTTCATCGGCACTTATGAAAACGGGACGTAAGTCCACCTTAGGACAGCTATTGCCTTTTCTTTCATGATGATATCCCAAGGTACATGACACATTTTCATTCCCCCCAGCATCTCTACTTTTTTGACTTGAGGCGAGTGATAACAAAAGAGAACCCTCATTTGTCCCAGGAGATGCTACAGGTAAAGCAACAGACAAGCTACTATATGTTTCATCACATGTTACAACAGAGCATGAACCTGGCTTCAGACTACTAGATCCTTTTTCCTCAGTACACCCCAAAATACATGAGACATTTTCAATACCCCTGTTATCTTCCATACTCTTTAAACATCAATCGCACTCCTCCAGGCCACTGAATGCCTCAAACCTATTTGATAGTTCTAAGGGAGTGAATGGGATGAGATGGGACATTTTTCCATTTCCTCCTAGGTTGTATCTAGTTGGTATGGTGTTCCACCCATGCATCACAGGGGGTGGAACTAGTTGGTGCAAATAGGCGGGGTTCCTAGCTGTTTCCATATTTGAAAGCCAGGCAGGTGCTCTACATCTTTGTCAGCTCTGTCCTTGCAATGGGAATACACACACATGGGCGGCCACATTCTGTGCAGCATCAGTTCGTTGACTGCCACAGGCACTGCATGTTCTAATAAAGCATTCGATACACATTCGCTGTGTGCATGTCACTCATCTGTACAGGTGCTTCACTCAGACCAGTGTGGGTGAGACATGTTGTGCTGTCAATTGTTGTGTTTGTTATTGAATGGTGGGTGTATCGCCTCTGTGCAGTGAGGCTGTTGATGGTGTCACATATTTGAACTTCCAGATCTGTGTGTCACAGCTGTTACAGTATCCCACTCTTTGGCGTTTCACATGTGTCCCGATTCTTTCCATTTTGGCTGTCATGTCTGGCCTACAAGTAACAACTGGGATTCTTTTGTGCTCTGATATGTGCAACATGTACATAAGGGGGAATCACTGCCCCTACTTTGGTCCGTGCTTTCATTCTTGTTTAATCATGGACATTTCATTTCGGTGTGCATGGGGTGTTGTTTGTCCCTCTGCAATGTGAGGGGGAGATGCAGATTCACAGTTACACCATGTTTGTTTCCGCATTGGCACAGGTTACATGCAGAATGCATGTCAATGTGCATTGTGGCTGTTTGTGGTGAAATGTCTATCTGATTTGGACAATGGACATTTGTTCTGCGTCACAGCTGTAGGGTTGTGTTCGCACGTTGTCATCTCACCATTTATTTACTCTGCTTTTATGGTGCATTTTCCTGCCAGACGCGTGGGATTTGCAGGTGGGTCGCTGGTTTTCGGTGCTTTTAGTACCACGATTGGGCTCACCGCAAGATTTATTGCATTAGATTTTCACATTTTTGCAGCGTGGCATTGATTTTAATGCAGTCAGTTGATGCGCTATCTGGTGACTATCGCATGGTACCACATTGTTGAGAATACTTCATTAACACAGCGTAATTTTCCTGCGATAGAATGCGATGTCGGAGGTTGCGTTAAGTTGCTTTTGTGATGGTTATCACACGTCCTTGAGAATATGACCCTATGGCTCTCATTTCAAGTAATCCAGCACTTGGGCATTAAAACCACACCCAATAAATACCAATGTCACAGAGTGCAATTTTCCCTATATACAGTATTGATTCTGAACTACCATTTGCTTAGCTTGGAATAAGGAATAGTTTAGTAATACGCTTTGAGCCAGAAACCTTAAACTCTTTCATTGTGGCAAGTATTAATTGGCAACATTGTGTGCAGGGAAAAAGTGTGAACTGTGTTCACAATTTATAGACTGGTTTCAGCAGCACATTTCTTTTTGCAGCTGAATCAGGGTTATTGAGTTCTGCTTTATGCTTTATGTATGTAGAGCTTGATGGCCGATGCTGTCTTTCAGAATATGTTGTTGAATGTGCAGCTGTTTGGTTCCACTCATCCTCCATGCAGCCTACATTCTAGGAAGAAAGTCTACAGCCATGGAGGAAGGACAGAACAGAAGAGAAATGTATATCTAACAGGACCAAATGTGAAAAGATCATGGCTCGCAGTCTATCAGTGCTAACAGGGGATCATCAATAAATCAGAGTTTTATAAAGCGTGCTACTCACCCATGAGGGTCTCAAGGCGCTGGGGCGGTGTTGCTGCTGGAGTTCAGCCAAAGAGCCAGGTCTTAAGGTTCATCCTGAAGGTGTGCAGGGTAGGGGAGAATCTGATGTTGACTGGGAGCTCGTTCCAGGCCCTGGGAGTGACGTAGGAGAAGGCTCTTCCACCTGCTCTGTTTCTGCAGATGAGTGGTGTTTCTGCTAGGGTGAGTTCAGCGTAACGGAGGTTCCTTTTGGATACTTGGGAGGAGACTCTCTCATTTAGGTATTTGGGTCCAATGTTGTGGAGGGATTTGTAGGTGTGGGTGAGTAGCTTGAAGGTTACTTTCTTCTCGAGGGGGAGCCAATGGAGGTCTTGCAGGTGTTGGGTCATGTGTTCGTGCCGTGGGTTTCCGAGGATGAGTCTGGCTGCGGTGTTCTAGATGGTTTGGAGCTTGTGCAGGAGAGTTCTGTTGATTCCGGCGTAGAGGGTGTTGCCGTAATCCAGTCTGCTGTTTATAAGTGTGTGGGTGACAGTCTTTCTGCATTTGGGGGGATCCATTTGAAGGTCTTGCGGAGGATGCGGAAGAAGGTAAAGCTGGTGGAGGTGACGGGGTTGATCTTGCGGGTCATTGTGAGGGAGGAGTCAAGGATGATGCTGAGATTCTGTGCCTGGTCAGATGGGGTGGGTGGGCTCCCGAAGGCTGAGGGCCACCAGGTGTTGTCCCAAGTGGTGGTGGAGGGTCCGAGGATGAGGACCTCTGTCTTCTCCGAGTTGAGCTTCAGGCAGCTGTTGTTTATCCAGTCTGTGACGTCCTTCATTCTTTCCTGGAAGCAGAGTCTGGTGTTTTATGGGTTCTTCGTGAGGAAGAGTAAGAGCTGGGTGTCGTCGGCATATGGTACTATGCTGAACTTGTGCTCACTGACGATGGCGGCGATGGGGGCCATGTAGATGTGAAGAGCATGGGGGTGAGCGAGGATCCTTGGGGTACTACGCAGTTGATCTCTGTTGGTTCGGAGTGGAAGGGTGGGAGTCTGATCCTCTGGGTTCCCCCGGAGAAAAAGGATTTGATCCAGACGAGGGTGGTTCCTTGTATCTCGGTGTCATGGAGTCTGGCAGTGAGAGTGTGATGTGAGACAGTGTCAAAAGCTGCAGAGAGTAGTAGGATGAGGGCAGTAGTGTGGTCCTGGTAGAGTAGCATGCGGATGTCATCGGTGGCGGCGAGGAGGGCAGTCTCGGTGCTGTGATTGCTGCGGAATCCGGACTGGGAGGGTTGTAGGATGGCATTCTCTTTGATGAAGGCTGTCAGCTGGGCGTTTATGAATCTGTCAGTGACTATGACAGAGAATGGGAGGAAAGAGATGGGCCAGTAGTTTTTCAGGTCTGTCGGATCAGCCGATGGCTTCTTGAGGAGGGGTTTGAATTCCACCCGCTTCCAGTCATCGGGAAGATTCCGGAAGGAGGCCTAAATGGTCCGGCCTAGTTCGGGTACTATGGCGGCGGTTTTGTGGTAGATATAAAGTGGGCAGGGGTATGTCTGGGCTTCTGAGTAGGCGTTCTTCATGGTCATGGCGGTGTCTTCCGTGGTGGCAAGATTCCAGGTTGTGATGATCGGCTGGTTCTCCGTTGTGAGGAGGGGCATGGTGTCCGGAGTCTGTTTGCTGAAGGTGTCATAGAGGGCCTTGATTTTCATGAACTTGCAGTGCAAGGATGGAAGAATCAAGAGAAAATGAGAATGAGAGTCGATCCTAAAACTGACTCCTGCACCCCAAGAAAAAACATACCTGGAAGACAGACCACAAAAATCAAGACAATTTCCTAATTTGCTAACAACAACGGCTATGTCACAGAGAGACACAATAAGGAAAGAATAAAAAAAATTATATACCAAAACAAACAGGAAATCTTTGTTGAAGAACAGGAGACATTTTCACATCATCCAAAACATCCATGGGAAGCAGCCCCCTCTTCTGCAATCCTGGGCTTGGGAACATGACATTGTTGCTGGTGAGGGCACATGATAGTTATTGCCATGCAGCTATATTGACGCCAGACGCAACACCAGCCATATACCCTCTCTTGGACAGACAGGCAAAACACAGTGATTACTATACCACCAAAGCACCATCATCTGATTAGATGCTCAGTATAAACAGAGGCAGGCTATTGATTACTAACAAAAGTCCTTCCTCAATGAGTCTACGAATTGTGACACCAAAAAGTCTCAACCTTGTTAATTATCTCCAGTCCTGAAACATACACAAATGTCTTCATTCCACAACGTAATCAATCAGAGAGCGATCAGATCATTCTTCAGACCTGTCTCCATCATGTTAAGTCAACCATGCCCTCACACCCTAGGTGGACATCTAGCCCTCACCTAAAGGTCAGTCATCCTGTAGAAAAGTACCCCTTTTGACATAGGTAACCCACACATTTTGCCTGGTATCTGGTGCACCTTTGACTGGAATTGTGCTGGGTCCCTGCTAACCAGGTCCCCAGCACCAGAATTCTTTCCATAAACTGTAAGCTTGTTTCCCAATTGGGCCAACATTTAGGACCCTTGTAAGTCCCTAGGAAATGGTACACATGGTACTTAGGGCATTGGACCTAATGAGGGTCCCAAAGGCCAGCAACACGAATTGTGCAACCGTAAGGGACCCCTCACCAATCTCACACAAACTGCCACTGCAGCCTTCATGTTTTGGTGCAGAGATAATGGAAGAGTCAACATGGCACATATCCAATTGCACCATGCCAGTCAAGCACTGCATGTGGTATAGGTGAGTCACAGCTACAGCAGGTCTTACATCCCAAAGGCAGGGTGTACTATACCCAGTTGTGGGTGTTTCTGCCTGAGTGAATGTGTCCCAGTGATATCTTAATTCACCCTTAGATATTACGAGTCAACAGGGAAGCCATAACGAGTACATAGGCTCTCCTCTGTCAGCTGTTTGTCCCTGACCACAAGGTGCATCTCTGCTCAGCCAGCCAAGCTGACCAAATCCCTTTGCTACTGAGCCCCTCAGCCCGAGTCCTGACAAATCAGCTGTGCCCCCATGCTCCAAGACTCCATGCTTCATGAGCCCCCATGTGGGAGCCCTTGGACTTGCCCACAAGTCCACCTGTGCAACCTCATTTCAGGTGGCTTTCCTTCTCTGTATTGTGCCAGCTACCAGCCTCACCAGCACACAACTCCCGGTAGAACCCGGGCAGGTCTCGAAGAACTCCTGGTGGTATTTTGAACCTTGGTCCACTACTATTTTGATCTCAGAAGGTGAACTCCCGACTTTATTTACCTATATACATCTTTGACTTTTCCCTCAATCGGGGTGCATTGTGCTTAAAAGCGCACAGGTTTTAATGTTTTACTTACTTGTGAATATTTATATCGAAAACTGTACTCTCCTTGAAACAAACTTCTTGAGTTTAAGTATTTATAAAAATAATTTTTGTTTTTCTAAATTGGTTGTGGATTTATTCTTTGAGTGTGTATCTCTTGTATCGCCTCTGCGAGTACAACAAATGCTGTACACCCCCCTCTGATAACTGCTCGCCCACACTTACGTAAAAGAGAGTCTTAACATTAACTACTTTAGCCTCTGTAAACCATTGGATTCTCTGCACAGTGTACTTCATTTTAATACACTATATAGAGAGCCAGCTTCCTGCACATACAAACAATTCCGCAGCCCAACAATGTGAGCATGTTCTAATCAGTATTTAAATGTGATGTGTGATGTGATGTGATGTGATGGGGTTTTTAGAAAGCGCAGGTTGCACTCCAAGGAGCATCTTTGCGCTATAGAAGAGATTTAAGCCCTGGTAGTTATGGAGAGAAAGGGGTATCTAGACTTGGTTTTTACATTGCTGTTTGGAGAGAGTGAAGATCCAGGTTTTGAGAGCCTTTCTGAAAATTGTTTCTGTGGGGATTTGACGGAGATGAGAGGGAAGAAGGTTCCAGGCTTTGGAGCCTAGTACCGCCAGGGATTTTCCTCCTTTCGTCTTAAGTCTAAATTTGGGAATAGTGAGAAGATTAGCTCCTTGAGACCTGAGGCATCGTATGGGGCTGTAGTGCTTGAACATTTTCATTATGTAGTTGTTTCCATTTCCATTGAAAGCCCTGAAAGTGATCAGTAGAATTTTAAAGAGCACCCTTTCGTAGATGGGCAGCCAGTGTAGGATGTTCATTGCTGCTGTGGCCGAGGCTCTCTTTTTCCATCCTAACACTAGTCTGGCTGCAGCATGTTGTACAATTTGTAATTTGTGGCAGACTTCTCTGTTTGTCCCTGCATAAAGACTATTACAATAGTCGATGCAGGAGGTAATGAAGCTACAGCTACCGTTTTCCTTGCAGAGATGGAAATTAGGTTGAAAAATTTCCTGAGCCCTTTAATTATTCCGAAGCAGGTCCCTGCTACGGCAGTGGCTTGTTGTTTGAAGCTCAGGGAGGGGTCAAATCTGATCCCTAGGTTACGGACTGAGGAGACAGTACTTGGGGAGCAATGGCGTCCTCAGGCCACCAGGATGTGGGGTTGAAGGAATTTCCTTTGCCGAAGGGTAGAATTTCAGTTTTCCCAGTATTGCACTTGAGATGATTTAGGTTCATCCATTTAAACGTGGCGGTAAGGCAGTTTTGGAGCTTTGTTTCGGCTTCACGGGTGTCATTCTCTAGCACCAGAATGAGCTGTGTGTCGTCAGCGTATGCAATGGTATCTATGCCAAAAGATGAAATGAGGGTGATAAGTGAGCCATGTATATATTGAAAAGTGTGGGGCTCAGGCAGGAGCCTTGGGGGACTCCAGAGCCTACTAATTTTTCTTCTGACCTGTACTGTCCTAGGACCACCACTTGTCTCCTATTTGCAAGGAAGCTTTTTATCCAGCTCAGTGCAGTTCCGGCAATTCCTGCCGCGGCTAGACGGTTCAACAGAATGGTATGGGGCACCGTGTCAAAGGCCGCGGACAGGTCTAACAGGACCAGGACTGCTTTCTTTCCCTGATCTAGTGCTGCACGGAGGGTTTCAGAGGAGAAGATTAGGGCTGATTCTGTTGAATGCTGAGCTTTGAAGCCAGCTTGGTTGGGATGCCAGATGTTATTGGCTTCCAAGAATGCAGTGAGTTGTTTATTGACAGCTTTCTCAGTAAGTTTGCAAAAAGCTGGAAGTAGGGAAATGGGACGAAGATTTGTGAGGGTAGAAGGGTCCGGTAGTGGTTTTTTTTGCAAGGGTTTGACTGCTGAGAGTTTCCATTCTTCGGGGACCAGACCGTGGTTCAGTGAGGAATTTATGATGCTGTTAATGAGTAGGTTGGCAATCTCTATCAGTGAATGGAGCACCAACGGGGGACAGGGGTCGAAGGGGGATCCCGATTTAATTTTGAGGATTTCTATTTGAGATTCTTCTTGGCTTACAGGTTGAAAAGAGCTCAGGGTATGAGTTATTAGGCTGGAATTGATTGCCTTGCTCTCCTCATAGTTATGAGGTTGCGGGAAATCTTTGATCAGCGTTAAGATTTTACCCTCAAAGAAGTCTGCGATGGTGTTGCAGAGGGTCTGTGAGGGGGGATGTCTTTCTGCATGGTTTTAGGATTGGTGAAAGTATTTACAATGTTGAAAATGTCTTTTTGCTTGTTATTGCTTTTATTAATGGCTTCCGTATAGTATTCTCTTTTGGCTGTTTTGATCAAGCCGTGATATTGATGACGGGCGATTTTATACATGTCTTGGTCAGTGTCTGTATAGTTGAGTCGCCACTTTCGTTCGAGCGACCTAACCTTCCTTTGTTCATCTTTTAGGGTGGGAGAGAACCGCGGGGCAGTGGATCTCTGTTTTCTCCTTTTTCCGCAGACAGGGAGGGATAGACTCCTGGCCCTTTATGAGAGTGTTGATCCATTCCCTAAAGGCCTGGCTGTCTTTGGCAGGAGCTCCTGACGGAGTCGGTCTGGATTTGTCTGCTCTTGTTAGGAAGTCTGATTGCCCAATCAGATCTTTCCAACAGGGTACAACCATGGCAGGCCCTGAGGAAACATTAGCTTTTTTGGTCCGAGAGTGGAATATTACTGGGAATTCGAACGGGATATAGCTATGGTCTGTCCAGTTTAATATTTGTGGAGTGTCTACCTTGAGTCCTTCGATATTGGAACAGATACAGTCAAGTATATGTCCCGCCTTGTGTGTGACAGAGGTGGTAAGAATTTTTAGGCCAAGTACATTCATAGTGTCAGTTAAACAGATTATGGCCTGGTCTGAGTGAGCATCTAGATGTATGTTGGTATCTCCCAGGATGGTAAAATTGGCTGATTTGAGGGCTAGGTTGCCTATAGCTTCACTGATGCTGTTCGTGAAGTCAGTGTGTGTACCAGGTGGTCGGTAAATCAAAGCCCCTGAGAAAGTGAAGGAGTCATGTATTTTTAGAGCGAAACCAACATTTTCTGCCCCTTTAAGGCCTGGTATGTTGAAAGTTTGGCAGTCCAGGGTGTCACGGTAGGCAATAGCAATGCCTCCACCCCTTTTTTTCTATTATTAATCGAAGATATGTGCGGCGTGCTTTCCCGTGGACCTGACGTTAATCAGTCCGCACTGTAGGTTCCTTACCTGTATAGGTGGCTGATTTCTCATTTGATTGTTGGGGCCAAGGCTGTGTCTGCAGAGTCTACAGCTCCAAGACCCTATCCAGGTCATCATGTCCAGTGGTTGGGTGCAGGACGATGGGTCTGGTTTTAGTCTTAGTAGAGCTTCTCTTGTATAGCTAACTTTTTGACCAGGGGGGGTGGCACTAGGCACGGGCGAGGCGCGGACGGGCACAGACGGGCTTGCCTTTGGCGCGCCTTCGGCAATCAGCCGGCGCACCCGCTGCTCGCGCCCGCTGTGCGTTTGAGGGGGGCACATTGTTAAGTGAGGGGGAGGGGGCATGGATTACGTCCGTGGGCATGGCCTGTGCTCAGGCGGAGAATGGCAGCAAGAACTCCGACCCGCGGCAGCCCTTAGATCGGCAGTGCGGGGAGTTCTGATCAGGTGAGGTGGGGGGCGTGCAAAATACAGTTTAATTTTTAAAAGCAGTTTTTAGATAAAATTGTTAAAATATCCGAACGAGCTCCCGGCTATCTCGCCTCAGGAGTGGTAAATCTCTACTGCGGGCTTGTAATCGGCTTGCTTTTAAGTGGGTTCGTGGGGGGCGTGGCCTACGTCCGTGGACGTGGCCTGTGCTCGGGCGGAGAACGGCGGCAAGAACTCCGACCCGCGGCAGCCCTTAGATCGGCAGCGCGGGGAGTCCTGATCAGGTGAGGTGGGGGCGTGCTCAGGGGCAGAGTGCAACAGTGCAAAATACAGTTTAATTTTTAAAAGCAGTTTTTAGATAAAATTGTTAAAATATCCGAAGGAGCTCCCGGCTATCTTGCCTCAGGAGTGGTAAATCTCTATGGCAGATTTGTAGGCAAAATAAACATTGGTTTATAGACACATCTATTACAATATACAAAAAGCTCCTTATAAGAACTACAAAATGATGCACCAGCATAGAAAACCTAAGAAAAGGGTTGGGTATCTCTATTATTATTATTATTAGATCGGTTTTATATAGCGCCCGGTTACCCTGGAGCATCCCTGCGCTTTTGCCACCAACCAGAATCAGAAATAGCAGAAAAGGAGAAATATTAACAGAAGAGAAGGGTCTTGAGTTGTTTTCGGAAGAGCAAGAGACACGGTTCCGCGCGCAAACCTATGGGGAGAGCGTTCCAGAGGGTGGAAACATTGACTGAAAATCTCCTTCCTCCTGAGCGGGCCTTTTTTACCCTGGGGACGACAGACAGGTGTTGACAGTCTGAACGTAAAGTTCTGCTCGCTTTGTATGGGGTCACCATCTTCTGAAGGATGGGAGGGCCTTTGCCTTGCAAGATTTTGTGTGCAAGGCATAGGGATTTAAATTTCACTCTTTCCCGTATTGGCAGCCAGTGTAGTGCCCTCAGTGCTGGTTTAGCAGAGCAGGACATGGGGATGTTATAGAGTGTTCGTGCTGCCGCGTTTTGAACTTGTTGGAGTCTGTTCAAAGTGCTTTCAGGAGCCCCAAGGTAGATCGCATTATTAAAATCCAGCCTGGACATAATCAGACCCTGGATCAGGAGCTTTCTCGATGTGAAAGGGATGAGGGGCAGTATCTTGTATACTGATCTGAGGAGACCAAAGCAGACACCCGCCAGTTTGGATGCCTGGTTTCTGAGGGAGAGATCTCGTTCCATCCAGATGCCCAGGCTCTTGATCTCATCCTTAGGTTCAGGAAGACACCCTAGACAACTGGGCCAGGCTAAGCTGGGAAGGGAGGGATTTTTAGGTCCCATCACCATGATCTCAGTTTTGGACCCATTCAGTTTGAGTGCTGAGTCCCCCATCCAGGAGTGGACCTGTGAGAGGCAGGCATGGAGTGTCTGGGAGTTCTCCAAGGATTGGGAGAGGGCGAACACCGGCGTCCGATAGTCTCTGGAGTAGCACTTGGTGATTCACAGTGTCGAACGCTGCACTCAGGTCCAGGAGGATCACTGCCACTGATCCCCCTGAGTCAAGAATGCAGCGTGCCTCCTCCATGACTGCCAGCAAGGCGGTGTCAGTGCCTTGGCCCGGGCGGAAACCTGTTTGGGAGCATTTTAGCACACCATTGGTCTCCACAAAGTTGGATAGCCTACAGTTGACCAGTTTTTCTGCGATTTTGCTCAGCCCTGGGAGGAGCGAAATGGGCCTATAGTTGGCCATGTCTGAAGGGTCCAGAGAGGGTTTTTTCAGAAGGGCTTTCACTATTGCGCTCTTCCAGTTAGGTGGAACAATGCCAGTGCCTAACGAGGCATTAATAACTTCAGTGATAGGCTCCACAATGGAGGGGGCAACCTGTTTAAGAATTCTCATAGGGGCAACATCCCGGGGGGAGCCACTCTTAATTGAACATAGGGCTTTAAGGACTTCATCCCTGTTGACTGGTCCAAACGATTCCAGAGTTATCTGGGGACATCCCTCCTCCTCCCATCGCTCGGGTCCAATCTTGGGCGGGGGTAGTGAGATAAGAATTTTTTTCTATTTTTGTGTTAAAATATTCCGCCAGATTATTACATTTGGTCTCCAGGTTCTCCGTAGGGGCAGAGGGTGTAGGAACTTTCAGGAGTTCTTTGACCACCAGAAAGGTTTCTCTAGAGGAGTTAGAGGCATTGTTACTTCTCTACTCGAGAAACTGAGTTTTAGCCAGCCGGATGGCGGCTTTGTACCTCCTCATTGCTGTTCGATTTTCCATTTTACTGGCTTCCTCCCAGTTCTTCCTCCAGGAGCGCTTTAATTTTTTGCATGTCCTCCACATAGCCCTTAGCTCAGATGTATACCATGGAGCGGTGTGAAGTCTTTTCTCCCTTATGCCTGTCGATCCTATAGGAAGGACAGCGTCTAAAGTGTTAGAGATCCACCTGCAGAGGTCTGCGTCTGCTGAGATAGGATCATGTGAAAGGAGTGGACGTGAGGCTTCTAGGCTGCAAGTGAAATTTTCCACTGATAGCCTGGCCCAAGGTCTGTCCGGTGCACCAACATTGGAGGGAGGGCTGCTTTCACGTTTCGTTTTCCAGGTGAAAGGGATCAAAAAATGATCCGTCCATGGCAAAGGAATAGGGGGGACTGCTTTCATGGTGGAAATATTTGCAAAGATAGGATCTAGCAGGTGGCCTTTATTGTGAGTGGGATCTAGGTTTATAAGGTCTATTCCATAAGTTTTAAGGTCACACAGGAGGGCAGTCGCCAGCCGCTCTTCCTGGTCGTCGATAAAATTTGTCGCTGAGGCAGCACCAACCATTACCATTTCCATAAGAGAGCTGATAAAGTTACCCATCTTTCCTGGGGGGCGATAGACTAACAGGCCAGACAAGGTAACGGTGGGTGAGACTTGGAAAAAGAACTTACAGCTCTCACAGTCTTCCACTTCGCCTTTCTGAATTCTGCAGGTCAGTGAGTTCTTATACAGAATGGCTACGCCTCCTCCTAGACCAAGTGGCCGATCCTGTGAAAGAATGAGAAAGCCAGGGGGGAGGGAGATAACCATATCTGCTTCAGCACCCTGTGTAAGCCATGTTTCTGTTAGAAACAGGATGTCTAACTCCTGTTCCCGGATGAGGAGATTAACCTCAAGCGAGTGTCTAGGGAGAGATCTGCAGTTCAGCAGTCCGAAGCGAATTGTGTGTTTTCCAGGTGCTAGATTAGGGGGCGGCATAGGGCACAGTGAGTAAAAGGTGGTGGACCGGTATTGACCAGGGAGAAGTATGAAGGAGGCAGGGAGCGTAACTGAAGTAGTGTTTCTATAGAGTAGGTGAGAGGGGTACCTGGTGAATTCGGCAGAGTGTCTGGCCCTAGGCTCGTCGGGGCTCGGACGGGCGCAGACGGGCATGACTCTGGCACGACTCCGGCGCAGGTCCGGCCCGTCCGCTGACCGCGTCCGCTGCGCGGAGTCATGGCCGTACTTTATGAGCGCTGCTAGAGCGCGTCACTCACGCACCCCCACTCAATATGGCAGCCAAAGTTGTTAACAACCAGCTCTCGGTGTCTACACTCGACCGAGAGCTGACCGGGGGCAGAGGGAGGGAGGGAGAGGCACAACAGCAATCCTACAACAAAGAAAGTCTCAACATGCCTATTTAAATCAAGCGTGGAGATGCTGGCGCTATGAACTAAAGTGCTTTAAAATTCAAACAATTTAAAAGTAAATCGAGCGCTGAGCGCGGTGTGCAAAAGGGAAAGAGACAGAGACCTCCCGGCTTCCGCCTCAGGAGGGAAATGAGCAGCTGTTAGCAAACAGAACAAAGTTCCCCTGGCCCATTATGAGCGCTGCTAGAGCGCGTCACTCACGCACCCCCACTCAATATGGCCGCCAAAGTTGTTAACAACCAGCTCTCGGTGTCTACACTCGACCGAGAGCTGACCGGGGGCAGAGGGAGGGAGGGAGAGGCACAACAGCGATCCTACAACAAAGAAAGTCTCAACACGCCTATTTAAATCAAGCGTGGAGAGGCTGGCGCTATGAACTAAAGTGCTTTAAAATTCGAACCATTACCCTCACTGGTTAAAAGATATCTGATTATGCACAAATAACACTTTTTTCTTTTCATGTCAGTGATATGCTGAGAATCAGAGCAGAATACCCTTTAAACAAGTAGGTCAAGGGCAACAAAATCAATATTGATATGCTGTCTTTTGACTTCAGCACAATTGTGAATAACTCAACTAAAACAGCTAGTTTAAGACAAGACAAATGTTGGACCCTGGCTATTTATATACTATACAAAAGTAAGGTATAGGGTGCACAGAGTCCAGGGAGTCCTCAGAGGTATAGCAGAGGCTACATTAGGTAAGCACTAACAGCTCTCTTTGTGGTAGTAATAGTCAAGCAGTTGGGCTTATCCAGAGGATGTGTTAAGCATTTATTGTACTCACTCAATCAAGGACTGATTGCACACACTCAGAGACATAAGCCAGACCAATTAGGTACGTATAAAAAAGTATACCTATGTTTTATTTAAGAACCAAGTAGGACTTGGCACAGGTAGGTAAAATATACTCTCAAATGCAAGACTGTTCAAGGAAATGCAGTTGTGGTTGAATTGGCAATTGCTACAGGCTTGTATCACATTAAAATGCAGCTTGAATTATACAGTAAGTACTTTCAGATTACCTTTGAGTTACTTTTGGATTACTTGGAGGGCTGAGGGTGGTATGCCTAGATACCACACATTAGGATCTCCCAATACACAGTAAGACGTTTTATACTTTGCAGTTTGGTTCTCTTTTGTCCATGCATACATCCTTTCAACACTTTTGCCCCCAAAATCTCTTGACAAGGGTTCCTATGGGAGAAAAATCATTATCGGTTTCAAAGGTAAGTCCTCTTCTCCTGCGTGCAGGGCGGCCGCATGCCGCGGTACCTTTTGAGGTCAGATTTACCCTTACAGGGCCATTTGCAGTTGGAGGATCTCCGTGCAGAGGCTGCAGGCGACGTCTGGGAGTCTGGGAGGGGTCAAACAATAGTGTATTCAGACTCTGGAGGACTGGCGGACCTTGCTGGGACTGGTGGGCCACTTAGACTAGGGCCTTAGGCAACTATTTCAGTAGTGGTTCCAGGTATCGAGTTCCTTTATTCTCAAGAAGCTCAGGGTCTGTCTTTGGAGTTTCTTTTGAACAGAGCTGCTGTTCACAGGAGATCCAATCTTTGTTGAAGGCAGTCATCCTCTCAAGAGTTTTGGAGGTCACTAGCTGTAGGACAGGTCGACCTTTGCTGCAGGATCTCCGGAAACTGCAGACAGGGCCTGTATGGCTGGGGCCAAGTTAGTTCTTTTCTGTAGTCTCCTCTGCTGTGTGACTTTTTCCGTGCTTCTTCTTCGTAGGTTGCAAGAATCTGTCTCTGGGTTCAAGGCTACCCACTAAATACTGTACTTAAGGGGTGTTTTAGGGATGTCGCGGTAGTAGCTAATGAGCTACTGACCTTAGGGTGACTACACCCTTTGTGTGCTTACCCCACGTGGGGAGTGGGCACAATCCCTAATCCTGATTGGAGAGTGCCTGCCACCTGCGAGGTGGGACAGGAAGGGGGTGAGACAGGAAGGGGGCTTGATTCTAGTAGGAGGAGAAGGTGGGGGTTCCGTTGCAAAGGCAGTAAGGCCTTTGCATCTCCCCTGGCACAGACTGCTCTTTCTGACCTAGGGGAGCTGTTAACACCTCTGCCTAGGAAAGGCTGTGTTTCTGGGCTCTGGGAGCAAGGCCTCCCACCACAGGGGTCCAGAAACATGTCACGTGGTGGCAGGCTGGTGTTTACCAGTCAAGGAACCCACCAGAGGCTGGTTGTTTTGCAGGGGGAATCTTTTTTTTTTAAGTTCAAGTTTATTGAGACCAAACAGAAAATACAAAAAGTGAAAATGCATGAAGAGAAAATAGAATACAAGGAATACTGGAATAAAACAATGCAAAGGAATAGAAAAGCGTAATCAATAAACAATACACTCTCGTTCATGAAAAAAGAAGGAGAGAGATAAAAGTAAAAATGTAAATAAGACAATAAGATTAAAGTCAAATATAGTAGCAAGTGCACAAATTACATTGAATGCGAAAAACGTGCAAGCTTCTAATCATGTAAATACAATTTGTTAGAATAAAAAACGGTATAGGAATAGGCAAAAAGACAACAATGTAATGTTCAAGGGGGTTTACGAACTGCATCCGGCAAATTAAAGGGAGCAATGTTGACAGGAGGGGGAGAGGGAGAAGAAGTGGAGGAAAGGTAATCGGTGAGTGGAATCCAGAGTAGGTCACGTTGATGGCAGGGGAAACAGGGGATACATAGTTGGTCTCAAGACGATGATTAAAGCAAATAGCATTCCACCAGGCAGAATAAGTAAGTTTTGAGGAATCTTTCCAATTGGAGGTGATTAAGTGGAAGGCTACAGCGAGAAAAAGGTCTAATAGCTTGTAGTGAGAAGGGGATTGAGGCAACTCTGGTGAAAGGGAGCCTAGGAAAGCAATGGGTGGAGAGAAGGGGAGTTGAAAATGAAAGATAGTAGAAATACGTGACCAAATTCTATGCCAAAAGGAGGTAACGTTAGGGCAGTTAAATAACATATGGGATAAGTCAGCCGAAGAGGATGAACAGGACCAACATGTCGGAGAAAAATCAGGGGAGAAAGAGGCTAATTTGGATGGAGAGAACAATAATCTTTGATAAATAAAATAAAGGGTTTGTGTGGTATTGGCAGCAAGAGAGGTTTTATGAATTTTAATCCAAAGCTTATCCCATAAAGAGACAGACCATGTGACTGATAAATCTTGTTCCCAGGCCAGTTCAGTGCGAGATTTAGAGCGTTCCGAAGGTGTTATTAAGCAGGAGTAGATGCGAGAAGCCGAAGGAGAGGAATTTAAGAGAGGAGACAAAAGAGTAGAGAAGGGGAAATTCAGAAGAAAGTGGAAGGGACTGGAGAAAAGAAAGGAGTGCAGGGAGGAGTAGATTATATTGTTTATGAAAGGAGTTGGGAAGAAGATAACGAGACTGTAATTCAGAAAAGGAGAAGGGAACTCCATCACAAAGCAACTGCGAGATCCATTTTATGCCTTTAGAGCGCCAGAATTTCCAACAGAAGGAACGATTTTTAATACAGAGCTGTTTATTGTGCCAAATGGATTGGTGAGATAGAGAAGCAGAGGAAGGATAAGTAGAGGGGATGAGGGGAGTAAGAATGTGAAACGAGTGTGCAATAATAGGAGAACGCAAGAAAGAAGTGTGAGCCGAAAAGGCGAGGATTTCTGAAAAATCAAAGGGAGAAATGAAAGACTTTTCCAAGGATAGCCAAATTGGCGGATAAGTAGGAGGATCTGAAGATATCCAATGAAGAGTTTGCCTCAGGGAAAAGGAATAATGATAAGATTTGAAGTCTGGGAATTTCAATGCTCCTTGAGACTTGTCCTTTTAAGAAAGGATAGCGCAATTTGAGGAGGTTTGTTCTGCCAAAGAAATTTAGACAAAAGAGAGTCTAATCTTTTGAAATAATAATGAGGAATACGAACAGGAATCATAGAAAGGGAGTATAAAATAATAGGGGCTAGCATCATCTTAATTGAGTATAATCTCCCCCACCAAGAAAGAAATAGTGAGTTCCATTTAGTGATAGAATCCAAGAGTTTCTTGGAGATACAATCAAAGTTGAATTTTAGAGTATCCGAAATGGAAGAGGAAAATCAAAGGCCTAAATATTTAATTTTTGAAGGTTGCCAGGAAAACCCAGTTTTGTCAAAGTAATGCCGTAGGCAGGATACATTAAGGGGAAGTATCTCGCATTTATCACGGTTAAGGCGGTATCCTGAAACTAAGGAGAAAGCTTCAACTTGACGAAGAAAGGAGGGAATAGTGGATTCAGGGTTGGAACAATAAAAAAGAATATCGTCTGCATAGACTGATAGTTTGACTTGGTCGGGACCAAGATTAAAACCAGTAATTAGATTATCTTGTCTGATCTTTGTTAAAAAGGGCTCTAGTGCAACAATAAACAATAAGGGGGATAAAGGGCAGCCTTGGCGAACCCCTCTGGAGAGGGAAAAATAATCGGAAACTTTACCATCAGCGAAAATAGAAGCTCTGGGGCCAGAGTATAGGAGAGCAATGAGGGAAATTAATTTTGGGGGGAAGCCAATCCAGGAAAGAGCACGGAACATAAACTCCCAGCTAATACGGTCAAAAGCCTTTTCGGCGTCAAGAGCAATAGCTGCTAAAGGGTATTGAATAGTGGAAGCTTTACTGAGGACATTAAAGAAAACTCTCGAATTATCAGATGATAAGCGACCTTTGACAAAACCAGATTGCTCTGGACCAATGATTTCAGGTAAAATGGGGTCTATACGGAGGGCAAGTAATTTGGCAAAGATTTTGTAATCTGTATTTACAAGGGAAATGGGACGATAATTTTTGCATAGTGTAGGGTCTTTGTTGTCTTTGGGAATGAGGCAGATCATTGCTTCTTGAAAAGTTCCATGAGAAGAGCCATCAAAGATAAAGGAATTAAAAAGAAAAAGTAATTGGGGCAAGAGTTGCTTGGAGAAGTGGCTATAAAATTCAATAGTAAACCCATCAGGGCCAGGGGCTTTACCACGACGAAGTACCGAGACTGCGTGAGAGATTTCTGCTAAAGTGACATTAGATTCGAGCGGGGAAAAGTCAACATGGGAAGAAGAAGGGGGGGTGAGAGATTGAAAGTAAGAGGTCAAATCATCAGGAAGAGGAGGGGATTCAGGGGTATAAAGTTGTTTATAAAAAGAAACAAAATTATTTAGAATGTCGTCATCTTTGAAGTGTGAGACTCCATTCGAATCAGTTATAGAAGTAATCCGCGTCCGATCTTGACGCGTTTTTAAGTAGTTGGCTAAAAGTTTACCCATCTTGTTTTGACCACCGTAGTAGCGGGCACTGCATTTTAGTACATAAGAGGATGCGGCATCAGTGGAGGACTTATTAAAAGCGACTTTTGCAGAGATAGGATCTTTAAGAGAAGAATCAGAGGGGATTGATATTATGAATATTCTAACTTTTTAATTTTTGCTAAAAGGAGGGAAGATTGACGTTCGAAACACTTCCGTTTTTTAGAGACAAAATTAATTATAAATCCTCTGCCCATTGCCTTGAAGGAGGAGTCAGGTGTGGAATTAGTGTGGAAAAAGTCAGTAATAAAAGCACCGAACTGGTCTGAGAACTTAGAATCAGCCAAGAGGGAGTTGTTAAAGCGCCATCTGCCAGGAGAAGGAAAAAAGGGAAGTAGGTCAAGGTCTACTAGGACAGGGGCATGATCGGATATGAGGATGGAGCCAATTTCAGAAGCAAGGACACATTGAGTAAGGGATTTACTAAGGAAAAGGTAATCAATACGGGATTGGGTTTTGTGGAGAGGGGAAAAATAACTGTATTCTTGGAGATCAGGGTGACAGAGTCTCCAAATGTCAGTTAGGGATTTACGATGAATAGCTGAGGTAAATTGATTATGCATTTTGGATCGAATGAAGGTAACTGGGGAATGCCTGTCAAGGAAGGGATCATGTATCTGATTGCAGTCACCACCAAAAATAATATAATTATCGTTTAGGGAAACCAATTTGTCTGAAATGCGAGGCCAAAAGGTATGATCAACAGTAACTGGAGCGTAAACATTAAAAATAACAATAGGCACATTATCAATTTTCAGTCTTAGTAGTACAAAACGACCATCAGAATCAATTTCAAATTGAGAATCAGTAACAGCAAACTTTTTATGAACAAGTATAACTACGCCATTCTTTTTCTTCAAAGAGGGAGAAGAAAAAACATGGCCGACCCAAAGTCTCTTTAGTTTAGACGATTCAATGTCATTAAGGTGGGTCTCTTGTAACATGGCGACATCAGTTTTTAACTTAGCTAAATGAGCTAGTACTCGCTGTCTTTTAATTGGACTATTTAAACCTTTAACATTCCAGGATGTAACTCTGAATGATATATATTAAGAGCATTAAAAGTGAACAGAACGCAAACAATGCAATAAAAAGTGCAAAAAGAAGAACTGGAATCGAAAGAAAATACGAGCTATAGAAACAAGAGTTAATGAAGAAAAAGAGAGAAAAAGATATCAAAAAAATTGAGGTAGGAGATAGGGAAAGAAATGGAAGGAGAAAGAAATCGAAGGAGAAGTATTGAGAAAATGGAAAGAGTAACAGCTGATGAGGTAATAAGAAAAAGGAGAGGGAACAAAAGAGAACAGAAAGAAAAAGAGAATAAAACAACCAAATAATAACATGAAATCATGACATACCTACAAGGGGAGGATTCAAAAGGTACAAGGGGGAAGGAGGAACCAGACGGAATGACGGTACAACTGGGATCAAGCAGGACGGAGGGTCGGGAGGCATTGCAGCAAGGGAAGGGATGAACTGTGGAGAAAAATAAGGAAACAATTGTCACAAACACAACAACAGAGGAAAAAACATGTGGCAGCAATAAGATTGGCAAACGCAACAAGACGAAAAGGTCAAACGGTTAGGGGAAAGGAACACAAATTCAGCCAGCAGTCAATGAGGAGGACTCCATGGGGTCAGCATGATGAGCGTTGATGAAGCTGTGAAGACGAAGGGGGTATTCAAATGTGGTAGTCTTATTATTGTAGGTGACCTAAGTGCTGCCTTCGATACGGTCAGCTACACCACCTTGCTGGACCGTCTCCATAACATCGGAGTCTCAGGTGACGCCTTAAGGTGGTTCGAGTCCTTCCTGTCTGGGAGGTCGTTCCAGATCTTCGACGGAGAGATGGTGTCCTCGAGTAAACCCCTGAGCTGTGGAGTGCCACAGGGCTCCTCTTTGAGCCCTGTACTGTTCAACGTATACATGAGGCCGCTGGCGGGTGTTGTCGAACCATATGGCATTAAAATTGTGTCATATGCCGACGACACCCAGCTTGTGGTCTCGTTGGCCACGAAGAACAGTAGGCATTCCACAGCTGACCTCCTAAACTGCCTAGTGGATGTCAAGGGATGGATGACCAACTCCTCCCTAAAACTAAACGGTGATAAGACGGAGCTTATGCTCCTAGGCCCCACCTCTCCCGTACCATTCACTGCACTGTGGCCCAGTGCTTTGGGCCCCCCTCCCACCCCTAAGGACAGCGTTAAAAGCTTGGGAATATGGCTTGACAACAAACTCTCCTTTGCTACTCAGGCCAAAAAACTGTCATCCACTTGCTTTGGCCTGCTTAGAATCTTGAGGAAGGTCCTCCCGCTACTCCCCCTAGAGGCCAAAAAGGTGGCGGTACAAGGCCTTATCCAGTCTCGCCTGGATTCTATCAATGCCTTGTATCTAGGGGCACCAGAGATGACCCTCCGGAAACTACAGGTCGTCCAAAACTGTGCAGCCCGCACCTTGCTAGAACTCTCGCGCACTCAATCAGCCAGACCCGCTTTGAAAACTCTCCACTGGTTGCCAGTGAGGCAGAGAGTGACCTTCAAGGCGCTGTGCTTGGCGCATCGCGCCTTCTGGAAAACAGCCCCAGCCATTAACACTGACCTTATCATTCCTTACCAACCTAACAGGAACCTCCGGTCGACAGAGGCGTGCCTCGCTGTTGTTCCCAGAGTGAAGCAAGCCAGGTCTGGGGGCAGGATGTTCTCCTTGAACACCGCCAAACTCTGGAATGCTCTCCCCATCTCACTTCGGTCCAACCCAGACCTCCTTTCATTCCGTAAAAGTCTAAAGACCCTGCTGTTCGCTAAATCCGACTCCCCCTAGATTCCCTCCAGGCACTCCCTGCTTCTACTCAGCGCTTGGACGCTTTCGGGCAGCAATCGCGCTTTACAAGTACTTTTACAATTACAATTACCTTGAATAGGCACGGGTGAAAAAGACCATAACGAGCACCCATATCTCGGAGAGCAGGTCTTAAGTCCAAGAAGGCCTTCCTCCTGTTAGCAGTGGCCTTGGCGTAATCCTGAGCAAAGAATAAAGTACAAGCGGACCAGATGATGCGCTGGGAGGATTTCGCTGCTGAGAGAACCTTCAATAGGTCCGTGTATTCCAGGAAATACAGGATCACCCCTCTAGGCTTCTGAGAGGGGGAGGTCGAAGTTGGATGACGACCTAGTCTGTGTGCTCTTTGAATGTTAAGCAGGGTGCCTTCTGGCATACGGAGGACTTTGGGGATGAAGGATTTGAAGAAACCAATGGGATCCGACCCCTCTTGTCCTTCCTCAAGGCCGTAGATACGGAGGTTGTTGCGCCTATTACGGTTTTCAAGCTCCTCCACTTGGCGCTGAAGGGTAGAGATCTGAGAATGAAGAGGAGATATCTTCGCACAGTCATTCGCCAAGGAAGAAAGTGATTGTTCCATAGTTGTGACTCTGCTGTCGAGCTGCGACCAAGAGTCGGTGAGAACTTGGAGTTTCGCATTAGTGTCTTCCATAAAAGGGCGCAGAGCCCGAATTTCCTCAAGTAATAACTCCATCGAGACAGGAGAAGATGATTTTGGAGGTGAAGGGGGGTTTTGCCTGAGGCGCTTAGTAAGAGATTTCCCAGTAGTCGCTGTAGTAATATCAGACACCGCCATCTTGTCCTCCGGAAGAGAAGATATAATAGTTTGAGTTCGAGAAAACTCTGTAAATATCTTCTAGTTTTTGATGAAAATATGCTTTGTAGTAGGTGTCGCAGCTAAGGTGCCCTTAGATCTACCCATAAATAGTGGCGAAGAAATAGAAGCCAACAATTGTTGAAGGTCGCGGGAAAGACAAAACGAGTGAAAGTCAGTCAGGGATGTTACATGGAATTACTCAAAAATAAGCGAAAAGTGTACTCATACCTCCAAAAGCAGAAAGGAAGATGAAGGTGAGGGGAAAATCGCCACAGAGGTCCAGGGAGATCATTGATATGATGACACCGCTCAGCCGGGGAAAAAACAAAATGGAGGTCGCAAGGCGGCGACGCAGCTGCGGAGCTTACATAGTTCGTAAATCCAAAATGCCGCACTCCAGCGAAGCCACAAAGATCAGGGTAGGAGGAGTAGATGTTCCGACGTCCTCACATCCCACAATTAGTGCTGAGCGGGTCAGGAAGGATGCCGTACACCGGGCAAACCGAGGAGCTTCACCCAGATGCCGCCATTCACGCCGGGCGCCAAGCCACGCCCCCCCTGCAGGGGGAATCTTTAAGATGCCCTCTGAGTTCATTGTATAATAAACCTCACACTGTCATCATTGTGAGTTTATCATCCAGAGAAGGTTGGTACCAAACTTCCCAGAATTCAGTAAAGCCATTATGATGCTGTGGAGTTAGTAATGAAAAACTCTCAGACCATACACTCTTCATGAGTTTACTACAGTTACAGTGTTGAAGAATGGACTCAGACACTGTAAGGGTACAGTGTTCATGCAACTTTGCCCTCACCAGTGGTATAGTGCCCCGAGCTGGAGGGATGACTTATCTATACCATGGCCAGTGGGTTGCAGGCATGGCGCACATGTATGTGTGCCATGTTGACTCTTCACTCTTCTCTGCACCAAAACAGGCAGCCTGCAATGGCAGTGTGTATGTGTTAAGGTACAGGACCTCTAAGGGTGGCATAATATGTGCTGCAACCCATAGAGGCCTTGCCTGGTCACAGTGCCCTTGGTACCCATGGTACCTTTTACAAGAGACTTACATGTGGCCAGAGGGGTGCCAATTGGGGGTACAATTGTACAGTTTTGTGACAGAACACAGGTCCTGGGAACTTGAGTGGCCGGGACCCTTGGTGCATCAAGTCAAACTGCTTCAGAAATCAGGCAAAAAAGTGTGTGTGGGGGGGTTACTGCAATAGAAACTCACGCTCCTACAACAAATATCCTGGTTGATAAAAACATTTCCTTGACAAAATGTGTATTGCTGGTGTCTTAGACATGCACCTGAAAGCCTGATTCAAAATGCATTTTCTATTAGTAGCTGCAGCTTACTACGACTTGGGTGTGACTCACTCACACAATACCATCAGTATAACACTCTCACAGAAAAAAAAAATTCTGTGAGGTAATTTCAATCACAGGTCGGCCATCATGGGCATCCACTCTACAACACCCTGTAGAATGATTCTTGATATTTATTTATTTTTATTTTTGTGTCATGGTTCATTTCTTAATTGTATTGTGGTTTTCTGTTGTTGGACACTAACCACATCGGATATTTGAAGAAACACTTGCTGCCTTATGCAAGCTACTGATTGTAAGAAAGTGGATTGTTGGTTGACTGGGGTGTTAGCCCTGGTCAAGCAGCAACCACAATCCTTGTAAGAGTGAAGCACAATTCAACCCTAAATAAACCTGTGCTCAACCCTCTGGCTGCTTGGCACAGAGCAATCTGGCTTAACTTAGAGGTAATGCGTAAAGAATGTAAGCCACACTTCAAATAGTAATAAAGTTAAAAAAAAACACACAAAAGGATCCCAACTAAGTTAGAAAAATATAGTTATTTTTAATTAATAGAACAAGACCAAAATGCCAAAACTCCAATCAATAGAACTGGAGATGTGCAATTCTAAAGATGTTAATGAAAATAGCACTAAAAAGCACAAAACACCTACTGTGCAAATCTGGTCGCACCGGTCGCCATTGAGCATGGGCCGACTACAGGGATCCAGTTTGGCCAGTTCAACAAAGGGGCATATGTACAAGAAGTTAACGTTGCTGTAGCCTCCATTTTTTGAAGTTATGGCTGCTTTAGTTTTATCACCTTATTCACAAAATGCCACTAATTTTTAAGATGCCACTGCTGTCAATGAAAATGAGATGCAAGGTGGGTGTTCCCGTGCAAAAGCTAACTCTAACGCACTTCAGGATATTTACAATGAAATTCCCATACATCGATAGCCTCCCAAAACTGCTGCTAAGTACAGTTAGAGGCAGTTTTTTAAGACCAGAAAATAGCTGGTCTTAAAATTGGTGCAAACACTTGAGTCCACCTTTAGATGTTTGAGTGCTGGGCAGCACTGCAAGGATCACTGCTGTGCTGCCCTGCACCGAAACAAAAGGACAGGGAGGAGCCCTATTAATTAGATTGGGCGCATTCCTGGGCTCCATTCATGAAATGTGCTGCATCACTGCGATAAAACAGTGTTGCGACAATTTTCACTGCATTCTCCTTGCAACACTATGGATGTGCCGTATTCACTGTAAGGCGCTCAATATCGCATTCAATGACAGATTCTTCCGGATCCTGACGTATCTAGCAGCGCTGAAGTCACGCATTGCTACAAGCATGACACAACTCCATCAATGCATGGGGCCATTCTATCCCTATGGCACTGCATCATCCTTATACCTGGCATGAGGCAGGCATAAGGTTTTGATGCAGTGGTGTCCTAGTATTGTCAGAGTGAAATCTGAGAGTCCTCACTGCGCCAATCCTGCACGGGTTTTTTGAGTGGGAATGCCCACCCTGCATACAGCATACCAGATGCAGGTATAATGTTGCACAGGGCTTCACAAGGTCATGCATATGAGTAGATGCATCACTTTGTACATAAGGCGCAATGTTGTGCAAGATCACCACTGCAAGTACGTCAAGAAAATGATGCACCAGCGGCATTAAATTTCCAAAAGGGATTCAGGATTAAGCCACCCTGTCTTTTTCCCCTACAATGGTGCACAATGGCTGCCATGTGTCAGTGCAGGTGCCCATGCACCATGGTGCTAGGGTGACTGTGTTGCGGAGTTGACTGATGGTGTTGCTCCATCTCTACTTGAGACGTCTGCAGGTGCGCCTGGACTAGTGTAGGGCAGGAGTAAAAAAGCTGGCCTTCTTGGGGGCTTGTTTGCCTGGTCTTTTCTTGAGGGGTGCTAGGGTGTCTGCACAGTTAAAGATCCATGGGTGGAGGTTCTGCGCTGTGGTGTTGGCCTCTGTAAGTGTTGGCAGAGTGGTGGTGCTTAAGGAGTTGACAAAAAGTTCTTTGGTAGCCTTGATCCAGCTGTGACGGGGCGATGATGGCGGTGCTGTACGGTGGGCATGGTGAAGGCGTGATGTATACAATGATGGTTAGTCCAGGAGAGTTCTGTGGTGGTGCAGTAGTTGAAGTTACCACAATGGTCCTTAAAAGAAGCATTTATAACAAATAAATAAATATAGACCAAGATAAGTGCTATATTCCACGGTATCCAGCCAGACACACAATTTAATCAATTAAATGTTTTTTTTCATCATTTCAAAAAGCAACCAACAATAGAGTGGGCCGCAGTCCTGTATCCAGTACATGAAAACAGAAGAAAAAAGTAAACAGAAAGATTTTCAGGCAAAACACAATAACCTACTACGGGGTTATGCAGCTCTTTGTGTGGAGCGTGACACATCCTATTCAAGTGAAAGTTCGACAGTACTCAGCTTCCCCCTCCTATCCTGCCAAAGATGGCCCATCCAGGTACACCAATGCACTATATTGTGTGTGGCTGTCTAGGAGAAATACACAAAGCCAAGCTGTCGGATAGACAGAGTCAAGTGATCCAGAGACAGGCTGCAGGCACCAATAGGCTAAGGCAGGAAAAAGCCAGCTTTCTAAAAGTGGGCATTTCAAAACTGTCATTTAAAATCCAACTTTAATATAAATTATATGTAACAAATGAGGTTATTGGCTGAGGGGGCTAAAACTCTTTTCAAGAAGCAACCACAATTCTTCTCAGGGTGTAGTCACAGGCAATCCCTAAATTAACCTGCGCTCAGCCCTGGTGTAGCTTGGCACACAGCTGTCATGCTTAACTCGAAGGCAATTTGTAAAGTTTTTTCAATGAAAACACACCATAAAATGATCCCACAACAGAGTTAGAAAACAATAGACCAAAGCAGCAAAGATCCAACAGTAGACCAAGAGACATTACATTTTTTTAAAGATTTCAGTGGAAATAGCACCAAAAGACGTAAAGCGCCAAATGTGAACATTTGGTCGTGCCGCACCGGGACAAAGTCAAATGTTCAGGCTGACCGTGATGATGTACAGGCTGGCTACATTGACATAGTTAGGCCCATTGAGTTGAGTTCCTTAAATCCTGGATTGCGGAGCATTGAAAAAATCCATGTGGAAGATGCGCCATGCAGTTGAAGCGATGGGTCAGTTCTGAGACGCGGTGAGGCGTTAGTGCTAGGTCCTGCATCATCGAAGAGGATCCCATCAGTGAGCGCTTTGATGCAAAGTCCGGCACTGAAGATGCATTTTGCAATTGAGGTGATGAGTCAGTTTTGAGGAGCTGTGAGGCTGTGATATGGAGTCCCGCATCATCCTCCAGGCTGCCATTGATGATAGGTGCAAGGGCCTGCACTGAGGATGCATCGCACAGTGGCAGTTCAGCTGTGGCAACGAAGTGCAATGCAGTTGTTGCAGTAATTCCAATCCATGTAACAGTGGCAATGCCTCAGTTCTCCTCAGGGTTGCACTGCACAGCAGATAAAATGCATCAGTTCCAATAGCTTCCACAGAGGCTGGCAGAATACCTTAGGCCCACTCCCAAGTGTCCAGGACTGGGTGGTAGCCCTTTGCAGGGTAGGTTTCACAGATGGCATAGTCTGAGTGCAACAGCAAGGTTGTTGGACGCCAGCTGTGTCCCTGTGGCTTCAGATCAGGAGGCCAGCAAACTAGCACTTGGATCCACTCTTGGGTTCTGGGTTCAAGAGATACAAATCCAACACTTCTCGCCCAGGCAAGAGGGTACCTGAATCAAGTCAGCACAGCAAGGCAGCAGGTCAGCAAGCCAGCAGGGAAGTAGTCGAGCACAATGGTAGTACTTCAGCAGCACAGTAGTCCTTCTTCCTGGCAGAGTATCCACTGGTTTTAAAGTGTACTGAGAGTTGGTGTCTGAGGTCCAGTATTCATACCAAGATGTGCCTTTGCAGTCAGTGAGAAGCTTCTAGAGGTTTCTCTTTGAATTCTCCAGGTATCCTTATTTTCCTTTCCTGGCTCCAGGCTACCTACAATTGGTATGCAGCCCTTTGTGTAGAGGCAGGACACAGCCTATTCAAGTGTAAGTCGTGCTGTGTCTAGCTCCTCTCTCCCATCCTGCCAGTGATGGTAATTCCAGGCACGCCTAAGTTACCTATTGTATATAACTGTCTATGAAGTAAATGCAAAGCTCACATGTCAGCTATATACACTCATGTGACCCAAGTACAGGTTAGAGGCATGAAATGGCTAAGGCAGGAAAATGCCAACTTTCTAAAAGTGCTAAAAGAACAGATGATGGACAGAATGCTGAACAAATCAAATGTTCACCCACAAGTCACAGAACTGGATTGAAATAGGTGTTAGATAAAACCAAGATCTGTGAATGGGGGTGAATATTTGATTTGTTCAGCATTCTTTCCATCATCAGTTCTTTTAACTTACTAAACGTGGCCTAATATAGATATTTTTTTAATTTATATGATAAGTATGGAATGACGATATGTTTCGCATCAATATTTATGCTGCAATATTTTTGTATGGGGATATTTTGGGGGTCGGTACTTTGTCAGTGAACCTTTGATTTGTGCAGCATTCAGTCCATCATCTGTTCTTTTTGCATTTGGAACCCTAAGTGAGAAGGATATGCTCAGACATGGGTCCTGTGCTTGCTATGCCACCGGATTCAAGCTAGTCGGGTTAGCTATAGGTGATACCCTGAAACTGATCCAAGGATGCTTGTTTCTGGTTCACGGAGGAGCTGGCTTGGAAGTTTGGGCTGGACTGTTACCTTGGGGAATAGTGTCAAGACTGATTTGCAAATGACTCGGTCCACGTTGGAATGGCACTGCGAGCCCAAAAAACTATGGATTTAACCCAGTTCTGTGAATGGGGTGAATGTTTGAGTTGTTCTATGCCACTGGATTTAACCTAGCCCGACTGAAGAGGGGTGATACCTCGAAACCAGTCCGTGATGCTTTTTCTGGTCCAGGGAGAATACTCGGCTTAGCAGTTCGGACTGGACTGTTCCCAAGGGGAGCAGGCTAAAGACTGATTTGCATATGACTGGGTCCAACCAGGAATGGAATAGTGAGCAATTAAACAATATATTAGCCTCAGATCTGTGACTGGGGGGTGAATGATTTGTTCAGCTTTCCATCCATCATCTGCTCTTTTTGTTGCCCTAAGTGGAAAGGATATGCCCAGATGTGGATCCTGTGATCACTGTTCCACCCGATTCAAGCTAGCCTGGCTGATGTGGGGTGACACCCTTGAACCTGGTCCCAGCATGCTTGTTTCTGATCCTAGGAGAACCTGGCCTGGCAGTGGCAAAATTTTGAAATATTGATGTATAAAATTATGTTTTTTGAAAAATATGTATATATTTCTATAAACCGATATTATTGACAACTATATTATTTTGAATATTTTTAAATATATACACATTTACAATATTAACACTAATGAAATACAGACAACATATATGCAGCGGTTTTAAAAAAACAATATAACAATTATAATTATTTTCAAAAATTAAAACACACATGTATATTAATATGTACATATTCATTTATATTGATCTAATTACACTATTATTAAACTAATATTTAAATTTTTTATCATAATGGAATAACTGTTATGATTGTAATAATATAAAAAATAAATACATGTATCCATACATCCAATATCATAAATTATTTAAGAAACAAACCGTTTTAATTACAAATAAAAAATTAAACAAAGTCAAGATTTTAATTTACAAAAAAATGTTACACACCAAAACATTATTAATTATAAATAGTATAATTTGTAATACACATAACTATAAAGAATAACATACATTAAAAAAATATAAACTGGACTTTAAAATGTTACAATCAATACAAATACTATTCCCTCTACAATTATGCAAAAGTAGACAAAGTCTTATACTCAGGAGGGGTAAAATGTTGTATTCCCACTGCAGTCAATGCAACAGTAGGGGCAATGAAGAGATGATGAATGGAATGTTGAACAAATCAAACACCCCAGTCACAGATCCGAGCTAAATCCATCATTTTGTTGCTCACCATGCCATTTCATTTTGGACGCAGCATATGCAAATCAGTCTTGATCCTTCTCCCTAAGGGAACAGTCCATCCCAAACTGCCAAACCAGGTCCCCCTTGGACCAGATACAAGCATCCTGGGACCGGTTTTAGGGTATCATCTCCCATCAGCCAGGCCAGCCTAAATCTGCTGGCATAGTGAGCATGGGATCCACGTCTGGGCATAACTTTCTGATGTAGGGTGACACATGCAAAAAGAACAGCTGTTTTTACTTCCTTCCAGTGGCATAAAGCTAATTGATGGGCCATCCCTTGCAGAATGTGGTGAGGAGCCCGAGCCTCCCATGGGGAGCAGGGTCAAGACAGATTTGAAAGTGGCAGGGTCCAAACTGGAATGGCATTGTGTGCAAATAAACAATGGATTAAGGCTCAGATCTCTGTACTGGGGTGATTGTTTGACTTGTTCAGCATTTTATCTATTCTTTGTTCTTTTTGCATTTGTCGCCCTAAGTGGAAAGGGTATGCCCAGGCGTGGGTCCCGTTCTCACTGTGCCATTGGATGTAAGCTAACCTAGCTGATTAGCAGTGATACAACAAAGCCGGTCCCAGGATGCTTGTTTCCTGTCAAGGCAGGAACTGGTCTGGCAGTTTGGGCTGGACTGTTCCCATGGGGCAGGGTGAAGACTGATTTGCATATGGCTCGGTCGAAACTGGGTTGGCATGGTGAGTAATTAAACGATGGATTAAACCCAGATCTGTGACAGGAGATGAATGATTTGTTCAACTTTCAATCCATCATCTCTTCTTTTTGCTTTTGTTGCCCTAAGTGGGAAGGATATGCCCAGACGTGGTTCCTGTGATTACTGTGCCACCGGATTGAAGCTTGCAAGGCTGATGAGGGGTGATACCACTGAAACCGGTCCCAGTATGCTTGTTTCTGGTCCTGGGAGAACCTGGAAGTTTGGGCTGGACTGTTTCCATGAGGAGCAGGGTCAAGACTGATTTGCATATGGATGGGTCCAAACTGGGATGGCGTGATGAGCAAAAAAATGGATTAAACCCAGATCTATTTATTTATTTATTTATTTATTTAATTTGTATAGCGCGTTATAACCGCAGGGGTCTCTAAGCGCTGATTGTCCAGGTTACATAGTGGGGCTTGGCATTTTTGCTTGATCTTAACAGTACACCTAGTGGCTGCTCCATGCTTGCTTGAACAAAACAGTCTTTAATTTTTTCCTGAAGGCTAACAAATTACATTCCTTCCTTAATTCTGGGGCCAGTTTATTCCACAGAGCTGGGAGTGTTTTAGAGAAAGCATGTCCCCCCACCATGGCCAATTTAAACAGGGATTGGGATAAGAGAGTAGCATCTGATGAACGCAAAGTCCTGCTCGGCGTGTATGGAGATAGGCGGGATTTCAGATATCTAGGTGCATTCCCATACAGCGCCTTGTGTACAATACACAGTACTTTGAAAACAACCCTCTGCCGGATCGGGAGCCAATGTAGCTCCTGCATCAGAGGGGACGAGTGGGCCGTCCTGGGTTTCTTATAAATCAGCCTGGCTGCATCATTCATAACCCCCTGTAACTTATCCAGCAGCCGCTGGGGTAGCCCTATATACAGAGAGTTTCCATAATCCAGCCTAGCCAGGATTATAGCTGAAAACACATGTTTCAAAGTGGAGAAAGAGAGTAGTGCAGCAATTTTTCTCAGTTGTCGCAACAAGCCAATACAGGTGCCCACTACCGTAGTGACTTGTTTTTCCATGGAGAGTTTTTCATCCACGTACAGGCCAAGCTTTTAACTGCGGTCGCCGGTTTCGGTGGTACACCCAGCTCCATAGGCCAGAATTTCTCGTTCCAGGGGTTGCCCGTGATGGAAATGGGCAACACTTCCGTCTTATCCGGGTTAATTTTCAAGGAGTTTTTAGACATCCAATTAACCGTGGCTTTAAGTATATCCTGCAGCCTGGTAGACGCTCCTGGACCTTCATCCAGCCAGATGATAATCTGGGTGTCATCGGCGTAGTTATAAACTAGGCAGTCCATCCTATTCAGGAGTGCAATCAATGGCTGCAGATAGATGTTAAAGAGTAAGGGTGACAGGGCAGAGCCCTGTGGGACTCCGCAGGTGATGGGCGCGGAGGTGGAAAGCAAGTCCCCCAGCTGTACTCTTTGAGTCCTACCCTGCAGGAATGATGTAAGCCATGCCAGAGCTGTGCCCCTGATACCAAAAGACCTCAACCGCGACAAAAGTTGTTCATGACACACGGTATCAAAAGCCGCGGAGAGATCTAATAGTACCAGGGCGCTAGGTGTTTTTATATCAGCCCGACTCCTCAGTTCATCCAGAATTGATAGCATGACTAGTTCCGTGCTATGGTTAGCACGGAACCCTACCTGATTGGCCTCCAGCAGGTTGTTGCTCTCTAGATGTTTTGAGAGCGATACCAACACATGCTGCTCAATCACCTTAGCCAAGAAAGGCAACTGGGAAATGGGACGGAAGTTCTTCAAACACTTTGTGTCCGATCCAGGTTTTTTTAGTAGAGGGATCAGGCGAGCCTCTTTAAAGGCTAGAGGAACCTGTCCTGTGTAGAGGGAGGTGTTCAATAAGTGCAAGATTTCTTCCTCGATGCCTGGTAGTGCCAACTTAAATACTTCAGGCGGGTATGGATCCACCAGTGAACCGGATTTAACTCGGTCCGTGATCGTGAGTAATTCCTGTTTTACAATTGAGGGGAACTCAACTAACGGAATGAGGACCGACGGGACAGTGTAGTCAGGTGGACAAGGACAATCGAGGGGTATAGTTGCCGCGATTTCTCCCAGAATATCAGAAATCTTATTCTCCAAGAAGTCTTGGAACTTCTGGCAGTCCTCTTGAGTGAACTCAGTACTTTGCTCTTTATTTGTCCTGAGCTCTGTTAGAACCCGAAAGATTTCCTTCTGTGGATTCCTAGCTGCAACTATGAATGGGGTGAATATTTGATTTGTTCAGAATTCCTTCTATCATCTGTTCTTTTAACTTTCTAAAAGTATCATTTTCAAAATTGTAATTTAAAATTCGAAATCAGGATTTTCCATTACAGTTCCAAAGATAGCAAAGATAATCTGGTTACTATTTCCCATTTGGAGAGTACCGTTGATTAAATGTATTATTGTAACTCCATTGGTATCCTATGGGAGAGGTAGGCCTGTAGCAGAGAAAAACGACTTTAGGAGGTTTTCACTACTAGGACTTGTAAAACTGTAAAGTACATGTTCAACTTTTAAATACAATGCATCCTGTCCTCTGGGCTATCCAGCGACCACCCTAGGGGCATTTTATATGTATTAAAAAGGAAGGTTTGGGCATGGCAAGAAGGTGTGTTTTGCTAAATTAAAATGACAGTTACAAACTGCACACACAGGCTACAGTGGCAGGTCTAAGATATGATTAAAGGGCTACTTAAATGGGTGGCATAATCAGTGCGCCAGCCCATTAGTAGCAAGTAATTTACAGGCTCTGGGCACATGTAGTGCGATTTTACTAGGGACTTATAAGTTAATTAAACATGCCAATTGTGGATGAACCAGTGTTACCATGTTTTAAGGAGTGAGCACATGCACTGTAGTACTGGTTAGCAGTGGTAAAGTTTTCAAAGTCCTATGCCCAGCAGAAATAAGATTAGCAAAAAAGGAGGAGGAATGAAAAATGTTTCGGTGAAGACCATCCTAAGGGTGTCTTGTCTAACATTAGGGTTTTCCATTTCAATTCAAAAGACACCACACATGAATGAGTTACCTGCTCCTATTTGGAAGTTACAACTTATTAAATGTAATAAGAAAATTCCATTATTATGTTATGGGAGAGGTGGGCCTTGCAATAGTGAAAAACAAGTTTCTGAGTTTTTTACTATCGGGATATGTAGAACTAAAACGTCCATGTCCAACTTTTTAAATACACTGTACCCTGTACCCTGCCCTCTGTGCTGTCCAGAACATAACCTAGGGGTGACATATGTATTTGAAGAAAAGGTTGAGACCTAGCAAAACTGTTAGGAGTGGTGTATTGAAGATGACCAGTACTCATATTATACACTGAGCATGGTCTCTATTTTGGAGTCATTGTATACCTTATTTAATTTTTCCCATAAAGTTGTTGTCAAAAAATACATGTATAGTCTAAGGCAAGATAATCTATATTAAATATTTGCTTTATTATTTATATTTGTCCCGTTTCAAGTGTATTCAGTTTCTTCCTACTGTACGGTATGCAAAACAGATGCACGTGTCTACCGCTTGTCACTAGAAATTCTCGAGTTGACAGTTAAGCCATGTGAGGTACATATCTGTTCCTGACAGTTCTTTGTTAAGGCCCCACATGCACCCCCCCCCCACCTAGGACCAATAAATAGAAATCAGGAACAACGAGACTCGCTGGTTCTCTTCCTTCTGGTTCCCGCTTACCGGATGTTGAAGACGCTGCGCTGCACAAAATACAAATAAGGCATTTCCTGTTCTTCACACTTGGTAAAGACAGCTCAAGAGAACATTCACAGGTACTTTAAAATCATTCTAAAACCTCATTGACTTTTTATGATTCACAAGGAGAGACTCAGCTCTAATTTGCTCGCATTTGATGCTTTATTATGCTTGAGTGAACATTTCTTAACTCAGTGACATTGGACATTGTATTTTGAGTATTTTAAGATGGTCTTGTGTACAAAAAGAAAAGAAAATTTACTCTAGTAAGTGTACATGTATTACAATGGGCAAGAATACCTTTGTACACAGCATGTATACTGTTATGCAGAATTAACACGTTATTTGTTTTGCTTCAGAATTCAGATGAATGATAAAGAGATTTACAAGGACATAGGTCACAAGAAGGTTGAGAGTGAAGAAAACTCTTATTGTGATTTATACAGCATTTAAGAGAGAAGGTACAACAACTTGCAAAGAATAAAATGTTCATATAAATCACAGAAAGAAGAAAATTGCATTTGATTTTATATTTGTTGTTTTGTAGATGGTAGAACATAGAAGTCTTGTATTGCGTGTGTCCAGTTCTAGACCTCATCTGAGAGTGCATCCAGTCCCACAGAGGTGCTGTGATCCGAAGTCAACCTTCTGTTTTCTCTCTCTTTCTATTTTTTATCCCATTCCCCCTTCCCCTAAGGGTCTGTTCATGCCTAGGTGCATTTTGAGTGCAGCTGGACAGGCACATACTTTTGGGGGGGTTGAGAACTATTGTCTCATCTCTCAAAACGAACATCCTGGTTTTCAGGTGAGTGGAAAACTTGACACAAAACGTTTATTTTGGTGTAAAGATTACAATGCACTCTGAATCAATTCTTGATGACATGAACAGTAAATTGGACAAATATGCGAAAGAAATACACTATTGATAATTAAGGAAATGCAAAAGGAATAATATGGACTAGAAACTATATGAAGTATACTCTTGGGCAGAAGTATCCATGCAGAAACAGTTTTAGAACACTGAACACTGGTTCTTGTGAAGAAATTATTGCTACAGTGGGGGACACACTACCCAATCATTTACCAGCAGATACTGTGATACTTGCTAGTGACCAGCAGTCAGCATCAACTTCTGCAACAATCCCATCTAAGGTTACTTTTTTGTCCATCAGCACAGCATCAAATGACTCACCAGACCCCTTAATCAATAAAACAAATGTAGCACCAGAATAAACAGCAGAGGACAGAGAAAATGAGAGAGAAAAGGAACAATTAATGAATCTGAGGGGCCAGACAAAAACTTTTGTGATTAATATTTCTTCTGCAGTTCTAACTCCATTACAGGTATTAGTGCTCAACAAAGAAACATCTTTTGTACCAACCTTTAGCACTAATCTTCGTGAAAGTGACATCGCCCTGTTCAGATTCATGCACAACTTACGCCTGTGTCATTTATTTGATAACCTGACACCAAACACATTTACTCAAGAAGAATTCCCCATACCCAAATGTGTCTTCAGGACACTGATTTCCAACAAGACTCTGGACATGTTTGAGGCAATTGTCAAAAAATATCTTCAACAAATCAACTATCAGATTCTCAAGAAAATGAACATTACCCAAAAGGAACAAGGCATTTTACTGTTGTTGGTACGTAATAAGCATTTTGTATTCCAACCAGCAGAAAAAGGGGGGTGAACAACCTTTACAACGAAACTTTTACAACACACTACCTTTACAACGTGGTCATTACCATGCAAACTATTACAACGCATTGCACTGGGGGGGGGGGGCGCTCTAGGATAGGGAATAAGTTTAATTTTCTATCCAACACCTTCCCTAGTGTCCACGGGGACTGGAGTTGGAATAGAAAATTAAACTTTTCACTATCCAGCACCTCTAAGTGCTATGCGTTGTAAAGGTATGCCATGTAAAAACCGCGTTGTAAAGGCAGGCGTTGTAATAGCCTGCGTTGTAACGTCATACATCCAAAAATTGGTAGTCTTGGTTGTTATGGGCAGGACATATAATGAGACTAAAGTAATAGCACCAGTGACAGATTTCAACACCTATATCTATCTCGATCATGATTGCACTGTGGAGATTAACGGTACTCTCACAAAAGCTTTAGACAAGGCATTATCTTATGACTGGATTAATGACAACACTAAATGGTTTCTGTCTACAGACTTTCCCAGTAGACCTAGGTTATATATGTTACTAAAGATCCATAAAAATGTCTTAGCTCATCAACTTAGACTAATTGTGTCAGGGTGCGGTCTCTTCACGAACCATTGGCAAAGTACTTGGATACATTTCTACAATCATTTATCCAGACCTGGAAATCTTACATTCAAGACCCAACAGATTTCTTGAAACATTTGGGTGAAATACCTATTATCGAACCTAACACATGGCGGTTGTGCACCATCGATGTCACAGCACTCTATACTTGAATATCCCACGAAGAAGGCATAGAGGCTGTGGAGTGGGCTCTAATTCGTCAAGATAACATCAGAGTCAACAAGATCTTTAAACTGGAACATTTGCATTTTTATTTATATCACAGTTACTGTTCCTGGAACAATTGTTTTTACTGACTGAAGAACTGGATATCCATGGGTTTTCTGGGAGCCCCAAGCTATGCTAACATCTTCATGGCACAATTTGAGGACCAGCACGTCTATCCAATGGAGAGATGGAAAGAAAACCCAGTGGTTTAACCCGGATACATTGTCAACATCTTACTCATTTATTAGGGTTCCAGGGCCATGTTGGAAAAGAACATTGCAGAACTGAACCGCATAAATCCCAGGATACAGTTTATGTACACAATTAGGAACCTTACCATCACATATTTGGACATTGAAATAAATTCATCACAATTTGGGTTAACAACTAGAGTCCACAAGAAGAGTACAGATCTGAATAACTTGATACCCTTCCACAGTTTTCACCCACAGTCACTCTAAAGACATCTGCCTTTTTCACAATTTTTCCACAATAAGAGAATTACCTCTAACTATGAGGTTGGTATTGAACCCATGGAAGCATATAAAATATAATTTATGGCCAGAGGCTACCCAGACACTTTACTGATGAGGTTCCGTGACAATTGTAAGTGGTGTTTTCGACTCGCACGAATATGGTCGAGTCTGGTATCTACGAACCGCAAATGACGAGTTTAGTAAGTGTGCGCAGTTTCGCTGTGCTAACTTAAACCGTTCGTTTGTTACGTGGGTTTTTCATCTGTACCCACGGGTTCCATCTTAGATACGGCATCCATTTTGTCTCTTGCCCTCAAGTAGCCAGCGAACGGACGTTGTCCGCTTTGCGACCCTGGGACTCCCAAGATATTTGCGGAAGACACATGTCCTTTGTAAATGTCTTCATGATGAGGGGGATGATACTGTAAGGCAGATGGCCCCGCTCGAGGCTCATCTCGCCGTGCCGGTTTATTGTTTCAGCCGTGCATCTCATTAGGCACGTCCCTTTGATGCCTGTAGCTCGTGTTTCCCGATACCTCCCCTTTTACACCCTTTCCAATCTCCCCACTGTTTCCATCTTCCTCAACACCTGTTCTTGTTCCTTCTTCGATCTGTTTTACTGCTGATTGGAATGTACTAATGGTGGGAAGATGGGTTTTTACAGTTGGGAACCGCCAAATGTTTCCGCACTTATGTTCCGGACCTTGTGAGTATCAAAGTGAACAAAGCGACCCCTCTGGGGGATGATTATGGGAACCGGGTTGTAAACCTTTGTGTGCTATGCAAACCTATGGGAGAATTCTGTATAAAAGGAGCGATCCACAGAACCAATTTGAAGCAGTCTCCCCGAACTACACTCGTTGTACTTCCTGTGACTTCTGTGTTTCCCTGCAGTAAATAAACCTTGAATCTTTGACGCCGAAGGAAGTGTCCCGTGTCTCTGTCATTCGTACGCCGGAGCAGGTTACCCACGAAGGTTTCAGGTGTTGTCCCCTGGCACCGCTGGGTCTTAAAGAACCCAGTCCTTCACTGAGCTGCATGCTACAACATGTGAAAGAGATGGACCGCACAAGCTTGCTACGCACGTTCGGTCTTTCTATCTAGATTTTCAACTAAATCACAATCCTTCAAACGCATTATTCACCAACGTTGGGAATTGATATAATCCGAACCTGAATTCAAAGATTTGTTCCAACATAAGCATATATTCACACATCAACGCACGAACAAATGTCAAAGAGACCCTAGCTTCAACCAAACCTATGTCATATGCCATGTCATAAGGAGATGCCAAAACTGCATACATTGCAATAACATAATTGTGGGTGACACAGTCATACATCCCAAAAGTGGTCAATCAGTAAAATTGAGACACCCAGCATCAAATGTCGCTCAATGTACATCAGCAAAAGAGAAGGGCTAATTAAAATATGAATTACTGAACATAAAAGCATAATAAGAAACACAAACAAAAACTCCTGTTTGGCTGCACATTGGCTGGACCTTAAAAACAACACAACATAATTAAGTTTTTTGAGTTTCGAGGTAATCATATATAACCCTGAAATCAATATACACAAAATTATCTCACAAAGAGAAACATTTTGGATAAAAAAATGTAATACTCTCATGCCTATTAGTCTCAACGACAAATTAGAAATGTTATGTTTCTTGTGAAGGCAGTTGCCAGGTCTTTTTACATCCACTTCAACTCATGTTTGTTGGCCTGTTTGCCATTTCTAGCAGCTATACAATTTTTGAGGCTTACACATAGGTGCTTTTATTTCTGTTATAATTTTCAGTTGTCACTATTTCTTTCCCACTTTATTGTAAGATGCATACTTATAGACACATTCATCTCAAGTATCTGTGATTAATTTTGGAACACACATTTTCCTTTGGCACTTGTAGCATTATCTCCATGCGCATCCTGGTTAATACAGCATATCCAGGGAACACTTCACTATTGGATACATATAAAAATGTCATAGCATTGATGTGAAGTTCTGTTCGCCCGGCCTTCTTAGATTTACATTGCTGCATTTCATGCTATGCTTTTTCATGTGTGGTAATGCCCTCTGCAAAACAGAGTTTATTCCATTTACATTACAGTAGCAAGAACATTGACCGATAACATGGTTTCACAAGTTATCATTGGTCAATGTCATTTGTTTTGAATTATTTGTGTAATAGCCAGAAATCATGATCTAATATTTTTTATGCAAGCGACTGTGATTATGATGTTTTTTTCCCTCTTTTACTATTTTTATCATGGCTTCACTTGTACGCTGTCTAGCAATGTACTTTCTAGGAAAGTTTTTTTTAACCAGTTTTAGGTCTGAATGCATTTCTCAAAATTGCATCTTTGTTATGTTTACTCACGTTCCCTTCTCAGTGTGCGTGCCGGTTTTCACCATTTCATACTTCCTGTGATTGGTCACGTGTATGCGTCATTAAAAGATCATGATGTTTGCAACGATCAGGCACAGGCACTCTTTTTGGCGGATTGGAAGGTTTCATTTAGATGTCACGAGTATGCTTTCAGCCCTGCCAAGTATCAAGCATCAGGCTTTAGACTAACACAAATTCAAATTCAAATTAATAATATTTATTCGATTTTACAGATACTATCATAAAAGATAAATTGTTAAAAACAACATACAGATTTTCAGTGCCAAAATCATTCTTGTTTTAAAACCCCCCATCAAAAAGCATACAAGAAAAAAACAAATAAAGGGAGAGTTTAACAACTGTAAAAACAGTAAGGCTGGCCTGACTTGGATAAAATTCAAAGGTATTAATATTGGGCATATGAAATTATGTTGCATATTATTATATTTTTGACAGAGCATAACCATGTGTAATGTATAGTTGATGCAAAGTGGCAAATCCGAGTGCGTAAAACAGTCATGGTTAAAAGGGACTAGACAGGGAAATAAGTTTAACCTGAAATAAGTCAGCAAGCGGCGTTGTTGGTGAGACATATTCCAAGTCAAGTAAGGTTAAATGATACTAAGGGGCCCATTAGGATGGCGGGTGGGCTTTGCCCGCCCGCCATCCTATCGGAATTCGGGACCGCCCGCCCTAAGGGCGGGGTCCCGCACGCAGCATTAGGATGTGCCCGCCACTGTGGCGGGCACATCCTGTATTTTTAGTATTGTGGCGGGCGGAGCTCTGTGCTGTTGACGTAGTAAGACCCCACCTGCCTACTGAACATACTAAACAAGAAAAATCTTTAACAGTGAAGCAACCTAATTCCTCATTTGGGAGAAACTTTTGAGTCCATAGCGTACGAAACCTCTTTCTATTGCTGTTTTGGGATACTCTAATCTTTACATTTTCCCAATTTCCAAGGTTAATTGTTTCTACACATTTACTACCTTGTTCCTGGTCACCCTATTTGACAACTCTGATATCAGTTATTGATTCTAATTAGGACTAGTGTCAGTTGGTCAATGAGTATTTCCCCAGATTCCCATAAGGAAAGGGCTCACCTCCTCAAGTTATTTCTCAATCAAAGTTCTTGCTGTAAACATTGTCGAAATTCGTCTTGAAATTCGAATGCTTCTATACCCTGCTGGTGGTATTGTAAGCAAATAAAGGACATCAGACCATGTGTCCTTAAACTATCCATCTGTCCATTCTCCTCATAGCCCCTTAAAACACATCCAAACTATACATACCCAGTTCCGTATTGTGTTGTATTCTATCTTTCCCTTCAAAAGTTACTGCAACGCTATCCGTTCCCAAGATTCAATAATATTCACTCCCTGTAACAACAAATCAGTGAAACACCAGTCACCTCCCTGAATCGTCAAGAGCCCTCAAATGCTACACATCCAATCATTCAGCCTCACTTTTATTTTTACCTGACATGCATTCAATTCCACATAAATACTTCTAATTCTTCCTTAATTCAATGGCAAGTATCCACTGTAGTATAGGCAAGATGTCAATGGAGCTTCAGATCTGTTGTGGGAAAAGGATAATATCTATCTTACAACATATACTATTAAGATCATTTTAATTCTAAAGCAGTCCAATCCCTGACATCACTATTGCAGAGTTTTTCCCTAGAGTATCCTTTACTTTGCCAAAATAACTAGCTGCCCCCTAAACAGTCTATCAGGCATGGTTACCAAAGCGTTTACCTGCATTCACCGCTCTAGTCAATGATGCATCTCTGGTTCCCGGTCCGATAAATCCGGAATACAATCTCCGTCCCTACAGTCCCTTCTTTTAAACTTCCATCCACCAATCGCGTCTAATCACAATCATCCCATTAGCCAATCATTTCCACAATCCAGAAAGAGGCTAACATCCCCTCTACTGACGTGCTTACTTTCTAGTCCACTGTCATTAAACCCCCTCAGTGCGCATGTGTGGCTATTTAGCATTTAGTCCTGTCAACTAATTCAGTTCCCTATCTGGTCTGCCTTCTCCGAAAAGGGCTTTCGCGTATAGCCTCAATTTCCCAACGAACCTTAATACTCCCATAGTCATTGCTCTTGCGAAGTACGTGGAACTTTCTCTTCATCTAAATAATTTGTCGAAGGGAAGGCAAAGTTTTGCCGTTCCGAATTCCGCCACATAGGTCCCAGCCTCGGCCAATCAGATAAAAGCACACAGACTTCGACCAATCAGGAAGTTTCTAATGCCCCTCATGTGAATACGCCTCCTCTAAGCCCCTTTCTAAGCTTGTTGTAGCGTGTCAACAAAACAAAGTATTCCGTGAGTCAAAATGTATATAAAATGGCCTATACCAAGTGAAAACTCTACACAATATATTCTACACCTCATCTCTGTCCCATTCCATACTCTTCCACCTGAAAATACCTCGCACTGGTTTTGATCATCTTAATATTTACTATATCATCTCTCATAATTTATTGCTCCTCTTGATTTTGTGAACTACGAGACCCCGTTATGTAGCCAATCACGAAAGAACCCTATATACTACTCAATTCCGTGTGCTACGTTTCTTCACGTTTCTCCAACTCCACTTTTTCTGGTCGACTTTAGACTTTGGACTTTTGAAATGGCCGAATCATCCTCCAATCAAATACAGTAGAACAGCCCAAGAGCCAATAGGATACCTCCTGAGGTCCTGTTCAGTAAAATCAGCTTTTCCCAACTAGAACACATCAACACTAGTTTAAAAACAGAAAAATATTGTAAAAATAAACTTGCTAATAAGCTTGCTAGTCCATGTTAATACCCACTCTCAGCCACATTCCTTTCTGATGACCATTTCAGATACCAGGGCCAATCAGAAACCTCTTCGGTACCTATTTACAAATATTTTAGTTTCTCAACCAAATGTACACGAACATCCATTTCAAATAGACAATGGAACAACTAAATAGCCTTACCGATCTGTGTCTATATCGATTCCATGCCCTGCTATTCACAAATGTCGGTACATATTGCCACTACAGCTAATGCCACAATATATATCAAAATTCCATTAGCCTTTGTAGCTTGTCCATCGTCCTCACCACGCCTGTCATCTTCTAATTATTCCTCCACGCCAACATGAACATGTCATCTCCATCTGTCCTAAGTAACTGCCCCTTTCTCGCATACCAATTACTCTACTACTGTCCTTGAAATAATCACGTCTGTAATTCATCTTTCCCAAGAATGTCAAGAAACAGTATGACCACCAGCATGTTAGCTTACTTCTTCCTTGCTATTTTCCACATTATTGTATGGCAGTAACCCTTCTACTAACAGTAGAAAACACCCAAATATAATATTTCCTCTGGCTCTAATTTCGATACCCATCCTTGATGATCTTATGTCAGAAAATAGTGTAACTCTGAATCAGTATTCAGGCCCTTGGTCACAGTTCTGCATTTACAAATCCATCTAACCTCTGCCTGCCTGATCCTCAATTCCCAGTCACCCCCTCTGATACCCAGGTTCACCTTTTGCAAACCATGAAATCTAAATTCATTACTCACTTTCTTCTCACCGTGTTCTGTCGCCATATGCACAAATATAAAGGTGACCTGATGTCCTTGTTTTTTACTGCTCGCTTGTGTTCCTGTATCCTAGTTTTTAGACTCCTTTTTGTGCTGCCAATATATACCTTCTGACATGCACAAACAATAGCATAGACAACCCCTACACTGTTACAATTGATAAATTCATTTATCCTGCATTGTCTGTGGCTATTGTATCCAAACACTTTAATTTTGTTAATTCCTATGCTACAAACATTACATGAGCCACACACATAAAAGCCTTTAAGAGCGGGCAGTAACCAATTCAGTGCTGTCTCATGCCTCTGGGCATACATAATTCCTTGACATCTTCTCTTTAATCGTCGGCCCTCTTCTGTAGGCGATCGATGGTTTCTCACTTATGATATCCATTAATCCAGGAACCCCCCTCAAAAGGTTCCAATGTTTCCCCAGCTCCTTTCTTATCTCACCTTTTTGGGCACAATAAGTTGTCACAAACAAAAGTCCATCCATTCTCTTAGGTCCAATCCTCTGAATCAGAGTTGACTTTCTGTCCAGTCTCAATACTCTTTCCTCCACTTTTGCCAAATTCCTGGTACTGTAACCCCTTTTACACAATCTATCCTGTAATATCTTCAATTCCTGTTTATAATCCCCATCAAGGCTGCAATTTCTGCGTGCCCAAACCATCTCCCCAAAGCACCGAGACGGAATGAGAGCTCTCAGCCCGCAATATAAAAATGGTGGCCGTGCTTTTCCTGAATAATTTGCTTATTATTTTATCACCTTCCACCAACAATTCCACATCTAAATACTCAATAATCCTGTCACTGTGTTTGATGGCAAATTTAACATTGAAGTCATTATTGTTCAGGAAGTCAAAATATTCATACAAGTCTTCCATAGATCCTCTCCACATCAAAAAGATATCTATAAATCTGGCCCAAAATAGGACCAGATCTGTCCATCTCAAGGCCCCCTGGCATGCTCCCTCTCAAACAACCCCATAAAGAGGTTAGCGTAAGAGAGAGCAAACCTGAAGCCGATCGCCATGCCCCTTACCTGATGGTACCATTCATCCTCAATAGGAAATAGTTATTTGTTAAGATCAGATTACTCATCTCAACCAACATCCTAAAATGCTCCCTCAGACTTGCGCTGCGGCTACACAAAAAGTAATTCAATGCTTGTTCTCCTTTCCTGTTCTCAATGCACGAATATAAGCGCACCACATCTAATGTTACCATGAGCATTCCTTCCTCCCATTTGAAATCCTGAAGTTTATTCAATATATCCATCGTGTCACGAATATTGGAAGGGAGATTCACAACAAGGGGTTTTAAAAAGCCATCAACAAATTCTGACAAGTGTTCCGTAGAGCTACCTATACTCGAGACAATAGGTCTCCCGGGGGGGGGGGGGTAGATTTTGATTTATGTATCTTTGGTAATACATCACTGAAAGGGGAGGTCGGACATGTCACATTCAAATACTTGTACTCAGCTTCATCCAGTAATCCCTCCTCTTTCCAAGAAGACAGTTTTGCTGAAAATTATATTCTGAAAATACTGTGTTTCTTTGATTTTCAGCCCTGATGATGTCCCAAATGGGGACGAAACGCGTTGGCTGTTTATTGTATTGTATCTAGAATAACCTTGGTTGGAAGCTAACTGGAGTCATTCTGAATAAAGAATAAGAATTCAACATCTCCAGCTTGGAGGACCTTTTTTTGCTTGGAAATTATGAACTTTGATTATTCAATTGTGGGATGGCACACATGGAATATTTTGCATTACTTATTACGCTCCTTCGGTATAGTGTTTTTACTTAAACTTGTCTGCCTGGCTGAAGTGTTGGCCATCTATTACGTATTCAATTGTGTTCATGTTTGATGGTCCAAACTTCATAACGTGATTTTGAGACATTCGTCAACGAGTCGACTATTCATAAACTAATAAAAAGGGTAAGAGGCTTTTGCAACCCTTTAGCTGTATGAGTAATTAAAACTGTATTGTCCACATGGAGCAAGGCAGGTATAGAATGACCTCTTACTCTAGAGACTTCAACACCCAGGGCTGTCAGGATTTGCTCTATGTTGTTAATACAAAAAGTAAATAGAAAAAGAGCTAAAACGAAGCCCTGCATTCCTGTTAGACCTGGCATCTTTGGCGTGGTTTCCCCTGTCTTTTTGGCCTCTAACTCCTGTATTTTTGATGTTGTCCTGGATTTCGTTTTTGCTGGTTTAGATGCTTTGGACACTCTGCCACTGCTGATCAGTGCCAGAGTGTAAGTGCTCCCTGTGTAAATTGTTATGATGATTGGATATACATGATTGGCATATTTGTATCACCAAGAAGTCCCTAGTAAAGTGCACTGGGTGTGCCAGGGCTGGTGATGACAAATGCTACTAATGGGCCTGCAGTACTGATTGTGCCACCCACATGAGTAGCCCCAAAATGGTGTCTCAGGCCTCCCACTGCTGTTCTTGTGTGCAGTCTGTAAACTGCCATGTCCTCCTGATCAGTGTCCCCACTGACCAGGCCTAAACCTTCCCTTTTTGTGCACATTGGTCACGCCTATGGAAGGCCCAAGGTACCCCCCTGGGCAGGGTGCAGTGTATGTGAAAGGTAGATCATGTACTGGTGCAGGTGACATGCTCTGGTAGTGAATTACAGCCATTTTCGTTTTTCACTATTTTAAAGCTATCTTGCTCCATAGTTTAACATGGGGGATGCTGGCTACAGTGGCTACCAGCATTTCTTCCCATAGGAACAAGATAGGACATAAGAGTCTAGTATCCCTGAACTCAGAATTTAATAACACATCTTTTAGGAAAGGTTGTTTTTGAATCCTGTGTTTGAGAACAGCACTTTTCGAAAGTTGCTGTTCTCTTGTCTGACCTTCCTGTGTGCCTTAGCCTGTTTGTGTATTGACTGTCTGGTTTGAGAGTGACAGGAGCTGGGGATTCCCCAGGAGGCTGGCTGAGTCAGCCCTAGTCTGAATGACTGCATTTGCAACTTGAGTGGTGGGAGGAGATAGCACCTGGGCCTGAATAGGGCTGTGTCTGCCTTCCACAATGCTGGCTCCACCTCCTGCTGGGCGGCTGACGAACCTGCCCCTCACTCTGAAAGGAAAGGAGAAGCCAGGAAAACAAAGTGCTCAAGAAACACCCAGAACTGGTTCAGACCAGGCTCAGGGTCCACATGCACAAAGAGAACAAAGACTTTTAGGGGTATAAGTACAGGACCCCTGACAAAGGAAAATTAGATCATCCTGGAATCAAGAAGGAACCTCTGCCAAGGAGAAAGCTGAAACTCAAGAAGGAAGATTTTCCAGCTGGTGCTCTGCTGGATTGCCCTGCTGTTGCTTTGCTGCCAAGGAGAGGGGAAGGACTTTGCTGTGCTGTGTCCTCTTGCTTGAAGGAATCTCCAAGGGCCTGAGAAGAGGTGGCTCCCTGTTCTGAGGTCCCGGGAACAAAAGGACCTCACCCCCAGCTTCCCCTGAGCTCTACTGAGAGAGTTCTGTCCTTACTGGAGTACTTGGCCCATGCGTGGTGCCTCTGGAAGTTGTACCTGTGCTGGGAATCTGGAAACTAAGATTTGAGAGACTTTGCTACAGAAACGTTATAGCATCGCTCGCTGCGGAGCGCATCCCCGACAGTGTGAGGAAATTCCCGCCGCTTTGAAGGTCGAGAACGTCGCAGCGCCTGTTGCCGCTGTCAGAGCCATCGCATCCTCCGTTTGCGGGACGCACCCGATCGGTACGGGAAGCCTAACATCGCTGCCAGTGTCGTAGCAGAGCCTGTCGTTGCTGGGTGAGATCACCGCACCGCCTGCTTGTGGACCGCATCACTTTGCTGCGAGAGTCATCACCGAAGCCATCGCATCGAGGAGCTGCGAGAGAGATCGCCGCTGGATCACACATCGTTGCCCCGGAGATCATCGCAGCACCTACGAGATTGACGCATCGTTCCTTTGCTAGAACAAACTTCCTACGGAACCTATGCACCGGAATCTAGACAAGTGGCCTTCCTCCCCATACAGACCGGATTCATCGCAACACGCCCGCTGCTGCAGCGGGGCTGTCGCATCGCCTCCCCAGGGTCTCAGGAGCAACGCATCGCTTGTTTTCCACCAGTTTCTGCTTTTGGAACTTTGTCGCAACTTAAGGTACTGTGAGCTAAACGTGACGCAACTGTGAACTTTTCACGTAACTGTGGATTATTTTATCACAACCTAAAGAATTTTATAGCAACCTAAAGAACTTTTATCGCAACCTAAAGAACTCTTTTGAAACCATATTCTTGAACTGTGTATGTTGGATTTTTGTCGTTTTGGTCTTGTGTAGTTTAGATTAATACCTTTATTTTTCTAAACTGTTGTGGAGTCAATTTGTGGTGTTTTCACTATGTTACTGTGAGTGTTGGTACAAATACTTTACACATTGCCTTTTGATTAGCCTTAACTGCTCGTGCCAAGCTACCTAGAGGGTGAGAAGGGTTATCTCAGAGGGTTTCCTCCTTACCCTGACTAGAATCAAGGGTCCCTATTTGGACAGGGGTACCTACCTCTGCCAACTAGAGACCCCCAGTTCTAACAGTTCCCATTAGGACCAAACCTGACAATGGCCGAAAGATCATTGTGCAAATCACGCAAGAAATTAATTAAAACTGAATCAATATCCATCTGTTCCATCATGGATCAAAGCTTAGAGTGATTGACTCTATCAAAGCGAATTTAAGGTACATGAAGGCCAGATAGAGAGCCCCATTTTTAGCCTTAGTGTATTTACAAGTTAATAAGTAGAGGTTCCAAGTTTGCTCGATAGTACCCAGACCGGTGTGAAACCCATACTGAAGATCAGATAAAAAGCCTCTCTCTTTGGCCCTCTCCATGAGGTGGTTTATTAAAATCTGACCAATAATTTTCACCTCCAAACCTAACAGGGAAATGAGGCTAATGCAGGCCGGATCTGACCTGTTACCCTTTTTAAAAACAGGTAATAATATTGATTGAGGCAAGGTTGGTGGAAACTGGCCGGAAGTAGCAGGATTTAAATGCATTGTAAGTAACAGGACCCACAAATCTATAAAGGTTTTTCAGGTGCCCTGGCACCCCATTAGTCCCTGGAGCTTTGAGAAGGAATAGTACAGGCCTGGGTAGTGAGGTGATCTGTACTAAAAAGAGATGAATTGATAACGCCCCAAAAAGCAGAGCTATCACACTGCTGACTAGCAGTTAATAGCCTATCCAAGGACTCCTCTTTAATTTGGGCTTTACATTCCTTACAGGCCATTCTAAACGCCGCTCCAGCCCTTTTAACCTTCTCTTGGCAGCGGGGCGTCGCATGCAAAAGATTCCAGAGGTCCTTATGAGTTTTAGAGCACCGACTATCAAATCCTCTTTCCACACTTGTTGCCTGAGAAGGGGCAATTTTGAAGAGCGTGGATTTAATAAACCTACTGATATTGGAGAATGACGCCAAGATTCTGTATGGTGACTCTACTTCAGACGAACAAGTGTGAAAATCAGGTTGACATGAAGTGATAAAATTTTGGACAAAAGCTTTGAGAACAATACTGGTCTACCTTGCCCTTCGGCCCATATCAGTCAGGGTAATGGGCTCCTTATAGAAGGGGACTGCTCCAAGTGATTTATTATCTCAGTAAAATGATGCTGTAAGCGGGTTGTGATCGCTCAGCTTGTGTTTTAGAACCTTACAATCTAAAAGTGCAGTAAAAAATAACCAGAAACAAAAAATATAGTCAATAACGGGCCAATGCCCCCCCATAAAAGTGGGTGTTCTCTCCTCCAGATAATCCTGGTTACAGACCATTAAATTCACTAAGTTAAACTTGGAGATGAGGCTGTTTTCAGCGTCCCCTTGGCATGTGTGTTTACAATGCGCCTGGTATTCAAATAAACATACAGGAAATCAGGAATAACAGGGATGCAATTTAAATCCCCAGCAAGCATGATTACAGTGAAATGGGTTCAGAATAAAAAACATTGTCAATTAATGTTTTAAGAATAATAACAGCATCTTATTAGTTTTTAAACGTAACTGCATTATAGAAATTAATAAGGAGCAGTCTACGCTTACTGGGGAATATTAAATGGGTGCCCAGGATGGTCTTAAAATTTGCCTTTATAACCCCTACTTTACAATTATGCTCTAATTTTACTAGAGTTGTGAGGCCACCACTAGCCCATCCACTAGAGGAACAGGTAGCTGGGACTGAGTAGAAGTAAAAACCATCAAGATGTAAGCAACCCTTAGTTTCCCATGTTTTCTGTAAACAAATAAAGTTATAATTCTTCAATATACCCTGCTAATCAACATCTGTGAGCTTACTCTGGCCCTGTGAAGGAAATAGGGTCCAGTCAGTTGGGGTCTTCCAGCTCACTCAGGGGTAGGAAGCGGTTGCTCAATTGTAATTGTAATTTTGTACCCAGTGCATGAAAAATCAAACCTGTCCAAGCAGGATTATTAAAATTCACCATTACATAATCACCCATGGCTGTTTTATGACTCTGAGCTATCCAGCCCACCCTGCGAGCCATTATGACTTCCTCTGCCAGTGTCTGAGTGGGAGGGCGGAGAGTATTCGCCTGGTTGCCAACCAGTGAACGACTTTATATTTGAGTTGGGCGTTAATTTCCTGTGTATCCTTCCCCAAAGGGTGTACATCCACCAGCACAACAATGTAAGGGGTGGATGCCGAGGCAACTGGATAGTAATGCTGGAGGGATGGTGCACAAACAAGGCGTTTTGGAATATATTGGGAGCAGCCAAATCTGGATTAGTAAAGCTTCCCTGATGAATTGGCTTGAATTGACTTGCCGCCCAGAATTAGCCTCCGCTATACAAGGTGGGCCAGTTTGATGGTAGATAAGGGCACATGAAGATGATTGTAATGCGGCTGTAGCCAGAACCTTAGGGGATGCTCCTGCCCTTGAGTTATTTTCTAGAAACAAAGGTCCTAAGCCTAAAACATTATTTCAATTCAATGTTATATAGAACACAATAGGAAACTATATATTTATTTTTACAATATAACAAGTATTTAGAGTTTGAAATGCAATTTCACAACAAACATTTTTGTGTGAAGTAAAGCACAAGCCTGTGCCGTACTTAGAAATAGGAGAAAATTAAAGGAAAGGATATAGAAGAAAGAACAGTTTACTTCAGGAAAGAAGAGGTGAGCGAAACTGGGTACTTCTTTACATCAAAATTGACAGTAATTTCCAGCATAGTACATACATACAGGAGTATTCACAAATTACCTGTATGCCTACTGAACAAAGTCAACGGCGTTTCGATCCCGGGCTCAAATTATAATGGGATCATCATCAGGACTTAATATTTATATTGCCTGGTACTACAAAATTATATACTCCTGTAGGGAAAAACAGGGAAGAAACAGAGAAGCAATAAAGATTTAGGTTACTAATCTGCGGCAAGAATTCGAGGTCAACCGAGTCATATTTAATACTTACATTATTCGGAATCGCAGTGTAGTGAGGGTGCCAAAAGGTGTTTTATTTACCAAAAATCATTTTTTTATAGAGTTCGTGCCCACCACAGCCTGCTATGTAAGGGACAGCATGGCAATGATAAATTTGATAGAACACTACCCCTTTGATTCCGCCATCAACACACTATGCACCGTGGATGTAGAGTCGCTCTACACGAACATCCCACAGACAGCGGCTCTACTGGTGATCCAAAGAATTCTAGACACGTGGCCTCGCCCACACAGGGTCCCAACCATCTTTATCCTCCAACTGCTTGAACTGTGCCTATCCAAGAATTTTTTTACCCTTGATGGCACATACTATCAACAAATAAAGGGGACTTCCATGGGGGCAATTTTTGCCCCCAACCTGGCCGTTTTGTTCATGGATGCACTGGAAACCGGCGTCATCTTAACAGACAGTAACCCATTTTTCACAGGAATATTCCTGTGGCGTCGCTACATAGACGAAATTTTTCTAGTTTGGAACCTTGACATCACTACATTGAACCTGTTACTCCACTGGCTTAATAATAATTGTGCGGACCTAACTTTTACCTTGACCCACAATAAAACCCAAATTGCTTTCCTTGACTTAACAATCTACAGTCATGAAGGCGAGTTACTAACACGCCTATACAGACAACCTACAGAGTGGAACACTCTGTTAAGCTACAATAGCAACCATCCTAGAGCTTTAAAAGATTCATTACCCTACTCCCAGTTTCTCAGAATAAGGCGCAATTGCTCGAACAAAATAGACTACTTCAAGGATGCCAATGTCCTGTCAAATAAATTGAAAGCAAGTGGCTACCCTAGAAGATTGGTCAAAGCAGCATCGAAAAGGGCTTGGTACTGTCCACGCGATGTTCTTCTAACACCCAAGACGCGGGACAGTAAAGAAAGAATAGCTTGTGTGACCACATTCTGCCCGGTATCCAACAGAATCCGGAAATCAATCCTCAGACTTTGGCCTACCAAAAATGCAGGTCCTATCAATTTAGAGAGACCCCTTTTTGCATTCGGGAAAAACAAAAATTTAAAAGATCACCTGGTCAGGGCAGCTCTACCAGTCGCCCCCCCTCGAACAACTATAGACTCCAATTGGGGGCTACCACCACTAATGGGGCATGTAAAATGTGGTCATTGCACTGTCTGTGAATTTACAATTGAGGCACGCAATATCTGTCATAATGGCATCAACTTCGAAATGAAATCATTCACGAATTGTAACACCTGTAATGTCATTTATGCGATACTATGCCCGTGCCAGAAAATGTATGTAGGGCAAACCAGCCAAAAAGCAAAGACACGCATCTGTCAACATCGGAGCAGAATCAGATGCAAAACGCCTAATGCCCCTTTGGTGGAACACTACGCGGAGATGAATCACACAGCTGACGACATCCAATGGACCATCCTTAAAACCATCAAGCTCCAACAAAGAGGAGGAAACCTCTCTCAACTCCTGAACAGAGAAGAACTCAAGTCCATAATCCAGTTTAACACCATCCGGACTGGATTAAACAAAAGCGAGGACTGGACAAACCTTCTTTAGTATGAGCACTGACCAGACAATTTTGTCTCACACCATGCAAACATGGACTTAAAAAATGGTAAATGCTGTCCCATAAGACTATATAGAAATACCATGGGCTATAGAGTATAATGTGTCTAAATGTAATCTGTTATTTCCCTTAAAAATGTTTTTATCACATCTGCTGCACTTTATTCACTGTCGACCCCTAGCACGTCTTGTAACAACCTGTATGCTTATAGTTGGCACTGCACTATAGGCAAAATTACCTTGCATGCGCCGTCTCTATCACATTTTGGACAGCACCATGCCCCACTCCAAGATGGCCGCCACATCGCCCAGAGCTACCTCGCGATCAGGTGACTCGCGTCACCTGACTCAATAGTCATATCCCGTGGTATTGCGCCCATTATCTAGGAAGCAGCCAACTGACGGGGATCGGCTCCGTGTCCAAGTACCTTTCTAGCAGTAAGGAGCCTTCGACCGAGGCGTGGCTGCCCAGGGGAGAGCCCAGAACTCAATAGGAGTCAGAGCCCGCACCTCATTTTCACTCCTTTCTTTCCGCAGCGGATCGCGTATTTCACCGACCGCAGTATCGAACAGCTTCCTATCAAGCGGTAAGGAGCCCTCATACAGTAACTATAGTGGCTCGCATGTCCCCAAAAGAGCCGGTGACTTGAAACTGATCTTTTTTCAGCGGATCGAATAACTTATCGACCGCAGCACCAACCCAAAAGGACGGGGCTGCCAAATCGGGACCTGCCTCGATCTCCTAAACCGATACCCATTCGGTAAGTCACTGACCTAGAGGCGTCCGGTCTCCTTTAGCTATTCTATTAACTAATACCAACTCTCCCTTTCAGTGACTTTGAACGGACATATCGCCCACCAAGCTCTCCCAAGCGCACCAACGTGCAATCCAGGAGAATTCCGGTTCTGAGGGTATGCCACTGACTGAATCTCTTCCTTAATCCTTAATTCCAAATAACCAAACAACTAGTTAATGTTCATTTTTAATTTTAATTATACTAGAACGACGTTCATCTACGTTCAACACTGAAAATTCCTCCTCTGCCTATAAACCTTACTCCTGGTCGCAGAGGTATGCAGTACTCCCTAAGCGACCGACCATCAACCATAGGCCAATTATTACCCTTGAGTCCCCCATCAGATAAGTTCACACGTTTCTACCTCCCCACTCCCACGGAGGTGGCAGCCTTTTCACAATCGTTCCCACTTCAGCACAATTCCTTGCCACTTCACCAACCAGTTATCTCTGATGGACCGTATACACAATACCTGAGTGTCCACACAACCATTGGCACAGAGCACGGATAATTTCTGGTAAATAAAAAACCTATTGGCACCCTCACTACACTGCGATTCCGAATAATGTAAGTATTGAAGATGACTCGGTTGACCTCGAATTCTTGCCGCAGATTAGTAACCTAAATCTTTATTGCTTCTCTGTTTCTTCCCTGTTTTTCCCTACAGGCGTATATAATTTTGTAGTACCAGGCAATATAAATATTAAGTCCTGATGATGATCCCATTATAATTTGAGCCCGGGATCGAAACGCCGTCGACTTTGTTCAGTAGACATACAGTTAATTTGTGAATACTCCTGTATGTATGTACTACTCTGGGAATTACTGTCAATTTTGATGTAAAGCAGTACCTAGTTTCGCTCACCTCTTCTTGCCTGAAGTAAACTGTTCTTTCTTCTATAGCCTTTCCTTTAATTTTCTCCTATTTCTAAGTACGGCACAGGCTTGTGCTTTACTTCACACGAAAATGTTTGTTGTGAAATTGCATTTCAAACTCTAAATACTTGTTATATTGTACAAATAAATTCCTTACCCGGCTGGGTATAGGAAAAGAATATATAGTTTCCTATTGTGTTCTATATAACATTGAATTGAAATAATGTTCTAGGCTTAGGACCTTTGTTTCTAGAAAATAATTGATACCCATGGTCCAAAGCCACCTAGTGGGTCCCCCTTGTTTTTTGGTAAAACCTGCCCTTGAGTTATCATTAACATTAGACGAGATGGTATTCAAGCCTGTGTTCGACAAATTTCTCTGAAAGTCAGAGAGCCAAATACTTATGCTGAAATGTAAATTATTCTCAGACCCCTTTAATGACCACACTATTTGCTCAAGTGAAGTTATCCCGGTATCAAATGCATTTAAGGCTGTGCCGACCTTAATTTCCAGATTTATAAAGAACACCTTAAGGGTATCTTCCGAAGTGTCCTGTCCACGGGCTATGAGATTGTCCAATGCTGATGTAACTTAAGCTTTCCCGGGACCAGGTATAGCCTTCTTTGTTGACTTAGCGAAAACAGGCTTAGCAGGACATTTCAACATAGTGTTCGTAGGTACCATTAGTGAGTCCTGGATACTAGAAGAGCCAGCCAAAGGGGGATGCACTGTAAATGATCCCCCAGTCAGAGTATCTGTCTCTTGGGATGTAGCCTGATGGCTCACCGCCAGTTCAATTTCTGCGCTGGTAATCGCATCAGATAACATCCCCACCCCTGATTAAAAAAAGACAATATTGATGTGCTGGCTCTTGATCTTTTATCACTCTGTTAGCTGTTTCTTCCTTTCTCTTCCCCATGCTCAGAATATACATGACAACAAACTGAGGTCATACAAGCCGGTGACTAAAAAGGGAAAACACTATCAGAATACTAGAAGACTACTGACTGCAACCTAGAGGCGTATCCACTCACCATCAGCCATGTTTCTAAGGTCCAGGCTTCAGGAGAAAGAGGGGTGGCCCAGTCCAGATTCTACCGACCTATGACGAGCTAAGATGGGTTTGTTGTAAGCAAACCTCAGCTAGGCCTAGTTAGCGCAAGGGTTCGCCCTTCTCTGCACAGAGTCCTCAGACCTTAGGAAGAAGTTGACAATGAAACTGGAAAATACAAAAGCAAAGTTTATTAAACCTTTAAAGGTGGTACTACAGCCCACACAACACCCTTAGGTATTGTATCGTTTAGCACACCGAACTAAAGCACATGGCCCCTTTTATAAACAATGAGGGGGCTCAAGAAAAGGCGGGACAAAAGACAAGAGCAGATTTATGACCATACAAGGACATTCTGGAAGGCACAATCGATGAGTGGGCGGAGTTAACAGTCTCCGATAACTGGTAGGCACATTCCTTTCTGGAACCAATTAATAGCGGTCACTGATCCTACTGCGCATGTCTGGGCATGCTGAAAGCGGAGACTACTAAAAATAGCCTGTTGCCAGGCAGACTCCAGGCGCGATAAACAAGAAGGTAGGACCAAGCACATGACGAGCACATGGCAATGTATGGCATACAAAATGGCCGCTACAAATTCAAGATGGAGTCAGCACATTTATTGCGATAATGATTAAAACCGAAGCATGTCTTCTGCTAATGCTTAATCTAACCGCTGCTGATTTACAACAATGCGATCTTATCCATGTAGACTAGTGAAACGGGCTATGAAGCGGGCCTGGTATTATGATCGAGAGGCCTTGCTGACAAAAAAAGAGGAAAAGACTAGCCTATCTGAGATCAACACAAGGCCTTTGACCTGTGTTACTACGTTTGGTTCTGAATCCCATCAAATCAAAACCATTATAAAAAAGAATTGGCACCTTATTTGTAAGGTTGAACCTCAATTGGAGTTACCTCGTTTTGCCTTCAAAAGAGGAAGAAACTTGAGAGATTATCTGGTAAGGGCTTATAATGAACCCTCACCCAACACTATACAGTCTCAATGGGGGTTGCCACCTGTGATCGGGCATTTCCCATGCGGCTCATGTGCAGCGTGTGGGACTACTAAAACACTAAAAAACTGTATTGTGAATGGCAAAAATATTACATTGTATCACCACTCAAATTGTAACACTAAGAACGTTATTTATTGCATACAATGTCCGTGCATGCTATCATACATCGGTAAAACCACACAGCAAGTAAAGAAACGAGTGTTACAGCATCAATCAAGAATAAGATGCAATGTCTTAACTGCCCCTCTAGTAGAACACTATCAGAAAAAATTGCATATGCCTCATGAAATGCAGTGGTTTGTAATTGATGTCATCAAATGCACCAAACGTTGCCAGAATGTTGATCGTTTACTAACTTTGAGGGAGAACAAGTGGATCTGGACCTGTGACACTGTAGACAGAGGTTTAAATTCCCTGATTGAATGGCATACTGTGGCCATGATGTGAGTCAGCGAAGGACTTTGTTGACCTCATTTTATGCTCTTGTCTCCGTGAACCCTCTGATTGTGGTTTGGTCTTCCCTAAGTGTTTGGGTATATGTATTGCTACATTCAGTAGATGACCCTTGGAGATCATCAATACTAAACAGTGCTCTTAGGTGAAGTATGTGTAGTTCATTCATCACTGTTTTTATGCTTAGCTCTTTTTTGTTTTATGTTTAGTTTTGTTATAGTGGTAGACAATTCAGTTTCGGTTTCCCATTTATAAAAACTTTTATGGGACATTAACATAAGATGTTACCACTTCTGAAGTGGAACGCTGATGTTTATTCACCCTCGATCTATTGTTGATATATATTATTCATTTTTCACGTATTGAGCCCCACATTAGTGCCATGATTCGTGTTTTGCGCAGATTTTACTTAATACTGCTCCAAGATGGTCCTCGGGACACGGGACGTCCCGGCGTCTTTGACGCGGACATTAAAGCATATCCCTGCCCCTTGCGTGTGACGTCATTACGTGCTGCACGCATATATGCGGAAGTAGCCGCTTCTTCGGTTGAGATGCCGATACGAAGTTGTTGACTACGGCCCCCTCACCACCGCCATTAAGTAAGTTGACTGCCAGCGATGGAGGTTAGATTACTAAGCCTGCTTACACTTCTGCTCACATCCATGCAATGTGGGTCATAATTATGATACTTGTGGGTTTTCTTTTGCAATTCGTAGGTGTTGCGAGTGACTCGGACTAATGCCAAAATCTCGCCCTTAACTGTTACATGAATTATTGGAGTTGGAATCTGCATTTTGGGAGTGAACATCCACATTGTTGGGTAGGTGTAGTGTCATGTCGACGTTTGTTGTTCTTTGAAAGTGAGATTAGCTCGTGATACTTATGGTGATTTCTTTGTTCAGACAGGAGGTTTATACAGTGCATAACCTTTCGATCATTTTGACTTCCGGCTGGAGGTCTTGGGTAAGCCCCCCCGTTTTGTGTATGTAATGTTTTTTATTTAGTTAGCTTTTAGGTGTTGGCACATGGGCTAATGGTTTATATTGGTGTTGGGTGTCATTTTATGTATCACACCTCAAGCATGTGTCACAGGTTCAGTCACAATTTTTGTTGGACTGGGTGGATGATGCTTTAAGGGCAAGGTTCTGATACTGCTATGTACATTTGGTTTTTAGATTAATATGTGCAGCGCATAGTCCTGAAGATGGTCCTGTGGATTATTTCAACCAATTAAGGACCGAAACGTCGACGCCTGGCAACGTTTTGCTTACTGTTGTCACATTAATTTGAATATCAAATAATTGTATTTTGGAAAATACTGGTTTCGACATGATATTTGGTTTTTCATGTGTATAGCAAAAGTTGCCTGATACTACTGAGAATTTTCGTCATCTGTATAGTAGTATTTTTGTTGCCATATTTTAGATTTGTGTATAAAAGAGAAAAATCCAAAAAGTGATAATTTTGAGTAATAAAAAACAGTTTAAATCTGTTCTCTTTTTTCCTTGCTCTATTTTCAATTGCTGACCACTTTTGTGGCAAGATTTTGAATTGACTGAATAGTATTGGAATAATTCCTTCAGGGACACCTGTTTAATTGTTATTGATTTACAACAGACAACCCTTTCAGCATTAGCTGAAGACATTCGACTTCCTAGGAAAGGCCAGATATTCATCTCTTATATCAATGGCCATCATACTAGCTATTTCCTTTTTCAGATCATTTCGCATTTTGACTTCTGTGATATTAATTTTCGTTGGTATGCAAGCATTGACACACATAGAACAAATCATCGGGCTGCATTGAATACAGACACAACAGGTAAAAATGATTGCAATCATTATACATAGTACTGTTAATACTTTCCAGCCCCAAGCAGAAATCAAAGTCCAAAGCCACCCTGTAAAAGTCCTTGTACCATTTTCTGTGTGAATGTCTGCAGCGATTTTATGAAGTTTATTAATCGCCTTATACACTGATGGAGTATGGTCAGGGATAAACATACAGCAGCTACTACCTATAACACGGCATGCACCACCTCTATCTGCTAATATCATGTCCAGAACCATTCGGTTCTGCAAAGCTACAATTCTTGTAATCTGCAATTCTTCAGTAATATTTCCTAAGGCTGCAGCTGTTTGATCGGTAACAGCTTCCACTACTCTAGTCAATCGTCGCACTTTCCTGCTATTTAATGCAGCACCTACAAAAAAGAACAATCCTAAATTTAAATCTATATATTGTTGTAGGCTAGTGTCAGTCTGATCAACATTATCAGTAGTCAACGTTCTTTTATACCTGTTCGCAGTAATATTATTGAACAATTTAAGATTTCGGTGATACAGTGGAGGGCCTAAAAACACAGGGGGAACAGAAAAGAAACATAATAAATACCAGTCCATCCGGCTGGAAATCGATAATATCCACGATTTCCACACACAAAGTAGGTGTTCTGTGAAGCTAAAAAAGTACTATTATTCAGACCATCTATATTCAATACAGTGATACAGTCGCTAATCCCCACAGGGATATGTCCAATGCTCTGTACACACAATTCTGCTTGCGTCTGAGTAACAGAAATAACAAAATGTTCAGCATTAGATGAGTCTCTCGTGTTGGTGAAGATATAAGGTGCTTAAATATTGTCCGGTCGATATTCTTTCCACTCCCATTTAGTTCCATTCGCCTGGGGGTACCTATCTTTGTCCTGATGACACTCTTTATTTATCCGGAAATGCAGTCTGCCCACTGTAGGCTTCTTTGTCGCAAAGAGCAAAGTATACCAGGCTCGACAAGAGCCATTATGCGAAAAAGGGAGAGGTATAAATGGTGTACCTCATTTCTTTTGGTGTGCAGGCATCATCCCACAAATCCAACAGTTTGTCACATTAGTAGCGATGTGGGTATGATGTAACATTTGAATGAATGTGTTATTTAAATAAGATTGTATATGTTTCAATTCTTGATATGGGAGCGAAAAGAAATAATGCTCCTCTGATGCAGGCGTAGTAACAGGTGGGACAAAAGCATTTCCTTGTCCCACCTTATCAGTCACTTTCTTGTGTGCACTACATTTTACTATAGCTATTGTCTTTGGATATGTTAATGCAGTCAAAAGATTATGCACTAGCTCTCCGTGCATTAACTGCATCCCGTGTGATGTCAAAAAGCCTCCTTCCTTCCAGACCAGGCCAAAATCATGGGCCACTCCAAAAGCATAGCGGCTATCTGTATAAATATTCACACACAATCCTGTACTAAGCTCACACGCTCGTGTCAAAGTTATCAGTTCTGCTGCTTGAGCTGACTTCTGTTTTATACGAGCTGTCTCTACTATCGTGTGAAGCATAGTAATTGCATATGTGGCTGAAGTTGTACCATCCGGTAACTTCAGACAAGATCCATCAACCCACAGTTCTCCATCCACATCTGTAAGGGGCGTATCTTGCAAATCAATACGAAACTTTGTCTGTTCCTCAGTCAGAAAAATACAATTGTGTGTTTCCTGCACCTTAGGGTGAGTCGCTGGAAATGGCAACAACGTGGCTGGGTTTAGCGTTGCACATCTCTTCAATGTGATATGAGGAGTCAGCAGCATCAGCTCATATCCAATCAGACGAGCACTAGTTAAATGCTGCGTCTTTGTTTGATTCAAAAGAGCATCACCAGCATGAGGTACCAACATCAACAGTTTATATGATAAGACTATCCTTTCATTCTGGCGTATTGACACAGCTGTTGCTGCCACCGAGCGAAAACATCCAGGCAACGCTCGAGCAACAGGATCAAGTACTGCTGAAAAACATGCACAGGTGCATTGCTTATCACTGTGTGTCTGTACTAAAACTGACAATACACATCCATCCCTCTCATGTACATACAATGTAAAAAGCTTCGTGTAATCTGGAGTACCTAACACTGGTGCTGAACACAGGGCTTGTCGTAACTGTCGGAAAGCATTCTCACATTCATCTGTCCAGGGGAGGGGTACTGGAGTATCTTTTGTCAATAGTGCTAACAAGGGTTTAGCGATATGTGAAAATCCTAATATCCATTGCCTACAAAAAGAAGTAAGGCCCAAAAATGCTCGAACCCCTTTCTGTGTGGAAGGTACTGGTGTATCTAGAATTGCTAGAATGTGATCTGATGTGAGTGCACGCCCCTCCTTAGACAAAAGGTGACCTAAGTAGGTTACCTTTGGTCTACAATACTGCAGTTTCTTTCTGGAGACTTTGTGATGGTGCGAAGCAAGGAAAGAAAGCAAAGACAGCGTGCATTTCTCACATTGTTCGGGGGTATCAGCTGCTAACAGAATATCATTAACATACTGAATGAGCGCCACACCCTCGGTTAGAACAAAGGAATCAAGTTGTCTTTTCAATGCTTGGCTGTATATACTAGGACTCTCAGTATAGCCTTGAGGAACTCTGCAAAATCTATACAATCGATTATTCAAAGTGAAACCAATCAAATATCGGCTATTAGGATGAACAGGGATCGAAAAGAAAGCGTTCTTCAAATCTATAACAGAGAACGTTGTTGCAGTAGATGGAACTAGGGTTACGAAGCGTTGTGATATCAGAAACCACTGGATATTGTGGCACCACTATCTTGTTGACCTCTCGCAAATCAATAATGAATCTGTAGATCCTAGTATCAGTTTCTTTCTTCAAAATTGGAAGGATCGGACTGTTACAAATGTTAAATGGAACTTCCTCAACAACTCCAACTTCAATAAGATCTCGTACAATTCGTGTGAGTGCTTCCTCACCCTCCTGTGAAATTTGGTATTGAGGCAGGCGTGGAAACACAGCTCCCTCCTTGACACTAATATGTACTGGTGGAATAACCATCTGACCCACATCTGTATCTGAAGTGGCCCACAGAGTGTTAGGTAGGGAAGCTAATGCAATATCTTCTTGAACAATACAAACTCTGTCTGTTATTGGGTAATTGTCATTCAAAATCACACGGGAAACATCGTTTTGTGCCTCTGAAATACTTGAGTATATCAAGACCCAAAATATTATCTGGCGTGTTCAGGGAAAGCAAAAACGGGCATGGAGCAGCAAACTTATCAACCTGAAATGCAAGTGGTTGTGACAATGGGCTAAGGGAAAGTGTTCCATCGAACCCTATCGATGTAATTATTAAGCCAGACAGGCTAGCCCTCGGAACCAATTGTTTAGACAAAGCGCTACGAGTAGCTCCTGTATCAATCAGAAACTGATCAGTAGAACCCAAAACATGTGCTGTAACATAAGGACCCCTCTGATCTACTGGAACTTCATCTGATTCCTTACCCCATCCTACGCAATCCTAATCCTATGCATAAGCAGAATCATGCAACTCAGGCTGCGCATAATCAGACATTTGGTATTGGTTGCGCCTATCAAAAGCATTGAACCCATTTTGTACTCGCACATTAGAATCAAACCTAGCACGATCATTTATAGTGCCTCTAGGTCCTGAGTTCCCCTAGCGGTTCCTCATGGATCCTCGGCCACGGACATAGCGCTGTGAGCGCGACAATGGACACTCATCTGCCCAGTGACCAAATTTCTTACAATACGCGCATTGGTCAATAGCCAAAGAGTAACGAGTAGAGGAGGAATTAGAAAATCCTCATCCGCCTCTATCGTTACCTTGAAGAGGTGCACCAAAGACCTTAGATAGCATGACTTGTGTTTTCAATTCTTTACATTTCTTATCATCATTGCCCTTCGCTTCAAGTTCCTGACTCTCGTAATATTGAGCCATTGTCAGGATGGATGCCGGAGAAGAGGTTGTCCAAGAGCTTTCGCTGGCTTTCAAGCGGCAAACCACTCCTGGTAATAGGTTTGTAACATACTTATCTACAAATAAGTGACGGCCTGTATCATCCATAAGCAACTGGCCTCTAAAATCATGAAAGCCTCCTCAAAACGTATAAAGAAATCTGAAACCGATTCATCTGTCTTTTGTTTACAGGGTGCTAACACAGTCCAATCAATCTTTTTAGGGGGAATAATCGTTTTTAATTTAGCTAATATTGCACCGGGGAGATCTAAAATCAATTGACATGGGTTTTGCGCTGGTTCCCTGTTCGTATCTTCCCTCTCTATCTCTTTCCATAACGCCCCATATGCTGCAGGATCATCGACTTTACGCATGGAGCGCCACATATCGGGCGGCAATATGAGCCCGAAAAATAAATCGATCTTAGCCAGCGTCATGATACCAGAATTTAGGGCTCCCTCAACTTCTTCATAAAAGGCGGCAGGGTTTTTACGCAGATCAGGCAATGCAGCTTTAAGTGCCATAATATCAGCTCTATTCCAGGGAGAATACCCTTTTGCATCTACAGAATATTTATCGTCACTAGTACACGCTCCTTTAGGAGGAACATATAAAGGCGCGGCCTCTCGCATAGGCTTTGCATGCACTATCGCAGTCTTATCTGTTTCGAAAATAGATGATTGTTTCCCGTCGACCAATCCCGATCTTTCATCGGTTTTAACTTTTCGTTTCTCCTCCCGTAGCCGAAGTGCATCGTTCGAAGTTTAACCAGTCGCCTGATGATATCAGTCACCTGGGAAAGAGGGAAAGAACATTTACGTTACAAAGAGGGGTGGGGTCGCACACTACTCACACACCGGCGGAAGTTGCCCCTAAGGACTCTGATCATTGTAGTAGAGTGTTCGCGATGCATCATCTTTCGATCTTGCTATCTTCGCTGTCTTCGCCATCCCTGGACACGTGTTTCGGGTTATCAACCCTCGTCAGCAGGGATAGGCAGTGTTCTGGGGTCGCCGATGGCTGCCAATATCTGCCAGGTATAGTACCACTCCGGCGCGTAGGTGTGGGATCCCAGGCTCGTCAGCCCGCTGCTCAAGGGAGCTTTAAGTGTCAGGGCCAAGCTCCGCAGGATTCGATTGAAGCAATATGTAATCCACCTCCTGACCGCACCAACACCCTCTTTTGCACACAGGGTGTTCGAGTGATCAAGCGAGGGAAAAAAGATAGTAAAACAATAACCAGGAAGGGAAGGGAAGGGACAGCTGGGAAGGGACTGCTGAAACGAGAAAGAAAACACACACGGTTACAACACAGATAATAATCCTACTCTCATTTCATTCTCGCTACCCTCCTTTAATTCTATAATCACCTGTCTCATTGAAAACACAGCTCCTCTCTTTGGCTAGCACCAAGTACTATCACGAGTAATCAGCTCCCTATATGAAATAAAAACACCTGTTATTACCCTAGAAAACCTCCTCTGACTTATGTATATTGGAGGTAACACCTAGATAGAACATACCCTCCTGTTTTGAATTAAGAGTGTTAACAGTCTCCACAATATGATTTCCACTCTGTATAAAAACGTTCTTCAGAAATAATAAGTGATTCCCCAAAACTTATAGCTCCACAGAAAAACTGTTTGGTTCACCAAAGTATGCAATCCAAGCTGCAATGCTCTTTACACGGCAAGATGTAGCTTCCCACTACTATCTTCCGCTCTATATTCAGTCACAATATTCTCATTGATCCTTAGCATCAAACAACCTTGCAACCCTCCAGACACGGTAGAATGTAGGGAGCTACCCCACTATCCTCCGCTCTGGCACCGGATGAATCCTCTCCTTCTCTTTTGATGCTACGAATAAAAAAGCAGCCCACACGGAAATGCAAACATGAAAGTGTCAAAAACTCTGTCTGCTCCTTGGTAACCACAAATATCCGTGCCTTAAAATAGAGGGCTTGCCTCAGATGATCAAACAGACTCTCACGAGGTGTTTACAACTCCAGCCTCAAGTCCGTGGAGTAATACGTTTAACTGCAACGCTTACCTTGTCCTCAAGTGCGACTCAGATTTATGTTGTTTGTACCGTCACAACGAACCCCTTGAATCTCTCCTCCGAGGTTTCTCCCTCTTTCACCGGGAAGAGCGAGACTCCAATTATCTGCACGGCGCGAACTGTTCAAACTCACAATCCGCCTGTGAATCCTCGCAGCAACCGGCAGAACTCTGTCCCCACAGCCTGCAGAAACTCCTACCCTTTTTTCTTCACAAGTTCCTCTGAAGTCGCTCTGGATCCAGCGACAAAGACTTCTCCAGGAACACTCCAGAAAACAAATTACGTGCAATGTCTAAAGGCCACGCCCCCTCTTTTATCCCACTAGAAAGTACAGGGAATTCTGGGCGATGTAGTTCTTAACATTGGGCAGGCGCGATATTGTTTGCAACCCTGACATTAAGTTACAAAGAGGGGTGGGGTCGCACACTACTCACACACCGGCGGAAGTTGCCTCTAAGGACTTTGATCATTGTAGTAGAGTGTTCGCGATGCATCTTCTTTCGATCTTGCTATCTTCGCTGTCTTCGCCATCCCTGGACACGTGTTTCGGGTTATCAACCCTCGTCAGCAGGGATAGGCAGTGTTCTGGGGTCGCCGATGGCTGCCAATATCTGCCAGGTATAGTACCACTCCGGCGCGTAGGTGCGGGATCCTAGGCTCGTCAGCCCGCTGCTCAAGGGAGCTTTAAGTTACAAAGAGGGGTGGGGTCGCACACTACTCACACACCGGCGGAAATTGCCCCTAAGGACTCTGATCATTGTAGTAGAGTGTTCGCGATGCATCATCTTTCGATCTTGCTATCTTCGCTGTCTTCGCCATCCCTGGACACGTGTTTCGGGTTATCAACCCTCGTCAGCAGGGATAGGCAGTGTTCTGGGGTCGCCGATGGCTGCCAATATCTGCCAGGTATAGTACCACTCCGGCGCGTAGGTGCGGGATCCCAGGCTCGTCAGCCCGCTGCTCAAGGGAGCTTTAAGTTACAAAGAGGGGTGGGGTCGCACACTACTCACACACCGGCGGAAGTTGCCCCTAAGGACTCTGATCATTGTAGTAGAGTGTTCGCGATGCATCATCTTTCGATCTTGCTATCTTCGCTGTCTTCGCCATCCCTGGACACGTGTTTCGGGTTATCAACCCTCATCAGCAGGGATAGGCAGTGTTCTGGGGTCGCTGACGAGGGTTGAAAACCCGAAACACGTGTCCAGGGATGGCGAAGACAGCGAAGATAGAAAGATCGAAAGATGATGCATCGCGAACACTCTACTACAATGACCAGAGTCCTCAGGGGCAACTTCCGCCGGTGTGTGAGTAGTGTGCGACCCCACCCCTCTTTGTAACTTAAAGCTCCCTTGAGCAGCGGGCAGACGAGCCTGGGATCCCGCACCTATGCGCCGGAGTGGTACTATACCTGGCAGATATTGGCAGCCATCGGCGACCCCAGAACACTGCCTATCCCTGCTGACGAGGGTTGAAAACCCAAAACACGTGTCCAGGGATGGCGAAGACAGTGAAGATAGCAAGATCGAAAGATGATGCATCGCGAACACTCTACTACAATGACCAGAGTCCTCAGGGGCAACTTCCGCCGGTGTGTGAGTAGTGTGCGACCCCACCCCTCTTTGTAACTTAAAGCTCCCTTGAGCAGCGGGCTGACGAGCCTGGGATCCCGCACCTACGCGCCGGAGTGGTACTATACCTGGCAGATATTGGCAGCCATCAGCGACCCCAGAACACTGCCTATCCCTGCTGACGAGGGTTGAAAACCCGAAACACGTGTCCAGGGATGGCGAAGACAGCGAAGATAGCAAGATCGAAAGATGATGCATCGCGAACACTCTACTACAATGACCAGAGTCCTCAGGGGCAACTTCCGCCGGTTTGTGAGTTGTGTGCGACCCCACCCCTCTTTGTAACTTAAAGCTCCCTTGAGCAGCGGGCTGACGAGCCTGGGATCCCGCACCTACGCGCCGGAGTGGTACTATATCTGGCAGATATTGGCAGCCATCGGCGACCCCAGAACACTGCCTATCCCTGCTGACGAGGGTTGAAAACCCGAAACACGTGTCCAGGGATGGCGAAGACAGCGAAGATAGCAAGATCGAAAGATGATGCATCATGAACACTCTACTACAATGACCAGAGTCCTCAGGGGCAACTTCCGCCGGTGTGTGAGTAGTGTGCGACCCCACCCCTCTTTGTAACTTAAAGCTCCCTTGAGCAGCGGGCTGACGAGCCTGGGATCCAGCACCTACGCGCCGGAGTGGTACTATACCTGGCAGATATTGGCAGCCATCGGCGACCCCAGAACACTGCCTATCCCTGCTGACGAGGGTTGAAAACCCGAAACACGTGTCCAGGGATGGCGAAGACAGCGAAGATAGCAAGATCGAAAGATGATGCATCGCGAACACTCTACTACAATGACCAGAGTCCTCAGGGGCAACTTCCGCCGGTGTGTGAGTAGTGTGCGACCCCACCCCTCTTTGTAACTTAAAGCTCCCTTGAGCAGCGGGCTGACGAGCCTGGGATCCCGCACCTACCCGCCGGAGTGGTACTATACCTGGCAGATATTGGCAGCCATCGGCGACCCCAGAACACTGCCTATCCCTGCTGACGAGGGTTGAAAACCCGAAACACGTGTCCAGGGATGGCGAAGACAGCGAAGATAGCAAGATCGAAAGATGATGCATCGCAAACACTCTACTACAATGACCAGAGTCCTCAGGGCCAACTTCCGCCGGTGTGTGAGTAGTGTGCGACCCCACCCCTCTTTGTAACTTAAAGCTCCCTTGAGCAGCGGGCTGACGAGCCTGGGATCCCGCACCTGCGCGCCGGAGTGGTACTATACCTGGCAGATATTGGCAGCCATCGGCGACCCCAGAACACTGCCTATCCCTGCTGACGAGGGTTGAAAACCCGAAACACGTGTCCAGGGATGGCGAAGACAGCGAAGATAGCAAGATCGAAAGATGATGCATCGCAAACACTCTACTACACTGACCAGAGTCCTCAGGGGCAACTTCCGCCGGTGTGTGAGTAGTGTGCGACCCCACCCCTCTTTGTAACTTAAAGCTCCCTTGAGCAGCGGGCTGACGAGCCTGGGATCCCGCACCTACGCGCCGGAGTGGTACTATACCTGGCAGATATTGGCAGCCATCGGCGACCCCAGAACACTGCCTATCCCTGCTGACGAGGGTTGAAAACCCGAAACACGTGTCCAGGGATGGCGAAGACAGCGAAGATAGCAAGATCGAAAGATGCTGCATCACGAACACTCTACTACAATGACCAGAGTCCTCAGGGGCAACTTCCGCCGGTGTGTGAGTAGTGTGCGACCCCACCCCTCTTTGTAACTTAAAGCTCCCTTGAGCAGCGGGCTGACGAGCCTGGGATCCCGCATCTACGCGCCGGAGTGGTACTATACCTGGCAGATATTGGCAGCCATCGGCGACCCCAGAACACTGCCTATCCCTGCTGACGAGGGTTGAAAACCCGAAACACGTGTCCAGGGATGGGGAAGACAGCGAAGATAGCAAGATCGAAAGATGATGCATCGCGAACACTCTACTACAATGACCAGAGTCCTCAGGGGCAACTTCCGCCGGTGTGTGAGTTGTGTGCGACCCCACCCCTCTTTGTAACTTAAAGCTCCCTTGAACAGCGGGCTGACGAGCCTGGGATCCCGCACCTACGCGCCGGAGTGGTACTATATCTGGCAGATATTGGCAGCCATCGGCGACCCCAGAACACTGCCTATCCCTGCTGACGAGGGTTGAAAACCCGAAACACGTGTCCAGGGATGGCGAAGACAGCGAAGATAGCAAGATCGAAAGATGATGCATCATGAACACTCTACTACAATGACCAGAGTCCTCAGGGGCAACTTCCGCCGGTGTGTGAGTAGTGTGCGACCCCACCCCTCTTTGTAACTTAAAGCTCCCTTGAGCAGCGGGCTGACGAGCCTGGGATCCAGCACCTACGCGCCGGAGTGGTACTATACCTGGCAGATATTGGCAGCCATCGGCGACCCCAGAACACTGCCTATCCCTGCTGACGAGGGTTGAAAACCCGAAACACGTGTCCAGGGATGGCGAAGACAGCGAAGATAGCAAGATCGAAAGATGATGCATCGCGAACACTCTACTACAATGACCAGAGTCCTCAGGGGCAACTTCCGCCGGTGTGTGAGTAGTGTGCGACCCCACCCCTCTTTGTAACTTAAAGCTCCCTTGAGCAGCGGACTGACGAGCCTGGGATCCCGCACCTACCCGCCGGAGTGGTACTATAGCTGGCAGATATTGGCAGCCATCGGCGACCCCAGAACACTGCCTATCCCTGCTGACGAGGGTTGAAAACCCGAAACACGTGTCCAGGGATGGCGAAGACAGCGAAGATAGCAAGATCGAAAGATGATGCATCATGAACACTCTACTACAATGACCAGAGTCCTCAGGGGCAACTTCCGCCGGTGTGTGAGTAGTGTGCGACCCCACCCCTCTTTGTAACTTAAAGCTCCCTTGAGCAGCGGGCTGACGAGCCTGGGATCCAGCACCTACGCGCCGGAGTGGTACTATACCTGGCAGATATTGGCAGCCATCGGCGACCCCAGAACACTGCCTATCCCTGCTGACGAGGGTTGAAAACCCGAAACACGTGTCCAGGGATGGCGAAGACAGCGAAGATAGCAAGATCGAAAGATGATGCATCGCGAACACTCTACTACAATGACCAGAGTCCTCAGGGGCAACTTCCGCCGGTGTGTGAGTAGTGTGCGACCCCACCCCTCTTTGTAACTTAAAGCTCCCTTGAGCAGCGGGCTGACGAGCCTGGGATCCCGCATCTACGCGCCGGAGTGGTACTATACCTGGCAGATATTGGCAGCCATCGGCGACCCCAGAACACTGCCTATCCCTGCTGACGAGGGTTGAAAACCCGAAACACGTGTCCAGGGATGGCGAAGACAGCGAAGATAGCAAGATCGAAAGATGATGCATCGCGAACACTCTACTACAATGACCAGAGTCCTCAGGGGCAACTTCCACCGGTGTGTGAGTTGTGTGCGACCCCACCCCTCTTTGTAACTTAAAGCTCCCTTGAACAGCGGGCTGACGAGCCTGGGATCCCGCACCTACGCGCCGGAGTGGTACTATATCTGGCAGATATTGGCAGCCATCGGCGACCCCAGAACACTGCCTATCCCTGCTGACGAGGGTTGAAAACCCGAAACACGTGTCCAGGGATGGCGAAGACAGCGAAGATAGCAAGATCGAAAGATGATGCATCATGAACACTCTACTACAATGACCAGAGTCCTCAGGGGCAACTTCCGCCGGTGTGTGAGTAGTGTGCGACCCCACCCCTCTTTGTAACTTAAAGCTCCCTTGAGCAGCGGGCTGACGAGCCTGGGATCCAGCACCTACGCGCCGGAGTGGTACTATACCTGGCAGATATTGGCAGCCATCGGCGACCCCAGAACACTGCCTATCCCTGCTGACGAGGGTTGAAAACCCGAAACACGTGTCCAGGGATGGCGAAGACAGCGAAGATAGCAAGATCGAAAGATGATGCATCGCGAACACTCTACTACAATGACCAGAGTCCTCAGGGGCAACTTCCGCCGGTGTGTGAGTAGTGTGCGACCCCACCCCTCTTTGTAACTTAAAGCTCCCTTGAGCAGCGGACTGACGAGCCTGGGATCCCGCACCTACCCGCCGGAGTGGTACTATACCTGGCAGATATTGGCAGCCATCGGCGACCCCAGAACACTGCCTATCCCTGCTGACGAGGGTTGAAAACCCGAAACACGTGTCCAGGGATGGCGAAGACAGCGAAGATAGCAAGATCGAAAGATGATGCATCGCAAACACTCTACTACAATGACCAGAGTCCTCAGGGCCAACTTCCGCCGGTGTGTGAGTAGTGTGCGACCCCACCCCTCTTTGTAACTTAAAGCTCCCTTGAGCAGCGGGCAGACGAGCCTGGGATCCCGCACCTATGCGCCGGAGTGGTACTATACCTGGCAGATATTGGCACCCATCGGCGACCCCAGAACACTGCCTATCCCTGCTGACGAGGGTTGAAAACCCAAAACACGTGTCCAGGGATGGCGAAGACAGCGAAGATAGCAAGATCGAAAGATGATGCATCGCGAACACTCTACTACAATGACCAGAGTCCTCAGGGGCAACTTCCGCCGGTGTGTGAGTAGTGTGCGACCCCACCCCTCTTTGTAACTTAAAGCTCCCTTGAGCAGCGGGCTGACGAGCCTGGGATCCCGCACCTACGCGCCGGAGTGGTACTATACCTGGCAGATATTGGCAGCCATCGGCGACCCCAGAACACTGCCTATCCCTGCTGACGAGGGTTGAAAACCCGAAACACGTGTCCAGGGATGGCGAAGACAGCGAAGATAGCAAGATCGAAAGATGATGCATCGCGAACACTCTACTACAATGACCAGAGTCCTCAGGGGCAACTTCCGCCGGTGTGTGAGTTGTGTGCGACCCCACCCCTCTTTGTAACTTAAAGCTCCCTTGAGCAGCGGGCTGACGAGCCTGGGATCCCGCACCTACGCGCCGGAGTGGTACTATATCTGGCAGATATTGGCAGCCATCGGCGACCCCAGAACACTGCCTATCCCTGCTGACGAGGGTTGAAAACCCGAAACACGTGTCCAGGGATGGCGAAGACAGCGAAGATAGCAAGATCGAAAGATGATGCATCATGAACACTCTACTACAATGACCAGAGTCCTCAGGGGAAACTTCCGCCGGTGTGTGAGTAGTGTGCGACCCCACCCCTCTTTGTAACTTAAAGCTCCCTTGAGCAGCGGGCTGACGAGCCTGGGATCCAGCACCTACGCGCCGGAGTGGTACTATACCTGGCAGATATTGGCAGCCATCGGCGACCCCAGAACACTGCCTATCCCTGCTGACGAGGGTTGAAAACCCGAAACACGTGTCCAGGGATGGCGAAGACAGCGAAGATAGCAAGATCGAAAGATGATGCATCGCGAACACTCTACTACAATGACCAGAGTCCTCAGGGGCAACTTCCGCCGGTGTGTGAGTAGTGTGCGACCCCACCCCTCTTTGTAACTTAAAGCTCCCTTGAGCAGCGGGCTGACGAGCCTGGGATCCCGCACCTACCCGCCGGAGTGGTACTATACCTGGCAGATATTGGCAGCCATCGGCGACCCCAGAACACTGCCTATCCCTGCTGACGAGGGTTGAAAACCCGAAACACGTGTCCAGGGATGGCGAAGACAGCGAAGATAGCAAGATCGAAAGATGATGCATCGCAAACACTCTACTACAATGACCAGAGTCCTCAGGGCCAACTTCCGCCGGTGTGTGAGTAGTGTGCGACCCCACCCCTCTTTGTAACTTAAAGCTCCCTTGAGCAGCGGGCTGACGAGCCTGGGATCCCGCACCTGCGCGCCGGAGTGGTACTATACCTGGCAGATATTGGCAGCCATCGGCGACCCCAGAACACTGCCTATCCCTGCTGACGAGGGTTGAAAACCCGAAACACGTGTCCAGGGATGGCGAAGACAGCGAAGATAGCAAGATCGAAAGATGATGCATCGCAAACACTCTACTACACTGACCAGAGTCCTCAGGGGCAACTTCCGCCGGTGTGTGAGTAGTGTGCGACCCCACCCCTCTTTGTAACTTAAAGCTCCCTTGAGCAGCGGGCTGACGAGCCTGGGATCCCGCACCTACGCGCCGGAGTGGTACTATACCTGGCAGATATTGGCAGCCATCGGCGACCCCAGAACACTGCCTATCCCTGCTGACGAGGGTTGAAAACCCGAAACACGTGTCCAGGGATGGCGAAGACAGCGAAGATAGCAAGATCGAAAGATGCTGCATCACGAACACTCTACTACAATGACCAGAGTCCTCAGGGGCAACTTCCGCCGGTGTGTGAGTAGTGTGCGACCCCACCCCTCTTTGTAACTTAAAGCTCCCTTGAGCAGCGGGCTGACGAGCCTGGGATCCAGCACCTACGCGCTGGAGTGGTACTATACCTGGCAGATATTGGCAGCCATCGGCGACCCCAGAACACTGCCTATCCCTGCTGACGAGGGTTGAAAACCCGAAACACGTGTCCAGGGATGGCGAAGACAGCGAAGATAGCAAGATCGAAAGATGATGCATCGCGAACACTCTACTACAATGACCAGAGTCCTCAGGGGCAACTTCCGCCGGTGTGTGAGTAGTGTGCGACCCCACCCCTCTTTGTAACTTAAAGCTCCCTTGAGCAGCGGGCTGACGAGCCTGGGATCCCGCATCTACGCGCCGGAGTGGTACTATACCTGGCAGATATTGGCAGCCATCGGCGACCCCAGAACACTGCCTATCCCTGCTGACGAGGGTTGAAAACCCGAAACACGTGTCCAGGGATGGCGAAGACAGCGAAGATAGCAAGATCGAAAGATGATGCATCGCGAACACTCTACTACAATGACCAGAGTCCTCAGGGGCAACTTCCGCCGGTGTGTGAGTTGTGTGCGTCCCCACCCCTCTTTGTAACTTAAAGCTCCCTTGAGCAGCGGGCTGACGAGCCTGGGATCCCGCACCTACGCGCCGGAGTGGTACTATATCTGGCAGATATTGGCAGCCATCGGCGACCCCAGAACACTGCCTATCCCTGCTGACGAGGGTTGAAAACCCGAAACACGTGTCCAGGGATGGCGAAGACAGCGAAGATAGCAAGATCGAAAGATGATGCATCATGAACACTCTACTACAATGACCAGAGTCCTCAGGGGCAACTTCCGCCGGTGTGTGAGTAGTGTGCGACCCCACCCCTCTTTGTAACTTAAAGCTCCCTTGAGCAGCGGGCTGACGAGCCTGGGATCCAGCACCTACGCGCCGGAGTGGTACTATACCTGGCAGATATTGGCAGCCATCGGCGACCCCAGAACACTGCCTATCCCTGCTGACGAGGGTTGAAAACCCGAAACACGTGTCCAGGGATGGCGAAGACAGCGAAGATAGCAAGATCGAAAGATGATGCATCGCGAACACTCTACTACAATGACCAGAGTCCTCAGGGGCAACTTCCGCCGGTGTGTGAGTAGTGTGCGACCCCACCCCTCTTTGTAACTTAAAGCTCCCTTGAGCAGCGGGTGACGAGCCTGGGATCCCGCACCTACCCGCCGGAGTGGTACTATACCTGGCAGATATTGGCAGCCATCGGCGACCCCAGAACACTGCCTATCCCTGCTGACGAGGGTTGAAAACCCGAAACACGTGTCCAGGGATGGCGAAGACAGCGAAGATAGCAAGATCGAAAGATGATGCATCGCAAACACTCTACTACAATGACCAGAGTCCTCAGGGGCAACTTCCGCCGGTGTGTGAGTAGTGTGCGACCCCACCCCTCTTTGTAACATAAAGCTCCCTTGAGCAGCGGGCTGACGAGCCTGGGATCCCGCACCTACGCGCCGGAGTGGTACTATACCTGGCAGATATTGGCAGCCATCGGCGACCCCAGAACACTGCCTATCCCTGCTGACGAGGGTTGAAAACCCGAAACACGTGTCCAGGGATGGCGAAGACAGAGAAGATAGCAAGATCGAAAGATGATGCATCGCGAACACTCTACTACAATGACCAGAGTCCTCAGGGGCAACTTCCGCCGGTGTGTGAGTAGTGTGCGACCCCACCCCTCTTTGTAACTTAAAGCTCCCTTGAGCAGCGGGCTGACGAGCCTGGGATCCCGCACCTACGCGCCGGAGTGGTACTATACCTGGTAGATATTGGCAGCCATCGGCGACCCCAGAACACTGCCTATCCCTGCTGACGAGGGTTGAAAACCCGAAACACGTGTCCAGGGATGGCGAAGACAGCGAAGATAGCAAGATCGAAAGATGATGCATCGCGAACACTCTACTACAATGACCAGAGTCCTCAGGGGCAACTTCCGCCGGTGTGTGAGTAGTGTGCGACCCCACCCCTCTTAAGAACATTTACGTAATTGCTTACAATCAATTGCCACATCATCAGGTTCAAAAACATCAGATACTTTTCGAAACATCTCAACAACTTCATCTGCAAAATGTTCAGTAAAATACATCTGCTCTCTATCATGCCATCCCTTAAGAGTCTCCAAAATATCTGAAACAGTAACAGTATCCTTGATTGACTTCCGAGCCATGTTCCTAAGTTCATCCGCACGTTCGACTGGAATCAAGGAGCGGATACTTGGTTTCGTTTGATCAGCACTGGAATCCTCATCGTCGCCGGATGGGGCGGACGGAACGATATACGGAGGCGGAGGACGATCTAACAAAGAAAAATCATCTTGCGGTTTATTAAGGACAGGATAAAGAGGTTGTCGAACAGCATATTGGCCAGATATCTGTAATACACGCTCCTTTTCCTGTCTCTCTTCCAACTCTTTCGCCTCCTTTTTCCTCAATTCTTGCGCTTTTTCATACACATTCTTCCGTTGCTCTTTCTCAATCAGCACTTGCTCACGTTTCTCACGCTCACGTATTTTTTTCACCCACATTCGCACACTTCCAAACATATCTTGTCTAGATTTTTGCTTAAACATACACTGTCCCACATACTCAATTTTCCACATATAAAATGACCCATACTTTGGCCAACATAACTCAGGATCCTTTCGCATGTATTTCCTCCACAACATTCTGTACATTATAGAAGAAAGACCATATTTTAAATACATCTCTCTATGAGGCGTCCCCTCTGGGGGAGCCGGCTGCGATTCCTCAAGTTTTAACCGGTTATTTCCACAAAAGTAGCACATTCTACGAAGTGCCCTAAAAACAGGCATGCCAAAAATAGGGCAGAATATGCAGTATTATAATCAAAGTGGCTCTTAAAGTATCTGTAATACGTTGTGCCGTTCAAATCAAAATCATATTATGAAGAAAAATCTCCTAATTACCTGCCTATATGTATTGCAACACATATATTTCACATACACATACACATACACATACACATCAGTGACTAGTCCTTCCAAAATTGCCACAGCAAGCGTATCCTAAAACTGCCTTGCCACTCACAGGCTTCCAAAACCCACAGCAAGTACCGTACAACGGTTCTTACCACTCACAGGGTGTCCAGTCTCCAACTGCCAAGTTCTAAATTCGACCAAACGGCAACTGCACGGCAAGCCAATAGAAGACATCTCAGTCGAGGACCAGCACCACCTGTATGGTCAAATCGGAAAGAAAGGAAAAAACGCCTTGGATGCCAAGACTCGGGTCTCCTCTGGCATGCGTACGCGTCCGCAGCGAGATTCCAATCCTTCGTCACGACCGCTCCTTCGGGCATCCGAGTCTCCGATGAGCTCCACGTGTCGGGCGCCAATTTGTTGTAAGCAAACCTCAGCTAGGCCTACTTAGTGCAAGGGTTCACCCTTCTCTGCACAAAGTCCTCAGACCTTAGGAAGAAGTTGGCAATGAAACTGGAAAATACAAAAGCAAAGTTTATTAAACCTTTAAAGGTGGTGCTACAGCCCACACAACACCCTTCGGTATTGTATCGAGTAGCACACCGAACTAAAGCACATGGTCCCTTTTATACACAATGAGGGGGCTCAAGAAAAGGCGGTACAAAAGACAAGAGCAGATTTATGACCATACGAGGAGATTTTGGAAGGCACAATTGATGAGTGGGTGGAGTTAACAGTCTCCGATAACTGGTAGGCACATTCCTATATGGAACCAATTAATAACGGTCACTGATCCTACTGCGCATGTCTGGGCATGCTGAAAGCGGAGACTACTAAAAATAGCCTCTGGCCAGGCAGACTCCAGGCGCGATGAACAAGAAGGTAGGACCAAGCACATGACGAGCACATGGCAATGTATGGCATACAAAATGGGCGCTACAAATTCAAGATGGAGTCGGCACATTTATTACGATAATGATTAAAACCGAAGCATGTCTCCCGCTAATGCTTAATCTAACCGCTGCTGGTCTTGGTCCCGGACATCGCCCAGGCCGAGGCCGGGCACAGTTGGTAGTGAAAAGGCTTCCTGCATTGAGGGATGACTCTCAAATCTTTATGGCGCTCTGGCGCTTCACCTTCTTGTCGCGGCCCCCTCCTCCAGGGCGGGCAAGCAAACAGGTACAGCAGGTAGTGAAGAGGCTTTGAGCGCTGTGGGACACCCAGCAAATCTTTAGGACACTCCTGTGCTTCTCTTCATCATCGTTGACCCTCCTCCTGGGCCAGCAAGCAAAACAGGCACAGCAGTTAGTGAAGAGGCTTTCTGCGCACGTGAATCTTAATGGTGCTTTGTCACCTCTCCTGCTCACCAGGGCCCCTCCTCTGGGTCGGCAAGCAAAATATCCAAAAATGGACAGCGTAGCGGTTAAAATTACTATTCCCACTCCAGTGAGTGCAACAGTAGGGAAAGTGTTGGAAAGAGGAGCGGTTAAAATTACTATTCCCACTCCAGTGAATGCAACAGTAGGGAAAGTGTTGGATAGAGGAGGGGTTAAATTAATATGCCTATCTATTAAATAATTTTTGTACAATAAATAACATATAAATAATCAATTAACAAAAATAATAATAATAAATACCAATAGAACTAAATGAATATATACTTAAATAACATTAAATTACTTCCCACCCTTTCAACCATAAACACACAATGCTCTTCACATAAAAAAATAACACAATTCATGTAATTAGCAATTAATCAATTAATAATTAATTAACAATACATTATTTAACAATAACATTCAACAAAAAATAATACATTAATTATAATTAATATAATTATAAATTAACAAATTAATAATATTTACTTACCAATCAATAATTAAATACCAATACAATAGTAATCAATAACAATAAATAAAAAAATATGAACTCATTATAATTAAATTACTTCCCTCCTTATTCCCCTATAAAGCCACAAACTTCTACACATTAAAAAATAACACCATTCTTTTAATTGTCAATTAATAAAAAATTATTACCAATTAATAATTAATTACAATACATTAATTAACAATAACAATAAATACAAAATAATAAAATATTTATAATTATGAAGTAACCGATTAATACAAATTAATTACCAATAAATAATTAATTAACAATACAATAATAATCAATACCAATTAATAACAACATATTAATTAATAATTATAATTAAATTACTTTCCACCCTATTCTGCTATAAACCCACAACCCACTCTGATACTAAAACACAAATTTTACTTTAAAAAAATTACTATTTTCTAAACATTTAATACATATATTTAAAAATAATGAAAAAAAATTAAAACAATGTTAAACATACATAAAAAATACATAACACAAAAAAATCGATATTATTGACAATATTTTTGCCAATGATATCATTTACCTTGATATTACTTACTTCGATATTAAAAGAAATCGATATTTCTTACCTTGAAGTCGATATTCTAGGCAACGATATTCTTGACTTCGATATTCTGTCCCTACAATATTAAAAACTTGATATTAGTGGAGGTCAGTAATAAAACATCGATATTTTGACTACCCATGAGGGCAGGCTTCTGGCAGTAGGGATATCTCCAGTCACATCTCCTGCAGGGCCTATTTGGTGATGTGTCCTTCTACTTTTTTATCCCCTGACAAGATCGATAGGAGGCTAACCCTTGAGAGTAATTCTAGTCACTGGGTCCAGTAGGATTCAGGAGTTCTTGAGGCCATGTGTGAGTAGTCTTCTTCCAGCAGCAGGAGTGAGGAGTCAGAAGTTAGGATTCTCCTCCCGTCAGGGTCGTCTTCTACATATGACGTCTTTCCAGGTGCAGGAATGTTCTAAGGAGATAGTGGCTGAGGTACTAGATTTATCCAATGCTCTAGCTAATGATTGTAGAAAACTCTATCACAAAATCCCATCTATTTTCCACAGCCCTCCCATCTCCTTTTGAAGCACATCCTCTTTGCTGGACTATAAAATTACCCAGTATCCCTTGTTTCGACATGGCAGGACAAAATGCCACAAGGAAGGTTTGTCTTCAGCTTTTAGGCCACTTCCTTACCTGGAAGAGTCTAACCCTGTTTTCAATCCTACTCTGCTGTAGCCTCACTGTCTAGGAGCGACCTGCGATTGAGTACGACAATCCATTCCTAGCATCCCCAAGTAATATGAGGTAGTGCTAAAGTGCCCACTGATTTGCCAAATATTCCTGTACATTCCCATATAGCTAACCCATGTAAGTGGTCAACTGTTAACATCCATTGGTATTTCCTGGACACAGAGGCAGGCCATTGTTCTCTGAGCAAGGGTTGCTAACACTCCCTGTAATCTAGCTCCAAAGGTGCGATGAGCAGCAGAAATGTTACTGATTCCACCATTAAAATAGATTTTTTTAAATGTAAGCAGAAGATAACATTGCAGCATTTCTCCAGCCTTTTCCTAAGTGGAAGGGGAAAATAAATATATAATTCCACCTAGGCTTATTAGGGGAAAGTATAGTCGGGCCTTCACAGTAATACAGCTTTTTGGGTTTCTTTCGCTGTGAAGTCAGATTAACCCCAATGTACAGCGCGCTCTATTTTTGTATATTAGAACCCTATACTCCTGTACTCAGTGCTTACAAGGGGTACTTGAGGTCTGTCTATAAATGTGTAAAATGCAAATAGGCTTTTCCTACATAGCAAAGGCACGTTTGTCTTTCATGTATTCACCACATTGAATTTAAACTGCATTCTAGCAAAAAAATATCTTTACCTGGTGCATATACAAACTGCAGACCAAATATGATATAACTTTAGTCCACATTTACAATGGACGTAATTGAATAGGATAAATATGGAGCTCCAGTGTAAACCCCATGAATTAGGGGCAGAGCACAGACACTTTACTCCTCTTTAGTAGTGCTAAAGTCAGAAAAAATAGGGTCGAGGAAAAGGGGAAAAAGCTAAAGTTACCATGCCGAAAAGGCATATCTGCTACAGTAAGTTTTTGGCATACTCTATGGTTTATTTTAGCTGCTGTTTGGGTTTACTAACTGGTACATTGCTGTGCTAAAACTGTATGCCGCTGTTTATAAAAAATATATGTAGAATATAACCAAGGAACTGAATGATGGGATTATTGAGCCTTTTTGTATTTCCTGGAAAATTTAAATAGAAATCAAATCTAAAGACAGAATATTATTAAGGATTTAAAATTTTTCTAAATCACTGAGTGAAACTGCACAAACACAAGTACTGGATCCCACCACCGAACAGCATCGTAAGAAATTGGATTATTAGTTGAGAGGGCTGGAAGCCCTACTCAAATAATTAAAACAATCCTTGTTGGGAACATCCACAAAAAGTACTAACTTAACTTGTTAACACTCGGGTAGTTTGATACAAAAGCAGTCTGATTTAACTTGGAAGCAATGTGTGAAGTATTGATGCAGCATAGAAACAGTAATAAAGTGAAAATACAAGGAAATTCCCCAACCGACTTTAAAACTTAGAGTACATTTTTGCAACTTATATGACACCAAAACAAGCAAAATCCAATCAGTAGAACAGGAGACATGAGTTTTTAAAATTTTAGCTGAAAATCTCACCTAGAAGTACTAAATGCCACTCATTGTTATCTAGTAATGCTAGACCAAGGGAAAGACCTGAATTCAAATAGACTGTGATTAAGTGTGGGTTGGATACAGGGAACAGGTTAGTCTGCTGGAGAGTTACTTTCTCAAGTCTGGCACAAAGAATGCCATTCACGTTGGAAGGGAAAGCGAGGAGGAGGCTGTTGGCACGAGCACAGCAACAGCAGTCATTCAGAGTTGTGACCCAGGGCACTGGAATAAAGGCACAGTTGGTTTGGGCATGCGAACGCCAACTTTCTAAAAGTGACATTTGGAAAATTGAAACTAACAATCCAACTGTACAATTATAGAAGATTTTACATTACATTTCATTTTGAGTGCAAACATAATTTCTCTACATGATCCCAATCTGAAGTCAACACCTATTAAATGTAATAAGGCAGCCCAGTGTCTCTCTATGGTAGAGATCTCCTTATAAGAGTGAAAAGCCACTTTAGGAGATTTTCACTGCTAGGACATGTAAAGCGTAAACACACATGTCCTACAGTTTAAATTCCATTCACCCTGCCCGATGAGCCTTACGGCCTATCTTAGAGGTGACTTATAAGCATTAAAAAGGAAGTTTAGGTATGACAGAGGGCTTATTTTGACAGGTTGAAATGAGAGTTAAAAACTGCTGGACCGCTGCAGTGGCAGTTTCAAAAGGCTACTTTAGTGGATTGCACATTAAGTATTGCAGCCCAGTAGCAGGATTTAATTTACAGGGCCTTGTACTAACCCTGGGCGAAGTTCGCAAAGCCGTACTATGGGATGCTATGCGAAATAGCACAAAAACTCCACAACGCTACGTGTAACTACCCGAGCATGCAGAGTTGCTACTTTACCCATGCTCGCATATGCTCGTGAGATGTTTTTGCCGTTCGGCAACGTGGATGCCGTGTTTGAGGGATATACTGTGCAAAATTCACCACGCGGTCGCCAATAGGTGTTTTTCAATCCCTCTCCAATCTTTTCAATCCTTTGATTTTACAGTTTGTCTGATCTCTTTTTTTATTACCTATACCTCTCTGTCCTTAAGTGTGTATTTTGTGTTTTATTTCTACTTTTACTGCATTTTTTAAACTTTTCCACTGTTTTATATTACTTCTTTATTCTCCAACTTCTTCCCCTGACTGTATTTTTTACTGCTAAATTTTCTTTTCCGCCCCTGCCCAACCCAAAACCATGGCTCCAGGGTACCTGCGGCTCCAAGGGCAAGGCACCTGTGTCCAAGAAGAGCCGCCTTGCTTGTGGCAGTCTGTATCAGGAAGGGGTGCAGGCCCGGGTCCTTTTTAGTGAGGCGGAGGTGGCCGCCCTTGGTATTTTTGTGCAGCGTCACCTCCCCTTGACCTTGGCAGCAGGCGGCAGGCCTGGCTCCAGGTACGCTACCCAGGAGCGTCACCGCCGGTGGGCGAGGGTGCACCAGGCAGTATTTGCTGCTCTTGGGACCTGCTGGACCTGCTAGGTGTTGAGGTCTGTTGGGCTTGGTGAGTAGCTAATACTAGCAGTATTGTGTGTTCTCTGGACTGTGTTACTGTTATTGCGAATATAATTTTTTTCCTTTCCGAATAGCAAGAATGCTGCTTACATTGCAGATACATTATGTTTAAAAATCTTCTGCTATTTATATTCTTCTCAGCACCACTAATCTTACTTGTTTGCAACTTTGCGCTCACTTGGGCTGATTATGTAAGAGTTTACTTTAGAGAACTTAAGTTAGGCAATGCTAGACAGACTCTAGTAATTTCTTTGTCCTCCGGTTACTAAGATAGTGGTGGTTTGATAGGTAGTTTAGTTATTTAGTCACTTAGTATTAGTTAGTAATTTTTAGGCAGTCTGTGTGATGCATCCTCTGTTACATCATGTGCTGCTGAGAGCTGCTTACTCCAGTCCTTAGGTTCGGTCGCACAGTACTTGCAGCGCCATACCCAACTACATTAGGTCGGTCAGTCATGGTTCCTGACCAATGTCGGACTGACACAGGTCCGTCTGACATTGGAATCGGGCCCTTAGTGAACATTTGGCCCATCTGGAATAGGTGGGCGAGGTCAGGTGGTACTTTGACTTAAGATTCTGGAATCAGAATGGAACACTGGATTAGTGTTCATAAATAATAACTAGTGGTCCGCGAATACCACGATACTACTATTAGTCAATCAGATTAGATAGGTCAATTATTGTAATTGTTGTTTCCAAAATTGTTTTGGGAGAGTTCTTTACAATATTTTATTTGTTTCATACCAATCATCAAGGTTTGTCTCTTTCATGATTATATCTCACAGTATCAGCACTCAGGGGCAAGAAGATGGGGTCAGAGTCGGCTGGAGCAGCTGGACAGTCACAACAACCAGATGCCTCCGTATCCCAGGGTCAGGAACGCTCCTCTAATGAGGGCTCTGCTGCTGGCTCCAGTAAGTCCTCCAGTTGTTAATATTAATAATTTATGTTTCCCTAACTTATACTGCACCTTCTGTCTGTTTCCTAATTCAATTTGTTGCCAAATCTTCTTCGCTCTAGGCTATCAGATTCTAAATTCTTGTTATCCCTGCCTCTGCTCTGACTCTGTACTACTACTATATTGGTCTGTCTGTAGCTAAGCTTGCCCAGTTGGCCACTTTAATTTTATTTAAAAGGTTTTAAAACTCAGATTCACTAATAGCTCTAGCCACCGAGTCCAGTCCTTTGGGTTGTCCTCTTCTAGTCTTCTTAATCTTTTCGACAATTCCCACCAACAAAATGTCCAAACAGATATTTTTCTATTTTTGATAGGATAGGACATACTTCTACTAGTGTCTACAAAACTCTAGTACCCGATTTGTACTAGTGATGTATGTGGTATATATATATGTATTTTAACTTTTTTTTCAATCTTGCTAGTGAAAAATGATGAATAGGGGGAGGTGTATATGGCATTTAAATGTTTTTTAATATTTTTCTAGGCGCACCGACCACCAGTGCTGGAGCCAGTGGCGTGGCAGGCGACACCAGCCAGGAACAGAGCAGTGGATGTGGCAGCTGCCACAGGGGTGGGTGACTCAGCAGCAGTGGCAAGCGGTGGTAAGTTATACTTATAGTCCTTACCTTATGACAATAGTTACACACTCGCTGCAAGGGTGTACACTGTATTTTGCGAGGGACTAAGTTGTTGTGAACAACGGTTGAAGAAGACATCCTTTACTTAGCATTAGAGCAATAGCATTAGCGGTGGGAGTAGTAGTTTAGTAACTAATGGCCTCTTCTATCTGACTTCAACTCAGCTGGGAAAGTTTTATGAAGAAGACTAAGAGTCAGATGACATAGAGGGATGGGTTGAATGAAAAAGTAAAGAAGGATGAAGGAGGAAGGACGGGTGAGATGTAATATATATGACTGGTAGAGAGGGATGCGTGCCACATGGGATGCATGCATAGGTGGCTGTTAAGAATCAGATGCATGGGTGGTTGAAGGTTGAGTGGAAGTTGAAAGAAAAGATGCCTGTCGGTGAAACTTTATGGGTGATAGCAAGAATCCTCCAGGGTGTTTCATGGGTCAAACTCAAAGGCAAGCAAGAAAGGAAGGACGCATGGGTGGTGTTTTAAAAAAAAATGTTTGTTGTTGAAACAAACTAAGGTTTGTTAAGAGGTTAAGAAGAATGATAGACATGTTTACTTTGGATGAGTGCCTGCCCTGGATGGTATTCATCATTGCATAGGTGGAGACTGAGTAGACTGTCCCTGGCTGAAGACTAGAGTATTTGAAGAGAATGTAAAAGGAAATAAACCGCTCCAGAGTAGCAAAGCCAAGGAGAATAGAAGTTGTATTTTCAGAATACTCCCTTGACTCACAGTAGTTTGCAAGCCTAGCATATATTTTGTATATGTATGTTATCAAGCGCCTCCCTCGGGGGGCGTGGCTTGGACGCCGATCGGGATGGCGGCGTGAGCTAGCAGCTCCGCGCGGAATCCCGATATTTCTCCTGTTATCTGCACCCTGGCGACCCGAAGTCGACGCTCCTGCCCTCTGAAATGTAAGGGGACAGCCGGGCACGATCGGAGAGCCGTTGGGGGACTGCTGGCCCCGTGAAGATCGAGTTGAGGCGACGGCCGAGGTGTTGCCGAGAGTGAGAAGAAAATGGCGGCGATGAGGTCGGGCGGCCCCGGACTTCAGCTTTGGGCCGAGTTGTTGTTGACTGGCAAGAGATCCTGCAGCCGATAGATCGAGGCACTAGGACCAGCGGTGCCGGATCCAGAGATTAGGGGACAGTGACTCGCACCGCCCAGGCCTTGGGGACCCTCGCTGGCTGCCATCTATATATCTATCCTTCCCCCCTCAGGCTTCTGAGGCAGTCGGCGGAACAGTGCTCGCCAAGTTGGTCGTTGATCCTGGGGGCATCGGCGGCGGCATTGACCCTGCTCGGTACCGGGGTGTTGGCACTGAATGACGAGTGCTGAAGCCGGACGGGCTCTTGGGCCTGTGACGCAGCACCCTGAAATGGCGGCGGCGGCTGGAGGGCTGGTGGCCGAGGAGCGCGCTGAGGGGGACCCGGCGACATCGACTCGGATGGGCGAGATTCCCTCGCCGGAGTTGGACCAGGAGCAGCGGCTGAACCGACGACCGGACGAAGTGTGGCAGTGGCTGGAGTCGTATAGAGCGGGGACGGACAGGTCGCATAAAAGCAGGAGAGATCAGCCTAAGCCACCCCGGATCGGACAATCGCAGCGCATCAGGTCCCGCAACAGGCGCCAGCGGGAGAAAAGGGAGGCTCAAATGGCGGCGGAGAAGAGGGATGCGCTAGCAGCAACGGCGGCCATCACGGGGTCGCAACAGAACAGTGAACTGGCAGAAACGGATTCGGGCGGGGAAGGCAGCAGAACGGGAGAAGACCTCTCAGAAGCGGAGAGTTCGAAGGGGCCAGTGGTGACCCCCCAGACATCTGATGGGATATTTTGCGGCTGAGACTGTATTGGGACTTGATCGAGACTTCATGGTAGGGTGGTATCCTGTTGGGGATGGGCGGGTTGCCGGGATAGGGGGCTAAGCGCTTCGTAGGGGATGAAGGCGCGGGGCGCGGGCTCCGCTAGCTGGGGTCGGCGGTAACTCACCCCCCTTGGGCCCTTAAGGCCTACTGTGGTGGAGACCACAGGGTAGGAGAATGGGAGGTTGGTTCAAGGTTTGGATGGGGGCTGACATCGGGTTCACGTGCTCTGTCCTGGGGAGTGGGGTTTGGGGAGTTTTTCTGTTCAGGGTGTGTTCGGGGGGGGCAACTGCTTTGTGGGGGTTGTGAACCTTTGTTCTTTGAATCGGACTGTTCGAGGTTGGTATGGGGACATTACCTAATTTGAAATGCCTGACGTGGAATGTCCGGGGGCTGCGCACTATGGTTAAACGCCACAAAGTACACGCATACCTGGTGCGTAGGGGGGTTCAGATTGCTATGCTACAGGAAACTCATCTAACCAAAAAAGAGTGCGCTGCATTGCAAAAAAGATGGCGGGCCAGGTGTTTGGCACCACATACTCAGCGTATGCCATGGGGGTGCTGATCTGGGTGAGGGCGGGAATACCATTTCAAGTGCTGAATCAAGTGGTGGACCCTGATGGTCGGTTCGTGGCGGTGGAGGGGAGGCTGTATGGAAGGGACGTGGTTCTCTGCTGTGTGTATGCACCGAACACTGATCAGGCTCGATACTTTGATGGCCTCTCTGGGTCCTTGGCCTCTTTCCTGGTGGGCCCGTTAGTGTTAGGGGGGGACTTTAATTCGATCACGGATGTGGCTCTGGATAGGTCCCATCCCCCTCTGGTGGACTCCCCGGTGCGCAGGTTGGCCATGCATAGGAAGGATTGGCAGGACAGGTGGGGGTTGCTGGATGTCTGGCGGGAGCGGCACAGAGAAACCAGGGATTATTCCTTTTACTCGGCTCTCCACGATCTGCATGTCAGGATAGATTCGGTGCTCTGCGGTGGGTCTCTAGCCCCGTTGATTTCAGGCAGTATGTCGTCAGAGCGCATGCAGAGAGGGACAAGGTGGGCACCCTCTTGGCCAGACTTGCTAACCCGGAACTTAGGGGCTGCCCGGTCCTTAGCATTAGCAATGTCCAGGCAGCGGTGTTGGAGTGTTTCCGGGAGTACTATCAGGAATTATACCAGAGTCAGCTGGGAGTGGAGGTCCAGGAAATAGCAGAATACCTAGGGGAGAGGCAGCTTCCGGTCCTAGACGAAGAGGGCGCAAAGGAGCTGGGCGGCCCGATCACGCTCACTGAAATTCGGGTGGCCATCAAACATATGGCTCGTAACAAAACGCCCGGGGTGGACGGATTGCCGATTGAATTTTATCAACAGTATGTCGACAGCCTGGCTCCCAGGCTTCTGGTGGTGTGTACGGAAGCTTATGAGGCAGGGGGACTGCCTGGGTCCATGAGAGAGGCCTTGATTGTACCGCTCCTAAAGCCTGGCAGGGACGCAACGGATGTAAGGTCCTATCGCCCGCTATCCATGCTGACGGTAGATTATAAGATCCTGAGCCGAATCCTAGCCACCAGACTGGCCCCACACATGATGGGGCTGGTGCACAGGGATCAGGCTGGGTTTATACCCACGAGGAGCACGGCGCTGAATATTCGCCGCCTGGTGGGAATAATGGACGCCATCTTGGATGGGGAAGGGGCTCCAGCGGTCCTGTCCGTGGACATCGAGAAGGCCTTTGATAGCTTAGAATGGTCTTTCCTGGATGGAGTGTTAGAGAGGTTTGGCATGGGAGAGGGGTTCCGCCGGTGGACGAGGGTCTTGTACACCTCGGCGACGGCGAGGGTGCGCTTGGGCGGTCTGGTGTCTGCGGCGTACCCGGTGGGAAGGGGCACGCGACAGGGGTGCTCCCTATCCCCCCTATTGTTTGCTCTGGCGATGGAGCCTTTGGCGGTTCATGCGAGGTCGGATAGCCAGCGGCGGGCAGCAGCACTATATATCGTTGTATGCGGATGACCTGCTCCTGTACCTCGGCGACACGGCGCGGGCCCTGGAAGGAGCGATGGACTTGCTATCGGAGTTTGGCCGGCTATCGGGCCTTAAGGTCAACTGGGCGAAGACCTGTGTGTTTCCGCTGAGAGTGGAGTCGCCCAACCCTGGTCGCGATTTGGGGGTGGTCTGGGAGCCATCTTGCTTCACCTATCTGGGAGTACGCATCTATCACGCGACTGCGGATCTATTGGAGGGCAACATTGGTCGATGTGTCCGGGCACTGAGGGGCAGCATGTCCTTCTGGTCGACCCTCCCGCTGACGGTTCTGGGTAGGATCGCTCTTTTAAAAATGGTGGCGCTCCCCCGCTTCCTGTACTACTTCCGGACATTGCCTATCTGGATTCCTCAAGGGATCTTTCTTGAGACCCTACGGGTATGTAGCGCGCTTTATAAGTGTCACTGATTGATTGATTGATTGATCTTCAGAGACCTGAGGACAATGATTATTGGGTTCCTATGGGGGCCTGGCCGCCGTAGAGTGGCGCTGAGCACGCTACTTCGCCCCAAGATGGAAGGGGGGATGGCTGTGCCCGATTTCGAGCTATATTATTTGGCGGCGCAGTTGCAGGTCCTCACGCAGAACGTGGCTAGGGTGTTCAGGGGTCCGGAGGAGGACCGAGACCGGGGGATACAGCGACATGTGCTGTCCTATATTGTCATGCAGCAGAGACTTGAGTTACGGGGCCTCACTATGGAGGAACAAACACTCCGGCTGTGCTGGCAGAGGAGCCTTAGGAGAGCGAAGGCGACGCGGCCCTATGCACCGGAGATCCCGATCGGCATGCTGACGGCACTGCCGCACGGGGGAGATTGGTCACCATTGCTGGATTGGGAGGAGGCGGGCCTACAGGTGGTGGGTGACCTGTACATCGATGGGACTCTGGCACCGTTCGAAGCGCTTCGGGAACAGTTCGGGCTGCCCGACGGGGGGTTCCTCTTGCACGCGGCGGTAGTGGCTGCTATACAGAAGCACTGGAAAGGGGGACTCATGGAACCGACCACGACTATGGCGTGCCAGTATGTGGTAATGGCGGCGGGCACGTTCAAGGCTGTGACATGCCTCCATAACAGGATGCTGAATGAGGGGCTGGAACCGCTCCAGGGGCTCAAGGCTAAATGGGAAGAGAGTGTGGGCCGGCCTATCCCGGACACGGCGTGGGGCCACATCTTGCGGCGCACGTGGAAAGGCACGAGAAATGCGCGCTTCCAGCAAGTGCATTTCTATGTGCTCCATAGGGCCTACTTAACCCCCGAGAAGATACAGCGGTACTTCCAGGTGCCGGACGCCCGATGCCCGAGGTGTTCAGCTCCGGGAGCGGACATGGATCATCTGCTCTGGGGGCGCTCGCACTTGGGGGCCTACTGGGCGGAGGTGGGGGACCTCCTAAACGATGTGACTGATAGGGAAGTGGAATTCGATATGGCGGCATGCTTGTTGCTCTGGTTCCCGCACACCAAACACACCAAGGTGACGAGCAAATTTATTGATCTGGGTCTGATACTGGCGCAAAGAGAAATAACGTGGCATTGGAAGTCCAGGGGTGGGCCGTCACTGCGTAGATGGAAGAATGAATTGCTACGGTGGTCTGAATGCGAGAGTTTGCTCCGGATGAGGCAGGCTGTTAAGCTTGGGAATGAGAAGGCTTTGGATGTAGCGCGTGCGCGGGAGTTGGTGGTGCAGGCTTTGCGTGATTCTTTGGTGGAGGATGAGGACGGAGGAGATTGAGCCAGCGGACACTGCGGGGCGAACGCAAACAGAATTGCACATTACGCTGTAGTGGATCCATCCAACACGTCGGGACGAGGCATACACCTTTAGCAGTTGCCAGGGGGGGGGGCTTCGGGGGGGTAAGTTAGTGGGAGTTTGGGGTGGGTCGGAAGCCGAATAGCCGAATAGCTGGTCGTCTGCTAGGGCGCCTTGAGTTCAGTAGACCGGTAGGGTGCTGTGCGGAGCGAGGAATGGCTGGGGGGAGCGGCCAGGCATGTTAGACCTACAGCGCTTGGGGTAGCTCCCGACAGGGACAGTACCACTGATTACACAACAGGGATGGCTGACGGTAGTAATGTTGAGGGTGGGGGGGTAAAAGCAGATACGTAAATCGATATATCAACCATGGTCCCTATGGGACGCGCACTGTGATGTTTCCCTACTGAAGTGGAGTATTACGCCGCCCGGCCTCCGGGATGCGGGCTGAATGGCTGTGTACGATGTACGTTTTACTATTGACCGGGGGGGATGTCACGAGTGGACTGGTTGACTAATTGTATTCTGTGGTTTCTAATTCTGCAATAAAAACAAATTTAAAAAAAAAAAAATCAAGCGCCTCCCTCCAACTCTGAGGCCCACTCACTACATATGTTAATTTATTTTCGACAATGTCAGCCTGCCATGGGTGGCCTATCGGCTGCATGGTTACTCAATCAATCAAAACAAAGTACCTCATGTTGTCCCATACATATATATAGGCAACGTTTTTGGGTGAGAAACCTTTCCTTTTCACTGTTACAATGGCACCAGCAGCATGGAAAACACACATCAGAAGAGACACTTGTGACAGTGCAAGCCATATAGATTATCGCCAGCGTGCTGAGGACTGGCCATAGCTGCCTTTTTGCATACCAATACACCAATGGGTTTTGATCAATGTAGACCTCTGTTGGGTAATCCAGATAGGCCTGGACCATCCCCTCAATGTTCAGGGGTGCTACGCTTTGCTGGGCCTCTTTTGCCTTTGAATCAGCACTGGACCTAACAAGCCTTTGCTGTAGATACCAATCTTGTGCTGATTTTACTGGGGCTAATGATCCTGTTCTTGCTGTGGTTGATAGTGTTGGTGACTGCTGTGGGCCAAACGCACTGCCCTTAGGCTCAGAAGTTAAACTTGACGCCGGATGCCCTGCTACAGTACTTGTTGTGGATTGAATTAGCAGGCTTTTAATTACCAGCGTTCTTTTTCCAAGTCACTGGCTGCCTCAGCTATCCAAGTTTTGTTCTGGCAACATCCACTCCTGAGAAAGAAATCAATGTCTTAGTGTTCAGTACTGATTTGTACCATGGAGTAAAATTGTGGCAGAAATGTAATGTTTGTTTGACACAATCTTAGTTTGCACCCTAAGCTAAGCGAAGGGCTAAGCTCTCCACCAACTAATATGCTTAGTTTTTTTCCTCCACACATGCTTATGTTTCAGACACCACCTTCAGCTGTTGCTCTAGCATGTGAAACAATGGGATAGCTTGGCACAGTCCTCCTTGCTGACTTCACATGTGAAGAGCTCGAAAGGAAGTAGCATCTCTGTAAGGCATTTAACTAGGGCCCATTGGTCAATCTCAATGGTCATACCTTTCACATTAGCATCCCCTGGTCTTTGCATGACATAGTCATTAATTGGTCTGTACTGCTCAAACAGACGTTTAAGCATGTAATAAGTTGATATCCAACGTGTTGGCACCTCCTGAATGAGTGCTTTGACTGGCATTCTATGCTCACGTTGAATGATCCTTAGCAGCTTCCAGGCTTTAAAGGAATAGCTGAAATGTGTGCATATTCTTCTGCAGATGGTCAGTAAGTTGCTGACTTGGTATTTTTTTTCAGAAAGTCTTGAACAATGATGTTAACACAGTGCGCCAAACACAGGACCCTGAAATAGCCACCATCGCCCATGGCCTTAACTATATTATTGCCATTGTCCATGGCAACAAAACCAATTCAATGACCTTGCTGTTAAACTCTTCAAAAATGTTTGCAGCAGTATTAGATTTCTCCAAGTTGAACATGGCTCCAGTTGCATATTTTTGAGTGTCATTAAAAGTCTCAGCACTGTCAACAACCACTACTGCAGATATCTTTTCTCTAACCCCCACAAAAGTTATCCAGTGTGCAGTGATGCACATGTAATCTGTGGCTTGGCACCTGGTTCACATGTCTTGTCAGGTGGATATTGTGAACAGCGCTCTCCTGGAAAGCTTGTCCAAGCAATTCCAGCACGTTGTGATGTTGTGCTGAAACAGCGACTCTGGCAAAATAGGACCCGCTAGGAACCTTCCATTTTGGGAAGATGGCTATCACAAGTTCCAGAAAGCCCACCCTGTTGGACTTGGCCCTTTGGCAGATTCACCGTGAAACATTTTGCGTTCTCCTACCCTTTTTCTGTAACCTGGTGTTGGTGATTCTAGGCCTCTGAGCACTTTAGCACTGTGGTCCAGTATGAAGTGCGTTCACTCTCTGTGTATGTGTTGTGAGATGGGCCTGCCCTCCCTTAGGAATGCATGGGGGTTATGTGTGTCCCTGGTCGTTCCTGGTATGAGAGGAGTGCAAGGCGAGTTTAGTATGTATGAACTCGTGAGGATGAATGCTGCGCAATGGTGTGCGCAGATTTATGGTGACAGGTGGAGAAATGTCACTTTTAGAAGTTGGCATTTCTGTGTGCTGTTTGTCTGCCTGCCTGATGTGAATTGCATGTCTGGCTTGTGATTGACAAGGGCTGGATGGTGTGGTTAGCTCCAGGAGCCAGGATGAGTCTGCCCAGGGGTAAATAGGGAGATCTGCATGTAGATGGGAGGGAGGAGTTGCACCTGGGACCTAAATAGGACTGTGCCTTCCCTCCAGAATGCTGGCTCCACCCCCTGTGGTGCTTCTGAGAACCTAGCCCCCACCTGACAATGGAGAGAGGAGCTGAGTACAACAAAGTGTTCTAAAGCTCCCCCAAACCAGTTGTGTCTGGTGTTTCCCTCGCCCTGTGCTGTGTCACAAAGGGAAAATGTAATATAAATATAGGGGCTGTGTCCCCATGAAATTGTTCAGTTCTGTTCCTGATTCTGACAGAGGGGGGGCTTGCTGCTGCTAGGGACCAGGGGGACTGCCATGGGGGCTGCCTCCCTGCTGGAGAGCCCTGTGTACTGGCCCCTGGGCCGAGCTCTTCCCCTGGAGCCTCTCCTGGATCTTAGGGGGGAATGCTCATGTTGTTTCCTTGCAGCGCCATGCTGCCTGAAGGGAGAGAGAGGGAATCCCCGTGGGAGGGATTCCCCCGTGATGCTGCCGGGAGCGGGTGCCCACCCCGCGTTATGGTGCCTGTGATAGCCGGAGCCTACCCTGCTTTTTCTTGCAACTATGCAGATTTGCGGGTACCCACCCCGCGTTCCTCTGATGCTTTTATATTTACGGTGGGTGTCCACCCCACATGGCAGCCTTGGATGTATTTACTTTTATTTTTATGTGGGTGCCCACCCCGCTCTATATTTTAATTTCAGAGGAAGCCTTACCCTTCGTTTCAGCGCTGCGACCCGATCAACAGAAGTGGAAACCCGGTGCCCGCCTGACTGTGGGTGGGGTGCCAGGCGGAAGTGCTGCAGGACGGGAATGGCGGGGTGCAGAGAGGACGGGAGCCCACCACGCCTCTGCAAGTTGTGGGGATTTAAGTCCCGGGTCCCAGGAGGGGGCCCGAATGTAGCATGAGGATGAGGGAGCCTTGCGGGCTTGATTTCTGCCCTACTCATCGTCTCGAAGGGAGGGAGGTGCGTTCACCGTCTGGAGACACGCAGGTCCCCGTTAAATTCCCGGGTCTTGGAGGGGGCCCGGGTGAAGAGGTAAGGTAGCAGAGACTGAGCGGGCCTCCCTTGAGAGGAGGGAAGCCCCACATGCCTTCTCCAGCTGCCGGAGATCCTCACCAGAGAAGAGCCCAGGTGATTGGGGCTTGCTTTAAATGGCGCCTGGCAGAGGCACCCAGTCAGAGCGGCCCCGTCTGGCAGCCGGCTGCTCCAACGCTTTGGGGTACAGATCCTGAGCTACCCTGTTTTTGCAGGGGGCCGCTCCAACGTGGCGATATTTTTTAAAGGGCCCCCGTGGGGGTCTCGAGGTCCCGTGGGCCCGTGCTGCCCCATATTGGTCATTATTCTCCAGCTGCCCCACTTTGCAGGGGTCAGCTGCAACACTGGGCATAATTATTTTAGAGCCCCGTGTGGCTCCAACATGGGCAGTATTGTGTTAAGAGCCCCAGCAAGGCCCAGAGGGCACAGTTGTGCCAGGGCCGGTTTGTTCTATTCCCAGCTGTGCTGCACCAGCGCGGGCAGCTGCAACGTGTCTACCTATCTATTCTAAGGGCATTGACTGCCCGGGCCTTTCCCTCATTTTCAGCTGCCCAGCAAGTAGTGGGCAGCTGCACCATTTAGGCGCAGAGTTCTTTGGGGCATGTTTTGAGCTAGGAATGAGATGCTCTCCTTTGTCCCATACTTTCCCAGCTGCCCAGCAAGTAGTGAGCAGCTGCTACGTTTAGGTTTGCGCAGTGGCGCACCCTTGACTTTCGTTGCATAGGCGGCAGCCCTGACTTTCGGGAAATAGGGCATTTGAAGCCCCTTTTGAGATGGCCAGTTGGCCAGGGGGACTAGGAGGTTTGTAGGGTGCCAGACCCTAATGTGATTGTGGTGCTAGGAAATGTAATGCATGTAGTATGAGTTACGCACCCTGTGTTATACCTCTAAATGTGTTTTTATGATTATGAGGTTGTCTTGCATATTATGGTTTAAGCCAGTGAGATTATGTTCTCTGTGATTTAGCCCCCTAATGCGAGTTACGCTTAGGAGGTTAGGGTTTAATGTGTTTAGACTTGTGAGAGGATTGCATAATGTATTTATGCAGGTGAGGTTGGCACCGAATGTAATTCGCGCCTGATGTGATACTGTGCATAATGTAGTTTATGTTACAGGTTGATGCTAAGTATAGCGATTACCAGTGGTTACTGGTTGTACATTGATGATTTGCTTTACTTTTACCAAGTTTGCTTTGTGATGGGTCTGACATTGGTCCATGTGACCCTGTCATGTGTATATAATCCCTTGTGAATATTGCCCGTGACAGTTGGCACAGTGTATATTATGTGTTTACTATTCGAATGTATTTTGAGAATACAAAGGCTATTTTTTATATAACCTTGTAAGGATTTCCTTTTGTAATGTGCCTGGGATGTTGTTGCTGTGTGCGTGCGCAAATGCTTTACACATGGCCACCGGGATAAGCCTGACTGCTCGTGCCAAGCTGCCAAGTTGGTGAGCAGGGGATGTCTTTGACGTGTAACTCCCTTGCCTGACTAAAGTGGTGGTTTCTGCATGGCTTTGGCGCACGCCTTAGCCAACCAGAAATCCCATTTCTAACACACCCATCCCACAAGAGAAAAAGGGAAAATGTCCAGCGCAAAAATTTTCACCAGCTTCACATTGTACAACCGTGCCGTTGGGTGGTTGCGGTCATATTGCCCCTCCGACCAAAACTTGCTAACAGTGTTAAGCTAGATTTTTTCCTTTCTGGTGCCGCTGATGCAGGTGTTTTCTTGAACCCAGATTTTGAAAGGCTCAACTACACACTTTTTTTCATTACGGTACTCTGTTGCCTTGCTGTTTCAGGCTCAGCCTGACTCTTACTACGGTGCCACTGAGAAGCTGCTGAGGATTATAACGATGTGGGCAGTAGTGCACTGCTGGGGACAGCGTTACTTTTTGTACCAGAGATAATGTCTCCCTCTTGTTAACCTTCCACCGCAATCATATTTTCTTCTACATCTTCATCCACACCAACAGCAATGGGTGTAGTTTTACTTTTTCAGCCTTTAAGGTGTTCCTCCCACTGGATCAAGTGGTGTTTTTTCAGATGGGTTGTTTGGCCTCCGGTACTATGGTTTGTACCAAGCTTACCCCGACTAACACTATGTCGACAAATTGAGCCTATTGCAACGTTCTCCTCCTTACTGCTAACCGAAAAGAAGTCCCAAATTGGGGAGGTGAACTTTCTTGTGCTGCTGGAGGTGCCACTTAGAATCCCAAATGAATTGCAGCGTGTGCTTGGAATTTGACTCTGTGCAGTACCACTACCTACTGATGTGGTGGTTGTGATGTATATAGGTCCCTGCCGGGCCTTTGCAAATGCAAATATGGAAGCTGAAGGTGGTGCTGGTGTTACCTGTGTTGGTGGTGTCTGTGCTACATCCCTCACAGCAATTTGGGATGGGGTAATAATTTCGGTCTCCATTTCCACTGGGGCGGGAGTGATGTTCATGATACTGGCTCGTCATCATCCTCCTCTTCTACATCTACCTTCATAACTCTAAGGCTTTCTGGAAGCTTCCTTTTCCCTAGCCTTGTCTTGTGGTGTGCCTGACTCTCAGACTGAGCTGGTGGCTTCCAAGTGGCATCCAGATCATCCAAAGGGGGGCTTGAAGAAGAAGTTGATGGACTAACCCTTCTTTTCCTTGCTGGGGATCTGGAAGACAATGAATCTTCTGAAAGAGTGGCTTGCTCTTCTTCTTCCTCTGCAGGAAGCTCGATTTCCTGAACTGCCCCTAATTCAAAAGGAACAACTACTATTGTGGGCGGTGGTTGCGGCTGTGGTTGCCGCTGTAGTTTGCGACTGTGGTTCCGGCTGTGGTTGCAGCTGTGGTTGCCTACTTATCTGCTGAGTTTCCTAGTGCATTGATTGGGTACTACTTTGCGTTAACAATAAGTCAATTTCAACTTCATTGTTCACTTGGCTTTTGCGCAATTAGGTTTGCTGCCTCTGCGACACTCATGGGCCTCGGCCTAGGTTGGTGGGGTAGGCCCACTGATGCAGAGGTTTTACTTCCAGCATGCTCCACGGACACCGCTGCTGTTGGATACATTTTTTGTTTACCAAAAAACCTCTTGGGCAGCACACAAGTCTTGGTAAGAGCCACTTCTTCCTTCTTTGGTTCCTTCTTCTCACTGGCAGCTTTATTGGAACTGGAGGACCTGGTACCTTTCTTTGGGGCCATCTTCTTCAGATGTCAGCAGAACACAATTGCACAAGTTGCAGAGATGTCTGTGGTCAGTCACATGTCATGTGACGTCATGCGCAGCAGGACTTCTGTCTGGCAGTAAAACGGGTGAGGATGATGATGACACCTCCTCCTCAGTCTTTTGTGCACCTAAAAGAAAGCAAAGAAGCCAGAAGAACATCAGTGAAATATTGCATTTGTTGTTATGGTTAAATTAATACCTATACAAACAAACAAATATAATATATAACTTAATGTGTGGTGGCCACACGAGTTGGTGTTATAGTATTACATTTTATTAACTCAGTTATTAAAGAAACATAACAACAGTGGAGCCATTTGTGAGATTTTGACAACAGGGGCTTTCATGGTATACTGTGTACACTCAGGAAGGATAAGGAAGAAGAAGAAGAACAAAAACAAAAATACAATTGTAATGGAAGTGGAACCTGTTTGGCATTATTTTGGGCATTATGTCATTCAGGGAGCTGCAGCTAGCAAACGGGATGGAAGCTGTAAGCCAAGAGGAACAAAGGTAAGCCATGCAGGCCTATATGGCAAAAGCAGCACAATACTAAACAACCACCACAAAATGGCCACCAGTCACATTTTCACTCACAGTCACAACACGCAGGAGGCATGGAAAACAATTAACTCAAGCAGGCCTGTATTATATGGCCAGACAAAGGAGACATGCTTGCTAAACAACACAGCTTTAATGCAAAAATGCAAACATGAAATTCCACAGGGCTATAAAAGGTTGGAAAGTTACACAACCCAAGTACAACCACACCACACATACACACATCCAACAAAGGCATTTATTTAACACCCATCAAAAATAGGGAAATAACCCAAATACATTTTTTTTCAATTCAATCCAATGCCATCCATACACTAAATGATGTTTAAATTCAACAGACATCACAGAAACAGTTGTTTCATGCACCGATGAGTAGCTCTGGGACTATTGGCTAAAAGGCCTATTGGCAGACTAGACCACAAGCTTGCAGGCCTATGGCAAAAGCATACTGGCTTGCCCCACAAACTGGCTGCCAGCCACATGGCCAGGCTACCCACAACAATAAGAAAGGGAAGACAGACAATGATGCAGGTCTATGGCAAAAGCACACTGCACCTGGCTACAAAAAATGGCTGCAAGCCTCATGGCCATGCCACAACAACAAGAAGCATAAGCCAAAAGGAACAAAGGAAAGGCATGCAGGCCTATATGGCATAAGCAGCACACTACGAGGTATCCGTAAGAAGGACAGCGTGGACTCCCCCCCCTTCCCCACACTCTCTTCCGCTGGAGCGGGTATCCGGCCCCCGGGAAATTCGTGGGAGGGGCATATAGCCGTCTCCCGCTGGGAGGGGCCTATGGCCGTCTCCCCCTGGGCGACCCATCCGTAGTGGGTGCCGCTCCCCCATGGGAGGGGCCAATGGCCGCCTCCCCCCCGGGCGCTCCCATCCATAATGGGTGGCGCCCCCCCTAGAAACCTTGAAATCACTGCTCACCGATCATGACCTTACCGCCCGACCAAAAAATAAATACAACAGTTGTTTTACCTACTAAGGAAAGAAAATTACGCCTAAATCTGTAACAGCTTGGCAATTCACCGACTTTGACTTTGCTACAAAGGGAAAAAAGTCCTAAAGCACAAAACACAATTTTTATTGAATCCCTTCCTTTACGTTTCTACCAAGAAAAAGGCCTATAAGCAAATATTCAATCTAAGGCATACACTCACGATGCGAAATTGACTGTATCTTTTTATTATATTCAAACAATCAACGAGAAAATTACTTTATTCTACGAACTTTGCAACCAGGGGCTGGTGGGTGGGTCAAAAAGTGCAGCTTGTTCCCTAGAGGGCTCACGAGCGACGAGTGGTGCAGCCTTCAGAGCAGAGAAACAAGAGGAAGCTTTGTTGTATTCCCGCGCTATTTATCCATCTGCGGGATGGCAGGGGGCCGCCTCAGGTACGCCCATCCGTGCACGGACTTCCGGGCGGGTGTCTAGGCCAACCTCTTCTGGGCGGGAGGGGCGTGCTCCGGCTACGCCGCTGCGGGCATACCAGCCGGGACACGCCCCCTGCCCACAATGGTTTCCCGGGGGATCGGGGCACCCATCCATAAGTTCGGGGGGACCGAGTGGTCTCCCCTTTCCATATGGGCCGGGATGCCCGCCACCCCTCCCAACACCAATTCCCCATGGGAGGAGACAGACACAGGTTTGAACTTTTGGAAGGCGGGGGGGCCTCACGACCCCCCAGACGTATTTATTAAAAATATGAAACAAAATTGAAACTTTAAATTAAAACGTTTCATGAATCATGTACAAATTCAACTTCAATTACATTTTGATGAAGACAAGTTTTTAGGCTAACCTTAACAAATCTCTAATGCAAAGGTTTCCTAGCCGAGTCTAGCATCCTGACAATGCATAACATTCTGAATGTGTACAACCTAGCATTAAGGGCCAACGGCAAGGTCTTAACCGGTGTCAGATCCCTATTACCAAATTCCCGCCCTCACGGTGTGAGTGGCGCATGCGCAGAGGACTTTACCCTCGCAGCCAACTGTAACTTCCCTTGTCGTGGGGGCCCCCTTTCACTCAACGCCATCTTAAGGTTGTCCGAGTTCCCGTGTGAGGTATCCGTAAGAAGGACAGCGTGGACTCCCCCCCTTCCCCACACTCTCTTCTGCCGGAGCGGATATCCGGCCCCCGGGAAATTCGTGGGAGGGGCATATAGCCGTCTCCCCCTGGGAGGGGCCTATGGCCGTCTCCCCCTGGGCGACCCATCCGTAGTGGGTGCCGCCCCCCCCGTGGGAGGGGCCAATGGCCGCCTCCCCCCAGGTGCTCCCATCCATAATGGGTGGCGCCCCCCCTAGGGACCTTGAAATCACTGCTCACCGATCATGACCTTACCGCCACAGGCCGGATACTTGTCCGACTATCCGGCCACCCCACACCTCCTAAAGGTCATGTCTCCTCAATCCCACTAGCCATGCTACGAAGTCTCCTATGAGTAAGTCATTCCCAGCCCTGGACAGATGCACTCCATCATTCAGATAATAGTGATCCCCCCGAATACACCCATGGAGAATGCTTTGGAGATGAGCGGAGCGAAACAGCTTCTCAAACTTGTTGTTGACCCTCCTTACCGAGTGGTTCAATGCTGACACAGACAAACCCCCCCCGCCATATTCTTCTGGGAATCAAGTGGGACCAGGCGATCGTACACCCAGGGAGCCTCTTGGCCAACCAACTGACTGCTGACAATATGTGCTCAACTAACACCCGTCTTCCCAGTCTCACCAAGTCATTGCCTCCCACATGCACTATGATTACAGATGGCGGTGACCTGTGCCGCCCTAAGAGTTCCTCCACAAACATTTGCAATTGGTCAACACAGAGGCCTCCCTTCCCATGGAAGGATACTCTGAACCCATATACCTCAGATGCGTGAATCGCGTCACCTGCCTTGAATATGTCCCCGGCATGCCTCACGTATGAGTGGCCCACAACCCAGACCACTTGATCTCCAGTCGGTGATCCCTTCCCGCTGGTCCGCTGGTGTTGGGCCGATCCCAATTTCTGCCCCGCGTTACAGGCTTGTGAAACTGTAATCCAAACAAAAGACAACAAGCGTGAGTGCATTTCATCAGTCTTTTACAACATGTGCAAGCGCACATACCTCTTGAAACAATTCGAGGACCAACGGCCTAACTGTTTCACCTCCTCCGTATGCAGACCCCGAGCCGTAGCCTCCGTAGCGGCCCCTATTCTGAATGAGTGGGTCCAAAAATCACACGGGTTCAAGCCCGCCGCTGCAATCGTAAATGCCAGGACCCTCCGAAATTGAAATCTTGTCAACGGGGTGCCGTCCTCGTGTCTAAGCAGGGTCCCCCCCATGTTGTCAACCTCTGTTCCATGTAGGCCTCCAAATACTGTACTGGACAAACGGGGTTCCCCCGGGAGCGCTGCAGCACCACACTACTCCCCAAAGCCTCCTGGTCTGTTTTTGACCTGGCTATCGAGATCAGCAGAGAATCGCCCCTTACTTGGACGTGATCCCTGCGTAGACCTCCCTCCACATCCTTCTTATTCTTCACCACTAGTTCACTTACCCGCATGGCCCCATAGAATGCCAATGCGAAAGCCGCTCGGAACAGTATTACTTTACTGGGCGAGGAACATGTCTCATCCAGTTTCGCTAGTAGTAAGGACAATCTGTCCAACCCAATCGGGTGCCTTTTATCCTGTCTGCGACCCTCCAGGCGCTGCCAGCCGCGGAAAGCCTTCCTGACTAAGAAGGAGTGCGTCGGGTCCCGTATCCCGTGGAGCTGCGCCATGAATGATATGGCAGCCCTATACCTGTTGGCGGTTGCAGCCGACCGGCCTTCCTTATGCAGTGCCACCAGAAACTGGAGCAAGGACTCTTCCAGCCCCCAGCCATGCCCCCCTACCGGCCCTAAAAAGGCGCAGTATGAACGGAACGCTCCTTCATAAGCTTTCCTCGTCCTGGGCGCTAAACTGGCTGCCACGAGGTCTTGTAGTCCGTGGCACCGATCTGCCATAGTGCTTCGGGGAAAGGTGCCACCACTAGTTCCGCTGTGGGTAGATAACCCCTGAAAGCCTGCATGTGTGAACGAGAGAGCGCATCAGCTGCATTATTCCGTACACCCGGCACATGCCTTGCCCTGAATTGTACATTCAATCTCATGCATCGCAATACAATTTCTTTCAACAGTCTTAAGATCTATTTGCAGCGTGCAGCCTGGTGATTAATGCACTCGACCACTGTCATGTTATCTGACCAAAACACCACTGAGCGGTCCCTAAAGTCTTCTGGCCATGCCATCAGAGCCACCCAAATGGGGAATAGCTCCAAGAACCCAATGTTACCTGTTAGGCCGCTTGTGTGCCACCACGTCGGCCATGTTTGAGCTGACCACCAGTTTCCAAAGATTGCGCCAAATCCCCCGCTCCCCGCCGAGTCGGTCCACAATCCCAGCTCGTCCGACGAGGCTGGGGGTTTGTTCCACACCACTCGACCGTTGAAATCCGCCAGAAATGCCAACCAAATGAGCATGTCCTGGCCAACCTCTGCCGACAGTCTAGTGCGGTGGTGTCCTTCTTTAAGGCCCACCATAGTCTGTGCTATGGAACGTGAGAAAGGGTGAGCCATCGGCATCACTCTTAAGGCAAAATTAAGCTGACCCACTGTCTGTTGCAACTGGTGTAGGGTCACCTTTTCTTTTCGGAGACATTGTACCAAGGAAGCCCTAAACTTGGCCACCTTCTCAACCAGCAGACGGAAACACCCCTCTTCCGAGTCTAGTTCAATACCCAGAAACTCGAGTGAGGTAGATGGCCCCACCGTCTTACCTGGCGCCAATGGGACCCCAAAACCCCGCATGAGCGTGCAGAAGTCCTGCAGCGCCTGCGCACAGTCCTGAGTGCCTGCTGGGCCCAGGAAAGGGAAATCATCCTAATAGTGCATCACCTGGCTATGCCCTGTGGCCTCAGTGAACACCCATTCCAAAAAGGAGCTAAACATTTCAAAATAGGCACATGAAATCGAACAACCCATGGGCATGCATTTATCCATGTAGAGTTTCCCTTGAAACGTGAAACCCAGGAGGCGCTGGTCTTGAGGGTGTACCGGGAGTAACCTTAATGCAGATTCAATGTCTGATTTAGCTAACAATGCACCGAGGCCCAGGCGATTCAACAGAACGACTGCGTCATCGAATGATGCATACCTCACTGAACATACCTCGGGGTCAATAGCCTCATTTACCGAGGCCCCCCTAGGGGCCGATAGATTATGGATGAGTCTATACTCTCCCGGGTCTTTCTTCAGAACCACCCCTAGCGGAGAACACACAAATTTCGCAACTGGTGGGCCCCCAAATGGGCCTGCCACTCGCCCCAGGCTGACTTCTTTCGCTATCTTTCTGGCGGCCACCGCCGGGTTGTGCTGAATAGACAGTTGGTTCTTACAGGAAGGGCTCCCCCAAAAATTGCCTGCCGGAATCCTGAAGCCATATAAAAAGCCATCCCTCAAAGTCCCGGCGGACGCATGATCAGGGTATCGATTCAGCCAAGGGGTCAAAGCCAAGATATCCACGGGCGAAGATGCTTGCTTCCGAGGCACCGCATCAATCCTGCTTGGAACCCCCTTTTCCTCCCGTGCCATTGGTTTTAGATCGGCAACTGGTTTCTGGGTGCGAGGAATTCCCACAGCCCGAACATGCGTGCCGGAACCTACACGTTCCCTGAGGCCTATTACAGGTTCCTTTGTTAAATCCCCAACAAACCCCCCTCTTGCCTCCGTTCCCGCCAGACCTGTGCTGGGAATCCCCCCCGGCGCTCGCCCGAAAGGGTTGTGACGGCTTCCGATGGAATGCCCCAGAGCCACTCGTGCTTGGTACCGAAGTACCTGCCGGTCCCGGCAAGAGCTGAGCATGCCATGACCCTGTATCCAAACAATCCCATGTCAAGGCCTCATTAAATTCCTTTGCTTTTCTAAAGGCAACATCGTAACCCTTCCATTCATTTCCCCCATACATCGCATGGAAATTCATGATCCTGTTCTGATAACATGCTAAGTCAGTTAACACTTCCGGTTTACGTTCTCCGATAATTGCCGTGAAAATAGAAAAAGCCCTGACCCAGTTCACCATGGTCTCATCGACCCTGAATTCGGCCATCTTGGCCCGCCATACGCTGGGGTGCCATAGATCTTTCTGGGTCTTTGCATATTCTAACTCACGATGGTCAGTCAAAAGCGAAAACATGTTAATATACTTGTCTCCCCACACCATTTCTTTTGTAACCATGGGAATATGTTGCGATAAACTTTCCCGCCTTGAGGGTACTGGACCCTCCCCCACTAATGGCAACACTCTCTTACCGGTTTCAGCCGACTTCCCAGCTGTGTCCGTTGTCTTCACCCGACCGTCAGCCGTGACCCCCGTCGCCATCTGCGGGGAAATAGAAGGTACATTCGCTATCCCGGCATCCCTTGACTGCCGTAACTGCTCAAGAATTAATCTGGCTTCTTCAGCCGGGTCTCCCGCAGCCGCTGATCCCCCTGCTCCCTTCTTTAGCCATGGTAATACCGCTGCAAACTGAAGTGCTAATTCCGGGGGCATTTGGTCATCCCCTATTGGCGTGATCACCACAGGAATTGGCGAACCCCCATTCGATCCAAGTACCGGGCTGGCCGCCGGCGCGACGGGAATGTCCGCGCCGGGACTCGGTGGAGTTACTCCTGGCACTGGGACCTCACTAGGACCTGCCCTCCCCTTCTTTTTCTTACCCTTATCCCCCGGGGCGACGTTTGGCAAGGCCGGTCCTATGACTCTTTTAGGCCGCCCGAGGGGGCATTCTGGGCCGCCACCTGTTTCCTGAGGCCGCTAAGCCACGACCTAGCTGGTCAACTTTACCCAACTTTCGGTCCATCACCGCCACTTGGTTCACCAATGTGCGCAGCATTCTCTCCATCTCGGAGCTCTTTCCAGATTTCTTGCCAGGCATGACTTCGATCACTCCGTCCAACTATGACTTGCAAGGGTGACTCGATCTTCCACACGCCTGATACTGAAAGAGAAAAACAAAGATTACAAGTTCTCAAAAAGTGCAGCTTGTTCCCTAGAGGGCTCACGAGCGACGAGTGGTGCAGCCTTCAGAGCAGAGGAACAAGAGGAAGCTTCGTTGTATTCCAGCGCTATTTATCCATTTGCGGGAGGGCGGGGGGCCGCCTCACGTACGCCCATCCATGCACGGACTTCCGGGCGGGTGTCTAGGCCAACCTCTTCTGGGCGGGAGGGGCGTGCTCCGGCTACGCCGCTTCGGGCATACCAGCCGGGACACGCCCCCGCCCACAATGGTTTCCCGGGGGATCGGGGCACCCATCCATACGTTCGGGGGGACCGAGTGGTCTCCCCTTTCCAAAACTACCACCACAACATGGACACCAGCCACATGGTCACTCACAGTCACAACAAGCAGACAGCATGGAAAACAATGAACTCAAGCAGACCTGTATTATATGGCCAGACAAAGGAGGCATACTTGCTAAACAACACAGCTTTATTGCAAAAGTTGGAAATATACACGGGCCAAGTACAACCACACCACACACACATCCAACAGAGGCATTTATTTAACACACATCAAAAAAAGTGAAATACCCCAAAAACACATTTTACAATTCAATCTAATGCCATCCATGCCATAAGTGATGTTTAAATCCAACAGACACCACAGAAACCGTCATCCATGTACCAATGAGTAGCTCTGGGCCTACTGGCTGGCCACAAGCTTGTAGGCCTATGGCAAAAAGCACACTAACAGGCTCTACAAAAAGGCCACCAGCCACATGGCCAGGCCACCCACAACAACAAGAAAGGGAAGACAGACAATGCAGGCCTACGGCAAAAGCACCTTGCCTGGCTTCACAAAATGGCCACCAGCCACATGGCTGGGAAACCCACAACAACATAAAGGGAAGACAGACAATGCAGGCCTATGGCAAAAGCAAACTGCCTGGCTGTACAAAATGGCCTCCAGCCACATTGTCAGGCCACCAACAACAACAAGAAAGGAAAGACAGACAATCCAGGCCAATGGCAAAAGCGCACTGCCTGACTTCACAAAATGGCCACGAGCCAGATGGCCAGGCCACCCACAACAACAAGAAAGGGAAGACAGACAATGCAGGCCTATGGCAAAAGCACACTGCCTGGCTTTACAAAATTTCCGCAAGCCACATGGCTAGGCCACATTAACAAGAAGCATAAGCCAAGAGGAACTAAGGAAAGACATGCAGGCCTATATGGCTAAAGCAGCACACTGCTAAACTACCACCCCAAAATGGCCACCAGCCACATGGTCACTGACAGTCACAACAAGCCGGAGGCCTGTAAAACAATGAACTTAAGCAGACCTATATATGTTCAGACAAAGAAGGCATGCTAAACAACACAGCTTTAAAGCAAAATTGTAAAAACAAAAATCCACCAGGCTAAAAAAGGTTTGCAAGTTACACAACAATCACACCACACACACACATCCAACAAAGGCATTTATTGAACACACACCAAAAAAAGTGAAATACCCACAAAAAAGACGTTTTGCAATTCAATCCAATGCCTTTCATGCCCTAAATGATGTTTACATTCAACAGACACCACATAAACAGTTATTTGATGCACCCATGAGTAGCTCTGGGCATACTGGCAGAAAGGCCTATTTATTGGGCCAGACTACTGGACTAGTGAATTAAATAAATATTGCAAATTGATTGCAAAAGTTGGAGAAAATATAGTGAACTTTGCAACATGTTTCCTTGATCAAACAAAACTAGTAGAAAAATTACATACAAAGAAAAACAACTAGGCCCCTACTAAAACTACAGACCACCCACAACAATAAATTCTACAAAAAAACGATGAAAAGTACAAATAAATGTAGGTGCAATGCCCCAATCAAATAAACAACATCAATTCTCCAACTTGCTTGTAAAATCTCAAATCCAAAGTCCTCAAATCCAATGATATATGATGTAGCAAGCACAAAGAGTGATCCTTCCAGCCCCAAATCCAAATGAAAAGTGAACAGGACATAGACAAAGCACTGGGAGAAGCCTGCTGGACAGAAACAGGTAGTTGGAGACTCTAGGACACTTCTTACCCCAAAAAAAAAAGTAAAAAAACGAAAAGGATTCCTTGCACGAAAAAGTACAGCAAAATGTCAATCTGAGGAGTTTTATGCTGCTTGAGAGATATTCTTCTCCAGATTGCAATTTCTGTGTTTTGAGCATCACGATCTTCACCGAACTTCCGCCGGATGTCCAAATGCGTGTCTGACTGAAGTGTTCGCGATTACACACTCTTGCGGGATCGCGCGGCCGGCTGCCAAAATCTCGTGGCGTACGCTAACAGATAGGAAATCTTGTTGGTGAATGCAGGGATCCCAGTAAGTCGCTATAGCACACACAAAAACGCATTTTGAAAATGTTTACAAGAAAAAAACTCTGCTCCAACGCGGTTTGCTGAGTTTTCGGTAACTCCACGTTCTACGCTGAATGCAGAATTGCCGAAACTCCGCAACCTCAGCGAGCAATTTTGCCATGTTTTATGGAGAGAGGGCACAAGATCTTTACCATTGTCTAGCAGGATAAAAGTACCCAGAATCCTAAAAGCCAACAAATACAGGTTCAGCAAAGGGCATCAGAACAAGGAAACAATCTAGGGTTTCCCAGCGGAAAGGCCTAGTCCAAATATTATGTAGCTGAAACTCAATAAAATAAAGCTCCAAGTGAAGGCCTTTCTATGAGTAAACATTACGGGTGATGTGAGAGAGTGATTGGGGGACTATTCTGCACTTAACAGAATATTCTCACAGAACACACTACATTTTGGTGAACTGGCTTCTAATGTTGGAATGCCTTTCTTATTTTTAAGACAAACAAAGCAAACACAAGGAGATGATGGAGGGAGCACTGAAACTTTTCAAACACTCACCCCCAGTCACAGATTTGGGTTGAATTCATCATTGTTCTTTAGCTCACTTAGCCACCACAGTTTAGACGCAGCTATATGCTATCAGTTTTGACCCTGTGCCTCATGTCCAGCCCAAACTGCCAAACCATGGCTTCCCTGGACCATAAACAAGCATCCTGGGACCTGTTTCCGGCTATCAGCCCTCATCATCCAGGCTAGCCTGAATGCAGTGGCAAAGTGAGCATATTTCTTTTTTTTCAAGGCACTTATTTGATGTAATTTAGTTCTAAAATCCACTTTTATGAAAAGTGGGTTGGCTAGAGGGAAGCAAGAGGGAATATGCAAGTTTTGTACTGAGTAATTGTTCTGTGTGGAAACTCGGGTCTTCAGCATGGACACAGCTTTCCTGATTACGCACAGCGGAGCCTCCCATTACTCAAATCAGATCCATATTGTAGGTGAAGAGGCTGTCTGGCTTAGGAGGTGGAGTTCTTGTTCACTGTCTATGCTGCCTTCCTGCCTGGCAAATTCTTCACAAGACTCAATGATACCATTGCAAACCAACAACAACAAGCTGTGGTGCGTAAACCAATTGTCACCAACATCAGACTACACTTTTAGTACTGTCTAGACTCCATAGTATTTGAACCAGCTTCTACTGCTGTTCAGTCAATTGTCTGCTGATTATTCTTAGCTTAAAGTTAAACTCTGCCTCTCTTCTCGGAATTCATCAAATCATATGAATATTTTCTCTCTAATGAAACACATTCCAATTGTCTTCTCTGCTAATGTAGAAATGCAGCTGACTCACTGAGAGAGACTTCTTTGTTGATTCCCAGAAAGCTCTTCCCCCACACCTGAGTTGTGGACAGAGGTAACGGTCAGGTGTCCTTATGCACCATGTGTTTCTTTCTTGTGTGGCTGGTGTGGTTTTCAGACTGCAGTTTTGTTTCGGGCTCTTGATTCACAAAGCCCCAGTGAGGTTATCTCCTCCATGCCGAAACATGTTGTAATCATCTTGCCGGCTATGCCTTTGATCCAGTCCTCAGCCTGATTGTCAGCCAGCCGCTTACTGGTCCTCCAGAGCGGCAGCTGCTGGTTCATCTCACCCTCTCCTACCCCTCGCTGGGCCATTCCTGCAACTTCCATCACCCTGCCTGCTGCATCGGTGATTTGCAGGCACTGCTGTTAAATGGAGGTTTTCAGGGAGTGTTGTGTTCCATCTGCAGGAATAGTGTCAGACTGTTACACACATATTCCAAACTGACATCAAGAGGATGCCACGGGTAACAGGCTCATTACCTCTGGGTAAACATGACGTGTTGGTGGCGCTTTTCCAAGCCTTGCAAGGTTGGTGGAATTAGCGTAGGGCAGGGAACTACAATTCCCATGAGACCTTCGTGAATCAACGTTGCATGCGTCAGAGGAAGCGGAAAGAATTAAAACTAATGTTAGCGTTGAATGCGGTGCAGATTATTCATCTTGAAGAAGCTTTCGTTTACACGTCGGAGGAGGCCGGAGCTGGTAGCTCTGTAAGGGTCCGGACATACCAATCCACAGTCCAGTATACTATTTGGTTTCTTGTGCAAGTGGTTGTTCTGCCTACTTCTTGGAGTTACCACCTTGTTTCTTGTTCTATGCAGGGCACAGCTTTTTCTTATGACAATGCGTGTTTGAAGTACTTGGTTCTATGGGAGTACAAGACCTAGGCTAGTTGTGCCTGGGATCACCCGATGTTTTCTATCTGATCGAAGCTGATTGTCACATGATTACTCAGGATTGTAACTGTGAACCATACAGTGGGGACTTCAGCTTCTGCTCTTCCACCCTTTGCGGTAGCTCGCCATAGACCGCAGCCGTAACGGCTGCCACAGCCAAAGTCCGGGCCACAATTGCAATCGGCTGACTCAATCAGCCTTGTCAAGTCTAGCTGAGGCCGTTGAAGTCCCACAACAAGGAGCCAGGGGTCTCGACCGACTCTCAACGCTCGACATTCAATGCTTGTGATGACCTGGTAATCCGTCAGGAGCGGTAAGAGCTGCAGCCCCTACTATTGCGTTTTCAAATATTTAAAAAAAATCTGGCTGTCGCAAGGGTGCGCTTGCATACTATCCAATATTAAGACCTCGCAGCACCCGACCTGGACCAGGTATCGACACCAAGTAAAGAAGTGCTTCCCTGCGTCTTGTCACCCCACCCGCCTATTATTTTTTTACTGTCTCAGAGAGGAATGAGACGAGGTGGGGGGCACACTGTTTAGTCTGCTCTCGGCTTCTTTTCACCTGCTGTAGCAGCCGGTCAGCAGCTTGGCAAACAGTGCCCTGGCACAGCGGTGTTGAGGTCTGAAGACTAGTGAAAGGTGAGGGGTAAAGCCTGCTCAGATCACTCACTACCGCCTGCTTTCCTGGCACTGTACAACATAATTACACCTGCCTGTTGTAAGCCAACATAATTATTGACTTAACTCCAACCACTGACATTGACACCAAAACATCTACAGCTATAACTATCACCTCTCATCAGAGCTAAAAACCTCCTACGACCACCTGAATGTCTTCAACTGAGGTCCAGGTCATTCTGAGGGCTCATCAGCACCACAGGACCTCTAACCGGGATTTGACTAGGAGGGCAAATCCCTTACTCCAGGGATGGAAAATATCACACAGAATATTCCATTAATGATGTGCCATCACCACTGCAAAACCCAAAAACTACAAAAAGCAACAGAGGCGCTGACAACTAACGACAGGTTACATACACCTCTTCCTTTTGGTATAATGTCCAGTTCCTTACTTGAGAAGAAAAGCCCACTGATAAGTTTACCAACTTCAGAGACTCTGGAAGCTATTAAACCCATTAAAGACGCAGTGCCTGGATTTACTCAGACATCATTAATATGGGCCTATGCCCATAGCAAGAAGACAGGAAAAAGGCGAGTTTCATTAGGAATGGTTGCATTCTAGAAACAGGGCAAAAAACATCAATAGCGGATTACTTCCGTATAATACCTCCTCAGCATGCCCACCCAGACTCTCCAGACTCAATCGGGAGAAGGGAACCTACAGTAGGCCTAGTAGCCACTCCTACCCCTACTACAGAAATAATATCGTTTACAACCCCGTCGCCCAGAAGTAACAGACATAACCAGGAGAACCAATTGACAAAAAACAACCTAGGCAACATATACTGACCTATACAATGTATTCAACGACAAATGGCTACAAAAGGTTAAGAGAATATATGTTTTTTTATTCTGAAGTTATTTTATTAAAAAAAATATACACAACATATAGCACAATTAACATTGGACATCAATAAAATTTTATATCACACAAGTGAAAATTAAAAAAGTTCATATACTGGTAACAATATACATGAAAATTGAGTTAAAAAAAAAAAAAAAAAAAAACAGAAAGTGGCAGATAGGATCTCTACGCGCGTTTCGGCGAACCAGCGCCTTCTTCTGGAGTAGCCACACAAAGCTATGCAATAATCAGGTTTTGCGTCAATGGTCAATAAGACGTTCAGATGATGTTTAGATATTTTCTGGCTAGTTGATATGTTCTCGATGCACGTATAAGTTGACCAGAATCTGTAACTCCCGCCTGCCGGATAGGTATTGAGGGTATTGGTGGTTCGATATTGATCAATTTGGTAAAGAAATGTTTTTTGAATTCAAGTAAACTTCAGTTGTCGAGTTATTTAAAAGATCTCCCTGCCCGAAATATTTCGGCAGAGCTCTTTAAAATTGAAGGTTATGTTTGAACAAGGAAGAGGATCCCCCTTGTAATGTAACAGGAACTATTCCTGCATGGTCTGTAGTTTATGAAGCACCCAGGATATAAGGTGGTTCTGTTTTAAAAGATCACCAAGCTATCCTGCGAAACTAGGACGCCATCCGTCACGGCCGAATACACATCCTTCACGGCAATCCCGCCACCGGACTTGTTGTTGCCCTGCTGCTAACCACAGAAAGGGCGCTCCCCTCCACTATCTACAAAGAGCCTTGCCGATTTACTCGGGCAGGGAGATCTTTTAAAACAGAACCGCCTTATATCCTGGGTGCTTCATAAACTACAGACCATGCAGGAATAGTTCCTGTTACATTACAAGGGGGATCCCTTGAATTCAAAAAACATTTCTTTACCAAATTGATCAATATCGAACCACCAATACCCTCAATACCTATCCGGCAGGCGGGAGTTACAGATTCTGGTCAACTTATACGAGCATCGAGAACATATCAACTAGCCAGAAAATATCTAAACATCATCTGAACGTCTTATTGACCATTGACGCAAAACCTGATTATTGCATAGCTTTGTGTGGCTACTCCAGAAGAAGGCGCTGGTTCGCCGAAACGCGCGTAGAGATCCTATCTGCCACTTTCTGTTTTTTTTTTTTCGTTTTTTTTTAACTCAATTTTCATGTATATTGTTACCAGTATATGAACTTTTTTAATTTTCACTTGTGTGATATAAAATTTTATTGATGTCCAATGTTAATTGTGCTATATGTTGTGTATATTTTTTTTAATAAAATAACTTCAGAATAAAAAAACATATATTTTCTTAACCTTTTGTAGCCATTTGTCGTTGAATACATTGTATAGGTCAGTATATGTTGCCTAGGTTGTTTTTTGTCAATTGGTTCATTGTCCCTGGCCTAGGAACTTTTGTATCCGAATCCTCAGGGGGTCCTTGTTAAATACACACGAATAACCAGGAGAACCAACAACTAATAAATAGTACTATAATAGACTTATTGCCCGGAAGTCCTCTGGATAGCATGCTGGCAGAAATTGATTTATCAAATAAAACAATGAGAAAAGACCAAAGAGGGGAAAATTGTACCCATACCATAACTTGCCCCTTAACGTCAATGGATAGCACACTGAATGCTCAATACCCACTTAAAACACACAGCATAACTACGGCTGCTCAGATCCACATCTGCGGGGGAATGAAAGGTGGCACAGGACAGTATAGCACAGGTGGACTGAGCCTCAGGTTATTGGACCAAGCTGACCCTGAAATTCTCAAAAGGGTCCAACGGGGTACATATGCTGGCCAGGGTCTGCTCATGGCTCCACCTTGTAGCAAGGATAAAAACACAACAAATATTATAGAGCCTGAGGAAGTCTTTCAGCTCCATGAATTTCAACTACTAGCAGATCATAGGCCCAAAAGGAGTTCAAGTGTAACGGAATATCAATTTTCATCTGATATCAAAAAGACTAACAATATCATTAAGAAAGACACCCTATTGGCCTCTGTAATTGCCTCTTTAGCTACTGCGGTCAATGCTCTGACATGTCAGTCTGATAAACTGTAATTGCAACCTGACTTAGTTCAAGCCTTGGCAACCTCAATCTTAAAAATAGAGGAAAAATTCAGTTCCCTGGACATAAAATTGGCCCTTGAAAGCACCCTCAGCATGCCTGACCAAAAACCAATCGATACAGAATCTGGACAAACTGAGCCCAGAGTAACCTATATCCAGGAGGCAGCTGATAAGGAGACTTTACAGGAAACCCTACAATTAGGCATGATGTCACCAAAAAAGGTTTACACAAAACCTCCTCCACATACCCTAGCAGCAAATCATGACCAGGGAGCCTTCCTAACCCCTATAACGCAGGAGCTGGTTCCAAAAGCAAATGTTACAATTCCACCTGGCAATCTCAGCAGTAAAACAACACCAGAAGGAAAATAATGGTCTGTTGCTCTATCAAAAAGAGCAAAAAATTACTAAAGAAGGCCAGAAGCAAAGCAGAGAATGAATATTTCTGAAATCAACTCCCCCCCCTCCAAGCAAGAACAATCAGCTACAAGCTTGCCTATCATAAACCCACAATTTAAAGGCAATGGAAAAACAAATACCAAGCAAAATCCACTCTATTGTCTGCTCCTCCTCTCCGTGCAATCATGGCTTTACCATCCACTTTATTACCCACTCCACCTAAACCAGACATAGACTCTATTACGGTACAAAGCACAGGAATACTATCCACTACGCCAGGTCCATATTCACAGGGGATGCAACCGCCAACCACGCAAGAGCAGAAGGAAAGCTTGCCCAGAAACAGAGGACTCATGATAAAAGACAATCAACAGCATCACCATTCCATGGTACTGTGACATTAGCCTTCTCTCCATTCAGGAAAAATGTAAGTTCCATTACTGATGGAATCCCTCCACCTCGACGCTCAGTTTCCATCACCCAAAAACAGAGGGCACAGCAACTATTGGGTCGGGCGCCAATACTATTTCCTCATGAAGTAAATTCACCCGCAAAAAAGTGCTGATCCACAGAGAATATCATTTGGGCTCAACAGGATTAGACCAAGTACCAACGAGCATGTTACCCCCGTATACATCCACAATGAAGTTCAAACAAAACACGCCCAGACGAGGTCCATCCGACTATGTTGGCCCTCATCCCATACTATCCCTCTAAATGGAATCATGATGTCCTGAAATGCTCCAACTTATTAAGGTTGTGGCAGGCAATTCCCACCAAGTCCAAAATATCGTCTGAGGACATCTTGAGTGTAGAGTTCAAATTGATCCTGCAGGGCAGTAATGGGAGGGAAGCCAAAGTCTTAACACTAAAAGCACACTTGCTGTCAGAAGCCAAACTAGACTGAAAGCATATTCTTGAAGATTGGGGCATAGGATTCTCTAAAATCTCTCAACCCAAATATCCATTGCATTTTAAAAGGCTAATCAATCTTTCCAATCCAAAAGCCCATCCTACAGTATACTAAGGGGGACTGGGCACTCTTCCTGCCATCCACTGTCAGAAAATATACATGATGCGTGCACCCATTCATCAACAAGAGGCCCCATTAGGAAAATCACAATAGGACAGACTGACAGAGAACACGAACATCAATCAGCCAGGAACTGAGTTCTACACACCCTGTCCAGACAAACAACAGATTATTCCTAGCAGCGAGAAGTGCCCACCAAAGTCTCAACAATCCATAACATCTTCTTTCATAGAATGTAGCTGGGATATTAGTTCTATTAAGCTTAAATACAGCAAAATCACTTTTAATGCATCTGACGTCCTTTGCCTACAAGAAACATGGTAATTAACCCCAATATTAATTGCTGGCTTTCAAAGCATCCACCGAGTAGTAAACAAAAAAAACATTTTTAGGAGGCCATCGGGAGGCTTGTCAATTTATCTTAATTTCAATCTGAAATTAACAATAACTCCAATATTGACCCAAGATGAGATGCTCCAAGCACTTATACTGGAGAGATTGAAGACACCTGCCCCCGGAATTAAAATTCTGCTGATTAATATCTATTTTAATAGCTTTGGCTTAGCATGGGCTAAAAGACTAAACCAGCTGAGTGACAACCTGGATCAACTTCTTTGCGAACATGTAAATCATGAAATAATAATCTGTGGTGATTTTAACCTGCAATATCTAGGATCTTTCAACACTGACAGTTTACCTCTAAACCCCTTAAGCATCCAACTAAAAATAATTTTAAGTAAACATGGACTTCAGTCCAAACAGACTATAGCTAAAAACCTTGAGCCGTTAACACAGCCTTTGAAAACCTTAAGTGGGATAAGTACTATCGACTATGTCTTTGCCTCTGAAAACCTATGAATCACCTCGAGAGCTTCAAATTACACAAGTCAAACGAGAGTAATCGCTTTCCCCTCTGTACAATCTTTAATTTTCGCCTATTCACTCACAAAGGTCACATAGTATTGGGTATCTACCATAACGACGAAACAGTACACCTAGTCCGAAGAATAAAATGGGGCCCAGTCAACCTTCAGAAATGAACATCAAGGAAAAACACTATTGGACGGTCCCTACAGGCCCAAAATGGTGGTTCCTTACTAATACACTGGGCACTCATAATCAGAGGCATCCATGAATCACTGGATTCTCGCCCGGGCCGCGGGCAACTTCAATCAAAATCCCTTAACAAATTCAATCTATAATGATGAATTCACAGCTTATCCATAAGCTGATGAAGGCACACAAGAAAACTCAGAACCAACAAGAGAAAGCTGCATTGCAACTGAAACTCTAAGGAGCAAGAAATCAACACAAGCAATTGGTATGGCAGGACAAAAATCAGCAGAGAGATAAGGATTGCCAATATGTTTACTTGATTATGAGTAAGCACAACCAGGCTGACTTATGGAGGTATATCAAAAACAAAACATGCTGGGATGTTACAAGGAGTAACGCCATCAATAAAGTCATGTGGACATAAAAAAGCTATATGAAGTTGCACAAACGGGAGCCTTTTTACGCGAACCCTTAAATTCAAATAACTGTGACTCCAAGTATATGACCAATTGCATTCAAAAATTGATACGCAGAATACAAGATTCAGGAGCACCTGGCCCAAAAGGATTTCAAGACCAACTGTTTAAAGAAGAATCAGCACTATGGTCGCAATACTGTTCACTGTTTACTACTTGTTTTAAGTTCCATCAGATGCCTGATAGCTGGAGTCGATCAATATTGCATCCAATCTTCAAAAAGGGCTACAGGCAGAATCTTACTATTGTATGATTGCCTTACTGGACATAGAGGCTAAGGTCTATGCCTCTGCTATTTTAAAACAACTTGACACTTGGGCAACAACAAACACAATAATTCCATTCTGGCAAACAGGCTTCAGACCTAACTCTTCCACACTGGAAAATATAGTCATTCTATCTTACTTTATCCACCAGGCAAAAACACGAAAATCTTTAGCCCTCTGCGCATGTTTTGTGGACTTTTCGTGAGCATTCGACCTGGTGGACAGCGGTATCCTATGGAACAAACTTCAAGCAAGGCACATACCAAGTGATCTGCTTAATGCAATCATATCATTATACTCATCAACCTGAGTGAGGGTTAAGCTCCCAGACATTGCGCTAACTGGGAATATCAACACTAACCAAGGACTAAAGCAAGGGTGCGTTCTGGTTCCAATGCTGTTCAATCTATGTACAGCGGACATGTCTCGGGCACTCAACAATGCCAACCTTATGCCACCCAAAATAGGCAAAACCAAGATCACAATATTGCATTAAGCGGAAGGCATTGTTCTGCTCGACAATTTTAAAATAGGAATCCAGAGAGCCCTAAATGCTCAACACATATATAATATGGCCTATAGGATTGTAGCAAATGCCTCCGAAACAAAGGTGATAATATTCTGAAGGACAGGAAAACAAACAACTTGCATTTGGTCTCTGGGCCCTTTAAAAATCACAGGAGCAAAATCCTATAAATACCTGGGCACATAGTTTTCGGCAAATTGCACGGCCAACACACATCTGCACCACGGATGCATTAATTACCACCAGACTCTGCCACCTGCACACAGACCTTGAAGGCACCACCTCAGCCCCAATTCGAAAAGTGCTTAGGGCCATACTACCATCTGCAATCACCTACGGCAGCGAGGCCATTCCGGGACAACATATAAAAAGCATGGATAAACGACATCTAAAAGCCTCCAAAAGATTGTTTAAGCTGCCTTATTACACCAGGGACACTCTGGGGAGACTTGAATTTGGCCTGGAGGGCATTGAATGGTCTAGCATGGGGTCCGTCCTAAAGTATTTTTATAAATGCATTACGGCCATTCCCTGCACCTTGAAATGTATTTTGCGAAATACATTAAAAAAAAAAATAGCCCTTGGTCCACCTACTTGATGGCAGCAGCAGCCTCTCTTCAAATAGATCTGACAGTTTGAAACACCTCATCACTTACTCAAACTGCTGTAAAAAGCATACCAAAAAAACAGATAAATCTCCTCTCGAAGACAGCAGACATGGAAAATATCACGACCACACCACCGTTAAGGGCCCTGGCAGCATCATATAATAAAGACAGCCATGTCGGCATCCGTGCACAACCTTATCCTAACTGCACAAGTGGGAACGCCTTTTTAACCCAAATTCTTGCTGTGAGGATGTTGGCTCTCCAAATCAAAGACTATCCCCTAAATTCATCAAAGTCCCGTTTTTGCGAGTCCTTAATAGCGATTATTAAGGAATCGCTATTAAGGACTTGCAAAACGGGATTCAAGTAGGAATCGCTAAATAAATTGCGATTCCTACTCATTCCTTATTTGTGATTAGCACATTGCTAATCGCAAATAAGGATGCGATTTCAAGGGTGCTAGGGGTGTCCAAAGGACACCCTGTAGCACCCCTGAAATGTAATCTACATTGGTGTTGCGCACACACATGTCCAAAGGACATGTGTGTGTGCAACATGCAACTTAGAAAAATGCATTTAAAAGCATTTCTCTAAGTTTTCGCTATTTACCACGAGGTTTGACCTCGCGGTAAATAGCGGCCCGAAATTGCAATTTCGCAATTTAAAAATGGTTAATGAATTGCATTTAAGGAATCTCAAATAGAGATTCCTTAAATATAATTCCTTGTAATTTAGCGAATTCGCAATTACCGATTTTTGCATTTGGGATGATGAATCCCAAATGCAAAAATTGCGCTCGCAAATGGCCAGATTCTCAGAATCTGGCCCTTCGCGAGCCGATTTTTCAATGTTAAATTTACCTGAATAACCCAAAAAGGCCACATCTCTCTAATATTGTTATGTGCAGATTATGTGGCTATAAATCTGAAACTCTTACACATCTACTGTGCTGTTGTCAGTCGCTGCCGCACCTTCAGAGAACACTATTAAAGCCACTATTCTTAACCCATGGCATAAGAACATGCAACAATGCAATGAACTGTATTTTTAGCACCATGGTTCCCTTTGAACTGGCAAGAATTGATACATTTTTTAAAGCAGTACAGGACCGCCTCAAAAAAACACAAAAAAGCAAGGACATGACTTTCGTTTGATAACGTTTTACCTATTGTACCACGGAGTTTCGGCATTTCACGCTCTGAGTCTTGCAACTGAGTATTAATCATTGCTACACATTCAACATAATTGTAGTGGATTACATTTTTTTTAATATTATAAGTATGATCGTGTTAGATAGCCCTGCTAGGACTCACAGCTTTTTTATATATGTGGTATATTGGTTTTTAAACGGTCAAATTGACAAAAACCTAAACAAAGTCAATTGCAGGTGTGAGTTTTATACTTAGGTATTACATGTTGGTCCCGCTTGAGGGCAATGCAATGTCTCTTAAACGTTTTATATTGTTATGGTTTTTATTAACTACACAATAAAAGAAAAGTGAAACGTGAAACTACTCATGCTAGTAAATCACAGTAATTACAAGACATTTAAAACTGCCAATTGGTTCTGGGGACATCCGTTGGCGTTTGTGGCAATGTACAAAACCACACTGGAATTTATATAATTCAAGGAAGACTTATGAGGTCTATGAATCATAACAAACCCTTCAGTTAATTATAACCTTGATTTTGGGGAAGGTCTTTATTTGCATAACAAGACGATTCGCCTTATATACTCATAATGTGTAATCATGTTTTCTAACAGTGATCATGAGTCCTGAAAGTTGGTTCATACCCTGTGACGTTGGACACATGATATCCCTCGGAAGATATCCCAGAGATTAGTCATATATGAAGTAAGTAACCAGGAAAGTGTTGCACTATAATTTATGTTCTTTGCATCTTTTCAGCTTAACCTCCCCAAAGGAGAGACCCCATAGCCTTCTAATTTACAGATATGCCGGTTAATATTTTGAAGTTTTTCTAAGGTGGTGTTGTTTTCCTTTACAGGTAATGAAAAAACTCAGCTAGAGATTGAAATGCTAAATGGTGTTACAGTGAGTGATAGCACATGCTGTTTTGTTTCTTACAGATCTCCCTCCCTGCTGTACCTTCCCTATACTTCCCTCGCTTGATCACCTTAAACTTCAGTGCCTTCATAGCAATTCGGAATTGAGGCAGTCGAGAGGTGGACCTAATAATCATCGAACCAACTCTGAGGATACATCGATCATATGATCATAACACAGACAGGGGGTATTGTGGGGGTTCTTGCTGTGAGGTTAGGGCCAGAAGTTGCGCTGGTCTGAGTGTGGTGAGGAATACAAGTGGGCAGTGGCTAGTTACAGTAGGCCATTTGGAGACTTGGAACCAGATACAGTCTTGTGTGAAGGCAATTGCAGTCCTGGTAAGGGGGTAGGGGCTTAGTTGAGTGTATTGTGCCATGGATTGAAGTTCCTGGCCATGGCTCAAGAGTTTTGCATTTTGTGCACCGATGGCAAAAGGCTAAAGCCAGAACAGCTGGGATGAATAAAGGAAAACTGTTATGTAATCTGTCTGTATTGGCTATGAAAAAACTAAGTCCATATGAATGAATAAATGAATAGCAGATTTCTGAAGCGCAAACTTAGCCCAAGGGCATCACGGCGCTGATATGGCTTAAGGTTTTGGAAAGCTGGTGGAAAGATAACTAACTTTACCCCTGGTTGGCGAGCAGAGCATGCAAATTCGCCTAACTAACTCACCCTATGCAACCATATATGGTTCAGTGGTAGTGGATAAGAGAATCAACTAGGAGAAAGGCTTGCAAGAACCTCAAATAAACCAAGTAAATTGGGTAAATCAAATTAAAGACCTATGTGCCCTGAAAGGCTTGTCAACTCCAATTTTAGATCGAGTTTATACCTGAAGGGTATTGACATCAGAACCAAGAATCAGCAGTAGAAGACTATCAATAAGAGATTACATGATTTCAACTTCGCCACTTCCCAATACAATGAAGTCTCCCTTTGAAGTTAAGGAAAAGGAAACAGAGGAGCGTGTTTTCGAAGCTCATCAAGCATTCAGGCTGATACCTATGTCTACGCCTATCAGTACATCTAAGACTTCATCTGTGCCCATCTTGCAAAATGTTTTTCACATAACAAATTTAAAGTGAGTTCAACGGAAAGCATCTAATGGTAATCTTAAGGGTTACATTTGTGAGTAGGTTGCATAGCTTCCCTGATGATAGAGTTCAGCTGCAAGAGGCGCAAGGGGATTGTTGCTTGGAAATACTGGAGTATAATCAAAAGGGTGTTCAGAAGAAAACCCTCTATAGGGAATAGCAAAAGAGCAGAAACCATTGTAGGGATACCCTTACTTCTGGAGATGTGATCTCAGACTTGGCGGATGTACTTAATCATCACACGGATTGTATTGATCGTATTGTAATTTGGGATAGATCCTTAATAGCAATGTTTGCAGCAGAGGAGCGGGGAGTGTATGAAGAAACAGAGGAGCTGGATATGCCTCTTTGCTCAATGATATCACCACAGGCCATAGTACTTCTAGCCTGAAACCTAAAAAAGGAATTCCCTTATCTCTATATATAACGTGTGAATGAACAATCTCCCCAATGACAACACAAGCTCCCATACCCTAAATTACAGACTCAATTCTTGGAAATGGAAGTTCCTTCTCTGTGAAACATAGCTCTGTTAATGCAGTGGGGACTTTAGAAGGGAGCTGTGCTGGTAAGTGTCCCCTAGATTGTAGATTAAATATAACAGACGGAGTTCCCTTGACCATTTCGCTTGGCAATATACATGATGGATTCCCTGCACTATTATTTAAAACAGTAAATGATAAGGACTGATATTTCCCTAGCAATTCTGCAGCATTAGCTGCATTTACTCTATTTAATATGTCTGAACAGAAAAGACAATAATGTAGATAAGGAAATAGGGAACTAGATGGCAAGGAGGGATCTGCAGTAGAAATAGCTCCTTGTAATGACAGAATCCCTAAAATGCACAAGATGATTCAAACAGATGATGTGGGAGTAGTATATAAAGAAGTTATAGCAAACAGTCATGCTGTGATGGTTAATGAGGAAATTGATGTTATAATGGACGTCAAACGTGGGTCTCCATTGCAGCTTATTGATAGGTCACAATCACATAGGGGGGCAGAAGCAGTGGACGGGGCATTCAAAGAAGTGTTCCCAATGTTTAAGAAAATTAGAAGAAGGAAAGGGAATTTTAGATTTTTTTACAAAGATCTTCAAACCCTCTGATTTGATAAAATAAACACCTAAAAGAGTCATGAGTTAAAGATCATATACCTCTGGAGCAAAATAAAAGTCCTAAAAAAGGGCAAATAAAAACATAGGTGTAAAAAACATTATGCAGGGATCTGGTGGTAAAAATGATTAGGACTTTGCCGAGTCAAGAGGGCACTGTTGAAGGCCAAGTGGACACTTACACGATTCCTGCAGAAGGTCAAGCTGAGTGCCACAGGTTTGTTACGGAAAGAAAAACTACATATTAACTGTGCCATAAAACCTATAAGGCGGTTGTCACATCTCTACATGTTGATCAAATTGCACTTCTGTAACATATTACTCTGTTTGGTTTATTATACGGATCATTGTGCTGATCCAATTCCTTAAACTCCCAGAGTAATACCTGCCCACCAATTTATGTAGTGCAAAATTAAAATCACACTTTATCACTCCCGGGCCTACAATGTTCTGCCCTATTTACTTTATATTGCCAAATAGCAATGAATAGTATAGCCATCCCCCTGAATATTATATTTCAATGGTTTCTATATAAGCATCTAAATTTAAGAATACGGAATTTCCCAAAAATATAACAAAGAAAAACTATTATCCATAATTAGAGGTCTAGAATTTACTTGCATCACCCTCCATTTATGAAATTTACAGTTGAACATATCGGTTGAAAAACAAACTGATCAATGTCCAACTGCAATAGTGGGAGATGGAAACTAACTGAACCATTTCATCATCTATATTCATAAGCTTTTTCAATGACGCCAGCCATATTGGTGCCCAAGGAATTGGAGCATTTCCTGAGCTATATTAATAGTCCTTTGCTTATGATATTTGAAATATCGGTGCCTAGGCCACTGTCGCACATGGCTAAAACATAACAAACGATCATTAACAGAGCTAATCAGGCTCGCTTGACCTTTTGGCATAGCAATGCTTTAACAAGTACAGTTTTGTCATATTAGCTTTGGCAATGCTTGACATAAATGAGGTACAAACATTGATAAATCCAATAGCGGCACGTGACATTTTGGAATGCTTTTCTGTATAGTTCAAGATTGTTGTACCATTCCAAAATGACTTCTGCATTCAGCTGCAAGGTGAGGGCTGTCTTGAATCAGTATAGCAGTAATACTTCAGAACGTTCCTATTTCCATAAATATCACTGTTAACAAATTATTAGAAATTAGTCTTCTAATACGGTAGGGAAGAGTTCATATATGAAGATGCATTCATAAAGCAGATGAATGGTTGCTTTGCTGAATGTTTTCTTTTTTGTTATATTGATGCGTCAACTTCCACATAGATCATTTTTAAACAAATGAATAAACTTGATGTATTGAAAGGTTAGAAATGTAGTTCATACGTGTTGAAAGTAGACCTGAATGGGAGAATGACCTCTATTGAAACTTAGAATTGATCCACTTAGTTGCAAACTAAGCAGTGCTGCCTGTGGACTATTGTATTCCTGTGAGAAGACAAGGATTGATTCCTTGCGGTGAGAGCATTGTACGATGATTGGCTGGCTGAAGGAGGCAGAAGACTACAAGCTGCAACACTGATAAAATGTGTATTCTATAATCGTGCAGGTTCCTGGAGTATGTTACCACTTTCGATTTATATTTTTCCATTTACCTTTATTCCACGCTTCTCTGAGACTCTATTGAGTTTCCTGAACATCTCTTTATGAGAAGCTCTGATTTTATATTTGGGTTTATATAGCTGACTTTTGGTGCAAAAGCTTTATGTTTTTCTCAAACTCTGTCGAACGAGAACTCTTTCTGAGATCTGACTGACCCCATTATCTCCTCATTCCTAGAATAGGATTATTTTCCTTTATGGAACACACTTAAATGCATGTGTTATATTATCAGAGTAACTAAAATTGATTTTAGATTTTGGGTCATATATTGATGATCAAGAGGATACCCCATTATATTACATGACAACGAATATGGGGTTGCATACATGCATGTGGCTTCGTCAATTGTGAAATATCACTCAAAACCAAGGTCCTCTTAGCTTTCCAAGATATGGTACATTGGAATTAAGAATGATTGAAAAAGAGAGAAAAACTATACGAGATGAAGTCACCACCTATTTGGGAGAAAACAGTGCATGCTAGGAGAGAGAAGAATACCAGAATAAAACTTAGAGAGCCATGCGTAATTAAGCAGATGTTTGATAGGATGACGAGTAACAGAGATGGAGGAAAGCTATTGTCGAAGGGACTAGACTGTATTCAGCCATTACTACTAAAAATCTGAGAAGTTGAAAAAGAATAAGACACAGGAAAAAGATGATGAGAGAACAGCGAAGAAATCAGTAACCAATCATGATTCAGGGGATGGCATATTGGATGCGTTTTTAGCTGGGTGTCCTCCACCTTATGTGGCCTCTGGAACAGATGCTGAGAATACTTCGACATCTAATATAACCGTGGCTGCAGCCCCTGTTGCCCTAATTACAATTCAAATTGAAGTGCCATTAAAGATGACTCAGCCTGTTATATCTAATGTTGTGCCTGCACAAATTGGGAATGTTCCTACAGTGATGCCTCCTGGTATTACTGTTTGTATTGTAACTGAACCAGCACCCGTTACAAGGGTTATAACAGCAAATCCATTAGAGATTCACACAATGACTGCTCTGATCAATATTGTCCCAAATGCAGTAGTACAAGCATCTGTTGGAGGAGCACCTGTGACAGGGTTTATCTCGACATCACAGAATTCACAGATTGATGCTTGGACACCGCTGCAAACACTTCAGTCATTGAGAAAGGGAGAAGGATCATCTGTAAGACACCAATAAAGCAAGACCAACCTACTTTAAAATGGAATTTTTCCCCCATGGCGTTAAGTAGCTTCAGAGACTAAAAAGACAGGAAACCAAAAATCAAGGGCCACATGCATAAAGCTTTTTTCCAGTCGCAATCGGGCCATTTGCTACCGGAAAAAGGCCTTTTCTGATGCATCAAAGGTGTTGAAATTGCAAATTAGGTAATCACAAATTGTTTGCGAATACATTTAGGGAATCGAAATTTGCAATTCCCTAATTGTGATGCATCAAGCCTTTCCTGAATGCAAACTTTGCATTTAGTAAATGCTAATTACCATCAATTTGAAGTTGACAGTAATTTGCTCATGCTTTGGAAAATGCACTAAAGGGAATTTTTCAAAGTGGCATGCAGCACTCACAGGTCATGTGTGTGCTGCACATGTGCATACTTACCTTTTTGGTGGGGTGCATCAGGGGGGCCTTAGGCCAGCTGGCACCCTTGGAATTGCATGCACATTTTGCGATTACCAATTTGGTAATCGCGCTTTGAGAATGCATTCCCATTTAGTCTTATAGACTATAGCCAGGAGTGACATTAACTCATAGCGATTCTTACATGCATAAGGATATGCGATACCTAAATAGGAATTCCTTAAAAATCGCTATTTAGGAATCGCAATTTCTTCTGTTGACGCAGGTGACACCAAGCTTCTTTTGCATTGCAGACAGAGAAGTAGAGACTGTTAAATATTCCGATATTAAAAATGGAATTAAGAGAAATAATCAGAGGTTGTTAGGAGCATATGAATCAGTGCCAAGAAAAAGAGCTGATGTATTTGAGCAAAGAAAATACAAGACGTGCAGCAACTACTCAGGACAAATTACCTGAATTATCAAGAAAATATGAAGTCCGAATTTTGAAAAGTGTTCTATTACAGAAATGTTTCAGGGTACAATTGAATTATGATGCTATTGAGACAATGAGTTCTGCAGGACTGTGATTACACATCACTGAATTAGTGAATGGAGTGAAAGTGATAAAATGGCGGACAAATGGGCAAAGAAGAATGAAAAGAAACAATTAGAGTCAGCAGAAGGAAATTATAAGTCACCAACAGATGTAGGAGAAGCTTCAGCTTTTCAGTTGAGGGAAAAACAAGGTGAGGGTATGTTCATGTACCCTGGAGCAGAGGAAATCTTGCAGCATTTAAGAATAATTTTCCAAAATTGATAGAGAAGCCTGTGCAATGGTATATACAAGTTGATGGAATTTAAAAAATTTCAAAAGTGCTATTTATTGATTTTTAATACGTTCTTTGAAACTGTAGTGTCAAGTGATTTGTGGGCCAACTGCAGAACCGACGCAAGATGCCCACACTAATGCATCCTCTTCTGTGGTTATGGATAAATACGATGAGGTGATTACATTTCTGAAAGCCAAATTTTCTTCAAAAGATATTGGGGGTGATTATGATGGTTGGCGAACTTGGTCCACCCGCCATCGTAGCTGTGTTTGGGACCACCCGCCAGACATGTAGTGGTCCCCCCACTGAGATTAGGATGCACCTGTCACACTGGCGGGCACATCCTGGTCTTTTGACATTGCAGGCGGTGCTGTAGCCAGCAAAGTCAAAAGTGCGTGCACAGCATTTCCCTGCACTACGTTGCTGGCACCACATGTTGCCTGCCACTTGGTGCATGGAAATGAGGGGGGGTACCATGAGTATGCCCCAGTGCAGCAACACCCCCCCAAGGGGACCCCGCAACGGGCCCCCAAACCTAATCCCCACCAGCCTTTCATGGAAAGGCCTTTTTGAACCCACATCCTAACGTGGTGGTCGGTGCCTGCTAGGCACCGCCACCATATTAGTGGCCCTGCTCCGTCCACCAGGCAATTAATGCGATTGCCTTTGGCGGTGAAGTGGCAGATGGACTTGGCGCCCGCCGCGGTACCCACCGGCATCCTAATATGGCGGTGGGTAAATCGCTATGTGATGGTGGAAGAACTGCCACCAAATGCCCCCCATTGAATGGATAATGATGAAAAGAACCTAACAAGAGTCGAAAATATCCGTGCACGATGACTATGAGAGATTGCTTCAGGAGTTTCAACAAAACAGTGGACGAGAACATCACAAACAGAGTGATATGGGACTCTTTGTGTCAGAATTTATTCTTGGGTTAAGAACAGGGATCAGTATACACCTACAACAGTGTGATTTGCTGGCACACAAAACCCCCACCTGCCTCCGCTGGAGGTAAGAGAGGTGGGGCCGGCTGGGGGTGATTTCGAGAGATGGTCACAAGGGAAAATGTAATAAATAATTAATTTTCCCTCGTGGTCAACTCTCAAAATTCCCCCCCAGCCGGACTCACCGCTCTTACCTGCAGCAGCCGCGGCTGAAACCGCTAGATGCTATTCTGAGATATGCATAATATTGTAGTGATGAACAAGAAATACATACAAAACTAAAGGGGAAATTCATGATAGCCCAGACAAGGTAGGCTCAGGAAGGTGTTGAAGGAGGATTTGATGTTTCATAGGACAGAGGTAGAGTTGCTCCGATTGATCTGAATTCTGGTGTTGAAGTTGCAACAGCGAACCAAATTAGCCCTTGTCACTTCTGTAACAAAATTGGGCACTGGAAGAGGGAATGTAGGCCTAATCCAGATAGAATAAGTATAAATAGTCAAATGCAAAGAGATCAGATACAGAGTGGGTAGATTCAGCAAATGCAAGTGCCTGTGCTGAGACCAGTTGTAATGATGCAGGTTCCAAAAGCCCTGATAGTCCCACAGAATATGGGGAATCCCAAAATTTAATATGAATCAAATACTCTAAGGCAAATGCAAACCTTCTTTACCGCATTAACTGTGGCGGCAATTCCGCCGCGTGTGGTCTTCTTAATGAGTGGGTGGGGCTGCGTCAGCCGTTCGCAGCATGGAAGGGGTTATAACCAGAATCAGATCCCATTTCAACAGTTCCCACTGCTAGACAATGCAGTTTGGGCTCTAATAGTTCCTAATGATAGTGCCAGAGGTGGGAGAAAGATTCCATACTTGACGCAGGCCTCAAGGTGGAACAGATTGGACCATTTGTAGAATGAGAAGTTAATCGACACAAGTGTAGTTTTTGATTGACACTGGTGCTACACATTTCACTGTTACAACAATGGAAGTTCCAGACCTTCCCCGGTTGGAAAGAAGATCCAAGTTGTAGGAGTTACAATTAAGCAGATAACAAACCCAGTTTCAGAAAAGGTCCCAGTAAATATTGATTCATTTAAGGAAAATCATGTTTGTTGTCTGCAATTTTAGTCCTGTAAATCTGTTTGGGGAGATGTATTCTGAAAGTTAAATTGCACGATTTACTGTAAACTGGATTGTCTTGAGTTCCAGACCCATGATGAAAGTCTTGAATTTAAAATGACCTGACAAGAAACAGCTGTATGTTTCAGGACCATTAAAGATGTGCCTCCTGGAACAATGGCAAACATGAACATAGAAGTTCGGGACTTTATGGGAAAAGATATGCACTGATGCAAACCTGTCTGACTTCCAGTTAAACCAAATGCCATGTATGTGAGAATACCACCATATAATTTGACCCCAGAAACAGTTGCAGGAATAACACCTGTAATTGAAGACATGTTGAGGAAAGGGATTTTAAAAGAAATTGTTGAAAGTCCTTGCAACCTGCTGATCATGGGTTACAGAACCCTAATGGTAAATATTGGATTGTGAAAGACCTTTGAAAGTTTTAACAGCATTGTTGTTCCATATTATCCTGTGGTACTGAATCCAGTCACCATAATTTTTCAAATTCTGAGCACTGCAGATTGGTTTAATGTTGTGTACTTGTGTCAGCCTTTCTTCTCTGTTCCATTGCATAAGGACAGCAAGTAGTTCTTGTTCTCTTTTCAGTTCAGAGAAGCATTTTGGCATAGTATGGAGTTCAACAAGGTATACAGAGTCCATGCTCAATCAGATCTTGAAAAATAATCTTGACTCACTGCAGAAGCCTTACATTTTAGGACTCATGCTGTATGTAGATGACCTACTTGTGCCATCAGATACATGAGATGCTTTCAGATAGGATATTATTGCGCTAGTAAATCACCTGGATGAGAAGGAACATAAAATATCTCCAGGTAAACTGCATTACTGTCAAAAAGAGGTCCAATACTTGGGTCATATAATTGAGAAAGGAGCAAGAGGTGTCACCAGATAGAGTTGAGCCTATCCTTGCGATGAATCCACCCAGAACACAGAGAGAGGCCAGAATGTTTTTGGCAGTGGTTGACGTCTGTAGACAGTGGATATCAAATGTTTCCCTAGTGGCTAAGTCCTTACCAAGGTTGACAAACACAGATGTGCCTGATCTGCTTCCATGGGATGATGAGTGCATAAAAGCTTTCCTACAGCTGATAGAAAGTCTCTGTCATACCCTGGCACTTGGAATTCCTGATTAAAGTAAGAGATTCACATTGATTTGCAGTGAGAAGGAGGACTGTTCTCTCTCCGTGCTTACTCAGATGTAAGGAGATCCACAAAGATCTGTGACCAATTTCTCGACTACCCTGGACCCTGTAGCCACAGGACAACCCGGCTGCCTTAAATCAGGAGCTGTGGTTGAAGTCAGTATAGAGAGATGTGAGAACATAGTTATGGGACATCCTTTAACTGTTATGGTCCCACGCACCGTAGAAAATTTGCTGCTCCCTAGAACAAAAACCCAGTACATGACTGACAGCAGACTCACAAAGAATGAGCAGCAGATACAGGCTGCTGAGATAATTGTTTTAAAACGCTCTCAGATTATAAATCTGTCAACATAGTTACCTCTGAATGAGGATGTCTATGGAGATAAAGTTTAGCTGTCACATATTTATACACCAAGCCAAGGTCAGACATAGAAGATGAACCTTTGATTGAGCTTGATTATGGAATTTTTGTCGACCGATCATTTCTGATAAACAAAGAAGGAAACTTGATAGCAGCTTACGCTATCTGTACAATTCAAGAAGTTGTAGAAGCTTCATGGCTTTAAGGTGTTACCTCAGCACAATTAGCAAAATTAATTGACCTTACGGTTTAACATCCAAATTGAGAGTGACTATATTTGCAGATAGTCAATATGGCTTGGATGGGGTCCATGACTTTGGACTATTACGGTAACTAAGAGCTTTCATGACATCATCTGGCTCTACAGTTAAAAATGGGGAACATGTAAGAAAACTGATTGAGGCACTTAAAAAGCCAACAGAAGTTGCATTAGTTAAATGTGCAGCTCACCGGAGTGGCAATGGATATATCACTGATGAAAACAGATTTGTAGAGGAACTTTGTACGGTATTGTGCACTTGCTGCCTGCACATTTAACATGGCTTACACAAATGGATCTAAGGAGGACATTGTTTTCTTAATGTTGTTGTCAGTAGTTGATACATGGGAAGAACTCAAAAGATTGCAAGAAGATGTTTCAGAAGCAGAACAGCAGGGTTGGATCATAGCCGGAAGTGGGAAAAGTGCAATGATATTTTGATGTCAACCGATAGATGACCAGTGTTGCCAGACAGTTTGTTTCACATAAAACAAAAATTCCATGGTCCAACAGATCTAGGTTGAGCTGCAATGGTTCAATTATTCAGTCAGAATTGGTTTAATCTCAGATTTAGGATGCTTGCAGAAGAATTGTCATTGCTGTGTGATATGTTATAGGAAAGAGAACACCAGTAACATTAAGTCACATAGGAATATCAGGTAGACCCTTCAACAAAATGCAAAAGGACTTTATTGAGATCCCTGTTAGTAATGGGTTGAGATACGTCCTGGTTATATTGAGCATTTCCCTCGATGGGTGAAAGCCCACCCAAAACTGAGAAATGACAGTCTTACTGTACCTAAATTACTGTTATGAGAATTGATACCTAGGTATGGATTACTCGTTTCTCTGAAGTCGGATCATCTGGTTCATTTCAATAATGACTTAACCCCTTCGACGCTGATGACGAGCTGGGCTCGTCATGGCGTAGCCTCCTCGCACGCTGATGACGAGCCCAGCTCGTCACGCAAAGTGCGATTTTAGAAAAACTCAGCGCAGGAGCGGAATTCCGCTAGCGCGCATGGAGTTAAAGATTGAGCAGAGATTACACTGTAGTTATCGACAAGATGCCACTGGGGTTGTTGAACAGCTCTATGGAACCATAAAGTCCAGGTTAGCAACAGGTTGTGCTTCCATATCACTGAAATGGACAGATGCTTTACCTTTGGTGTTGATGAGTCTCCGAAGTATTTCTGACAGCAAAACATTGTTATTTCCTTATGAGATGTGGATGTGGTGTGCGATTAGACTACCATTCTGTACCTGTGACTGCAATTTAGAGCAACAAAGATTACATGACACTCAATTACTGGAAAGGATTGGCTGATGCAGTACCTTCTGTCTCTCTGTTACCCAAAATCTACATCAAGAACCGTGCCATGACCTTCAACCCGGTACTGGGTGTTAGATAATAAGCACATTCAGAAGCCTTGCTTAGCACAGAGATGGAAAGGCCCCTTTCAGGTGATTCTCATCACAAACACTTCAGTATAGTGTGTCGAAGTACCAAACTGGGTACATGCATGGCACACTCAGAGAGCAAGAATTACATATGAAGAGACAGTGCTTTTTTGAGCCAAAACCAAGAGCACTGATGACAGATCCTTCACAAATTGTACAATTGCAAAGAGTTATACTGCAAGAGACACAACAGCAGGGAAAAGAGAGGGGTGAATATCAAAAAAAAGTTGCACAAATCCATGTTCCTCCTTGTTAAAAATCACCTTGATTGATGAGAAGACAACTTGACATATGGTGCGTATTGTGGCTCTAGTTAAAGAAGTGATACAGAAAATTACAAGATAGGTCTCCTTTATGATAGTGGCATAAATTTAAGTCGAAATTCTCTTCCTCTTATAATGTTCTTCTTTTTTCAGACACTAGCCCGTGCGGAGACCGTAGGAGAAAACAAGAGAAACCGCTGTTAAGTATTTAGGATAAAGCCCTTAGCTCTGTCCTTTTATCTCTATTAATCTATGATGATCCCTTTCGTTTGTCTTCTTATTGCCAAAACTCTCTTTGTTGCCTGTTTAGCTATTGGCATTGAGAGCCTTGGTACTTATAAAGAGCCTTTAACTCCCATCTTCTACCACTTTCTATCTGCTGTCAGGAGGTGTTTTCACCAAAATGTATGTCTTAGCGGTTTTGGGGAACAAACAAAGCAACAACAAAAATTTAAACAATAAGGTTTCTCACTCTTTAGTTCCATTTTATTACCTCTGCTTTATGTTTTCTGGGTGGGCCTGTATTTCCGCCTCGATTATTGTTGCAGGGATTCTGCTCAGCACCAGAACTATGCTTGGGACCATGGAACATAGGATGTAGGGATTGAGTCACCATATCACCTAAGTAAAGATGAGTCTGACTGGCTATAGTGGCTCACCTGCCCTCCTAACTTTAACAGAGAAACAAGTGTATTGGCATCCCAGAACACAACACGCTCGACCCTCTCAGGGATCGTGGTAACAGGACACACTCTTTCGCTCACTCACTTATACTTGTCCACAACAAGATAACGAAGAGACATGAAAGTAGTTTAAAATATTTATTCAAACTATAGCATCCAAAAATGATGTATTCATGCCACAATTAGATAACAAATGCATACTAAAAATACTGCTAGCATGGTCAATAACCCATATACCATAAAATGCCCTGTCATGTTATAAGACAGAATATCCTAAACCCCACTCCCTTTCTACTGAGGCTGAGTGATTAAATATATCAAAGATCTCTGCGATGAATGGCAGACCCTTCACCTTAGCATGCAAAGATGGACGTTCGACACTCAGCTGACGTGGTAATCTTGCATTAGGACCATCTCTCAGTGTGTTTGCTTAAACTTGTGTGCTCAGTTATATGACAAGATGTGTGCTCACAAAGAGCAGCTGCATTCTCGAGTTGTCTGTAGGTTCTAGTGCCTGATAAGAGAGAATAAAAAGAGGCATTGTTGTTTCACGTTGTCTGTCATGTTCAGACTAAATCACAGGAAAGAACACAAAAATGTATGTAGATTCTATGTGAAAGTATATTGGTGCACAAAAGCAAGCAGGTTTATACAGTAATGTTTGCAACGGAAAATGTGGCCTACAACGTTCACAATTAGGCTAACATAGGAAAAACTACAATGGGACATTCAGGAAACACATTACATTATCTTTAAAGACACTTAAATAACCTTTTGTTGAAAAATACATTTTGAATTACAATTCGGAATGGCGCCTAAGACATTTTCATAATATCGTGAAATTTTTAGTCTAAGTCAACTACTTTTATTTTCCTTTTACTCCCCTTCTCCCCTTCTCCTCTTCTCCCTATTTCCACCATGTGGCTCTGCTGACTTCTCCAGCTGAGGTCTGCAAGCAGTGTCTCCTTCTACTGTCCCTCCTGTTTGGCTCAGAATGTTGCGTTCTGCCAGTGTCGTGGGTCCGGTCACACTCAGCAGCGACTTTGGCGTTCTCAACCTCTATTCTGATTCTCTTGTTGGTGTTACTCCTCCTCCTTCTTCGGGGCTACCAGCTCCTCCCCTTTAACTGCTTCCTCCATTCCTGGTCTTGTATCGCTTTTTCTGTCTTCTCTGCCCTGTAACAATATTTCTTCCTTTATTTCTGGCACTCTGCTCAAATTCTTGTCTATCCTCTCTTTCAAACACTTTTCCTCTATTTTGGTTTACAGGACATGCCTTGGGAGCAGACCAACAGGGCATTTAAGGTAAGTTCTCTGTTTCTTCCCCTTTGCAAAGTGCCATTGAAGTCTTTCAAGAAGAAGAGACAAGACTTGAATCTGAGATTACAATTGAGACAACACCTGAAGAAACTGGTGATCTATGTTAAGGACCAAGTCCTGAATCAAGAAGAATGACCCGCAATGCTGCTTGGCCATAGAATTATGGTTTAAGGAAAATGAAAGAAAGTATGTCAGTTGATCGCGTACCGCCAACAATTGCTCAAGAGACACAGTCAAGTGGGATAAATGACACAGAAGAAGATCAGCAGACAAGCAGAAAAGAATGGACATACTACATGAATCACGTGTTAAATGTGCCCGTGGAAGAATTGTTTGATTTGAGATCAGAACTGTTCGAACTTCCATGGCATCACACTTAAAATGATTTTGGAAAAAAGATTTTCAAAACACATTTCTGTAAAGAAACAAAGTTTAAGAGACATTGTTAAATGAGAAAGTGAAAAAGACTTAAATATATTTTTTTATTTGAACTGAGATTTCCCTAGGCCCAATGCTGCAGTAGAAGAGTAGGGATAACATATTTAGAAGAAGACAGAGACGGGATAGGAATAACTATACAAAGATTACTGGAAATAAAGCTGGAAACAAACTAACTGCAAATTTAAAACAAAACCTCAAGAATCTGCATTAACAAAAGTTGCTGCCCGTTTTGTGAGTTTGTATGAATTATTTTCCCGCTAAATGTTTAGCAGGAATTTGCCATTGTCAACACAGGTACTTTGCAAGTGTTTTCTATAGCGGGAACTGAAAAATTAACGCTTACGTGAAGAGCAGCCATTTTCTTTTAGCTAAGTGGTTGTTGATCTGCAAATGTAGCATATTTAATGCTCTTCTGTACCTAGCAACACTCTACAGCTTGGCATGTGACTTGTGTTGTGTATGTGACTTTATTTTATCAGATATATTTTGATCTATTCTATTCTATTCTAGGTTTGGTGAAGCGCAACAGCTACCCCAGCAAAGGGGCGTCCCGGCGCTGAGAGACAGAAGCACTTCTTCCTGGACAGGCTGAGAGGTAGTCTATGGGGCAGGGAAGAGGAGGATCTTAATTGCTTTACGGAAGACCGAGAGAGAGTCTATGGAACGTACGCTGTGAGGGAGATCGTTCCAAAGTTTGGGACCAAGAACACTGAAGGACCTGCCTCCAGTGCGGCACTTTCAAGAGAAGTTGGTTGGAGGAACGAAGTTCTCGGCCAGGGACATAGGGGCATGCCAGATTACGCAGCAGCTGGGGGTTCCCCTGTTTGGTAATTTTAAAGATCGTAATGAGAGCTTTAAATTTGACTCGATGTTCCACAGGCAGCCAGTGAAGTTTACGGATGGTGGTTCTGGCTGAACATCTCCGTGGGAGTCCTACCAGCATTCTTGCGGCCGCGTTCTGGATTCGCTGGAACCTAGCCGTTTCTGCCTTGTTTGCTCCCAGAAGGAGGACATTCGCATAATCGAGGCGTGAAAGGATGGTTGCCTGGACAATTAACTGACGGGTCTTAGGATCAAAGAATCCAAGTATAGGCCTAAGGTTTCTTAGGAGACCTATACAGGTGGCGGCCACCTTTTTGGTGTGTGATTGCAAGCTGAGGCCGGCATCCATCCAGACTCCCAGGTTTTTTACACAGTCTGTGGGGAGTGGGGTATTGCCAAGGGATGACGGCCACCAGTGCTCGTTCCATAGGCTGGTGTTTCTGCCAAGGAGGAGCACCTCGGTTTTTCCGGCGTTGAGCTGGAGGTGGTTATCCGTCATCCATTGTGCCACTGCTGCCATACCCTCTCTGAACTTAGAGGCCGCGATGGACGGGCTTTCTGTGAGGGTGACGACCAGCTGGGTGTCGTCAGCGTACGACACCAGCGTGAGCCCCCACCTATTGGCCACCTCCGCAAGCGGCTGGACGTACAGGTTGAAAAGGGAGGGGCTCAACGCTGAACCCTAGGGGACTCCTTGTGCTATCGGATGGGAGTTTGAAAGGAAAGGGGGAGCTGATACCATAAAGGATCTGTCCTTAAGAAAGGAGTGGAACCAGGCGAGCGCGAGACCAGACACTCCAGCCATCTCCAGGCGTTTTAGAAGGATGTCATGAGATACCGTGTCAAAGGCTGCGCTGAGGTCTAAAAGGACCAGCGCAGCACTTTGGCCGGAGTCTAAAATCGTCCGGAGATGCTCAGTCGTGGCCAGTAGGGCGGATTCGGTGCTATGACCCGCTCTAAAGCCATTTTGGGATGGATCTAAGATTTCGTTTCGGTCAATATGTTTAGAGAGAATGCCGTTGACATGGGCTTCTGCTATTTTCGATATCCAGGGAAAGAGGGATATTGGCCGAAAGTTTTCTGGCTTGGATGGATCCAGAGTGGGTTTTTTGATTATGGGGGATACCCACGCTTGTTTCCAGGCTATGGGTACAGAGGCGGAGGCGAAGGAGAGATTGAGAATGTCCAACATGGGGGGCAGAAAAAATTCAATTGAGTTCAGGAAGTGAGAGGGGCTCATAGGGTCTCCCGGGGAACCGGATTTAACCTTCTTACAAAGTTTAATAAGCTCCGTCGACGTGATGGCAGGGATTTGCATGAGGGAGACGTGAGTGGAGGCTGGGGTCTTGCATTCCTCAGAATGTGGAGAGTTCTGCAAAAAAGTTGCATAGATTTTTTTAACTTTCTCCACCAAGTATGTGGCCAGCTGCTCGCATTGTTTGTTGGATGAGATTTTGGGGGAGGGTGACCTAGAGTTTTGTAGCTCTTTAACGAGTTTAAAGACTACTTTGGATGGATTCGGGTTGGAGCTAATTTTCTCGGCATAGAAAACTGCACGGGTAGTGTTGATGGCTTTGTGATACATCTTAAGCTTGGAGAGGTAGTTAGCCCTATCCTGATTGTCAAAGTTTTTTCTCCATTGACGCTCAGTTCTCTTACATTCCTTCCGCATGGCTTTCAGTGTTTCATCATACCAGGGGTTAGAGGGTGTACGACGTCCCTTAGTTAGTTTAGCTGGGATGAAAGTGTCCAGACCGTCTGTAATCCAGGAAGTGAAGGAGGTGTAGACAGTGTCAATGTCCTGATTGGCTTAGCAATGGAAACCTCCTAATGTCTCGTGAAGAGTGGGGATGGAGAGTTTGTGCCAAGGTCTTTTTAGGTGGAGGTTGGTTTCAGTAGTGCGTTGTCGTCCTGGGGCTGGGACCCTAAGTTTGATGAGGTAGTGGTCCGTCCAACCCATCGGGGTTGGGGTTTCAGTTACCGCCTCTTGAATGTTAGAGAAAACCGGGTCTAGGGTATGGCCAGCTATGTGGGTAGGACCATGGATGAGGAAGTTAAGCTGCAGAGCCGAGAGATCTGTGAGGAGATTCGTAATGGTGTGGTCGTTGGAAAGATCAAGGTGCTGGTTAAGATCACCCAGAATCGTGAAGTTGGCGGTTTTAGTGATGAGCGCCGTGGACGTTTCGAGAAGGGCGTCGATGAACCTGGAGGCAGGGCCTGGCGGTCGGTAGATGTATAAACCCGACATCGTAAACTGAAGGTTAATACTAATTTTAAATTGGGCACATTCGCAGTCAGGGAGGGTTTCCTTAAAAAAAGAGCATGTAAGATGGTTTTTATAAATGACTGCTATGCCGCCACCTCGGGTTTCGCGGTTTATGGTGGCTAGGTGATACTCATCTGGGAGCGCTAGGTTAGGGATGGTGGTAGCTCCATTTCGTAGCCAAGTTTCGCAAAGGAAAAGGATGTCAGGATTTTCATCTAGTAAGAGTGTGTTTACCTCTAGATGGTGTTTGGGAAGGGATCTGACGTTCAGCTGGAGTATCTTCAGGGACGGGGTTGTGGTTCTGTCACGGTGTTCCCATACATGAGAAGGAGTATTGGTGGAGAAGAGGCAGCTGTTGCAATGAAGTTGCGATTGGCCCATGGTGCCAGTAGTAGCGAGACATCTTTGGTTAAGGTTCATGGCAAGGAGTTCCTCGCGGTCATACCGTATGAGCCTGTGGGGTCTGGTTGGACCAGGGGGACTGGCGACTGGCGATGTCGTGGCGATGACGGGCGCAGACGGGCTTGCCTTAGGCGCTCCCGCTGCGCTCGTCCGCTGCGCTTCCGGTGACAGCACATGTTGTAGGGGGTAGGGGGGCGTGGCCTTCCGGGGGGCGTGGCCTCCGTCCTCGCCGAGATCGGCGTGTTTTGGTCAGCTTTCTTAGCCACGGAGCAGCGCTAAGTCTGCTCTTCACAGTGGTTTAAAAGCAGGTGAAAGCGCAAGCAGCGCGTGATGAACGTAAGTTTTCCAGAACAACACAGAAATATAAGTGACACAAATAACGGCGATTTTAAAACTCCCGGCTTCCGCCTCAGGAGTGTGCAGCTGTCAGGCTTGGGCGCTTGTAACTTGGCGCTTAAGTACGTGACGGGGGGGGCGTGGCCTTCCGGGGGTCGTGGCATCTAAGAAAAATATAGACTGTCAACATGCACACCTTCACACATTAATGCAGAGCCATATTTAACAATGTTTGACAGGCAATGAATGCATTATTCATAGTTATACTGGTTACCATAGGTTGTATATGGGTCTATATATAAGGCATTTACGCACCCTATTGAAGTAAGATGTGTACCACTGTCATGGGCTTGAGAAATACTCTTACAACAAGCATTCATTACATGTGCACATTTTGTCAACAGAATCTCATTGGAGTATTTGCTTAGGTGTAGTTAATTACATTAACATTTGCACAGGTTTGTGCACAGGCACTCAACGTTGCTTAACGGCTGCTTGTCTATTTTATCCTTGCCACATCAGTCGACAACAGTAACTGGGTGCGACATTGGTGTTGATTTGGACAGTTAAGCAGGACTTGCAGAACTTTTGATGGTTGTCTAGAATGATATATCTGGGGCTGTGTGAACTTTGACTACTCTGTCAATGCAACATTAGAAAGTCAGAAACATTTGACATGTAATGAGTTCAGGCGATTTACAGATAATTTCCTAATGGGCTGCATTATGCAGCACACATGGATGAGGCAATTCTAATTTAATTTTTAAAATGTGCTGGATGTTGTCCCTACATGCAAAAGGGTATTCAAACATGCAGTCCATTCATTATTTGTACATGGCTGCAAAGAGACTGCCCTGATGGTTCAACACCACCACAACCGAATGCAAATTTAAGCCCCATATATCTTTGTTACATATGTCTCAGCCCTGTGTGCTAGGACAAGACAAAGTGCTATGTGATTGAATGTTACACAACACCTGCCTCAGACCTTTCCTCATAGATTACCCCATACAAAGGGATATCTGAAAATGATGTGCCAATGTGTGCAGCAACATGCATTCACCATTTTCTTAGCATACTGAAAGGTGAATTTTTCATTGTATCACCCATCTTAAGCCTAAGTTTCTGAGCCATTGCATATTTGGGTACAGTCTCATATGACTACATCTGCTTTAGCATCACCAGGCTGGGTGTCTGCTCACGAGTGTTGTGTACATTCCTGGTGATATACAACAGTATGGGATATGACCATTTCTAAGGAAATGGATGTGTACAAATATGCTTGCAAATAGAGTGATATCTTGACATGTGTAGGGGTGACAAATACCTAGATGGCATGCAAGATCCAAACACCATTTAAAATGTTATTGTAGCGTTACAGAGGTAGATAATGCCACTTCACTTTAATACAATATTTTTTGTGGTGAGTCTTAAACAAGTTCATTAGCCTATGAGGTTGTGATTGGTTGTAGGATACTTCCAGGTACTGTACATGCTTGTTGGTATCCCTGATGCCCTGTACTCATGTGTCTGGCAGAGTTACTTGGTTGTTTGTATACACACAGTAAGTGTGATTGGATGAGGATAGTACCAGTTGACAATATAAATTGCCCTGACACACTCATGGTGGTGCATATAGGACATCCACACTGTGTTGTCATTGCATTGCCATCCTATCTGGCCTACACACACAATAGTGACCGATGATGTTTTCTCAGTTGTCTCATGGCTAACCTTTGTGTCAGTGTTTGTGTTGTGAGATCAGTACAGTGTTGAAATATGAATCATACACAGTGTTTGTAATGCAAGACTCTTACAAATGTATCATTACAGTTAAATATGTATGAGGTATAGTTGTAGTATCACCTGCAAGGCCGGACAATATGTGTATGATTGGTGTAAGATGTAATCTCTAAACTGTATTGATTCATCAGTTAGTCTGGCTCCCTTTTCCTTTGATTCTTCAGCCTCCCAACCGTCAAGTTGATCCTCATCACCATTATCATGCATCTTTGGGACTTTTTTCAGCAAACATATTTCCAGTGTGAGACAGTACACGAAGATATTTGAGTAGTGTGACCCAGCTACATCGAAGCACCATACGCACTTTTTCTTGAACCCTAAAGTCTTATGACCTGATGGACCTGATGGTGCCCAGGGCACAAAACAGCAAGCACATTGTATGTCACAATGATGGCCTATATGCAATCTGTAGCTGAGTGCACAAAACATTCTAGCATCCCAGGTCATGGTTTAGTTAGTGTCCTATTCTATGCTAGGTGATTGTTCTGTGTGACTACTTCAGTTTTCCTGATTGTTCACCTTCTAATTTCACAAAACAAGCATACAAGGTATTGGTGAAGTGATTGTTTATTATAATATTTCATAAGGTGAAAATATTGGTGCAAAGCTATACGTTCTAACAAAATTAGAGGTGACATTATGTGAAGAAGTTGTTGACTATTGCATCCCTCCTCAAAGTTGCTGCTGCAGAGGTGGAAAGTTGGCTCTGACCCACTACTTCCTCCACCCCAAAATCACAATTTTGCGTCTCTTCTATGCCATCAGGCAGAGGTGTATTTGTCCTTACACAAATGTTGTGGAGTATGCAACATACAAGTATAATTTGGCATGCCAATGCTAGACTATACAGGAGCCTTCCACCTGACATATCCAGGCACAGAAACATTGGGCCTTATTTATGAAGGCCTTGCGCTGCAGGTGCGTCACTTTTAACATGGGAAAAAGTGACGCACCGGTGGCTCAAGGCTTTCATAAATGAGGCCCCTTGATTTTAACACTCCAAATGTTCTTTCGACTATGGCCTGGGTGCAGCCAAGTGCCACATTGTAGTGCCTCTGTGCCTGTGTCTGTGTAACTGTGATTGGTGTTCACCCATGGCAATAGTGAATAGCCTTGGTCAGATGAAACAGAAAATGAAGAAAAGGTACATAAGTCTCATGATTTGTTTGAGAATTATGTTATTTAACTTTGTGTCCAATGTCCAACATTGTACATTCACCTTGCACACAGTGTGATACATGCAATTAAACTGCATCTATGCCATTAACTTTCCAATTGTTAACAGAATACACATCACCATGCTGCTATTGGCACCGTCCTCTGTGATACCTCCATATTGTTACAGTCAAAACTTATAGGTCCCTTTACAAACTTTTGTCACTCATCATCCTTATGATCACATGACAAATGGTAGTAGCTGTTACTTCCATTTGGAACAAAATGTAGTTACACTTTTGTTCTGGATGTACAAGTTTCAATGTGTCAGGCATAGACATGAAAGCGAATGTATTTGACCGTGTGAGTTTCGATCTAAACATGTTGGTGCACACTGGCCAAGAACTTCCCTTATAGATTACATGTTTGTCACCCCTGATTTTTTATCTTGGTTTTTCAAATGATAGATTTTGCCCACAGAATGGGGCCATCATAACGCCCTGGGCACTCTCGTGTTTCTACCCCACAAGGGCTTTGCCCGTAGCAGTAACTTAGCTACTATTACGCATCATTCCTCAGATGGCCTTCGATTAGTCTGCCGTTTGAAAAGTATATAAACAAGATTGGGAACTTCTGGAGCATGCATCACATGGAAAGGATAGTAAATCCCTCTGGGACACAATAAAGTTAATCCTTTCAAGGAATTCCCCTATCAATCCCCAACTCCAAAATAATATTCCTGGTGTAGACTAGGTCACCCATTTTGCTTCCATTTACCAAACGGAAGATGTGCCAAATTTGCCTGCTGCTCTCCTCAGTAGACTAGGGAATTCCTCCCCTTTTTTGTTAACTTTGGAGGAAGTCCAGTCGGCCATTCACCATAGTAAGGGTGGGAAAGTTCCAGGTCCAGAAGGGGTACTGATGGACTTGTTGAGATCCATGCCTGAAATCTGGGGCCTTCTTATCACAAATACATTTACCACCTCATTATCTTCTACTATTCTCCCTTCATGGTCCACCGCAACAATAATCCCCATATTTAAAAAGGGTGACCCTTTGTCGTCCAAGTGCTATCGACCTATTTCGCTTATTGATAGCATGAAGAAATCATCGGTAAAGTCATTTATGGTTGTTTGGTCGATTTGGCAGCTGATAAGGATCTACTTTCCGCCTTTCAATTTGGATTCCGCCCAAAAATAGGAACCATCGAACAATGCCTGAATCTGCCTCTGACCATTTCTAAATATACTAAAGCCAAGTGTTCCCCTATTTATTTAGCTTTTATGGACCTATCCACCATCTTTGATTCAGTGAACAGAACCAAACTCTAGTTAATGATGCTGGATCATGGTGGTTTACCAAACCCAGTCGCATCCCCAAAAATACTAGGATGGAGGTGAATTTTTTTTTAAGGACCACCGTGTAAACATAAGGCTGAAACACTAACTGTCCAAACCCTCGGTATTGCACTTTCATAGCCTTTCATACACAGATGTTTCCTCACTGTACTTGTCAAAAGAACTGTCAAGATGGGAGCGGTCTCTTCTTTTCCGCTTTAAAGCAGGAGCGATTTACTGATCTTTTTTCTTTGAAAAATTTTGTGATTTTGAGGGGAACTTAGTTTCCTCCTGCCCCAGCAATAATCAATCATCGCAATCTTTAATGCACTTTACGTTTTTTTTGTAATTTGCACAGCATACAACGAAGGCACTTTTTGAGACCCTTATTAAGGAGGCTTGGCCTCTGCCGCTGTAGACCTGCCATCCTCTACTTACAATCTCTGTGCTCTCCCAAAACTATCACGACCGTGAAAGCAGCACTATGCTGAGCTAGTTTTTCAGAATTGTTATTGAATAGTGTGGTTCTTTATGTAGTGTTGGCAAAAACACTATATTCCAACTGAGGATTTTGGGATGCATGGCGGACCCTACTCTAAGGTTTTTGTCCTCTTTCTATCTCCCCTTCATGAACTTTAAACGCAGTTCCTGCCAACAATACTATACTGCACATTGAAACTTGACTTATAATTTGTATCTCCTTGCTCATCCAAATAATGGATATCTGGTACCCTTCATGATCTGTTCTTAAACTTTGTCATTTTTTTATACAAGTATTTTTAACTGAGTGTCATTACAGTTATGTGTCTTATTTTCTACGTGCTTTTATGGTCTATTGTCCTTTAGATCGAATAAAGTTGAATTGATTGATTGATTGATTGACAAATGGCAGTAGCTGTTACTTCCATTTGAGACAACAATATAGTTCCACGTTTGTTCTGGATGTACAAGTTTCAATGTGTCAGGCATAGACATGAAAGCGGATGTATTTGACCGTGTGAGTTTTGATCTACACATGTTGGTGCACACAGGCCATTTTTGGGACTCCGTACATTATTAACTATATGTGTATGGAGGGTAGACATTAACATTGGCAAAAGGGTACTGCATATACTGCAAGGCAAGAAACCTTTGTGCAAATATATGCCATATCTTTGACACTGTTTGTTAGCCATTCATTGTGTTTTTGCATTCGCACCAGCAGTGCTGATTACACCTGTGACACACATGAGATGCTCATGTAGACATTGTTATTAGTTGTGATAGGAGATGTATTGTGTGTATGAGCGAGCACCTTGCTGCACGGTCTGGTCACATGGATGAGAGCTAGGGTGATTACGTTTCTGTACATTGTTTGCCTGTTGTGATGTGTGTATTTGATGTGTAATGTTAAACAGCATTGTTGAGCATGACTATTGCAGAACTAGAGTATGTGATTCATTTGGTTACTCATAGAAGTGTGCAATGTCACCTCTCCTCTTGCCCATGGGAAAGACTTATGGAAAACAAAGGTCACATTGAAATGGTTTGCTGTTCAATGTGAAGTGTGATTACATGAATGTCCTCGACAATATCTGGATGCGAACATGGTTCCTCATGATGTTTGGTCTGCCACTGTACATTGCTGATTGTGTAGAGGGCTGAGCTAAACTGAATGTAGAGCAAAGTGTTGTTATGTGCTTTACTTTGACATACACAAGATCCATGCTGTGCAGGGTCAAAATAATTACTACATTATGTATTTGCCTGACGGAGCAGCCACCATTGCCACATTGTGGACGTGTAATCTTGCTGTCTGAAGCTGACATTAGGTTATGGAGTACTTTTGTCATGCACCTTGCAATGTAAGCTGAGTTATTCCCTCTTACAATATGTGATGCAGGTACTAATCATGGTTCAGATGAGGATGTCCCCTGTGCTTCTGTAGCCTCAGATGTGATTCTGTAGGGTGGCACACCACTGGCACACTGTGCCATTGATGCAATAAATTGGATGTGTGCAGTGAGGTTGTAGTCTCAAATCACTTTGAGTGTTGAGAGGTAACAAATTGTTGATTAAAGACAATATTGCCATTTGCAAAGTGGGATGCCTTACTGCTTGCCTATTGGTATTTGCAAGGCGGTGGTAAAATGGCCATGTCTTCCACCGTAGTATCATGCTAGATAAGAGTCCCTTATTCCATAAGACTGGTTCCTGTGGACCACAATGTCTTACTGAATGTCAATATGTGTAATGGCAGGGCATAGGGTAAATCATGCTATACCGGATTGAGCCTGGAAGATTGGGACAGTTATGTTTTACATTCCATTCTTAAGTGTCATCTGTAGCTGGATGTCATTGTAAGGTCAAAGACGGAACTGCTCCAATGTGCAGGATTACAAAACACAAGCAACAGAACTCAAAAATAAACTCCTGATCCGACAATATCCCACGCCTGTGATTGACAGAGCAATGAAAAGGGCACGCAACAACCACCGAGAGGCCCTTCTGGATGAGCAAGCACAAAAGGAGCCAAACAAAAGACCAATTTTTGTGACTACATACACGACACACTCCAATGAGGTCACTAAAATTGTCAATAGACACTGGCGAACCCTTGTATGTGGCAGCCGGAATTTTGAGAAACCCCTCTTTGCCCACAAGCGAAGCCGGAACCTCAATGATATCCTAGTCCATACACATCCCCGAGAAATGGAAGCATAACAACCAAAACTGCATTGGGTACAAGGCCACCACCCTTGTGGAAACTGCAGTAGCTGCCACTTAATGAAAAAAAGCCAACAACTGATATTCAGGAATGGCAGCATTTGGGAACAACGAAAATTCACCAACTGTAACAGCAAACATGATCACGTGCCCCTGTGGTCTCAAATACATAGGGATGACGACAAGACCTGCCAAAATCTGAATAAATGAACATAAGAGCAATATCATGTGCAAAAAGAGTACAACTAAAATGGCCACCCACTTCCTGAATGAGTTGCACTGTGTGAATGATCTACATTGGACAATCATTGAACAACTGAGTCCGGAGAAAGACCTTTTGGAAAAAGAGCAACATTGGGTGTTTAGGTTGGGTACTCATGCCAACGGGCTCAATGATGACATTCCCTGTGGACAACTGTCCCAGTGAACTGGTCTTCTCCACAGGACTCTCTTTTGAACCCCCGTTTTTTCCATTTAAATTACATAACCAAGCTATACCACATGGGTATACAGATCTCCTGCTAACATTCACTGAACCTAAGTAGATAGACAAGTATGCGGGTATAAATATTATCCCAGTTTTTCAATGTCTAGGTGGAGTAATAGTGACACGGATTTGCCCCATGGTGATTTATAAGAGACCACCAGTGGTGGCTAGACACTTCTATTTTTCTCTGCCTTAATGTGCCTGTTGGCTATACATAATACTACACAGACCAATCCTCCTGTCATCAAGGAAGGTCGGCTCCCTTTTAATTAGTATGACTCTTTTAATATTGAACCACCATTTGGCTTTACACGTACAACTAAGCACCTACTGATTGGTAGTTTGTAATGCGCATGCGCGCCCACTATACACTTCATCTGTGAACGCCCGCAGTGTCCTCAAATCTTTATCCGAACGAACTACTAAGAAACCTGCAGTGTGCATGCGCCGCTCCGAAGCGGAAGCACGCAGCACCACCTCCACACCCATTGGTTTTTAAGAGGAGTAGTGGCGAATTTGGGCGCATGCGCATTCATACTATATGATCTGGTTCTATTCGGGGTTTCCAATACACGCATTGTTTTAACGCACCTACACAGGTGCTGGGATTTTACCAATGCCTTCACCCAAAACCGGAATCACCATATAAGGCCATAGCTGCTTCCGTTTTTCGACACTTTATGAATTTTGGAGGTCGCATATTAGGCGATTTCTGAATGGCTATCACTATCAACGGAGCCACGGCCAGGGGTAGTCTGATACAGGGATTCTCCTGCTGTTTGTAAGTACGGCATAGCCGAACCAGATCGGAAGGTTGCTTTTACAACTGAACCAAGTAAGTAATCGAGGACCACCAAGATTATGACATTTTGCTTCAGTTTTGTGTTTCTACCTTCCTTATGTCCAGGTTGCTATTTAGCACAACACCCCGTCCTGGAGGCTCATGGTGCTAACAATTTGTTTGACAGCAGTATGCACTACTTTCTTTCCTCTGTGAAACCTAATGACAATGGGGCATATTACCAAGAAATAGCGATAATTATCGCTATTGCTTGGTTAGCGTGAAAAAATTACAGCTGAGCTGCGGCAATTTTTATCGCAGATAAACCTTGGTATTACCAAGGTTTATTGCAAATGCGATAGAAATCGGCCTCAATGCATGAATATCGCTGAAAAGTCAGCGATATTCATACATTAGCGAGCTAATGCTCTTAGCCATGTTATCCACCTCCCATTGGATAACATAACTAAGAACTGCTCAGGGCAGGTGTTAGCTTTTGGAGATATTCGCGCTTAGCGCGAATATCTCCAAAAGTTGGTAATAGGAGATAGCGATGTTAGCGACTGTTTCCAGTCGCTAACATCTTGGCACGCCCACTTTGCATGTCATTAGTGATAAATATCACTGACATGGAAAGTGGGGCCCAAGATGGTCGCTATCGCCTACTAGCTGTCGCTAACTGGTGTTAGCAACAGATAGGTAATAGGGAGATCATTTTATCTCCGCTTTCTTGGCTTTTAAAGCCAAAAAAGCAGAGATAAAGCCCCTTGATAATATGCCCCATTTATCCTGGAGCACTGCACCATCCCTGCAGCTATTTGAATAGAGCGTGTGTTTTATGTTATGTGTGTGTCTGTCTTGCGTTGGTCTTTTTTTCCTTCCAGGGCACCTCACAGGAGTAGCATGACAAATTTTGTCTAGATAGTGTTGCCCTCACATATATTTTTCTAGGTCACTGAACCAACGACTGAATATTTTTAGTAATATAATACCATTTGTCCTTTTGTGTTCTTTTTCCTTTTCTATTACAGATATTCATTGCTGATGTCTACGAAATATAAATAAAAATAGGTACACATTAGTTTCGGAAAGCTGAATTAAACAATTTATGTCTAATACAATGTATTTTTGATGTGAGTAAGGTGGGTATTGTGCAGCCTCGTCCTGAAGAAGATGCTTTGCATCGAAACATGGTGACGCACTCATGAGGTGTTGTACATTATCATACATATACACCTCGACACCCCTTTTTTAATAGAGCCAGCAAAGAGGCCCATTAACATTTACTAGACTTCACGTGCCAGGCTCTTTTTAACCTTTTTTTCACCATTTATCACTTCAAACCCACCACTCACTTAACAACGTAACCCCTCCGCACACCACACATAGTCATCAATCTAAGTGCTCCCACGTATTTCGTCAGATAGCAGCACGCCGCATCCCGTAGAGGGGTGCGAAGACCCCGATGATGAAGCATGACACCAAGGGTCCTTTTGGTGTGTGAGGGTTAATAAAAGAACACTGAGTGCTCTCCACCACTGTGGTGATTACTCTAGTAACATTCTTTGTGTGGATTCTTTCTGTTTATGTAAATTGTAGTTGGGGAGACCGAATCCACCCCTCTTTTCTCCTCTCACTTTATATTGTATTCATCTGTAGCTGGGTGTCATTGTAAGGTCAAAGGTGTAACTTAATAATTGTACCTCATAGTTTTTTGGGCATGTGACCGCAAAAACAGAATTTATCAATGCTTGCTGTATAAACCTTTGTTAGATACAAAGACATAGCAACAGCAGGACAGAATGATAGCAGACTGAATGAGTGAGGAAGGAAAGGTAAATGAAGCAGGATAGAACTTAAGTACACATGTAACATAGGCCATTGTTTATTTATTATTTATTTATTTTGCCATTTGTAAAGCGCTCTGCAACCCTACGGGCATCCTGGCGCTGGGTACCTAGGCTGAAAAAAAAAAAAAAAATACTGTGCAGCAGATAGGGGACAAGGACTCAAGATCTAAAGATTTGAGTTTTTCGGGAAAAGCCATGTTTTTACCTTTTTTCGAAAGGGCAGTAGATCACTTGTTTTTCTAATGTCAATAGGTAGGCTATTCCATAATTGAGCTGCCGCTTTACTAAAAGCTCTACCGCCAAGGGTTGTTTTTTTAATCCTGGGTACATTAACAAGATTTAAGGAAGAGGATCGAAGAGATCGGGTGGGTTTGTACCAGTTAAGTTTGTTTTGGAGTGGTTGGGGGCCTAGTCCATGCACTGCTCTAAAGACAATGCAAAGGGATTTAAAAAGGATCCTCTGATGAATAGGCAGCCAATGTAGGTCAGCCAGGGCAAGGGTAGTAGATGATCTTCGTTCTCGAGACAATGCCAGCTTTGCTGCAGCCGCCTGGACACTTTGAAGCCTGGAAATGAGATATATAGGAGATTCCAATAAGAGTGCGTTACAGTAATCCAGGCGGCTGAGGATGGTACTCCTGACTATGGTGGCTCTAACCTGTAAAGGCAGGAGGGGCAGCAGCTTGCGGAGTCCTCGCATAAGGGCAAGGCAGCTACTGACCTGTTTGTTGACATTGGTTTCAAGGCTCAGCCTATTATTAAATGTGACTCCAAGATTCCTAACTGAGTTCACTGGTACTGGGGAGTTCCCCAGCTCAGGAGGCCATAAGTCTATGGGTAAGACCTTGGGTATTCCTCCTATCGAACAGTGTAATATTTCCGTTTTGTCACTGTTGAACTGCAGTGAATTCTGATTGAGCCAAAGCGTCATTTCCAACATACAGGCATGAAAGGTCTCAAGGGAGTCAGCCTGAGCACCATCAAGGGATATCATCAACTGCGTGTCGTCTGCGTAATTGATTACGCTGACGCCATGGGTTTTGATGATGCTTATCAGGGGTTGCATATATATATTAAAAAGTATAGGGCTAACGGCTGACCCCTGTGGGACCCCATGTGGGACTTTGACAAATTTTGACTGAAATGGAGGGATGGCTACCGCTTGCCACCTGTCTCTCAGGTAGGAGCGGAGCCAATCCAGCGCGATTCCCCCGACTCCAATATTCCTCAATCTTGTCAGCAGGATGTCATGACTTACCGTATCGTATGCGGCGGACAGGTCCAGCAAAATTAAGGTTGCTGAGTTTCCCCTGTCCGTCCGCATTCGTAGGTCGTCCAGAACTGTCACCAGAGCTGTCTCTGTTCCGTGAGCAGGTCTGAATCCAAATTGCTCCTCTTCCAGGATGTTGTTGGTTTCCAGGAAGAGGGCTAGTGCCCTGCTGACCCATCGCTCTAGGATTTTGATAGGGTAAGGTAAGAGCGATATAGGTCGGTAGTTTTTATAGCAGTTTGGGTCAAGGTTTGATTTTTTCAATAATGGGGTAACAATCGCCAGTTTCCAGTCTTTTGGTACGGTGCCCGTATCGAGGGATTGGTTGCACAGCTGATGCAATACTGGGAAGATTTCTTCCCTGAACTCCTTTGCTATTTTGTGGGGTAAAGGGTCCAGAGGGGATCCCGATGTCGTGTTATGGGCTTGTTTTATGAAATCTTCCTCTGTAGGGGTCTCGAAGGTATTTAAGAAGGCCTTTGGTTGTGAGCATCTTGTGTTTGTCTCCCGATATTCCGAGAAGCTGTTGTTATTATCTATCAGTGGCGGACTTGGCGCATCTTTCAGTCCCTCAATGATTTTTATAATTTTCTCCTGGAAGAATAGAGCTATGCCATCACATAGTTCTTGCGAAGGCTTAATTTGGCTGTCTGCACAGGCAGGAAGGGATAGCTCTTTGATGATCTTGAAAGTGTCACGGGATTGATTGGGACTATTTAAAATCAAATCTGCAAAGTGATTTGCTTTGGCTAAGGAGATTTCTTTCTTATAGTGTACTATTGTAATTCTCCATAGGGTTTTCTCCTGTTCCGAATAGTTTTTTCTCCAGAGCTTCTCCGCCCTTTTACAGGTGGATTTCAATTCTCTCAGTTTATCCGTATACCAGGGTGCGGTAGGTTTTCCTCTTTTTCTAATAATTTTCAGGGGTATAACATCATCTAGTTTCTTGGTTAGTTCTTTGCACATTGAGAGATAGTTGGTATTGACATCGCTCTCCGGGTTGAACGATGTTCCTATTCGGCTAAGGTCAGATTTTCCTTCCATTTTCCTTTTCTGCAAGCTTTTCCAATTACGACCAAAGAAAGACCTGGTCTGCACTTTAGTAGATCCTGTATTGCTCGGGGTGTGAATGTAAAATAGGAGAAGATGGTGGTCTGACCAGCCTACTGGCAGAGCTGTGCCCATAGTAATTGTGTCCTCTGCGGCGAATATCAAATCCAGAATGTTTCCGTGCTTATGTGTGGGGGTAGTTATCCACTGTTTCAGCCCCACATTGCTGCAGGATTGAATAATATTTAGAAAGGCCGTATGAAGTTGATCGTTGTCCCAGAGATTAAAATCTCCCAGGATCAGTAGTCTACTGTGAGAGATAGATATATTATTAATGACCGCAATCAGTTCCTGCTGTTGCGTGACATTAATATGGCCCGGAGTCCTATAGCAGATTAGGCTCGTGAGGCAGTGACCGGAGTCATGTTTGAATGAGACTCCAAGAATTTCGGCACATGAGATTGTATCAACATCCAAGGTTGCAATGTTTAGCTCTTCCTTGAAGATGATTCCCACTCCTCCTCCCCGTCCTATATTCCTGGGTTTGTGTATAATCTTGTATCCAATGGGGCAGGCTAGCCCTAGTTCTAATTCCATTCCCGCTGCCATCCAGGTTTCGGTTAGGAATAAAATGTCTAAGTGGTTGGTCTCAATCAATAGCTGTATTTCAGTGGCATGTTTCGGGAGTGATCTGACGTTTATTAATCCACTACTTAATTTTCCCTTGCTTATCTGCTTGTATCCAGCGTGCGTTGGCGGGATAGATCTATCGTCAGGGAGTACTTTGGTTTTCAGGAAAGATCTGGGCGGAAGGGAAGTAATATTTGGCAGACGCCTATGGCAATTGGGACAGAAGTTCAAATCCTTATATACTGAATTTGGGGCAAGGTGTAGACAATTGGCGACATCTGCCAGCGGATTTAGCTGCATTAGCATTTCCCTACTGTAATTAAGATGCACAAGGAATGTGAGGGATGGAAAGACTCAAGCTTGAAAAATGGTTTAGGTGATACACATCTTATTACAAATACTGAATTAGTCTAAGTAATTTTGAAAATGTGCATATCATATTTCACGTCAAACTGAGTGATGAATGGAAAAGCAAGGGACTGAAAGAAGGCAAAGTAAGCTTGGATGAAGGTAAGGAAAACATATGGTAATGTAAGATGGTAGGAAGGGACAATGGAAGGGATTGAGGGAGATTATCCAAGTGGACACTCCAAAGTTAATTAGAAATTGAAATTGGGAAACAGCAAAACAAAATAAGTACATAAACAATGACAAGGGCAGAAAGGTAGGAGGTGAATAAAATATTGAGTGAATGGAACGAAAAAGTAGGTGAGGCACATGGAAATGGAGGACATAAATCAAATATTGGAAAGACTTCCAGAGTTCAAATAGGTAAGGTATGAAGTAAGAAAATATCACTGGCAAATGTGCAGTTTTGAACATTATTTAAATTGTATAGCTGCAATAACCATCATTGTCAAATATTGGACTAAGGGAAGCTAAGAACCCAGGCACTTGAATGGTAAGTGTTGATATCAATAGGCCCGATTCACAAAAGTAATCTGAGACAAAATCCTAATCTTACGACTTTGGGTATTAACAAAAATCATTGAGGAGTAGTAAAGGTAGGACTTCTAACTTTAGTACTCCTAAACTGAGACAAAGTCCTAACTTTATGACTTTTGGTATTCACAAAAGGCATTTAGGAGTAGTAAAGTTAGGATTCCTAACTTTACAACTCCTAAACTTTACGACTTTCGGTATTCACAGAGGGCATTTAGGGCAGAGGTGTATGAGGGTGATCCGCTGATGGTAGATCCACTTCCTTCTACTGCACTGACTCTGTAGTGGTGGTGGTCTTCTTGGTGCTCCGAGTTGCAGTCGCAGAGGCTCAATGACATCGTTGAGATTGCCAAGGATGAACTGGGATTGTCTTTCTTATATACAAGTATTTGCAGCATTTTTAAGAATGGGACATTTCTGACATTAAAAAACTGCTGCTAACAGGACTTAGCAGCAGTTTTATTTTTGAGAGATGTACAAGGAAATCCTTGTCAATATCGTGCTGTGTACTTTATAGGAGTTTTTACATGGAACGCCTACCTTGCATTTCTTTTTCGGTAAGTCAAGCTAACAGAAATGGCGCTAACTGGACTAAGCCACTGTAGCATTAAAAAATGTATTCTTCGGTGGCTTTAAATACTTTCAATATGCCCCTAGGTGTCCAATAGCACCATCACATGGACAAACACCTAGCATAGGTGATGGAAAACAATTAGTTTGAGACATTTTTGGAACAATTATACTACCAATAGAAGACAATGGAAGGTGTTTTAAACAATGAGAAAAATAAAACACTGTCAACAGTTGTGGACAAATTGGCAACCAGTACTTCTGGAGCTTTATTAGTGGAAAATAAGGAATTTGTGGCTAATAGATCAATGGTTTTACAGAATTGCCAAGCATTACACATTTTGCTCACAGAAAAGGGTCTGTGAAATGCTGAAAGCTCAACATTGCTGTTCATACATACCTGATAACATTTTAAGAATTAATTTAATTTCTGATATGAAACCTGAGTTAGAACCATTAGAGACACCAAGTGTTTTTGAAAATTTAGGGAATGGATTTTCTGACACTGGTAAATGGTTTGTAACCACCGGAGGATACATTCTTAAAGCTATATTTCTGAAAATATTAATAGTACAGGGGACACAGTCAGAACAATGCGGGCAGAGCCACACGTGTTCCAACTATGCAAGCGCTAACACGCTTGCCTTAACCATGCATATGCCTTAAACGCGCATATGCATAGTTAAGGCAGTGTGCGGTCTAGCTGCTGGCTGTAGCTCGACAGAAACAGGCAGACAGCCAGAAGAGAGGATGCAGTGAGGTAAGTGGGCCTGGGGCTGGTGGGTGTAGTTTGTATGGGTTGATATTTTTCAGGTGTGGGGGGCTAAGGTCGTTTTCCGGGTAGCGGGGTCATTTTCAGGGCTTGTGGGGTAAGGGTCGTTTTAAGGGCTGGGAGGTCGGGCAGTTTTCAGGGCTGGGAGAGGGTCAGGGTAGTTATTAGGACTGGGGGAGGGTCAGGGTAGTCTTAAGGGCTGGGGGAGAGTCAGGGTAGGTTTTTAAATTTGTAGTTAGGGTATTAGGCCATTAGGCCTAAGGGCAATGGAAGGGGTTAGGGTCAGAGTGGGGGTGGGAGGGGGACAGGTATTTAGACCTCAGGGTGCGGGACAGCAAGGGTTTTGTAGCTTAGGGCAGAGGGAGAGAGGTTGTGACCGTACCCACGCATACCCCTTTACCATTCATGCCTTTGCCACAAAATTGCACAGTAAAGGCATGCACAGTAAAGGAATGCGTGGTTAAGATGTATTCATGGTTTGGGCAACGTGGTGATATGCAGAATTGATGTGTAAGCTTTAATGAAAAATAAATGCGTTTACATACATAACATACCATATTTATCCATACTAGGCCTCAAACTTTTAAAGTAACATTGCCTGACAAGCTGACCTGACTAGAAACGCTAAATGTGCACAAAATGTTTATTCCCTGCCTTTTCCATGAACATGGTTTTCATTATAAATAGTTGCATAAATGTTTCCTACATTTCCACAGAATGTTTCTACTTGCACAAAGATCTCTGTTACAAATGATAAGTAATTAGTATTCTAATGGGAGTAATGAAGATTTCATATATGAAGATGCAGCATTCGTAAAGAGAATGACTGGATACTGTGCTAAATATTTTTCTTTCCCTTATATTGATGTTTCAACTTCTACATAGACCACTATTAAACAAATGAATAAACTTTATATATTGGAAGATTAGAAATGTAGCTAATATGTGGGAAAGTGGACCTGAATGGGAGAATGACTGATGCTGGTGCAGGGTATCTGCTCTTAGAACAGAACTATGTTTGGAAACATAGAACATCAGTATGTAGGTATGTGAGTCAACATACCACCTCAGTAGTAATAGTCTGAGCTCAACTAGGTATAGTGCCTTTCTTGCTTACCTAACCTTAGCGGAGAGAAAAACACCTTGGCATCCCAGAACACAACATTCTCCACCCTCTCAGCGATCACAGTAACCTTTCAATATCTCACTTGTACTTGTCCACAATAAGATAACCAGAAAACACGGAGGAAGTTTAGAATATTTATTTAAACTACAGTACTCTGCAATGCAGTAAAAATGTCTCAATTAGAAAACAAATGCACACTACAAAATACCAGTAGCATGATTAGTAATCCATATATCCTGCAAAGCCCCGTCATTTTATAAGACCGTATAACCTAAACCTCCCTCCCTTGCTAAAGAAGCTAAATGATTACATATCAAAGATCTCTGGGATTAATGGCATACCATGCACCTTAGCATTCACAGATGGATGTTGTACATCTCAGCAGACGAAGTGCTCCTGTCTCAGAATTCTTGTTTTATGTGTGTGTTTTTGATTCCTGTGCTCATCTATATGAAAGGACATGTATGCACAGAAATAACATCTGCATTCTCGTATTATGCCTAGGTGCTAGTGCCTAGCCAAAAAGAATAAACAGGGACATTGTTGTTTGACCTCGTCTATGGTGGTCAGACCAAATCCCAGGAAAAGAACAGAATGCATAAACATATGCAGGTTCCGTGTGACTGTAAAATATGGCACAAAGGCAAGCATGTCTATCTAGTAATGTGTGCAAAGGAAAATTAGGCCTACAATGTGCACAGTTAGGCTAACAAAAGGAAAACTACAATGGACCTTCCAGGAAACACAAGACACCCTCCCTTTGGTCAGGATAATAGCACTTATAAAGATACTACATATGATAAATGTAACCAGGAAGCAAGTACACTCAAAGAACTGTTCCAGAAATGTGAGTTATTAAAATATAAATAGCAATAGTAAGTGTCAATTTGGAAAAAATGATCAAATCAAGGTGATTCCGGGGAATCCATAATGTTACTTGCCATTTCGTAGGCCAAAGACCATGAAGGGATCCGACTCCGTACATAGCAATTGGTCCACCGCCCAAGTCACTTACTTCAAAGAACAAACATGATCTCTGGTCTCAGCCGATGCAGTGGAACACAGGTTACATGCAGGTAAACCAGGCAGGTCTAAATGTCAGAGACCAATCAAGATCCAGGTCCCATAGTAGAGGCAATTTAAAGATATGATTAATACGCTCATGAACATTTTGGAATGATGCCAGTTCTGGAACACCCACAAAAGAAGCACCCATTGCGGGGAAGCAGGAACAGGACAAGAATGCCACAAAGGAGGAATAACAGCAATGGAAATCCTCTGAATACACTAAAGAAAATGGAGTGAATGAAAGACAGTATTACTACAAAGATGGTCGGAAAAGAACTAATGATGAAAAGAACTAATGACGCCGGAGCCTACAACCATAAAAAAGTGGATGAGGCTTGCAGTACTAGAGGAATTAAAGATTTGATGCATTAAATCTCTGCAATGCAGAGGAAGGTTAGTATTTACCAATGAGTGTACTTTACTGGAAGTTCTTGCCACCTGGAATTCGAAGGTCTCGTGAGCAGCTGTAAGACCTACTTCTTGCTAAAACAATAATGCATTGAGTCAGCTCAATTTATTGAAATCTGCCTTGAAAGTCAGTATGGAAGGCCAAAATGAGCTATCTACTATCCCATGTGGAGGAGTAAACAAGATATTCTTGCAACACGTGACTAACTGGGAAACGGACAAAATATAAGTGACTCTAGCTCTCATTCCGCAATAGTCTAGATCACTAAGCATGAGATAACTCCTGTTAGAGAATGAAAGGAAGAATTGCAGGAACCAATAACATGCCAAATGGCAAGGTGTATGTCCGACAGGAGAGCTGTGAATTTTAATATGTTTAGAATCAAGTGAATTTTCGACAGTAGAGTCACATTCTTCACCAGTGATAAGAATATCCTTGTCAATACGTTCACAACGGTGGGTCATTATGACATCTGTTGTAGAAGATATAATATTAAAAACAGGTATCGTATCAGGCAAGTTGTCAGCAGAGAACTCAGCCTCCCCCTCCCTTAGCCAGAGGAGTAATCAGCATCGGTAGTGCTTTCAGGCTGCAAAGAAAAGTCTTGCAAAAAGAAACTGCTATTTTGCTGCATACTATGAAGTATCAGCCATATGGTGTGGTTTGACATGTTCAATAGAGACAGAGTGATTGCACTTATAACCAGGGAAAGGAGGCAAAATCACAGTGTGTGCACTTTGAAGGCAAGGATCGGAACAGGAGCACAGTACAAAGTGCAGAGTTCCTTTTAAATGGCCACCTTCTCTCAAACCAGATCTCTGATTTTTGGAAGCCAGCCAGAAGCTGAAATTTGATCTGCAGCACTGGAAGAGTCAGACCTTGGCAAGTGTTTGTGAGATTGAGTGTCACAGAATTTTTTGTAGGTCCTGTAAGATAGCACAATTGTTATCTACGTCGAAGATTGCAGCAGCTGCCACAGCGTCTGGACCATCATAGTCCGAACATATATCTGTATGCCAAAAAGCACTTTGTATGAGGTCCCCCGACCCAGAGATCTTTTAGGGAGGTCATTCAATGCATATAGATGGTGCAACTTTACGTACCCTGTACCTAATACTTTAGAAGGTCAGGACTGCTTTAAGTCAAAGTTCATTCTCTTCGCAACAGAATTGCCCTTGGGTATATACTGAGAAGAAAATACACTTGCACACCATGGACTTCATCGAATCACAGTACGCTTTAGAAGCGAATGCCGGACCTTGATCTGAGTGGAATGCACAACAGCCATATGTCCCGATAAAAGTCTCAAATAACAATTCGAGCATCAGACGAGTGCTGTGGCCAAACCCAGAGGAATCTAGAGCATGAATCAACTGTAACCAAAATATATTTAAATGCAGTATCCAAAATCAGTGGGCCCACAACAATCTAAATATATGCAGCCAAAAGGCTGGTTGGAAATAAACAGATATGCTTGTAGAGGACAAGACACAGCGGGGTAAATAACTGCAACTAATACTAACCTCAAGGCGATAGAAATGTGATGTTCGACACGGTCAGCCATCCAACCTTGATAGCGAGGCTGGAAGAGTGTGGAGTTAAAGACAAGGCTAGGGACTGGCTAATTTCCTACTTGGATAATCGTCAACAACGTGTGTCGCTCCCTCCCTTCAGCTCAGAGGAGCGGAGAGTAGGACAAGGAGTACCGCAGGGCTCAGCCATCAGCCCTATACTCTTTAACATTTACCTCCGCCCATTAGTCCAGCTTATTAAATCCTTTGGGATCTCTGCATTTAATTATGCAGATGATACCCAGCTGGTCTTTTCGCTGGAGGGACAGGATGCGGTCCCACTGGAGACTTTTCACCGATGTATGCAGGCCACAGCGGATTGGCTCCGTTTGAACTCGTTACAGTTCAACGGTACCAAAACTGAGGTTCTGCATTGTTCCGGTGATCGAATTCCCAGGAACCTCCCAGACGACTTCTGGCCCCCGTCCTTCTCGGAGACGGTGTCTGCCACACATTCGGCGCGTAATCTGGGGGTCACTTTTGGGCCCAATTTACAGCTGGATCTGCACGTAAACAAGATCACGTCTACGTGCATGATGCTTATCCGGATGTTGCGCAAGGTTCTACCTCTCCTTCCTGAGCAAGCCAGGTCCGAAGTAGTGCGGAGCACAATTCTAAGTCGACTCGACTACTGCAACGCACTACTATTGGATGCCCCTGTAACACTACTGGGCAAGCTTCAAAGGGTACAGAATCTGGCGGCTAAACTCGCTCTGTCCCGCCCCTATTACAGCTCGGCTACAGCAGCACTACAGGAACTCCATTGGCTGCTGATTCACCTTCGTGTTCGCTACAAAGCCGCATGCATAGTGTTCAGAGCTATTCATGGCTTGGGACCTATTCCGCTGCAGAGAATGTTTGCTTGGTATCTTCCAGGTCGAGCACTACGCTCCTCGTCATCCAAGCTGTTAGTGGTCCCGCGCTTCCAGAGAGTGAGGATGGGTGGCCGATCGTTCAGAGTAGCGGCGGCCAAACTCTGGAACTCTCTACCACTATCCCTCAGGAGCCTTGAGGCTCTCCCAGCCTTTAGAAAGGCGTTGAAAACCCACCTCTTCCCGAGGATAGGCTAGTCGCTGAAGCTGCTGTTGGATCAGGGTTCAAAGCGCCAGGATGCCCTTGGTGGTGACAGGCTGCGCTCTATAAGTATACCACAATTACAATTACAATTACAAAGAGAAGGAAAAGTGACGAAAGGTCCATTAGCGGCAAAAAACCTTACTTTAGTCAGCCTAACATGACTTTTTTGCCTCTAGAGGCAAAAATAGCCTATAATCTACATCCAATGAAAAATAGGAAATAAAAACAGTGGAATGCAGAATGGAGCAGCCAGGGCCAAGCGCAGCACAGATCAACAACTGACTTCAGAAGTCGGTTAAGTAGACCATGCACAACCCCAGATACCTACTAACCTCTCCAAATTAGAACAAATGGCACCCGCCACAACAACCGCCCTCGACCCCTCCACCCCGAACTACCTGAAACCACACAGCCCTAACTCCTCCACCATCACCCTCTCCCAACCTCTCACCTAAAGCATAGAGAAATTTTAAACACAGACTGATCAGACAACACCCAGACACACTATTTGCAGACATATACAATTGCACCTTCAAAGGCCAGCAGAAAGTGGATTTTATTTTCCATACTGAATGCCCAGCGAATTGGATCAGCATTCTCAAAGTTCATCTCCTCATATCCAAAATAACTAACACGCCCTCAAAGTTGCTAATTGACGCTTTCAATCCCAAATCACTCACGCGTAACAGCAACACCCCTGCGACCATCTACACTAACGGTACAGTCATGATCCAAGCCAACAACAACAACCTAGATGCATTCGACTACCTCTTCCCCATGCTTCGTAAAGCCCTCAATGAGTCACGCCACTCACTCCAGAACTTTTCCCCTTCACCCGAAGGAATGAACCCTCTTGAGACAACACAGACCTTCCAATCTACCTTTCCTCTCTCTACCACCCCCTGGAAATGCACAATTCAAAGCTACCAGTCAATGCTAATCCAAGGCACATCATAGGGGAGACATTACAACCCCCAGACAAACACCCTCACAAACAGCTACTGAACTGAACCCCCAAATCAAAAACCCCCAGCTCTCTCCCCCCATTTATGCGCCTGAGACACCCAACGGAAACTAGACAAGACTCCACACACCCCATGTCCAAGGCCACCCACAGGCATAACAGAGGCTACACAATCTCCAAAACACAATCTCCAAATCCTAAGTCCCTCGCTTCCACCAACAACCCCACCCAGGACAGTCAAAGCCCGGACACTCCCTCACCCCCCTCCTGGGAGACGATGCAGAGACTTGCTCTATTAGAAAGCCAGCTAAAACATATAATAATGGACCTTAACAAAATCTTTCTGAACCTCACCTCTCGCCAGAGATCTCGCCAACGCCGAAACACCACACCCATAACCAATAACACCAATCACTCAGGACCTCACAGGACTCCCTGGCCCAGATGGAACACATCCCCCCTCTCGAAGAAAATGCAGAGACTCGAAAGAACGAAAGCCTCAATGTCCGACAGAACTTGTCTCCTCTTACTGCACCTACCCTACTACCACCCTAAACTCCAAGATCCAGGTTATCACTGGCTTTGGTAGAAACTGTCTCCCCTGCCTCCCACCCAAAATGTCAAGACCCCCAGCCTTCCTCTCCTCTATTCCAAGGCCCCCCAATGGAGAGATTCAACAACGAGGGGAACTCCACCAAATGCATGCTTGTCAACTGCAGATCAGCCACGAAACATGCAACGGAACCAGCAGAAACTATCCTGGATCCATGACATTGACATCACGTTCATCACCGAAACATGGATGAACAAATCGTCCCTCCCAGACATGGACAGGCTTGTACCCTCGGGTTCCCAAATCCTTAATAAAGACAGAACAATCCAAAGAGGAGGGGCCATTGCAATCATCCATAAGAGCAACATCTCCATATCAGAAATTGACTTCCTCAATTACAATGCGTTTGAATGTCTAACTGCCTCCATTAAGATGAGCAGCAACAAACCACTATGTTCCCATCTCCTCTACCATCCCCCTAGCAAAGTCACCGCTTTCGGAGAACACCTCTCCGACTTGATAACCCACTGTGCACTTCAAAACTGTAACAGTATGATTCTAGGTGACCTCTACTTACACTGGAACGAGGTGAACAACCTGATGATACAAACCTTAAACGATCTTCTACACAACAATAACCTAATCCAACACTGCACAGAACAAACCCTCAACAGAGGATCAATGCTGGATGCAGTTATTGCTCAAGAAGACACTGTCTCTATTGATCTTCTCCTGCCTGTAGACTGGTCCGACCACCGCATCATCCTCTTCCATATAAACCTAATGACTCATTGCCAGCCCCACACACAGGAACACACCCACTGGGTGAGAAATCTAAATCAAATACCCCTTATTGACCTGGAAAAAAAGGTAAGCATACTCCTCCCCATCGATACTGACATTCTCTCCACAACCGAACTCACCTCCCAATACAACACTACTATGACTGCCATCTTAGACCAACTTGCCCCGTGCAAACAAAAAAGGGTAAGGAACACCCCATCTAGATCATGGTTCAATATAAGCATAAACTCTGAAAGAAGAGAAATAAGAGCTAATGAAAGACTCTGGCGGAAAAACTCGTCCAATGCACCACAATTGACTCAAATCAGTACGCAGGAAATATAATGAACACATCAAGGATGGAAAAAAGACCTTCTTCTGCTGTGCTCTTGACAATGCAAAAAACAGGCCGAGAGAACTCTACAATCTAATCAGACAACAAACCTCCAAGCCCCCGCTTCATCATTCCAGGCCTCCAAAGACCTTTGTGACACCTCTGCCATTTTCTTCAAGGACAACATCACAAAGATTGAGCTCTCTCTGGGTGACCACCCCCCCTGCAGCAGCTCCCTCACTGAGACAGAAGGGCCTACACACAGGCTCCACCCAAAAAACTGGAAATCCTTTGATCCCATCTCTGTAGCTGAGATCGAAAAAATGATTTCCTGCTCCACCCCCTCCTCTCATATCTTGGACCCCATTCTAGGCAAACTAGTCAAAAAGCTTAAAGGCACACTAGCCCGATCTGGACCACAATTTTAAATAGCTCCCTGAGAACTGGAGTCATGCCGAATTGTCTCAAAATCGGCCAAGTCACACCCCTAATAAATAAAACAGGATCAGGAAACAATGATCTTACCAACTTCCGACCCGTCTCCAATCACCCCCTCCTAGCTAAAACCCTGGAAAGATGCGTCCTCCTTCAACTTACCAAGCACATGGACTGCAACAACCTTCTCGACTCTCACCAATCGGGCTTCAGAAAAGGTTGCAGCACAGAGACAGCGATCTTGAATGTCATAGACGACATCCACAAGTCCCTCATTAGGGATAAATGCTGTCCACAATCTACTCGTTAAGGCACTGCAAGAAAGAGTGGGAGCGGACGAGGTGGTCCTAAAATGGTTCACCTCATTACTACAGAATCACACCCAAATGATAAAAATCAATAACTTTAAGTCCGACTCACACTCCATCAGCAGGGGTGTACTGCAAGGATTAGTTCTCTCGCCACAAATCTTTAACATCTATATGGAACCCCTTACCTCCATCCTAAAAAAAAGACACCCCCTTCCACCTATACGTGGACGACACCCAGATCTATCTCGAAACCTCCTCTATGGAAGACATTCATGGACTAAACCACACTCTAAGGGAAGTCCAGCACTGGCTAATACTCTACCACTTGAAACGGAACCAGGACAAGACAGAAATCCTGATCATTTCCAATAAGGAGCACAACCCCCAAATCAGAGAATGGATAAAAGCAATCAATGCCCTCAACTGCAACCTTACCCTGACCGACTCAGGTAAATCACTGGGAATCACTCTGGATCCAACATTGAACATGATCAAACCCATTAAGAACTCCGCCAAGAGCGCATTCCTCAACCTTTAACTGCTCAACAAAATAGAATCATTCATCCCTCCCAGCGACCTCAAACAAGCCACTCAGTCCCTGGTGCTTTCCCGACTGGACTATGGGAATACAACCCTCACAGGAGCAGCAAAATCCCACTTAGCCCCTCTGAGAGCAACTCTAAATGCAGCGGACAGAATGGTCACCGGAGTGAAGGAATGTGAACACATTTCACCAGCACACAGAGATTTTAAATGGCTCCTAATTGAAATGCGTGCCAACTTCAGAACTGCTTGCCTCACGCACAAAGCCCTGCACACTGAAAGCCCGCCTAACTGGCTGCCAAACCCTCAGGAGCTCAAACACCCTACTCCTCACCCCCCCCCCGAAAACGCGCAAACAAAAAGCCTCTTCTCGATCCTTCTCTGGAAATGCTCCAAGAATCTGGAACTCCATCCCAGTCCATATCAGGACTAACCCCTCCTTTGTAAAATTCAAAAGACAGCTCAAAGACCTCTTCCTCAATCGCTCTCTGCCAAATGGATAGCAGCCGCTTGAATGCAGACTCTTGCCCACCACACCATCCAGTCACCCTAAGTTTAAGAACTTTACCTCACCCACCTACTAACTTAGTCCTGCCTCACCCATGTGTATATCACCCCTTTATTTTGTAACTTTGTGGATATTAAGGCTGCATTCTGTTCTGAGACTCTCGACTCGCAGCAAATCAGTATGTAGAGAAGTGTGGCTCAGGGGTTAGAGGCGGCAGACCCGGAAGCTGAGGTCGGCCCTGGACCAGGGTTCAATTCCCCGCCTCGGCGGATCTTGGGCTCAAAAATTCCACGGACTCGATAATTCTCAGTCCGGTGCCTTCTCAACTCACGGGTTCACACTCTGCGACTCTGGGCAATAGCTTGCTTAATCTCCACAATGGCCCCTCGCGGCGGGATGCCTGGCTTTCACCTTGTGGATACCCTGCCAGGGTTATCTCACAGGGGAATACCAGGACGGGTTCCCTAAGCAAGCGCCGGGAAACCCTTTGTGGGTAGCTGTGCGCTATATAAGCTCAAATACATTTACATATGTATACTATTGTTACGTTTTGTATCGATTTTCCCATCACCTTTGTTGTAAAGCGCTCCGATACCCTCGGGTCTGGTTGTGCTATATAAAACTCCTAAATAATAATAATAATAACAAACCCCATAACAGCCAGAATGAGCAGCCAGAGTCCCAGGGGAAGAGGAAAGGCAGATTTAGGGCTATAGTTATGAACAAGGCGCATCACTGTGAAAAACCAGTGATATAATACTTTTCATAATGCCCTCCTTGCAACACCATGGCAACCACAACCTTGAAAGCTGAGACATTCCCCATGGCCCAGAGGCCTCACTGGGCCTGCATCTGTGACCCGGAGTGGGAGGCAGAGGTGCTATGGAGTTGCTGGGCCATGGAGGTAGGCAATGAGGAGTCAGCGATCGCCCTTATCCAGTGGTGAAGTCTGGCAGGTCACATATAGACACATTACTGGCATATGTGAGAAGACCACCTGGTGCCCCTTGGAGCTGTGAATGGTAGAGGCGCTCCTGTGCACCAACATAGGGAGGTCTGCATTACATACCATGCGCCACCATTAAACTCAGATGCACAGAAGAGATTACCAATAGCGGGCAGCGCCACTCTGCATAACAGGATGGAGGATGTTTTTGCACTGGCCGGATGCTGTGAAGGGTGAGGACCCTGAGCTGCGCCAACATTGTGTGGTGGAAGCACTGCAACTTCACACATAAGGGAGCCCTGTTGCATCACCAGTGGACTTGGCAGCGACTGCTGTACCCAGGCATATGAATTTCCGCCTGGCTGAGGCTCCTGCTGGCTGAGTCACAAATTTGGAGAGAGTGCAGCGCATTGAGCATCGGTGTTAATGTCAAATTGACATACACATCTCTAGGACATAATAGAAGAGATGTGTATTCATTAGCATTAATGACAGACAACTCGCATTCACAGTTGCCTACGGCCCCCGAGGCAAGTCACGGCAGTTAACGGGAAATAGCTCAACCTTCCAACATCCTCCTACCCACTTTTCCACCGACAGAGTGTATCGGTAAAACACCTTTACAACAAATTTTTCATCCCACATACTATCATTCCGCATACTTTTACAACAAAACTACCATCACTCCGCAATGCAATTATAACGCATGGCATTATATCTTATATACTTTTACCATGCATGCTTTTACAACAAAATTCGTTGTAAAAGCATGAATGGTAAAAGCATATGTTTTTAATATTTAAGTTTAAGGTAAGTATATGGTTTTAGTTTGGGGGTGTTGGGGTATATGTTTTAGGCGTTCAGGGGTATTTTAAGGGTGGGGTATATCTTTTAGGGGTTCAGGGGTATTTTATATTTATTAATATTTTCTCATTATTTATTTTATTAGATTATTATTTTTTTAGGGTTCAGGGTGGGTTTTGGGTTAAGGGGTACAGCAGTATTTTTAGGGTTCAGGTATAGGTTTGGGTTTTGGGGTACAGGGGTATTTTTAGCGTTCAGGGCTAGGTTTGAGGTTTGGGGTACAGGGGTATTTTTAGGGTTCAGGGCTAGGTTTGGGTTTTGAGGTATAGGGGTATTTTTAGGGTTCAGGGCTAGGTATGGGATTTGGGGTACAGGGGTATTTTTAGGGTTCAGGGCTAGGTATGGGTTTTGGGGTACAGGGGTATTGTTAGGGTTCAGGGCTAGGTTTGGGGTACAGGGGTATTTTTAGGGTTCAGGGCTAGGTTTGGGTTTTGGGATACAGGGGTTTGTTTAGGGTTCAGGGCTAGGTTTGGGTTTTGGGGTACATAGGTATTTTTAGGGTTCACGGCTAGGTATGGGTTTTGGGGTACAGGGGTATTTTTAGGGGTCAGGGCTAGGTATGGGTTTTGGGGTATAGGGGTATTTTTAGGGTTCAGGGCTCCAGGAACTTTTCCAGTAAACACTGGCGTAAATTAAAAACGCTGCTGTCCAATTCTATTGTCACCTGCACCTTAGGCCTTTTGGCCAGCTCATACTCCTCCACCTTGGATCCCTCTTTGGACCTCACCTTCCTATGCAAGAGCTTCAGTAGTTCAACATATTCACCTTTCCCGATGCACTCCTTGGTAGCCAGCATCAAATGAGCCCCCAAGGGTTTCGTCACTCTCATATATGGCCTTCTTAGTTTTTAACTCCTTACTCCTGCACGATTCCTTGCCCCCCCCAGCAGCCTCTGTATTGGTTGGACTCTCCACTGTAGTGTAGTTCCTATATTCCCAATAGGCTCTGCGCATTGGAATTATATATCCTATAGATTTGAAGTAGGACTGAGGTCAACTAGGTCTCTATCAAATATACTAAACTTAATTGTGTGTGTGCCAGCTAACTCAGAGGTCACTAGAAACTTTATCGAATACACAAGAAGGAATTAGTTTCCGACAACCGCAGAAACATGACAATTTTTTTTCCCAAGATTAAGAATATATCTCTCAGAATCTCGGAAACAATAGATAGGTATTTCACTCAGTCAATGGTGCATGCTTCGTTTCTACAGAGTTGCAGAGAAATAGTGAGACAGGCTTTTTCAATAAATAGGGTTTATTGAACAGTCTTTCTCGTGCAAGAGAGGTGAACTGCTACAATTGTTATGCAGACTGCAAAGTATAATGCGTACACCATAAACAGTAATATTAAATAATACTGTAAGAGCATTGTATGGTTTCTAAGCCATATCAAAATATATACATAAATAACATTGACTAAAATACTCAACTGGTGCTTCTAAAATATGCCTACCCCAATTTACCTAACCTATGTCTAGCACAAGGGAAGAAGTAAGTATTGTGTAGCATAGGTTTTGTTTTTGCCAGCAATCTACCAAAGGTTTCTCTAGGTTCTAATCAGCTCCATACCTTGTTTAGAATGAAGGAGGTCTGGTATCTCTGTCTCGAGACTCGATTTCCCAACACCCCGCAAGGGGAGCTGGAAACACTGGAGCTGGATTCTCGGCAGGGGAAGGGCAGCTTCATGATCAGTGCGTCAGCTGGACAGTCGGCTTCCTTCTGCACTTGCTGTAGTGAGCTGCGTCGGGCAAGTAGGTATTCAAACTGCTCCGAACCACTGTATCTTGCTAGAGCAAGTGAAGGTATATTTATACCTTGAAGGTGTTTAGGAATGCCATATTTTGATGTACAATCGGGAATATGGACGTCAGGAAAGAACCCTAAGGGAATAGTTTTTCTTTGTAAAGTAACTGAGTTCTTGGACAAATCAATATTCAAGCAAGGGGAAGTTCCTGACTGCTTAAACTGGTTTTTCAAGAAGTCATTGTGACGTTTGGTACGGGTGGAAGTAGACATGCCTGTATTTGGGTAGCATGGACTATGCCTAAATAAGGGTTTCATTTCTATGCCTATATAAGGGCAAAGTGAAGTGTACCTATATAAGAGCATGAATCTGGAAATTCACTCTGAGCTTATAACGCCACACAACACCCACTCCACTTTCTTATGTACGACATTACTAAGTTCCAAACACGTAAAAACATATCTAAACATGATGTGTTAAAACCCACCCAAAATACATAAAAATGCATTGTTACTGTTTGTACAGAAAAAGCATTTGTGCTGTACGCATTTAAAGCAATGTTTCATTCAAAGCATATTGTCGTGATTTGACAATGACTAGGTTAGCATTAAGCTTTGCTACACATTATTCCCTTATCTTGACCATAGTTGTTAAACGCCATTTTGTATGTTATGGCGGCCATTTCAGAGAATGCGTCGCCTCGTGGTCAGCATGCCCTCTTGTCCGTCCTCTGCACCATTGACCACTTGAGTTTGCCCAGCAACAGGCTATTTTTAGTAACGGTCAAGCCTGCACATGCGCAGTTCCGACTGACCAGTCATCGCTTAGCAATGTTCCGCCAAACTGACCAGTGGTGTTGTAACCCCTCCCATGAGTTGGCTGTGTTCCAAAAATGACCATATATGTACCTAAAACTCTGTAACCATGTACCGCCTATCTTTTAATGTCTGTAAAACTGTATGCAAGAAGGACTTACACCGATGTTCGGTGTGATACTTCTTGCATTACCGAAGGGTGCTGTAGGAATGTACCACCACTCCATGGGGTCTTAATAAACTTGTCTTTTGCATTTTCTAGTTTCCGTGCCAACTGTTCTTATGGTGTAGAGGGTATTCTGCGGAGTATGTAGGCCTGGAGAACCCAATACCACAAATTGGCGACCACGAAGGGAATCATCGGCGACTCGGATGCCCGAAGGAGAGGTCGTGACGAAGGATTGGAAACTCGCCATGGACGCGTACGCTGCCACTGAGTGACCCGAGTCTTGGCACCCACGGTGTTTTCTTCCCTTCCTTCTGATCTGACCTTCCAGGTGGCGCCGGCCCCCGACTGAGATCCTGCTCGTGTGCGTTGTCGTACAGTGCCAGTTTGGCTGATTTGATCAAAGACCTTGGCAGTTGGAACCTGGATATTTGAGATTTTGGTAAGAATTGTGATTGGTAAGGTAGTCTGCGGACGCTTACTGTGGTTCTATGAATATGAATATGTTTTGAGTTAGCTAACATTTGGTTCTATGAATTGATGTATATGTGTAGTGCACTTCACATAGGCAGGCATGTAGAGATGTTTTTCTAACTTTGTTTGTATTTTGAGCGGCACATTTGTGTGAAGTATAGTAAGTGCCATTTTTCCTGGTATCACGTTTCCGTGGTACTTTTTGAACATGCCTGTTTTAAGCACACTCCGAGGGATGTGCTGTCTTGGGACTGGTACCACATACAGATTAAACAAATCTCAGCCGGCTCCCCCAGAGGGGACTCCTAACCGTGAAATGTATATTAAATTCGGCCTTCCCCCTATATTGTACAGTAAATTATGGAACAAATACACCAAGTCTGACCCCGAGTTGCAATGGCTACTACATGGGTCGTTTGATTTACGAAAGGTTCAGTTTGTGGAGCAATGTTTGTTTCAATGCAGGTCAAGACAGGATATGTTTGACTGTGTGCGAATGTGGGAGAAAGCAGTGCGTGAACGTATGAAGCGTGAAATTGCCTTGGCGGAAAAAGAGCAGCGCAAGGCTGCTCGGGATAAAGCTTTACAGCTGGAGGAGAAGGAGTTGCAGGTGAAGAAAGAGAGGGAGGCACGGGAACGTAATTTGCAAACGAGGGGTCAATTTCCTATTCGACGTCCGCTTTATCCTGTCCTTACTAATGAAGTTGATGATTTTTCGTTATTAGATCGGTCTCCGCCTCCGTATGTTTCGCCTACGGCTCCGGACGAGGACTTCGGTGATGAAGATCGAGATAGTGCGAGTACAAGGTTAACTGCTGGTAGAGCCGCGGATTTGCGTAGTTTCGCTAGGAAACTGAATTTGAATAAAATAACTATGTCAGAGATTAATGCTGAAAGGAATAAATGGTCAGAACGAGAACAGTTATGTTTTTTAAGTACCCTTGCAGATGAAGTTGTTGAACGATTTCGTAAGAATTCAGAGGATTTAGAATCTAAGGATATATCAGTCTATCATGAGAATATGCGTAAAGGTCTATTTGATATTTCAGATGCGGATGCCTTTTTCCTACGATTGGTCCAGCTACGGGATGAGGCGTCCAGATTGCGGGAAGCACGAAAAGCATCAGAGAAGTTCGTGCCGGGGTCGACGGAGCAATCCAAAGAGTGTTCTATCTTTGGAGCAGATAGGAGTTCTAAAGTGCATGTTATACCTATGCGTGAAGCTGCACCTTTGTATGTTCCCCCTAAGGGGCAAGGTACTAGTGATGATAAATTGCCTGGGGATGCAAAAGGGTATTTCATATATAATTGGGTATATACGCCTTGGAATAGAGCGGATGTGATGGCATTGAAAAATGCTTAACCTGATCCCCGTAAAAATCCGGCAGCCTTCTATGAAGGAGTGGAGGGGGCTATTTCTTCCTGTGTTATGACGCTAGTTGATATAGATCTTTTCTTTGGACTAATACTCCCCCCTGATATGTGGAGAGCGATTCGTAAGTTTGATGATCAAATGATGTTAGGAGCAAATTGGAAAGATATAAGCCAAGCTGATTTAGACAGGGAGCCTGCATGTAAACCCTGTCAGCTGATTTTAGATCTCCAAACAGCTATTTTGAATAAATTAAAAACGCTTGTCCCCCCTAAAAAGATTGATTGGACTATGTTAGCTTCTTGCAAGCAGAAACAAGACGAGTCGGTACCTGACTTCTTCACACGTTTTGAAGAAGCGTTTCATGATTACAGTGGACAATTGTTAACAGATGATACGAGTAGGCACTTGTTTGTTGACAAGTATGTGGCTAATCTCCTACCGGAGATTGCAAAACGGTTGAAAACTAGTGAAAGTTCCTGGGCCAAGGCGACCCCTGCGTCTTTGTTAACTATGGCTCAGTATTATGAGCGGCAGGAATTGGAAGCTAAAGAAACTGTTGATAAGAAAGCGAAGGAGTTAAAGACGAAGGTGATGTTGGCACAGGTTCGTGGTGTGCAATCTAGAGGGAATGATAGAGGCAGACGAGGAGGGGGTAATACTTCATATGGTCGTACCGACATTGCTGAGGACCAATGTGCGTATTGTAAAGAGTTTGGGCATTGGGCTGAAGATTGTCCGGTGCTTCGTGAGCAACGTAGTCAGCGTGGTCGAGGAGGTGGAAGGACACGGAATAGTTATTCGGGAGTGAGAGGTGGAGGAAGTGATCGTGGTAGGTTTGAGGCGAGGGGTCGTGGTCCGGAGGAGCGTAATACTTTTGATCGACGAAACCAGTACCAGATATCGGAGGGTGAGAACGTGGAGAGTCAGTATTATGTGCATGCATAGGATTGCGTAGGATGGGGTGTGGAATCGGTTGAAGTGCCAGTAGACCAAAGAGGTCCATATGTATCAGCAGGCGTTTTGGGTTCTACTGATCAGTTTTTAGTTGACACAGGAGCTACTCGTAGTGCTTTGTCTAAAAACTTGGTTCCAAGGGCTCCCCTGTCTGTCGAAACGATTACGTGTATAGGGTTCGATGGCACACCCTCTCCAAGCCCATTGTCACAACCTCTTGCATTTTGCATTGATACATTTTTTAGTCTATGCCCATTTTTGCTGTCGCCTCATACCCCAGACAATATTATGGGCATAGATTTGCTCAAGTATTTTCGAGCAACGATACGCTGCGCTCCTGAAGGAGTGCGGGTTATTTTGAATGACAATTATCCAGACGCAGGCAGACTTTGTACCATGCAGGAAATTGAAGCGCTAGCCTCTCTCCCACACACGTTATGGGCGATATCAGATACGGATGTGGGACAGATGCACATTCCGCCTATTCGAATTACTATTAAGGAGGGAGTATCTTCGCCACGTGTACCTCAGTATAAGATATCTAGAGAAGGTGAGATTGCCCTGACGCACATCGTTCAGGATTTGATAGTTGCAGGAGTAGTGGAGGAAGTTCCTTACAATGTCTGTAACAGCCCTATTCTTCCGATTCTCAAGAAAGACACTGATAACAAAGTCTATCGATTTATTATTGATTTGAGAGAAATAAACAAGATTGTAGTGTCCCAGTACCCGGTGGTGTATGACATTACCACCTTACTTACCTTGGTCCCCCCACTGCCACTACTTTCTCTGTCATTGACTTTAAAAATGCTTTGTTTTCCATTCCCATCCATCCTGACAGCAGATACCTATTTAGTTTCACGTTAAATAATAAATCGTATAGATTTTGTCGTGTTCCTCAAGGTTATACAGAAAGCCCTAGCATTTATAGCCAGGCTTTAAAAATACAGCTCGACTCTTTTGAATTGCGGTCTGGAGTAGCTCTTATTCAATACGTGATGACCTCTTATTGGCTGCAGATACCTATGCACAATGTGAGGAGAGTACTCTTGCTTGCTCTCCTTTTTGGCTCAGAATAATCACAAAGTTTCTAGGAAAAAGTTACAATATTGTAGACCACAGGTGACCCACCTCGGTCATCTTTTGTCTAAGGAGGGACGTGCATTAACATCTGATCGAATTCAAGCAATTTTAGATACACCAGTCCCCCGCACTCAGAGAGATGTGCGCACCTTTATAGGACTAACGTCCTTTTGTAGACAGTGGATAATGGGGTTTTCGCACATCATAAAACCTTTGTTAGTGTTACTGTCCAAAACTACACCAATGCCCCTTGAATGGACAGATGAATGTCAGAATGCTTTTGAACAATTGAGACAGGCCCTTTGTTCTGCACCAGTGCTAGGTACACCAGATTACACAAAGATTTTCACGTTGTATGTGCACGAGAAAGATGAGTGCGCATTGTCGGTGTTAGTGCAGACAAACGGGGATAAGCAGAGGCCTTGCGCATACTTTTCGGCCATTCTTGATCCTGTAGCACGAGGATTACCTGGGTGTTTCCGAGCAGTTGCAGCAACAGCAGTAGCTATACGACAGAGTGAGGGAATAGTTTTGTCACACAAACTGTTGGTTTTAGTTCCTCATGCGGTAGACACTATGCTAAACCAAATGAAAACCCAGTATCTCACGAGTGCACGTTTAACAGGATATGAGCTTACACTTTTGGCGCCGCACATCACACTAAAGAGATGTGTTACCCTGAACCCTGCCACTTTATTGCCATATCCGGTTGCGGAAGGCCAAGAGGAAGAATACCATGACTGTGTTTTCCTGACTGAAGAACAAACAAAGGGTTGTGTCGATTTGCAGGATACGCCACTTCCAGATGTGGATGGGGAACTGTGGGTTGATGCATCGTGTTTAAGGCTGTCAGATGGCACAACTTCTGCAGCATATCCGATCACGACACTTAAAACAGTGGTAGAAACAGCACGAATACCACAGAAATCGGCCCAAGCAGCAGAGTTAATAGCTTTAACAAGAGCCTGCAAATTGAGTGCTGGCTTATGTGTGAACATCTACACAGACAGCCGGTACGCCTTCGGAGTAGCGCATGACTTCGGCCTACTCTGGAGAGAGCGTGGGTTTTTGACTTCGCATGGAGTACACATTATGCACGGAGAGCTAGTGCGTGATCTCTTGAATGCGTTGCTTTGTCCGAAGAAAGTGGCGATAATCAAATGCAGTGCACATCAAAAGGTCACTGACAAAGTGGGACAAGGCAATGCTTTTGCGGACAGTATAGCAAGACAAACGGCTATGTCACGAAATGACTCTCCAATGTATGTGGTGAAGTCACAGGCTGAGCGATGGCACGATGCTAGAGAGGAGATACTAGACATTCAGAAATCAGCGACTGAAGCAGAACTTGCAACCTGGGCAGCTGAGGGAGTGCTGGATGATGAGGGTTGCTGGCGAAGCAAAGATATGGAAAGATGGAAATTGCCTGCAGCTTACTTGCAAGTGATGGTCCAGATGACACATGGATTGGCACATGTTGGAGCTCTTGCAATTAATCGATTGCTAACGCGAGTCTGGGAGCATCCTGAGATTGCCAATACGGCCAAGAAAGTAGTGCAGACCTGTTTGATATGTTTACAGCACAATCCTGCAAAAGGGACGCATACTCCGAAAGGAGGGTTCGTTCCACCTACTGCACCGTTTGAGGTACTGCAAATGGATTACATCCAGCTTGAGCGTTGCAATAACCTTAAGTATGTCTTAGTGGTGGTGTGTGCTTTCAGCAAATGGGTTGAGGCCTTCCCCACGAAGGATAATACAGCATTGACAACAGCGAAGGTTTTGCTCAAGGAGTACTTCCCTCGATACGGCGTTTGCAAATTTTTGTGGAGCGACAATGGTCCCCATTTTGTTGGGAAAATTGTGGAGTACGTGTTGAAGGGATTGGGAATCCAGCAGAAGTTTCATGCTGTGTTCCATCCTCAGTCAGCAGGTCTTGTTGAACGGTACAATGCTACTTTGAAACTGAAGTTAGCAAAGATTGTGGCATCCACGTCTTTGAAATGGCCGGATGCCTTGCCCTTGGCATTACTCTCCATTAGATCAGTGCCCCATTCCCGAACTGGCCTCACACCTTATGAAGTGGTGTTTGGAAGGCCAATGAACATATGGGGAGTTCCTAAGCCTCGATTGTTACATGATGTGCCTTGTATAATGATGAACGATTATTTGGCACGATTAACAAATGATTTACTTTCCATTCATCAACAGGTTCGAGGAGCGCTCTCTGAAAATTCCATTGGAGAGGCTCATAATCTTCGTCCTGGCGACCATGTGATGATTCGCTCGTTTGAGAGGACGAACAGCTTGGAACCGAGGTGGCATGGCCCCGAGCAGGTATTGCTCGCAACTCGAACGGCTGTGCGAGTTACCAACAGGAAGCGGTGGGTGCACTCTACTCACTGCCGTCGTGTCTCTCCAGATCTGGTGAGCCCGACTGCGCTGTCTGACTACCGAGACATCTTGGACGAGGAGAAGAGCCTAGCTGTAACGTTTGTCGAATCGGAGGGAGCCTTCCCGGACCACACTGTTTCTTGACGAGAAAGATACAATCTGCGACCACGATAAGAAGAATTTTTTTTGATGCGAGACTGGTTGAGTTACCGCTCCAGGTTTGTGAAACGGAAGCCGGGAATCTCAAGGGGGGGGGATCAGTTCTGCCAAGTGTAGCGACACCCGTCTTGACTCCGGAGAAGAAAACAACGGCTACCTCGGAGCTCAGCACTCATATTTTTTTATTTTTAGTTGTACTTTTAAGACAGTGTGAACTTTGAACTATGGTGTCTTCTGCAGCACGAGACAAAAGAATCCTTGGTGCTGTATTATTTGTGTTGACAATTGTGGTAATAGCTGTGATAGCCTGGGTAGTAGAACTTGTGGTACCTGTGCGAGAACATTTGCTGTCGACTACCCCGGCTCCATCTGAACATTTTCATTTTACCCTACCATACCATGAAGAACGGCACCGACAGACTTACTTGAACAATAGCTTCATTCAAATTCTACATCACACTCATAATATGACTAACACTTCTAACTGTTGGGTATGTGGGATGTTGCCTGGACATCAGAAGAAAGGAGGCACACCGCTTATCCCACTCCCGTTTTCTCATAATGGGTCTTGCAATGCCTGGTACACCCTCCTGTTCACTTTGCGATGGCCAACGAAAGGGGGGCTGCTTTTTCGTTTAAATAAAATTTGTTTTAATGATCGAGACGGCTATCCGCAAGCAGAAGGAATTAAGTTTGAATGGGAAGAGTACCGCCCAGATAATGTGTCTGCACCACGAGTCTACAGTAATCATCGAAGTATCAACATGTCTAATTCTCATGTTATTAATGTTATTGATACAAAAGCCGATCTCTGTGTACGTAATAAGGGTACAATCCAAGTTGGCAGAAGTGAATGTAACACCACTCTCACCTTTGATACCCCGAATGGCATTTCATTTGCAGCCTCCCGAAATACGTACTTCATATGTGGTAATAAAGGTTATCATCGTCTCCCTTTAGGATGGTTAGGAACATGCTACATCTCTTTTGTATTGCCCCCTGTATTTATTGCTCCGCCTATGTATCATAATGATTACGTATTGTACCATGACTTTATATTGAACAGAGTTAAGAGAGCAGTAGTTCTTGACGATATAGACCAAACAGACACTGCGTTGCAACAATATGTTGACTTTAATTTGGGTTTGTTTTCTTTTGTGGGAGCTGCTCTAAATAGCCAAAAAATACGACGATTAACTCGTGTTGTTGAAGCTGTGGCAAATGATACTGCTTTTTCATTAGGGAATTTAACTGAGGAGCTTCAGATCTCTAGAATTGTAACGCTCCAGAACCGGATGGTTCTAGATGTAGTTCTAGCCGATCGAGGGGGGGCATGCCGCATTATTGGAAGCAGTTGCTGTGTTTACGTGCCAGATAATTCACCATCTGTGTATGATGCCATATCCAAATTACATAAAATTGCTGCTGAGATACATTCTGACAATGGTACATGGACCTTTTCGGGTGGTTTTGGTCAATGCTTAGTACATGGGGCTGGAAGTTACTGACGATTCTATGTATAATAATTGGAATATTCTTCTTCTTATGCTTATGTATTCAATGTGGCCCTGCATTGTGTTCTATGTGTCTATCAGCTTGTATTCCATCTAGACAAGCTTTTGCCAAAAATGAACAAATGATTCATAAAGAAGTGGCCCAGATTATGTCCATCGATATAGAAGATGAGTATCCTGATTATTTCCATTATGAGGTAGCTTCAGCTAAACGCTAAAAGGGTCGTCTGTCGTAATTTGACAATGACTAGGTTAGCGTTAAGCTTTGCTACACATTATTCCCTTATCTTGACCATAGTTGTTAAACGCCATTTTGTATGTTATGGCGGCCATTTCAGAGAATGCGTCGCCTCGTGGTCAGCATGCCCTCTTGTCCGTCCTCTGCACCATTGACCACTTGAGTTTGCCCAGCAACAGGCTATTTTTAGTAACGGTCAAGCCCGCACATGCGCAGTTCCGACTGACCAGTCATCGCTTAGGAATGTTCCGCCAAACTGACCAGTGGTGTTGTAACCCCTCCCATGAGTTGGTGGTGTTCCAAAAATGACCATATATGTACCTAAAACTCTGTAACCATGTACCGCCTATCTTTTAATGTCTGTAAAAATGTATAAAAGAAGGACTTACACCGATGTTCGGTGTGATACTTCTTGCATTACCGAAGGGTGCTGTAGGAATGTACCACCACCCCATGGGGTCTTAATAAACTTGTCTTTTGCATTTTCTAGTTTCCGTGCCAACTGTTCTTATGGTGTAGAGGGTATTCTGCGGAGTATGTAGGCCTGGAGAACCCAATACCACAATATAGATGACAAATGAAAATGCTATCCGAATGAATCACGAAATACATTTATGAAATGGCTCTTAATTACAGAAGAAAAAGTCCAGACCATTCCATGGCAGAATATATAAACTGTTTGAGTGTGGACAAGGTCAAATATTGTCTCTTGGAAGGTTTTAAAGAATTCTAGTTCTCTATGAATAGTTGTACTTTAAGCAGATTACTTTGTGCCAAAAAATGAAAAAATTTGGAAAAATAAAAGTTTAATCATAGGAAAAAAAAATTAGAGTTCCGAAGTTAGGACTTTGTTTTGAAAAATGAAGGTCGAATTCAGAGTCTCTCAGAACACTGCGTGCCAAATTAAAAGTCGGTGTTATTGTTTGGTGAAAACATCAAGGGCCCGATGTAGGTAGGCCTTTACCGATCGGTAACGGCCGAAAATACCGATTTTCGGCCCTTACCAATCGGTATCCAGCCATCGAGATGTAGGGCGATGAAAATCGTCCAATTCGGTATTTAAACCGAATCGGAATAGTTACCGAATCGGAAATAATCCGATTCGGAAATACACAGATTCGTTAAAAGAACGATTCAGTAACGTACCGAATCGATAAAAATACCGATTCGGCCCATGTACCGAATCGGTAGTGACACCGAATCGGTAAAAATACAGAATCTGTCCATGTACCGAATCGGGAGAGACACCGAATCGGTAATTATTCCGATTCGGATTATCTACCGAATCGGTAGAGTTACGGAATCGGTAAATTACCGATTCGGACAGGGCAAAACTCTGATTGAGATGTAGGGAAGCATAGAAATACCGATTTTGGCTCAAAAACGGTATTTCAAATTTGGTATTTACCATGGATTACAATCAGGTGGTAACCAACTGCAACCTATAAAAATAGACCCAAAATGCATTGCAACTTGCAGGATGGCGGCATTTTATGTCATTGCAAGTCGGCTACGGCTACAGCAGGAAGGAGAAAGGGAATGGCAAAGAGAGGAACAGGTCTACAGACAGAGGATCACCCTGTTCATGCTCACAGAGGCAGAAATCCTACAGAGGTACAGGCTGGACTCAGACACCATTCTGGAGCTCATCAGGGACCTCAAGCCACTGTTGGACCACACCACCCCAAGGGCGCACGCCATCCCAGCGCACGTGCAGGTGCTATGCAGCCTACACCTGCTTGCGTCTGGTAGCTATCAAAGTGGAGTAACTGCGGTAGGAGGGGTGACCCAGAGCAGCCTGTCAAGGTTTTTCCACAAATTCCTTGATGCCATGATACAGAGGATGGACCAATACATATCTTTCCCTGCAACCCATGCGGAACTGGTACAAACAAAAGCAGACTTTTACCAGATGGCACAATTTCCCCAAATCATCGGCTGCATAGATGGCACGCACATTCCGATTTGCCCCACTGCTGACACAGAACACATATACCGCAATAGGAAATCTACGCACACCATCAATGTGCAGGTGATCTGCAATGCGAAGTGCACCATCACAGACCTGGTAGCAAAATTTCCAGGGAGTACCCACGACTCCTACATTTTTCAACACAGCGGCATCTATGCACGGCTGACGGCTGGGGAATTTGGTGTAGAATACCTCCTAGGTGAGACACATCATCAGACCCCCACAACACAAAGTAGCTAAGTAAAATACATGTATGCATGTGAGTAATGTTACCCCTTTTCCTTCTAGGCGACAGTGCATATGCCCTCCGCTCATTCATACTCACCCCCTACCTCAACCCCTCCACACCCAGCCAAAGGAGGTATAACCGGGCCCACAAAAGCACAAGGAATGTAGTAGAACGGACCTTTGGCATCTGGAAAAGCAGATTCAGATGCTTGCACAAGAGTGGAGGTGCAAGGCAGTATACCCCCATCACCTGCTGCAAGATCATAGCTGTCTGTGCAATGTTGCACAACCTTGCGGTGAAGAAGGGCACTGAGGTGGAGTTGTCAGACTTCGAGGACCATGACGACGACGTTGCTGTGCCACAAACACAACCTGCAGGGGTGTATACGCCAAGTGATGGCAGATACAGACATGAGGAGATTACAGAAAACTATTTCTGAGTGAGTAAAGATGCACAGACAGTTCAATGGATGTTTGAAAAAAAAGATTTAATAATGTTGCAACAACATTACTGCACTGATGTGCAACAAATGAAAAGGTAAACAAGATGTGGGTAAATGTAAATTGTCCGGGTTGCCTCACCGCCCTGGCAGTCTTACTTCTTGCTGCGCTTAGCAGCCCCACTAGGATGTGGCTCACCCCCTTCTGTGTGTCCAGCAGCCTCAGCTGAGCACCTGCTGCTCCGGCGCAACTCAGACACTGCGCTGGCCGGGCTGCTGCGGCTGCTGCTGTCCCCAGCCTCGCCCAGGTCCAGGGCTGGATTTACCACTGTGTTCGATATTATCAGTGCCTCCATGGCGGTGGTAATGCGGGCCATGCCCCTAGTCACCTCTGCTGTGTTCTGGGTGAGGCAGTCCTCCATGTTTGCTCCACGGCGGCATAGCTGGGTGGTTGCAGCAGCAAGGCGGTTGATAGCCCTATTCTGCACGCGGGCATCCCTGCGGCGACAGTGCTCGTGTTCATCCATTTTATTGCAGAGCTGGGTGATGGCAGTGGTCATTCGCCCAAGACCTGTTGCTATGTCCTTTTTGCTATCAACAAATGTCTTGAATCCCTGTGCCATCTCCCCCATCTGCAGGTGGTGCACCCGCAATTGGCGCTGGCAGGCCAAGATTGATTTTGCCTGCATCCTCTGGATCCTGACCATACTGCCCTCCAGCCCTTGGAACACGCTGCCCTCCCATGCTGGAAGAGCAGTGCTGGATGTGCGTGGCCTCCGGGGATTGCTGCTGCCCTGCTGTGTGGGCTGGGGTGCCACAGGTGTTACAGGGTTGTTTGCTGGAGCCTGACCCGCTGCTCCCTCCATGAGGTTTAATGGAGCAACAATTATCCTCCTGGCAGGAGATGTGGCAGGTGCAGGGTGACTCTGTGGTGGTGAGTTCTCTGGGGAGAACTGCAATGGGGGCGTTAGAGACAGTCGGGGGGAGTGGGGAAATGTGAGGGTATGTCCAGTGTCTTCCTCATTGCCCAGGGCACTGCTGTTCTCCTCCTCCTCCTCCTGTGCTGGTACACTGGTGCTTGGCCCTGCCACCGCACTGGCTGATGGTGCTAGAGCTGGAGCTTGTGTACCTGCTGCTCCCCCGCCTGATGATGCCCCTAGGTATAAAGAAGCATTTGTGAACTGAGTGCTAATGTATTACAGTCACTACAATTAAAGCATTGCACATCTCATTTCAAATACTTTGATTCAGATTTACAGTTCATTTTATTATGCTTCTGCACTGGCATTTTTTACTACTTTTGCTGACTACATTTACCATGATGCATTGGTCATGTCTGTTGTTAGCAGTACTGGGCTGGGGTTTGGCTGTGCATTGGGGCTAAAGGGGAGGTGTCTGGTAGGGTGTGTCAAGATGCGCATGCTTCTTACCTTTAGCTGTAGCTCTGGATGAGCTGTCCAGGTCCCCAACTCCCACCACACTCTCGCTCTCAATGGTAGTCGCCACAGGTTCCTCCAGGTCAGTGAGGGGTGGCGCCGGGTTCCTGCCTCCACCAGTTAGTCCTGCCTGCTTGTGCAGCTCGGCCAGTTTCCTCTTTGTCAGGCTGCGTATGTCGTAAAACCTCTTCTTGAGGTCGTCCAGGCTCCTGGGGGTGACACCAACAGCGTTCACTCTCTCCCCTATTTCACTCCACAGCTTCCTCTTGGTGCTCTCTGGGACAGTGAGGGACAGCCTCCCAAACAGCTGCCTGTGTACCCTCACCACCTCCTCCACCAACACTTGCAGCTCCATGCTGCTGAATTTGGCCCTCCGCTTGCGCTCTGCCTTCTGGCTCTCAGAGCTGCTTGCCATGTTTCACAGAGTTCTGGATAGTGCTACCACTGCTGCTCACTGTGAATGCTCAGCTCAGGCTGCCTCTCCAGAAAGTTCTAATGAGTTGCACCTGCCTGGGTAGCCACTCCCTGCTAGGGTGGGGGAGGGTGGTTCCACCTCATTGGCTGATGTCTTTAGTTTCAGTTTTACTTGCTCGCCGAATCGGCATTTACCGATTCAGTATTTACCGATTCGGCTACTACCGATTCGGTAAATACCGATTCGGTATTTACAATGCGTTCCTATGGGCCTTTTGGCCCATGGGGGTGTATTGATATTACCGATTCGGTATTTGCCGAATCGGTATTTGCCGATTCGGTAATTGCCGATTCGGTACGTATCGAATCACAATACCGATTACTACCGAATCGGTATATTTCCGAATTTTTTCCTCTACATATCATTTTCCGATTTCAAAATACCGATTGGGTATAAATCGGTATTTTAAAATCGGTAAATGCATTTTACCTACATAGGGCCTCAAATCTTCTAAGTCTATAAAGAAGTCATCTACCATTGAAGGTGAAAGTTTGATTACCTCATTAAGGGCCAGATGTAGGTAAGTATATTTTACCGATTCATAAATACAGAATTTTACCGATTCAGTATTTATGAATCTGTAAAATAGAAGGGGGGAGATGTAGTGAGAATCGGTAATTGATTTACCGATTCTGTAAGAATCGGTATTTACCGAATCGGTAAATACCGATTCGGTAATGCCCATTGATTCCTATGGGCATTGAAGCCCATAGGAATCAATGGGCATTACTGAATCGGTATTTACCGAATCGGTAAATACCGATTGTTGCAAGGGTGCAGGGGGTGTCACTTTGATACCCTCTAGCACCCCGAATTTAGGCATGTGGGACATGTGGCACACAGACATGCCCTAAGGTTTTTTTACCACCCAATTGGATTGGTGGTAAAATACCGATTCGGTAAGGCCTGTGGGACTGTGGGACTCAGAAGAGTCTCACCTACATCTCAATATTACCGAATCGGTAATAATACCGATTCGGTATTTTACGATTCGGTAAATTTACCGAATCAGTAAAATGGGCCACCTACATCTAGAATAGCCATTTACCAGTCGGTAACGGCCAAATCGGCCGTTACCGGTCGGTAAATGTCGACCTACATCTGGCCCTAAGAAGATTAATCGCACATAGATGTGAAGAATGACCGTCAGCGTTGGGCGCGTTAGCAATGTTCGAATTGGATGGTACCTGTGTGCCACTTTTCTCTCGTACCTCAACGTCAGCATTTTGCGTCTGTGAGATCTCAATGAATGTCGTTATCAGGATTGGTAGCCGCTGGGGACAACACAGGGCATAAGCCGTCACTGGTTCAAGCAAAGTATCAACATCCGCTGGCAGGACTGATGGGAGTGTGAGACATATGTCTAACACGCATTCTTCTCCGCATAGCAGGCATTGTAGAACAGGTAAGATGCAATCTTGCCAGATTGGTCTGAATGACATAAACCATGTGGTATTCAATTCTCTTAAATAAGTTAATCACATAATTTGGAATATGCGCTCACAATACTTCATCGCCAGTAGAGTATTTTCCACGGTGATCTGGGTGTCTGCTGTGGATTGGCTTGCCATATCGAAGCAGTAGCAGCAAAAATAGTATCCCTGCAGCGAGTCCCAAAATGAGAGGCAATCCGGCAAACACAGAGTGAACAAAGTTTGGAAATATGCCTAAGACTGCTTCAAAAGGTGCTAACAGTCCCGAAAAAAGTGCCTTAAATACATGTACAATACCACTTGTATCAGACATGTTTAAGATACGACCTAACATTTGTGAGAAATGTACAGCGCAATTTGTAGTTAATAGGGTAGGTATCTCTGCAGAAGTCTTTGCGACATGCAGATCATAGGTCTCTTTGGCCGAGGTCAGTGGCACAGTTTTCTGAAAAAGAATGGCTTTCATTCTGCTTAAAGTATCATTTCGTATAGAAGAGATGTTCAGTGAAGGCCATAACGGCGACCACCGATCTGTCTTGGTTTTTTGGAAACAATACTTGCATACAGCAAGTGACACTGGCTGACACAGTTACAAGATAGGCTAAACCTGGTAAAATGCCACAGCAGCTGTGATCATTCAACATAATGTAACTCCCATTAGAAAGTTGCCTAAAAATTGGATCAATCACTGCAGCTGGTGAACCTTGCAGGTGGCAGGACAAATTGTTAGAGGAACCATCGCAGGCCCCGTGTAAATTAATACCCTGACAAAGGAGAGAGCCGCTTAGTATGTTTTCACAATTTTTACCACAAAGAAACACTTCTTTCCCCCGACTCCAACATTTGTGTGTGTATGATTATTCCCAGGATGTCTTGATGTATTCTTTACCCAACCCTTCATATATGCCTTCTGGTATATGTTTTAAGCAATACTGAAAATGCAAAATTATAACAGGCAGAGTGATTGTTCCATGTATTATCCAGTCAATGTTTGGCTCTTCAGCGACAGTAAATTGCAATATTTCCAGTTTTTCAATGCTCAGCACTGTATAGTCTGCTCCCCTTTGTGCCAGTTTGTACTGTTTATCAGTGAGATTGAATTCTGAAAACAGTGACATGGTATTGATTAAACGCCAAGGCACATAGCCTGAACAAAGGTTTTGTAACATCCAGCCTAATAGCATTATAGAATGTTATTGCGATTGACCATGTTGCAACATGACCAAGTCCTGTTCCATTATGTGTATGGCAGAGGATACTATGCTGTCCAAAGAATATATCCTGGATGACAGAGTCGTTAACCCATTGTCAACTACAGAGAGCGATATCTCTAAATTAATACGATCAATTTCTCATATTCGTTCTGCAGTCTCTGCTTGTGTAATCTTCCATGCTTCATTAGAAGAAGCATAGATACTGGCGTATATAAAACGGTTATGACGCAGATTAGTAGGTCCTTGTAAGAAGTCCCTTAGATCAGCTCCATCTTTAAGTAAAGATAAGTGTTGTTTAACTTCCTTTAGTGTAGACTTGTGTAGCCATTCAAGGCACAGTTTCCCTACACTGTATGTTGTTACTATTCCTGGATGCTGTCTCTGAACATATCTTGGATCTGGCCTAGTGAATGTGAACCCTTGTGTCTTATTCAGGAATCTATCTTGACAGTTGTTTGTGTCTGTGGGCCAGATTAACCATTTTTTCCAATCTGGATCTGTTCTGTTGTGAAGCAAAATAGTATGTACGTCACCCACCCCCTCTGAAGTATTACTGCTATCAGGTGTAGGTGTAGGTATTGACGGTTTGTTTAAATCTTTTATCTTGCTTAACCCAAGACAAGAAGTCTGTTGACAGTGTCATTCAAAAACAATAATTGCTCTGCGATGATGAGGGTCTAAATAAAGCTTCTAAACCCTAAACATGCCAGTCTTTTGTGCCCCAGACAGTTTTTGTCTCAATGTTGTCTTTCTAAAAGTCAAAACCTAACAAAGACTTCTGAGCATAAAAGGCCGCAGAATAAATTTGCTTGGTATTTGTCAACATACTTTTCATTCCTGTCCTATTAACATTTTTAAAGTAAAATAATTCTGGATTTGAAACATTAAAACCTAAAAAGTATGGAAATTTGCCATAAAATGTTTTTGAGCTACCCTTTGGTGGTGTTGGACAATGTTCCCATTGGTTATATTTCAATACATTTCTAGGATTTGCAGATGTGTGCAAGAAATGATGACCATTTTGATTATAACAATACAGTTGTTCATAATCTCATGAGCCCTCTAAGTATTCATGATTTGTAAATACAGCAGACATTTCTAAGTCTGACATCATATTATTAACAGTCTCAAAGTCCCAATCATCAGAAAAGGTACTAGATGAAACAAAGTCATTCAAGGAAATCTTGAACTGGTTTCGAATCGTTAACAGCTCCGCCAGACTGAAAATGTCATATTCAGTTCAGTCCCAAGCTATACCACCAGGTATAGTAACGGCTGTGATGTTCATTGATGACAAGTCTGTTTGTTCACAATGAGATGATTTGTGTGGCTTGAGGAGTATGTTGATGTTCTTACTTGCTGTGTCCTTTTTAACATATCTTCCATTTATCAGCATTCCCAAAGTTATTACAAGAGTCAACCAAATTAGAAGAGAAAGTACACCAAACACAATCCAAAATTCAATCCAAGGGGAAACCAGATAAGTTCTTTCGAGGTGATGAAAAAGTTTTGTTGCTTGTCCTTTAAAAGTTATTTCTACTGGTGTCGTTTCAGGTTCGCTGGGATCCTCGGAAAACGTATCAAAGTTAATGAAATAGCCATAGGCCCTTCTGTCAATTGTAGGGATAGCATCAGGATTCGTTGAAATCGCTGGAACCACTTGATCACTTGCTACATTTGTATAGTCGGATGCTATTTCATTGTAGACAGGCGTTCTTGACAAACTCTTTTTTGGGTCTCATGAGGTACAAGTTCCATGATTTATTGCATAGTCCTTCTTTTTGCACTGCAGATTCTTCAAAGGTGATGAGTCTCTCAGTTTGAACCTCCTGGATAGTAGCCAGATTAGGGCGTCTGCTACATCTTTGGAGTCCACTTGGCCTACTGCTTATGATAGGCCACATGATATGGTTTTACCAGGTCGATGGACAAAAACCTGTTCTCCTTTTAACCAGCAAGGGGCGGCAGTAATGCTGTTCTTGATCCGTGGATATCTAGGACAGGTACAGGTTGTCTGTAAAAAGACCCCAATTCCTTCTTGTCTGCGATATTTTCTCTGACTTTATCCCCAATCTTTGAAATGCAGACAGGTCTTGCTGGGACGGTCAATTTCTCTTCAGTGGGTGTTTGCTTCAGGAACAAGTTACTTTGGCTTTTCCTTATTTCATGTATGTCCTGCAAAACAGCCAAACGATATTTGATATCAAAGGGATTTTGTTCTACCACTGAAGTCTGACAATCGAGATCCGAAATAATCATTCTTGTTCCAAAAAGGATTTCGTATCGAGTGATTCCCCTAGAGAACCTCTTGGCAGATTATTAAGACTACGTTGGACACTTATTAGATGTTTGACCACCCATCACCTGAGCCCAATACCCTTGCTGTTATAGATTGCTTTATGTCCCGTTTTTTCTCTCCACTACCGAATTTCCCTCAGGATGTAATGGACTAGAGTACCGCAATGCAACGGCCATTTTGGCCATGGCCTTCCTGTAAGCTCGAGAGCTAAACGCAGGACCCTGGTCAGAATGTAGCGTGCGGACTGCTATGTGCCGATAAAGACTCGCAAATCTTTTATAACAGTTCGAGCGTCAGCCAAGCGCTGAGGCCACATCCCAATAATTTTTGTCCTAATATATGTGGGACCGCATTTGTCCATAGGGACGTCTGCGTGTCGAAAGTCTAATGCTAACAATGGTGTCTGTACTGGGCTGGCTACACTGTAGTCAGGTATCTGGCGGCCTTCTCTGCTGCGATCTCTGTTGCAGTTATGGCAGTTAATTTTGAATGTGTGAATGTGACCATTCATCCCTGGCCACCAGTACGTCTCTTTTAATTCTAGTATAGATTTAGAGATCCCCTGATGTATCAGACCCTCTCCCAAATGTGCTTCGTGTATCAAAGCTACTCTACGTTTCCTGTTTGGAATCACTCTATTCCCCACTCCAGGAATTCGAGCGAAAGGAAGGCAGTTTGCGTAAATTATGCATGAGTATTTGAGTGGATAGTTTTGAGGTAACGCTGCACCACTGCCTTTGCTTGTCGCATTGACAGCTAGCATTATTTCACCGTCTATTTTCGCTTTTGAACGAGGGATTGCAGCTACGGAAGCTGTTTACACAGCTGCCTTTGTGGCTTCATCAGCCAATGAATTCCCTGCAACGTAAAAGCCATCACAGTGATGACTCAGTGTATGTATCACGTGAGCCTTATGTAGTTCTTGTCGTAACTGAACTACTTGTTCCCAAAGCAATTTATGCTTGATTGTGCTTCCTTTTGCATATTTGTAACCGTTTTGAATCCAGTTTTGCACGTATTCATTGTAAGATTGAACACAATAATATGAATCGCACACTATGAGTGTGGGGAATTCGCAATCTGTATTTTCTTTTTTTTAAAAATCTTTTTATTATTTTAAACAAGAAAAAGGGAATAGACATATCCGGTGCCATACATACATACACAATAACAGGGCGGACAGGTACAGTGACTGGATAGATGTGAAGCGACAGAAGAATTGCTGAGACGCCTGCGCTAGTAGGTAAGAAGCAGGATTGGTAGCATTACAATCGATAAACAATTTAAGTGCAGGCCCTCAGAGCCCGACCACCCATAAAATCAGAATAGTAGAAAAAGCATGGCAACCATACACTGGAATTTAAACAAAATCAGGATATTTCGCCAATATTACTAATAAGGGAAAGACTAGAGAGAAGATTGAAGAAAAGAAAACCATAAGAACGAGAACAAAAATAAAACAATAAACCCATCCCCCCACCCTGCACCCCTGCATATGGCTATCGCCTAACCCCAACTAGCAGTGTGCCTGTCGCCCAAACTAACTAAGTTCTAAAGATAGAAAAGAGAAAACATGGGGGAGGGCATTTCCGTATGGGCTCCCGGTCTCCTTCCCACCCCGCCAGAGACAGGCACCACCTATGACGAATATACAATTTTATCAGAGATCACAGAAAAAGAGCCATGATACACCGCCCAGCCTCCTGTTAGACCAACAGTTACGAATCCCACATTTATTAAGGCCATAGTACCAACCTCAGTCAATCGATCTCAGCCTTGGCCATTCCGAACCATCATGCAAACCCCTCCCGGTAGGACCACTACTTCTACAGGAGAATCAAAGTGCAGAAAGAGTCCGAAAAAATTCAGTCCAAAACAAATCAAAGTCAGTAATTCCTCAAGAACTCCATCAGCACAGAAATGCTCCCTCATGGACGGATGAAAGAGAAGTCCAAGAACAATCACCAACATGAGTCTCCGGGAAGGGAACGCCAATCGATTCTCCCAAAGTCAGCAATGATGGTAGGGTAGTAATACGTTCGAAACACCGGGTTCAGGATTCTCCAGAGTACCGACCGAGGGATTCGGCGCCTCTTGTCCAGAATCAAAATGGTCGTCGTATGAATCGTAGCCGGCAGCAGTACCTGCGGTGGAGCAGGGTCCGGTTCCACACACTCCTTCTCAGATAGGCGCGTAATCATTTTGTGAATCAGGGCATCCATATGTGACTGAAATGCCCCAATGGCTGCCAATACTGTCTTCAGCGACGGCTCTTGCTCCGTCCGGCCCATTTCTCCTTGCTCAGTACCGATCATATTCACTTCCCCCAGAGAGCCCGGTTTCTCCGGGGGAACAGACAGGAGCGGAACGGACGGCATCGGAGGGTGACTGATCAGTTTCTGCAGCAGCAATCTGCACTCCGCTGCCGCAAGCGAAGACCCCGACGCACCGAACCCCGGCGGCGGCAAACCGGGTCCGCGGGACAGGGACCTCCACCCCCAGCCACTGTCGTGCCACGTCACTCCTCCCTCGGTGCTATTCAATCAGAATGACCACCATCAAAATCGGGCAAGAAAAAAAAAGACCTCCACTGCGGTAGACCGGACCCTGCTTGATTCTCATAGCCGATGTTGTTTAACTGCAACCCGGACGGTTCAAAACTCAAGGCCCTCGCTCTCCTGCTGGAATAGGCCGCAAACTTCAACTCGACACAACTCCGTCAATCAAGCCGATTAAGTTTTCGGGATTGCACCATCGGAGCGAGGATCGGTTCATCTACACGGAGGTTGGGCGTAAAAACATTTCCGAATTCACTTTCCTACGAGCCCTGTAAATCATCTGGCAGGATACGGAGGCCGACGGAGCCGGGTGCCTAAGCAGCCATCTTGTTTGCTAGCGTAGCTCCTCCCCCGCAATCTGTATTTTCAAGCACCATCTTGAATGCATGTAGTTCAGCTCGCTGAGCTGTACAATCTCCTAGAGATTGCGTTTTAGTGACCATTGGTCGGAATATACCATTGCGCCAGCGACCTTTAACAATGGTGCATGCAGCACTATAAGCTTATTTACCCCCCCCCCCCGTAGTGGGTTGGGCTGATCTGTCAGTATAAATTATACATTCATATTGTTCTGGAGGCAGATTCTCGGTAGGCAGAGGACATTCTTGTTCGTATTATAGAAAAGCTTGTGTCTTCAAATATGGATCAGAAACACATTCAACGTCTGTTGCAGCAAGAGAACTAACCCATTGTATCAATCTTAAATGTAAAGCTTTAGCATTCGGAATGCTTGCTTTTGTCACTGCCTCAAAGGCAGGTACAGGTGTAACAACCATAATGCGCTTACCCTGTGCGAGGGCTCTCTCTTTTGCTACTGCAGTTTGAAACGATGTCAGAATATTTTCTGTTGAAGTGAATTTCATTTCTGCTTGTGTGTACAAATGTGATTTTTAAACTATTGGTACTGTTTCTCCTTCATTAAAAGTTAAGTATGTGAATCCGCATTGTCCTGGAATGATTCGGATCACTGAGTTGCGTACGTTTATGAGTGTTTGTAAATGTGTTGTTGCTAACATATCTGTTTGCAATGAACGCAAAATTTCTGTGTGTTATTGAGTCCAATCAACTGTTTGGAAATCAGGTTTAATTAATTCGTAGGGAGGTTTAACCCTTTCTGCGTAATTTAGAATGTAATTTCTTCCAAGAGTCAGGAAAACTAGAATCAACTGTAAGTTTTTCAGCGTTTTTGGAGGTTGGAGCAGCCACTTGAAAGTTCATATCCTAGGAAAAGGACGGTTAAATGGGCAATTTGTGATTTCTTAAAATTGAATTTGTACCCTTCAGAGGCAAAGCCCAATATTATGGTGTTCACCCTGTTCAAGTGCCTATCCAAGTCATCGTCTGTTAGATAGATGTCATCGACATATGATAATGCCTCATCATCATAGGTTTGTAGTAACTCTGTTACTCTGGCTAAAATAACCCTGGACTATCCTTGAATCCCTGGGGGAGATGACAGAATTGACGCTGTGTCCCCATAATTGAGAAAGCGGTCAAATACCTACTTTCTGGTGCAATGTTTTGACAGAAGAAACTGTTAGAAATATCTAATGTGGTTTTGTATTTTTTACACACAATGTTATTCATTAGTGCTGCACTGTGTGCATTTTTTACTGCAAAGGTTTTGCAACAAGAGTTTGGATGTATGTAATCCAAAACTAGATGATATGTATTGTCTGGTTTGTAGTCAGGAAACAAAGGATTGTTCAATGACTGCCGTTGTGCAGTCGGTTGATTTTTAAATGGATTTTATGGTGAGGAGAATGAGAATCCTCATCCCATCCTACATGATTTTTATATAATGCAGGAACCTCGGCTACTGCCCATTTCCTGGCATAGGTATATTTTAACTGAATTGGAATGTGGTTGGAGAAGTGGCATAATGATTTCTTCGCCATGTGGGCACTCCCTGACAAATTCAGGTGTCCAGTCTTATTCAGCTAGAAGAATGTCATAACCCCGAGAGAGTCGCTCCTAAAAAGTGCTCTTACTTTTCTGCTTATGTCCCCCTCCATCCGGAGTGGTAATTCATATAACTTATGTGGGACACTAACCCTGGTATCTGCAGTTTCAACTTGGATGTACTCATTCAAGTCCACAGTCTCCAGATGATCCTTCAAGTTTTTGCGAGCTATGGGGACTTCTGCCGAGCTGTCCAACATTGTTTGAGCCGATTCCCCGTTCTTGAGTTGTGTCCTCAAGATCCACGGCATGTCTGATTTTTAGACCTGCTACTTTCTTTTTGGTGAATTGAGTTTTCTTCCTTTTTTTTTAACGTGTTGATCGTCTTTGGACTTCACGCGTTCTTCCTTGTGTTCTGACCGTCCTCTTCTTTCGGATTTCTGTGGCGAAGTCTGAAAGGTACGAGAGGTATGTGTATCAGTATCTTGATATCTATCAGATTTTCTCAAATTATCCCTATTCATGAGGTTATACCTCCTTTCAGAGGGCTCCTTTTGAGGAGACCTACCTCTGGAATGAGAACGCTTCTCTTTAGAAGTTTGTTTAGTGTTCTCCCACTTCTTTTTAGTAGGAGTAGGAGTGTTTTTTGTAAAGACCTTTTCAGGACTTTCTGACAGTTGGGGTTTAACTGGTTTCCCACCCAAGCTGTCTCTGCCTGATTCTTCATATGATTTTTCAATTATTCTGGCCAGTTCATGTGGTTGCTCAGTTACATCAAATTCTCTTAGCTTTTGGCGGGTCGCCACGGATGCTGCTTCACCTTTAATATTAGCTAATATTATTATTGAGACCTGTTTGAAATCTTTCAGCAATTTCATACCTAGATTTAGATCAGGCTCTGCCTTGTATTCATTTTGAAACTGTTTCAGGACGTCTGGTAATACCGCCATAGATGGAACACCATGTGTTTTAATGTAGATTGCAGCAAAGACCGTACCCCAAGTGTCGCAGTCCTCCAGGTGTGGTGTGATCCCCATTGGTAAACAGATTGTTAGAATCTGTGTTTATCATGAGGGGTAGTATCAGGAAATGCTGCCTCTATTTGAGTAATTTTTTGCGCTATCCAGAATGGAATTTGTTCCCGTTTTGCATGTAAATTACCAATGACTGAGTGTAAAGTCTGTGGTGTAATTTTATTTGTGTTCCCCTGGTAAGGGGGATGTTGTGGAATCATTATTGACGGTTGGACTGTAAGAGTCTGCATGACATACTGAACCAATTGTCTGTAGATTTTGATTAGCTTTTTCAGTTGAACGGTTAGTTCCTCATCCGACATTTCTTCAATGGCAGGATGTGGTGTTTAGCTAGCTTATACCGGCCATGTTGCTCCCGGTCTACCTAGTGGACCGAGCCTGGTAATGTGATGTATATGTTTTAGGGCGAATTTTAACAAGAGGGGGGAGAGAGAGAGCCAGTGGATTCAGTCTCCCTAAATGTATAAAAAACAAAGTGGAATCCACTCAAAGTGATAGTGATCCCTAAAGTGATGGGGAACACACAGTGTTGTTTAAATGCCCCTCACACACCAACAGGCCCCTTGGTGTCATGCTTCATCATCGGGGCCTTCGCACCCCTCTACGGGATGCGGCGTGCTTCGACTCGCGGATACGCAGGAGCACTTAGAAGTGAACTATGTGTGGGGGTGTGTGTATATAACCAAGGTGTGAGTGAGGTGAGGTGAAAAAAAGTGAAAGGTTAAAAAATACCTGGCACGTGGGAGGAAAAAATATTTTTAATTTAATCCCCGGCTGGTATTGTTAAAAGAAGTGCAGGGCGTGGTTTAGCAGATACCAGTTAAGGTATCAAAAACCACTATTTAAAGTGTCAACATGTTTCGGAGGTCACAGCCTCCTTCTTCAGGACAAGGGTTATGCACTTACCCTCCCCTTACTCACATGCAGAATGTAAAAGTGTATTTAACAAAATTAATTACCACAATGTGTAATATTCCTAACAATGTTTTAGTGTTAGTGAATGCAGTTGCGCCCAATTGGCGATAGAACCTGCGGAGAGAAATGCATAGATAAATATAATGGTCTGTACAAGACAAATCAGTGGAGAAGAAAAAACCTTCTCTGAATACCACCAGGTCAAACCAAAAATAATGGGACCCTGTGAAGAAATAAAAAGACACAAATGGACATAACACAATACTGACATACATATATACAAAACACAGAGTTACTCTCTGCTCAGATGGAAAGAGAGCGTATATTGGGGATCCCGTATATTAATGTTGTTTTAGGTCATTTCTGAGCAGAAAGGAAGGATCCCCAATATACGCTTAGGCTCATGAGGTCTTATAGTTGAGAACTCTAAGTAAGACTTTTCTACCTTATTGTTTGCTCTCTTTCCATCCGAGCAGAGAGTAACTCTGTGTTTTGTATATATGTATGTCAGTATTGTATTATGTCCATTTGTGTCTTTTTATTTCTTCACAGGGTCCCATTATTTTTGGTTTGACCTGGTGGTATTCAGAGAAGGTTTTTTCTTCTCCACTGATCTGTCTTGTACAGACCCATGTATTTATCTATGCATTTCTCTCCGCAGGTTCTATCGCCAATTGGGCGCAACTGCATTCACTAACACTAAAACATTGTTAGGAATATTACACATTGTGGTAATTAATTTTTTTAAATACACTTTTACATTCTGCATGTGAGTAAGGGGAGGGTAAGTGCATAACCCTTGTCCTGAAGAAGGAGGCTGTGACCTCCGAAACATGTTGACACTTTAAATAGTGGTTTTTGATACCTTAACTCGTATCTACTAAACCACGCCCTGCACTTCTTTTAACAATACCAGCCGGGGATTAAATTAAAAATATTTTTTCCTCCCACATGCCAGGTATTTTTTAACCTTTCACTTTTTTTCACCTCACCTCACTCACACCTTGGTTATATACACACACCCCCACACATAGTTCACTTCTAAGTGCTCCTGCGTATCCGCGAGTCGAAGCACGCCGCATCCCGTAGAGGGGTGCGAAGGCCCCGATGATGAAGCATGACACCAAGGGGCCTGTTGGTGTGTGAGGGGCATTTAAACAACACTGTGTATTCCCCATCACTTTAGGGATCACTATGTTTTAGGGCGCCTTTAAACCAGAAAGCATGCTCTTGTTATGTTAGTGGAATTTCAATGTCCTTGAAAGGAATGTATTCCTCTGGTGGTTCATCTTCTTTGTAGAAGTGAAACACTTTTGTTCTTGGATCTGCTTCAGGCAAGATTATCCTAGAAAAGAATACCTGGGTCTGGTGATATTCATGTGCCTCTATCACAAAAACTACCCTACCACCTCTTGCTGATAGGCCATTTCGTATTGGTTTTATAGTGATGGCTTTCCTTAAAGTTTCTGGAATGCTTATAGCATCCTCGTTGGTCTCTTGGAGACCTATAAAGTTTAAAGCTGAAAACGAGAGCCTACCTGGTATAGCCCCCTCTGACAGCGGGCAGCTGCATCGTGAAGTGTTTCCAGCCCTCGCATCTTGGGGGGCATTTGGGTAGCATTCCCTGTATTCCCAGTAGAGTCCCCACATAGGCCCCAGGTGGTCTAAGCAAGTGGAGTGCCAGTGCTGGTTTGGTGGCCTCAGCGGCGCCGCCGTAGCGGGCAGATTTTGGTGGTGAAGCCCCCGCAGTGGCCCAAGAGGCCCGACATTCTTTGCACATTTTTGCCAGCTGTCCTGCGAGAGCACAGGCAGCTGCAATGTTTGGACACCTTCACTTTCATTTAGAGCCCCAGAGAGGGGCTCAGGGGGCAAGCTGGTACCTGTGCTCATTTTTACAGCTGCCACGTTTAGTTTTGTTCTCTTGTGCAACTTGGCTTTGGCTGCCTAGGCAGGGCACCGTGACTTTGGGACAAAGGGCGTTTGAGCCCCGTGGAAGGCCAGTTGGCCTGGGGTCAGTAACTTCTGGGATTCTTGCACAAGGTGATACCCTACTTTGTTTGTGATGATAATTGCCTAATGTGATTTATGCGTAATTTGCAATACCTTTATGCCTGTGATACCTCTAACTGTGTTTTTATGATCAGGAGGTTGTTTGGCCTAGTATAGTTTTTGCTAGTCAGTTTATGTTTCTCTGTGTGACCTATGCCTATGGTGATTAGTCTTGCGTAGTGTGTTCCTACCTTTTACCAGTGGTTACTGGTGGTGCTCTACAATTGTTATTTTGTGCTACAATTATCTTATGTTCTACATCTATTTCTACTAAGTGCTGATTCTGATAGTGGCCCACGTGGCCCAGTCATGTGTAAATAATCCCCTGCAAATACTGCTCAGGGCCAGTTGGCACAGTGTATGTTATGTGTTTACTATTCTAATGTGTTATGAGAATACAAAGGCTATTTTTATATAACCTTGAGTGGAGTTCCTTTTGTAGTGTGCCTGGGATGTTTTTGCTGTGTGCGTGTGTAAATGCTTCACACATTGGCTCCGGGATAAGCCTGACTGCTCGTGCCAAGCTACCAAGGGGGTGAGCAGGGGTTATCTTTGGCGTGTAACTGCCTTGCCCTGACTAGAGTGGTGGTCTCTGCCTGGCTTTGGTGCAAGCCATAGCCAACTAGAGATTCCATTTCTAACAGTTACTGGGCCATAAAAGCAAATTGGCAACCGATTTGACCTTTACCCCAGAACGGTGCAGCTTACAATCAAAGTAGTGTATGTTAAAGTATTGGTTAGAATGATGTCTCTGGCGAGTCAGCAAAAAGGGCACAACCATTCCCCTCCTCCTAACCTGAACTGGCAAGGAAACTAAGCTGAAAGGCATAGTTGACAATCTTCTAGGACTCCTACCATTCATATTCCACAGGTGTGTCTTTCTAGTGTTGCCACCCAGCTCTTAATTTGTTGTCAGTGGATGGAACCTCTAAATTCCGCAAACATTCGCAGGCACTGACTTCTTTCCACCAGACCCCTTTCGTGGCAGTAGCTCTTCCAAATAAAGGAAAAGGATAAGAAAGAGGACTAACGATAATTACTAATGAAAAATCTCAATATAAAACCCAGCTAATTATACATTTTCTAAACATCATTGTTTTGTATGGTTTTGTATTCAGTGGCACATTGACAGAGGTTTGGACATGAGTGGTAAAAGGTAAAATGGCAAATTGTATTTTTTATGAGATTAAGGGATTTGAATTGACTCATGCACTTAAAATTACAATGTGGTGTTCCTGCTTCATATGTGAAGTGTGAAAGCATTCATCTGCTTTACAAATGAATAATTAGCTCTTCAAAAATGAGTCAGGTACATACTATCAACAATATTGTTTTCTCTTACCATTAGAACAAAATGCCAACCTGGACGTAATTCAAAAGCAAAAGTGGAACAATTTAATTACACTAGAGGTCAATCTTTTTGAAAATTAAGTTTTTTAGCCTTGAGAGGGGTACACAAAGGTTTGCCAACGGTTCAGTTGTAATACTCATGTAATATGGGAATTCAAATACATTATAAATTGTTAAAAGAAAAGAAAATATAAGATTCCATAAAACGTTGCAGAAAATATAATTTTAATGAAATAAATGTTTGCAATATGAGCATCCTCTCAAATATGCTGAACTAGTGAAACGATTCACAATATATTGTCAAGAAGCAATGTGTTGTGACATAAGCATTATTCTTGAGTTGGTTGAAGTTCTAAAGTTCCAGTTGGAAGGCCATATAGTGGTGGAGTGGTGTGGCTCACTGGTTAGCGGCAGCAGACCAGGAAGCAGCCCGGGACCAGGGTTCAATTCCCGACGCGGCAGGGTCGTGGACCAGGGTCAGCGGACTTGATAATTCTCGCCTCGGTGCCTACTCTAACCAGGGGTCCCACTCTGCAACTATGGGCATTAGCTTGCCTAATCTCCACAACGGCCCCATCAACGCCGGGGATGCCTGGCTCCACCTTGGGGACTGTAGGGACCATCCCACAGGGAAAGCCAGGACGGGTTCCCCAGCAGTATACCGTGCCAGGATACTCCGGTACTAGTTGTGCACGTTACAAAACAGCTCATGACATGTATATTTTTCCCGTAACCAATGAGTACAAACAGATTTTGAATCACCTTTCTTGCACGCAGTGCGTGAGAGCCGCAGCACAATTTAGCAACAAGGTACACTGTTTGGGAGGGAGCCAACCACAAACTCGGTACTGTGTGTAAAAGGCCGCTTTATTGAAACTGGTGCGCATCACATTAAAAATACTCGGCAAACGCCTTACAAAACTAGACCTCATTAAATAGCCATATACTGACCTTTACCTCTGCCCCACCCATAAGATTTTCCATGAACCCACCCCCACCCATTCATTACAACATTACACCATATACATCAATGCATCAAAACATAAACACGTTAAATTCAACCCATCCGTTCAATAACGTCCCCTTCCTGCTTCTTTACCCCGTCAAACCCTGAACATGCGTAATCCAACTATAACTTAACTTGCCCACCCTTTCCATGACAATAACCTAGATCCAACATTAACCACACAACCTCTGTCAACTTTGACAAAAAGTTCCAATAACCCCCGGCACCCAGAAAGCAGGGGGGAGGCCAACTGGATCACCTGCTTGTCTTCTAATCGGAATGCCACTGAACTTTCAAACATCTCGCCAGCACCTCCCTAATCTCCAACAAGTAAAGGTCCATGCCAATCCTTGATAAATGCACCCCATCACCTCTGAAAAACTCCACAGCCTCAAAACGCAGCTCCTTATGCGTAACTCTTCCAAAGCCAAGGTGACGACAGAACCTACACATTTCCAAATTCACTTTCCTACGAGCCCTGTCAATGGCCCTCAGGTTCAAAGTACCCCTCCACACTCTGTGCGGGACCAACTCTGTCCAGAAAACGTGGCACCCAACCCACTGCTCCTTCAACCTTGACAAATCCTTCTTCATGGCCCTAATCAATACCACACCCTTCACATCGCAAAAATCGTTCTCCCCAGATGAATCAACAGAACGTCTGGGCACCGCCCCTGCACCATCCATTTATTAAGGCACTGCAACAATTTCTTCCACCACATCCCCCTTTACCTTGCCAAACGATGTCAAACAAGCGGTCATTAAAGCCCAACATTGCCCCAAAATAACACTGACATGCCTGGACCTGTGCCCATTTGATAATGCCCCACAATCCAAATGGTCAGTTCCTTCGCCTGGGGCCCAGCCACTGAACCTATAACGATAAAAAGGAATGAGATTCACCCAAAACAGGATGACGCATGCACCTCCTCCGCATTCTGCCGTATGTAACGATGATAACAGTCTGAAGACCAGTGCCCAGCCTCATTTTGTCCCCTCACGTCCAGCCCCTGTTATGCGCTTCCGTTGCTGCCCTAATCCTGAAGGAATGCATCCCATATTCCGCCTGAACCACCCCAATGCTGACCAAAGCTCTTTGCAGCCCAATGCTCAGCTGGTAATCTGTCACCCTTTTCCAATCAGTGTGCCTAAATACCATCTCCGACCCGAGGCCTCTCGACATAGCTCACAACCGATGGGCCCACTGAAGGGGGCACATTGCAGCTGGCACTGCCACTTCCAACCTAACCCCTTTACCTATACACCTCTGGTCCGTTTTTTATCTTGCCCACCAGATATGCATACCTTCCTCCCCATCTTCCCAATGCACGCCGTTTTTGACCTTGCTGCCCAGGAGTTCAGACACCCTGAAATCCCCAAAAAACATCCATACCATAAGTGTGGAGAATTAACAGGCCTCAAAATCATCCCTACAGAAAACCGGTAGCTTATCCAATATATGCGCCGGCTTCTGCCAAGAAAGGGGGTGCCACGCCTCACTCTCCCCCCTTCTCCCTAGCCCAACCTTCCAACATCCTCCTACCCACTTTTCCATCGACAGAGTGTATCGGTAAAACACCTTTACAACAAATTTTTCATCCCGCATACTATCACTCTGCATACTTTTACAACGAAACTACCATCACTCCGCAATTCGATTATAACGCATGGCATTATATCTTATATACTTTTACCCCGCATGCTTTTACAACATAATTCGTTGTAAAAGAATGAATGGGAAAAGCATATGTTTTTAATATTTAAGTTAAAGGTAAGTATATGGTTTTAGTTTGGGGGTGTGGGGGTATATGTTTTAGGGGTTCAGGGGTATTTTAAGGGTGGGGTATATCTTTTAGGGGTTCTGGGGTATTTTATATTTATTATTAGTTTCTCATTATTTATTTTATTAGATTATTTTTTTAGGGTTCAGGGTGGGTTTTGGGTATGGGGTACAGCGGTATTTTTAGGGTTCAGGGCTAGGTTTGGGTTTTGGGTTCAGGGCTATTTTTAGGGTTCAGTGCTAGGTATGGGTTTTGGGGTACAGGGGTATTTTTAGGGGTCAGGGCTAGGTATGGGTTTTGGGGTATAGGAGTATTTTTAGGGTTCAGGGCTAGGTATGGGTTTTGGGGAACAGGGGTATTTTTAGGGTTCTGGTCTAGGTATGGGTTTGGGGTGCAGGGGTATTTTTAGGGTTCAGGTCTAGGTATGGTTTTTGGGGTACACAGGTATTTTTAGGGTTCAGTGCTAGGTTTGGGGTTTGGGGTGCAGGGGTATTTTTAGGGTTCAGGGCTAGGTTTGGGGTTTGGATACAGGGGTACTTTTGGTGTTCATGGCTATGTTTGGGTTTTGGGGTACAGGGTTATTTTTAGGGTTCAGGGTGGGTTTTGAGGTACAGGGGTATTTTTAGGGTTCAGGGCTAGGTATGGGTTTTGGGGTACAGGCCTATTTTTAGGGTTCAGGGCTAGATATGGCTTTTGGGGTATAGGGGTATTTTTAGGGTTCAGGTCTAGGTATGGGATTTGGGGTACAGGGGTATTTTTAGGGTTCAGGGCTAGGTATGGGTTTTGGGGTACAGGGGTATTGTTAGGGTTCAGGGCTAGGTTTGGGGTACTGGGGTATTTTTAAGGTTCAGGGATAGGTTTGGGTTTTGGGGTACAGGGGTATTTTTAGGGTTCAGGGCTAGGTATGGGTTTTGGGGTACAGGGGTATTTTTAGGGTTCAGGGCTATGTATGGGTTTTGGGGTATAGGGGTATTTTTAGGGTTCAGGGCTAGATTTGGGTTTTGGGGTATAGGGGTATTTTCAGGGTTCAGGGATAGGTTTGGGTGTTGGGGTACAGGGGTATTTTTCGGGTTCAGGGCTAGGTGTTGGTTTTGGGGTACAGGATTTATTTTTAGGGTCAGGATGGGTTAGTGTTTAAGGGTGCTGGGTATTTTTAGGAGTAAGGATGGGTTAGGATTTAGGGGTCCTGGGGTATTTTAAGGGACCAGGGTGGGATTAGTTTTTAGGGTGAAAAGGGTAATTGAAAAAAAAAATATATATATATAAATTCACTGAAAAACCATAGGTTATAGACCATATATAGTTAGGAATTAGCATTTACAAAACCTTGAAAGTTTACTGAAAAAACCATAGGTTATAGACCATATATAGTTAGGAATTCGCATTTACAAAACCTTATTTTACTCACACAAAACCATTGAAATTCCATATATAGTTAGTTGCACTAACTATATATCGAGCACCCGCAATCCACTGCTGATGATGTCACATATTACATCATTCATGACATGGTCAGTGACATCACTGATGACATCACTGATGACATCTCAAATGACATCACTGATGACATCTCAAATGACATCACTGATGACATCTCAAATGACATCACTGATGACATCAGTGATGACATCTCATTTGACATTACTGATCACATCACTGATGATATAATTCATGTGATAATACAATGAACCTCTTCAGACTCTAATATAACCTTAGATACAATCAGTGTAAACAGACACTCACAGACTGTCACTCATCCATGGAGTTACTCACACACCTAGTCAGTCATGCAAAGAATCAATCACACCTCCATTTCCTCAACTATACAGTTATACAAACTTTACTCATTCAAACATATACTAACACATATTTACTCTCTTATACTGAGGTAATATGAATTTTTATGGTCAATTGTGTCCCCTAACGTAGACCCCAACGGCTCCATGTACGTGCTTCAAGTACATGTATGTTCCCTCCACAACCAGCTATGAAGACGCAAATACATTTGCGTCCAACGTCAACATGTCCTCTTTCAGATCCACCATGAATGGATCGATTATTCAGTTCCTAAGTATGCCTTGCCACCGTCTTTACATGGTGCACTTTTCACGTTTTCCTGGCTCTGGCGAGCTAGGCCCTGATTTCTGCCATCGAGCCTTTTCTGCCTTCTGCCTCTGAAAGCTGCAGCTTGGATCTGTATCCATGACCCTTGCCTTACTCCCTGCGCGGCGAGCGGTGCTTGGCTCGGCCTGCTTACCTGCCAAAAATGTATTTTGCCTTCAAGTTATCTGCTCCGCTCCTCGAAAATACATTCCTGTCTAGTGGTTTAGGTAAACATTCCCCCAGCTGCAGAGCAAAGGGCCCGGCCTTTCTGTCTCTGTGCAAGTAATTCAATGCTCCCGTTACCATGGTAGGCCCATGGCCCCCTCGCATTACACGTAGACACGTAGTCGCATATGCATGCACTAGCAGTCAGTATAGAATAGCCTCTGCCCGAGAGACCTTTCCTTCTAGATAATACAGTTCCTCAAACACAAGATACCAGATATGATTTGGGATTAGGTTGTTCTGACACGCCAGACTTCTGTCTCCACATATAATGCTAAATGTCAAGTCCCCTTCACCCGCCAGTTTCACGTCAATCACACGTCATGTTGCCTGCGCGCGCATCTAGCCCAACATTTCTGCTGACACTGCAGGATTCTTCTATGGATCCACCCACCTGTGACACTTTTCTGTGACGTTTCTAGCACACACCTCCGTGTACGCCCTCGTGCACGCCTTCTATTACGCACATGTGTTCTTATCTCGTTTCTCTCAGCTGTTACGCCTTCTGTATCCATCACCATTATATGCATTTACTATATATATTGTACTCTGTTAATAAAGCATTGTCTATCCCTTCCTGAACCTTCGTGGTGATGGAACATGATACCTGGTTCGAACCAATTCCATTTTATGGAATAAAACCCTTATAAACTCAGATGCCACGGACTCTGCCTCTCATTTTTCGATTGAGTTATTTTATTGAACTTTACCGCATAGAAATTCAGCAGGTAAATCATTATTTACCACATAATTTGGCGCCCGAATAGGGACCCCTCCCCCACCTTACGCGCCGGCGGTGCGTTGCAGGCCTAGGCCCCTGCCACAGCCGTGACGGACGTTTACTCGTACCCGCAGGATTTCCTGTATCTCCCTCAGGCCAACGGAGGTGACTGAGACTGCGATCGACACCCAGACCAGGCGGTGAGGAGTGCGGAGGATCCCGACCAGAGCCCAGCTGAGAGAGCAAGGTCCGAGGTTTTCAGAGGCCCACCAGTTCCGAAGTACCTACGTCACGAGTCGAGTCGAGTCCAGTCCGGTCCAGTCCAGTGTCGAGTTTCCGAGGCCTTCCGTTCCGTGCTTCCCGGTGAGTACCGTTGCTGGGGATGCATCAAGACGGGTGCATTAATTTGTGTCCGGTCAAGACGGGTTTGGGTACACAGACCCGGTCTGCACTGTTTTAGCAGTGTATCTGTACTGTTTAGCAGTATATCCAGTATCCAGTTATCTAGTTATTGCTCGTTCTGAAATGTTTTAAATGTGTCTTAATGTCGTGGTATGAGTGATTGTTTGATCTTCATTACTGTGTTTTATTGTATTAATTGTGTTCAAGTTCGAGTAAGTATCAAGTATCAAGTATCAAGGTTCAGAATGCCTCTCTTCTCTAAACTGAGACAGATAGGAACTAGAAAAGGGATACTCGAGGAAGCTGTTCCCATCCCACCCAGGGACACTCCTGGATATTTTATGTACCACAAGCACGGCCTAGATGCCGTATTATATCTCGACTTGTGGGTGGACTACACTAAAGATTTAGCAGAGAATCAGAAATGGCCCGCTACAGGGACATGGGATGCCGAGTGCATCATGAGAGTAGAGGAAGCGTTATGGAAAAAGAAAGCCAGACAGTCACAGAAAGATGCCATTGAATTATGGCGTAAAGAATCGCATAGACGCACAGAGAAAGCACTCAGAAAAGCAGAGAGAAGTAAAGAGGATTCCGAAAAAGCTAAAGAAAAGGAATTACTAGAAGAAGGGGAGAGAGTCAGAATAGAACAACACGAAAGACGTAGTAATGCTATTATGACAGGATTGTATCCAGTCCTGGCCGAGGGCCTGCCTAAGGCGACCCCGGAAACACCCAAAGACCTGCCCCCTCCATTGGTTCCGACTAAATTACGTCACAGGACCGCAGCAGATATTTTCCTTTCTTCCTATTTAGACGATGTAGCTCCCGAATATACCCATGTCCCACCTGCTGACGTTAACCGACCCCGTGACCATCAGCCCCCAGGTCCGCCACAGCATACCCCTCCCGCACCGCTTCCTGCACCCGCACCTGTTGTCCCCCCTTGTATTCAACAACTGCATCCACTTAATCCTTTTGGGACTGACGCTGCTCAGGCCCCAACCCAGTTACAGCAGGTACCGACCCTACAGCCAGGTTATGATCAAGCCTCCGCTTCAGGAGGTGCTACAGGAGGTTATCAAACACCCCCACCGTTACACCGAGTGACAATGAGAGATTTAGCAAAGGCTCGGACACCTAAAGGTGCACCGGCCGAACAGCTCCGAAGAGGACTTACAGATTGCAGATATGACCCAGTGCCCGGTACAACAGGACCCATGTTGTTAGCGTCCCTACGTTTGAGACGTGTCACAGATTATTTGATATTACTACCAGGAATGCCGGACCATCTAGACAAATTGTATTATTTTATTAGAACAGGAGAACGACCGGAGTGTGTTGCTGAAGCCATGTCACGTCAGAAAGTTGAGAACAAAGGTTTAATAATGCGATTTATGATTAATTGTTTAATAAGAGAACAAGACCAGGCAGGTTTTCCCCAGAGTGAGATGGATAGACTGAATAGATGGAGCCAGAATATGGCGGATAGCAAACACGATAAGGAGAACAGTGTACATACTATGGTTAAAAAGATCCGTAAAGAAATAATAGAAATACATGCCCAGCGAGCACCCGAAGAACAACTTGAATTAGACGACCCGACTTCCTCGCAGGAGGAGGATGATACAGAGGATCTAGCAGAAACTTCGCATCTGTCAGACAAAAAAATGATAGGATATGTAGGCAGAGAGAAAATCCTTAGACCGCATCCTTTTGATAAGCCCTTCGACAGACCCATTCGTAAACAAGAAACGTTTGAAAACAAGAAACGTTACCTCAGTCCAATACCAGAAACATTTCACTCTGCCATGTCAAACCCAAGAACTCCTGAACATCTATTTCAGGCTACCGATAAAGTACTTTAAGAACGAATGGGGTACCATGTACTCAATTCCATGGATGAACAAGAATTAGCCAGGTCAGCAGTACAATGGGCTGAAAATTCCGATAAATATAATGATGACGCAGTAGCACAGACATTTTTTAATCTTTCCCCAGACGAACAGCGACTGTATGTGTGTATAGGCATTTATATAGCGCACTACTTACCCGTAGGGTCCCAAGGCGCTTCGACCGCTGCGAAACCCTTCCTGGCTTCCCTGAGAGATGGTCCCTTAATGGGTATCTCCAGGGTGAGACCAGGCATCCCCGGCGGTCTGGTGGGGCCGTTAGTGAAGATGAGGCAAGCTAATGCCCAGAGTTGCCGAGTGTGATCACTAATCAGAGTGGGCACCGAGGCGAGAGAATTATCGAGTCCGCTGACCCTGGTCCAGAAACCTGCCGCGCCGGGAATCGAACCCTGGTCCCGGGCCGTCCTCTGCTCTCGGGTCTGCCGCCTCTAACCAGTGAGCCACACTACTTCACGACTAGCTGGTATGTACATGATACAATACCTCCTTATATTGTATAAAAGCCAACATTCTGATCGAGGTCCCTTACCTGATGTACTAATAGAGTTACTAATGAATAAATGGAGAGGTCTAGGTACAGATTTAATTAAAGTGATTTTAGAACATCGACACGGATATAGTGCTTTCCTGAACCCGCCGTTTGTTTCAGCTCCACTCCCAGAAAGGAAAACGTTCTACATAGACAGACAGAATCCCTTGCGAGAAGTACATCCAGTCAGGAATGATGATAATACCCTTACACGTGTGTATGTATACACGCCCATAACTAAAATGGAATTATTGGAAATGAAGAAAATAGTGCCTAGTCATGATAAAGACACTGCAGGTTTCCACCGTGAAATAAAAGACATGTTACTCATGGGAGACTATACCTATCCCGACATTATGAAAATATTGAAAGTATTATTGCCTGCCGGTACTTACGAGAAACTCAAAGAAAAAGAATGGGAGGTGGGAGAGCAAAAGATTGATTGGGCTGCATTAGAAGATGAAGAAACGACTCGAACCCCAGGCCTAGGGCTTGGGGATAAAACTAAAGCATTGCCAGGATTATTAGTACAGGTTTTGCCACGTTTATTAGCAAATAAAAAGGAGGACTGGGATGCAATCTCAGCCTGCAAACAGAAACCCGATGAAGACACTAGTGATTTCTATTCCCGATTTGAGAAATGTTTTGTTATTAATAGTGGCCTGAAACCAAGTAGCGAATCATACCCGCATCTTTTTGTATCCAAATTAGTCGAGAATTCCCTGCCCCAAGTTAAGAATCGTGTATTAAAAGTCGAGAGCACATGGCAAGCAAACACGCCTTCACAAATGTTACAGATGTTACAGTACCACCAGAACAGAATTAGAGAAGAACATGATCACGAACAAAGACGTATGAAAGACACGAAAATGAAAATGTTAGTAGCTCAGTCAGTTTCAGCTGACGGTCAGAAAAAGGGCATGACACAGTCCAATAATTCAGCAGCTCCTGTTAAAGGGACATGCAACTATTGTAAACAGCCAGGTCACTATGTAAACGATTGTGCAGTTTTGAAACACAATATATCCACAGGTAAAACCAAAGAGAGGCCGCGTCAACCTAGACAGGACCAGGCCCAACAACACGTACCACAGAATGTACAGCCCATGCATGCTCCACAACAGACAGTACAGACCGTAGCGGTACCACAGTCACAACCCATTGCCGCAACACAACATACGACCCAGCAGATGTACCAGTATGCACAAACTGACTATCCCGATTATCAGCGATACACATGAAACAGCCTAGAGAGGGAGGTTGGCTTGCCTCTTATTGAAGTTCCTGTAGATCAAGAGGGTCCTTATGTACATAGTCAGGTATTAGGGAAAGATAGAAAGTTTTTGATTGATACATGGGCAAGCAGGACGACAATCAGTCACGACGAGGTTCCAGGGGCACCCCTCTCAGGCTCACAGAATGTTTCCCTTGGATTTTCAGGAAAGCCTATTGTTAATGAAGTTTCAAAACCAGTTCCCCTTGCAGTTGCTCCGTTGTCTCGCACTACAGATTTGTTGCTAACTAAATCATGTCCTGAAAACTTATTAGGTATCAAGACACTGAAAGCTCTAGGAGCTGTAATATGTTGTTCTCCGGAAGGAGTGAGATTGTTTCTGCGTGACTTTAAGGGTCACTATGTGTTGGGAGATATTGATCCCAGATTACAGAATGTTCCTGCACATTTATGGGCACAAGGCCCCACTGATGTAGGTTGTATGCACATTACACCATATCGAGTTACACTCAAGCAAGGTGTTGTTTTACCACGAATTCGACAATACAAGTTACCACCAGATGCTGTAGTGGCTTTATTGAAAATCATTGACGAGCTCATTGCACAAGGAGTAGTTGTAGAAACCGACTCCAATGTTTGTAATTCCCCTATCATTCCGATTCTTAAACGCACTGATCCAAGTGCACCTCCAGTTTATCGATTAGTTATCGATTTACGCAAATTGAATAAATGCATTGTACCACAGTACCCTGTGGTCCCAGATATCTCCTTATTATTGACAGCTATTGATTCTGAGGCAACGTTCTTTACTGTAATTGATCTGAAGAACGCCTTCTTTAGTGTTCCCATTGATCCGGATAGCCAATATCTGTTCGGATTCTGTTTAAATGGCCGAAGCTTCAAATTTGCATGCGCACCTCAAGGATTCACAGAAAGCCCCAGCATCTATAGCCAAGCATTGAAAAAACAACTTGACAGTATCCACATGCCTGCTAATACTGCCCTACTTCAGTATGTCGATGATCTATTGATCACCGCCCGAAGTGAACCTGAATGTGAACAAGCATCACTGACAGTCTTGTATTTCCTGGCTGACAAGGGACACAAGGTGTCTCCTTCGAAGCTACAATTCTGTGTTCAGCAAGTGGTGTACCTTGGGCACTTGCTGTCCAAAGGGGGGAGACAGCTAACACCTGACCGCATCCAGTTAATTGTAAACATGTCACAACCCAAGACACAAAAGGAGGTACGGGCTTTTATAGGCCTTACTTCTTACTGTAGACAATGGATCCCTCAGTGTGCATTCTTAGCCAAGCCACTCATACAGTTGACAACACAGGAGGCAGCGTCATCGACTGTCCTCCCTTGGACTCAGGAACATACACAAGCTTTTGATGACTTAAAGAAAGCCTTATGTCAAGCACCAGTTTTAGCGACACCATGTTACAGCAAGCCTTTTACACTTTTTGTCACAGAACGCGAAGGTACTGCATTATGAGTACTCACCCAAGATCAAGCAGGTTCACACAAACCGTGTGCTTATTTTTCTAGTACATTAGATCCAGTAGCCCAGGCTCTGCCTGCGTGCTTGAAATCTGTAGCAGCAACAGCTCTAGCAATCAGACAAAGCGATGCCATAGTGTTAGGACATCAATTGACAGTACAAGTTCCACATTCCGTGGAAGTTCTTTTGAACCGTACACAGACTCAGCACTTGACTATAGCACGACTGACAGGTTATGAATTGACATTGTTTCAGCCACACATAGAAATCAGACGTTGCAATACATTGAATCCGGCTACACTCTTGCCACTAAGTGAGACAGACCCTTTGGCGCATGATTGTGTTGAAGTCATCACCATTACGACGAAACCCAGACAAGACTTGACAGACACCGCATTACCAAATCCAGATCTGACACTTTATGTGGATGGTTCATGTATGAGAACAAGTACAGGAGAGTTAGTGGCCGCATATGCAGTAACGACAGAAACTGAAGTCATAGAAACACATCGTATTGACACCCTGTCAGCTCAAGCAGCAGAGCTCATCGCTCTGACTCAAGCCTGTATTCGAGCCAAGAACAAGAAAGTTAACATATACACAGATTCTCGTTATGCCTTCGGAGTTGTACACGACTTCGGAGTTCTCTGGCAAGAAAGAGGTTTTTTAACTTCTCATGGTGCCAAAATCCAGCACGGACCCCTCATTCAAGCTCTGTTAGAAGCAATACATTTGCCTACAGCCATAGCCATCATGAAGTGTAAGGCACATACGAAAGTCACAGATACCATTTCCCAGGGTAACGACCTGGCAGACCGAACAGCCAAGCATACAGCTCAGACTCATACTTACACAACTGACATGACAAAGACAATAGTCCCGACATCGACACTTTGCATTACAGTTAAGGATCCCGCCCTAGATGTAATTGACATACAGACACATGCTACACCAGAGGAAATTAAGAAATGGACTGAACTAGGAGGGATCCAGACAGAACAGGGATGGATGACGAAGGGAAAATCTACATGGTTTCTCCCCGACTCTATGGTCCAAGTTATCATTAACACAGTACATAGTCCTGCACATTTAGGAGAAAAAGCCATGTTAGACAGTATTCAAAACCTTTGGTTCAATAAACATTTAGGAGCAGCAGCAAAACAGAAAGTGCGTACTTGCATGATCTGTTGTCAGTTCAACCCAGGTAAAGGCATTCCCGTAGAGCAAGGTGGATTTCATCCTCCCGATTACCCTTTTGAAGTCCTCCAGATGGATTATATCCAGATGGAACGTTGTCGAGGATTTAAGTATGTCCTCGTAGTTGTATGTGCACTTTCCCGATGGACAGAAGCATATCCAGTCCCAGATTACACTGCTCCGACCACTGCCAAGCAGCTGGTACGTGAATTCTTCCCACGGTATGGTTTGCCCCGTATCGTGTACTCAGATAACGGTCAGCCATTCTCGTCCGAGCTTATGAAGCAGGTATCACTCCTGCTAGGCTACCAATGGAAATTCCACTGTGTCCGACATCCCGAGGCAGCAGGTCCGTGGAACGTCACAATCAGACCCGGAAAATTCGTCTCGCTAAAATATGTAGAGAGAAGGGCGTAGACTGGATAGTAGCTTTACCCGTTGCACTCTTTTACATGAGAATGGTAGCTCATTCAAGAACAGGGCTATCCCCGTACGAGGTGGTCTTTGGCAGGCCACCGAATATGTGGGGGACGCCTCTGCCTCGTAAAATTACCGATGTTGACTGTAATATGCTGACAGATTACCTTGCTTCCTTGATGTCTGCACTACAATCATGTCGTTCACAGGTAGCTGCAGCCTTTCCCGACAACACCGAGGTGAAGCCACACGAGATCGTCCCTGGGAATCTTGTATACATCAGGAACTTCGACAGGAGAAGTCCGCTGGAGCCCCGCTGGCAAGAGCCGAAGCTTGTTTTACTAACTACAAGGACAGCAATCAAGGTGGAGGGCCGTAAGGGCTGGCTTCACTCGAGTCACGTTAAGAAATGTCATGGACGGCCGCCAGAACTAGACTCCCAGCCCGGCCCCCTTCCAGAAACTGATACTAAACTTACCCTGGTAGAGAAAACTCCTTCTCAGGAGTATAAATCAAAGTTGAGGTCTAGCAAGTCAGACAGTTTAATTGTTTAAGTCCTCCCCTAGGTGAATCGGTTAGACAAGTTTCTGACATGTACCCGTTAGACCCCATTAGAGAGAGAGATAGACAGAAACAGCTCAAGAAACGTGAATATTGTAACTCTCTCCGTAGTCACTGCATTGTGACATTATTGATTATGTTTTTTCTGAGTCTTATGATTATTGCTGCAAGTATATTGCTTCACATATACTATCCTATTTTCACACGTGCACATTCTTCTTCAAATGACACTGTCGAGCACACTTTCAGTGAATTACCCCCTCACGAGTTATCATACCGACTTGCGCTGCGCAACAATACATTCATTAGTATGTTACATCATTCCCATCAGACCAGCAATGCTATCAATTGTTGGATATGTGGCCGACTCCCTCCCTATCAGAAGTACAAGGGAGTTCTGCCCCTCTTTCCGTACCCGTTCACACACAATGGTTCCTGTGGTGCATGGTTTAGTTTAATTAATTCTTTAAATTCTGATTCCGTAGTTTACCAGGGCAACTGGGTATGGGGAAACCTGAACACAGTTTTGCATAAAGTATGTTTCCCTGACAAGGAGGGTCTTCCCCAAAGGACAGGGACCGATCTAGAAAACGAAGTATATGGATTAGGTAATTTTACACTTAACCTCATGATTCTGAATGTTGAGTCCGAAGCCGAACCAATTTTGCCCGCTATGTCAGTATTACCAGTCAAAGGTGAATTATGCGTCAGAAAGAGTGGTTCAGTCCACCTAGGTCATAGCGAATGTACCACTGTTATCGAATTCAGTGATAAAGGCAAGTCTACATTCAAAGCTTCCCGTCATTCCTATTTCATTTGTGGTCATACAGCTTATATGCGCTTACCCCTAGATTGGGATGGTACTTGTTACATTGCATTCCTTCTACCACCTGTTTTCCTAGCCCCTCCTGATTATCATAGGGACTCCCATCTAGTACATGATAGACCCAAGAGAGATCTCCCGATTGTCGACTATACTGAAACAGCATGGGAGCAATACGTGGATTTCAATAAAGGTTTATTTCCCTATTTTGGTGCTGCCTATAATAGTAAATTGATACGTAGATTGACCAGAACCCTTAAAGCTGTAGTGAATGAAACTACTTCTGCCCTAGGCAACTTAACAGAGGAGCAGTCTGCTATGCGGATTGTTGTTCTTCGAAATCGTCTTGTTCTTGACGTCATCCTGGCCGATAGGGGCGAAGCTTGTAGAGTCATCGGATCGAGTTGCTGTGTTTTCATTCCAGAAAACGCACCATCAGTATATAGAGCCATAACCCGTCTCCACAAGATTGCAAGTCAGATACACCAGAATCCAGGCACCTGGACTTGGTCCGGTTGGTTCTGGAGCGTGTTATCAGCCTGGGGATGGAAGGTCCTATCCTTCCTCGGAATAGCCTTTCTCATAGTGTTCAGTTGTTGCCTATGTTTACAGTGTGGACCAGCGATTTGCGGCTTGTGCGCCACATCATGTATTCCCCATTCAAGTTCACGTTCTAAATCCCGCCTGAAAAAGGAAGAGCAAATGATGTTATATGAACAAATAGATGGACTAATGAAGATTGATATATCATGAAGGGTCCGTAGGGGACAAGGAGGGAATGAGGTAATATGAATTTTTATGGTCAATTGTGTCCCCTAACGTAGACCCCAACGGCTCCATGTACGTGCTTCAAGTACATGTATGTTCGCTCCACAACCAGCTATGAAGACGCAAATACATTTGCGTCCAACGTCAACATGTCCTCTTTCAGATCCACCATGAATGGATCGATTATTCAGTTCCTAAGTATGCCTTGCCACCGTCTTTACATGGTGCACTTTTCACGTTTTCCTGGCTCTGGCGAGCTAGGCCCTGATTTCTGCCATCGAGCCTTTTCTGCCTTCTGCCTCTGAAAGCTGCAGCTTGGATCTGTATCCATGACCCTTGCCTTACTCCCTGCACGGCGAGCGGTGCTTGGCTCGGCCTGCTTACCTGCCAAAACTGTATTTTGCCTTCAAGTTATCTGCTCCGCTCCTCGAAAATACATTCCTGTCTAGTGGTTTAGGTAAACATTCCCCCAGCTGCAGAGCAAAGGGCCTGGCCTTTCTGTCTCTGTGCAAGTAATTCATTGCTCCCATTACCATGGTAGGCCCATGGCCCCCTCGCATTACACGTAGACACGTAGTCGCATATGCATGCACTAGCAGTCAGTATAGAATAGCCTCTGCCCGAGAGACCTTTCCTTATAGATAATACAGTTCCTCAAACACAAGATACCAGATATGATTTGGGATTAGGTTGTTCTGACACGCCAGACTTCTGTCTCCACATATAATGCTAAATGTCAAGTCCCCTTCACCCGCCAGTTCCACGTCAATCACACGTCATGTTGCCTGCGCGCGCATCTAGCCCAACATTTCTGCTGACACTGCAGGATTCTTCTATGGATCCACCCACCTGTGACACTTTTCTGTGACGTTTCTAGCACACACCTCCGTGTACGCCCTCGTGCACGCCTTCTATTACGCACATGTGTTCTTATCTCGTTTCTCTCAGCTGTTACGCCTTCTGTATCCATCACCATTATATGCATTTACTATATATATTGTACTCTGTTAATAAAGCATTGTCTATCCCTTCCTGAACCTTCGTGGTGATGGAACATGATACCTGGTTCGAACCAATTCCATTTTATGGAATAAAACCCTTATAAACTCAGATGCCACGGACTCTACCTCTCATTTTTCGATTGAGTTATTTTATTGAACTTTACCGCATAGAAATTCAGCAGGTAAATCATTATTTACCACAATACAATCCCTGATACAAGTTCACAATGATCCATACAGCCACTCACACATTCACTGGCTCTTATGCACAGTTATTTATATATGTCAACTCTCACATGTACTGTGTTTTACATATGTACTTACTTTGACATGTAGCACTGAGATATCCATTCACTCACCAATACACTCATGCACACAGTCAACCGCCCATACAGCTGTTTCCACATGCACTTTTGAAACCATACATCTAGTGAATCAACTGCTCACACATCTATGCACAGAGTCATACACCTCCCAGCCACCCACACACACACTCAATCTCCCCTACAAATACTTGGGCAACCAATCAATAACCCATATAGTTACTCATATAGCTACTTATCAACACATGCAACAGTTTACAGAACAACGGACATAATGATGCACAAATTAAGACAGTTTAGTCACTAACCCATGCACTCAGTGAGACACATTTAATCACTCACTCATACAGTCAGTCATGCACCTACTAAATCCTTCATCCAGACACTTATACATCCACTCATTCTTCAATATGTAAGACATATTTTAACTTTACAGAAACATACAGTCACTGGATGTTGTCATCAGTGATGTCATTTGAGATGTCATCAGTGATGTCATCAGTGATGTCACTGACCATGTCATGAATGATGTAATATGTGACATCATCAGCAGTGGATTGCGGGTGCGCGATATATAGTTAGTGCAACTAACTATATATGGAATTTCAATGGTTTTGTGTGAGTAAAATAAGGTTTTGTAAATGCGAATTCCTAACTATATATCGTCTATAACCTATGGTTTTTTCAGTGAATTTTCAAGGTTTTGTAAATGCTAATTCCTAACTATATATGGTCTATAACCTATGGTTTTTTCAGTGAATTTTCAAGGTTTTGTAAATGCTAATTCCTAACTATATATGGTCTATAACCTATGGTTTTTTCAGTGAATATATATATATACATACATATATAAACATATATCATCTGTATATCTATATAAATACAAACATAAATGCATGCATACATATACTTATATGCATACAGATGCATGTTATTTACATGAAAGTTGAAAAAACACTAATAAAAGCAAAGCTAAAAAGCCACCTCATTACAAACAGAATGGCTTTAACTTAAACGAGGGCGAGATCTATTGCATTTTCAATGCTTGTTTACTTTGGTTCCATCAAGAAGGCATTCAGATGTGTCACACATTTGCCATAAATTCTGAATGTTAGCACTCTAGTTGCACATTAGATCACTGTAGTAAAGCTACTGCTCACCAGGGACGTCTGCTGCTGGTATTCAAAGTGCATGTTTCAGTCTGCATGTCAGAATTTTTTTATGAAATTGAAGATGATTTGAGAAGTCACTCAAAATGTGCCCTATTTTTTTCTTTCTGCAGGCTCTTTCATACTTTCTATGGCAAAATGAACCCCTCATGTTGTTCCTTTTTAAATTAAATGTTTTAAGACGTACCACTTTATTCCAATCAAGATGGCTTCAGGTGTGCAATAAATTTGTCATAAGTAGGACTGTAAGCGCTCTTGTTGTTCTTTAGAACACTCTGGGAAGCTGCAGTAGAACACAAAGGAATCAACTAACAGTCTCTGCCCTTGTTGGATGTAATGCGTTTTTTTTAGGTGCTGAGGAATTTCCTAGCGCTCTAGAGTTGTTCTTTAGAACACTCTGGGACATTCTGTCATTGGGCTATACGTGGGGTATATCTGGGTGATATTTGGGCTACATTTAGGCTCTTTTGTCTCTGGTGGCCATCTTGGGAGACTGTATGTCAGAATTTTTTAATGAAATTGAAGAGGGTTTGAGAAGTCACTCAAAATGTGCCCTAATTTTTCTTTCTGCAGCACTAATAATACCTTCTATTGCATAATATACCCCCTCATTTTGTTCCTTTTTAAATTAAATGTTTTAAGAGTTACCACTTTATTCCCATCACGATGGCTCCAGGTGTGCTATACCTTTGTAATAAGTAGGACTGTTAGCGCTCTAGTTGTTCTTTAGAACACTCTGGGACATTCTGTCATTGGGCTATACTTGGGCTACATCTGGGTGATATTTGGGCTACATTTGGGCTCTTTTATCTCTGGTGGCCATTTTGGGAGACTGCATGTCAGAATGTTTTAATGAAATAGAAAAGGATTTGAGAAGTCACTCAAAATGTGCCCTAATTTTTCATTCTGCAGCACTAATCATACTTTCTATGGCAAAATATACCCCCTCATTTTGTTTCTTTTTAAATTAAATGTTTTAAGAGTTACCACTTTATTCCAATCAAGATGGCTGCAGGTGTGCCATACCTTTGTAATAAGTAGGACTGTTAGCGCTCTAGTTGTTCTTCAGAGCACTCTGGGACATTCTGTCATTGGGCTATACTTGGGCTACATCTGGGTGATATTTGGGCTACATTTGGGCTCTTTTGTCTCTGGTGGCCATTTTGGGAGACTGCATGTCAGAATGTTTTAATGAAATAGAAAAGGATTTGAGAAGTCACTCAAAATGTGCCCTAATTTTTCATTCTGCAGCACTAATCATACTTTCTATGGCAAAATATACCCCCTCATGTTGTTTCTTTTTAAATTAAATGTTTTAATAGTTACCACTTTATTCCAATCAAGATGGCTTCAGGTGTGCCATACCTTTGTAATAAGTAGGACTGTTAGCGCTCTAGTTGTTCTTTTGAACACTCTAGGATGCTGCAGTAGAACACAAAGGAATCAACTGACAGTCTCTGTCCTTGTTGGATGTACATGTTTTACTGAGAATGTCAGACTTCATTTTCACATGACTGAGAAAGATAATGTGAATTTACAGAAAATATGCTTTCAGTTTAGCTTATAGATCCCCTTTCAAACCACTGTAGGAAAATCATGAGATATTAGTTTTCTTTCAAACAATATTCATGATATCACAGCAGAAGGTTTTTTCACATGGTAAAATCACCTTAGAACCCACCACAATTCCTAAAACGAGTATGGTACCATCAACAAATGATTTATAATGTAACTAAAGTCCTAAAACCCTCTATTAACTACAATGCTTTTTAATGAGGTGCTATCATGTATATTGGTCCCAAGATGGCTGCCAACACTTCTTGGATGAAGTGCTGACAGCCAATCAGATCAGATGTGTGGTTAGGCTCCGCCCAGATATATATCTTTTTTTTAACCTAAATTACTCAAAATCCACTGGAGCACATATATTGAGACCTAGCAAAGGCACATCGGGCTAACAGTCCCTACAATTTTGCCAAGTTTTGTGCAAATCCATTCAGCTGTTCGAGCTAAAAGTGAGGCCAACCGCCCTATGGAAATTAACATGGGAAAAACGTGTTTTGGGACCCCCCTTTTTTCTCAGCCCCCCCTTGATGAAACCCCCCTAAATTGTCAGGGGCTGCTCAGAAACAAAATGTTCCATTTTCCTGAAAATTTCAGCCAATTACGTCCACAAACGCCAAAGTTATTAGACATAGAATTTTCAAAAATCCCATAGAGAAAAAATCCTAACTATATATACCTACTAGCGACCGCCAGTAGGTAATATACATTTTTATTTGTAAATATATGCATATAAATAATACATATATATATACATATGCATTAATATATATATATAAATACATATATATATATATATTCACTGAAAAAACCATAGGTTTCACACCAGTTATAGTTAGGAATTAGCATTTAAAAAACCTATTAAATTCACTGACAAAACCAGTTATAGTTAGCTGGAAATTTTACTGATATAAAACCAATGAAATTCCACGTTATAGTTAGTTGGACTCACTATAACTTGCGCGTGCAATGCACTGCTGATGACGTCACATATTACATCACTCATGACATGGTCAGTGACATCACTCATGACATCACTGATGACACCATCCAGTGAATATGTGTCTTTCTGAAAAATAAATATTAGTGAGTAATGTTTAAATATTTAAATATATATATTATTGCTTCACTTTGTGTATAAGTGGCTACATGTGTTGGTAAGTAGCTACATGCGTATGTATATGGGTTATTAGATGTTTCTCTTAGTATCAGTATGAATGTCTATATGGTTTGGTGGGGGTATTACTTAGCACATAGATGCATGAGTGACTGACTCGCTGTTTGTATGTGTTTTGAAGACAGCATATGTGCAGGACTGTATGGATGGATGAGTGTGTATATGTGTTTGTTAGTGAGTGAATGACTGTCTCACTAGTGTCTTTATCAGTAACTACATATGTTTTAATCTAGTATATGTGAATATTGATGTATATAAGTGAGTATATGTGAGAGTAAGAGATTGTAAGAGTTCCTGTTTAAATAAGTATGTGTTTCTATAAGTGATTGTTTAAGAGAATAAATATGTGTAATTTTCAATACAAGTAAGGTGGAAGTGTGTGTATAACTCTATATTCAAATAAATGGATGTTCAATAGTTTATTTGCACGTGTGAGTATGTGTGTGAGTAACTTTTGGATGACTGTCGGTGTGTAACAGGATGTATAGGTGTATCACTTCATATGATGAGTGAGTATATGTATGAGTGACTATATAGAACTGTTGGTGAATGACTGGATGTGCATATAGATGGTGGAATTACTGAATTGCTTGTTGTAACTGATATGGGTATCTCCATTTTTTTTTAAATTTCAGTTTCTATTTTTGAATATGTGTTTCAAGGGTTACATTACAGTGAAAGGAGGTCTGTCACTATGTCACAAGGATGGTGTCATCAGTGATGTCATGAGTGATGTCACTGACCATGTCATGAGTGATGTAATATGTGACGTCATCAGCAGTGCATTGCACGCGCAAGTTATAGTGAGTCCAACTAACTATAACGTGGAATTTTATTGGTTTTATATCAGTAAAATTTCCAGCTAACTATAACTGGTTTTGTCAGTGAATTTAATAGGTTTTTTAAATGCTAATTCCTAACTATAACTGGTGTGAAACCTATGGTTTTTTCAGTGAATTTCAAAGGTTTTTTAAATGCTAATTCCTAACTATAACTGGTGTGAAACCTGTGGTTTTTTCAGTGAATTTCAAAGGTTTTTTTAATGCTAATTCCTAACTATATAAGACCTGAAAGCCCACCAGGAATCTCCAGTATGCGCCAGGGGACTGCATTGCAGAGAGGTGTAATGAAGCCACAACCCTTTTTACACCTCTCTGCAACGCAGCCCCCGTGCATGTTTGAAGAGGGGAAACTAATTCCCCTTGCATACTGGGGGCCCCTGGGGGCCAATTAGCCCACCTGGAACCTCCAGTATGCGCCTGGGGCTGCATTGCAGAGGTGTAATGAGACTATGCCCCTTGTTACACCTCTCTGCAACGCAGCCCACTGCCGCGTTTGCAGAGGGGGAACTAATTCCCCTTGCATACTGGGGGTCCCTGGGGTCAACTAGTCCACCAGGAGCCTCCAGTATGCGCGAGGGAGCTGCATTGCAGAGAAGTGTAATGAGGCCACACCCTTGTTACACCTCTCTGCAATGCAGGCCACTGGCGCCTTTGCAGAGGGGGGGTCCCTGGATCATATCTGCCCAAACACCGATATTCCGAACGATTGTAAATGACTTTTCTTGAGAAACATTTGGATTTGGATTATCATGTCCTATACTTTGGAATTTTTGAAAGACTGACTTTGAGGATGTTATAAATTACTCAAGTCTGCCCGAATTGTGTGGGTAAAATTGATACCTAGTCACTTTTAATAAGAATATACTTATGTCTCGTCTAACATTTGGAAGAAATATCTAGTTATATGACAACGGGATACCGACATAACTTGAAGGAAATAAGAACGCCCTGAAGAAGTTCTGTTGTACAGAACGAAACGTTTCGGCTGGCTGTGGTACATAAACTTAAGGAAAATAAAAGCATTTGAATATACACCAAGATTCAGCGCTTCAATAAGTACTCTAAGTGATATGATTTGATTGGACTCATTGTGAAAGTGGTGCTGTGCCAAACTTTGGAATATTCTCCACTACTCTCTACTACTTACTCTCTCCCACTCTCTACTACTCACTCTCTACTGCTCTCTACTACTCACTCTACTACTTACTCTCTACTACTCTCTACTACTCAGTCTCTACTACTCACTCTCTACTACTCTCTACTACTCACTCTACTATTCACTCTACTACTCTTTACTACTCACTCTGCTACTCTCTCTACTGCTCTCTACTACTCTCTACTACTCACTCTCTACTCTCTATTACTCACTCTCTATTCTCTACCTCTCTACCTCTCTACCTCTACACCTCTACCTCTCTACCTCTCTCTACACGCACACATATAGACATATATGCATATATATATGTGCATATGCATTTATATATATGTATGTGTATATATAAAAAAAACAACTAAACATTTTTTTTTCTAATCAGCTACTTTTAAAACTGTCATTCTTTTTCCCCATGGTACACTCCCCGGTACGCTTACCGGTGCGCGTACCGGGCGCTCACCCCGCGAAAATCAAAAAAAATTTTTTTTTTTTTTTGCCCCGTGGGGCCCTTTTATGGCCCCCACATCAAACCTAGGGGGTCAAGGGGGGTCTACTCTGCCCCCTTATGGTCATTTCCCCCTTTGTTTTGGCCACCTCTTGTGTCTCGATCCTACCGAGACACAAGATGGCGGCCGCTCCGGACTGTTTAGAATGTTTACAGACACCCCAGAGCCAATCAGCTTTCTGCGCGCAAGTCGCGTGACGCGCCCGGTGCGCGTACCGGTGCGCTTACCGGAGCGCTGCTATAGATATATATATTTTTTTGAACCTTAATTACTCAAAATCCACTGGAGCACATATCTTGAGACATAGCAAAGGCACATCGGGCTACCAGTCCCTACAATTTTGCCAAGTTTGGTGGAAATCCATTCAGCCGTTCGGGCTAAAAGTGAAATCGACCGCCCTATGGAAATTAACATGGGGAAAACGCGTTTTGGGACCCCCCTTTTATCTCGGCCCCCGCTTGACGAATCCCCCCCAAACTTTCAGGGAAGGACCGGAACGCCGCGAGGCCATTTTGAGGAAATTTTCAGGCAGATTCGTCAACCGGCGCCAAAGGTATTCCAAATAGAATTTTCAGATTTAACATTGAAAAAAATCCTAACTATAACTACCTACTGGCGACCGCCAGTAGGTAATATATATATATATATATATATATATATATATATATATATATATATATATATATATATTTATATATATATATATGGTAAGTACTTTTACTAAGTTTATAACTTCACCATGCATGCCTTTGCGTTGTAAAGGCATGCGTGGTAAAGTTATATGCGGGGTAAAAGATTGCGTAGTGATGGTAACTCTGAAGGCTGTCAATTTTCGCTACGCATATCTTCTACCACCTCTATCTCTGGCCTTCTTGTCTATCGGCCTCCTGTAACGATGGGACATTTTTTAGATTCCTTCATTGAGGGGGTGATACCACTGGCTCCCGCGTCCTCCAACTTTATAGTTCTCGGAGACCTCAACTTACATTTTGATGATCCCTGTGATGTAGTGGCGAGAGACCTACAAGGCATGCTGGGTGCACTCGATCTGCACCTTGCTAATGTTGGTGCCACCCATGATAGGGGTCATCAGCTGGATGTTGCTTTTGCTAACTCAGAGAACCTGCAAGCCCTTCAGCCCTTGCCTCTTCCCTGGACGGACCATTGTCTAGTCCCCCTTAGATGGCAGTTGGGGAAGGGGAGAGATCCTGTACCTAGACGGTATACAGTGGAACGACTCTGGTCGAGGTTACCAGTGGATAGCTGGGCGGCCGAGTTGGCAAGAACCTGTCCTCCTCCTGTCACTGACCCCATCATTGCTGATCAGCATGTGGGAAATTGGCTGACTAATACTCTGGACTCGTTGATTCCGAAAAAGAGAAGGCCCATCAGGGAAAGAAGAGTCGGCTCCGCTCCTTGGTATACACCCGAACTTAGGGGTCTCAGAACATCATGTAAAAGATCAGAACGGGCATGGAGGAGAGAGCGGACGGAAGAAAGTCGGGAAAACTACAAGATATCAATGAGGAAGTATAAAGTCGCTTTGAAAGACGCCAAAAGGAACTTTTTCAGCGATAGGATCGAGAGGGTAAGTAACTCACCAGGGGAATCCTTTAAAATTTTTAAGGAACTCCTGAAGGCTCCGGTCCCATCAGTGGTGCACGACAACCCCCAAGAAAAATGTGAAGAGTTGGCTGACTTTTTTCATTCGAAAATAGAGAAGATCTTGTCTTCGCTGCCTGTGACCTCTCAGATCCCGGAGATGGACTTTAGCCCAGTAATATGCCCCGCTGAGCTGTCCTCTTTCGGCCCTTTTTCGGAGGAGGAGGTCGTAAAAGTCCTGAAAGGGATGAAGAGTGGGTCTCATAGTGACCCGGTGCCTATGAAATATCTCAAACAAATGGCAAACACTCTGTCCACTTCTCTTACTGACCTCATTAACCTCTCACTCTCCCAGGGCACGGTGCCTCAGAGATGGAAAAATGCAGTTGTCAAAGCACTACTGAAACAACCAGGATTAGACTCTTCAAATCTGGCCAATTTTAGGCCTATTTCACTTTTGCCCGGCTTCTCAAAAGTCGCAGAAAAGATGGTTAACCGCCAGCTCTCTTATCACCTAGAATCCCATCATCTGCTGGGAGACTCCCAGACGGGCTTTCGCCCTGGTCAGGGGACGGACACAGCCTTATTGGCAGTGGTGGAGAAGGCAAGGAGCATTCTTGATACAGGGGGGTCAGTGGCAGTGATCCTCCTGGACTTGAGTGCTGCCTTTGACACCGTAAGTCACCAGGTGCTCCTCCAACGACTGTCAGAGGTGGGTGTGACAGGGATGGCCTTGAAATGGCTCGAATCCTTCCTCTCCAACCGCTTCTATCAAGTCTGGGAAGGGGCAGAGCAGTCGACCTTGTTCCCTCTTCAATGTGGAGTCCCTCAGGGCTCACCTTTGAGCCCTACCTTATTTAATATTTATATGACTCCTCTTGAAAGAGTGGTCTCCCCTTCAGGAGTGAAGATCATCAGCTATGCTGATGATACTCAGCTGGTTGTAGGCCTCACCCAGCTGGCGGAACAACCCAAAGTCCTTCCTGACTGCCTCGCCAATGTTCATCGTTGGATGTCCCACTCTGCCCTTAAGCTCAATGGAGAGAAAACTGAGCTTATGTTGCTGGGCAAATCCAGTCCCTCACTCATCGCTAGCTGTTGGCCTCGGTCTCTGGGTGACCCACCATCTCCCAAGAAGGAGATCAAGAGTTTGGGAGTTTGGTTGGAGGAAGATCTGTCCTTCAGGACGCACGCCAGGAAGACCGCGGGGTGTGTTTTGGCCTGTTGCGGTCAGCTCGCAAGGTGCTACCACTGCTCTCTAATCCATCTAGGAAGCTCTTGATTCGTGGTTTAATCTTGTTGAGACTTGACTACGGGAATGCGCTGTTTCTTGGTGCTCCCGAAGCGACTTTTAAAACCCTTCAACAGGTGCAGAATGCAGCCGCTAGAGTGCTGATGGAGGTTCCTAGAAGACACTCAGCTGCCCCGGCCCTGAAAACGCTTCACTGGCTCCCCGTTAAGGAGCGGGTGAAATTCAAAGCGTTATGCACGGCTCATAAAATCTTGCATGGTAGGGGCCCCTCTATCCTGTCCATTATGGCACGCCCCTATAAGCCCACACGCTCACTGCGTTCGGACCAAAGACATCTTCTGCAGTCAGCCAGAGTAAAAAGAGCTCGCTCGGGGGGCCGGCGTTTTTCAGTGCAAGTGGCGGCACTGTGGAACTCCTTGCCCTTTAAGATTCGTTCAGAGCCCAATACCCTGCACTTTAGGGAACTTTTGAAGACGCATTTGTTTCCGGTGTAGTGACTGAGTCTTAGCTTTCCCTTCTCGTTCCTTACAGCGCCCGGATGCCCCTGGGTAACTGAGCGCGTTATAAATTTTATATAATAATAATAATAATAATACTGCGGAGAAATTACACATGCGTTGTAATAAATGCGGAGTCATGGTATGCGGGAAAAAAGTTTGCGGGATAACGTCACATATTCGAGTTTATCCCCACGGCAGTTTCCCCATGAAGGAAATGCCCTCCAACTTTCCAGCAATGGTAACTTTGCAAGAGCTTTGTCAGTGAGCGCCAAAATAAACTGAATTACATCCTCAGACAGACGCCAGACCTCCTATCATTTACATGCCCCAGATGCCAAAAAGTCCCTCCAGGCTAGTTGATATGCTGTCCAAGTAGAAGCCGACAGAGAGCCTACCACCAGTTGTAGCACCCTACGTTGCCTACATGCCAAAGGTGCTACGGTTTCGGGGTCGGTGTCCTTTCCGCCTCCTTGGCCAGCCCACGGAATCTCACCCACTGTGAACGAGACACAGCATCCGCTATGTCATTTTTCAGGCCTGGTATATGCAATGCCCTGAAAGCAATGTTGTGTCTGAGACAACCAAGCACAAAAACCTGCAACAACTTCAGAATTTGCTCATCTCTAGCAGACTGTCTGTTAATGACCTCCACTACTGCCATGTTGTCTACCCGAAACAACACTTTCTTGGGTGCCAGCTCCTCGCCCCACAGTGTCAAAGTATCTGTAAAAGTTCAAGGAACGCTATGCTCCTCCCACCATCCTTCCACTGCTGCGGCCACTGCTCAGTGCACCACCTGCCCTGCCAATAGACGCCAAATTCTTCACCGCCTGCCGCATCTGAAAACATTTGCACATTCCACTGCATGTCCTCCTCCCTCGACAGAGGCACTCCATTGAAAGACTGCAGAAAAACTGACCAAATGCGCAAATCCTCCTTCACCCCTGATGATAAACGAACATGGTGGTGAGGTAAATAATTTCCTGCCAACGCCCGCCCCAATCGAGAGCAAAACGTCCTACCTGCTCTGACCACCCTACATGCGAAATTAAGATGACCTAGGAGCACCTGAACGTCCTTCACTGTCTCCTTCTGTTTTGAAAGCATTCTGTCCAACAACTGCATCATTTTGACTTTCTTGTCATCTAGCAAGTGAGCCCGCATTGCCACTGAGTCAATTTCAATCCCTAATAAAGACATGGCTGTGCAAAGACCCATTGTCTTCTCAGGTGCCAGTGGCACCCCATGTTACCCATGAGCTCATGGAAGGTGTCCAGGGCTGCCTGGCACTCCGTGAAGCCCGGTGAACCGACAAAGAAGAAATCATCCAGGTAGTGCGTCACCAAAGTGTGACCCATGTGCCGCGTGAAGTACCAGTGCAGGGAGGTGCTGAAACATTCAAATAGAACGCATGATATAGAACAACCCATCGGTAAAACTTTGTCCACATACCATTTTCCCTCAAAGTGTATACCCAGAAGATCCTAATCATCTGGATGGACGAGAAGCAACCGAAAAGCCGACTTTATATCACACTTTGCCAACTCTGCAGTCGCCCCCGCTGTCACATCTGGTGACATGGCCACGCTGACTGAGGAATATGAAACAGAGGCCACCTCCTTGTCAATTAAATCGTTAACTGAAGACCCCTTGGGCCAGGTAAGGTGCTGGATCAACCTGTATTGCTCTTCCTCCTTTTTAGGCACAATCCAGATCGGTGATATGATCAAGTTCTCAGTTGGCCAATCATTAAATGGGCCTGCCATCCTCGCTTTGCGCACCTCTTTGTCCAGTTTTCTTGTACCACCACCTTATGTTCTGATGCAGATTTCAAATTATCAGCCTCTCGCCTCTGTCTTGGCCCCAGGTAACCCAAACAAAACCCCCACTGAAACCCTTCAATCAGAACCTGCTTCGCCCCTAAGTCCCAGTACCCCTGCAAGCCATCCACCTACTTCGCTAGTCTAACTGGCGCAGGAGCCTTTGGGCCCAACCCCCTGCAGCCCCTTGCCTCCTCTATTGGTTTGGAATTGTTGTGAGGGACTAGGGGTATTGCTACTTCCCTGCTGCCATTGCTGATTTTCTAGCGGCTTGACGCCCCAACAGTTAACAAGGGGGTGTCGCTTACCACACTTACAACACTAGTGCCGAAACCTGCAGTATTCCCTCGTGCACAAGTCCCTTAGATCAGCTCCATCTTTAAGTAAAGATAAGTGTTGTTTAACTTTCTTTAGTGTAGACTTGTGTAGCCATTCAAGGCACAGTTTCCCTACACTGTATGTTGTTACTATTCCTGGATGCTGTCGCTGAACAAATCTTGGATCTGGCCTAGTAAATGTGAACCCTTGGGTCTCATTCAGGAATCTATCTTGACAGTTGTTTGTGTCTGTGGGCCAGATTAACCATTTTTTTCCAATCTGGATCTGTTCTGTTGTGAAGCAAAATAGTATGTACGTCACCCACCGCCTCTGAAGTATTACTGCTATCAGGTATAGGTGTAGGTGAAGGCATTGACGGTTTGTTTCTTTTATCTTGCTTAACCCAAGACAAGAAGTCTGTTGGACAGTGTCATTCAAAAACATTAATTGCTCTGCGATGATGAAGGCTCTAAATAAAGCTTCTAAACCCTGAACCTGCCAGTCTTTTGTGCCCCAGACAGTTTTTGTCTGAATGTTGTCTTTCTAAAACTCAAAACCGAAGACACTGAGCATAAAAGGCTGCAGAATAAATTTGCTTGGTATTTGTCAACATACTTTTCATTCCTGTCCTATTAACATTTTTAAAGTAAAATGATTCTGGATTTGAAACATTAAAACCTGAAAAGAATGGAAATTTGCCATAAAATGTTTTTGAGCTACTCTTTGGTGGTGTTGGACAATGTTCCCATTGGTTATATTTCAAAACATTTCTAGGATTTGCAGAAATGTGCAAGAAATGATGACCATTGTGATTATAACAATACATTTGTTCATAATCTGATGAACCTTCTAAGTATTCATGATTTGTAAATACAGCAGACATTTCTAAGTCTGACATCATATTAATAACAGTCTCGAAGTCCCAATTATCAGAAAAGGTACTAGATGAAACAAAGTCATTCAAGGAAATCTTGAACTGGTGTGGAATCTTCAACAGCTCCGCCGGACCGAAAATGTCATATTCAGTTCGGTCCCAAGCTATACCGCCAGGTATAGGAACGGCTGTGATGTTCACTGATGACAAGTCTGTTTGTTCCCAATGAGATGATTTGTGTGGCTTGAGGAGTACGTTGATGTTCTTACTTGCTGTGTCCTTTTTAACATATCTTCCATTTATCAGCATTCCCAAAGTTATTACAAGAGTCAACCAAAGTAGAAGAGAAAGTACACCAAACACAATCCAAAGTTCAATCCAAGGTGAAACCAGATAAGTTCTTTCCAGGTGATAAAACAGTTTTGTTGCTTGTTCTTTAAAAGTTATTTCTACTGGCTTCGTTTCAGGTTTGCTGGGATCCTCGGAAAACGTATCAAAGTTGATGAAATAGCCATAGGCACTTCTGTCAATTGTAGGGATAGCATCAGGATTCGTTGAAATCGCTGGAACCACTTGATCACTTGCTACATTTGTATAGTCTGATGCTATTTCATTGTAGACAGGCGTTTCTTGACAAACTGTTTTTTGGGTCTCAAGAGGTACAAGTTCCATGCTTTATTGCATAGTCCTTCTTTATGCACTGCAGATTCTTCAAAGGTGATGAGTCTCTCAGTTTGAACCTCTTGGATAGTAGCCAGATTAGGGCGTCTGCTACATCTTTGGAGTCCACTTGGCTTACTGCTTATGATAGGCCACATGATATGGTTTTACCAGGTCGATGGACACAAACCTGTCTCCTTTTAACCAGCAAGGGGCGGCAGTAATGCTGTTCTTGATCCGTGGATTTCTAGGACAGGTACTGGTTGTCTGTAAGAAGACCCCAATTCCTTCTTGTCTGCGATATTTTCTCTGACTAGTTCCCCAAACTTTGAAATCCAGACAGGTCTTGCTGGGATGGTTGGTTTCTCTTCAGTGGGTGTTTGCTTCAGGAACAAGTTACTTTGGCTTTTCCCTATTTCATTTATGTCCTGCAAAACAGCCAAACGATCTTTAATATCAAAGGGATTTTGTTCTACCACTGAAGTCTGACAATCGAGATACGAAATAATCATTTTTGTTCCAAAAAGGATTTTTTATCAAGTGATTGCCCTAGAGAACTTCTTGGCAGATTATTAAGACTACGTTGGGCACGTATTAGAAGTTTGACCACCCATCACCCGAGCCTAATACCCTTGCTGTTATAGATTGCTTTACGTCCTGTTTTTTCTCTCCACTACAGAATTTCCCTCAGGATGGAATGGACTTGAGTACCGCAATGCAACGGCCATTTTGGCCATGGCCTTCCTGTAAGCTCGAGAGCTAAATGCAGGACCCTGGTCAGAATGTAGCGTACGGACTGCGTATGTGCCGATAAAGACTCGAAAATCTTTTATAACAGTTCGAGCGTCAGCCGAGTGCTGAGCCCACATCCAAATAATTTTTGTCTTAATATATGTGAGACCGCATTTGTCCATAGGGACGTCTGCGTGGAGAAAGTCTAATGCTAACAATGGTGTCTGTACTGGGCTGGCTACACTGTAGTCAGGTATCTGGTTCTCTGCTGCGATCTCTGTTGCAGTTATAGTAGTTAATTGTGAATGTGTGAATGTGACCATTCATTTCTGGCCACCAGTACGTCACTTTTAATTCTAGTATAGATTTAGAGATCGCCTGATGTATCAGAACCTCTCCCAAATGTGCTTCGTGTATCAAAGCTACTCTATGTTTCCTGTTTGGAATCACTCTATCCCCCACTCCAGGAATGCAAGCAAAAGGAAGGCAGTTTGCGTCAACTATGAATGAGTATTTAAGTGGATAATTTTGAGGTAACGCTGCACCGCTGCCTTTGCTTGTCACATTGACATCTAGCATTATTTCACCGTCTATTTTCGCTTTTGAACGAGTGATTGCAGCTACGAAAGCTGTTTGTACAGCTGCTTTCGTGGCTTCATCAGCCAATGAATTCCCTGCAACGTAAACGCCATCACGGTGATGACTCAGTGTATGTATCACGTGAGCCTTATGCAGTTCTTGTCGTAACTGAACTACTTGTTCCCAAAGCAATTTATGCTTGATTGTGCTTCCTTTTGCATCTTTGTAACCGTTTTGAATCCAGTTTTGCATGTATTCATTCTAAGATTGAACACAATAATATGAATCGCACACTATGAGTGTGGGGAATTCGCGATCTGTATTTTCTTTTTTTTATTAAATCTTTTTATTATTTTAAAAAAGAAAAAGGGAATGGACATATCCGGTGTCATACATACATACATAATAATAGGGCGGACAGGTACAATGACAGGATAGACGTGAAGCGACAGAAAAATCGCTGAGACGCCTGCGCTAGTAGGTAAGAAGCAGGATTGGTAGCATTACAATCGATAAACAATTTAAGTGCAGGCCCTCAGAGCCCGCCCACCCATAAAATCAGAATAGTAGAAAAATCATGGCAACCAGACACTGGAATTTAAACAAAATCAGGATATTTCGCAAATATTAATAATAAGGGAAAGACTAGAGAGAACATTGAAGAAAAGAAAACCATAAGAACGAGAACAAAAATAAAACAATAAACCCATCCCCCATCCTGCACCCCTGCATATGGCTATCGCCTAACCCCAACTAGCAGTGTGCCTGTCGCCCAAACTAACTAAGTTCTAAAGATAGAAAAGAGAAAACATGGGGGGGGGGGGGGGCATTTCCGTATGGGCTCCCGGTCTCCTTCCCCCCCACCAGAGACAGGCACCACCTATGACGAATGTACAATTTTATCAAAGATCACAGAAAAAGTAAATTACGGGGAGCCATGATACACCGCCCAGCATCCCATTAGACCAACAGTTCTGAATCCCACATTTATTAAGGCCATAGTACCAACCCCGGTCAATCGATCTCAGTCTTGGCCCTTCTGAACCATCATGCGAACCCCTCCCGGTAGGACCACTACTTCTACAGGAGAATCAAAGTGCGGAAAGAGTCCGAAAAAATTCAGTCCAAAACAAATCAAAGTCAGCAATTCCTCAAGAACTCCATCAGCACAGAAACGCTCCCTCATGGACGGATAGTCCCAATGTTGTTTTCTCCACCATCGTATAGTCACCAAAGAGGGAAAGGATGAAACAGAAGTCCAAGAACAATCACCAACATGAGTATCTGGGAATGAAACGCCAATCAATTCTCCCAAAGTCAGCAATGATGGTAGGCGTAGTAATTAGTTCGAAACACCGGGTTCAGGATTCTACAGAGCACCGACCGAGGGATTCGGCGCATCATGTTGCACGGGGTCCTTGTCCAGAATCAAAATGGTCGTTGTATGAATTGTAACCGGCAGCAGTACCTGCAGTGGAGCAGGGTCCGGTTCCACACACTCTTTCTCAGATAGGCCCGTAATCATTTTGTGAATCAGGGCATCCATATGTGACTGAAATGCCACGATGGCTGCCAATACTGTCTTCAGCGGTGGCTCACGCTCCGTCCGGCCCATTTCTCCTCGCTCAGTACCGATCATATTCACTTCCCCCAGAGAGCCCGGTTTCTCCGGGGGAACAGACAGGAGCGGAACGGACGGCATCGGAGGGTGACTGATCGGTGTCTGCGGCAGCAATCCGCACTCCGCTGCCGCGAGCGAAGACCCCGACCCACTGAACCCCGGCGGCGGCAACCCAGGTCCGTGGGACAGGGACCTCCACCCACAGCCACTGTCGTGCCATGTCACTCCTCCCTCGATGCTAGTCAATCAGAATGACCGCCATCAAAATCGGAAAAAAAAAAGACCTCCACTGCGGTAGACCGAACCCTGCTTGATTCTCACGGCTGATGTTGTTCAACTGCAACCCGGCTGGGTCAAAACTCGAGGCCCTGGCTCTCCTGCTGGAATAGGCCGCAAACTTCAAATCGACACAATTCCGTCAATCAAGCCAATTAAGTTTTTGGGATTGCACCATCGGAGCGGGGATCGGTTCATCTACACGGAGGTCGGGTGTAAAAACAGGATTATCGACAGGATCATCTGGCAGGATATGGAGGTCGATGGAGCTGGGAGCCTAAGCAGCCATCTTGTTTGCTAGCGTAGCTCCTCCCCGCGATCTGTATTTTCAAGCACAATCTTGAATGCTTGTAGTTCAGCTCGCTGAGCTGTACAATCTCCTAGAGATTGCGTTTTAGTGACCATTGGTCGGAATATACCATTGCGCCAGTGACCTTTATAAATGGTGCATGCAGCACTATAAGCTTGTTTCCCCCGTAGCGGATTGGGCTGATCTGTCAGTATAAATTATACATTCATATTGTTCTGGAGGCAGATTCTCAGTAGGCAGAGGACATTCTTGTTCGTATTATAGAAAAGCTTGTGTCTTCAAATATGGATCAGAAACACATTCAACGTCTGTTGCAGCAAGAGAACTAACCCATTGTATCAATCTTAAATGTAAAGCTTTAGCATTCGGAATGCTTGCTTTGTCACTGCCTCAAAGGCAGGTACAGGTGTAACAACCATAATGCGCTTACCCTGTACGAGGGCTCTCTCTTTTGCTACTGCAGTTTGAAACGATGTCAGAATTTTTTCTGTTGAAGTGAATTTCATTTCTGCTTGTGTGTACAAATGTGATTTTTAAACTATTGGTACTGTTTCTCCTTCATTAAAAGTTAAGTATGTGAATACGCATTGTCCTGGAATGATTCGGATCACTAAGTTGCGTACGTTTATGAATGTTTGTAAATGTGTTGTTGCTAACATATCTGTTTGCAATGAACGCAAAATTTCTGTGTGTTATTGAGTCCAATTAACTCTTTGGAAATCAGGTTTAATTAATTCGTAGGGAGGTTTAACCCTTTCTGCGTAGTTTAGAATGTAATTTCTTCCGAAATTCAGGAAAACTAGAATCAACTGTAAGTTTTCAGGGTTTTTGGAGGTTGGAGCAGCCACTTGAAAGTTCATATCCTAGGAAAAGGACGGTTAAATGGGCAATTTGTGATTTCCTAAAATTGAATTTGTACCCTTCAGAGGCAAAGCCCAATATTATGGTGTTCACCCTGTTCAAGTGCCTATCCAAGTCATCGTCTAATAGATAGATGTCATCGACATATGATAATGCCTCATCATCATAGGTTTGTAGTAACTCTGTTACTCTGGCTAAAAATAACCCTGGACTATCCTTGAATCCCTGGGGGAGAAGACAGAATTGACGCTGTGTCCCCATAATTGAGAAAGCAGTCAAATACCTACTTTCTGGTGCAATGTTTTGACAGAAGAAACTGTTAGAAATATCTAATGTGGTTTTGTATTTTTTACGCACAATGTTATTCATTAGTGCTGCACTGTGTGCATTTTGTACTGCAAAGGTTTTGCAACAAGAGTTTAGATGTCTGTAATCCAAAACTAGACGATATGTATTGTCTGGTTTGTAGTCAGGAAACAAAGGATTGTTCAATGACGAGGTGCATGTTTCAATCACCCCTTGGTATTCAAGTTGATCTAATATCTCCCTGACCTGTTTTTTAGCTTCTTGCTTAACTGGATACTGCCGTTGTGCAGTCGGTTGATTTTTTAACTGGATTTTATGGTGAGTAGAATCCTCATCCCATCCTACATTATTTTTATATAATGCAGGAACCTCGGCTACTGCCCCTTTCCTGGCATAGCTATATTTTAACTGAATTGGAATGTGGTTGGAAAAAGCTGGCATAATGATTTATTCGCCATGTGGGCACTCCCTGACAAATTCAGGTGGCCAGTCTTATTCAGCTAGAAGAATGTCATAACCCTGAGAGAGTCGCTCCCAAAAGAGTGCTCTTACTTTTCTAGTCATGTCACCCTCCATCCGGAGTGTTAAATCATATAACTTATGTGGGACACTAACCCTGGTATCTGCAGTTTCAACTTGGATGTACTCATTCAAGTCCACAGTCTCCAGATGATCCTTCAAGTTTTTGCGAGCTATGGGGACTTCTGCTGAGCTGTCCAACATTGTTTGAGCCCATTCCCCGTTCTTGAGTTGTGTCCTCAAGATCCACGGCATGTCTGGTTTTTAGACCTGCTATTTTCTTTTTGGTGAATTGAGTTTTCTTTTTTATTTTAACGCGTTGATCGTCTTTGGACTGCACGCGTTCTTCCTTGTGTTCTGACCGTCCTCTTCTTTCGGATTTCTGTGACGTAGTCCGAAAGGTATAAGAGGAATGTGTATTAGTATCTTGATATCTATCAGATTTTCTCAAATTATCCCTATTCATGAGGTTATACCTCCTTTCAGAGGGCTCCTTTTGAGGAGACCTACCTCTGGAATGAGAACGCTTCTCTTTAGAAGTTTGTTTAGTGTTCTCCCACTTCTTTTTAGTAGGAATAGGAGTGTTTTTTGTAAAGACCTTTTCAGGACTTTCTGACAGTTGGAGTTTAACTGGTTTCCCACCCAATCTGTCTCTGCCTGATTCTTCATGAGAGTTTTCAATTATTCTGGCCAGTTCATGTGGTTGCTCAGTTACATCAAATTCTCTTATCTTTTGGCGGATCGCCACAGATGCTGCTTCACCTTTAATATTAGCTAATATTATTATTGAGACCTGTTTGAAATCTTTCAGCAATTTCATACCTAGATTTAGATCAGGCTCTGCCTTGTATTCATTTTGAAACTGTTTCAGGACGTCTGGTAATACCGCCATAGACGGAACACCATGTGTTTTAATGTAGATTGCAGCAAAGACCGTACCCCAAGTGTCGCAGTCCTCCAGGTGTGGTGTGATCCCCATTGGTAAACAGATTGTTAGAATCTGTGTTTATCATGAGGGGTAGTATCAGGAAATGCTGCCTCTATTTGAGTAATTGTTTGAGCTATCCAGAATGGAATTTGTTCCAGTTTTGCGTGTAAATTACCAACGAGTGAGTGTAAAGTCTGTGGTGTAATTTTATTTGTGTTCACCTGGTAAGGGGGATGTTGTGGAATCATTATTGCCGGTTGGACTGTAGGAGTATGCATGACATACTGAACCAATTGTCTGTAGATTTTGATTAGCTCTTTCAGTTGAACGAATAGTTCCTCATCCGACATTTCTTCAATGGCAGGATGTGGTGTTTAGCTGGCCTATACCGGCCATGTTGCTCCCGGTCTACCTAGTGGACCGAGCCTGGTAATGTGATGTATATGTTTTAGGGTGCCTTTAAACCAGAAAGCATGCTCTTTTTATGTTAGTGGAATTTCAATGTCCTTCAAATGAATGTATTCCTCTGGTGGTTCATCTTCTTTGTAGAAGTGAAACACTTTTGTTCTTGGATCTGCTTCAGGCAAGATTATCCTAGAAAAGAATACCTATGTCTGGTGAAATTCATGTGCCTCTATCACAAAAACTACCCTACCACCTCTTGCTGATAGGCCATTTCGTATTGATTTTATAGTGATGGCTTCCTTAAAGTTTCTGGAATGCTTATAGCATCCTCGTTGGTTTCTTGGAGACCTATTAAGTTTAAAGCTTGTATGGCATCATCGCCTGTAGCTCCACTTGCCTCAGTGTTGTTGCCGTTATTCGACATTTTGTTGACTGAAAGTTTGCAGAGCAAATTTCAAGGAAACAAGGATAAGGTGCACAATATTTTGGAACACTGTATCCTTCAACGTTGAAAAAACAAAAAATAATACCTAGGTTTTTCGTCCTACTCAGTTATGGCGGATATTATCCCTTTACCCACTCCAGACGTCTATTGGAATATTTACGGAAAAAGGGTTCTCTGAAAAAAGTACGACTGAGTTACTATAGTATCTAGTGTTAAGTTAGTGCCTTACCAAACGTTGGGCACCATGTAGTGTTGTTCCTATATTCCCAATAGGCTTTGAGCATTGGAATAATATATCCTATAAATTTGAGGTAGGACTGAGGTCTCTAGTGTAGTTCCTATATTCCCAATAGGCTCTGCGCATTGGAATAACATAAACAGCAGTGTAGGCGTAGGACTTAGGTCATCTAGGTCTCTACTGACTATGTTAGACTTAATTAGTTTTGCCAGCTAGCTCAGAGGTCACTAGAACCTTTCTTGAATGTTCAGGAAAGGGTCAACCTTCCTGATTTAGACAAGAAGGGATTAGTTTCTGACAACCGCATAAACATGACAACTTTGCTCCCTCAGAATAAAGAGTGTGTCTCTATAGTCGTGTGAAAACAATAGACAGCTATTTCACTCAGTCAATCGTGCATGCTTAGTTCCACCAGAGTGCAGAGAAATAGAGAGACGGACGTTTTCAATAAAAAGGTGTCATTTATTGAGCAGTCTTCTTTCTCATGCAAGAGAAATGAATTGCCACAATTGCAATACTTATTATAAAGTAAAGTGCGTACAGTAAAAGTAGTATTATGAAATAATACTGTAAAAGCATTGATATGGTTTCTTAGCCATATGATACATTAAAATGGATAAAATATATACATACATTAAAACATTGACTAACGAACTCAATTGGTGCTTCTAAGATACGCCTACCTCGGTGTACCTGACCTAAGCCTAATACGTGGGAAGGAGTACGTAAGTTGCAGTTTTTAAGTTAAGTTAGGTTTTTGCCAAGTATCGGAATCAAGAATTCTCTCTAAGGTTTTAATCCGCTCCGTACCTTGGTTATAGAATGAAGGAGGTCTTGTATCTCACTTCTCAGGACTCGATCTCCCAGCAACCTGCGAGGGTGACTTGGGAACACCGGAGCTGGATTTCTCGGCGTGAGAAAGGGCAGCTTCTCCAGCGCGTCAAAAAGGGGAGGGGCGGCTTCCTTCACTCTCGCATCAGCTGGGCTTCGGATAAGTAGATAGCCGCTCTGCTCCACACCACCGTGTGTTTGCTTAAGGGAACGTTGGTATATTTATACCTGAAAGGTGCCGGGTTTGACGTAAGGTTGGACATAAGACGTCACTAAGAACTAACAGTTCTTTCTGGACTCCAGGAGTTCTCGTGCAAATCAAAACAAAAGCAGGGGTAATTCCCGGGCTGCTGGAGGCTTGGTTTGTTTAAAGAACGAGTTGTGCTTTCTAGGAGTCTATGGGAGTAGCCTTGCCGTGTTTTGGACTGCATGGGCTATTACTAAATATGGATATGATTCATATGCCTTTATAAGGATATTATTTGTTATAACCACATAAGGGCATGAATCGGGAATATCGAATCAGGGTCCTAGATAGAAATACAACAGGTCAACTAGGTCTCTATAGAATATACTCAACTTAATTGTGTGTGTGGCAGCTAACTCAGAGGTCAATAGAAACTTTCTTGAATACACAAGATGGGATTAGTTTCCATAAACATGACAACTCTGTTTCCCAAGAATAAGAATATATCTCTCAGAGTAACGGAAAGAATAGATAAGTATTTCACTCAGTAAATCGTGCATGCTTCATTTCTACAGAGTTGCAGAGAACTAGTGAGATGGGCGTTTTCAATAAAAAAAGGTTTATTGAACAGTCTTCTTTCTCATGCAAGACAGGTGAACTGCTACAATCGTTATGCAGACTGCAAAGTATAATGCGTACAGTGTAAACAATAATATGAAATAACACTTTCAGAGCATTGTATGGTTTCTAACCCATATAAAATACATACATAAATAAAATTGACTAAAATACTCAACTGGTGCTCCTAAAATACCCCTACTAGTAAGTATTGTCTAGCATAGGTTTAGTTTTTGCCAAGAATCGACCAAAGGTTTCTCTAGGTTCTAATCAGCTCCACATCTTGTTTAGAATGAAAGAGGTCTGGTATCTCTGTCTCGGGACTCGATTTCCCAACACCCCGCAAGGAGAGCTGGAAGCACTGGATCTGGATTCTCTTTTTTTTTTGTCCTCATACTGCCAAAGAAAAAGCTCTTGATGGGATTCTTCCAATCAATCCATGCCAACTATTTTCGTGAGGCATATGGAGAGAAAAGGGATCTTTCCCTCCAAGATGTTACCATTACCTTCTCCCACTCCTGTTCACATTTCATGGGCCGCCCAATGTTGCTTAGGAGGACAGGACCAACGTTACATTGGCTTAATCATAGGACCCACTTTAGTTCTCTCTCCAGTCCACGAGAGGTGCCCAAATCTTGCTTTTTCTTGTTTGGTCGCAAGCCACATCTGATTCGCTGATATAAATAATATTCTTCAAGCAATCAGCAAAAGACGGGGGGATTAAAGATTTCCATGTCCTGGAGATTTCCCTCCTTTCGAGAATTACCACATAAAACACAAATTTGGAAGCAGATGTATTCATAGAATAATCATTCAGTAGACCAAAAAAATCATACAGGGACTTACTTCTATCTGTTGATGCAGCACAGCTTCCAAAAAGACACATACCAATATCCAATACTGCTTGATTCTTGGACAATCCATAAACATGTGGATATCATCCGCGGCGGGGCACTTCCACCTGGGGCAACTATATTCCTTCCCCGTGGCTTTAGGAGCCCAATAGACTCTGTAGGCCATATAAAGATGGCTCCTCCTAAGTGCAGCCAGTTTGCCTATTGCCTGCAACATAGAAAAAGAGTCAGACCATATTTTATACACTTCCTTTTCAATGCCTCTAAATTCTTCTCCCCACAGTCTAATGACTTCAAGTTCCACATCCTCGCCGGCTTCCAGGAGGGCCCAATACCAAAAGGAAATTTCCATTTTCCATATGCTTGTTCCCGAAACTAGGTCGAATTTCCAGTTAGTTTGGTCTTTGCCCCAGGTCCGCATTGCCCAGCAGGAAGATAACTGGTAAAACTTAAACATAGTCAGTGTCCCTCGAGTTAGGCTACTTAACACCTTTAAAGTTATTAACTTTGAGTCCTCTTGCAGGTCACCCCAGAATCTTATACCTCCCATTTTTAGCGGTTGACAAAGTTGATCTTGTAAGCATTCCAGAGTGCCGGAAGAGTCCCAGACTGGAGCCTGCGCTGCATAATACGGAATTGTCATTCTTCTCCTGATTTGCATCCAATTCTTTAAAGCCGCCCCTAAAATCTTTAGTCTGACTTTTTTGTAGAACTTCAGGTCTCGATACTTATAAAGGAAAAACTCCTGCCCATGCTCTACATCCTTTAACATTGCCTCAAACAATAGACCTAATGATGAGGAATCAGTTTTGTTGGCCAAAATCCTGAAATTGTTTAAATGAAAAGCGTAACAGTAAGCGAGTAGGTCTGGTAGCGCTAGTCCACCCACAGTAAGGCCTCTCCTTAACTTTTTCCACACTATCCTGGGACTTTTTGTAGCCCAGATAAAGGTGCCTATTTTGCCCTGTAATTTAGCAATATCCTCCACCTTAAATAGTAATGGGACAGAGTTGTATAAAAAGGTAATTTTCAGCAAAATTATCATTTTTACAAGGTTACCCTCCCGTATATGTTTAAAGAGAGGTTGGTCCATCGTGTTAATAGACTACCCACCTCTTTGGAGACCCTCTTCCAGTTGATTTTGGGGATATCTTCTAGATTCTAAGCTAATTGAACACCAAGATACCTCATTTGACTCTTGACCCCCTGACTACCATTAGCTTGATTCCATTCCATTATTTCGGTCTTTTCCTTATAATTTTGTATCCTTGAAACCCTGCCAAATATTTCTGCCTTCTCAAATAGCCTGGGTATCGCTTCTGCTGGATTTTATGTAGAAAGAAGCAGGTCATCTGCATAAAGAGCACGTTTTAACTCTAGCTCTGCAATTTTAAAAGGGTTAATGGTTGGATCTGCCCTAAGCCAACACACAAACGGCTCGATGTATAAGTTGAACAAGAGTGGTGACATGGGGCACCCCTGCCTAGTGCCTCTTGAAATATTAAACCAGTCTGTCAGTGCTCCATTCACCAAGATTTTTACTTTCAGGTTAAGATAAAGAAGACATGTCATAGCCTGAACAAAATTCTTTGGGAAACCAAAGCTTTGTAATGTCTCCCAGAGATATACCCAATTCACCTTGTCAAATGCCTTTGCAGCATTTATTGCAAAGATCGTAAGAGGGAGCTTCTTTACTTCGGCTACATCGATTGTCCCCATTACCTGGAAGGTAAGCTCATTTAACTGTCTTCCGGGTATGAACCCTCTCTGACCCGGATGAACTATAGCCTTAATGACTTTTGCCTCCCTTGCTGCCAGTATACCTGCAAAAACCTTGTGACCTGAATTTAACAAGGATATTGGTCTGTAAGACTCGATCTTCTGAGGGTCTTTGTTTGGTTTTAAGATCAGGGTCACTGTTGCTTTTGCCCATGAACTTGGAGTGCCTTCCCCCTCCATGTACACTTTATTAAACATATTTTTTTAAACTGGCACTACCTTATCCAACAACCCCAGATATAGCTCAATTGGAAGCCCATCTGGGCCAGCTGCTATGCCCCTGGCCATTTTGTTGCATTGTACTCTGATCTCTTCCTCCGTTATACTTGCTTGCAAGAGTGACCTATGTTCTTCTGTCAACTGAGGGAGAGTTATTAACTTTAACCATTCCTGGGCTCCCTCAAGACCTGATTCGATATCTTCCTCATATAAATCATTCATAAAAGATCTGGCCTCCTCCCGAATTACATCATCCTCATATAGAAACACTCCTGTCCCTCTTTGAGTTAGATTCTTTATCAGGTTCCTTACCCTGTCTGTCCTTGCCTTCCACGCTAAAAGACAGCTACCTTTCTCGCCGTATGAGAAATGCTGAAGCTTGCTGACTTTCCACCTATTTATAAGTTTCTTATCCAAATTAGCCTGATATTCCGCCTGTAAACCCTCCAGCTCTTTTTCCAAACGCAACACCAAACTCTGGGACGCCAATGACGCCTTCTGTAAATCCAAATCCTTTTCCTTTATCTTTCTCATCTTATCCGCTTCATCGTTTTTCATAAGTTTCCTCTTGCTGATCATGATGGAGATAAATAACCCTATTATATACGCTTTGAAGGCGTCCCAGACTATCTGGTCATTAGCTGTACCAATATTAAACTTAAAGTATTCATCTGTTTTTTCTCCCAGCTCCAACATCACTCCTTCATCCAATAACATGGTCCTATCAAGAGTCCACCTTCTTTTGAACTCTTTTTGCTTAAACCCCAGAATCATCTCTACAGCTGAATGATCTGATAGAATTGCTGGGATATGCGTTATTGACTCAACTTTGGAGAACATCACCTGATCCGCCAGAAAATAATCAATTCTCGAATTATGCTTGTATTTCTTACTGTAGAAAGTAAAATCCCTAGTTTTCCCATTTTACATCTCCAAATGTCGAACAGGTTAAAATCTTTAATCAAGTTTTTTACCACCACAGACATTCTTGATGGGGTGTTATATTTTGCTTTTCAGGTACAATCTAGCTCCTTATTCATAATTAAGTTAAAATCTCCCCCAACTATAATCGGTGCAGTAGTGTTTAACAAACTGGCCTCTAGTTTGAAGAGCACTCCTGGGTTGTCATCATTTGGCCCACAGTATGCTGCGCAAACTAGCGGCGTATCAATAACCGTCAAGGTAATCGCCAACCATCTCCCTGACTGATCTGTATCAAATTTTACTACATTTATGCCTGCATTGCCTCTGATAACAAAAGCAACTCCCCTAGTGCTTCCTTTTTACTCTGAACAAAGCACCTCTTGAATCAATCAATCAATCAGTGACACTTATAAAGCGCGCTACATACCCGTGGGGTCTCAAGGCGCTGGGGGGGGGGGGAGCCGCTACTGCTCGAACAGCCAGGTCTTCAGCTTCTTCCTGAAGGAGAGGTGGTCTTGGGTCAGGCGCAGGTCGGTCGGGAGGGAGTTCCAGGTCTTGGCGGCCAGGTGGGAGAAGGACCTTCCTCCTGTAGTCGCTCTTCGGATGCGGGGGACGGCGGCGAGGGCGTGGTTGGCTGATCGGAGGTGGCGTTTGGGAGCGTAGAAGTTGACTCGGCTGTTGAGGTAGCTCGGGCCTTGGTCGTGTAGGGCTTTGTGTGCGTGGGTGAGGAGGCGGAAGGTGATTCTTTTGTTGACGGGGAGCCAGTGAAGGTCTCGCAGATGTCCGGAGATGTGGCTGGTTCGTGGGATGTCGAGGATGAGTCTGGCTGAGGCGTTCTGGATCCGCTGGAGTCTCTTCTGGAGCTTGGCGGTGGTCCCGGCGTAGAGGGCGTTGCCGTAGTCCAGTCGGCTGGTGACGAGGGCCTGGGTGACGGTCTTCCTGGTCTCGGTGGGGATCCACCAGAAGATCTTCCGTAGCATGCGTAGGATGTTGAAGCATGCCGAGGAGACGTTGTTGACTTGCCTGGTCATGGAGAGGGAGGAGTCCAGGATGAAGCCCAGGTTGCGTGCATGGTCTGTCGGTTTGGGTGCGGTGCCCAGGGCGGGAGGCCACCAGGAGTCGTCCCAGGCGGAGGGAGAGGGGCCCAGGATGAGGACCTCCGTCTTGTCCGAGTTCAGTTTCAGGCGGCTGGTCGTCATCCACTCGGCTACCTCTTTCATCCCTTCGTGCAGGTTGGCTCTGGCGGCGGCGGGGTCGTTGGTCAGGGAGAGGATCAGCTGGGTGTCGTCGGCGTAGGAGATTATGCTGAGGTTGTGTTTGCGTACGATGGCCGCGAGGGGGCTCATGTAGACGTTGAAGAGGGTGGGGCTCAGAGATGATCCTTGGGGGACGCCGCAGATGACTTCGGTGGCCTCTGACTTGTACGGTGGTAGGCGGACTCTCTGTGTTCTCCCGTCGAGGAAGGAGGTGATCCACTCCAGCGCCTTGTCCTGGATTCCGACGTTGCTGAGGCGCCGTACTAGGGTGCGGTGGCAGACCGTGTCGAATGCCGCGGAGAGGTCTAGGAGGATGAGGGCCGCTGTTTCTCCATTGTCCATCAGGGCTCGGATGTCGTCGGTGGCGGCGATGAGGGCGGTCTCGGTGCTGTGGTTGGCTCGGAAGCCGGACTGTGAGGGGTCGAGGGATCCGTTCGTCTCGAGGAAAGCGGCCATCTGCTTGTTGACGGTCTTCTCGATGACTTTGGCTGGAAACGGGAGGAGCGAGATGGGGCGGTAATTCTTGAGGTCGGTGGGGTCCGCTGTTGGTTTCTTGAGTAGGGCGCTGAGTTCGGCGTGTTTCCAGCTCTCGGGGAAGATGGTGGTGTCGAGGGATGTGTTGATGATGTCTCGCAGGTGGGGTGCGATGACAGCGTCGGCTTTGTTGAAGACGTGGTGAGGGCAGGGGTCGGTCGGTGATCCGGAGTGGATGGAGTTCATCGTGCGGATGGTGTCTTCGGTGCTGATCGGGGTCCAGGCGTGGAGGGTGGTGGTGGGGGGTGGTTGTTCGGTCATGGTGTGCGTTGGTTGGTTGTTGAAGCTGTTGTGTATGTCCGCGATCTTGTTGTGGAAGTATGAAGCCAGGGAGTTGCAGAGGTCTTGCGATGGGGTGATGTCGTTGTTTCCTGCGCTGGGGTTGGAAAGCTCTTTGACGATGTTGAAGAGTTCCTTGCAGTTGTGTGCGTTGTTGTCCAACCGGTCCTTGAATGCTGTTTTCTTGGCGGTGCGGATCAGCTGGTGGTGTTTCCGGGTGGCAAGTTTGAAGGAGGTCCTGTTGTCCGGTGTCGGTTCCCTTCTCCAGACTTTCTCGAGGGCTCGGCAGTTCTTCTTGGAGCTATTGAGTTCGTCGGTGAACCATGGGGCTTTCTTGCTGCCGGGTCTGCTGGGCGGGGTCCTCAGTGGGGCGAGTTCGTCCGCGCAGTTGCTGATCCACTTCGTGAGGTTGTCGGCGGCCTGGCTGGGGTTCGCTGAGCTGGCAGGAGGGTGCTGGCTCAGGGAGGTGGCGAGCTGGTCTGCTGTGATCTTGTTCCAGCTTCTGCGGGCGGTCTGTTGCTGGTGGTGGTGGGTCGTTGTTTTCTTGAAGGTGAAGTGGACGCAGCTGTGGTCCGTCCATTGAAGCTCTGTGGTGTGGCTGAAGTTGATGTCCTTGCTGGATGAGAAGACAGCGTCGAGTGTGTGTCCGGCGAGGTGGGTGGGGGTGGACACCAGTTGCTTGAGTCCCAGGTTGGTGAGGTTGTCGAGCAGGGTGCTGGTGTTGCGGTCGTTGTTGTTCTCCAGATGGAAGTTGAGGTCTCCCAGGAGGATGTAGTCAGCGGAGGGGAGGGCATGTGGGCTGACGAAGTCGGCGATGTCCTCGCTGAATTGTGTGCGTGGTCCAGGGGGTCGGTAGATCAGGGTGCCTCTGAGGGTGGTGTTCGGGTTGGTGTGGATCTGGAAATGCAGGTGTTCGGCGGTGGTCAGGGAGTTGTCGGTGCTGGTCGTGAGACGGATGGTGCTCCTGTGGATGATGGCGATGCCTCCTCCCATCTGGTTGGCGTTTCGGTCCCTCCGGACGATCTTGTAGCCCTCTGGGATGGCGATGGCGATGTCGGGAGCTGAAGAGGCGTTCATCCAGGTCTCCGTGAGGAAGGCAACGTCTGGAGCTGTGGTGTCGAGGAGGTTCCAGAGTTCGATGGCATGTCTGTGGATGGAGCGGGTGTTGAGCAGGATGCACTTGAGGTGGGTACTGCTGGTGTTCGGCTTGGTGGGTGCTGGTGCGAGGCAGGTCCGGATGCAGGTGAACTTGCAGGCGTGGCAGCTGAAGGGTCCGTGGGTACGTCGTGGAGAGGCTTGATGGCATTCTGGGAGTCGGCCGGTGTTGAGAGCGGTGAGGGTGGCGGCGGAGTACGTCAGGCGGGTCGGTCGAGGTCTTCGTGGGCCAGGGGTCCTGGCGCTGGTCGCGATCCGGTCGCGGACGGGCATAGACGGGCTTACCTTTGGCGCGCCTTCGGCGCACAATCGGCGCGCCCGCTGCGCGTGACCGCTGCGCGTCCGCACGGTCGCCATTTAAGGCGAAGTGCGCGGGTGGGCGGAGCAGCTGGGAGGCGGGAGCGGGGAGGGAACAGAAGAGAAAAAGGGGCGGGGCCAATGTCGGTGGCGGGAAGCGAGAGCGGAGGGCGGCGAGGTAGGCGGCCAATCAGGAAGGAAACTGGACACGGCACAGGGGATACAAAGAAATTAACAGGCACAAATTTAGGGCAAAACAAATAAAAACAGCAAAATACGCGAGCAGACGGCAGAAACAGACACGCACAAATTACGGGCAAAACAAATAAAAACAGCAAAATACGCGAGCAGACGGCAGAAACAGACAAGCACAAATTTAGGGCAAAACAAATAAAAACAGCAAAATACGCGAGCAGACGGCAGAAACAGACAAGCACAAATTACGGGCAAAACAAGGAAAAACAGCAAAATACGCGAGCAGACGGCAGAAACAGACAAGCACAAATTTAGGGCAAAACAACTGGGAAACCAGAGGGGAGCGACCACGGCGTCAGCGAGGCCGGCGGCGAGGCAGAAGGCAGGCAGAGGGGAACACACGCAGCAGCTGGTGGCCGTGCGGCGCGGGGGTGTCCCACAAGTGGGTCACACTCACCTGCGCTGCACGGTCGCCATTTAAGGCCAAGTGCGCGGGTGGGCGGAGCAGCTGGGAGGCGGGAGCGGGGAGGGAACAGAAGAGAAAAAGGGGCGGGGCCAATGTCGGTGGCGAGAAGCGAGAGCGGAGGGCGGCGAGGTAGGCGGCCAATCAGGAAGGAAACTGGACACGGCACAGGGGATACAAAGAAATTAACAGGCACAAATTTAGGGCAAAACAAATAAAAACAGCAAAATACGCGAGCAGACGGCAGAAACAGACACGCACAAATTACGGGCAAAACAAATAAAAACAGCAAAATACGCGAGCAGACGGCAGAAACAGACAAGCACAAATTTAGGGCAAAACAAATAAAAACAGCAAAATACGCGAGCAGACGGCAGAAACAGACAAGCACAAATTACGGGCAAAACAAGGAAAAACAGCAAAATACGCGAGCAGACGGCAGAAACAGACAAGCACAAATTTAGGGCAAAACAACTGGGAAACCAGAGGGGAGCGACCACGGCGTCAGCGAGGCCGGCGGCGAGGCAGAAGGCAGGCAGAGGGGAACACACGCAGCAGCTGGTGGCCGTGCGGCGCGGGGGTGTCCCACAAGTGGGAATCCATCTGACCTTTCTGAAACCCTGCTTAGACTCATGGGCCTCTAAATGAGTTTCTTCTAAAAAACAGATGTGAGCTGCACTGTTATTAAGAAATTCAAGGACCCGGAACATCTTCGTCCTACCCCTCAGGCCATTAGCGTTCCAGGTTATTAGCTTAACTTTATTTGGCCTATCCATTTTCACAGTTCCCTGAACTCTTCCTTCGCAACTCAAGTGCTTTAAGACTCGTATGAGGACTGATTTTTTTTATTTTTTCCCTCTTGCTCCCAACACCCTGTGCCCCCTCCCCTCCTCCCACCCATAAGGAACCCTCCTACCATTCCCTTGGTGATGAAACAGCCTCTTCGGGACCCTCCCTTAGCAGCTGAAGGGGTGTTTGCAAACCTGGGTACTTCTGCGGAACTAACATGACAGTCCTCTTTCTCAGCTCCAGTGTCCGTCATTAATGGAGTATACCGATTTTCCACTAGAAGCGGGCGAGAGCTCTGCTGGAGACCTGATATCTGCCCCTTGGACCTAACCGCCTGCTTTATTATTTTTAAATAGTATTTCAATAAGGGAGTATTCTTGACTGGTAGACGTACTGCCTTGGCCTCCCTCTGCTTTTTAGTATCCCCAGATTTGATCTATTATTTTTTCTTGGAGTGATTGGAAACACTTCCCCAACAGTTTTCCCCTCCACAAATAGTTTTTCCCTATTTTTCACCTCAAGGTGTGATATCTGCTTGCTGGGTGTTCAGGAAGTCACTTAACTCAGCCGGGGCCCCTCGCAGGGGCTGTTCTAGTATAGGTGCAGATTTGGTGTTTTCGCCCTGATTTACTGCCTTATTGTCTAAACCCAGCTCGAGGGGACCGTAAGAAAGATCCAGGCGGGAAGAGTGGAGCTTCTTTTCCATGGACCAAGCACTCCCCCCGCCAAGCGCCCGTCTTATCGCATCTGTCGAGGAGCCAGAAAGGCCCCGCGTTGCAGATTCCTCCTGTCGCGAGACTGCCCGTACTGTGCTGCCTCTGCCTTCCGCAAACCCTGAAGCCAATCCTGGTGACCGCAGCCTGAATTCTCCACCAGAGCTTGGTTCAGCGACCTCCAAACCCGTTGTATAGCGCCACCTCCTGCCCCATGCAGCGTCATAATCGTGCCGGGATGCAGGGGAAAAAGATACCGGCAGCTTAGGTCACCGTATGGAGGAAGAGAGGTGAAAAAGTAAAAGAAAGAAATATTTAGGATCAAAGAGTTTCTTCTATTTTACATAAGCATGTTTCTTATTTACCCTGACATAAGCTTTAATGCGCCGCTATGGGTGATTCCATTGCCGCACGCTCTCAGTGTTTTGTCTGCCATGTTCCTCCGCCCGAGTGTTTGGTTCTCGGAGGTGGATTCTCGGCAGGAGAAGGGCAGCTACCTGATCAGTGTGTCAGCTGGAGAGTCGGCTTCCTTCTTCACTTGCTGTAGCGAGCTGCGTCAGGCAATAAGGTCTTTGAACTGCTCCGAACCACCGTATCTTGCTAGAGCAAGTGAAGGTATAATTGTACCTTGAAGGTGTTCAGGAATGCCATAGTTTGATGTAAAGTCTGGCATATGAACGTCAGGAAAGAACCGCTAGGGAATAGTTGTTCTTTGTGAAGTAACTGAGTTCTTGGGCAATTCAATATTCAAGCAAGGGAAAGTCCCTGACTGCTTAAGCTGGTTTTCCAAGAAGTCGTTGTGGCGTTTGGAACAGGTGGAAATAGCCATGCCTGTATTTGGGTAGCATGGGCTATGCCTAAATAAGGGTTTGATTTCTCTGCCTATATAAGGGCAATGTGAATTGCACCTATGTAAGTGCATGAATCGGGAAAATTCACTCGGAGCTTAAAATGCCACACAACACCACCTTCGCGCCCTGATCTGCCCCACCTTCCATCGTCCCTACCCCAGTGTCCTTGACATATTTACCTCTATGTAGTCTCCCCTCCATCCCCCCACTCCCTTCACCTCCTGTCCCCACAGACATCATTTTATGTTTGACCTGTGGTCTAATAATCTCACCTGGCTCTAAGGAGGGTGCCCGGATGGGCGCCGACTGCCATGCCACTTGATCCGTGTGATCCACTGTCCCAGGAGTCCTCACCGAGGGGCCGTGCTCTCTCCTGGATCCTGACGCCGTTCCTTTTTTATCCGCTGCCCTTGCTGGTGCCTGTAAAAAACTATGAAAAACATGAGAGAACCCTCCCTCTCTGTCTCCCTCACTTCCCCTTCCTCTGGCTGTCCTCATCGTAATCAAGAACACTAGGCTCTTCCGCTGAAAACACTTCATTAGCGAAATTCAAAACCCGGCCTTACCGAGCCCAACCAGCCCTATGCCAGCCTTAATGTCCACCAAGTGGGGGAGCCGACTGTACACGCCGATACTCCCACATGCATTGACCTATCAAAAAATTCTGTTTCCTCTGACATAGCTGACCACCTTGTGTGGCTTGTGGTTGGGGCCAGCGAGGTCGTGCTGGACCTTTGTGCGCCGGCCACGACGGGATCCCCGCCGGTACGGATTGCGCCATGCTGGGCTCAACCCTCCCTTCTCCTCGGTGTACTTGGGCTGCACCTCGCCCTACTGAGTCTGCTGCACTCCAACGCTCCTTGACCTGCAAAGAAAAGGTTTGGACTGATCTGCTGGGCCCCTCACTATCGCCCGGTAACCCCTCCCCACGCGAGCCCAGCAAATCATCCCTGACTTGCTTTCCCGTGCCCTGCCTTACCTTCCCTGACCTGACCGTAGTCAACCTGGAGGGAATCCAACATTGCCTGCACCACCGCAAAGGCGTGTCCCCAGTCTGCACCTGCGCCCCCCACTGCACCCCTGGATCCTCCCGGCACCCCCTCCCCCGCACCCTCCCCCACCGGTAGCCTCCTGGCACCCCTAAAGTCCCCTCCACCCCCCTGGGGGTGGCATCCCCCAGATGCCCCCCTCCCAGTCCCCGCACCCCTCCTGACCAGGAAGGAAAGATTTCTAAACCCTCCCACGTCTGGGCCTCCCCAGCTGGATCTAGGTCCACTGCCCGATCGGCCTCCAACCCCGTGGGACCGGTTCCGAATCCCGAACCCCCACCCTGCACCCCACCGTCCCCTATGTGGCCCCGCGGCCACCTGCCCCAGACTGGAAAGGTCACCACACCTGCCCAGTGGGTCCCGCTGGGGTCTAAACTCTGCGTGTTGCCCCACCTGCGCCGATTCCCCCTCCCCAATGAACTCCTCCCCTCTGATAAAGCCTCACCATGGAAAGAACCGGGTGGGGAGAAAAGCAGGGGCTAGACACGTGCCCTCCAATTAAAATACCAGCTCCCCCCAACAAGGGGGGGCACCACACATGTCTGCCCAGGGGGGGTTAACACTAACCCCTTCTTTCTCCCACATTGCCGAGCCAAAAGCCTCCATGCCCTCTTCTCCCTCCGGACCGCCAGTCCTGATGATTGCACCAGGTGAGCCCACAGGAGAAGCAAAGGCCGCCCCACCTGCCTCCCGACACTCTGAGCCAGACAATCCCTGGCGAAGCACCGCACTCGGGTCCCCAGACTGCCCCACCTCCCCTGATGCCCGCCCGTCAGATACAAAAGGCAGAGGTGCGAAGCGCCTCTTGCTTGCTCTCCTGCTCCCGCTTCCCCCTCCAGTGTGGTCGGACACAGCTCTTGTACCACGCTCCGAAACTGGGAGAGGCTCGCAAACAACAGGAGCCAACGCACCACACCCCAAAGCAGACTTCCCGTCCCTGCGCCCAGACCCGCCTGCCTCACCTGCCAAGTCCTCACCCTCTGCCTGTCTCACAGACACCGGGGTCACCTTCTTAGCACGCGGGCGGCGCCTTTCACTTACCGGAGACGTCCGGGAACGTTTTGGAGACGTGCAAGCAGCCACAGACGCAGCTACACCTGCCAAGTCCAGCCGCGCGGGGCGCGCCGCCCCCGTTGCCAATGATGAGGTCCATCCGGCCTGCCTCACTAAGGAAACCGGAGGGCCTCAAGCACTCGATAATCTTCCCGTAACATCCTAAGATGATAACGCGCCCTTCCACCGAAAAACAATCAAAGGCACAAGAAGGCCTAAAACACAATCTCACCCTCTCACTAATTAGAAAAATTCAATCAACATCTAAGCTCCCAGCCACCAGGGCATCAAACCAAAAATGGTGGCTGGGAGCAGGAGCCCAACCTATTTATGGTTGGGCTCCATTGGGTTATATTTGGGCTACAAAAATGTGTAGCCCAAGCTTAAAATGGCCAGCCTGTGGCCTGCCACCCCCCACTCCCCCGCCCCTCCCAAACTGCCCGGGGGGGGACCTTCCTTCGGTCGGCCGCTTCCCCCAGCCCCCCTTGTTGTGGGGTTATAGCTACATTAAAAGTGGCTTGTGGGAATGGGTCACATCATGCATCGCTTTACTTCTTAAAGGAGAAGTGATAATGGCCCAGACTCCCCATCATTTAGCACCATTTTGCACATGTGCCGAAGCTTGTGATTTCTTAAAACTGGGAGAGGGCTACACTGGTGGATTTGCCTACAACATAAAGGGGCAGATTTACTTGAAAGTGACTCAGTGCGAACGCAAGCCATTTGGGTGCACTGCACAAGTCAATTTCAAAGCACAGGAATGCAACATATTTACACTATTATGTCACATTCCTGTGCTCTACCCGGCGCTGGTGCACAAATAGCTGTGATGCGCCGGAGCGGGCACCCTTGCACCATGGTAGAAGGATGTCTGCGTCATGGGGACATTGTTTTTGTGCAAGAAGGGGCTCTTTCAAGCACAAAAACAATTGCTACAGGCATTTTCCTCTTTCAAAGTGTGCTGTAGAATGCAGCACGCATTGAAAGAGAAAAAAAATTAAAGAAATGAAAATATTTCCCCTTGTTGTGCCTTGCTATGCCACCTGTTGGGTGGCGTAGCTTTCCGACACATTTCAAGATTTACATTTCCTTGTGAATCTGGAAATATGTCTAGTTCCTTTGGTGTTGCGTTGGAACACACACAGCAACACCCATGGAATGCCCCTTTCATGCAAAGTGTTGCGTTTAAAGGGGTCGTATTTACAAGGACAGGAAAAGTCATACAGGGTGGCTTTTCCTGTCCTTGTAGATAAGGGGCAGTGAATTCCGAAAAGTGACGCACTGGTGGCGCAAAGGGCTTGTAAATCTGCCCCAGAGGCTTTACATGAAACAGGGTTAGAGGGAGAAGAGAAAATACTCTACTCAAACTATACTGAACAAAATGTGTGTTTCACGAACAGAAGCAAATACAAATGAAAACACAGGGACTCCAAAATCACAAAAGGAAGAAGCACAGATTTTTTTTACTAACAAGACGCTAAAGATAATAAGATTGCATAAAAAGTCAAAGAATGTTACAGGTATGGATTTTGGATGGGCCAACTGAGCCTTTGGGGCCTTTGAGGTCACAGAGTACTGAACATTAGAAGCAAATGATCTCATTTATGAGTAATGGTGTAGAGCAGCACAGAAAGTCTTCTGGCTGCGCTGCCCTACGCCAATGTAAAAGGGCAAGAAAACACAGTATTTATGAAAAAGAAAAAACAAAGAGGAAATAAAAATATTTCTCCATGTTGAGCCTGTTCTGATGAGACAGAAGGATTTAGCACTGTCCCAGGTTTAGGTAATTAGGTAAATCTGGGGCAGCATCAAAATCCATCGGTGTTGTGTGGGAAAAGTCACTGCAACGCCCATGGAACACCTCCGTGGTGTACTGTAGGACAACGCAGCGACTTGGGGTGCCTTGCATTTCTCCATATCTATGAGGCCATGCAAAGTCACGCAATGTGGCTTTGCATGGCCTCGTAAATAAAGGTGTACAAAAGGGGGTGGTAATGGACGGAGTGTGGTATTCGTGTATGTATCGTGTTGAGTGTCTCGTGTGTGTGGCGCGTGTGTGCGTGGCGCGTGTATGGCATGTGAGTGTAGAGCGTGCATGGCGTGCGAGTGTGGAGTGCGTGGTAGGATGTTGGTAGAATGCAGAGGGAGTCAGTTACTAGGAGGGAAGACGGAGGAGGTCCTGTGTTCATGTTGCTGTATTACTCGCTACTATAAAATAAAGAAGAAGACTTGAGAAAGCAACTCTGACTACGCGTCCTGCTTACAATACGGAGCATCTGAACCAATCAAATACTCACACCCAGTCAAAAGATCTGGGTTTAATCCATCACCATTCTTTAGCCCACTCTGCCACCCCAGTTCAGACATGGCTATATACAAATCAGTCCGACCCTGTGCCTCATGGGAACAGTCCAGCCCGAACTGCCAAGCCATGCCTTCCCTGGACCGGAAACAAGCTTCCGAGGACCGGTTTCTGGCATTCCAGCCGTCTTCAGCCCGGCTTGCTTGAATCCAGTGACAAAGTGAGCAAGGGACTCACGTCTGAGCATACCCTGCCACCCTTATGGTGGCCAAAAGCAGTACAAAAGGGGGTGGTAATGGAGAGAGCATCTGAACCAATCAAACACTAACACCCAGTCAAAAGATCTGGGTTTAATCCATCACCTTTCTTTAGCCCACTCTGCCACCCCAGTTCAGACATGGCTATATGCAAATCAGTCTGAGCCTGTGCCTCATGGGAACAGTCCAGCCCGAACTGCCAAGCCAAGCCAAGCCATGCCTTCCCTGGACCGGAAACAAGCTTCCGAGGACCGGTTTCTGGCATTCCAGCCGTCTTCAGCCCGGCTTGCTTGAATCCAGTGGCAAAGTGAGCAAGGGACTCACGTCTGAGCATATCCTGCCACACTTATGGCGGCCAAAAGTGGTACGAAAGGGGGTGGTAATGGACAAAGCATCTGAACCAATCAAACACTCACACCTAGTCACAAGATCTGGGTTTAATCCATCACCGTTCTTTAGCCCACTCTGCTACCCCAGTTCAGACATGGCTATATGCAAATCAGACTGACCCTGTGCCTCATGGGAACAGTCCAGCCCGAACTGCCAAGCCATGCCTTCCCTGGACCGGAAACAAGCTTCCAAGGACAGGTTTCTGGCATTCCAGCCGTCTTCAGCCCGGCTTGCTTGAATCCAGTGGCAAAGTGAGCAAGGGACTCATGTCTAAGAATACCCTGCCACACTTATGGCGGCCAAAAGCGGTACAAAAGGGGGTGGTAATGGACGGAGCATCTGAACCAATCAAACACTCACACCCAGTCAAAAGATCTGGGTTTAATCCATCACCGTTCTTTAGCCCACTCTGCCACCCCAGTTCAGACATTGCTATATGCAAATCAGTCTGACCCTGTGCCTCATGGGAACAGTCCAGCCCGAATTGCCAAGCCAAGCCTTCCCTGGACTGGAAACAAGCTTCCGAGGACCGGTTTCTGACATTCCAGCCGTCTTCAGCCCGGCTTGCTTGAATCCAGTGGCAAAGTGAGCAAGGGACTAACGTTTGAGCATACCCTGCCACACTTATGGCGGCCAAAAGCGGTACAAAAGGGGGTGGTAATGGACGGAGCACCTGAACCAATCAAACACTCACACCAAGTCAAAAGATCTGGGTTTAATCCATCACCGTTCTTTAGCCCACTCTGCCACCCCAGTTCAGACATGGCTATATGCAAATCAGTCTGACCCTGTGCCTCATGGGAACAGTCCAGCCCGAACTGCCAAACCATGCCTTCCCTGGACCGGAAACAAGCTTCAGAGGACCGGTTTCTGGCATTCCAGCAGTCTTCAGCCCGGCTTGCTTGAATCCAGTGGCAAAGTGACCAAGGGACTCACGTCTGAGCATACCCTGCCACACTTATGGCGGCCAAAAGCAGTACAAAAGGGGGTGGTAATGGACGGAGCATCTGAACCAATCAAACACTCACACCCAGTCAAAAGATCTGGGTTTAATCCATCACCGTTCTTTAGCCCACTCTTCCACCCCAGTTCAGACATGGCTATATGCAAATCAGTCTGACCCTGTGCATCATGGGAACAGTCCAGCCCGAACTGCCAAGCCAGGGACATATTAACTAGAAAATAACGCAGCATGGAGCTTTGCCATTAGAAAAGTTCAGAGATGAGTCATATTTAAGGCAATATGATGCAACACTGTGTTTTCCTCTCTGCTGGCGCACAATTGGCTGCCTAGCGCCAATGCAGGCACCGTTGCAGCATGGGGCGAGGGTGCCTGCATTGCAGGGATGATTGTTTTTGTGCTGGAAGAGACACCTGCCTAAACAAAAACAATCATTGGTGCCGAATGCAGCACACATAGAAAGAGCAAAAAATGAGGTAAAATAAAGGTATTTATCTTCATTGCACCACTTTAGGCCTCCCCCCGCTGGGCAGGCGTCACAATCTGATGCACTCCCAGGTTTATGAAACCTTGTAAATCTGGTATTGCGTCAGAATTAATGAGTGTTGCGCACAACACCCACGGTAACATCCATGAAATGCCCCTTTCATGCAGCGTTATTCGTGAAAGGGGGTGTATTTACAAGGCCAATAAAAGTCACGCCGGGTGGCTTTGCGTGGCCTTTTAAACATGGCTCAGCATTGGGCGGCACCAGAGCATAAAAAAAGTGAAGCTCCGATTGCACAGGGGCCTTGTAAATATGCCCCATAGCTGAGCGGTTTGTGCCACCGGGGTGTCAGTAAACGTGGCGCTCCAGCGGCACAAGCCTCTCATAAATAAGCCCCTATGTTTGAACAGCCAGAAGAAGTTTGCCCCTTGCTACCCAGGAACTGCTGTCAATGTCGTGTCTAGTCTTTGCTAGAACAAAACAGTAAGAGACGATGCCCCCTTTATTTACATTCATTTTTAGTAGAGTTTGAGACTTTTTAAAGTCACATTTTAAAACTAATGCTTCAAATGGACCTATTCTAGTAGAGATGCACACAACATTTTTGATAATGCCTAGGGTGGAAGAGGAACTAATGCAAACATTGAAAATAATTCTGTGATTGATCCTGAGAAGGCTGGGAAAATACATTTTCAATGATTGGCATGTGTAGCACCTTGACTTTACCTGGATACAGCTGCAACAATTTGAAGAGATTAGGTAGACTGGAGGTTTATACTGCTCAATCTTCTTGATTTATATTGTAGATCTGGTCATGATAAAAATTATTATTACGTCCAAATCGGTTTCACTGATCTGCATACATATATATTGTTTTCTTCTATCCAAGGCCTTGAGCCTATAGTACGTTTTTATAGGCAGAGGATAAATATGTCCCCAACAGCCAACATAGTCTTGCCAATTCTTTCCAATCGTTAATCACAATCCAATGCCATCTAGCTAAATGTGCACATCCCTCCCGATGCGGTGTCCAGAAGCTCGTTATTGCATCGGGTTGGATGACACGCGCAAACACTACAGCACGCATAACTGTACCACATGTAATTGACAAGGGCAAACTTTACTAAAGCAAGAGATCTTCCCATCTCAGGTGGAGGATTGTGCATGCAGAGTTAGTAGAAAAGAACCAAAGAGGCACTTATGCCAGTGAGGATGACATCAAGAGGAGTAAATAATAAAGCAGCACCGTCTAGTATTAAGCACTTAGGAATTCTGCCCTACTCCATTTAACAGGGATTTCATCAACCTTTCAAACCATAGGGCATATTTTCAATAGAAAGTCAGAGCGCGGACCTGCACTAAATTTGGCAGCGCTGTGCTCTGACATTTCCAAAATGCAGGGATGTGCCGTATTTACAATAATAGGGCGCACCCTTGTGTTTTCTCTAGCACTGGTGTTAAAATGGGCTGCCTATCTCCCCCTGGCACCTTTGCACCATAATTCAAGGGTGCCTGTGTTGCACGGAATGATGACTGTTTATGTGCAGGAAGGTGTTACTTCCAGCACACAAACAATCTATAATGGCGATTTTTTACTTCAATGTGCTGTGAAGCACACATAGAAGTAGCACATTGTTATTATTTAATGATTGTTCATGTGCTAGGAAGGCACGCTTTCCTGCACATAAACAATTATTAATGGCTTTTTGCTCTTTCTATGATTGCTGCAGAATGCAGTACACATAACAGAAGTCAAAACAAGGAGAAATAAAAATGTTTCTCGTCGTCTGGTCATTCTAACGCCTGCTCTTATGTGCCGTTTTTGGCGCTGCTTCAGATTTACACATCCTGTATATCTGGAGCAATTCCAAAAAGCAATGGGTGCTGTGGTGGAAGGCTCACAACAGCACCCATTGCACACCCCTTTCACGCTAAGCGATGCATGTAAAGGGGCCATATTTACAAGGTGGCATTAAGCCACCAGAAGTGGCTTAATGACGCTTGGTAAATATGGAGAAGGGTACAGGGCCAGCAGAACATCACTAAAAGTGACTTTCTGGTGGCCCTATCCCCTTGTAAATATACCCAAATGTCTCCAAGCTCCTCTCTGTGCCTTGGAATGGCAGCGCGGTAATCTCAGAAATGGTGGATAAAAGAATTGGACCCAGCTTGTAAGGAATGAATATGACTACCCTTTCGGGAGTTCAACTTTGAGCAACAACCACACCATAGTAGTTCACAAAAGCAGCACACAAACAGTAAATGGATGTGCCTCCTCTCAGAGCCTCCTATATACACATTATATCATCCTATTGGCAATCAAAGATAATTTCAGAGGTATAATAAATAGACTGCTTTGCTAGAAGCCAGCCATGCATTATTGCACAGAGGACAGTGTGCATAGCGGCCAGGCTTCTCACGAACACTCCGGCCAGAACCTCGGCCAAGCCAGCCTTGAAACTCCTGCACTGGCTCCCAATAAGAGAGAGAGTTAAATTGAAGGCCCTCTGTTTGGTGCACAAACTGCTACAGGACAAGGGTCCCCCCATCTTACAAAAATTCATCACGCCCTACAAAGCCTCAAGGAGCCTCCGCTCGGACCACAAACACCTTATCACTGTCCACAGAGTTAAAAAGGCACGCACAGGAGGCCAGCGTTTCTCTGTGAACACGGCCAAACTATGGAACTCCCTACCTCTTAAACTCAAGAGTGAACCCAATCATCTCCGCTTCAGAAAACTTCTGAAAACTCACCTCTTCCCCTGATCCCCCGCCCCTCTTCTTTCCCGGAACTCCACACCGAATCTGCTGTCTTGGTTTTAGCGCTGGGATGCTCACGGGTTACTATGCGCTCTACAAAACCCACATTCATTCATTCATTCAGTACACATTTCTATGAGTAGACATCCATAGAATGCATCGATGCAGTGGATGTAAGCGGTACACAGGCGCAGCAAGCATGCAATGAATCAGTGTGGGGTGGGAAATCAACACATACACCCTTGTTGAGCCTTCTGCCATATGTCTTAGTTTTTGATGCAAAGTGTGTTCAGGATATCTTAGTTGATCAGGCTTTGTTTGAAAACATATGAGAGGTTGCGCTGATCTGTTCCTTAGTAATACCTTCAGCATGCACATCTATGTACCTTAAAAATACATGTTTACGGTGCTTATATTTGGAGTTAAATAGTTCAAATCATTCCTTACCTATATATACTTGCTGCGTCAATATTTTAGTCATCCATTTTTATTGATACAATAGTTTGGTAGCACATTATGCAGTACTCAGTACTGTCGTACCACAGGCTGGCAACATACTGCATATGCAACAGCAAAGAGAACGATTCTCATCATTTTCGGATCGCTGCAAGAAAGCTCTCATCTGGGATTTAATTGGTAGAAAACATGCTACAAAATGGCAAGAACCATTCCTAAAAAAAACTCAACATAACAAGAGCTCAGATACTGAAGGCATGCTCAAACATTATACAGCAGGCAATTCGAAAATCCAAAAACGTAAAAAAATTAGGGTTTACTCTAATGCAGCAGTGATGAATCATGCCAATACAATAAATATAGTAACATGTTAGGGTCTATTTAACAACCTCTGTAGAACAAGAGAACTTCTTCAGGTCAGCGGGAGAGATTAAAAACCATAATCTTACTTAAATGCCAAAGTCACAAAACCTACTCGATCATGCTACTAAAGCTCTGCAGCATAGTTCTGCTTTACCCCAAATGCCTCTCAGCCAATATCCAGAGAAGCCCCTCCATTGGTTTGTCATGAAGTAAACATAACCACCTTCATGGTGCAGAGTCTAATCAAATAAAAATGCTATATCTTTCACCTGAATCACAAGTCAGGCTTAACTTCCTAAAGGAGGCTGCTACTCACAAAACATACATTTTATTAACATAGACTCAGCCGACACACTAACACTTAATTCATAAAGGGAAAAGTAAAGAAAAATCAATAGGAGACTGGCGTCAGTGAGAAATAATTCAAAGAAAAACTTTGTGAAATCGTTCCACCTGTTTTTAAACTACTGCACCGATCAGTCTCTTAGAATGGAGGAGGAGCGAAGACGCGCAAATGCGTTATTCAAGATGGCCGCTGTTTTGTGAGCTCTGCCGCATTTTCGCCCGTTTTGGCTAATAAATGACATGTTTCTGTCTGAAGTCATGTAAATTTGGGGTCGCTGCATTGATTCTATGCCTACCTGCATTGTGGACAATTTTGAAGAGATGTTACATATCGGAAGAGGTAGTTTAGTCGCCTTGATTCCTCCTCCCTCCTCTGTAACTGTCAATTGAACGGTTTGAAGTAGTTGAGGCCAGATGCTTGATACTGTGGAGGCATCTTGATGTGGCTCTGTTTTTGCTCTACGGTTAGGTGAATTTTGAGACTTTTTGAAGAAAAAGGACAGGTCCGCTAACAGTTGGTCTTTTGGATCAGTTTTTTGTGGAGAATTTGGAGAAGTTGTTACTGCTGCTGGTGGTGAGTATGAGCATTGTTGGAGATTAGTCGAGTCTGGGCTACCCTCTGGAAAGCTTGGGACATGTGGTAAGGGGCGACTAAATATACCAAAGTTGGGTGCAAGATCCTTTTGTGCGTGGATTTGTGGGAAAATTAAATGAGAGTGAGGCGCAGGGGTAACCTCCCTAGGCACGTAGGAGTTTTGAGGTAACAATGTTGAGAGGTTCTCTGATTGCAATGGTTGCAGTGCTTGGGGGCTTAGGTTATGAGTAAGACTCACTGGAGGTGATTGACTGGAACAGGCCTCTAGCTTATAAATGTCATGAGGGAGGAGAATCTGACTTAGTGAAGATTGATAACTTAGTGGAGGGTTTTGAGTAACCCTCACAAAACCCTCCGAGACGGTGTTCTGGTCGTCTGGTGCAGACCCAAAAATATAAACATCCGGAGCTAGAGCAGGCTTGTTAGTTGACATTTGTAGCAGGTGCATGCTTGACTCTGCAGGTTGGTCAGAGTCACAAGGCTTAGTTACCTCTAAGGATTGAGGGAAAGAAGGAAACTTGGCCCCACCCAGAGCTTTTTTAAAGTAGTCCAAGAAAAAGATTTTAAACCGTTCAAAGATGGTGCACAAGGGGAATGCATACTGCTATTAGTATGTTGCCATCCATTTGATGATGATTTAGGAGCCTTCAATGTGACCGTAGAGGCCAATGGACTCGTGTGGTTGGCAGGGGGCGCTCCGCATCAGTTGCCAACTGTTTTGATTTCTTCCATTTTACTGCGGAGGGAGCTTTTCTTATTTTCCCGGATCTCATCGCTCCTGTTGTTGGGCGTGGCTATTTATAGCCAGTGAGTTTGAGGACTAATACAGGTGGGCCTTCTTTCAAATGGTCTCTTTTTTGCCAACTGCACTAAGGTGTATTTACTGGGTGTCGGAAGGATCATGTGGGGTCGTGAATAACCAAGATAGCTCCAGGGCGAGATTGCTAATCTTGTCTTGTCTTGTCTTATCATAGGCAGCAGAATCAAATGGCCGGTGCTATGCGCATAGGCAACCCCCGCTCACTTGGTCCCTACCCAACCCCTCGCTCGCAGCCACCTGACCACTGGTCTTAGCTATTCAGGTGGCCTGAGGCCCGTGCTTTGGCTCCTAAACACTCCCCCGAAGATGTGACACCGCAACTAACCAGGTGGCGTCACACATGGGGGGGAGTGAGTGAATCGTCACGGCGGGCGATGGGCTAGGAAGGTTGGAGGGGGCGGAGGGAGCAGAACCAAAGCTGGGAAGGCCTAGCTAACGTGTGCCCTAAGCGGCTGAACAGCGGGGGGAGGTAGGTGGTGAGGGTGTGTGAGCAAAGCAGAGCAGAGCGGAGCGGGGACGCGGGGCAGCCGAGACCGAAACCAGGGCTGCGGCCACTAAGCAGCACGCTGAAGGCAGCCCTGCTGAGGATGTTACACCAAGCCAGCGACGGAGAAGTGATTCAGGTACAGGCTAGCGGGGGGCACAATGCGTCCAGGGGGAGCGAGGTCTTGGTCTTAAGGGCGGCTCAGGGGGCTCGCCTTGCCTCGGAGCGATTGCAACCAAACCATAGCTCTATAACACCACTGCTCACCGCCACTCACTTGGGCGACTTACTTGGTCCCGTCTTCACTGCATCACTGCGTGCCCCTCCACTTCCACAACGGGTCCACAACAGGTCACAACGGCTCACAGCCTGCACCTCGGGCTCGGCCCGCCACAGCCACCGTGCCGCACCGCTCGCTCGCTCGGCTCCTCCCACTAGCCGCGACCTCGCCCGCGTCAGCACGCTCTGCGATCCTCCGTCAATCAGTGGTTCGCGGCCCAGCAACCATCATTGTTAATGGCTGGTGACCAACTTTAACAAAGTGTTTGCTATTGAAAGACCAACTCCCTAAGTGGAAGTTTGTTATTGAAAATCAAATAACTAATGACCTCCCACGCCCAGGGAGTTTTTCTCTAGGTGTGGGGGTCATGGTTTGCTTTTTCTGTCTCTCACTGCCAGGCTACAGAAACATAGGACCTCCCACAGTCCACCATCATAGGATGAGCTGCGAAATTCCATTCCTAGGAAGCGTTCTATTGACAGATCCAAAGGAGGCTCTGCCAATAGAAAGCTGTTAGAATGTCTGGGTCTAAAGGAGGTGGGCAGACCGAGGGCTTGGTGGACAGGATACTATGGCACGTCTGTGAAGGAGTTTCTAAACCACCAAACTCAAAATTTTATATTTACAAATATATTCATTATTTTTTCTCTACTATAAGGTATTTTAAGATATACAATGTTTTCATATATTTATTGTACTGTATTTATGAAATGCTAATAAAAAATTATAACACAAAAAAAACCTCTACATTTGGCCCTACTTTCACTAATGTTTCCTTACCTATCACTGCAGGGGTTAGCATCGTTTACTCATTTGCCTTATCCCACCTGATACCCATCAAAACTTAAGTGAGAATTATTATTGGCAGGTCAACTGGAGTCATTAACTTATTGGCATAGGTCATCAAGCGCTTATAAACTTTTATCACTGCATAACCCGTGCTCTGCAAAAATGTGCATATATTAATTTTATTAAGTAGAAAAGGTACAAAAAGAGCACAACAGCACAACATAATAATCATAATAATAATAATAATACTAATAATAATAAATATTATCATTGCTACTAGTAATAATAATAATATGCAGACTCCTAATAAAGTCTAATTTTTAGTCTGTTGTGTTTTGCTTTGTGTATCAATGTCAAGTGATACCTTAGGACAAGCACTTCCCCTTATGAAACTCGAGACACCAATTGATGTATGTTTACCACTGGCGAGTTTCCGTAGCATACGAACACTTTCTGCTCAAACAGCTCTTTTCTATAAAAAGAAATTAAACATAATCCTTAGTTCTCATTGAGAATGGGCCTCCAGCTGTTTGGATTCTCTAGGTCAGTTTGTCACAGTCAATCGAGTGCCAAAAATACAGCGTAGAAATTGAAAAACAGGTTTAGCCTGATTTTGCTGCAGTTGAGATGTCTTTTCAGCCCTGAGAATTCATTACAGTACAGTGTGACCTGGTTAACACAAGAACATATGGCAAACTCATTGTTTTCTGCAATTTAATAGCCTCATAAATGATAAACACAAACACTGTGTATGGCCATAGGCATGATGCACAAAATGTACCAGTTCTACACAATAAAGCGCCTGTTTTTATTCGCCAGCAGTATGTAAAGTGAATTATTTTAACCCGATATATGCGAGTTGGAGATTGATTTTCAAATAGTACAGTTCGAAAACAGTGAGCACGTTTTCCTTATTTCTGTTTCTGAGACACGCTGCCTGAAAAAATGCACTAACTCTGAGAACAATAGGGTGAAATGAATTAATTTAACCCGATATTACTTTAAATGCCTATGTGCCGAACCAGAGCAGCCCATCATTATACAGACCCACTTGCATTCTGGAAATTCTTTGAAGGTCAGAAAGCAAATTGTGCGGGACCTCATCCTCTATCAGGTATGCAAATGCACCAGTTGTGGGAACAGATCCCTTGACTATAGAACGTGATAATGTACAAATGTAAACTTTTAGTTAGAGTAAGCACAACATAGACGGTGCCATAACTTTTGCTGTGACTCTGCAGTCTAACACGTGACTCTAGCAGCTGTTTTATTCTGTGTCATAAAAAAGACTGCTAGGCTTTCACTAGCTGAGCAATGATTTCCCTTGACTCTGAGCATAGTCCATCTTCTTGAGGTCAGAACAATTGACGCAGACTGAATACATATATTTTAAAATTTCATGTGCCAAAAGCAGATGCTGTGAACATTAAAACGTCACGTATTAGAATAGTGAGAACATCTTCTAATATATTTCTTTATTAATTGCTGTTCGGCTTTATTTCACTAATGTACTAACGTAGTAAATGTATGAAGTTTTTGTCTAAAGCCCTATCACTGAGAGAAATTTCTTTATGTTAGGACGAGACCCTTCTCCACTCTCTAGAAGGCAAATCTCTGCTAGACTTTAACTAGAACTCTACAGTTGTTTGCTATACTTTCTATTGCATTTAACGCCTATTAATTTAACTTTGATGGCCCAGCTTGGGTATGTCTGTATTTTAATTCTTTAAGTTAACCTCCACACGAAGATTCTTATCTTTCATTCTTCATCAGAAACGCCTTGTTCTGGCCTTCAGTACTTTTGTCACCTAGTTTATTAATAAAGAGAGACGGATCAAGCAGGGAGCACCAAACTCTGGTAGGAACTACACAGCTCCCGCCTGGTGCCAGTACAAAAAGAAGAATTTAGGTAGGGATTTGCATGTCAACACAGGAAAACATTTAAAAAATCTCTACCTGTAGGTGCAATTTACTGCTTTGGAAATTATAGAGTTCCTAAGTTTTTTGTATATGTAATTTTAGGGTTAGGGACAGAAACACTGATGTTCCAAGAGGAGTGGCAGAGGTGGCCATGCAAAAACCAACATGGTGGATTTTTACAAAAGGTCTCAGTTCACATATATAACTTAAAAATATATATTTTTATTTTTTGTAAAGCATAGAATCGAACTTGTAACCCAGTGAGGCAAGGAGCCTGGCCCTATTCAAATATTCTGCTCATGCAGCAGTTTCTAGTCAATGGTTCAGTGAATTAAATCACGTGTAAGGTGCATTTCACAGATTAAGGAGCATCTATTAACTGCGTCAGTAGACTTATGGGACGGCAATACAGCTGAGGTAACAGATGAGTCACCACCTCTACCAGCCTAGCCATGGCCAACCCACTATATCTAAAGCTTTAACCGGTTCTGCACTTGTTCATTATCCCAAGTCCGAACGCCAAAGTGAGGATCTGTCCTTAGTCAATGAAAAACATTTGCCCTCGACACAATGGGTATTTTCTACAGCGCATGGGAAGGCGTTTTTTCACTTTTTTCAAGACCACCAGCTTCCACATGGTGGTCCCACAGATAAAATAGGTTGGAGGACATGGTGCTGGAAGACATTCTCCTTAGCGGGTGGACCTCTGCTCCATTTCTACAATCATTAATGATATGGGGGGGTGAGTCCTGACAGCAGAAGCAGTGGTAGATTTGTTGATGGCAAATCTGATTTCCATGTCAGGACCAGAGGCTCCGATTATGCTTCTCATTTCTTTACTGAGATCACAGCAGCCAATTGAAAAACCAGTAAGAAAAACACTACAGTACCCATGAACACAGTATGCGTCACATGACAATCATAGAGTATCCCCTATAAAAGCTCCAGCCACATATACAGTGTCCTCTTTCTGTGCTGCTCCAGCAGCCAGTTAAGTGCTCCTTCCATCTTGTGCTTGCAAATTACTAATTGTGCCTGTATTGCGGCTTATGCTAGCATTTTCAGCATTTATATTGATTGCTACGCTCTGCTTGTCTTACTGACTGCTCTCTTTGCTGTTTGGTTACGATCGGTGCACAAGGCTGGGCTCCGTCATCTGCGGAGCCTGATTTGGCATCCTGATTCTGCCTTGGTCTTCTTGGTGTGTAGCGAGTCTATTTGCCCGCATTATAAGTGTCGCACCGGCTTTCCGTACTCGCCCGTTATTCAGCATAGAGCGGGAGGTGCTGGGGAGCGAGGATGTGCAGTCTGCTTTTACTGGCAACGAGCGAACACTACTGCGCATGCGGGGCGGCCATATGTGCCCAAATTATTGCAATAGGTGCTTCAGTAAATGCCGGAGCAGCGTTTGTAGTGCTCCTGGCCCTATTTTCACGGCGATTTTAATCGTGAAAAGCTTGTTGTGCTCCCCTGATGCCCCTCACATTTACAATGTGTGGGCTGTACATTGTGCATAGGCCTTGCCTAGAGTGGGTTATTGGCAAGCCTTCCTCCTTCCACATACTACTTCTTTGCTTGCTTCCCTTCAGGATCATACTTGGCTTGCCTGGGGGTTTTCCCACTACTCCTGATTCTCAAATGTATATTTGCCTGCTCTAGAGGTTTACCCTTACATTTTTACAGGCAATCCTCCAGGGGTCCTAAATCCACTCACTGAGTGTCAGGATGGCTGAGTATTATGAGGAGGACTACTATTATGAAGAGGAACCCTCTGGGTCCATGGAACAAGACTTTGTGGAGGCTCTGGACGCAGGAGTCCAGCATTCTGTTAATAAGGCTTTAGTAAAAGCCATAGAACCTCTCAAGCATCACTTGTGTACCTATGCCAAGCAACAAGGCTGGTCCCCATCACAGGAAATCACCCTAGAACCAGGGGAATGGGGGTTGAGAACCCGCACGCTGCAGACTTCGCCAAACTTGCAAAGTCAATGGAAGATCAGGAGTACTCCACTCCCATCAGAACAGTGACTATTACGGAAATCACTTAGGAGGATGACCAGTACATCTCATCAGATTCTTCCACTGACCAGGAGGAAGCTCCTAAAACCTCCAAGAAAGCAAGGAAAGAGAGGCACATAACCAAACAAGCCTTCGACTCCCAAGGTCCTCAACTTTGAGCACACTGAGATCATTCACTCCAATTCTTTTGTCTGGCTTCCACCCCAGGAGGTAGCAGAGTATATCAATTCTAATATTTGCTAGGCCTTTGACAAAGACATACAGGAGCAAATTCGGTCGGAATGCCCTAGACCTGACTTAGCAGGTAAGGTGGCCGAGACCCCCGAGGTAGATCCCTCCATGCTTCTAAGGACCCCAAGAAGGGTCCAGATAGATCTTGGCGGTCATGTCAGGATAAATTACTGGACATGATCGAACCCCTGACTAAAATCATCAAGTTAGGTTTTAGAGCCAAAGAAACTGCATTTGCAATTGATCCTGAAGAACTGATCAGCTGGGCTCAGATTGCAGTATGACAGCTTGGCAACACCAATTGTGCGATATCTACAGTGCACCACCGCTTTATCCTACTGAAATTGGATCCCAAAGTAGCAGAGCTCTCCATGTCAGAGTCGGGTCCCCTGGCCCAAGTCCTGCTGTTTAGACAGCCGTTCCTTAAAGAATTAACAAAATTTGTCGCCACATTCAGTGGTTTGGATAAGGCCCAGGGGTTTCTCAAGCAGGCCTGCGGCCCAGTTTTTGGCAGGGCTGGACGATTTCGGGGGCCCTCATTCTTCCGGGGTTTTAATCAAGGCGCCCCGTGTGGCCAGCAGAGAGGGGTTTCCAAGACTTCAACTCAAATAGAAACTCCTCCTTCTACCCCACTTGGCACTCCAGAAATAGATTCCGCAAAGGTAGATTTGGAGGCAATTCCGACAGACAACAAGATTCCGGATTTACAGGTGAGACTGTCAGAAGTGATCTTGGGGGGCAGAGTAATGTTTTTTCTAAACAGCTGGCACACAATTTCTCAGGATTCCTGGGTCTTCGAAACAGTGCAAGGATACAGGTTGGAATTGTACAACTCCCCTTTCCAAGACAGACCCTCTCTTCAAATGCATTTTTCCCAAAGCGATCAGACCTTTATCTCCGCAGAAATAGACTCTCTGCTTCAGAAAGGGGACATAGTGGTTTTGACCCTCCACCCCCGGGGTTTTCTCAGCAATGTCTTCCTAGTGGAGAAAAAAGGGGGTGGATCCAGACTAGTGTTAAACTTAAAAGACTTCAACGCCTGGATTGTCTATCGGCATTTCAATATGGAGGGCATCCATCTTCTACGTGATCTCCTCAGAGAAGGGACTGGATAGTCCGTCTGGACCTGAAGGATGCGTATTCGTCCATTCTCATTTTTGCCCCTAATCGCAGGTTCCTGCTGTTCCTCTAGCAGGGGGTTTGTTATGAGTACAGGGTTCTCCCTCTCGAACGTTCGTGAGCACTGTGGTGCTTCACAAAGATCCTTCGCCCTGTAGTAGAATCTCTGAGAGCGCAGGGGGTTTGGCTGATTGTCTACCTGGACGACATTATTATAATGGCAAACTGTCCCCTGCTAGTCATCTAGCACCTCAATGGACAATCAATCTCTTACAGAGCCTGGAGTTCATTGTGAACCAGCAGAAGTCAGTGTTGATCCCGACTCAATCAATTGAGTTTCTGGGTTTGCTAGTCAACTCCCTGACTTGCCAACTCCTTTTACAGATGCAAAAGATCAGGTCTATCAAGAGGGAGTTGAAGTTGACACTGCACAAGCAAACGGTGTCACCACAGAAAGCAGATTGTTATTTCCTCCTTCGGATGGACAACATATCGGCAGTGCGGTATGTGAACAAGTTGGGCAGCATGAAGTCCCGAATGTTGGAAGAGATTGCCAAGGACTTCTGGTATTTTTGCCTACAGAACAGGATTTCGGTAGTGCCGGAATATCTTCCGGGCTCAGGCAATGAGGTGGAAGATTGGCACTCCCGTCACTTGCAGGATTTCAGCAATGCTATGTCCTCAGGTGTTCCAAAACTTGACCGACCTTTGGGTTCCCTGTCACATAGACCAGTTTGCGTCTCACCTCAACAGACACATTTCCAGCTATACAGCTGGTGTCCAGATCCGAAAGCTCTGGCCACGTTGTGTTCCTTCAAGTGTGGCCGACATCCCTTTGTTATGCCTTCCCTCCATTCATGATGATCCCCAGGGTTCTGGCATGGACCAGACGTCATCGAGCGGAACTAGTCCTAATCACACCTCTCTAGAGAGCGCAGGCATATTTCCTAGTCATTCTGGAGATGCTCAGTGCGGTTCCAACCCAGCTTTTCCCAATAATCCTAAACTGTGTGTTGTCCAATGTGTAAAGAATTAGGAAGTTAGTACTGCTGAATTTAAGTGAAGATATGCAGGGTCAGTTATTAATAGCTCCTCAGAAACCCTTTCGTCCAGTGACTCCAGCCACCTTGTCACGATGGATGTGTTGGTAACTGGGCAAAATATCGGAAAAAAAATATAGAATGGACAGAATATCAAAGTCAAAATATAGAATGGACATAATATCAAATGGACATAATATAGTGGTTAAAAATATCAAAATGCCGGTAAGTAATATCGACTGTCAAATTATCGAAGTACATAATATAGGCATTAAAATATATCAAATTTTTAATAATATACATGTTTTTAAAAGTATTATGTATGTTAGTATATGTATTAAAAGTGCATATTATTTTTGTAATGTATGTTTAATTTTTTTTAAGTAATGAATTTTATGTTTATTAATTTTTGCGTGATTTAATTCCGTAGCGGGTTGTGAGTTTATTGGGGAATAGGTTGGGAAGTAGTTTAATTATAGTAAATTGAATTTTAATTTTTTGGAATTATTTTTTATTTAATTTTGCGGTTATGCTCTGTAGTTGGTTGTGGGTTTATAGGGGAATTGGGTGAGAAGTAATTTAATTGTAATTAAGTAAATATTGATTTTAATTTATTTGCATTGATAATTAGTTTATTGCTAATTATTTATTATTTGTAATTAATTTTATTAATTGCTAAGTAATTTTTATTAATTGGTAATTATTATTGATTAATTGATAAGTATGATAATTGTATTACTGTATTATTCGAAGTGGGTAGTTTATTTTTAGGGGAATAGGGTGGGAAGTAATGTAATTGTAATTAAGTAATTATTGAAATTCTTTTTGTGTATTGATAATTAATTTATTGTTAATTAATTAATAATTGGTCATTTTTGTTTTACTTGTTCCATTTTTGGTATTGAAAATTAATTGGTTGTTAATTAATTATGATTAGGTAATTACATTTTAATAAAAAATATTTATTGGTATTTATAATTTATTAATTGTTAAATATTTTGTAATTGGTAATTAATTGTAATACATTTTTTATCGGTATTGATAAATGATTTATTTTTATTTAAATATTAAATCATTACTTTCCCTACTGTTGCACTCACTGGAGTGGGAATAGTAATGTTTACCCCTATGCTATCTAACACTTTCCTTACTGTCAATCAATCAATCAATCAATCAATCATGCCATTTATAAAGCGGACTATATACCGGCGAGGGCCTCAAGGTGCTGGGGGGGGGGTGCTGCGAGTGATCGAAGAGCCAGGTCTTGAGGAGTCTTCTGAAGGCCGGTAGGTCTTGGGTCTGCCGCAGGTTGGTGGGGAGGGTGTTCCAGGTCTTGGCGGTGAGGTGGGAGAAGGATCTGCCGCCGGCGGTCGTTCTTCGGATGCGGGGAAGAGTGGCGAGGGCAAGGCTGGCGAAGCGGAGCTGATGGGTGGGGGTGTAGGAGTTGAGTCGTCCGGTTGAGGTATGCTGGGGCAGTCTTGTTAAGAGCTTTGTTTGCGTTGATGAGGAGTTTGAAGGTTATCCTCTTGTTGACGGGGAGCCAGTGCAGGTCTCTCAGGTGGGGTGTGATGTGGCTGAGGCAAGGGATGTTGAGGATCAGACGTGCCAAGGTGTTCTGGATGCGTTGCAATCGTCTCAGGAGCTTGGCCGATGTTCCTGCATGGAGGGCGTTTCCGTAGTCCAGCCTACTGGTGACGAGGGCCTGGGTGACTATTCCTCTCGTTTTGGTGGGAATCCACTTGAAGGTCCTGCGGTGCATTCGGAGGGTGTTGAAGCAGGAAGCAGAGACGGTGTTGACCTGCTTGGTCATGGAGAGGGTGGAGTTGAGGATGACCCCCATGTTGTGTGCGTGGTCGGTGGGTTCTGGGGTAGCTCCTAGCGATGTTGGCCACCAGGAGTCGTCCCAGGCTAAGGTGGTGGGGCCGAGGATGAGGACCTCAATCTTGTCAGAATTCAGCTTCAGCCTGCTGTCAGGCCCAGACTGGCCGTTGCAGGCACCGGGCAAACCCCCGGTGGGCCGCATGGTTGGGAGCCGTTTTTGGGCCCCTGGGGGCCGTTTTATATTACAGGGCCGTTTTTGCAGCTATACTGCAAAAACGGCCCTGTAACAAAAACGGCCGAAAACTGGCCCTGGCACAGAGTGCGGTCGCACCCCGCCCGCCCCCCGTCCTCCCGGAGGGGGGGGAGGGGGGCCGGCCGAGCACTTTGCATGGGCCGGTTCTGGTTCCCAGTCCGGCCCTGCCTGCTGTCCTTCATCCATTCGGCGACTGCCTTCATTCCTCTGTGGAGGTTGGCTTTGGCGGTGTGGGGGTCTTCGGTGAGGGATATGATCAGCTGGGTGTCATCGGCGTAGGAGATGATGTTGAGGCTATGTTGTCATGCGACGTGGGCGAATGGTGCCATGTAGATATTGAACAGCGTCGGGCTTAGGGATGATCCCAGTGGAACGCCGCAGACTTCTACTTGCTATTGCACGCTCGTGTAAGCTGCTGCTACCTGCTGATTTTATTATTTTAAAACCACTTGCACTTGCACCATTGCGCTGCTCGAATTTAAGACGCAGGCGTTTCTCGAGTATTGTGGACATCTTTGGGGGCCATAATTACTATTTAGCTCTTACCTGCACTATAATCGTCTTGCCACCCGCATTTTGCGGGACTTAGGTCGAATCAGGGCTTTTTGGAACCGCATCGCAGTGTTTTGGCCGCCATCTTGGGTGTGGGTAGCCAGGAGGTGCCGATTAACAGGCGCCATCTTGGGTGAGGGGCCAGAGGTTTGCCTTGCAGTACTCCCGCGCTCAACGATTATATAAGATGTGCCTTCCTCAAGCACGCAGCGCAGGCGCGCAGCACGCGCACCAGAGGTGCGCCGGAGGTGCGCCAGAGGTAAGCCTGTTTGCGCCCGGTCGCGCACAGATCGCGACTAGCGCTAGTTATGCTACCTCTCCGGCTCCACCCCGTCTAACCTACTCCAGAGCAGAGCTTATTCCGCTCGGTCAACATCTCCTGGTAAGTAATCTGCCGGGTTCTACCATCAATAACTCTGGGGTGCTGTCCTGTAGTCTGCTCAATGTTCGGTCGTTCTGTAAGCATCATGTTGAAATCGCACTCCTAATTGATTCATATGGGTTGGATGTGCTCTTTCTTACAGAGACATGGACTCGATCAGACAGTGAGGTAGAACTTGGGCTGGCCTGCCCTTCGGGATATAAAATCAGGCATAACCCTCGTCTGGGGAGTAGAGGTGGAGGTGTAGGGCTTATCTTTAGAGACACTTTGGCCTTTTCTCAGTTTGAGGGAAAGGTGGTCCAAGGATTTGAACTTATGGGCTTCTCTTTTAAAGGACAAAAAGGAGTTTTGCATTCCAGATTGTTATGTTATAGACCACCTGGCAATGCATTGTCCAAGCTACCAGAACTGATTGACTTAATTTATGATATTTCTAATACTCATGCCAGATTAATTATCTTGGGGGAACTTTAATTTGTGGCCAAACAGGCCTTCGGATACAGCCTATAGAGAATTGTGTCAGGCCTGCAGCAATCTTCAGTTGCAGCAGCTGATACTCTCTCAGAATCACCTGAAGGGCCATGCCTTAGACCTGGTTTTTGCAGAAACCACCCAGGTTGTGATTAGGGATATAGTCACCCAATGCTGGATGGATCACGCTCTAGTACATTTCTCCCTATGCCTCCCCACCGACTCCTTGAGAGAGAGCGGTTCGGGGCCTACCAAAGTCAGTAGGCAATGGTCCAAACTTCTGAACAATACTGGTCCATCTACTCTGCTCCCTGGAGGTTTCATTTTGGTGGGGAAGGTGGGGCCGAGCTATTCCAGTCTGTGTCACAAAATCACCAACTCGCTGGACAAGCTGGTTCACCTACGGAAATCAAGAGATAGACGTAGGCCTGCCATGCCATGGTATTTTAACAACCTTCTCGAATTGAAACTGCGGTGCAAACAGGCAGAAAGGGCATGGAGGAAGCACTACTCTGAGTCTGCCAGATCCCTCTTCAAACAAGCACTGCTGGACTATAAAGCCCAAATCAAGTGCGCTAAAGCAAAATATCTAGAGGATATGCTACTGCGGGCATCCAACAAATCGCAGACCTTGTTTAAAATAGTTAATGACCTTTCCAGGCCGACTTGTGCGGCTAACAACATCCCGGCCTCACAGTCCCTATGTGATACTTTGGCAGCTGCCTTTGAGGATAAGTTTGCCATTATCCTGAGTGGACTTTCTAATTCAGGTACTCCCTGTCCCCAGTCACTAGCTGCCCCTGCACCTACTCTCATCTTAGGTGAGTTAGAAGAACTGACAGGTCATCCACGGCTTGAGAGTTTTACTCTTCCCCCGTTCGATGATTTCTGTTCTCTAGCAAATGGTGAATCTGCTTTAAAGCATCCTGCCTGGTCTTTAAGGCTTTGCACGATCAAGGACCAGTCATGCTGCAGAAACTTTTTTCGTGGTACCATGCAGCGAGACCATTACGCTCCTACTCGGCATGTTTGGTGGTGGTCCCGAGAATCCAGAGGCTACGGATGGGTGGTCGCTCCTTTGGATACGCAGCCGCCAAACTCTGGAAATCCCTCCCCCTGTCTTTGAGGAGTCTAAGGGTATTTCCATCTTTTAAATGGGGCTTAAAGACCTACCTCTTCCCTAGGACAGTGTAACGGTGTGATTGTGTATCTGGTTCAGTAGAGTCAAAGCGCCAGGATACCCTTTGGGTGACAGCTTGCGCTATACAAATGTGCAATAAATACGTACATACATACATGATCTCGGTGGTATTGGAGCAGAAGGGTGGGAGGTGGATGCTCTAGGTTCTGCCGGAGAGGAAGGATGTGGTGCAGGCCAGGGCCTTCTCTTGGATTCCATCGTCATGGAGGTGTGCTGTTAGGGTGCGGTGGCAGACCGTGTTGAAGGATGCTGATAGGTCCAGATGGATGAGGGCGGCTGTTTCTCCTTTGTCCATAAGGATCCTGATGTCGTCGGTGGCGGCAATGAGGGCGGTCTTGGTGCTGTGGTTGCTTTGGAAGCTGGACTGGGATGGGTCCAGGATGTTGTTGTCTTCGAGGTAGCGGGTCAGCTGTCTGTTGACGATCTTCTCTGTGACTTTCGCCGGGAAGGGGAGCAGGGAGATTGGCCGGAAGTTTTTGAGGTCGTTGGGGTCAGCCTTGGGTTTCTTCAGTAGGGCAATGATCTCGGCATGCTTCCAGCTCTAAGGGAAGGTTGCTGTCTCGAAGGAGATGTTGATTGTTTTCCAGAGATGGGGTGCGATGGTTGTGCTGGCTGTGTTGAAAATATGGTGAGGGCATGGGTCGGATGGAGATCCGGAGTGGATAGAGTTCATGGTGTTGATGGTGTCTTCGTTGCTGAGGTTAGGCCAAGCGATCAGGTGACTGGTGCAGGTGTTGGTTGCAGGGGTGGTGGTCTCGGCGGTGAATGTAGGGGTGGCAGAGTCGAAGCTGTCGTGGATGTCAGTGATCTTGCGGTGAAAGAAGGTGGCCAGGGAGTCACACAGGTCTTGTGATGGTGGAATGTCGTTGGTGTGGGAGCTGGGGTTGCAGAGTTCTTTCACGATGTTGAAGAGCTCTTTGTTATTCTGTGCGTTGCTGTCTAGGCGGTCCTTGAAGGCGGTCCTCTTGGCAGTCCTGATGAGTTGGTGGTGTCTGCTTGTGGCGTTCTTGTGGGTGGTGTGTCTGTCTGGTGTTCGGTCGCGGAGCCAGCTCTTCTCCAGCTTCCGACAGGTGCGCTTGGAGGCCCGGAGGTCTTCGGTGAACCATTCAGCTTTCTTGTTGGTATGATTGGTGGCGGATGTCTTGAGTGGGGCGAGGGTGTCGGCGCAGTCGTGGATCCACTGTTTGAGGTTGATGGTGGCAGTGTCAGGGTCGGTGGGGTCGGCGGGTGGTCCCAGGGCGAGGGTGGTGGTCAGTTGGTCCTCGGTGACCTTGCCCCAGCAGCAGCGTGGCATCTGTTGAGTGCGGTGGTGTGTGGTGGGTTTCCCGAAGGTGAAGTGGACACATCTGTGGTCTGTTCAGTGGTGTTCGTGGTGTGGTTGAAGGAGACGTAGGGACTTGCGGAGAAGATGGGGTCCAGCGTGTGTCTAGTGGTGTGGGTGGGTGTCATCACGAGTTGTTTGAGTTCGAGGTTGGCGAGCTTGTCAATCAGGGCGGTGGAGTTGGCGTTGTTGTTGTTCTCGAGGTGAAAGCTCAGGTCCCCGAGGAGGATGGAGGAGGAGTAGTCCATGGAGGCGAGGGCGTGCATGCTGATGAGGTCTGCGATGGAGTCGCTGAACTGTGGTCGGGGTCCGGGTGGTCTGTAGACGAGTGTTCCTCTGAGGGTGGTGTTGGGATCTGGAACTGCATGTGCCCGGCGGTGATGAGGGTGTCGTTGGTGTTGATTGTGACTCTGAGAGTGTCCTTGTGGATGATGGCGATTCTTCCTCCCACTCCGTTGGTGCGATCTCTGCGGGATATCTAATAGCCTTCTGGGATGGCTATGGCGATGTCTGGTGCTGAGGTGGTCTTCAGCCAGGTCTCCGTCTGGAAGGCGATGTCGGGGTGGTTGAGTGGAAGAGGTCCCAGAGTTCGATGGCGTGCTTGCGGGTGGAGCGGGTAATGAGGAAGATGCATCGGAGGTAGTTGGGTTCCTTTGCTGATGGTTTGGCGGGCCGGGTGCTGATGAGGCTGCAGTTCCAGCAGGTGAAGGGCCCTTGGGTGCATTTCGGGGTGGCCCAGTAGCAGGCGTGATCTTGACAAGGCTTGAGTGTGTGGAGGGTGCTGGGGTCGTAGTGCAGTCTGGTGTTGTGGCGGCTTAGGGGTCCGGGGATTCTGGCATTTGGCGCGGTCCAGGCGCGGACGGGCGCAGACAGGCTTGCCTTTGGCGTGACTTCGGTGTGCCAGCGGCGCGCCTGCTGCGCGCATCCGCTACATGGTCTCCATATGAGGGGCTGTGGGAGGGAGGAGCAGATGGGAGGTGGGAGTGGGGCGGCCAATGGGATAACAGGGGGCGGGGCCGCAGGGGACGCAGCGGCGGGAAGCGGGTGACACAGAAGGCAGAGGGGGAAGGGGAGAGTGGGCACAAAGGGCACAAGAGAAATCTGCAAAAACAACAGTGCAACAAGTGGACAAGTAAACAAGTGGCAAAAGGAACAAAAAAGGCGGAGGGAGCACAGGAAATACACAGGCACAGGCAATGCAAGGCCTACTTCGGTGGGAGAGGCGGTTAGGTCACGGCGGGTAGCAGCGGCGGGGTAGCATCACAGGAGGACCATGTGGAAGTTGGGGGGTGACCTACCTGCTGACAGGGTCAAGGGTCGCTCCTTTCACCACCGTGCGGCCTCCATATGATTGGCTGTGGGAAGGAGGAGCAGCTGGGAGGCGGGAGTGGGGCGGCCAATGGGATAACAGGGGGCGGGGCCACAGGGGACGCAGCGGCGGGAAGCGGGTGACACAGAAGGCAGAGGGGGCAGGGGGGAGAGGGCACAAAGGGCACAAGAAAATCAGCAATAACAACAGTGCAACAAGTGGACTAGTAAACAAGTGGCAACAGGAACAAAAAAGGCGGAGGGAGCACACGAAATATACAGGCACAGGCATTGCAAGGCCGACCTCAGATGGAGAGGATGGAGAGGCGGTCAGGTCACGGTGGGTAGCAGTGGCGGGGTAGCGTCACAGGAGCACCGTGTGGCAGTTGGGGGGGTGACCTACCTGGTGACCGGGTCTAGGGTCGTTCCCTTCACCACCACGCGGCCTCCATACGAGGGGCTGTGGGAGGGAGGAGCAGCTGGTAGGCGGGAGTGGGGCGGCCAATGGGATAACAGGGGGCAGGGATGCAGGGGACGCAGCGGCGGGAATGGTCTCCCGGGTCTGTAAAAGTAAGAAAAAAAGGCAGACATATCTAAAGTAATTATCTAAGGATAACATAATCTGTAACTTCTATGCTGCAGCACGTAGGCTGCCATGAGGAACGTCTGTACCCTCCCAGGCCTAGCATGTAGGACTGAGAGGTTTTAGGAGCAGACCTGTGTCTCCTCTCAGGCACTGCAGATCTCAGCTTTCCTCCCACCAATCTTGGATTTTGGATGAAAACCCCCAAAAAGCTGATATTGATACTTCCTAGAGAAGATATATTTTTCCAGGGGTTGGCATAGGCTTTGAAGTCATTTCTTGTTGTTTTATTAAATGTCATAACCTGTAGGTTCAACAAATGACAAACAATCAAAGGATTGCTTATTGGTGCCAGGGAAAGACAGCTACCAACAGACAGAGCTGCTCCCTGGCAAACCGGCAGTGAGACACTGGCTGCGGGAAGGGCCAGGCCGGTAGTACCAGCGTAAAACCCCTGGGAATCCAGAGTGTAGGAACGTGGGAGGCGTACAAAACAGAAAGGTTTCAATTGCAATTATATAGTGTTAACTGCAACTGATGAGGTGGGAGAGTTATTTAAATTTAGAACAAAGAGCAGACACTGGAGTACATAGTACACATATCCACAGTCTACAAATATAGAGTTATGGATAGCTTCCGCCAATCCCGCTCACTGGTCCCCGCCGGTGAAACAATCAACTAATTTAACAACCATACAGATGGCGGAGGCCACATGTTAACAAAAGTACTTACCAACGTTTCACGTGTGCAGGGAAGATAAGACCCAGGAGGCAATGGAATCAACATACGGTTGAAATCTTCAGGGAAGGTGGAGCTAAAGCACTTACTCATCCTAGGAATCTGCTGCAACTCTCAGTTATTCCAGGAATTGCATGTGAGGCATCTATTTAGCAGCTTCTTTCCAGGCTTTGAGTCCCAGTTGCTAGCAGCCTAGCAACCATGTCTCGCAGCCAATCCAGATGCTGCTTTTTTGCTGTTACACAGCACGAGAGCAGCACCAGAATTGGCTTCAGCAGGCAAAATCACAGCTCATTAGGAGACTGGGGATTGCGTCTTTGATCAACCCCCAGTCCCAATGTGCAGGTGAAGAGAGAGACCGGTAGTGCGCATGTCTGGGGGGCCAGAGAAAGGTATCTGGTCAACTCGACATGCACCCTTTGGGCCTAGGTGGTTGAGCTCACTCCCTCCATACTACTGATGTGTAGTGCCTATCAACATTGACACCCCACCCACTTCACAGCCACTGACGTCCACGCCCATGGCTGAAGGCTGAAAGCTGCTGGCCGGGGCACATGAAAATAAATGAATGCATGCAGTGTTGTTTAAAATAAAAGTTAATTTATATATTTACATAAAAGCAGGGGTCATGTGGCCAAAATATGAGTGGGGCAATGTCAAAACTCTCAAAGGCAGGTACTGTCACTGTTATCCTTCACTGCCTAAGTTTAGAAATACCATTATTTTTAAAGACATCTTGCAGCAGTGTAAAAATATAATGTCTCTTCAAAATTCTAAAAGTGTATTTTATTAACATGCAAAACCATGTTACCTTAGTACATCACATCAGTGCATTGAGAAGATTTTTTTTTAAGCAATAGGTTTTAAAACATGAATTTACAAACATTCATTCTTTCCCCTACCTTGACAATAATGTCAATAGTGAACTAAGGGGCATATTATCAAGGGGGTTTATCGCCGCTTTTTTGGCTTTAAAAGCCAAGAAAGCAGAGATAAAATTATCTCCCTATTACCAAGCTGTCGCTAACACCAGTTAGCGACAGCTAGTAGGAGATAGCGACCATCTTGGGCCCCACTTTGCATGTCAGTGATATTTATCACTAATGAGATGCAAAGTGGGCGTGCCAAGATGTTAGAGACTGAAAACAGTCGCTAACATCGCTATCTCCTATTACCAACTTTTGGAGATATTCGCGCTAAGCGGGAAAATCTTCAAAAGCTAACACCTGCCCTGAGCAGTTCTTAGACATGTTATCCAATGGGAGGTGGATAACATGGCTAAGAGCATTTGCTCGATAATGCATGAATATCGCTGACTTTTCAGCGATATTCATGCATTTCGGCCGTTTTTTATCGCATTTGCGATAAACCTTGTTAATAGCAAGGTTTATCTGCGATAAAAATCGCCGATGTGCGGCGATAATTTTTGTCTCTAAACAAGTTAGAGACAAAAATTATCGCTAGTTGTTGGTAATATGCCCCAGATCGTTGTTAAGTGCACTCTTTCTTCTGGGTCCCTATTACACATGAAAAGCATTATAGTTTATTTAATCAAACACAGGAGAAGGTTTTGTACAATGCGCATTCAGAAGCCATATATTCTGACTTACTTTTATATATGACAATGAAGAAAAAGAAGGAAAAGTGAAAATAAACAATTGCCCAGGATCACCCTGTTTGGTAAAGTGTTCTGGTTTCACATTGTGCAATTCAGCTACTGACTGTATATTCTTCACTTACACACCCATCTTACCGGCACTGACCTCCGGCACATCCCGCCCGACTGTCCGCCTGCTGGCATCAATGCTACCCTCAGTCAAATCACAGACAAAACCTTTTGGCATCTGGGAAAATGTTTGTTAGTACCCATGTTTTAGACGCTAGTTTTTACCTTAAAATTAAAAAAAATATGGTGTCAAATGTTTATTCTACTTTTCAAAATTGGTGTGGGATATTTCTTGTATTGTGATTCCACTTGATGGACTTGGCCCCTTTTGGCAGGTTCACCCCTAAACATTATGCCTACTCTTTGACATGATATTGGTGGTTTTAGACCTCTGGGCACTTTAGCACTGTGGTCCAGTGTAAAGTGGGTGCGCTCTCTGTGTTACATTTGTAAGGTTGGCCTGCTCTCCCATAGGAATGCATTTGGGGATTCCCTGATCAGTGTGTGTCAGTGGTAATTCCTGTTATGGGAGGAGCAGTGTGGTCAAGTCTGGTATGTCTGAAATTGTGTGAATACATGCTGCTCAATAGTGTGTGCAGATTTATTGCGGTTATTTTAGAAATGCCACTTTTAGAAGTTGGCATTTCTGAATGCTATGTGTCTGGCTGCCTGGTGTGAATTGCATGTCTGGCTTGTGAGTGACAGGAGCTGAGAAGTGTGGGTGGCACCAGGAGGGGCATGATGAGTCAGCGCTGAGCTCAATGGGACACCTGAGCTGAGAGTAGTGGGAGGGGTGATCTCCTGACTCTGAATAGGACTGTGCCCAGCCTGCACAATGCTGGCTGCACCCCCTGTGGTGTGTCTGATCACTGAGCCCCCACCTGACAAAGGGGAGATGAGCTGGGCAAAACAAAGTGCTCCAAATCCCCTCTAAATCAGTTGCATCTTTTACCCCCATGCCCTGCACTTTTACACAAAGGGAAATGTAATACAAATATAGGGGCTGTGACCCCATGAAAATGTTCGCTTCTTGTTCTTGAATTCTGCCGGGGCGTGCTGCTCTGGGGCCCAGTCTTGCCTTCCTGGGCCCTGCATTGCCCATTTTAATCCTAAAAGACTAGATGGGACTTCCTGCGCCCTGGGAACGCCTTGCTTTATTTTTAAGAGAACCTGACTCTTTTCTGCTACAGGGGAGCGCTGTGCTCCTTTTCCTTTTAATTTTTCCAGAGAGAGCGTGAGGGCTGTGCAGCGCTGTGCTGCAGCCCATTTAAGAGGGAATCCTCATCATAGGGATTCCCCCTGATGCCTGAAAGTGGTGGGTACCCACCCCACATTTTTCTGTATTTTACGGGTGCCCACCCTACTTATTTTACCATTTCAGTATAGCACATTTTGCAATATGTCTGGTCCATTTTATTATGTTGCAATTATTAACTGGAAAAGCACCAGACTTATATCTTACATTACAGTGGAAAGTCCCAGAAGCTGCCCACTTCGGTCACGTGGTCAGCAACAGCATGGTTCTGACCTTAGATGGTATATAATTGTTTCAGGCCCTTGCTAATTGGTCAAACTAGGGCTTAATTTGTGCTAAGTATGTGATGATGCCGCATCCTTTGTGGTTTTGGCCTATAAAAGCTGTCACCAATGTCACATCTTTGGGCATTCAGTACATAAATTGTCTGCCTCCGTGCTGCACATACCTTTGCATTATTTGTTGTTCCCCAATAAATCTTGCAAACAGTTGTGGTGACAGAGACTTGTGTTATTTGCATTATTCCTTATTATTTCTATTTCAGCTTCTACAGCAGGGAGCCCCTCTTTTTAGAGTTGTGGCAGTTTTGCTCCCCATGTGCAGGTGGTTTGCAGTGGAAGAACACCTGTGGCTGCATGTGGTTCAGGTGCAGGTTCGATATTGTGTATTTGGTGTTAGGATAAGATACCATGGTAATGTTTTTTTGTTTGTATTTTATTGACACATGTGTCCTCTGTGTATTTTTAGGTTTTTGCCAGGCTGTCACTCTCTCTGGTGTGCACTTCTGGCGCTAGGTCAATGTTGCACCATCTTGTTGCCTCTAGCATCTTAGGGACACAGTTGCCATCTCCTTGCATATTTCTCTTCTGTTGTTCCTGGCGGAGGGCCAGTTACAAGGGGGAGGAGTGTTTGTTTTGGTCTCGGTTTTGAGTTTCCTCTCATGTGTATCCTCTGATTGTGCTGTCCTCTGTTTTTTTCCCTCTCTTTTTCTGCCTGCTGTCGTTACCACTGGGTAACTATGTTTCGGCGGTGGCTCTGTGTATTCTTTTTTTTGCCCTGTGCGTGGACATTCTTTGCCAAGCTTTCTTTTCTGGTCCCCAGGAGGCCTGCATCTGTTTGTTCCTGAGGGGACAGAAAAAGGAAGATTGGGTGCAATCGCAGATGGAGCACCCCTATGGGCTAGCCAGAGTTCTGAGGGAACTCAGTCATGAGTGGGCTGACGAGCCCCTTTAGGACCATGGTTGGAGGGACTGGTGGAGGGTTGGTGGTTAGCAATCCCTCCAGATTTCTGTTTCTAGGCAGCCAGTGGCACTCCAACCAGACTGATAGGTCCTGGGACCCTGCTCAGTGGGAGCAGGGTCAGGAGGATTCGGTGGGAATTCTCGGAAGTGAACCCATGGGTGTAGTCGCAGTTTGCGCACACCCAGCATCGCGAGGGGTTGTACCTGCAGATACTCCCCTGGTATTCTATCACTGTCTATGATTCAGGGTTCTCCTCACTCCTTGATGATGTGCTTTATACTTGGATTAGATTATACTTGCTGCACTGTCACCTTCACCACTGGGGTCCGGCGAGGGCAAAACTTTGCATTTGTTCCTTGACCACACAGTAACTCCCTGAAAATAGGCAGCACAGGACTACTGATGTTTCAGGTAGGGTGTAATTCTGCAGTTCCCTGTCTTTCCTGTGACACTAACTGGCTCCAGGGGTGGAAGGTGTTGGATGCTGGTAAAGGAGGGGAGGGTGAACGCCTTGTTTCACACAGGGAAGGGATACGTAATTTGTTGTTTTCGTTGATTTGCATTAATACATTTCTTGAGTTTTATGATTTTTGTTGTTAATACCGGTGTTCATCAGTTATTAAATTTGACTGTACATCTACATTTTTGACTGATCTGACTTTGACACAAGGACATCGATTTCTGTTGCTATTTTCATACAATAATATTTCTAGACTGCTCAAATAGACACTTTACCCTAGGTCTGTGCAGTGCTAATTATGATATAAAAGATTCCAGCTCTCCTTATGATTACACTCACACTATTTTGGGATTAGATAACAGGTGGTTGTGTAGATCTGCACCAACTAGGGAAAAACCCAGACTATTTGTGTTATATTTATGTGCCTGTGTAAGTGCAGAGTTCACCTGTTTTTTTGTCTCACTCTTATGTGATTCTAAAACTTTTGTTCAGCAGTACCTCTGTGGGTCTGCATGGCCCAGAGAGAAAGAAAGGGGACAAAATATCTTACTCTACCTCTGTCTCTAATCTTCCTATCTATCAATATTTTCGGTGAACTTGTAGCAAACGCCATTTCATGTCATGTTGTCTGATGATGGGCGCTTGGTCTGCTTCATTTTAACAATGTGCAGCTGGCTGTATGATTGCTGCATGATTAGTTGAACTATCTGTTTTCCGTCCCCCACACCTCAAGAATGAGCAGCCAGAAATAGTCTGCTGACTACCTTCTGTGTCACTGTACCAAAGTGTGTCTGTAAGTTTGTCTACTGCAAGACTCCTTCCCACATACACTTACACAGAACAATAATTGGGGTACGAGTTCCTTTCAAGTAACACAACTGCATTGCTGTTTCCATCTATTGAAAATGGGGAGTACAATTATGACTTAGGACTGAATATTGTTTCGTTTGGATTGCAATATCTTTCTTGTGACTGTGATTATTCTCCTGAAAGGAAGTGAATGGAAGATTAAGGTGTGGGACTAGTTTTTTGGAAGTTGTAGCCGGAGAGCAGTTGGCTCTGGTGCACTGCCTCCTGCTGAATACCAAGGGTGGTCTCTAGATGTGAATAGGTGTCCACCTACTCACAACAAGGAGGGTGTTGGTGTTGGTATTGCATTATATGCAAAATTTGAAGTGTGGTTATTTCATTGTATGCATTCATTTGAAGTGCTTTGAAGCAGTGTGGTCTGTGTGTGTGAAACGTGGGCCGAAAAAGGTCTGGCTGTCCTAACAGACACTAACTATAGGTTTGTTTTGTAATACTCTAGCAACAGAGCTCTTGGGCCCAGGGCTTGCCCAACGAATTTCGGGAAGGCCCACTACGACTATCATCTGTAAAGGGTTGATAGAATTAGTTTCAGGGGATGGTTCCTGTGTGTTCGCCTGGGAGATTTACGGCTGCTTGGCACCCGGTTTTCATGCTATACTGGGTGACACGTCCATTTGCTGTGCTCCCAGGCAGTGTCAACAGTCCGTTATCTTAAAATAGACACATCCCTTGAGTTAGATTAAATGTACGTTAGTGAGCAAGCTTCTCTTCTGTGAGGGGGCGCTGAAGTGTGTTTACCAATACAGTGCAAAGTAAATGTGTTTTTTTGGAAAGGATACATCCACCTGTGCCAAACATATATGTTTGCACTGGCATTCTCTACCACAGGGGCACAACGCACCAAGCTGTCCCATGATGAACAGACCTTTTGCACTAACTCATAAATAAGTAAGTTAATGAAATAGAACTTTGGACAGGATGTTTCAAATACTGCTTCTCTTGTAACAATGGGACAGGAAGCAGCCTGTCCGCCTTCCAAGTTCCGCAGAAATTAAAATGAGCTGTTAAAATTATGCACAGAAAATGCAGAGCTGTTTCATTTCGGTACATCAGGTTATTTCAGTGCATGGATAAGTATTGTCCCTGTTTCAAGTGCTAGTCTTTAAAGTATGCATTTGAACATATTGACTCTCTCCCCACCATGACAACAATGCAGGTATTGAACTAAGTTAGGAATGATCTAGGTGGCCTGGGTTCCAATTATACAGAAAGATGTTGTAAGTTGCAAAGTTACTGAGGCCTATTTTTTTATGTGATACTGAAAAATGTGTCTGCATATATGTATGTGTATGTGTATATATGCATATATAAAAGGGGGGGTTGAATGCACAGGATCACACAATGTGGCTAGGTTAGGTATCTGGGCATCCCCACAATGCTTTCATTCTTCTTTTGCTTTTGAAGATAATATACTACTGATTTCTCACTGACTGCTCACCTAGCAATGGGTCAGAGACAGGGAGTGATTGTTAAAGCGTAATGCATGTGTGCTAGCTACAGATAATTATGCAAATGTTAAGCGTGATTTGAGAGGCACACTTTTCCATGATGGAGATATAGCTCTAATTCTGGTTCATGCTTCAGTGACAACACAGGCTCACTGCAAAATTCTTAAACAGTGGGCACGGCTAGAAAAGTACTGGAAGAGGGCAAGATTATAAGGGTTTTGCCTAATTGAATGGCGCAAGGAGAAGTACTATTTTATGTATGCAGAGTTGCAGGAAATATAACAAATTATATTGTAAGGTGAATGGGCTAAAATGCTTTTTGAAGCAGTGCATTTGCCAGGGGCTACAAAGGATTGGACAAAGAGTAGTAATATTATGTTTATTTATTGATCTTTAGTAATGAGTATAATCCAATGCAGAAGGATAGTGTGCATTGCATAACTGTGCTTCGTATTATGATGTTTCAAGGATACAATGTGCACACATTTAATATGTATTTTAATATACAGGTGCAGTCTTTAGGGGTGTCTGTGAATATGTGTCCTGTAACAAAAACCACCTGTCCCTTTTGTGCCATGTAATGCGGCGACAAATGATGGCAGCAATATCATTATATAAGATCTCTAAATTAGCATTTCTGATTATGCAAGGGCTCCTTCCTTAGTAGGGTTTGAAAACTAACTATTACCTTATGCTGCCATGTTCCACAGAGCTACATACAAGGGCTGAAGGTAATGGTAAGAAAAAGTTACAGGGCTGAAATTCCGTTTTGAGTATGTGCAAAATTACTAACTTGCATGTTTTAAGGGTTTTCAGCAGCTCTTCTCTAAAACTGGTCCCATGCTTAGACAGGTTGGATTTTTACTCCTGAAAATGGCAGACATAATACTTCTTCCAAGGTTGGATAAAAGTGGATGGAGGAAAAGGGAACTTGCAAACACTTAGATTTTTGCATGAGCCGATCTACACCTGCATATTTGCTCATGCTTAAATGCAGTTCAAAAATATTTTCTAGGAGCACTATTTCTTGGCCTACTTCTGTAAAGTCTTGTGAATTAACAACAGTTGTATATCTGCACTTAATGGAAGAACGTCGGTGCACTTTATTTCATAACTGGGTACCTAATTTGGTCTGGCATTAACAATGACCTTCTGTGTTTATAAGAATGTTGTCTCTCTCCCTCTCTCTCAATGAGGGGATTCCTCACATCAACAGGCCAAACAATACAACATTCACAGTTGATAAGTGACCTCCTCCAAGAATTACTAAGACCATCCAAAGTGGCCATAATAAAATGTGAAGCACACAAATCATCAAAAGATTACATATCGAAGGGCAATGCATTAATTGATGGGGAAGAAAAGGCTGCCAGTTAGCAATGGTACGAATACCAAGCAGCGAGAAGAACACTAAAGATAACAGTGACTCATTACTCTCTGACATAATAAATATTCAGAGGAAAGTAGAGGAGGATGAAAAAGAGGAATGGGGCAAAGAAGCATGTGTGCAACAAAGGAGGGGTTATGGACAGGGCCCAATGGGAAGATATGCCTGCCTTCAGCAATGCTTCTTTTCATCACACGCTATTTTCACGACCCTCACATGATGGTATGATCAGACTGTTTTCCCTATGTTGGTACAACTCAAGTTCCACCAAATAGCAGAAAGACTTTGTAGACAAGGCACTGTTTGCGCACAATACAAAACTGGAAAAGGCACACCAACTGCACCTCATAATTTCCCTCCTCCCCACAGACCATTTGAAAGCCTACAGATGGATTCCAAAGACATGCCTCCCACCTGTGAGAAGTTGGCCTGATATGTGATGTCCACTATTCTAGTGGGCACCCTGTATCAGTCCAAACAACCTTTATGGTGATGGTTGTAAAGTCAACCTTATAGACCAGCTATCCTAGTGGTAGCATGGACAAAGCAGTCTTAGGCTAACACTTCAGAGAGCATGTGAAGCCAATTGTTTTTCCAATAATAACCCCTTCAATACCAAATGAAAGGACACCACACAAGGTATATATAACATATATATGTATGTATTACTAACACAACCCCTCTGCACTCTTTATGAGGTCAGAGTTCGAGATACAGCACAAGTTACTCAATACGCATACTATAAGTTGCACAACCACAATTCTGCCATAGGGGCCTCACAAACCATATACTAAGTAAGTGGTATAAGAACCACTTCAGGAAAGGTGCGTAGGCCTAGGGCATAGGACATTGCTGGGGCTACACTGAACAACCAAAGGTTAGGAAGTAGGAGTTAGCAGCAGAGTACAAAGTTCCCCAGAGATGGTGTGAATGCGTGGAGATAAGGGTGGGTATAGTTAATACCGTGACTGAAAGGGTTCCCTAGTCGGAACATGGAGAGCCTCATACACCCAGAGTATTAGGTGTGAAACACACCCTTACTGGAGGGTATCCAGTGTCATCATCGACTCACTGCCCCTCGACAGACCGGCGCTGCAATGTCTGCCGGAGTACCCACAGGTACTCTTTTAGCGGGGTTCTTTAGTTCCTTGCCGATGGTGGGTGTGAGTGAGGAGATAGAGGAGTGTAGTCAGTGTAAACGTGAGTGAAAGTAAAAAGGGTAAAACAGTCCACACTGAATTTTATTAACGTGGCTGGTTCCCTGGTTAAAAAGGGTGAGAGGGGAACTAGAGACCGTAAAAGTGTACAGAACTCTAACTCAACCCCCTGGTGTGGTCAACATGTTTCTCGCCGGAAGGCGATTCGTCAGGACCTAAATACAGTGCTACACAGAAAAACACATATGAACTAAATGCTCATTCATTATGTAGAAGGTAAATACAACCTCTCTCAGTTGGAGAAAAAGAGGGCCACGGGGTCCTGCTCTATTTAGGCGACTCTAGGGGAATTGGATAAGGCCTCGCAGCATACTCCCTTGAGGCCAGCGCTATTAGGTTACTGGAACCTTGATTAAGGCGCTGGAACGGCGGAACACCTCCCGCTCACGCTCGCGGCGCCTGGTCAGGAAAAAATAGGAAGTAGGAGTCCCACAGGATGGGTGTGCAGTGTCTTAACACACATGCGGGTTCTCATAGACTTTCAATGGGAACGTAAAGTTTACAAAGTAGTTGATTTCGGGCATTTCCGGATGGACTACGGGAAAACCCAGTTAAACTAGGACACTTGGATAGTTATTACCCACGGGAGCACCGGAGTACTCAAGTTACCTCACCCAGGGAAGCCAGGTGCATAGGTGTTCTTTCGTGTCGGGTTTCGTCGTCGGATCCTATGGAGAGCTGAACAAAGATGCAGCAGGTCACCAGGAGGAAGATGTCCGGATGGATCCAAGGGTGTATCGTAGCAGTGAAGAACCTGAAAGCAGAGAAGACAGATGCAAACAGGTAAAGAAGTGAAGCTTGTCTCTGCAGCCACGTGGATCAGGAGGTGTCAACGACAACCAGGAGCTGGATACGGACTGTCCCACAAAAGATCTCACTGTTGGCGGTGTCGGCTTTTGAATTGGAGTCAACAAGCCTTGGCAAAGGCAACCCACGCAAGAAGGGAAGATCGGCTTCTGTTCAGACCAGCAAGGTCTAGGGAGCGTCCCCTTTACAGGAAAGCAGGGGCAATCCCATAACAACCAGGCAAGTGGTGTTGTTTGAAAAGGATGTCTTCAGAAGGGCCACTAGCCAACGGGCTAGCAATTTCAAAGACACGTTGAGGAGAAATGCAGGTGCAGGCCCCACACGGCACTCGTGGAGTTTGGAGGGCTGAGCTTCAGTGCACTTACTGCTCGGAGTTGGGGCTTCTCAAGTCCCCATGCACAACTTCTAGGATGCCTCGGAAGCTGCACAGTTAGCAAAAAGCAGGTACTGCAGGTAGTCCGGTCCCACGTCTCTAATGTCTGCCACAGGTCTCAGCTTTGCTGTGGATGTGGGTCAGGGTCAGAGAAGTCTGGAAGTCTAGAGGCTGCATCGCTAAGTCTTCGGGCTCCAGCAGGAGCATTGACAAAGCAAACCATAAAGTCACTGATGGTGCCTGTTTGCACAGGGTGGTCACTCCTTGACCACAAGGAAGATTCTTCAGTCTTCTAGTTGCAGTAGAATGTCGAAGGTCCAGAGTTTCATTTCAGAGTTTCAGTTCAGGATAATCTCCAGACACAGCTCCTAGCTTTATACCAATCTAAGGGGCTGGATTACCTGCTAGGTCCATCCTATGGGTGGAACCTGGGAAGGAACCTTTGTCCAGTTTCGTGCCAGAGCTGGGTCTGGAGTGCCCCAGCAACTGGTTTGAACCGGGCTATGCATGAAGCACCTTGTGTGCCCCAGGCAGTGTCTCATTTCATTCAACCCACCCTGCCCCAATACACTATAGCCTGTCTGGGGAGGTGCTGCACCTCCCAAAGCAGGATACTTATTGTCCAGGCCTCCCCTGCCGGAGTTTTGTCCAGCAGCAAGAGGTCAGACTCGTGTCTGTGGCAGCAGCGTCCATTTTGTGATGCTGAGGCTCTGTTTAACTTTAACCGGGTAAAGCTACAACTACATGTCTTCTCCCTCTAGAAGGGTGGAATGCTACCCCCCACCAGGACTGGTGGGGGGTAGTATTCCAAAGCTTATGACACCTTACACGACATGTTTTGATAAAGCCAAACCAAAGTTAGCATTAACCGCGGGGATTATAATGCACTTAAGAGTATATGGTATGGCTATATCATAGAACAGCTATAAGGACATGGTTCCGAAAGCTGCAGACAGGCTCAGCTCATACTAGAGAACCATCTCACATGAAATCAAGCACTCTGCCTTCAGGATTGTAAAGGCCTGCCATAGGAGTGACGTATAGGTACATATGTGTCTATATGTAATGGTAGGTATAGGGACACTATACCTAAGCAAGGGGTGATTACACAACCTTGCCCCAGCTGAGTGATCAGCTAGTTGTGTCTATTTGGATGGCCAGCCAGGGGTGGCATAATACATGCTCCAGCCCCTGGTGGGCCTTGAATGCACCTATGCCCTGGGTACCAATGGTGCACTATACAGGGGCTCACAAAGGTGACCCAATACCCATTTAGGTATGTACCTAGAGTACATGGAGTCCATTTTACAGAGAGAGCAGATAGCCTGGGGCCCTTATTAGCAGGATCCCAGGCCAACTAAGTAAAAAACCAGCTAAACACTAGGCAAAAAGTTGGGGTAACCATATAGTCAGATATCCACCTTCCTACACCACCCACATGTAAAAATATGTTTTGGTAATAGTGTGCATGTTTAGCAAGTGGACAGAGAGTATCCGACCAAGAACTGTGATGCGGAGACTCGGACCAAATGCCTTCTAAAAGAACTCATTCCGCGATTTGGTATTCCATCCCTCCAGAGCTCAGATAATGACCCTGCGTTCATCCCCCATGTGATAGCGGAAATATGAAAGGGGTTTGAGGTCACACAGAAATTACATTGCGCCTATCACCCATGCACAGCGGGTGCAGTGGAGAGGAAGAATAGGGTGTTGAAGAATAAGATTGGAATCATTTGTGCATCAACTAAACTTTCATGAGTAGTGCTACTCTACCACTAGCCCTGCTGGCAATGAGAAGCACGTCAGATAGGGTAACAAAGATCATCCCCCACAAAATAGTATTTGGCCGCTCCATGAACATTGTAGGCCATATGTCCACAAGCTCCACTATCAATAACAGACGACCTGCTTTTATGTTTTTGCAAGAAATTAACAGAGACCTTACGTTATCTTCACTGCCAGGTTCTGCAGGCTCTTCAGAAGCAGCAACTACACCGCCACATGACCTGCAGCCTGGTTATTGTGTCTGGGTAAAGGCCCACACTCGACGGCACTGCCTCCAGCCAAGGTGGAAGGGACCACATCGGATCATCCTAACCACAGCAACAGCAGTAAAGTGCCAAGGGCTGACATCCTGGATTCACCGCTACCACGCCAAGAAAGAAGAAGGACCAGACAGCAGAGAATAATTTCCATCAGAAACACCAGTGACATCTGAGGCACCTCTCAGGTACAACCTTCGATCCACCATGCAAGACAAGACCAAAGGGAAAACAGAGGCAGATACCTGCTCGGGGCAGGCTAGGCCTCCAACAGAAGTTAGAAGACACCAGAGGCAGTCACCTACTGCGCACAATAAGTCCAGGCCTCCTCCAAAGACATCTGTCTGCCTTCCAAAGGAGTGCCAACTGTCATGTGCTAGTAACCTCTGATGGTACACCATCAAGGCACCAATGCTTTTTTCTAAATTGTTGACAGGCGTCTACACCAATAGACCCCTAGGAGCTGCAGAGCCCCCTAGTTAGAGTTTCTTCTAGTGATGCTCCAATTAGGCACATAGCGGTGCATCACCCGCTAGTTAGAGATCAAGGACAAGGCTTTGGAACATCAAAGAACTGAATTGAACACTTGGTTAAGGGTATGCAAGAAGTTAAGTAGACCACATTTTCGACAACTGCTAGCAACAAGATCTGGAAGGCTTAGATCTATACAAGTGAGGGTAGAAGAGTCACAACTAGTAATTTATATAAGGTTATTGTGTCCTGGAATAAAATTAAATAGTGTGCTGGAACAAACTGTGCCAAATACTCCGCTATTGAGTGGGTTAAGAGACCTGATCTTGCAAGACATCTCGTCCCCCACTTTTAGACTAAAAAGCATCAGCACTAACCCTGGGCGAAGCACTACGCTCCGTTTGCGGAGTTTGCGGAGTTTTGGCAACTCCGCGTTCCGCGGAGTTCGCGTAGCTGCCGATAACTCCGCTATCCGGTGCGGAGCGTAGTTGTCGCGCGCTAAATAACATTGTCGCGCGCTAAATAACATTATCGCGTGCGCGGCAATGGCTTACCTTGGTTCTGCGTTCGCTTTTTCCCGGTCGCGTCGGCCACCATGTTTGTAAACCCTTCCGTGCAGCTGTGCGAACGCGATAACGTCATTGGAAGCGCGATAAAGCCATAAGGACGCGCGAGTATGTTTGTTGGTAAGATCGAGTTGCCGAACACGCAGAACCTGCAATCTTGCACAGAATAACTCGCGAGCATGTTAAAAGTTAAACCATAATAATAAATTACCATTTTGGTTAGCAAACAAGTGAGAAACCCCTCAAAGTTGTACCTTTGGATGTATTTTTTGGGGGGAAGGAGTCCTCTTTCTGTTTCTACTGTATTTTTGAATATTAAGGAGGAAGGGCTCTGGAGTTTACAACTTCCTGTTCCTGTCCACCAGGCTCCTCCCAGTGCTTTGTCCATGAGGTGGTCACTTTCATTTGGATTTTGAGCTGGCAGGATCACTTTCTGTGTGTGTTGGCTGCATTACTGCTTTTTTTGAATCTTACTGAGGACTTTTGGATTTTGAATTCTCTTTTTCAAGTAAGTTCAGTAATGTATGAGTGAGTATGATGTTGTAGACTTGTGTTTGTTTGATTTAAAATGTTTTAACTACATTATTCATTCCTTGATTTAAATTATTGATGGGTGCCTACTTTTATGAGGTCCCAACTTGTATTTCTTTTTAAATTTCATCCAGGCTACATAGAGAGGTACCCATGGGTAAAATCATAATTCTGTGTTTAAATTTTTATTCAAGTTTGTAAACAAACATCATGGCTGGCATTGGATTATGGTCATCATTCTGCAATAGCAATGTCTGCTGTGGAATTTCTGTTTGTGTAATGAAAAAGTTTTTTTATTTTTTTAAGCCAATAGCTGACCCTAGTACTCCATGTAGTTAGTGTGTAGGCATGTTTGAGTTCATTGTAATAACTTTCTGTGGTTGGCCTGGCCATGTGTTGTTGGCGGCCATTTTATGTTTCCCAGCCACTTTGGTCTTGCCATAGGCCTCCAAACTTGTGGCCTACTCTTCCAGTAGGCCAGAGGTACTAGTCATAGGGTCATGAAAGGTAATCAACTGTTTTTCTGGTGTACCTCTAATTAGGAAATCATGGATGGACTGGATTGATTTAGAAAATCTTATGTTTATGTGTGGGGTATGTCAGGTTTCGGGTGTCTGTCAATTTCTGCCATTAGGTAACCCTAGGAATACAGCTCGGGTAGTTTTGGTAACGTCGCGCCGTGTGGGAACGCGACCTTACCTTTTTTGTCTTTTTCGCGCGCTCAATGTACTGGCTCGGGAACGCGATAACGACTTTTTACTCGATTCGCGTTGCCGAACACGCCGATTTTGCATTCTCGCGAACAATATGTCCCGAGTTGCATAAAAGTTCCTCGAAAATGTTTAATGTGTCCCCTGTGCTACCAAAAAGTCCTCATTTTTTGTGTTATTTACTTCTTTGGTTGTAGCTTTGTCTTCCTGGAGCATGGGCCACTCCCAGTTCCTTTCTGTCCTCTATGTAATGATTTCTTGTTTATGGTTGGGGTGAGCAATTTGGGGGGTGGTGTCTGGTGTGTTCATTTTGTGAAGCAAAGCATTGTCCCTTTGGCATAGGCATTTATTGTCTGTCCTCTCTTTCTTTTCATGTAGTGGTGAGGGCCATTTTGTGTGTACTTCCTTTGTGATGATTCTGCTATGTTGTTGTTGGTGGGCAGGCTATGTGGTGGCGGCCATTTTGTGTATGCTTCCTTTGTGACTGATTTTGCCATGTGGTGGAGGCCATTTTGGGTGCATCCCCTTTCCATGTTGTCTTTGGGTGTCCCTGTCCTCCTGGCCCTATGGAGGCGGCCATTTTCTGTGTCCTTCCCTGGTCCTCTTCTTTTGCCATAGCCATCCAAGGCTTTTGTAGGTACTACCACTCAAAGCCATAGGTGCATTCAAGTTAATCAACTATTTTTGGGGTGTAACTTTAATTACACCGTGTATGGCTTTGGATTGCTTCACATTTTTTTGTAATGGTGGTACTTTTAGTTTTTTGGTTGCTTGTGTGTAGCTATTATGGCACTCCCTGCCATTAGGTAACCCTAGGAATACAGCTCGGGTAGTTTTGGTAACGTCGCGCCGTGTGGGAACGCGACCTTACCTTTTTTGTCTTTTTCGCGCGCTCAATGTACTGGCTCGGGAACGCGATAACGACTTTTTACTCGATTCGCGTTGCCGAACACGCCGATTTTGCATTCTCGCGAACAATATGTCCCGAGTTGCATAAAAGTTCCTCGAAAATGTTTAATGTGTCCCCTGTGCTACCAAAAAGTCCTCATTTTTTGTGTTATTTACTTCTTTGGTTGTAGCTTTGTCTTCCTGGAGCATGGGCCACTCCCAGTTCCTTTCTGTCCTCTATGTAATGATTTCTTGTTTATGGTTGGGGTGAGCAATTTGGGGGGTGGTGTCTGGTGTGTTCATTTTGTGAAGCAAAGCATTGTCCCTTTGGCATAGGCATTTATTGTCTGTCCTCTCTTTCTTTTCATGTAGTGGTGAGGGCCATTTTGTGTGTACTTCCTTTGTGATGATTCTGCTATGTTGTTGTTGGTGGGCAGGCTATGTGGTGGCGGCCATTTTGTGTATGCTTCCTTTGTGACTGATTTTGCCATGTGGTGGAGGCCATTTTGGGTGCATCCCCTTTCCATGTTGTCTTTGGGTGTCCCTGTCCTCCTGGCCCTATGGAGGCGGCCATTTTCTGTGTCCTTCCCTGGTCCTCTTCTTTTGCCATAGCCATCCAAGGCTTTTGTAGGTACTACCACTCAAAGCCATAGGTGCATTCAAGTTAATCAACTATTTTTGGGGTGTAACTTTAATTACACCGTGTATGGCTTTGGATTGCTTCACATTTTTTTGTAATGGTGGTACTTTTAGTTTTTTGGTTGCTTGTGTGTAGCTATTATGGCACTCCCTGCCATTAGGTAACCCTAGGAATACAGCTCGGGTAGTTTTGGTAACGTCGCGCCGTGTGGGAACGCGACCTTACCTTTTTTGTCTTTTTCGCGCGCTCAATGTACTGGCTCGGGAACGCGATAACGACTTTTTACTCGATTCGCGTTGCCGAACACGCCGATTTTGCATTCTCGCGAACAATATGTCCCGAGTTGCATAAAAGTTCCTCGAAAATGTTTAATGTGTCCCCTGTGCTACCAAAAAGTCCTCATTTTTTGTGTTATTTACTTCTTTGGTTGTAGCTTTGTCTTCCTGGACAGGCCATGTGGTGGCGGCCATTTTGTAGGTACTTCCTTTGTGCATTTATCATTGGCCTCCCTGCTTTTGGTCTGATCTGATAGTAGGACAGACTCCCAGAGGTGGTAGTTAGTTACTAGTGAACGGGGCTGCTTTATGTAGCTGTTTCTATTTGGTCTATTTAATTACCATCATTACGGCATGTGTGTATGCCATTGCATTTCCAAGTTGGTTGTCTGGGCAGGGGGGTAGGTAACTTTTTTGTGTGTGGAATAATTTTATGACTTGTATGTGTTTTTGCCGTGAAGTTTTACAAACTCTTAGCCATGGTGTATTTTGATTTTCCTTGCATTAACCTGTCATGACTCATGTGTAGCAGGCAACCTCCTTTTTCTGTCCATGTTGGTATATGATAGGCCTGCTTGACTTTATTATTGGTTATTTCTAGCTGGGAGCTGTGGTGCTCGTACTATTAGTCTTCTTTTTTGTGTTTTATACATTGCCCTGTGTGTCTTTCAATTGTTCATGTGTTGTTGGCTTACTGCTTGTTTGACTGACGTTTTCTGTCTTCTTTGCTTGTAGGTGCACAGAAAAAGACTGAGGAGGTGCTGGCTGTTTTCATCCATCGCCCGTTCAACTGCCAGACGGACGTCCTTCAATTGTACGCCACGTGTGGGGTGTGACTCATCTGACCACACATCTCTGCAATTTGTGCTACTGAGTGCTGCTGTGTGCTGCTGACATCAGAAGAAGATGGGTCCTAAGAGAGCAGTTACCAGGTCCTCCACCACCAAGAAAGTTGCTGAGAAGAAGGTACAGAAAAAGGAAGTGTCACTTAAGGCTGGTATGGACCCCCAAACCTTTTTTGGGCCCCCAAAACGTACGCCTGCAGCAGCGGTGTCCATGGTGCAAGCTGGAGCCAGCACATCGGCATTAGCGGGGGCAAGCCACCAACCCAGGGCCAAGCACATGAGGGTCGAAGAGGTAGCCGACCTAGTGTTACAAAGCAGTGATACTGAGCCTGAACTTAACTTATCGCTGTCTCAAAGTAGCACACAATCTATGCAAGCTGAAAGTGCTGACCAACCGCCGCCAGCAGTAGATGTTCAACAACCACAACCACCGCCCGCAATAGTTGTTCAACAACAACAACCAAATCCCACAGTAGTAGTTGTTGAAGAACCACAGCACGCTATAGTACTTCCTCAAGAACAACAACCACCGTCTCCACACGCAATAGTGGAAGTTGTTCCTCCCGATGTCGGGGCAGTTCAGGAAGTAGAGCCTCATTCCGAGCAAGAAGAAGAGGAAGCCACTTCTGGAGGTGATCTACTGTCTTTAAATTTACGAAAGGAAAGGAGGGTTAGTGGCAGTGCATCGAGTTCTTCGCATAGCATCCCTTCAGATGACCTTGATGAGGATTATCATCCACGACGAAGAACTCAGCATTCAAAGGAGAGGCATCAAAAGACCAGGCTGGGAAAAAGGAAGGATCCGTCAAGGCTTGAACTTCCGGAGTTCGATGTAGGTGAACAGGATGCTGATGGTGATAAAGACGGGTCTGACACTGACAATGTCATCATCACAAGCGTTATTCCTGGTGCAGAGGATGTAGAGACCAGCATTTTCACCCTATCTAGAAGGGCTGCGATTAGTGATGAGCAGGTAGCACGTGTAACTCCTACACACTCAGCGCCCAAAGTAACACCAGCTCCCATTTTTGCATCAGCGAAGGCCCGGCAGCGTGCGACATCCAGCGCAAGCGCCACCTCAACAGAAGGAGGTAGTGGCAGTACTAGTACTGAACTGTCACATAGGGAAATGCAACCAAAAGGCTCCAGTTCATCCGGGATTGGAAGTGGGTCCTCCTCTTCCTATGGCAGGAGACAAAAGTTTAGCTCCCCAGTCTGGGATTTTTTTACGGTTCACCCACATCAGGAGAACATTGCTATATGCTCCATTTGTCACACCAATGTTAGTCGTGGTAAGATTGGTACAAACTATGGTACTGGAGGCCCAACGACCCATATGAAAAAAACACACACAATTGTATGGGAGAACCACCTTGCAAGCTTACAAAAAGATGTAAGCACTGGTGTTGGTGGGGAGGATACAGTACTACAAGGTCCACTCATGGAAGAAGAGGGAGACGATGACCTATCTGGGAGTGGTACACCAATGAGCCCTGTCGCCAGCACTGGAGTGGTGCAGTCCAAATCCTCAGCATCAGCAACTTCTCAGTGGCACCAGAGTCAGCCGGAGACACCAAGGGCAAGGAGTGAAAAGTCTGCGTTGAAAGGTGGTCCGTCTAGCAGAACAGACAGAATTACCAAGCAGCTTACCATTACTGGCATGTTTAGGCAGGAGGGAAAGTACGAGCGGAACCACCCAACAGCACGTTTGTACAATGCGAAACTTGCAAAAATGTTGGCACTGGACCTTCTCCCATTTTCATTTGTTGAGGCAGTGGGATTTCGGCAATTAGTGGCAACACTCGCCCCAAAATGGGACGTTCCCAGTCGCTACTATTTTGCAAGAGTTGCTATTCCAGCACTACACCACGACATGCTGGGATTGATTGGGAAAGCCTTACAACAGAGTGTTGTCCATTGTATCCACCTGACAACCGACATGTGGAGCAGTCGCGAAGCCACAGCAGATTACATGTGCATCACCGCACACTGGATCTCTTTTGCAGGTGTGAAAGACAGTTAACATCAGGCCTTCTTGATGTTGCTGGGATTTTCAATGACACTCGCAAACATGCAACTGTAGCCATGTTTGGTATGGAGAAAACTCATACTGCTGACAACATTTTGTCTGACTTTAACAGCAAGGTCTTTGAATGGCTGAAACCAAGAGGCCTTAAGATTGGTTTTGTTGCCACCGACAATGGCAGTAATGTAGTGAGGGCAATGAAAGATGGACAGTATTTCAGGGTACCCTGTTTGGCACACTGCATTAACTTAGTCGTGCAAGACTTTCTGAAACATGAACAACAAGTCAGCAACATACTGACCATCTGCAGAAGAATATGCACGCATTTTAACCATTCTTTCAAAGCGCGGAAGCTGCTACGCGTCATTCAGCGGGAGCATAATTTGCCAGTCAAAGCACTGATCCAGGAGGTCCCAACACGTTGGAACTCGACTTATTTCATGCTTGAGCGTCTCTTTGAGCAGTACATACCACTGAATGCTTATGTAATGTCAAGAAGATTAGTGGATCCTACTGTTAATCTTAAAAGCCTGACCGTTGAGATGTGGCAGTGGGACATCATTAAATGCTTGACAGAGATGCTACAACCTTTTGAGGTGTTCACACGTGCAGTTAGCAGGGAGGACTGTACTATGGGCCAAGCCATCCCATTGTTGTACATGCTCGAGCAACAGCTGAAGGAGGTCTGTGAAGCATACGAAGGTGACGAAGAAAAAGTTGATGCATGTACCTTGGCCAAGGCCTTACGCAACCGCTTATCTGTAAATGCAAGGCTTAAAATGATTGTGTCAGATCCAAATTACATAACTGCAACAATCTTGGATCCACGGTACAAATTGTTTGTCAGCAGTAGCGCAGTCATTCCTTTTTCAGATGGGGATGTTGCCAATTACAAAAGTTCCATAGCTGTGGAAGCTAATGATTTCGAAACTGAACGGCTGTTACTTAAAGGCCTGACAGTGCCAGCCCAGGACAGTCAAAGTACTCCAGGCCATCCTCCTGAGGCAACTCTGGCAAGTTCATCACAGCATGAGAGCGGTGCGTCCGCTTCCCAGCAGGCACCAACAGTACCAAAAGCAGCACCTGCACGATCTGATTCAGCAGACACAACCAAAAGCATAACTGCTTTTTTTCTACAGAAGGGAATGGGTAAGTCCGTTGCTGTTGCAAAGGGGAAAGAGGAGCAGCAAAGCCGAGCACCATTGAACACTGAGCGGATGGTTCAGGCCTATCTGGATGACACAACAGAGGTGTTCATGGAGCAAAGCCCATTGGTCTATTGGTATGAAAGAAGGAGACAGTGGCCAGTGCTGAGCAGGCTGGCGATAAAGTATTTGGCTTGTCCTGTAGCCAGTGTCGCCTCTGAGCGGGTTTTCAGTGCTGCTGGTGCCATTGTGACATCGAAAAGGACCAGTCTCTCCCCCAAAAGCGTCGAGAGGCTGACAATGATAAAAATGAATCAACACTTCATACCACCAGACTATACTGTACGTGAATCAGAGCAGGATGAAGAAAGCGAGCCCGAAGAATTTATCACTGCTGGGTTACATGACCTACTGCTGTCCGGACCCGCAGAGTTTGAGGACGAGCACCTCTTCCCTGACCAATAGGCTGTTAAATTGTGACTTTTCCCCTTCTTTTATTTGTGTTATTTATTTTCTTATTAAAAATGACTTTCTGGTGCATAACTGCTAATCTTAAAATAAAAAGCTCAACCAAATCCATCCCCACCACTCATTCTTTTAATGTACCTACTGGAGTTGCACACCTGTGCATTTTTTTTTCGCTGTATCTTTTTTAGTTACCTCCTGGAGTTGCACGCCTGTGCATTTATGTTCCATGTTGACTGCACTCCTCAGAGTCTTGCTGCATCTTCTTGACTCCCACTCAAGTCAATACAATTCCATCTTGGCAGCCATACATTTGATGTTGTAGATGGAGTATAGTACAATAACAATAATGCAGCCTCTAACAGTCCCTCCATAATAAGTGAACCGTACATGACTACAGCCATCCTCTATTTCATTTGAAATCTGCAACTCATAATAACTGCCTTGCTGAGTCTTACTGTTAAGGCTACCACCTCTGTCTGCAGGCATTCAGAGACGACTCTTCTGTGTCAAAAGAAACTTGAGCAGGCATCCACAACTGAAGTCAACTTGTTGTGATGATGACTCGCATTACAAAGGCTCGGCAGCATCTGTGATCAATCTTCTGACAGTGAAAGAGAAGAAGAGCAAAACAGGCATAAAAATGAATGCCATGCATTGCATGGGATGTATTTTTTGGCTGACTCTGAGCTAATGTGCATGGAGTTGAAGTATATTAGTAACTTCAGTTCAGACTCACGTGATAGCCAATTCTTCCATGTTATTTACTAATAATAGAAATTATTTACGCACTTGTGTTCCTACTACTACAGATGCAGTCAGGACTTAATTTATCTTTGCTGTCCGGCGGTTGGATCTGAGCTGATTGATGCACGATGTTTCTTGGAGTGGAATACAAGGTAATAAATAAAATACAAATAAGAGTCACAGCACAGTAGACCCAGGCTACTACATGTTTGTGCACAGTGCTGTGGTAGAGTACAATAGTGGTATGATTGATGACTGAGAATGACGCATTGATTTTGTTGATTAATTTTGTAAATGCTAGGTTGCTTTTTCAATTTCATTCACCTTTCTGTGGGTCTGAAATTTTTAGGGAAATGCAGTTTGTATAACTGCCAAACCTGTGTCGTCGTGGGCCTGTTGTTGTGTGCTTGCTCCTGTCTTTTTTTGTACTTCTACATTAAAAATGATATGCAACTAGTAGACTTATACAAATTGTATCCAAGCCGCCTCAGTCTGAAAGTCCTCTCATACGACTACTCCTCTTGTTTTGTATTGTTTTTTTATCTTCACTGTATTACAATTTGTTTAGGTCATTCACATTCTTTTGTATTTGCCTTTTCTTTTTCAGGCTGGACATCTTTCACGGTTCACCCACTGCTTTATAGTATGAGCATCAACTCTCATCCTTACCACAGATCCTCATCATCAAGCAATTGGATTGCGGGAAACCAAGAATCATATTCAGCGTGTCCTTTTCTTACGTCCATTGCTTACAATCATTAGCTAGCTGATCAACATCATAAATCATCGTCTTCATTGTTTTGCTTTTGTTGTCTCCAATCTCCATGCGTACTGTTTTTCTTTCTCAAACCTTTCCCAAAACCCCCGTACCCATCCATTAAACAATCCCTAACCCTCTTCCCCCGGGCTGCGTGGTTACATTGAGGTGTGATGTTTCTTACATTAAATATACACCAACAATTTGATCACGCGCTTGCTGGGGCAGATGTGGTCAAAGCAACAATAGTGAAATGTCAACAAGGCATGGCCAGGATCTTCTGCGGCTTCCCAACTCAAGCTCTGTGTATAACGCCAAATAATTTACCATTTAACATCAAACAACGAATGCATCTAATGAATTGGCGTAATTTATTTTTTGGGTTTAAAGTGTAAAGCATTTATGATTTAGAAGAGTTTGACGTTGCCGTGAGTACTACAAGTAACGTTGAACTTCTTATCTTCTCTTGCACTTTGTTTCCAGTCCCCAAAACCATTGTTTTGTTTCAGTTTAGCAGTTGCAATATTGGGTCACCCATGCAATGTACTGTACTTACTTATACTACCCCCACATTGTCTGTCACGCGAATGACTGTCTCTTTCTTTTTGTCGCTACTGGCAGGGTCTGTCTACTATCACAGAAGTTCTGATTCTGAACCACAGATTCTTCGCCATTGTCTTGGAAATCAAATGCAGCCCTTGCAGTGCCACACTTCATGATAAATCATCATCATCTCATCAGCAATCACAGGTAAGATAAGTTTGCAGTGAGGTATAACGCAAGACAGACTGGTCGTTCTTCTAATACTACCAATATAACTCGGTGAGGGTTTACTGCATCTATCTGTTTGCATGTTAAAGATGTGGGCAATATATTTTATTATTAAAAAGCACTGTCCGCCGACCTGCATGGCCAAATTAAACCTTGCGAGGTTGCACAACGTACATTATTTGGTGAAACACTCCCCCCTCCAACCCCACAAGAAACGCAAATGAACTTCAAATGTTTTCTTTTTACAATAACTTTGTCTCGTTTATTTTAACATAATGTAATATATATATAAAACTAAAGATGATACAAAAATATATATAAATCCTACACCAAGCTGTCCCCCTACCCGCCTCCCCTAACCCCAACCAAATTCCCACGCTCAATGTCATGTAAAAAAATAGTAAAAACCCAACACCCAATTCCCACCCACCAACAAAAGGATTGAAAAAGGGGCAAACAGGGTCCATCTCATAGCCGGCGGGCTTTTAAGTGTTGATCCACCAGGATCTTGACACGCTCCTCTATCTGTTTTTTAGTCTGACTGCTTTGAGCCTCCAGCCTGGCTACCCGGAGGAGAATTTTGCGCTGGAACTGGCGGCACCTACATTGGCAGCCATGTTGTTGTGGGGGGGTGGACGATGCAGGGAAAATCTGGCGGCGGGCGGCTGCCTGAGCACGCCGACGTACTCCTGCAGGCTTGGGGGCCGGGGCATTGGAAGAGGCAGCAGCTGCTGCCGCCGCCTCCTCCTCCTCCTCCTCGGCCTGAGCCACCAGCCGGCGGTAGGCCTCAACGATGGCCTGCAGTTTCCGCTGACGGGCCCGGACTGCCAGCTCCTTCCTGGTTGGTTTAGAAGGAGTAACTATAAAGAAAGAGACAGAATTGTTGTAATCAAAAATCCCAGCAAATAAAGAACGCAAAATGGATCCAACACATAGTGGGCGGCACAGTACAGTAGCAATAGCAAGCAAGTTGAGTACCTAAAATGTTGTTTTATCTATCTTGAACATTCTATTCTACGCCTTATATACTTCATTTGTCTGCCTTTTTGGCACGGCATTATGCCTGCCCTAGTAACATAGTATGGGTGTACTTGAACGGTCACATACGAACACCTGTCTTTTTCATATCTCGTTCTTTTATATCATATACTCTGTGCTTCCGGGAAAAGTGACAGTCTCAAACTAACATTAAATTAACAGTGGCCAGCTAGTACTAATAAATGTCTACTCTAGAGACTATCATTCTTTATATCGCCAACAAACGTTAGGTGGTTTGTGTTTCGCCAGCAACGACCCAGAATGCATCCAGTGGTCCCCTCCTTCCCTTGCCTTTGTGTTTAACCAAAACACCGCTGCCAACACTAGTATCCACTATCCACTAACCACCAATATTGGATGTGTCTCCCACCCACGCAGGCAGCTGTGTTTTCCACTTTCTATGCTTCCACAACAACCCACGCATCCAACTGCTCTCAAACACCTGCATTGCTGATTCCAAAGTATCCTTCTATATTATATGATTAGAGCTTTTTCCTTGCAACTTTCATCATACTTTAGTTAAAATCAATCTCATGTTAATCCATCGCGGTCATGTAATGTTGTGGATAAGACTTTTTTAGTCTGCCACCAACCTTTCACAGCTGAGTTGTAGTCACATAGAAGAGGCATGTATAACTAATTTTATCAATTCTGGCCGGTGGTAATGCTTTTGCTAAGCTTGGTAATGAGAACAGTGGCGTCATATATTGTCCAGTAGAACTTCAAGTTCACTATAAATATCAGAGTACAGTGAGGAAGTTTTCCCCACCCACCAAGTAATGCGGATCACTATTGAATGTAACTTACCATCGCCCACCGTTGTTGTCTCCTCCCCCGCTGCTGCCGGTGCTGCTGTAGGTGCCTCTGGTGGTCCTCCATTCCCCTCCGGGATCGCCTCTGCTGACGGCGTTGCAGCGCCGCTGCCCCCGTCGGCACTGGTGGATGGTACCGGTTCTGCAAAAATAAAAATAAGTAATTAAGTACACCTTTTTAGATGGATGCACAGCCCCCATTGTACTTGTTCACCAAGAACGGAGTTCTGCAAAACAGTTAAGTACAACGTAATCACTAGTAGTCCACATTGCCTAGTACAGCAGAGTAAGTAACACACTACACATATCAGCATTTATTTGGTATGGTATGGTACCCAAGCTCATCTCATCTATTCTATACTGGTACTCTAGTCCTTGGAAAGTTAGACTGAACCATGTAACCTAACCAGTTTACTTTGTACATCAATGACATGTCTACAGTTTTGCGCATGCTACCTCACAGCTTGTTGCGCAGTACGAGGAGACGCCTTTGAGGCCACATGATAGTTCAAAGCATACACCTGAAGAGTTTGGAAAATAGAGGCCCGTATTTACTTTTTGAATGTGGATTGTGGAGTCCAGTTTCCTTACAGCCTCAGGTTACACCTTCTTTTTTGCATGACAGCTAAAAAGTTGAATAAATGTATGTAATGTTTTCATACTGTCTAACGTGCACCACTTTTGTCATTATCTTTCGGCAGATGAGAAGATTTACTTCTACGAAGCAAAGATTTGCAGAGCTTACCAACAAGAGGCATATGCAACCAGTATACGTTCAATGGTGAGGGGTCTCGGACATTTCCCACATTTCCCTATCGTGCACTGGTAGCTGTACAAATGTAGGATACTTTTTATTGAGCCTTTTTTAACTCTGGATTTCTTCTGGTGGCCCTGCCCTTGACGTATTTGACAGAACAACTTAAAAACATTGATGTTACTTACTTAGTTACTTCTAACAAAATAAAGGTTTTGAAGTACCACATTGACTCGGGAGTATATTTTCAGTGTCTGTTGTCTTGTAGACTTACACGAGAGAGTGAGAAAAAGGGGGTTACTTAGGGTATGGATTGTGTAATAAAAAAAGCATTTGGCATCTTCATATTGGGGTTCAGGAAAGGGGTAATTGAATAATTGACCAATGACTGAGCCCATATAGGTTGTCGTTCATTGAATTGTGGGTTCCTCTGAGTTCTGTGACTGAGGTGTAAGACTGTAAGTAAGTAAGGTCCAACCTGCCTATCAACAACAACAACATCCAATTTTGGGGTGCATACATAGTTATGTATGTCACTGCATAGAAGAATACCCGCAAGAGTAGTAGTGGTATTCTTCTTACTAACGCTTACAAAATAGTAGACCATTATCTGCATGCATACTTGGTTGGTGTCAATTGCCAAAGAAGAGACATTATAGAGGAAAAAGCATAAGACAGGAGTGGACCCTGTGCCTTCCGCTATTCGATCACAGATTTTTTGAAAAGATTGATACCTTAACTAAACAGTTAGGTGAAATGTCATTAATCGGTTGGAAAAAAAGCTCCGTTAGAAAGTTAGGGAAATATCATTGTTCCAAAAGAAAACACTGTTGGACTTACTAGGGACAGCAGCAGGATCCTCAGTAGAGGAGCTCTGTGCCTGTGGTTCACAATCACGTTCACCCGCCGACTCGGTCCCAGCCTTCTGCTTGCCCCTGGGTTCTGTGGTTCATGTAAGAAATAATAAAGAAAGAGAAAACATTGAGTGCTGTGAAACATAGACAGCAAGCATTTCAAAAACCACTGCTACAACATTAAAAGAAACAAACATTGGTCTACCAAATGACTACTGCCTTGCATGATTCACTGACTAGTGTACTTGGTGAAAACAAATCAAATGTTCCATAAACATTCTGATTGCAGATTACTAAGTAACACAGAGGCAGTAAGACCTGAACAACACCACAGATTCAAGAATGTAAGTAGCCATTTCTTTTTCATTTTTTGCCAGCAAAATACATAGATCGCAAGGAGGAGACAAGCTTAACTTTGTGCATACTAACTAACACGAAATTGTACGTTCATGGCATCATATTTTGTTTTGCTACTGACTGAATGCTACTGCTGCCCTACCCACTCAATAAACAAACTACATCAGTTCTATGGAGGGCTGAGGCAGGGGCAGCTATAGGCTCATGGTGGTCCTGGACTCCTGGCCAGGGAGCGTAGGTGGGGGGCCCGGAAGAGGAGGTCGGGGCGGAGCACGGAGGCCAGTGAAGAGGGGGGAGTCAGGGTGTTTGGAAGTGGAACAGAGCCGGAGGCACCAAATCCCTGCCAGGGGCCGCCACGCAAATATGTATCCACCCTCTGAGGATTATTAAATTAAGGATATATATTGGTGGGGTGGCCCCTGGCGTTTGGTGGCCCTGTGCAGTTGCACAGCTTGAACATGCCTAAATCCGGCCCTGGCTGAGGTAAGAAGAACAAAGTAACTTTTGCATTCATTGCCAGAGGAGTATTATTCATACAGAAGAGAAGGCCGTGAAAAAAAGATACAATATGCATTGCAAACACGTACAATTATCCATCAACGGCTATTTCACTGACGGACAAAGGAAGGACAAGAAGACTCTATTAATAGCATTAACTAACTTCAGTTCTCTACAATAAGGAAAATCTCACACCAATAAACAGCAAAAGCTAGCGCCAAATTGAACACGCAAGAGTCAGTGAAGATGAAGAAGCGCAGCATAGACCAGTGGCATACAATTACAGTAGATATAATAACGGAATACATCGGAAATGTAACTAGGAGCACCAGTCATTGCGTTACTTATTCAGCCAAGATTTACAAAGATACAACAACAATACTTATACTACTATAGTATAGAGATATATTACACACACTTTTTTTTTGGGTAGCCACTCACCAAGACCCACAACCTCGACGCCAAGCAGGTCCAACAGGTCCTGCTCCCGGTCCAAAATGTCTGCCCAACGGTGGGTCAGCTGGTGGTGGGTACGCCGGATACCGGAGCAGCGGAAGACTGCCCGGCGCACCTTCACCCACCGCCGGAGACGCTCCTCAATATGCTGGTAGCCGGAGCCGGGCCTGCCACCTGCTGCCAACATCAAGGGGAGGTAGCGCTGGATAAAAAAAACAAGGGCAGCCACCTCCTCCTCCCCAAAAAGTTGGCGGGGCCTCACCCCTTGGGGGCGCATTCTGCCGCAAGGCAGCCTAGTTTTTTGGGGCACTGGCGCCTTGCCCTTTGAGCCGCCGCTGCTGCTGGCGCCCTTGACCATGGTTCTGGGTGGAGGGTAGAAGAAAACTAAAAGTTCAAGACAAAAAGGTAGGGGAAAGAAGAAGCAAGGTAAAAGAACAAGAAGGAAGTAAAAAGCAATAGAAAAGTTGTAAAAATAGAAATAAAATGAAAAATATAAACCTAGGCACAGAGAGAAATAGGTAATAACTAAAGAAAGTTAGAAAAAGTGGGTAAAAAGACAAGGATTAAAGAGATTTTAACAGGATGCAAAAGTAGGCCCAAAACCATAGCCAGAGTGTGTGATCCACAAGATGGCTGCGCCCATCGCGACCGCATGGGTAGGTTCGCGCGATATTTAGCGCGATCACGCACTTTTGTAGTGCGAACGAGAAGATGAGTTCCCGAACATGTCTTGCACAACGCGACCACGTTAATTGTGACCCGGAACAGGAAATAAGGGAACGCAAGCAGGCGGGACAAACCTCTGTGGTAATTTAGCGCGCTAGCCATCCCGAGCATGCAGGCAACGCCCCGAACACGCGCACCGCGCTCCCGAAGACGAAAAACGGCGCGCGAACGGGCCCAGCAAGCAACTCCGCATGTTTGCAGAGCTACGCGTAGTTCGCGGAGTGCAACTACGTCTTCGCGTAGCTCCGCGGAGTCCGACTCCGCGAACTACGCCCAGGGTTAATCAGCACAAGATATTGCAGACATGCGACTTGACATTTTGGATTGCGTGATTTATGCAATAGAAGAGATCAGATCTGGTCTTATCAGAGACATTAACTGAACAAGTGAAAGAAAGGAACAATGCCAAGTATGAGAAGAACGGACTGAAAATAGCCATCATTGTTAGGAGCAATATTGAAACCAGTCCCAGGGATAATAGTGACTGCACTGATAATAATATTGGCAAAAGACATTGAAATACCGTTCATCAATGGACGGGAGGTAGGTGAGGGGTTAGAAGATAGTGATTTGGTATCAGATGGAGCAATGTTGAAGCCATCTTTATTGTATGATACCAAATGCTGTAAGCTTTTAGACCCTGCTAAGTTGGCATAAAAAGCAGTACACAAAATGCTTTACTTAAGAGACACAGCTTTTGTAACAAAAGGTTTGATCAAGAACAATACGTGACAGGGAAGATGTTCACGTAGACCCAGACATTTCAGTATAGCACATTTTGCAATATGTCTGGTCCTTTTCATTATGTTGTAATTATTAACTGGAAAAGCATCAGACTTAAATCTTACATTACAGTGGAAAGTCCCAGAAGCTGCCCACTTGGGTCACGTGGTCGGCAACAGTATGGTTCTGACCTTACATGGTATATGACCCTTGCTAATTGGTCAAACTAGGGCATAATTTGTGCTTCTTACGTATGTGATGATGCTGCATCCTTTGTGGTTTTGGCCTATAAAAGCTGTCACCAATGTACAGCTTTGGGCATTCAGTACTTATATTGTCTGTCTCCGTGCTGCAGGTACCTTTGCATTATTTGTTGTTCCCCAATAAATCTTGCTAACAGTTGTTATGTTATGTTATGTTATGTTATATTTGTCTTTTATAGCGCATGGCTACTCAAAAGAGTGTACCGGCGCTTTGTTGCAAACCTGTACTAAAAAACATAACAAGGAAAATAACAGAAAATAGAAAACCAAGAACCAGAAAGCCAAGACTCATATCTAAAGAGTAAAAAGCCAGGTTTTCAGGCCCTTCCTGAAGGCCAGCAAATTGTGCTGACAGAGACATGTGTTATTTGTATTATTCCTTATTATTTCTATTTCAGCTTCTACATCTACATATTCAAATTACGGCGGGTGCCCACCCCGCTTCATGACTACTAAAGCAATTGCCTACCCCACAAGGTGCGGCATGAGAAGACGAAGAAGCCGCCGCTTATGGGAGTGACCCGGGAGCCAGGCGACTGTGCCTGAGTGTGGGCGGTGTGCAGGGTGGAAGCTGCCACCGGGAAAGCCATCGGGAGTCTCGCCGGCTCCACAGAAAAGTCCCGGTCCCAGGAGGGATCCCAGGCCAAGTGAGAGAAGCGATCCGGGTACAAGCTCCCCAGCGAGGGAGGAGAGCAGAATGTCGGTCCTGAGGCCTGAGAACAGACCGGACAAAGCCTCTGCAGTGAGGGAGCCCAGAACCAATCTGTGAGTCCCAGTAAGTGGGGGCTCGCTTTGAGCACAGTGTGGGGGCAAGAGCGGTCCGTCGTTGTGGGCCGCTCCCCCGTTGGGCTGGATTACTTTGAGGGCCCCGTGTGACTTCAGCATGGGGGCAGGTTTGTTTAAAAGGCCCGTGGGGGTCCTCAGTGCACCGTGGTGCTGGGCCCTTTGTAGACAGCTTGCCAGTAGGCAACTGCAACAAGGGCGATCAAGTTTATTGAGAAGCTCCGTGTGCGGCCAGAGGGCACCGTGTACCGGCCCCTATTTGGCATCTACAGCTTCGCCTCTTGCTAGAGGGCAGATGCCACGTTTTGGGGGCATGTTTGTTAAGATTGCCCAAGTGGGGCCCGAGGGCACAGTTGTGCTAGGGCCCCTTCTTATGATCCTCAACTGCACCGCACCAGCACGGGCAGCTGCAACGTTTTGCACATATTTGCATAGGAGGGCACAGTGGTACCAGGCCTCATTTTGATATTCACAGCTGCCCAGCAAGTGGTGAGCAGCTGCAACGTTTAGGCCATTGTTTCTTTGGGGGCATGGTTGTTGAGCCAGGAGTGAAATGCACTCCTCTGCCCCAGTACTTTCCCAGCTGTGTAGCACTTAGCGCCAGCTGCAACGTTTAGGTCAGCACAATTGCGCACTCTTGACTTCTGCTGCCTTGGCAGCCACCCTGTGGAATTTTAGCTTGCGATCTGAACATCATCTGCGCCAGCTTGTCACCTATGTACTACGTGCACGGCAGCCATTTTAGATATCATGGTCTCCCTGTCCACGATCGATCGCCAGCGCGCCCCTCTGACCCAGCAAGCATTCTCCGCGCACCCTGGCTCCCCCTCCCTCCTCCTTATGAGCATGACCCTTCTGCATGACCCTGTCCTTGGGAGTCACGCCAGCGCCTGACCAACACCTCCTCTCCTCCCATGAATGCCCCTCTGTTGATAAACCTCCCCTCTGCACTGGATTGTCCACGCAGCATGAATACCACTCCATTGATGGCCCCTCACCCCGTGTCCGACTGTCCACACAGGTCCGAGGCCATTGCCTAAGCCGGGAGATATCCTTTACTGCCCCTCATTGTATGAGGTCGCCCTCCTTCAAAGGGCCCTCTATTGATCCAGGCCTCCCCACCCCCTGTGATATGATCAGGCGCACACATCCTAAGACTCGACGGAACACTCAGCTGCGTGATGACCCCCTCCTCTTATCAGCAGGTAGAGGACCTCTATTGTGAAGGTATATGGGGGTGGGATTGACACGAGGATTACGGGGATGTCTTTTCCTTGCTTTACAAAGTTCTGATTGTAATAAAGAAAGGTCACATGCCATAAACCAGTGTATAAGAGGCCAGGCCTCCGAGAGGCTGTTAGAGCACCTCGAGACGATACCTTGTTGTCTGATCTGATGTGTTCTGCTCCGTCGGAATAAACTTCTGTTTCCTGCCTTCTGGTCTCCGGCGCCTGCCTCATTGCGTGGTAAACTTGAATGGTACAAGGGCGGTTAGCGCCGGGCAAATCCTGAGAAAGGTCCTAGCCCTACCTTTTTCCACAACCCTGACGTTTGGACATAGGGCATTTGAGCCCCTTTGAGAAGGCCAGTTTGCCAGGGGGGACTGTTAGGGTAATAGGGCTCCAGGCCCTAATGTGATTTATGTAGGTGCTCAGGAAATGTAATTCATGTACTGCTTTATGCACCCTGATTTATGCCTCTAAATGTGTTTTTACGATTATGAGGTTTTGCATACTGTGTTAATGTTTGAGTTATCCACTACTGTGGTTCAGGTATGAGGTTATTTGCATACTGTGGTTTATGCATGTGAGATTATTCTCTACTGTGGTTTAGGTATGAGTTTTTCCATACTGCGGTTTATGTTAGTAAGACTATTTCCTAATGTGAGTTATGCTTAGGAGGTTATGGTGGCGGGTCGATCGGAGCTGGCGTTTAGGAGCGTAGAAGTTGAGGCGGCTGTTGAGGTATCCTGGGCCTTGGTTGTGTAGGGCTTTGTGTGTGTGGGTGAGGAGTCGGAAGGTGATTCTCTTGTTGACCGGGAGCCAGTGCAGGTCTCTCAGGTGTCCGGAGATGTGGCTGCGACGGGGGATGTCCAGGATTAGTCGTGCTGAGGCGTTCTGGATCCGCTGGAGTCTCTTCTGGAGTTTGGCGGTGGTTCCGGCATAGAGGGAGTTGCCGTAGTCCAGACGGCTGGTGACGAGGGCCTGGGTGACCGTCTTCCTGGTCTCGGTGGGGATCCACCGGAAGATCTTACGTAGCATGCGCAGGATGTTGAAGCATGACGAGGAGACGGCGTTGACTTGTCTGGTCATGGAGAGGGAAGAGTCCAGGATGAAGCCCAGGTTGCGTGCGTGGTCTGTTGGTTTGGGTGCGCTGCCTAGGGCGGGGGGCCACCAGGAGTCGTCCCAGGCAAAGGGTGAGGATCCCAGGATGAAGACTTCCGTCTTGTCTGAGTTCAGTTTCAGGCGGCTGTTCTTCATCAATTCGGCTACCTCTTTCATCCCTTCGTGGAGGTTGGCTCTGGCGGTGGCGGGGTCGTTGGTGAGGGAGAGGATCAGCTGGGTGTTGTCGGCGTAGGAGATGATGTTGAGGTTGTGCTGGCGTGCGATGTCTGCGAGGGGGCTCATGTAGACGTTGAAGAGGGTTGGACTGAGCGAGGAGCCTTGAGGAACACCGCAGATGACTTTGGTGGCTTCAGATCTGAACGGGAGGAGGCGGACTCTCTGTGTCCTTCCGGCGAGGAAGGAGATGATCCACTCCAATGCCTTCTCCTGGATTCCGACGTTGCTGAGTCACTGCACTAGTGTACGGTGGCAGACAGTGTCGAAGGCCGCGGAGAGGTCTAGGAGGATGAGGGCTGCTGTTTCTCCGTTGTCAAGCAGTGCTCGGATGTCATCTGTGGCTGCGATCAGGGCGGTCTCGGTGCTATGGTTGGCCCGGAAGCCAGACTTCGAGAGGTCGAAGGATCCGTTCGTCTCGAGGAAGGCGACCAGCTGCTTGTTGACAGTCTTCTCAATGACTTATGCAGGGAACGGGAGCAGCGAGATGGGGCGGAAGTTCTTGAGGTCGGTGGGGTCGGCTGATGGCTTCTTTAGTAGAGCGCTGAGTTCGGCGTGCTTCCAGCTCTCCGGGAAGGTAGCGGTGTCGAAGGAGGTGTTGATGATGTCCCGCAGGTGGGGTGCAATGACAGCGTCGGTCTTGTTGAAGACGTGGTGAGGCAGGGGTCGGTAGGAGATCCGGAGTGGATGGAGTTCATCGTGCGGGCGGTGTCTTCGGTGCTGATCGGGGTCCAGGCACCGAGGGTGGTGGTGGGGGGCGGTGGTTCGGTCGTGGCATGCATCGGTTGAGTGCTGAAGCTGTTATGTATGTCCGCGATCTTGTTGTGGGAGTAGGAGGCGAGGGAGTTGCAGAGGTCTTGCGAAGGGGTGATGTCGTTGTTTCCGGCGTTGGGGTTGGAGAGCTCATTCACTATGTTGAAGAGTTCCTTGCTGTTGTGTGCGTTGTTGTCCAGTCGTTCCTTGAATGCAGTTTTCTTGGTGGCGTGGATGAGTTAGTGGTGTTTTCAGGTGGCGAGCTTGAGGGCAGTCCTGTTTTCCGGTGTTGGGTCTCTGCGCCAGGTTCTCTCGAGGGCTCGGCAGTTCTTCTTGGAGCTCTTGAGTTCGTCGGTGAACCATGGGGCTTTCTTGCTACCGGGTCTGCTAGGCGGGGTCCTCAGGGGGGCGAGGTTGTCTGCGCAGTCGCTGATCCACTTCGTGAGGTTGGTGGCCGCTTGGCTGGAGTTCGTTGCGCTGGTGGGTGGGTTCTTGCTCAGGGAAGTCGCGAGCTGGTAGGCTGTGATCTTGTTTCAGCTTCTGCGTGCGACCTGTTGCTGGTGGTGGTGGGTCGTGGTCCTTCTGAAGCTGAAGTGGACTCAGCTGTGGTCCGTCCAGTGGAGTCCGGTGGCGTGGCTGAAGGTGATGTCCTTGTTGGATGAGAAGACGGGGTCGAGTGTGTGTCCGGCGTAGTGGGTGGGGGTGGTCACCAGCTGCTTGAGTCCCAAGTTTACGAGGTTGTCCAGCACGGTGGTGGTGTTGCGGTCGATGTTGTTCTCCAGGTGGAAGTTGAGGTCCCCGAGGAGGATGTAGTCAGCGGAGAGGAGGGCGTGCGGGCTGATGAAGTCGGCGATTTCTTCGCTGAATTGTGTGCGTGGTCCCGGGGGTCTGTAGATGAGGGTGCCTCTGAGGGTGGTCTTGGGGTTGATGTGGACCTGGAAGTGCAGGTGCTCGGCGGGTGCGAGGGTGTCGTCGGTGTTGGTCGTGATGCGGATGGTGTTCTTTTGGATGATGGCGATGCCTCCTCCGGTCTGGTTAATGCGGTCCCTTCGGATGATCTTGTAGCCGTCTGGGATGGCGATGGCGATGTTGGGCGCTGAAGAGGCGTTCATCCAGGTTTCCGTGAGGAAGGCGACGTCTGGTGAAGTTGTGTCGAGCAGGTTCGAGATCTCGACGGCGTGTCTGTGGACGGAGCGGGTGTTGAGCAGGATGCATTTCAGGTGGCTGCTGCTGTTGCTCGTCTTGGTCTTGGTCGGTGCTGGAGTAGTGCAGGTCCGGATGCAGGTGAACTTGCAGGAGTGGCAGCAGAAGGGTCCGTGGGTGCATCTCGGGGTGGCTCGGTAGCAGCCCGGGATTCGGCCGGCGGTGAGTGCGTAGAGTTCGGTGGGGTCGTAGGTCCGGCGGGTGGGCTGGTTTCTGCGGGGGCCGGGGGTCCTGGCGCTGGGCGTGGTCCAGGCGCAGACGGGCGCAGACGGGGGCAGACGGGCTTACCTTTGGCACACCTTCGGCGCTCAGTCAGCGCTCCCGCTGCGCGCGTCCGCTGCACGGTCGCTCTGGGGGCGCCATAAGTAGGGGGACGGGAGGGCGGGTCAGCTGGGTGGCGGGAGCGGTTCGGCCAATGGGCCGGTGGTGGGCGGGGCCTGTGGAGATCTGTGGCGGAAAAACGGGCGAGCGGGCGGCTCAGCTGTGGCTCGGGGGGGCAGGGGGCGGCGGCGGCGGAAAAGGCGGCAAAGGCTGGCTAGACAGGAGCAGGAGGCGGCGGAGGAGCAAGGGGGTGACCCGGCCTGGTGAGAGGCGCAGCGGTCACTCCTGAGCACTCCTTGCTGTCCCCTTAAGAAGGGGGGCAGGAGGGCGGGTCAGCTGGGCGGCGGGAGCTGTTCGGCCAATGGGCCGGTGGTGGGCGGGGCCTGTGGAGAGCTGCGGCGGGAAAACTGGCAAGCGGGCGGCTCAGCTGTGGCTGGGCCGCTCGGGGGGGCAGGGGGGCGTCGGCGGCGGAAAAAGTCGGCAAAGGCTGGATAGACAGGAGCAGGAGGCGGCAGGAGGAGCAAGGGGGTGACCCGGCCTGGTGAGAGGCGCAGCGGTCACTGAATGCATTCATCTCACGACTCCCCTGGAATTCAATTGTGCGCAATATGTCCTCCTCCCAGGGGCGCAAGGATAAGACACTGAAGGACTTCTTTGCGAAGGCCCAGGTGGGGCAGCAGCTCACCAGCATGGCATCAGGCACTGCCCAGCCCACATCTGAGTGAGATGATGGAGCAGAACCGATTACCAAGGCCTTCTTAGAATTGATGTTTGTCACACTGAGGGAGGATATCCAAACACTTAAGAGAGAATTCACAGAGGAAATAAAGGAGGTCTGCCGAGATATGGATGGCATAGGCGAGCGAGTTGCCGAGCTATAGGACAAAAGCAATGGAAGGGACACGGAACTATCAGCACTGCGACAAGGGTTTCTTCGGATTCATGACCAGCAAGTTGACCTTTAGATCCACATTAAAGACCTGGAAAACCGCTCCTGCGCCATAATATAAGGATCCGAGGAGTGAGACTTGGGGATGACACGAAGGAACTTTTCAGGTATACGAGGTAGCTGTGCAACCATATCCTAGGGAGGCCATTAGAAACAGAACTTTGCCTGGACAGAGCATACAGGGTGGGTCACCCACTAGCCCCTTTGGTTCCGCCGCCGGACATCTTGATCTGCGTGCAAGATTATTGCACCAAAGAAGAGATCCTCCAAAAAACTCGACAGCTGCACCCTTTGACGTTCCGCGATCAGACAATGGTTTTGTACCAGAAATTGTCAGCCCTCACCCTGCAAAAGAGTAGATCCTTTAGACCCATCACTGCTTATTTACAATAGCACAATATTTCCTACAACGGGGGCAACCCGTTCCGACTGGTGTTTCGAATGAACAACAAACTATACCAGCTGCGATCCCTGATGGAGGCCTGCTGCTTGCTGGGTGTGGATCCTCCTACAGAGGAGAATGATACAGCAGGCCCCAGAGCAGAACTGGAGGACTCCATGCCCCAGTGGCGTCAACAAGGCAGACGGCGTTGTGCTAGGAATCCTCCTGCATCAGAAATCACGAAGGGCCAGCGAGCCGCACTTGAAGCAGACGTAGCTAGCTCCCTCTCAACCTGGCTGAACCATACGATGTCACAGGGCCACGTGATTTTTTTTTTTTTTGCTCCAGGACGCTGGCGGGAGAGGGGATTTCCGGATCTTGACGAACTATCCCAATTCACCCTACTTCCAATCACCTACAGATGATGAACAATATGTCTTTGTTCACTTTTTTCCAATTTCTTTCCTTTTAGGGGGGGGGAGGTTTGTTTGGGAGTGGGTTCCGGTGTTCCTTGTTCACCTTCTTCTCAGAGCTAACATAGGCCCAAGCCACACGGGCCCTCTAAGGTGAGTGCATATCCGTTGCCTCGATAGTATCAGATTCAGTGCCCCACCATTGCTTTTTATACTACTATCAGGGTGAATGCCTGCTACCAAGCTTAAATCTCACCTTAAATGTGAGAGGTCTTAATAAACCAGTGAAGCACAAAGTGGTTCTTCTGTGTCTCCATAATACCCAAGCAGATATCTGCCTATTGCAGGAAACGCACCTTTTGTCAAAATATTGTCGCCGCCTCCGGTCCCGGAAGTTCTCAACTCAGTTCTTTTCTTCAAGCACTACTAAAACAGCCGAGGTTGCGATCCTGGTGGCCCAGCGGCTTAAGGGGGTGATCTTGCACAAAGAGGCCGAGATAAAAGGTAGACTACTGACTTATAGATTTGCCATAGGCGATTTCACAATCACCATTGGTTCAGTGTATGCTCCTAATGAAGGCCAAGAATGGTTTTTCACTCTGCTCTTACAGAAGCCTCAGCCACATCTGATCGCCACATTCTACTGGGGGGGAGATCTAAATCTGGTTCTCGACAACACATTAGACAGATCATGTCAACGCACGCATCAGGCAGGCGCTCTTTCAACGGAGGGTTGGACCCGTTTAAATGACTTAGGGTTCAGCGATTTTTGGCGTAGCTTTCACCCCCAAAGCTGCGAATACTCGTACATTCCAAACCTATGCCCGGTTGGATTACCTGAAAGCTTCCGCCCTGTACATGCGCTTGCGACAGAAGTAGAAATAAGGGTCGCCTCCCTCTCAGATCATGTTCCAGTAGCCGCTGTTCTCTCCCTCTCACTAATCCAGTGACCCACTAGTGCATGGCGCCTCAGAGAAACACTATTGCACCGCAAAGATGTGGTTACACGGCTACAGCATGTCATCACTAACTACCTCTCCACAACAATAACACTGATACCACTCTTGCAAAGCAGTGGGCGGCACTGAAGGCAGTCAGTAGGGGGGAGTTAATTGCCATTTCTGCTGTAGACAATGTTGAGCGCTGACGTAAGCGGGAAGAGCTTACCCAACAGACTAGAGAACTGGAGCAGATGCACCAGAGAACAGGAGCCCCTCGAGTGTGGTAGCAACTTAAAGCTGTGCGCCAACATCTTGCAACGCTTGACCAAGATAGGGCGGAATTCGCTGCCTTGCGACCAAAACACGCTTATTATACAGGGGGGATAGGTGCGGGCGCCTGCTTACTCATAAATTACACAAGACTAGACAAAAGTAGAGGGTGCAAGAGATTCTCCGGAGGGACGGTAGGCTCATCTATGATTTCTATGCCAGCCTCTACGCTAGCTCTCCACTAGAGAGCTCAACTGGGGCAGCCTTTATCGACTCCATCCCTCTACCAGCTTTATCTAAAAATCAAGCCGACTACCTCGACAGAGACATTCGGCCAGAAGAAGTCATCGCCTCCACCTCACGTCTCAAACTAGCGAAAGCACCCGGGCTGGACGGCTTCTCTGTTGTCTTTTACAAAATGTTCTGTGTCCAGGTTGCCCCTCTCCTCGCTCGACTTTTTAATTCCTTTCCGGAGTCCGGTGCAATCCCGGGAGACCTTCTGGAGGCCTCTATAGCTGTCATCCCCAAACCGGGTGAGGACAATGCCCATTGTGGGTCATATCGCCCTATCTCCCTTCTTAATGTGGATCTTAAACTACATACAGGGATTCTAAACTCACACCTCACATGCAGGGTTTGGTTGACCCGGATCAGGCAGGCTTCATCCCGGAACGCCAAACCTCTGACAACACAAAACGAGCCTTGCATCTTATCGAAAAAAGCCACACGGACATAGGGGGAATACATGAGGTTGGCTAGCGACGCCGAAAAAGCGTCCGATAGGGTCCACTGGCCCTATCTGGAGCAAGATCTGGAAAGAATGTGGCTGGGCGTGAAATTCCGCACGAATGTCTTGAACTGCTGTAAGTTTCTGAGGGCCACAGTTCGAGTCAACGGACACACATCTCCCCGGTTCACCATTGAGAGGGCACACCGCAGGGGTGCCCTTTGCCGCCCCTCCTTTCCGCTCTTTACATGGAACCACTGGCTCAAAAGATGCGGCTCAACCCGTTGGTCACGGGGATCAAATTTTGGCGGCTATGTCCACACAATCAGTCTTTATGCTGAAGATGTTCTGATTTCATTATCTAACCCACAGGACACGCTGCCAGCATGCCTAGAGGACTTAGATCTCTTTGCACGAACTGCCGGGTTCAAGGTGAATATGGACAAGTCAATTGCCCTGGCCCTATTTCTGGAGCGCCCCACTCGGGAATATTTGTAAAGCTTATTCCCCATTCAATGGGCGGCAGACACGATCCCATATTTGGGGATCCAGTTGGCCTCCTCTCTCCCGAAAACAGCTATTGCTAACTACACCCTACTGCAACAGAAAATCTGGCGGGAACTGGGACGATGGAAGCATTACCCTTTATAATGGCTAGGCAAAGTAGCAGCAGTCAAGGTGACCATTCTTCCACAGATCCTCTATCTGTTTCGCTCCATTCCCCTCAGGCCACCTTCGGGATACTACTATAATAAAGTAAGAACTTCCAGGCTTTGAGGCGGGTAAACTCGGGAACCACTGCGCCAATCTACACACCTGATACACCGTTGAAATGGTCAGGGTGTGTAGATGGTTATAGGCTATATAAATGTAAAAAATAAACGTCATTTCCAATATTTATATTTTTAAAAAAAGTAGTCCCCCCAAAGTAGCGCCGGCCGCGACGCGCATGCTCATGTCAGGAGTACGGGGAGGAGCGGCGTCCGAGGAGCGGCGGACATGGCCCGGGGGGAGCGGTAACATCAGGAGCAGCGGACAGGCCAGCAGCGGTGCGAGCAGACAGGCGGGAGGAGCGCCGGCGGAGGAGGAGAGGCGGACATGGCACGGGGGAGGATCGGTCACGTGAGGAGCAGCGGACAGGCGGGAGGAGTGCCAGCGGAGGTAAGGGGACCCATGTTAAGGCAGGTGGGGGTCAGGGCAGGCGGGGGACGGGCTGGGCAGGGGACGGGCTGTTGTAGTCATGCGGTCAGGCCACTCTGAAATATGCATAGTGGGAGAGTGGTTACTTTTTAAAGATTTGTTCTGCCTAGCAACGAAAGTGGGAGTTCGCTCCAGAGAGATATGTTGTACACAAGTCCATTGAGAAGTGGTTCGGGTCGGGGAAGGCGGGGGACGGGCCGGGCGGGGGCCCGGCCTGATGGACAATGTAGGGGCAGGCGGGGGGCGGCGAAGCTGCCTGTTGCTCCCGGACAAGGTCGGGACGGGCTGCTAGTTTAAATTAAAGGTGATCTGGAAAAACTGTATTTATTGTTCTCAGGACTTTCCTGATATAATTAGGATGTGGTGGTTACCCTACTTTTCTTTGCAGCACCATGTGTATAATTATTGAAACTCTAACAGGCACATGAATCACTGTAGGCTTTTGCGAATCGTTAATTACGATTATTAAGGAATCGCAATTAAGAAATTGCAAAAGCCTATGCATGTAGGAATCGCTATAAAATTTGCGATTCCCAAACATTCCTTAATTGCGACTCGCAAATTGCAAGTCGCAATTAAGGAATGCCTTTCCATTCATTCCTATGGGTCTGCAGGCATGCATGCGCATTTTGCGAGTACCAATAGATATTCGCAAATTGCGCAAATCAGTTTCAAGGGTGATCTGTGCACACATGTTGTACACACACATGCCGCAAGGGTATGTGTATGTGCCACCCACAACTTTGAAAAATGCACTTTAGTGCATTTTCAAAGTTTTTGCAAATTACCATCAAGTACAAATTAATGGTAATTTGCGCCCCCTATTAGCAAAATCACAATTTGTGATTCCATCATGCCTTGAATTTAAGGAATCGCAATTTGCAATTCCTTAAATGCAATCGCAATTTAAGAAATCTCAATAAATTGCGATTTCTTAAATTGCAAGAGGCTGACAGGTTGATGCATGTGACTGATAGGCTATAGAGTTTAAATATCCCAGACAACTGTCCTATCAAGAGCTAATCAAAGTCAACCTGGGCTTCACAGGAAATAGCGAAGAGAATCATGAATTAGAAAAGCCAACTAAATGCATGGGGGGATTCTAATAAAGTTAAGAGTAGGAGAGGTACCCCTTAAAAGCGTCAAGGGAAGTAGGGTAAATTACCAAACAAGAATGAATGTCTCCCTGGACCTTCAATTGTAAGAACACAGTACTATAATAATCAACAATGGTAACTATGACAGTTGAGTTATGTTTAAAAACAAATATTTATTAAAAATACATCAAATGATTAAAAGCGTGAATTAATCACACACTATTCAAAATCACAATAAAAGGACAGTACAGTTGAATTATATCCCAAAATTAAACAATTAACAAAAAATCACAATTATGACCAGCATAATTCTACGACAGAGAAGGTTGTATGATCTGAAAATGATCAATTACTATTTGTACATCTGATGGTCTATTAGCAACACAATATCATACACATTCAAATAATTTGTGTTAAGACAAAAGTGTGCTTCATTAGATTGTACTATTGTTTGCGTCGACGCTTTTCGATGGTTATTGATTGCCACACCATCCTTTTCAAGACAATCTTATAGTTCTGTCACTGTAGGGATTTTCTCTTTCCCTAAGAAGATATACAGTATAAAAATCAACAAATTCATGATCCATAATAAGTTGCATTGCAGACATTTTTTTATATAATAAGAATGCATCTAAACTTTACAGAATTACTGATCTCACTGTACTTATTAAAAACAATCTGGCATTCTGTCTATGGAGAGAATGTCTGACCACTCCATCTTTGTCAAAGACAACCTGGTTCTAAAGGGATATATATACCTGGAAGGATGGAGATTCTAGAGGGTCACAGATCCATGATACCTGGTGAACTTGTTTAAAACATAATTCTATTATGCAATTCCTATTAAACCTTGGTTTTCAGGTATCAATTGGGTTCATACCTTGTTTCCTCCTACTCCGGTTCACCGCGGGTTCGTCCATTTGTTGTGGAGAGTAGAAAGGTGTAGGGATTTCGATGTCAAGGGGGTTACGACCATACCGTTGTTGTGGTTACCGTTGTTCTCCTGTCCGACATGAGATGAGGGTAAACTACAGGAAAACTACAGCAACCAGCATGCCTAGGGACACATCACCCGGAGACTCAGGGCGGAACTCACAAAAGCACTTCCTTCATGCTGGGAAGGTGCTTGCCAATCAACCTGTGTCTGTGGGAATGGCGGATGGTGTTCCCCGCCGGATTTCAGCATGAAGATTGAAGCCGTTGCAGTTCTGGACATTCATTTATTTCCGAGACTGAAATCGAGCCAGGTATTTCAGCGGAAGGAGTGCGGGCTCGCCTCCTCCGCATTCGCCTTGCACCTGTGCTTAAAGATTTAGAAAAGTGAAGCCGCGGTGTAATGTAAACGCGCTGATTCGCTTTCACATCGCATTCGGCGGAGTGAGAAGGGTTATTGCTTTGAGCGCCTGATGTCAAGACGCGCTCAATATAATTTCCTTCTAGCAGTATTCAGGGGGAGCTGCCTTGTCTACTACGTTCTGTTGGTGATCTTTGACTGCAATTCCTGGTTATCACGCTCACTCTTCTTTTGAACACCGTGGCTCTAGTTAATTTTATTACCGATTCAGTGATCACTAGCACCGAAAGAACAGTTATGAACATTAGCTTTGTGTCTTTTTAACAACGCTAACACTCTTGGAAAAGGATATTCCTGGGTGTGTTTCATCTTGTGGTGACATTGTGATTCTACACGTTTCCAGCAGCAAGTACAGGCTGCTTAATTTGTGGTATACACCGTACCAGATACAGACTATTGACATTGGACTAATATTCCCTTGTTATTTTTATATTTTTGTTTTGGGACACAAGGGATAAGAAATACCCTGTCTGGCTCTATGACTTTCTGGTAAGGGGTGAGAAGACGTTGATTATTCAGCTATAGGTAATCAGAAAAGAACAGGTGTAAAGTATTATGCTTTGTCATCCTCTTATGGAGTGAGGACAGCCTTCCTGGTAACTAGCCGTTCTCTTGACCAGACCTTGAGGGAATCACAGAACCTACAGCTAGTTTTTTATTTTATCCACTTCCCTTTTCCCCGGGGCATGAGTCCATGCAGAGGGTGTACAGACTCCTTTGTTGGGGTTCGTGTCTAGGAGGAATTGGGGGGCCTATCACCAGACATCGTCTCCGCTGGTCACAAGGACAAGGTTAGTGGCATATGTATATTCTTGGGATACTGGCAATCCCGACAAAGGATTGCCGGATTAACTATTTCCGGCAGCTTCGGGGATGGTACAAAGCGGGTTAGCACAAGAGTTTGCGCATACTATTTAATCCTGGCATTTCCGTTGCGCAGCGGACGAACGTAGATGCATTTATGACACTCACGCTAGCTACGTGCTTTTATTTTAACTGAAAGTGAATCTGCTGATTGTTTTCCCTGTTTTTAATTTGTTTCTAGACTTTGCACTATTGTTATATAGTGTGCTCAAAGGACTCTATTTCAGCTGGGTTCATACCTTGTTTCTTCCACCTCGGGTTCGCCCGTTTGTTGTGGAGAGTAGAAAGGATTGCCGGCTTTTCTATTTCAGGCTGCTTCAGGGGTGTGGTACAAAGCGGGTTAACGCACGACTTCTTGCATACTATTTAAATCTTGGCATTTCCGTCGAGCGGCGAGCGCGCCATAGGAACGCCCGTCTGCGGCCATCCGCGCCTGTTCCACGACCAGCGCCGGCCATGCTGCGGTTGCTTCCCCGATACTCGAACTTTCTGGTCCAAAGCACAAATTCTCGAAATTAGTGATAAGTACTGTAGTTGTAGGGTCCCGACCATGTACAACTTTACTGGGCCTTTGTCTCAATCCCAATGTGCTAAATGTACATTTACTTTTAGGCCTGAGCCCGTAGCCCCTCCAGGTCAACGTCCAGTGCACCTTGGATCTGTAAAGGAACAAACCATCAAAGATTGCTTACTGAATTGTAGATCATTACCACGCCATTCAGAGGACATTTGTGTCTCCCTTGCGACTCACGCATGGGAAATAATGTTTCTGACTGAAACATGGGTCAGAGATTTTTCTAACCCCGACCTCAATCTGGCCTTACCCCATAAATATTTTCTTGTGGGAATAAATAGAGCTAACAACAAGCAGGGGGAGGATTGCAGTGATCCTAGGTTCAGGCTGGAATATTTCTTCTAGGAAAATCCCTAATATCAGCCCCTTAGAAGCTATGTACTTCAGCATCTCTGCAGCTTCAAACACAGTTATGACTGGAATTCTCATTTTTGTAGTCCTCTGTGATTTTAACTTACATGTGGATGACTCACGGTGCACAAAAGCTGTCCAGTTCTTAGAAACTTTGGAAGGCCTTAATCTTACCCAGAGGGATAGAGGTCCTACCCACCGCACCGGCCATACACTTGATCTACGGTTTACGAATAACCCCAATTTGTCCATGGCACCATCTCTACCGCTCACATGGTCAGACCATTCTTTAATCCCGTTTAGTGTGACTACTCTCTCTCAATTCACTAAGTCTTTTCTGGCTCGGGAATAAAGTAGAAAATGGTTCAAAATTACATACAACTACCTGGGCCACTCCCTATCTCGTACCCAACTGCAGGTGGAGGGGGATTTAGATTTGGATGTTTCCAATTTCAATAATTGGCTCTCTTCTGCCCTCGATATGGTGGCTCCTATTCAACCTATTGTCTCCACTAGACAAAAACCTTCGCCCCCTTGGTTTACTCTCACTCTGCTCGCTGAAAAAAGTTGGTGAAAGAAACTGGAATGGAGCTGGAGAAGATCCTATGATATGGAGGCTAAATCAATTTACAGAGCGCCTATTAAGAACTTTCATAAACAAAAGCGCTCAGAAATGAGAGAGTACTTTGTCACGAAGGTGAACTCTACTGGTAACTTTTCTAAAACCCTTTTTAAAATTGTGAAAGAGTTTTATAAACCATCCGCACTTTCTAGCATTACTCCCCCTACTCAGGAACTCTGTAATGGACTATCGGATTTCTTTTATTACAAAATTTTAGATATTTTCTCCACGTTTGCCCGGAGCTAAACTCTGTGGCTACCAATAGTGGTTCCTCTACCTCCTTTATCCCAATCTCCGCCCAGTTAGCTCTCCAAAAATGGCGTGCATGAAAATCAGGTTCTGCAAGGGACCCTTACCTGGCATCACTATTTAGTGCTGTGGCCCCCCTTAATATTTCTTCCCTGCATTCGATATGGAACTCCTCACTGTGCACTGAAGTTTTTCATGCAGCCTGGAAACATGCCATATTAATACCTATTTTTAAAAAATCGGATGCTGATCCTTCTATTTTTAAAAACTATCGCCCTATCTCCCTTTTTCCTAAACCAGCCAAAGTTCTGGAAAAATTAGTCCAGGAGCAACTATCTTGAGTCATACAATCTTCTATACGACTCAAAGTCCGGGTTTATATCTGGATATAGCACTGCTGGAGGTTTCTGAAACCATTTGTGATTGTGTGGATACAGGTGAAGTGGCAATGCTGGTGCTCCTCGACCTGTCCGCGGTATTCGATACGGTCTCCCATGCTATTTTGCTAGAGAGACCATTCAGCCTCGGGATTCAAGGTACCCCTTTATCCTGGATCAGATCCTTTCTATGCGGTCACTCTCAACAGGTCTCCCTCCAGCCCTTTGTTTCAGAGGAGAAACCTCTGAACTGCGGAGTCCCCCAGGGCTCCGCATTGAGCCTATTATTTTTTTATGTATATCTTTCTCCCCTGGCTTCAGTGGTGGAGTTTTGTGGAGTCAGAGTGATTTCCTATGCTAACGACACCCAACTGGTGTTCTCATTTAAGGATAACTCGAAAGTTACCTTTTCAAATTTCAGACGCTGCCTGTGCAATATCTCCACATGAATGTCCCTCAATATGCTGAGACTCAACTCTGATAAAACTGAGGTGCTGTTTTTCAATAAAAAAAAACCTCCACCACCTCTACTATGGTGGCCTTCGGAGTTGAACCCCCTCCAGAACAGGTGGCTTCAGCCAGGAACCTTGGATTCCGGTTCAATAATGAGTTCTCATGCAAAGCGCGAATCAAGCAGGTTTATGCGGCCTGTTTCAGTAAATTTAACATGATTCGTAAAATTCTCTCTTTTCTCCCTCGGGAATTTTGCAGGACTATTGATCATGCGTTGATCACCTCACATATGGACTATGCTAATATTATATACGCAAGGGTTCCTGCGTACCTGATTAGATGCCTATAAACTGTTCAGAGTGCAGCAGTCAGGCTTATCTATAACATCCCTTATCGCCACTCGATTTCTCCGTACCTGAAGAACCTCCCCTTTTCTTCCAGTAGCCAAGCACACTCAGTTTAAATCAATGGTTTTGGCTTTTAGAGCATTGCAGGGCAAGGGCCCGGCTTACCTAAGAGCCTGACTGAAGCATTCTCAGACTAACCGCTTACTTAGATCTAATTATCTCCGCCTTTTGGTGACTCCCCATTTCTGTTGTGTCAGAATGGACGGCAGAGCTTTTGCAGTGGTCACGGCCAAAACTTGGAACAGCCTGCCATTGTCTTTGCGGATGGCCGAATCCAAATCTATTTTTCCACGCGACTTGAAAATCTGTTTTTTTTCTAAACCTTAGCATGTCTATTAGTTCTCCTATCTAGTGCCTGTCCTAGCGCCGAGACATCCCCATTGGTACAAGCTGGCACTGGGCAATATTTACAGGGGATTATTTACACATGACAGGGCCACGTGGGCCACTGCCAGAATCATCACTTGGTGAAAGTAGAGAAACTAAGACATATCATGAACGTAGACCACAACCAGTAATTACTGGCAAACACTATACTCAGCATCATCCTGTAACATAAATCATATCATGTACAGTATCACATCAGATGAGAAATATATTCTGCGCCAACCTCATAAGCCTAAACATAGTAGACCATAATCTCCTAAACATAACTCGCATTAGGAAATAAACTTACTAACATGAACCGCAGTAGGGAATAACTCATACCTAAACCACAGCAGAAAATAAACTAAAACATAACACAGTATGCAAAACCTCATAATCATAAAACACATTTAGAGGCATAACTCAGGGTGCGTAAATCATACTACATGCATTACATTTCCTAGCGCCCTATAATCACATTAGGGCCTGGCGCCGTACAAACCTAATAGTCCCAAAAGTCAGGGCTGCTGCCTATGCAGAGAAAGTCAAGGGTGCGCACTTGCGCAGACCTTAACGTTATAGCTGGCACTAAGTGCTGCGCAGCTGTGAAAGGATGGGGCAAAGGAGTGCATCTCACTCCGAACTCAAACATGTCCCTTAAAGAAACAAAAGACCTAAACGTTGCAGCTGCATACTACTTGCTGTGCAGCTGGGAATATTAATATGAGGCCTGGCACCACTGTGCCCTTCAAACAGATATGCGAGAACGTTGCAGCTGCCCGCGCTGGTGCGGTGCAGCTGTGACTCAGCTAACAAGAAAACAAGTACTGGCATTACACATGCCGTGGGAGCCCCCCCTCCGGGACTCCTAAAATAATGGGGCGAAGCATTGCCGCTGCCCACTATCAGGTGGTGCAGCTGGTTCGCAAGAAGGAAAGACTGGCACCACTGTGTCTTAGGGGGGCCCTACTCTGGGGCCCTTACTACAAGGCGTGCCAGACAATGTGGGCACTGACACAGCGTCTGGGGAAACAACATGGGAGGTAGGCACCAATAGCGTGCCTCGACATGCCCCCCTCCCCCCAGCTCCACTCACCGGACTCTGTGCATCTCCCTCGTTGGGGAGGTTGCGTCTGATCCACAGATTCTCCTGCACTCGGGGCAAAGGCAGGCTCCGTCTCCTTCGCGCTGAGGAGACTTCAATATGGGGACCCCTTGAGGCTCTGATCAGGCCTTTTTGCCCAGGGCTCTTCTCATCATGTGCGGGGCTTCCCTCTACTCACTGGAGTCCCCCGGCGTAGTACCTCTCTGATCAGGGAATCCCCATGCATTCCTAAGGGAGGGCAGGCCAACCTTCCAAATGTACCACAGAGAGCACATTTACTTTACACTAGGCCACAGTGCTAAAGTGCGCAGAGGCCTAAAATCGGATATATGACGGTACCACGCGTACCGTTACCACGCGTACCGTTACCACGCTACTTTTACCACGCAAGTCGTTACAACGACTTGCGTGGAGGGGCGCTGGATAGTAAATTATTTAATTTACTATTCCAACTCCAGTCCCCGTGGACTCTAGGGAAAGGAGTTGGATAGTAAATTAAAGTATTTACTATCCTGGAGCGCCCCCCAGCGCATTTCGTTGTAACGATCTGCGTGGTAAAAGTAGCGTGCTAACGGTACCGCGTTGTAAAAAATGCGTGGTTACCGTTGCACACCCCTAAATTCACTACCACCATGTCAGAGCTTAAGGCAAAAAGTTCAGGGGGAACCTGCCAAAAAAGGCCAAGTCCAACAGGGGCATATTTACGGGCCCCGTTGCACTGCTCTTGCACCATGCAATGTGGTGTAAGAGTGAGACAACTCAAAAATCAGGTTTATGAAGCCCTGCAAGTCCACCTTGCGTGACTCTGAGTTGCTACTTAGATCTCGAGTAATGCAATGCATTGTAAATCTTTGCGTTGCCTTACTCGGCACCAGGGAAGCATTCTATGATTGTTGTGTGGATGTTGCCACACAACATCCATGGATTTTGATGCATTCCTAGTGGCTGACGTGGGAATGCACCAAAAACCTGCCCTGCCCAGGCGAGGCGTAACGAGGAGATACATCTTCATTCCTCCTTGTGTTTTTTCTCCTATGTGCGCTGCATTCTGCTGCACGCATAGAAAGAGGAATATGCCTCAGGGGGTTGTTTTTGTGCACAAAAACAATCCACAATACAACGCAGACACACTTGTGCCATGTTGCAAGTGTGCCTGCATTGGCAATAGGCAGCCGCAATGGCACCAGGGCAGGGGAATAGTCAGGTATGCCTTGTATTCTTTTAAATATGATACGTTCCTGCCCTTTCCCTGTCATGCAGCGCAGTAAGGTGGCTTTCTGTGCTGCACTGCCTGACAATCTCATAAATGTGGCCCCTAGTCCTTTTCATAAAGCATACAACACATTCACAGAAGGATTTATCATTTCCAGTTCTACTAAGAGTATTATATTTGTTCTTGGATACACAGAGGAGTTTGAAAACCGTAGCCTAGAGCATTTAAACGAAATTACCTTGTAGTTAATAAACACACAACCCTGTCGAACTTAGATGGATGAAAGGATAAGTCTACCTCTTCAGGATTAAAGCCTGCGGGCTACAGGACATTGACAATCTATGTCATCTCTCTAGAGGGACGCCCATGCTTCGAATCACCAGTGGAATACAATGAGAAGAAATTACTATTTTGAAGAGTGTTGTAAATGCATCAGCATGGGGATGTCAGTAGCCGTTTCAGTTTAGGAGAGAAGTACTTTGTGCGAGCTCTTTGAACATTACTACTTCTATTAAAGTGTCCCAGCAAGATCAGAATGGAGATGCGCTATGAGAGCTCTGTGATTGCATACTCTAGGGGTGCTTCAGTGGAATCACAAGAGTTTTTTAATGCCTCAGCACTGTGTTAAAGTTACATGGTGGAGATCAGGATCACTACAGTGATAATGGTGCGTGTTACAAGGAAGGATGGAGGTGCACTGTGAGACATATGTGCTTGCCCCGGGAATGAGCTATTAGTGCATGCCACATGGGGGCGTAGCTCAGTCAATAAGATTCCGGAGAGGGTGGTGAATCGCAAATTTCTCAAATAAAAAACAGTAAGGGTGGAGGGGTGACCAAGATTTGAGATACACTGTTCCCATGAGGAAAAAGAGGAATTGGTTTAACACTTAGTTGCATAGGTGAGCCTCTGTCTAAGTTCCTTAAAACAAATAACAAGTTAAAAGCTTTCAGTCAAAGGAAGACAACGAGAAAATCCAACAAAGGCATGGAAGACCCGACCCAGGGCTCCCAGGCAAAACTCTGAAGCCAAGAATTCATTTATTTCAGGGGGGGGGGGGGGGGGGTGTAACACCCCAAACACACCCCTGATGTCACAGGAACAGAGGCACACTTAGAGAGGCCTGTGAATGTTTCACTATGTAAAAGCTCAGTATTAGAGATTATTGTATTTATGACGACAGAGATATGAGAAACTATTAGAAAGAAGAATAGAGGTTCTCTGTGGGATGGTACACCATTTCGCCTGAACTCCTTGAGTTCATAAACTACACAACTCCATATCGATTTGCGATTGATGAAAGCATACATCTGCCCGTTGAGCATTCAACAGTGGCAGCTCCTCTGCTAAGGTGGAGGAGCGTCACCCCGGGACGGGACGTTATTATCTTTTTATTTTTCTAAGTGTGAGTCGGGTGGTGCTGGGCTCTCATCTAAGTGCACATGACAGTTTGAACAGCCCCATGGAGAACGTGTCCAGGCCCCCAGGCACTGCCTGAGCATCTAAACAAGACGTCCTGCAGCATCGTGATTGGCTGGGAGAGTTCGGAAGCCTGGCAGATCAAACCTTCCTTTCAGGACAGAGGACAGACGTGCAGCAGCGGGAGAGGCGGCGCAGCATAGGAAGTTATTTATTTATTTATTTATTTATTATTCACCCCGCCCCACCCCTTTACCACCCCAATTTCCGAAGCAGCCACCACTGGCATTCAAGCCTGTGAACTACATAGATTTCTGTACCAAAAGCATTGGAAATCTATGTATTCTCTCCAGAGGGTTGTGTATAGATCAATTCCCCTTTGGGTACATTGAATAGAAATACTTTAAAACTTTGTTGAGAATGTTAAGAGCATTGGAATACTACTAGAAATGTCGATTCAGTGCATGGTATATTTTGAGAGGTCATGGGATATTTCACTACTGTGAGATGGTGAACTGTGTGAATGTGCAGAATTCAGGTACATTGTGTGGTGAGGAATTAGTGCATGCTACTAGGAAGGATAGACTCTGAGTGCAAGAGATCCGCAAATATCTCAGTCCTGTGATAACAGTGAATGATGCAGATCAGAAGGGAAGTGCATTGCAAGAGTTCTGTGTATATCTCAGTACCGAGATGCCAGTCCATTGGAGTTCAAGTTCAAGTTCAGAGATTTGTATAGCGCACTACTCACCCAGAGGGTCTCAAGGCGCTTGAGGGAGGGGTGCGCTTTACTTATCGAATATCCACATTTTTAGTTGCTTTCTGAAGGCGAGGTGGTTTTGTGTAAGGCAGAGGTGGGTGGGGAGAGAATTCCAGGTTTTGGCCGCTAGGTAGGAGAAGGATCTTCCCCCCATGGTGGATTTATGGATGCGCGGAATGGCGGCGAGGGCTTGATTGGACGATCGTAGTTGGCGGGAGGGGGTGTAGAAGGACAGTCGCGTGTTGAGGCATTCGGGTCCTTGTTCGTAGAGAGCTTTGTGTGCGTGGGTGAGGAGGCGGAACGTTATTCTCTTGTTGACAGGGAGCCAATGAAGGTCTTTCAGGTGGCCGGAAATGTGAGCTTGCCGAGGGATGTCCAATATGAGTCTGGCTGAGGCGTTTTGGATGCGTTGGAGCTTCTTCTGTAGTTTGGCTGTTGTTCTGGCATAAAGGGTGTTTCCGTAGTCCAGTCGGCTGGTGACCAGCACGTGGGTGACCGTCTTTCTTGTTTTGGTGGGGACACAACAGAAGATTTTTTTGAGCATGCGGAGGATGTTGAAGCAAGATGATGAGACGGCGTTGGCTTGTTTGGTCATCGAGAGGGAGGAGTCCAGGATGAAGCCCAGGTCACGTGCATGATCCGTAGGTCTGGGTGCGGTTCCCAGGGCCGGTGGCCACCAAGAGTCGTCCCAGGCAGAGGGGGATGATCCTAAGATGAGGACTTTCGTTTTGTCAGAGTTAAGTTTTAAACGGCTGTTCTTCATCCATTCGGCTACTTCTTTCATTCCTTCGTGAAGGTTGGTTTTGGCGGTGTATGGGTCTTTGGTGAGGGAGAGGATCAGCTGGGTGTCGTCAGCGTAGGAGATGATGTTGAGGCTGTGTTGGCGAGCGTTGGATGCGAGGGGACTCATATATACGTTGAAGAGGGTGGGACTGAGTGATGATCCTTGTGGTACGCCGCAGAGGACTTCAGTGGCCTCTGATTTAAAAGGGGGGAGGCGTACTCTTTGGGTTCTTCCAGCGAGGAACGAGATGATCCAGTCCAATGCTTTCCCTTGTATTCCGATGTTGCTGAGGCGTTGAATGAGGGTGCTATGACAGACTGTGTTGAAGGCTGCGGAGAGGTCGAGTAGGATGAGGGCGGCTGTTTCTCCGTTGTCCAGTAGAGTTCGAATGTCATCTGTTGCTGCGATGATGGCGGTTTCGGTGCTGTGTTTGGCTCGGAAGCCGGACTGTGAGGGGTCGAGGGATTTGTTGGATTCGAGGAAGGCAGCGAGTTGACTGTTTACGGCTTTCTCAATGACTTTGGCAGGGAATGGGAGGAGCGAGATGGGGCGGTAGTTCTTAAGTTCAGTGGGGTATGCTGTGGGTTTCTTCAGAAGGGCGCTGAGTTCGGCATGTTTCCAGCTTTCCGGGAAGGTAGCGGAGTTGAAGGAACAGTTGATGACATCGCGGAGATGGGGTGCAATGATGGAGTCTGCTTTGTTGAAAATGTGGTGAGGACATGGGTCGGTTGGAGATCCTGAGTGGATGGAGTTCATCAGGCGGATGGTGTCTTCAGTGGTGATTGGGTTCCGGGCGAAAAGGATGTTAGAGTGCGGTATTGGTGTGGATGTCGGTGGAGTGGGCTGGTCTTCGGGCTGGTTTTCAAAGCTGTTATGTATGTCGGCGATTTTGTTGTGGAAGAATGAGGAAAGAGAGTCGCAGAGGTCTTGGGAGGGAGTGATGTCGTTGGTGCCGGCGGTGGGGTTGGTAAATTCTTTGACGATGTTGAATAGTTCCTTGCTGTTTTGGGCATTGTTGTCGAGTCGATCCTTGAATGCTGATTTCTTGGTGGATCGGATCAGTTGGTGGTGTTTGCGGGTGGCGTTCTTGAAGGTGGCCAGGTTGTCAGTGGTTGGGTTTTTTCTCCAGGCTTTCTCGAGGGTGCGGCAGAGCTTCTTGGATTTCTTAAGGTCATCGTTGAACCAGGGGGCTTATTTGTTACTTTGCATGAATAGATGGTTCTTCAAGGGTGCTAGTTCATCGGCGCTGTGGGTGATCCATTGTGTGAGGTTGGTGGCTGCTTGGTTTGGGTCCGATGATATGTCAGGGGGGTTTTGGTGGAGGCAAGTGAAGAGCTGGTCGGTGGTGATTTTGTTCCAATTTCTTCGAGGAATAGGATGTGGGGGGTTGTGGGTCATAGTCTTTTTGTAGCTGAAGTGGACGCAGCTGTGGTCCGTCCAATGGAGAGCTGTGGTGTGATCAAAGGAAATGTGCTTGCTGGAGGTGAAGATAGGGTCGAGCGTGTGTCCGGCAACGTGGGTGGGTGTGTCAACAAGTTGTTTGAGTCCTAGATTGGCCAGGTTGTCCAGAAGGGAGGTGGTGTTGCTGTCGTTTTTCTTTTCCAAATGGAAGTTGAGGTCTCCCACTAGAATGTAGTTTTTGGAGGAGAGGGCATGTGGGCTGATGAAGTCAGTGATGTCTTCACTGAATTGTGTGCGGGGTCCTGGTGGTCTGTAGATGAGGGTGCCTCTGAGTGTGGTCTTGGGGTTGGTGTGGATCTGGAAGTGAAGGTGTTCGGCGGTAGCAAGGTTGTCGTCGGAGGTGGTTGTGATGCGGATGGTGTTCTTGTGGACGATGGCGATGCCTCCTCCTGTTTGGTTGATGCGGTCCTTTCGGATGATCTTATAACCGTCCGGGATGGCTATGGCGATGTCGGTGTTCATCCAGGTTTCTGTACGGAAGGTGACGTCCGGTAAAGTGGTGTCAAGTAGGTTCCAGAGTTCAATGGAGTGTCTGTGGACCGAGCGGGTGTTCAACAGGATGCACTTGAGGTGGTTAGAGTCAGAATTATGTCCGGAGTTAGTGGATTTGGTGTGGGTCCTGATGCAGTCGAATTTGCAGGAGTGGCAGGTGAAGGGTCCATGGGTGTGTCCTGGGACAGCTTGGTAGCATTGTGGTGTGCGGCCGGGGTTAAGTGCTGAGAGGGTTGCGGCGTCGTATGTTCTGCGGGAGGAATGGGATTTGCGGGGAGCAGGGGGTCTGGCGCTGGGCGCGGTCCAGGCGCGGACGGGCGTAGACGGGCCTACCTTTGGCGCACCTTCGGCGCGCATGGGGCGCATCCGCTGCGCGCGAACGCTGCGCGCAAAAGCATCTGTCATAAGAGGATAGTGGAGGGGGGAGGGGCGAGAGAGGAGCAGCTGGGAGGCGGGAGCGTGGTGGAGATCCGGGCAGGGAGGCACAACAACAACAACAAAATGGCAGGCAGCCTAAAGCGAAAAAGGATGCAAATGCGATGCAAATGGCGATGGCACCGGCACAATCAGGGACACATCAAAATCTACAGGCAGCGCAGCACAAATGAAACTCTAGTAACAGCGCACTTTGGCAATCTAGCGCTACGATCTACAAATGAATGCAATAACAATCAAGGCAATCTAGCGCTACGATCTAAAAATGAATTAATAAACAATCAAGGCAATCTGGCGCTATTATTTAAATTTGCAAATTAATCAGGCAATGACAGCAGTCTGGCGGTGATGCGCTACGATACCAGGCTGCAGGCAGGCAGGGCGGGGAGCAGCGTGGGGAGCGACCGCTTCTGTTGGTAACAGGACGGTCACAGCGCTACAGCGGGGGAGCGGGGCTAACAGTATCAGTGGGAGGGAGGAGCAGCTGGGAGGCGGGAGCGGGGTGGAGATCCGGGCAGGGAGGCACAACAACAACAACAAAATGGCAGGCAGCCTAAAGCGAAACAGGATGCAAATGCGATGCAAATGGCGGTGGCACCGGCACAATCAGGCACACATCAAAATCTACAGGCAGCGCAGCACAAATGAAACTCTAGTAACAACGCACTTTGGCAATCTAGCGCTACGATCTACAAATGAATGCAATAACAATCAAGGTAATCTAGCGCTACGATCTAAAAATGAATTAATAAACAATCAAGGCAATCTGGCGCTATTATTTAAATGTGCAAATTAATCAGGCAATGACAGCAGTCTGGCGGTGATGCGCTACGATACCAGGCTGCAGGCAGGCAGGGCGGGGAGCAGCGTGGGGAGCGACCGCTTCTGTTGGTAGCAGGACGGTCGCAGCACTACAGCGGGGGAGCGGGGCTAACAGTATCAGTGGGAGGGAGGAGCAGCTGGGAGGCGGGAGCGGGGTGGAGATCCGGGCAGGGAGGCACAACAACAACAACAAAATGGCAGGCAGCCTAAAGCGAAACAGGATGCAAATGCGATGCAAATGGCGGTGGCACCGGCATTTGCATTGGAGATGTAAATGCATGCTTCAAGTAAGAATAAAGTGACACATTCAAGGCTCAGCAAATATATTAGCACGTGTGCCCAGATTAAGTAATGTTTTGTAATTGTGCTACTAAGATACAGAGTGACACAAAGCAGCAGTATTGATTTACTTTTAAATGTTGATTAGGGCTGTGAAGGTGTCTTTTCTCAGGTGCCAAATCTACTTTGCGCTGTACTGTGTCAAGGGGACGTTACAAGTGGTGGTTCAGCTCAAACATTTGTAAATTTTTGTGCAAATCCCAATTTACTAAGGTAGCCAGCGAGAGAGGATGCATTGATTTCTCCCAGAAACTAACGAATTGCATGTGTGCTACCATGCGCAGCACAGATCCAATGCGTCTGACCCATCTGCGCTTGTCTAAGCTGAGGAATTTTTACTGGAACTGAGGGGCATATTATGAAGAACGGCGTTAAAATTATCGTCGCTTTAGCTGCAGTTTCCTGACGCTAAAGCGGTGATAATTTTAACTCTGTTCTTGATAATATGCCACTATATGCCTTCAGTCCAAATCCTATGCAAAACTGCGCACCATGGCACAGGAATACGCATCACACAAAGCGCCTGTTTGTGTGCAAGAATAGAGGATGGCATGTATAACAGGAAAGCCCATGTAGATAACGTTTTGCGCTGTTTTCCAATATGAGCAATGCAGCAAAATTGAGGCTGCTCTGCATTGCGTGAAATTTTAGTAAGACTGGGCATGGGTGTTCTGTGCGTTATACTGCACATGGGTAAAAACTGATTAAAGAGTAAGAAATATGGGGGGTGCCCCAGTACTAGAAATGATGGTTCGGGATGGGGTGGGTCAGATGCAATGTGAAAGTGCTGAGAGGGATTTGCAATTAAGTGTCCTGCCTCACCAGCAGTGCCACACTCTGATTCAGAACCATTTGAAACCATTCTGAAAACCCGCTTAAAATCTTCTTCCTCCTGAGATCCACCTTTATTCCATCACAACTCCATTTGGATCTCTTACCCTGACTGCAGAAGAGAAAGACATGGAGCGAATGCTTTCTCAGTGCAGCCCTGCTTTCACCACAAGTTAAATGGAAAAACAATTAAATGAATTGTGAGTGAATATTTGGGGTTTTATTGCAATTCGCCCATGTGTCTCTACGCCCAGCCTCGTCACGTGACCAGCCTTAATCGTTTCCAGTCTCTTCCAACCTCTACTAAGGTTTGGTCTTCCTTGCTAGTATATTACACCTGCTACAGGGACGAGCGTTGAACAGGGTATGGAGGTGCTTGGCGTGCAAAGGAAATCCTTTCAAAAGGCATCAACCGGCCTCCCTACTGTATCCTGTATTCAATGCCATGAAGTGTAAGTTGTGCTCCAAAGCAGGGTCAAAGGTCTTTGCTATAGTTGTGTTGAAGCAACGCGATTCAGGCAATCGGGCAAGATGCCAGTCTCTTCAGTCATAAGCAAGACTGCAGCCACATACACACGTTTGCACCTGTGTCCAGCAAACACGGACAAGGTTACGTGCTACGAAACCAGACATGCAGCAATAGAGTGTTATGCAAATTGCAGTAATAAAAAAATATTATGATACAGTAATTATAGATTCAAAAATGATTACTGCTGTCATCTATCTGTAGAAAATGTTGAAAAATACTGTTGGAAAGCAGCACCCTATTCGCAGTCTTGGCCTCAGTAGTCCTGCAATACAATAGGTCTGGCTTCACTGGCATAACCACGCCCTGGATGTGATGATTGCAGCTGCACTATCAGTCTCAAAAATGACACACTGTGACACTGCCGCAACACACTCAGGCTGGATTACAGAAATCATGACCATGGCCGCGCAAGATTGTTCCATATTCAAACTCAACAACCAATCTGCAGTCTTTGATAGGATGTGGGGGAGTTTGTGAAACGGACGCACTGCGAGTTTTGATATTTCTACATTGGCTGTCAATCAGAAAAATGTTTTGATCCATGGCATGGAGTTTAATCCATAAATCAATGTATGGCTCAACAATAAGGTGCCCTAATAGAAGGCTGATACTATGTGCCACAGTGATGCAAATTAGTGGAGGAAATCTAGTAGGGATTCCAAGTACACACAGAGCAAGAGCTTGGATTACATTATCTCTATAATATGCAGCCAAGCGGTGGAAAAGGAACCCATATCATTTAAGAGCATGGAACAAACAATTAAAATTCATACACTACATTAAGGTCCTTCAGGTTTAATCATTTTTATGAAGATATTGTCTATGCACAGGATTACCAGGTTGCTTCAGTGTCCTACTGTCAAAGCACGCAATTATGGCTCCTATCTGATCAGTGCTGCCTGTTGTAGAATGCCAATTGCAAATCATGTAGTAGGCATTAGTCACTTTTATTTAAATTATCTTTTTATTGAAGGTTCCCGGTGTTATAATAATAATATGAAAACAATATCATATTGGCATGTGTCATTCACCCCTAAATAGGCATTCAAATCCTTCTTTTAGTATACACACGTCTATAGTATTGCTGCCCTTTACACAATTCATGTTTTGATGTGTACAGAAACTTGTGTTACGCTTTTCACGATTTTAAGGATGATCCTGTCTTTGCCCCTGTATTTCATCCATTTTTCTCAGCTCTTTCTATGTTTTTGTAGGTATTTTCTAGCTTCATAAAGAAGTACTTCCCAAGGTGTCTAGTACGCTCTTCCTTTTGCTCGGCCGTTGGATTTCTCCAGGTTTGGACTCTAGCTCTTTTTCTTAGGACCAAAGACACAATGAGTGTGTAGTCCCAGACCAGATTTAGGGATGACCTGCAGCACTTTTAACACAGTAGGGATCATTATACAGTAGACATCATGTGCAATTTAATAAATAACTGTCAAGCAATAGCCTTCCCATAATTTTGAAAAGCTTTCGTAGCACTAATCCAAACTGGTCCAAGGGAACCACTGTATGGACTACCCCCTCTGTAGCATTACCCGTTGCTGTTCCAAGGACATTAGTGTCAAACTGAAAAATGACAGCAGGCAACAGGATTTACATTTGGCACAATCTTTGCTTGAGTTAGGTAGAGCAGTTATGAGTGTTTTTCCCAATTATAAGGGGATGCGTACGATTTCAATGGCTTCACTGTACAACGTTACTGTAGAGGTGAGTATTGTCCACAATGATGACAGGACAACAGGTCGATTAATTACCACTCTTTATTAACAAATGGCACTATCACAGAGAGCGACGAGCTGGCTGCTGTTCAGTCCCGCTCCAGCACCCGATCTGGCGCACTTCGCGCGCGACCCAAAATGACCGCCGTTCATGCTACGTGGTGACGTAGCGTGAACGCTAGAATGCCAACTCTACATATCTCCCCGTTTTTGTATCACATGAATAAAGCAGTCTTGGGGCATCACTGTCCATCACCCATCTCATAGTCCCGGAACCTGGAAGGTCCCACAATCACTCGCCCACCCCTTGTGCATCTTACCAGGGTGGACATCAATTCTCTCCCGCTGGCCATTGTGGACCCCTTCGCTCTACCTTCTTTTTTTTTTTTTTTAATTTTTGAAAACCTTTATCGCACAATTTAGTCAAACAAATACGGGCCTACAACCATCCGGCCGGCCTCGGCATCATTTGAATCACAGTAGCAAGCTATTGGGCGACCCGGCATCATATCAACACAAAGCAAGATTAAACTGGGTTACACTGGAAATATTTGCGCCACCGAGAAGTAGGAGAAGTGAAGGTTTAATTTTAAAGTTTTTAAGTATGTCCAAAATAGTAGAAACAAGGAAGGATCAGAGGCAAAATAAATCGTCTAGGACATAAGTGGGCAACTTTCAGCAACGACAATCAGCAAACAGTATCAGCTAAGCAATAGGCCGCAGATGAATAGCACAGGAGAGATAGTGAGCAAACATTACGACATACGGCAGCCACTACCCACATCACATCGATCTACCCAATGACCCAGGGAAAAAGAAGAAGAAAAGAATAGAAGAAGAAGAAGAAAAAATTAAGGCCCATAGGAACTGAAACGGACAAAAGAAAACCCACCCCCACCTCCCCCCACCCTACACGCATGCAGAGGCTACGGCCTACCCCCCCCTAGCAGTGTGTCTGTCGCCCAGAAAGAGTACCCGAAATACAGAAGAAGAAGAAAGAAGGAAAAGAAATCACAGAAGACCGGAGGAGGGCCAGATAAAATGAACAAACAATCAACGTATTCACCCTCGGCCACCCCTCCCCGGACCCCAACCCGACACCTTACCAACGTTCACCTCCCCAGCTGTCCATTTTAATCACCAGCAATGTCCGCAGCAGAACGCAATAAAGAAAGAGAAAACATCCTCAGCCTTGTCCCTATCGATCCAGCCAGTCAATGAGGTCCAGTCGAGCAGCAGCCATCTTAGACGGGAATCGCAAATGTAAGGACCATAGCCGAGCCGAACACCATCTACAGAGGTCTGTCCAACGCAAAGCCAAACAGTCAAAAGCTACCCAGTAAAGGTGGAAACACAGCAGCAGTACCTGAAAGTCGACCGGCCAGGACCATAGCAGCAATCCCATGATGAAACAAAGGGACCCACCGGGGGGCCACAAAGTAAACACAAAGCATGGCGTCCACAAAGAAACCTCCAGCCGACGGATAGGATCTAGATTCCCACAACTCATCACATCCTGAATGGGTAGCGCGGCGGCCACTATTTCCTGAGTCTCCAGTGCCTCCACATACGTCTGGGTAGACTGGCAACCGCCGTCGAGCACAGGGTGTGGCAAGGCGCACAGAGCATGATGAGCAGCACGGCCAAGCGGGGGCTCAGCGGGCACTACAGTATCCAGTCGGCCCTCCAGGTCCTGAGCATTTGCACGCATAGAAGCTCGCAGGTCACTCAGGGCGCCCAGAACAGCAGCAATCCCAAGGGGTTCCTCAGCAGCAGTTTCATGCACCCAGAGAGCGCCGCCATGTTGCCGTCCTCGAAAATGTCCACCGGTGCCCATCGCAAAAACAGAGCGCCAGTAGTAGATCCACGAAGCACAGCCGCCGCGGGGTTGACAACCGCAAATCTGTCCCTGGCCACCACGACCCGGTTACAATGCAGCATGCACCGCAATGAGCACCCCGATCAGTCCTCCGGGGTCGGCAGTCCCAAGTGCTGAGCGCTCGGTGAAAGATGGCACCCACCGTAGCGCTAAAGAACAGTAAGGCTCCCAGTGCCGGCCACAAGTCAATTGGGAGATACAATGAAGCGCCGGCAACATAGCATGAAGCGAGCGTGGAGGTGCGCAGGGCCGGGCGGCACACTGTAGCAAGAAAATAATTGCAACAGTAACTAGCTAGCCGCCGGTCCCTCCCGCTGCAAGTGTCCGCTGTTGTCGAGTTCTGGGACAGCCGTCTCCGGGAACAAAGACCCGGTCGCTCACGCGCCGCGCTGGAACGAAAATAGGGACGTATCGCCGGTTCTGCCGCAAGATATACAGCGGGGAGCACACCATCGGAATCAGGATCGCCACCCGGTTCCGAAACGCCGACGCTTTATCAGGATGGATGTCAGGATCAGCGGCGTTTCGGAAGGAAAGTGGGCGGGTCGGCGGAGCCGAGGAGTCAGGCGGACATCATGGTTGCAGGCTAGGCTCCTCCTCCTCGCTCTACCTTCTTGGGTACACGGACTCTCTCTGCAAGATGACTCTCTCCTCTCTCGACTCTGTGTCTCTGCTCGGGGAGTTTCACTGCCACCTTGCTCCAACCCTGGGTCCGCACCTTCCATGTCTCCTTCCTGGGTGAGCTCATTCTCTGTTGTGCTCTGGTCTGTCGCTCCCTGTTCCCGATCTTCAGGAGCCCATTGTATGATCTTGTTGCATCGAGCCATGCGATCCTGGAACCACACATTTCCATCACTAAGCAGCGTTGCTCGATCCTAAACCTCTTTGACTGGGAGGGGCCGGCTGTATTTGCTGTCTCCCTTTTTCTGCAACACTGCCAGCTTGACCCTCACCCATTCTCCTTCTTCCAATGACGTGTCCTTTACATTTTTCCTTTTGTTATAATGTTCAGTATATATGGCTTGAGCTTGTTCCAAATTTCTCTGTACTACAGCCCGAGACCATTTGCTAGTAACTGTCCTTTCCTTCCATGCCAAATTGTCTTTAGTAAAGGGATCTCTGCTTCTGAGAATCTGGAAGGGGCTGTACCCCGTACTGGTGGGCGTGATGCGGTAGGCCCAAATCATGTGTAAAATCTCTTTTTCCCAGTCCTTCCCTATCATGATGGCTGCCTGGATGGACCCCATTAGTACTCTATTAAATCGTTTCACTTGTCCATTCCCCGCGGGGTGATATATGGACGTGTGTTTGGTGATGATCCCATTCCTCTCCATGTATTTAAGCCATTTTTCTGATGTGAATTTAGGACCATTATCGCTCAATATGCACTTTGAAATGCCTTCCCTGAGAAAGGTCGCCGTGAGGAACCTAAGTATGGTTTCCGTATCCATCTCCTCTTGGACATGAACTTCAGGCCATTTTGAGTATCTGTCTACTAGGACACATAGGTATATTGGGGTTCCTTGTTCGTCCAGTATAGGTCCCAGTATGTCATTTGAGAGTTCCTCCCATGGATTCTTCGGGGCAGCAAATTTTTTTAAGGCAGGCCTCAACGGTGTCATGGTTTTGTCTGCACGCTGGCATTGGTCGCACTCTCTTACATGTCGTTCAGTGTGTATGTCCAGGCCAGGCCACCAGTAGCCTTGTTTGGCCCTCAGTTTAGTTTTTCCAATACCTAGATGACCCTCATGCAGTATTGCCAGTAGCCTCGGGATTAGCCCCTCCGGGGGTACCACCTTATCCCCTCTGTATAAAAACACACCCTTGTCATCCAGGGACAGTTCCTCTCTTACTTCATAACACTTCCTCAGGTTTTCATTTAAATGCTTACTATGGGGCCATCCTCCGACTACGTGTCCTATAACCTCTTGGATGTTCCTGTCCGCCTTGTACGCATCCTTCCATTCTTGATTGCTTATGACCTTCTCCGGGTCTTCCATCAATGCCACCATCTCCTCACACGCTTCCTTCTCTTCCTCTGCTTTTTCCATTGCTGCAGCCCTGCTCAGGTAATCAGCCACCTTGTTCCTGATGCCCGGGATGTATTCCACATCGTATCGATACTCCAACTGTTTGAGGGTCATTTTTGCAATTCTGGGAGTGGCGCTCGTATGTCCGTTAGACGTGAGAACTCTCACCAACGGTTTGTGGTCCGTTTTAAGTTGGAACATCGTGCCCCACAAGAACTGACAAAATCTGCCTAGGGCCCACACTACTGCAAGCATTTCCTTTTCGATGACGCTAAACTTCTTTTCAGTGTCTGTCAGGGCTCTGGATGTGAAGCTTAATGTCTCCATCAATCCTCCACCCCTGTCTTGCATTAGGACTGCTCCCAGCCCCTTGTCGCTGGCATCCGTTGTCAACACTGTTTGACCCTGTGGATCGTACCCCTGGAGGGGTATGGCCTGGACAACATCCCTTTTGATACATTCAAACTCCTTCTGCGTCTCTTCTGTCCATGCGAATGCCGTTTTCTCTCTTGTTAGCTGCCTCATGTGGTGGGTCTTGGTGGCGAAGTGTTGTACGAACTTGCTGTAATATTCAGCCATCCCTAGAAAGGACCTAACTTCTTCCTTGCTGGGGGGGGGGGTGGAGCAACACATATTGCTCTCACATTCCCCTTCTTTGGTGTGATACCCTGTTCACCAATTTCATGTCCCAGATAGGTGACAGAGGCCATCCCTAGACGGCACTTCTCCCACTCTGCAGTCAGTCCTTTATTCTCCAGCACATTCAGTACCCTGGACAATTTGGTATCGTGGTCTTGTTGGTCCGGACCCATCACCAGGATATCATCTTGGAAGTATTGGATCCCTTCCACGTCTATGAAGAGGCGGTGCATGAGTTTCTGGAAGACGGCCGCTGCTGAGGCCAGGCCAAAAGGCATTCTGCAGAATTGGTAACACCCGAAGGGAGTTATGAATGACGTCAGCTTTTTTTTCCCTTAGTTTTCGCCAGCATTTCCTCGATGCGGGGTAACGGGAACTTTTCCACCACAATGCTTTGGTTTAGTTCACGCAGGTCGATGCACAACCGAAACTTGCCGTTAGGCTTCATTACCACCACCAGGGGCGCAAGACACTCCGCACACTTGATGGGCTCTATTACCCATTTCCTTTCCAGCTCTCTTAGTTTCCGTTGCACTCCTTCCCTCACTGCGATCGGCACATTCCTCACTTTGTGTGATACCGGCGTGGCATCCATCTTGAGGACGATCTTGTGAGAGAATTTTTCCAATTTCCCAACCTTTCTGCCGAACACCTTTGGGAAGTCTCTTTTCCATTTTTCTAGGTCTGGCCATTGTTCCGGTGCCGTTATCAGTACCTGTACCGCTCCGCCGGGGTCCAGCTTGATGCCTAAGTCTCCTTGATCCATCCAGCCTAGGACCGATGGGCCCTTTTCTGCTACATATAATTTACAAGCAGCACTGCGTACCCTGAACTCGAATTTCAACGGCCTAAACCCCACCATTGGGATGCGATCTCCAAGGTACGTGACCGGTCTGATGTCTGGTGGTTCCAACTGCTGACCCAGATGAGGCGTGAATTTCTCAATCCATACTGCTCTTTGGACTATCGTTTATGGTGATCCTGAGTCCTCCACGATGCTTATCATCACACCGCCTATTAGCATGTCAAGTCACGGTTTATTCGACCTCCTGGAGTCCATACTTAGAACTTGATCCTCAATACATAGCACCTCGTCCTCTTGCTCTTGACATCTTCCTTCTATGCCTTCTTGGTCTTGGTCCACATACTTCACCGTGTTGCGGCCTGCTTTTCTCCAGCATACCTTTTCGTAATGCCCCATTATGCCACAAAACATGCACTTGGCATGGAAATCTGGGCATCTCTTGTCGTGTGCTTCATGAGCTGAACTGCCACAGCGGTAGCAGGGATTCTTAACTCCCTTTGTCTGCTTCCCTTGTTGTTCCGGCTTCCCCGGTCACCTGTTGGGTCCTCTGTAAGCCGCACCCATGTTCTTATTCCCTCCTTTGGGTTCTTCTTCATCTATCTAATTTACTATTGGCCTCGCTGCTGGTTCTCTTTTAGCTGTGTCTGCACATCTCCCTGCCAATTCCGCCTTCTTCACTATGGTGATCACTTCTTTCAACGAGGCATCTCCGCTCGCCCATAGTTTGTCTTGTACCATTTTATTTGTTGTGTGCATCACAATTTGGTCCTTGATGAACTCATCATGGAGTGCGCCGTATTTGCATGATGTCGCTAACTTTTTTAACGCCGCCACATACTCGTCGATAGATTTTCCCATTTCTTTCTTCCGCTGCCGAAAGTTGTAGCGGTCTATTGACACGCACACTGCCGGCCGGTAGTGCTCGTTAAGTTCTTCGATCGCATGAGCAAAGACGTCGTCATCTTTATCTTGCCGAGGTTTGGGTACTAGGTTCTTAAATACCCTGATCCTTTCCGGGCCTAGGTTGTGCAGTAAAATCCTCCTTTTCCTTGTACTTGTGAACGCCTCCTCATTTTCGTCTTCCAGGACCACAATGTAATTTTGTATGTACTCTTTCCAATCAACCCACTTCATCAGGGGTTCTCCCGACTTTGGCAGGAATGGTATCAGAGCCGTCGCTGAGAATGCCTGCGCGCACATGGCTTCACGCTTTTCCGGCACTGTGTTCAGGCTCTTGGGGCTGCCTGGTGCACTGTTCTCCTCTCCCTGTTCTAAGTGGAGTTGGGGACTTCCTGCGTCTACTCTGTCACTGCCCCTTGATTCCGCCAGTGCTCCTGCTCTATAGGGTTCTTCCCTCACGGTATGGCCCCCTTGTGCACTTCCTGGCTCCAGTTGGGACTGGGTTGGCTGTCTTCCTACTGCCTCACCCTTCCTGGGTATGCATATTCCACCCTCTAAATACTGGTTGCGTGGTGATCCGGTACCTGGATTCTTTGATCCTTATCATAGGAGTCGGTGCCCCGCCGCTTCTGCCGTGCTCTCTGTGGTCGCCTGGCCACCTCCTGTGGCCTGTCTTGTAGTGCTGTCTGGCTGTCTTCTCCTGTCATTGCTGTGGGTACCTTTTCCCAATTTCTTCGTTTTGTTTTTCTTTGGGCCCCAGCCGCGTCGCCACTGTAGAGGTGAGTATTGTCCTCAATGATGACAGGACAACAGGTCGATTAAATACCACTCTTTATTAACAAATGGCACTTTCACAGAGAGCTCCGAGCTGCCTGTCGTTCAGTCCCGCTCCGGCGCGCTTCGCGCGTGACGCAAAATGGCCGCTGTTCACGCTACGTGGTGACGTAGCGTGAACGCTAGAATGCCAACTCTACAGTTACTATACTCAGGGTGACTGGAAATATGTGACAGGGAGCACCAAATTGTGCGTTAGGGTTCACTAAATTATGTGGCAAGAAAAGGCAAATTATACTGCATAATGTGGCACGTTTTTGATAGTATTACATCATTATTTTGTAATTTGTCCACATGGAAATACTACCTGGGCAACGATTCCACCTTTTTTAGTGCCAATTTGAAAACCAACACAAGATAGCAATGTTTTTAAAGCATGTGGTTAACCTCAGGAAAAGGATGGTAATTCAGGTCTCAGTTTACATGGGGCCAAAGAGTAAGTTTGTAGTATTGATAAATTTAAGAACCTTTTGATCCCAGTTTCTTAGTGCTATTTCTTTTAACAGCCTTTCTATTTTTAATGGCTTTCCTACGTAATACATAATTAATTGAATTTAATGGTGTATATTAGGTATCTCTTTTTGAATATTTATATGTTTTTTACATGTGATTTAATGATTGTATGAAATAGCAATTGAATAAAGTTGTACTTGACTTGACAACCAACACATAAATAAGCAACTGAAAGATGACTGGTTAACCTTGGCAAAGGGTCTTCCAATGTGTGTAAACACATATCTCCAACTTGTTTAGTAAATTTTTATCCATTTGAGCTAGGACACAGTTCTGCAGGTTTTGAACGGTATAATGGAATATGTGGCAAATATGGCCAATCATTATTTATGTGAAAAAAAGCCACGGTGGCAGAGTCGCATAATTCCAGTAGCCTTAACTATACTTCAGGGAGACCATGGACAGATATTGAGATCCTAAAATGATCCAAAACCTCCTCTTAGAAAAAAAAAACATGTCTGTGTCTTACCCACACGGAGAAAGCCCCTCCCCCTCCCCCCCACCAGCTCTGTGCTTTCCCAAACACAATGCTGTAATTAAATCCCAGTTACATGCCAGTACATATCTGGGGGCATATACCTCATATTTCCTGTAGTAACTGGCTAAAACGCCAACATAAGCTTCCTTTGGCAGTCCACTCTTAGAGAAGTCAAGTAACCTGACTTCATGAGGAGGTCGTAGCATCACAGCACAATGAGCTGCTCCTAATATGTATCACAGCAAATGCATAAGCATTTGTTAAAGGTGATCATGACATTCATGATATTCTTGTAACTACCAGAAATATATTTTAAAGAGCCTAAACATACAGGGGTGCAGAACCTAAACCAGCGTATTTAGGGACAGATATACTAACATTTTGTCCCGTGTATGCATCATAGAAATGACTCAAAACGGCACTAAATGTTCACTTGGGTTTTCTTCCTAGCACCAAAGTTCATTTGCACTTGAAATTAGCCCTAAAATGATCAATAGTCGGGCTAGCGCTGCTTTGCATAAAAGGGTGTTCCACGGGTAGTACAAGGCATTCATATACAACCACCCATGGTTTTTGATGCAAAGACCTGTCTACGAGCACAGGGCCGGCCTCTTCTCTATTCAAAAGACCATCCTAGCATGTAATCTCTTTATGACCTGTTGTTGATGTTCATAAGATATGCATTCATTTTCTGGCTTATTTGCTTTGTAGCCGCATGCATGTCTGACTTCTGTAACTGAGGCTTGCTCTAAAAATACTGTCAACCTGCAATGCCGTTTTCTCTTGTCTAGCCATATGGTACCAAACTGTTATTTACTTTATACATTTGCCACTAATTATTATATTTCCCCGTTATCAGTAATCCATGGTAGGCAATATTTGTGCCACTGATCCTGGCGCTCTCTTCAAAGCACTCAGGTAAGGGTCGGTGAAAGCAATGCTAGAGTAGAATGTCATTTCTCTCCTTTCTATTGTTATTTTTTACCAGGCTTTATAAATTTCCACATAATAGAAGTTTCCCGCACAAGTTGTTTGGTCACATTTTAATGGTCTGGCTTGACAGCGCAGCTGTCACCAGACAAATATATGACCATCACTAGAGAGTGGCTTTAGATCCGCCAACATGTTGAGAAGCAGAAGTACATGTTTTCATTGGCCAGAAGTTGTGCGCTTACACAAAAAAAGTGATTGCCCTCCACAGCTGTGATCATTTTAGTTTAATTATCTAGATGCCTGAGCTTGAACGCTCAGTGGCACACAAGATATTGTAATGCCTCTAAAGTGGCTTAGATAACTAGATTATTATGGTGTTTTTTTCTTGCAGCAGAACAAATGGTAGGAGGGCAGTCATTAACCTACATTGATGTTTAGGTCTGGCTTGACAATGCAGCTGTCACCTGACCTTTTAGTTTTGCGGGGAATGAGATTTTGATATCAATTTATGATTATGATCAATTTAATAATTTATCTCATTCGTCATTTTTGGACCGTTTTTATCTGTCATTGAGTAAAAGACAACCCCACATAGGTTAGACAAACCCCATTAACTGACGCCACTCTGAAGAACCACTTACAACTGATAAAGTTTTAAGAGTTTATATAAAGTTAATTTGAATGCGATACAATCCACTCAGGATAAAATCTCAAAGTATACAAAATACAAAATCAGTTACAATATCAGCCGCTTAAGCTTCGGTGTGAAGTGGTTCCTTCTGCGTCATCTGCAGTAAGATAAAAATCATCAAGTTAATCTGTCCCTACTCTATACTACGTGATAACCCTACTTCGCAAGTTTCTTCCCTAAAAAGGTGTCAGCAGTTTGACTCCCAAAGAAGTTCAAACTCTCTTAGCCTCTAAAGGAAATCTTAAGTTTCAGAAGCAGTACCCTATCTGCCTACCCATCCGCTCTCTCTAAGGGTCCTCGGCCTACTGCTCCCTTGCGCTCTGATGTCTCAGCGCATCTGCTCAAGGCATCTACCCTTCGCCCTTGCTCTGAGCAATTCTTCTCGCTGTTCCTAATCTCCCAATTGCTACCTCCTCCCCGGGGTGCTGTCCCTAAAATACACAATCATCGTGTGGGTGGGACGCCCCTTGACGCCCACCACGGACTTCCCCCGATGATGTCAACTTCCTGCTTCTTCCATTGGTCCATTCCTTCCGTCGTCCGTTAAGTTGACCCTTCTCTTTAGATGTCATCTTCATCATCTCATCGTCGACTTTTATTGACTCTTTCAGATCGCATGTCATAGGAACTTAGACAAGGCTTTAACTTATCTGTACAACTTCTTAACCTTCTAGATCCTGTGAATGGTCTTGTCAAAACATAGTCCACCTCAAAAGTGTCTCTCCTCACGTTCGAGCAATAAGCTCCGTCCGGCATTGTCACCTTAAATCTAACAAGTGCTAGACTTCTTGGCTCTCACGTCCACATCAAACTATTTACGACTTTTACAAGCCCACTAAATTACATACATTTGACTATGCTCCTTCGAACTCTTGGTCAGTCAGGTTACAAACACAAATGACCTAAACTCTTCCAGCATTCCTACAGAAATCCTCTACACAGTATAACCTTTGGCATACATTTATATATTCGTATTTTAGCAAAAAGCCCTAGTTATACTTAAATACGTTCTACATCAAATATATGTAATACATAGAATACGACTGCATAGAATATAACTTATGCATTTTCCTTGGTTACATTGTCACGTACGTTCTCTACATTTATTCCACGTTATATTCCTCCACGTTACATTTCTCGCCGCTTCTCCAATTTAAAGTTACACACGTATACGAATTCTACTGTGCACGTTCTACATTTCGTAAACACTTCTACACATTCCTATATTTACCCATCATGTATACGGGCCTTCTAAATCTAATGCATTTTTAACATGTGAATACATTTACATTTCCTATACCATATTATCACATTAGTTGGCTTTTATGCTATAATTGTCAACTTTACATTACGATATGCATTTCATTCCTACGTTTATAACATATACGTCTAAATATGGCTACGATATACTCGACATTCAAATTGCGCTCTCTCAGTTCCCCCCTTTGATGACTTTTAGGAGTCATCACTACAAGCAATTTGAATACATCTTTTTATACAGAACTCGTTACATCAGTTCCTCTTTTTATCGACTCAAGTGTTCTCAAACTCTTATACTGTTGATCTTGTAGAACAGCTAGTGTCCTTTCCTGGTCTCTCATCGATCTTTGTAACTTGTTCGACCTATACCACTTATACAATTTTACTAATCCTAATAATGTAATTATACAAATTAATACTATTAATACAGGCTTTAAAATATACCAAACTATACTTTTGCCAAGATTAGCAAACCAACTTCCAACCTTTCCCACTCCATTTCCTACTTTTTCCCAAACATTTACTTTTGATAAATCTTCAATTTCTTGATGAATCTGTGTAATGTTCCGTATGACTTTCTCAAGTGGTTTTGAATTATCAGGAATATAAGTACAACATTCCTGAACTTTCAAAGCTTTACAAACTCCGCCTTCCTTTGCTAATATCACATCTAAAGCAAGTCTGTTCTGTAAAACCATTGCTCTAATCGACTGCATCTCCCCTTCTACTAGCATTAATGACCTTGCAGTACTGGCAGACAATCTATCCACGACTGTCGCCAACCTTCTAATCTTAACATCGTTAAGAATCAAACCTAACAATGGAAACATCGCTCCAAATACATCTCCTACTACTTCTGCATCTCCTACTTCCCTTTTCGTTCTCCTCGAAGCCTTTCCTTCTATGATCGCTAAATCCTTTGCATGATATATTTTGGGGAAGACAATTGCCAAGTAACACGAACCATACCAATTGTCAGGCAGTTTTACATAGGCATTTCTCCCACATACAAAATACACATTCGGAATAGCTTGCATCCCTTTCATAAAATCTTTCGTGTAGTACTCTAGTTTAAAAGAGTGCTCGCAACTAACTTCACCTACAAATTCACTCTCATAATACGTTTTGCTTCGAGCTAAACATAACTTCCCTTTCTGCGTTCTATCCAATGCTATTGGACCATTGCTACCTTTCTTTTTATGTGCCTTCTCTTCTTCTGTCCAGTCTATTTTCCATTGCCCTGACATTTTTAGAATCTTCTGCCGTCTGCATCGGTCATCTACTTGTGCTATAAACCTTTTCTCTACTTCTGATACTTTGCAAGTCAGATTATTTCTACGTGCATATGATGTATCTAATGTGTCCCAAGGAAGAAAGAATTTAGCTAATCTATCCTCCTTTTTGTAATAGTCCCACTTATTCATTTGCTTATAATTCGGAACTTCAGGCAGTACCGAATCATAATTTGAAAAGTAGTACTCAAATCCTTCTCTACCATAAAATATACTAAGCAGTAAACTACATGTTATCCCATAAGTCAATGGGAGATGGTGATATCTAATGCCTTCGTCTACAGAAGCCGGCAATTGCATACAAACGTAGCAATCTTTGGCCTCCATGGCATCGATATATTCGTACAATAATTTGGCATATGCGTTTGACCTAAAGTTTCCCTGTGACTCGTCTATGTGTAATCTACGAGCTTCATCTGCAAGTAACGCCATTTCACGTATAACAGTGCTCTCCTCCTTCTTTCCCACAAGAGCAGGTTTCAAAGTCGTTACAATTTTTACATTCGCCATTCTTTTATCATTCTCATGTCCTGTCATGTAAGATATCGTTACTACTATGATTATGAGGAATATCACTATTGCTATAAGTGTACCTACTATACATCTAGCTTTTCTGTTTGGGTTGCCGTTCTCCATGTTGTCAAACAGCGTACCTCGTTCTCTAGCGAAAATTCTTTTTCCAGTCTTTGGTTGCTTATTTGCTTTCACAGTCTTTAAAGTGCTTTTTATCAACAGGTATCTTTTTCACCACAATGTCTTTTTCTCTTCTCAGCAGCAGACAACCCTAGCCCTTCTCCGTCCTCTAAATGTAATCCCTAATTTTATTCTTCTTTCCACTCGGCGCTAGGTTATCTTCTTCTTTATAACATACGTACAAAAGTCTTTTATGCATCAACAATTATTTTCGGACCTGCAGCTTTCACAACAATTATTAACAGTTCAAAGCGAATAACTTTTTCTTCTTCTTCTGTCATTTGCTGACCAGCTGTTGGAAACTGTAATCTTTTTAGCACTAGATCTTGAATTTTACTCAAACGTGGGGGTATGGGAAGTGTGAAAGTCAGTAACCCCTCAGTCTCGAGTCCAGGCGCCAACATCCATATCTCCACTGCCACAAATGGATCGAGATCGATTACTTTCACACTCTTCACTCTCCCAGATTTCTGTCCCCAATACATCTGCTAGATAAGTCCACTCTGGGGTGGCGTACCTTCTGCAGGGCACACGTACCCTTCTCGATCTTCGTGGACTCTCAGTTCCTGAATCTGTCGTCTCTTCCTCCTGATCCGATCCTTCAGCGATCGGGGCAAGAGTTCTTTCCTTCTTCCTTTCCGAACTTGGCCTTTTCCTTCTCTCCGGCCAACTGGCTTCGTTACTTTTCGTCTTTCCGCTCCTTGTTCCAGGACCCGTCTCTTGGTCACTCTCAGTTTGCTCGATATCTGTGTCGGACTCCCAATTACTTTCTTCTCCTGAGGCGACTTCGGTCCCACTGGTGTCCTGACCTTCGTCGTCCTGTTCCAACACAGTTTCAGTTTCTTCGATCACCTCCACAGCTTGGCTTTCCCCCTCTATGGCTTCTCCGCTTCCCGCCGGATTCTCATCCGAGAGAGGAGCTGTTTCTTCTGGAGGTGTTGGCACTCTTCGGGTGTGTGAGGCATGTATCCAGTTTGGCAGACCTCCACACTTCACTGCGGTATTCGTTACAAGTATGACTTGAAACGGTCCTCGCCAACGCACGTCTAAGCAGTTCTTCCTGACATGCTTCTTCACCAGGACCCAGTCTCCTGGACTCAAGTCATGGCACAGGTCTTGTACTGACGGAACCTCTGCAGCCTGGACCTGGAGGGACACAGAATTAACGGCATCAGATAGTCCCTTGCAGTAGTCCAAGATCAAATCGTCTGTGATGTTCACTAGCGCTGCAGTCGGAACCGATGGCAATCTCATAGCTCTCCCCATTAGCACTTCGTGTGGAGAGAGGCCTGTTCTTCTATCAGGTGTGCTACGTATGCTCATAAGAACTACTGGAAGTGCGTCTGGCCAACTCAGGGATGTCGATGAACAAACTTTAGCCAGTCTGGACTTGATAGTACTGTTAATTTGCTCTACAATCCCTGAAGCTTCTGGTCGATAGCTGCAGTGTAACTTCTGATCGATATTCAAAGCTGAACACAGCATCTTCACCACTTCGCTATTAAAATGAGTTCCTCTGTCCGATTCCAAAGAGGATGGCACCCCAAACCTCGGTATCAACTCTCTAAGTAACAATTTTGCTACTGTAAGTGTATCGCACCTACGTGTAGGGTAAGCCTCAACCCATCTAGAAAATATGCAGACAATCACTAAAACGTATCTGAGTCTGTTGCATGGAGGCATTTCTATGAAGTCAATCTGCATCCTATTGAAAGGCCCCCCAGACCTTCCTATGTGACTCAAGGTAACTGGTGTTCTCTTTCCCACATTTAGTTGCTGACAGATCGTACATCGCTGACACACTGCTTCTGCCGCTACTCTAAACTTAGGATTGAACCACGTTTGTCTGAATACTCTCACCATAGCATCTCTTCCTATGTGTGCTGATCCATGCAATTTCCTTGCCATTGGACTAATGAGTTCATTTGGTAAAACTGCCCTTCCGTCGGCAGAAACCCAAAAGTTCATCTCACTTTTCCCGCAACCTGCTGTTTCCCAGCTCCTTTTCTCCTCATCTGGTGCATTTTCCTGTACTGCTCTCAATTCATCCCATGTATCTACAGTATCTAGTAACATAGTCAATTCAGTTCTTTCCTGGATTCCCCCCACTTTTGCATCAGTGTGAGAATATCCCTGCTCTGCGCAGTAACGCGCTACTTCATCTGCGTATCTGTTTCCAAGTGATACAAAATCCAAATTTTTTGTATGCGCTACACATTTGACCACGGCTATGGCCATAGGTTTTTGCAAAGCCTCTAACAGTAGTTTCACGAATTCTCCATTCCTAATGGGAGAACCCGAGGAGGTCATGTAACCTCTTTGAGACCATAACTGCCCATAATCGTGAACTACCCCGAAACCATACTGGCTATCGGTGTATATGGTGACTCGAAGTCTGTCGCCCGCTAAGCAAGCGCGAGTCAAAGCCACAATTTCAGCTACCTGTGCGGAGTGTACTCCTTCCAGGCAAGCGGCTTCTATAACTCTGGTAATCGTACATACTGCATAAGCTGCTCTCAGCTGACCGACATCGCTTCTTACGCATGAACCATCGACGAAGAAAATTTCGTCTGGGTCTGTCAATGGCTCATCTACGATATCAGGTCTTGGTTTGGTACATAGTTCAGTCACATCGAGGCAGTCATGATCTGTACAGTTTGCATCGTCCACTTCATTCGGAAGTGGCATCAAAGTTGCAGGATTCAAGACAGAGCATCTCTTTAGGGTCACATTCTCGGCAGCCAGTATGACTTGCTCGTAGCGTGTGAGCCTGCTATTCGTCAGATGCTGAGTCTTCGTCCTGGTCATTAACAGTTCTACAGAATGTGGTACATACACTTCTAACTGATGACCCATAACTACGCTTTCAGATCGTTCAATGCTGACACCCGTTGCAGCTACGGATTTGAGACATCCGGGCAACGCTGCGGCTACTGGATCTAATGTAGCCGAAAAGTACGCCACTGGCCTGCGCGCATCTCCATGGACCTGAGCTAATACTGCTAAAGCGCATCCCTCTCTTTCGCAGCAGTAAAGCAAAAATAGTTTGGTGTAATCTGGCATTCCTAAAGCCGGGGCACGACATAAGTCCTCCCTCAGCTCTAAAAACGCCATCAAACACTCTTTGTCCCATGGTACCGGATCACTTACTCCTTTGTGCGTCAGTTGCAATAATGGTTTGGCCTTCAGTGAAAAGTTTGCTATCCACTGTCGACAATAACCAACCATGCCTAGAAACATCCTGACTTCTCTTTGTGTCGTAGGCGCGTTCATTTTCATAATCGCCTCTATTCTGTCTGGAGACACCTTCCGCTTTCCCTTTTCAATCCTATGGCCCAAGTATTGCACCTCAGTCTTACAATATTGCAATTTACTTGGAGACACCTTGTGTCCGTTCTCGGCCAAGTGATTTAACAAGGTGATGGTGTCTTCTCTGCAAGCTTCCTCAGTTTCTGACGCAACTAGGAGGTCGTCTATGTACTGGACCAGAACTGACTTCTTGGGCAGTACTAGACTCTCAAGATTTCGTTTCAATAACTGGTTGAAGATCGACGGGCTTTCTGTATACCCCTGAGGGATACGACACCATGTTAAGACGCGATCTTCCAGCTTGAAAGCGAAAAGATACTGGCTCTCTTCGTCTAACGGTATCGAAAAGAAAGCCTGGCACAGATCTATCACGGTAAACCATTCAGCTTGGAACGGTATCTGAAATAATATCACTGATGGATTCGGTACCACTGGACAACATGAGACAACAATGTTATTAATCTTTCGAAGATCCTGCACTATTCTGTATTTTCCACTAGGTTTCTGCAAACCCATGATCGGGGAGTTACATGGACTACCCACGATCTCCTTCAGTATTCCCTGCTTAATCATGGATTCGATCACAGGCTTTATTCCTGCAATCGTCTCTGGCGTTAGCTTATACTGTGGTGTTCTTGGATACTCAGCATGGGGTCTTACCAAGATTTTTACCGGGTCTACTCCTTTGATCAATCCTATTTCTTCTCCAGTAAAATCCCATACCTCAGCTGAGACTTTCTCTCTCAAGTCCTGCGGAAGCTCCTCCACTGTTAAGGTAGGATATAGTTCCACACACTCCCTTGAGTTTACAACTTTAAAATCTGCATCCTCATCATTAGTCTGCACTTCTACTCCTTCTGGTGTGCAATGTATCGTGCAATTCAGTTTGCACAGCAAATCTCTCCCTAGTAAGCACACAGGACTAGAATCGCAGATCACGAACTGATGTTCGTCACTGTAATTCCCTATCCTCACCGACACTGGTTCGGTCAAGGGATTTGTCATCCTTTTGTTCGCGACTCCTACCACCTGTACCGTTTCTCCTGATATTGGCAGACCCGGGACGACCGGAGATCTCAACGTGGATCGAGTGGCCCCCGTATCCACCAAAAAGGTTGTAGGACATCCCGCTATTTCAGCCTCTACGTATGGTCCTCTCTGATCTACCTCCAAAGCGGCTCCTAGAGTACAATCTTCCTCCCTATTCGCCCGCTGCCCTGTAAGAGGATCAACATAGTAGCATTCCTCTCCTCCTACAAACAATGGCATCTGTCTGTAGGTTTTCCCTCCGTTTGAGATGCGAGGTGGTTGAGGAAACGGGGCTCGAGGAGTCTGAGTCCCGCCTTTGACAAACCTGCCCTTCGGGACTGTGGCTCCCTTAACCACGTTGTTCTGAACCTCTTCCTCCTCCTGCTCTAATTCTCCTGACTCAACATTGTAAGGACACTCACGTCGCCAGTGTCCCACCTCATTACACTGATGGCATCTCGTCGTCTTTTTCAGGGTCGCGATATCCATTCTCGGTCTCGGTCTTTCTTCCTCATCTCTGCTCTGATTATTCTGTTTCTTTGCTTGCGTTACTGTTCCCTGTTGCCGCTGTTTATCCTTTCCAGCAGCTTGCATTTGCACTAGCATTAACTTTTCTTTAAGCTTCTTTGCCTTAGAGTCTATCTCGTCACTACAGTACCTTGCGTATCTCAGAATCTCGTCTAAAGGTTTGTTCTGCCAACAGATCAGATGCTGCTGGATCATTAGGCATATTTCTGGTCTCAATCCGAGGACAAACTTTGAAACAAACTGTCCTATATCCTTGGGATCCATCACATCTAACCCGCTGTATTGCTTGAATGCTTTCAGCAATCGCTCGTAAAACTCATGAACTGTCTCTTTCGGCTCCTGAGTAGTTCGATCTATCTTTACCCAGTCTATGTCTTGCACCGGCACTTTCTCCTTTAGCCATGTTATTACCCTCTCGTACTTTTCCATGACTCTAACTGATGGACCATTTGTCCGAATATTTCTCGGTGGCTCACAAGTAGGCCATTCAACACTGAGCTTGCATGCCGTCCACAAGTCTCCGGGTACTACGATATCGAACAGTGTGTTCAAATCGATCCACAGTACCTTCGAGATCTTCACGAATCTTTCTACCTGCTTATACCACTCGACGGGATTATCTCTAAGCTTTGGGAAGGAATTGGTAAATGCCGCCAAATCCCCCCTACTCCAGGGCACATGAACGTAGCTTCCATTCGCGATTTCTCGCAAAGGGAAGGCTTCCATTCGCATCAAGCCTGCGTCCTGGGACTCCTCAAGCACACTCCGTCTAACGGAGCCCTTTCTGGACCATCTTTCCTCCCATCTATCCAGATCTCTCCATATTCTGATACTTACGATCAATTCCCTTATGTGTACTTTCAGCGCGATCGTTCTGCGATCATCCAAATCCTGATCCGTGCAAGTTAGCCTATGGTTACTCTGTAAAGCCTTAGTTCGTGACAGGTCTACCATGTACCTGTTTGCCAAATTAGATAAGTTCTCATGAGCTGACCTCGCTCTTCGAGTAATATCTTTGGATAGGAACAGTATCTCATCTGGTGTATACGAGGCTAATCTCTCTAATGACACTGTACCATCAATCAATTCATCCAGATCTGCCTTCAAACTCATTACGTCAAGCCGTTTTGCTTTTATTTCCGCTTTCAGCATCTCAGTTCTGTGTTCTTCTCTCATATCCCTCTCACCTCCACTATGCGCCCTACGCCTGAGCACAGGTGAGTTATGAGGAGTCTTCCTCTCTTCTCTTCGTTCCCACCCCTCTAGATCCCAAGCCTTTCCATCTTCGCGCGGGGTATGGTGGAATAATGCTCCGTCCCCCAACCCTATGTTCCGATTTTTAGGCTCGGTTTCTCCAGATGTGAGATAGGATCCACCGTTCTGTTCTAACCCATTATAACTTGCTTGTTGTCTGGTGTCGCTTAATAAAATGAAAGGCCCTCGCCGATCTTCCGTGTTCCCGTGATCTCTTTCGTGATCACCGGATGCATGGCGAGACGTTTCGCGACTCCCTAGGTTCTCATGACTCCTTCCACTATCTCCGGATGCATGTCGAGACGCTTCGCGACTCTCCATGTTTCCGCGATTCCAATGTCTCACATCCTCACCTGGGGCATGGTGTGTGCACCTAAAGGTATTCCGGTACTCCTGTGTCCTACGTTCCCCTTCACTGAAGGTGACGCGAGGCACTTCGCCACACCCTGCACTTCTGTCTTCGCACATTAGCCTATTGCTGTTATCAGTAGGATAAGTATCTCTTCTGCTCTCTTGGCTTCCTCTCTCCCACTCGGGGCTGCTTTCGTCAGCTCCACAATGAGAGAGAATCCTGTTATCCTGCTCTCTCCACTCGGATCCCGTTTCTAAACTTCTATTCCGAGCGTCTTCGGCAGCGTCCCATTCTCTCAGGTATTCCCTTAATTCCTTATGGGTTTTCGGTTTAGGACCCCTCAAATCCATTGGTCCTCTTCGACCTCCCTGTTCTACCCTGGGACCCGTTGCAGAATCTAATGGGGTACTCCGACTTATTGGTGCTCGTATTTGCCTGTGGGGATTCATTGTGGCATTCCTATTCTCCACTTCTGCTCTTTCATTGTCCCATCGTGCCTGTTCCTCCTGCTGGACCCCTTCCGGGTTGTAGATTGACACAATAGGGCCTATGGTGACCGGAACCTGCAAGGCGTCTGGCAGTTGGTATGCCCTAGCGCATTGCGTCTCTGGCACCTTCTGGACCACAAATCTTCCCACTACTCTCTGTTCAGGACTAGTTTGGGGTATCTCCTCAGCCTTAGTAGCGTCCCACTCGGTTACTGGGATCGACTTATATTCCCCCCACCTAGCTCCATCCGTTTGCGGTAATATGGGACTCGCAAGTTCACCGCTGTATGGAGGTGGTCTATCTGTTAACAACCTTTCTATTAGATCCTCCTCCTGTTCGCTTTCCTCATCTTCTTGTTCTAGAGGTTTCCTTTCTCCCGTAGCCTCTATCATGGTGAACAGTTTGTCCGCTTCTATCTTCTGCACCCTCCATTTCTTAGCTTCCTCGTCCCATTTAGCATCCTGCACTGCCTTTACCGATCTTCTCACTCTTTCTTGGCGCCTCTTTACGCCCCTTTCGTGTGCTGTTCTAAACCACACACCAAGAGCTTCAAATTGTGTTGGCCTCGGTAGAGGTCTCATTGAAAGCATCGTCGCCTTTAGTTGGTTCAACACCTCTAATTTAAACGTTCCAAATCTCGGAAACGCCAGTTCTTTTTGCCCTTCAGTTAGCCTATGCCACTCGGAGATCCATAATATCGAATGTAAGCCTACGTTGGCTGCCATATGATATGCTGGTGTGCCTTCTGGTGGAGCTTCTTCTCCGACATATAAGTTTCTCCTTTTTCTTTTAAAGATTTTTCCTAAACCCTTGAAACACTTCATTTTGATTACGTACGATATTTCTTACTTATTTGCGTCTTGATAACAACCACCAATCCCTGTACGACTCTCGCTAATCAGCCTATCTCAGCACAGTTCTATGCTAACCGACCAATCTCAGCGCGGCTCTACGCTGACGTCACTTCTTTCTTCAGCAGCTTCCCTCGTTTCTCAACTCGTTTCACGATGTCACATGCGTTTTCATTCATACATCGAAAAATGACTACTTCCGTCCAAGCGATCACTTTTCTCTGACTGTACGGCCACAGTCTAACTGTAATTGCTACCTCAACTGGCACAGCGTCTTTCCTCTTACGGTCGGACACTTGCCTCAACTGATAGGTTACTTACACACAGTAAACGTACGACCAGCGTCCGCTACTCATTCACTCACACATACGCTCCCCCTATCATCGGTCTGTCGGGAAATCAATGGTACCTCATGACCCCCTTTCAATGGTAGACAAATTACTCTGGGTGTTCGATACACCCGAACCACTTAAGTCCTCTGGACATAAGATTTCATCCGGTTGCGCGCGCTCACAACCTTCCCCCAATCACACTACAGGCATTCAACTCCGCTTGACATTACAACACAGGAACAACATAAAACACCGCAATCTTACAACGCATGACCCTTATACTCACTCTCGACCGATTCTGCTGCTTTTCTCTCGATGCACCGTCAGCACCGTCTTCGGCTGCGATTCTTCTTCTGGTCGACGATGACTAGGGACCTTGGGGTAAACTAACCTGGCCTAGGTCGTCTTCCTCAAGAAGATAACCATCATTACTCTGCTACCAACTGCGGGGAATGAGATTTTGATATCAATTTATGATTATGATCAATTTAATAATTTATCTCATTCGTCATTTTTGGACCGTTTTTATCTGTCATTGAGTAAAAGACAACCCCACATAGGTTAGACAAACCCCATTAACTGACGCCACTCTGAAGAACCACTTACAACTGATAAAGTTTTAAGAGTTTATATAAAGTTAATTTGAATGCGATACAATCCACTCAGGATAAAATCTCAAAGTATACAAAATACAAAATCAGTTACAATATCAGCCGCTTAAGCTTCGGTGTGAAGTGGTTCCTTCTGCGTCATCTGCAGTAAGATAAAAATCATCAAGTTAATCTGTCCCTACTCTATACTACGTGATAACCCTACTTCGCAAGTTTCTTCCCTAAAAAGGTGTCAGCAGTTTGACTCCCAAAGAAGTTCAAACTCTCTTAGCCTCTAAAGGAAATCTTAAGTTTCAGAAGCAGTACCCTATCTGCCTACCCATCCGCTCTCTCTAAGGGTCCTCGGCCTACTGCTCCCTTGCGCTCTGATGTCTCAGCGCATCTGCTCAAGGCATCTACCCTTCGCCCTTGCTCTGAGCAATTCTTCTCGCTGTTCCTAATCTCCCAATTGCTACCTCCTCCCCGGGGTGCTGTCCCTAAAATACACAATCATCGTGTGGGTGGGACGCCCCTTGACGCCCACCACGGACTTCCCCCGATGATGTCAACTTCCTGCTTCTTCCATTGGTCCATTCCTTCCGTCGTCCGTTAAGTTGACCCTTCTCTTTAGATGTCATCTTCATCATCTCATCGTCGACTTTTATTGACTCTTTCAGATCGCATGTCATAGGAACTTAGACAAGGCTTTAACTTATCTGTACAACTTCTTAACCTTCTAGATCCTGTGAATGGTCTTGTCAAAACATAGTCCACCTCAAAAGTGTCTCTCCTCACGTTCGAGCAATAAGCTCCGTCCGGCATTGTCACCTTAAATCTAACAAGTGCTAGACTTCTTGGCTCTCACGTCCACATCAAACTATTTACGACTTTTACAAGCCCACTAAATTACATACATTTGACTATGCTCCTTCGAACTCTTGGTCAGTCAGGTTACAAACACAAATGACCTAAACTCTTCCAGCATTCCTACAGAAATCCTCTACACAGTATAACCTTTGGCATACATTTATATATTCGTATTTTAGCAAAAAGCCCTAGTTATACTTAAATACGTTCTACATCAAATATATGTAATACATAGAATACGACTGCATAGAATATAACTTATGCATTTTCCTTGGTTACATTGTCACGTACGTTCTCTACATTTATTCCACGTTATATTCCTCCACGTTACATTTCTCGCCGCTTCTCCAATTTAAAGTTACACACGTATACGAATTCTACTGTGCACGTTCTACATTTCGTAAACACTTCTACACATTCCTATATTTACCCATCATGTATACGGGCCTTCTAAATCTAATGCATTTTTAACATGTGAATACATTTACATTTCCTATACCATATTATCACATTAGTTGGCTTTTATGCTATAATTGTCAACTTTACATTACGATATGCATTTCATTCCTACGTTTATAACATATACGTCTAAATATGGCTACGATATACTCGACATTCAAATTGCGCTCTCTCAGTTTTTTACTTTCTGAAGTACCTGCAGCTGGAAGTCCAGATTGGTTATGGGCCATACATATGAAAACCCGAATTTGCGATTCCCAGCGAATCGCATTTTGAGAATCGGAAATCGGTATGTAAACAAAAAAATCGCCAATAAATAGCGATTCCTTAAAAATCACAGATTTTCTTGCTATTACCCGTTTTGCAATTCCCTAATTGCGTATTCGCAGATTTTGCGAACTCGCAATTAAGGAATCGCAAAACGGGGAATCTGAAACTCAGGTGCAGCTTCATGACATACAACCAGGAAGTGTGAATGCCCATGCTGGACCTAAGTTCCAGAATCAGAGTGAGAGGCTGGAAGGAGGGCTGTAGCACCAGTGCACTGCAACAGAGACTGTAGGAATGGCTACACAGGAGCAGCAGCAGCTGGGTGAAAGCCAAAGAAAGAGAAAACAGAAGTTTTCTGAAAGGGAGCAGGAGGTGCTCATCCAAGAGATGGTGGTGAGCCATGAGCTTTTATTTGGCAAAAAATCCCTCAGAGTGCCAGAGACCCGGAAAAGGAGAATATGGGCGGAGATCCAAGAGAAGGTCAATTCCATAGGCGTCACCCACCGCAGCATCGAGGAACTGAGAAAACGCTGGTAGGATATGCGCCAGCATTTGAAGGAAAGGGTTGCTGCCAGGCTGCAGGAGGCAAAAGAGACTGGTGGAGGGACATCCACTGCCCCCGCTTCTACACCAATGGAGGAGTTGGTCGAGGGTACTCTACCACCAGAGAGTGTCAGCAACGTGGCTAACCTCGACAGCTCCCACCTACCAGGACCAAGACAAGGTAAGAAGTATGCCATCACACCCCTGATACCGACCTACCCCACCCCCATGAGTGTCCCAGGTACACATCACAAATGCCAAACCAGTACAGGCACACACACAACCACAGCAATGCATTATGGGAGATGTAGTCACATTAAACAAACAGTGGAACAGTGAAACCCAGCTAGGCTTAAGCAGTATGTGTGTATGATTGATGGCATTATACAGACAGTCAAGACCCAGGTAATAAACCAAATAGTGTAATTTATTGCATTACCAATGCAAGGCTAGGCAGCAAATTAATGTGTGTATTTACGTCCACAGCACCACAAAAAGCACAGGGCCAGAGGCCTGGAGGGGAGGAAGAGTCCCACAGCGCAGCAGTGCCAGGGCAACAGGAGTAGGAGGAGGATGAGGACAGCCCAGTCATCTCACCCAAATGCCCCCGGCGCATTGCAGTGGCTCCATTGCCACTGCTAAAGGACGAACCCGGTGACACAGAGGATGAAGACAATGAAGTCCAGGGACTGTCTGTGCCACAATCCAGACCACATGCAGTTCAATCAATCAATCAATCAATCACAGACATTTATATAGCGCACTACTTACCCGGAGGGTCTCAAGGCGCTAGGGGGTGGGGGGAGTGCTGCTACTGCTCGAATAGCCAGGTCTTGAGCTTCTTCCTGAAGGAGAGGTGGTCTTGGGTCAGGCGCAGGTCGGTCGGTAGGGAGTTCCAGGTCTTGGCGGCAAGGTAGGAGAAGGATCGTCCTCCTGTTGTCGTTCTCCGGATGCGGGGGACGGTGGCGAGGGCGTGGCTGGCTGATTGGAGGTGTCGGTTGGGAACGTGGAAGTTGATGCGGTTGTTGAGGTAGCTAGGTCCTTGATCGTGTAGGGCTTTGTGTGCGTGGGTGAGGAGGCGGAAGGTGATTCTTTTGTTGACGGGGAGCCAATGCAGGTCTTTCAGATGTCCGGAGATGTGGCTGTGTCGTGGGATGTCGAGGATGAGTCTGGCTGAGGCGTTCTGGATCCACTGGAGTCTCTTCTGGAGCTTGGCGGTGGTTCCGGCGTAGAGGGCGTTGCCGTAGTCCAGTTGGCTGGTGACGAGGGCCTGGGTGACCGTCTTCCTTGTCTCGGCGGGGATCCACCGGAAGATCTTCTGTAGCATGCGCAGGATGTTGAAGCATGACGAGGAGACGGCGTTGACTTGTCTGGTCATGGTGAGGGAGGAGTTCAAGATGAAGCCCAGGTTGTGTGCGTGGTCTGTCGGTTTGGGTGCGCTCCCCAGGGCGGGGGGCCACCAGGAGTTGTCCCAGGTGGAGGGCGAGGAACCCAGGATGAGGACTTCCGTCTTGTCTGAGTTCAGTTTCAGGCGGCTGGTCGTCATCCACTCGGCTACGTCTTTCATCCCTTCGTGAAGGTTGGCTCTGGCGGCGGCGGGGTAGTTGGTTAGGGAGAGGATCAGCTGGGTGTCGTCAGCGTAGGAGATGATGTTGAGGTTGTGTTGGCGTGCGATGGCTGCGAGGGGCTCATGTATACGTTGAAGAGGGTGGGGCTCAGCGAGGATCCTTGAGGGACGCCGCAGATGACTTCGGTGGCCTCTGACTTGTACGGTGGTAGGCGGACTCTCTGTGTTCTTCCGTCAAGGAAAGAGATGATCCACTTCAGTGCCTTCTCCTGGATTCCGACGTTGCTGAGACGCTGCACTAGGGTGCGGTGGCAGACAGTGTCGAAAGCCGCTGAGAGGTCTAGGAGGATGAGGGCCGCTGTTTCTCCGTTGTCCATCAGGGCTCGGATGTCATCGGTGGCAGCGATGAGGGCGGTCTCGGTGCTGTGGTTGGCTCTGAAGCCAGACTGTGAGGGGTCGAAGGATCCATTTGTCTCGAGGAAGGCGGCCAGCTGCTCGTTGACGGTCTTCTCGATGACTTTGGCTGGGAACGGGAGGAGCGAGATGGGGCGGTAATTCTTGAGTTCGGTGGGGTCCGCTGTAGGCTTCTTTAGTAGGGCGCTGAGTTCGGCGTGCTTCCAGCTCTCCGGGAAGGTGGCGGTATCGAAGGAGGTGTTGATGATGTCCCGCAGGTGGGGTGCGATGACCGCGTCGGCCTTGTTGAAGATGTGGTGAGGGCAGGGGTCGGTCGGAGATCCGGAGTGGACGGAGTTCATCATGTGGATGGTGTCTTCGGTGCTGATCGGAGTCCAGGTGCGGAGGGTGGTGGTGGGGGGCGGTGGTTCGGTTGTGGCGTGCGTCGGTTGAGTGCTGAAGCTGTTGTGTATTTCCGCGATCTTGTTGTAGAAGTAGGAGGCGAGGGAGTTGCAGAGGTCTTGCGATGGGGTGATGTCGTTGTTTCCGGCGTTGGGGTTGGAGAGCTCTTTCACGATGTTGAAGAGTTCCTTGCTATTGTGTGCGTTGTTGTCTAGCCGGTCCTTGAATGCAGTTTTCTTAGTGGTGCGGATCAGTTGGTGGTGCTTCCGGGTGGCAAGCTTGAGGGCGGTCATGTTGTCCGGTGTTGGTTCCCTTCTCCAGGCTTTCTCGAGGGCTCGGCAATTCTTCTTGGAGCTCTTGAGTTTGTCTGTGAACCAGGGGGCCTTCTTGCTGCCGGGTCTGCTAGGCGGGGTCCTCAGTGGGGCGAGTTCGTCCGCGCAGTTGTTGATCCACTTTGTGAGGTTGTCGGCGGCCTGGCTGGGGTTCGCTGAGCTGGCGGGGGGTGCTGGCTCAGGGAAGCAGCGAGCTGGTCGGCTGTGATCTTGTTCCAGCTTCTACGAGCAACCGGTTGCTGGTGGTGGTGGATCGTCGTTCTCCTGAAGGTGAAGTGGACGCAGCTGTGGTCCGTCCAGTGGCGTGGCTGAAGGCGATGTCTTTGCTGGATGAGAAGACGGCGTCGAGGGTGTGTCCGGCGAGGTGGGTGGGGGTGGAAACCAGCTGCTTGAGTCTGAGGTTGGCGAGGTTGTCAAGCAGGGTGGTGGTGTTGCGGTCGTTGTTGTTCTCCAGGTGGAAGTTGAGGTCCCCCAGGGGGATGTAGTCGGCGGAGGGAGGGCATGCGGGCTGACGAAGTCAGCGATGTCCTCGCTGAATTGTGTGCGTGGTCCCGGGGGTCGGTAGATCAGGGTGCCTCTGAGGGTGGTCCTCGGGTCGGTGCGGATCTAGAAGTGTAGGTGTTCGGCGGTTTTCAGGGTGTCGTCGGTGTTGGTCGTGATGTGGATGGTGTCCCTGTGGATGATGGCGATGCCTCCTCCCGTCTATTCAACGCGGTCCCTCCGGGTTCAAAGTCCCACACCAACCATTCTACCAACCCAGCAGAAGAGGTCGCTCCACACGCTGCTCCCTGCCTCGCCTGGTACCGTAGCGCTTAACGCCAGACTGCTGCCTTGCACCCACAACTGGTCTAACCTGTATAATTATCCATTAGAGTTGGTAGCGCTAGACTGGTGCGCTTGTTTTTCATTATTTATTAAATTGCTGAAGTTAAATTAGATCGTAGCGCTTGTTCGCCAAGGTGCGCTTGTACGATTGTTTAACTTGTGCTGTGCTGCCTGCAGACTTATTTGTGCCTGATTGTGCCGGTGCCACTGCCATTTGCATCGCGGTATTTACAATAGTGCCCCAATCCTGTTGCGATATTGGCTTGCTGCCATTTTGTTTTTGTTGTCGTTGTTGTGCCTCCCTGCCCTGATCTCCACCCCGCTCCCGCCTCCCAGCTGATCCTCCCTCCCACTGATTCTGTTTACCCCCGCTCTGCCGCGATAACACTGTGACCGCCCTGCTCCCAGCAGAAGAGGTCGCTCCACACGCTGCTCCCTGCCTCGCCTGGTATTGTAGCGCTTACCGCCAGACTGCTGCCTTGCACCCACAACTGCTCTAACCTGTATAATTATCCATTAGAGTTGGTAGCGCTAGACTGGTTCGCTTGTTTTTCATTATTTATTAAATTGCTGAAGTTAAATTAGATCGTAGCGCTTGTTCGCCAAGCTGCGCTTGTACGATTGTTTAACTTGTGCTGTGCTGCCTGCAGACTTTTTTTGTGCCTGATTGTGCCGGCGCCACTGCCATTTGCATCGCTGTATTTACAATAGTGCCCCAATCCTGTTGCGATATTGGCTTGCTGCCATTTTGTTTTTGTTGTCGTTGTTGTGCCTCCCTGCCCTGATCTCCACCCCGCTCCTGCCTCCCAGCTGATCCTCCCTCCCACTGATTCTGTTTACCTCCGCTGTGCCGCGATAACGCTGTGACCGCCCTGCTCCCAGCAGAAGAGGTCACTCCACACGCTGCTCCCTGCCTCGCCTGGTATCGTAGCGCTTACCGCCAGACTGCTGCCTTACACCCACAACAGCTCTAACCTGTACAATTATCCATTAGAGTTGGTAGCGCTAGACTGGTCCGCTTGTTTTTCATTATTTATTAAATTGCTGAAGTTAAATTAGATCGTAGCGCTTGTTCGCCAAGGTGCGCTTGTACGATTGTTTAACTTGTGCTGTGCTGCCTTCAGACTTATTTGTGCCTGATTGTGCCGGCGCCACTGCCATTTGTATTGCGGTATTTACAATAGTGCCCAATCCTGTTGCGTTATTGGCTTGCTGCCATTTTGTTTTTGTTGTCGTTGTTGTGCCTCCCTGCCCTGATCTCCACCCCACTCCCGCCTCCCAGCTGATCCTCCCTCGCCCCTCCCCTTCCACTATCCACATATGACAGATGCCTCCGCGCGCAGCATTCACGCCCAGCGGTCGCGCCACATGCGCGCCGAAGGTGCGCCAAAGGTAAGCCCGTCTACGCCCGTCCGCGCCTGGACCGCGCCCAGCACCAGACCCCCTGGTCCTCGCAAAACCCTCTCCACCCGCATAACGTACGACGCCGATACCCTCTTTGCCCTTACCCCGGACGCACACCACAATGCTGCGCAGCTACCCCAGGACACACCCATGACCCATTCGCCTGCCACTCCTGTAAGTTCACCTGCATCAGGACCCACACCAAATCCACTTCCCCCAAACACAGCTCCGACTCTAACCACCTGAAGTGCATCCTGCTGAACACCCGCTCGGTCCACAGACACGCCACTGAACTCTGGGATCTACTCGACATTACATCGCCGGACGTCGCCTTCCTTACTGAAACATGGATGAGCGCCTCATCAACACCCGACATCGCCATAGCCATCCTGGACAATTACAAGATCATCCGAAAAGACCGCACCATCCAAACAGGAGGAGGCATCGCCATCGTCCATAAGAACACCATCCGAATCACGACCAGCTCCGACGACAACCTCGCGGCCGCCGAACACTTTTACTTCCAGATCCACACCAACCCCAGGACCACACTTAGAGGCACCCTCATCTACAGACCACTAGGAACCCGCACACAATTCAACGAAGACATCACTGACTTCATCAGCCCACATGCCCTCACATCAGAGAACTACATTCTACTGGGAGACCTCAACTTCCACCTGGAAAAGAAAAACGACAGCAACACCACCACCCTTCTGGACAACCTGGCCAATTTCGGACTCAAACAACTTGTTGACACCCCCACCCACTTAGCCGGACACACGCTCGAGCCTATCTTCACCTCCAGCAAACACATCTCCTTCGATCACACCACAGCTCTTCATTGGACGGACCACAGCTGCGTCCACTTCAGCTACAAAAAGACCATGACTCACAACCCCCCACAACCTATTCCTCGAAGAAACTGGAACAAAATCACCACCGACCAACTCTCCACATCGCTTAACCAAAACCCTCCTGCCATTTCATCGGATCCAAACCAAGCTGCCACCAAACTCACACAATGGATCACCCACAGCGCTGACGAATTAGCACCCTTGAAAAACCACCAGATCAAACAAGTTAGCAAAAAGGCCCCCTGGTTCAACGATGACCTTAAGAAATCCAAGAAGTTATGCCATAACCTGGAGAAAAAACCCAACCACTCACAACTTGACCACCTTCAAGGACGCCACCCGCAAACACCACCAATTGATCCGATTCACCAAGAAATCAGCATTCAAGGATCGACTCGACAACAACGCCCACAACAGCAAGGAACTATTCAACATCGTCAAAGAATTTACCAACCCCATCGCCGGCACTAACGACATCACTCCCTCCCAAGACCTCTGCGACTCTTTATCCTCTTTCTTCCACAACAAAATCGCCGACATACATAACAGCTTTGAAAACCAGTCCGAAGATCAGACCACTCCACCCACCTCCGAACCAAAACAGCACTCACACAACCTTTGCGCCTGGAACCCAATCACTACTGAAGACACCATCCGCCTGATGAACTCCATCCACTCAGGTTCACCAACTGACCCATGTCCCCACCACATTTTCAACAAAGCAGACTCCATCATCACACCCCATCTCCGCGATGTCACCAACTGCTCCTTCAACTCCGCTACCTTCCCGGAAAGCTGGAAACATGCCGAACTCAGCGCCCTCCTGAAGAAACCCACAGCAGACCCTTCTGAACTTAAGAACTACCGCCCCATCTCACTCCTCCCTTTCCCGGCCAAAGTCATTGAGAAAGCTGTCAATAATCAGCTCGCCGCCTTCCTCGAATCCAACAAATCCCTCGACCCTTCACAAACCGGCTTCCGAGCCAAACACAGCACCAAAACCGTCCTCATCGCAGCTGCAGACGACATCCGAACACTACTGGATAACGGAGAAACAGTTGCCCTCATCTTACTTGACCTCTCCGCAGCCTTCGACACAGTCTGTCTTGGCATCCTCATACAACGCCTCAGCAATGTCGGAATACAAGGAAAAGCTCTGGACTGGATCATCTCGTTCCTCGCCGGAAGAACCCAGAGAGTCCGCCTCCCCCCATTCAAATCAGAGGCCACCAAAGTCATCTGCGGCGTACCACAAGGATCATCGCTCAGTCCCACCCTCTTCAACGTTTACATGAGTCCCCTCGCATCCATCGCGCGACAACACAACCTCAACATCATCTCCTACGCAGACGACACCCAGCTGATCCTCTCCCTCACCAAAGACCCAAACACCGCCAAAACCAATCTACACGAAGGAATGAAAGAAGTAGCCGATTGGATGAAGAACAGCCGTTTAAAACTAAACTCGGACAAAACGGAAGTCCTCATCTTAGGATCATCCCCCTCTGCCTGGGACGACTCATGGTGGCCACCGGCCCTGGGTACAGCACCCATACCTACAGATCACGCACGTAACCTGGGCTTCATCCTAGACTCCTCCCTCTCGATGACCAGACAAGTCAACGCCGTCTCATCTTCATGCTTCAACATCCTACGCATGCTCAAAAAATATTCTGTTGGATCCCCACCGAAACAAGAAAGACAGTCACCCACGCACTGGTCACTAGTCGACTGGATTATGGAAATACCCTTTACGCCGGAACCACAGCCAAACTACAGAAAAAACTCCAACGCATCCAAAACTCCTCAGCCAGACTCATACTGGACATCCCCCGTCATGCTCACATTTCCGGTCACCTGAAAGACCTCCACTGGCTCCCCGTAAACAAGAGAATCACATTCCGTCTCCTCACCCACGCACACAAGGCCCTCTACGACCTAGGACCAGAATGCCTCAACACACGACTATCCTTCTACACACCCACCCGCCAACTACGATCATCCAATCAAGCCCTCGCCGCAATTCCGCGCATCCATAGATCCACCATGGGAGGAAGATCTTTCTCCTACTTAGCGGCCAAGACTTGGAATTCTCTCCCCACTCACCTCCGTCTTACACAGAACCACCTCTCCTTCAGTAAGCAGCTCAAAACCTGGCTTTTCGATAAGTAATGCACCCATCCTCCCTCAAGCGCCTTGAGACCCTCTGGGTGAGTAGTGTGCTATACAAATTCCTGAACTTGAACTTGAACTTGTACATCTGTGGCAGGAGCGGAGTCACTGTTCTGCGGCCTCGAAGGAAACATGCTTCAGGCACACTCCTGCAGGGGAGAGGAATACGGCAAATTCAAAGACAGCTTAGGGTGGGCTTCAGGGCATGATGGGTGCCCTGGAGGCACTCTGTGTGGAGATACGGGTGGACCATGCTGCTAGGCGCCGTGAAAGTCAGCGCCTCCACACGCGCCTTGAACTGTTCACAAGGGCTGTTAACCGACTGGCATTAGCCACCCCTATCCAGTCCCGGCGCAGCATTAGCATGCAGCGTGAGGTTGTACACAGCAGTCAGGACATGGCTAGCGGATTACTACAGGTCACATGTGCTGTGGATCAGCTGCGGACAGTTGCTACTGGTGGGACAGGAGTCCTCAGTTCACTAGAGGAGGACGTACAATCAAGCCGAAGCAGCCTCACTCCACCCCCCAACAGGACAGGCACCGTAGTGAGCATCATGGCAGGGCTGCAGATGACACTGAAGAGGGGAATGTGCACTCAGGGCGCAGAGCAATGGGACGTCAGCGCCGCCGTTGAGTTGCCAGGACTTACTAATGGCAATGGGTGGATCAACCCATTGCACAAAGAGAACAGTGAAAAATGTATTGTTTTTGCACTGTGCATCCAACATGTGCATGATAATACTATCCACATTGTGTGCCACACAGGCTGTGTGATATTATGAATCCTGACTTAAAGGATATTAAACACAGTTTATCCTGAATACATAGCATTGTCTTATCATTTCTCACCTAGAAATAGTTCTGTGTTATGTCATCTCGCCTCTGTCGCCCGGCTGCGGCTCCAATCAGACCGGCTGCCCTGCATACTGGTGCTGGCCCCTCCTCATCTGATGTGTCTGAATCGCTGAGCACCACTGGGGTGCCTTTCCGCGTGGTGATGTTATGCATCATGGCACACGCAACCACCATCTTGCAGCAGGTCTCAGGGCTGTTTTGCAGTGCTCCTCCACTCTTATGCAGTGATCTGAAACGGCTCTTGAGTATCCGCTCCATGGTACTGCGGGTGGCAGTGTGGGCACTGTTGTACCTCCACTCCCTAGCGTTTGCAGGATTTAGGTATGGGGTCAATATGAAGTCCTGGACTGCATACGCACTGTCACCTGTGAGGCAAGAGGAAAAAGGTTACACACTGTCCTGCCACTGCTGTACTTTACTGTTGTGTCATTGTTTCCTATGCAATTACCTAGAAGGTAGCCCTCTCCAAACTCCCCATCAGTCTGTCGACGGTGAATCCCACTGTGGCGAAAGATGAACGAGTCATGGGTGCTGCCTGGATATTTAGGTAAAATCTCAGTGATAATGTGCTTGGCACCACACACCACTTGTACATTCAGGGAATGATATGACTTGCGATTCCTGAACACATACTCATTCTGGGAGGGGGCGATATGGTGACATGTGCTCCATCTATGCATCCAATGACGTGGGGAAATTGTGCTATTTGATAGAACTCCTGCTTGGTCTGGTCTAGTGCCTGTGGGGTGCAGGGGAAGTGGATGTGGTGGGGCAGCCTCTGTACCATGGCCTCAAGGAACGCATTGAGAAAATGCAACAATGCACTCTGTGACACTCCTCCTACTGAGGCTATCACCCCCTGGAAGCTACCTGATGCCAAGAGGTGCAGTGAGCACAGGACCTGGATGTGGGTGGGGATGGTATTTGTCCTGCGTGTGGGGTGTTCAAGAATAGGTTTGAGTTCCTCAATTAAATCTAGGATGCTCTCTTCATCCAGCCTGTAGTGTGTATGGATGTCCTCCTCAGTCCGCTTGAACAGGGTAATGCGCACACGGAATATCCTCTCCTGGGGTATCCTCCTCTGTGCAGCAGCTCTGAGTCACAGCCTCCTGGCTATTACATACAACCCAGCTATTGTGGGAAAATCTGTTGCATTGTGGGACTCCTTAAATAGTTTGCACCTGGTTACCACCTGCTCATACTTGGTGTGAATTGCGATTCTCTAAATTGCGAATTTCGTCAATTCGCTATTTGTGATTATTTCATACATTGCATAGCGATTTCTTACTTTGCAATATCCCGTTTGTGAATTTCGCAAGCTGAGAAAATCGCATACTAAGAAATCGCTAGGGAATTTGCAGAGTTCTGGTTATCGCAACTTAAGAAATCGCTATATTTGCAATTTCTAATTTTGCGATGCGATTGTGCCTCATACATAGGAAATAGCGATTTTTTAATTGCAAACGCTGTTTTTTTGTGAAACACAGCGTTTGCGACAAAAAATCAGGTTGATACATATGCCCCTAAGTAACTAGCTCCTACTTCTTAATCTGAAGAAGATGCTTTCTTCCACACCATGAAAGCTGAAGACAAGTGTTCACTTGGAACTCAATTATAATGCATCCATATGAGAGAATTTGTAACGAACCAGTCATTTGTTCTGTGAAGACTTGATCTTTTTTTAATTTAGAATCTTAAATGAACAACCAGCATGGTATCGTCTATATGTCAAATTCGATCTAAACGAGCCAAAATGTATTTGAAATCACACATTGTACAGAATTGTTATGTCATTAATGCTAAGGTGAGTAGTGAGACATTTTTAAGAAACACCTCAGGTGAAAACCAAAACCAAAGAAGGAAGCATTGTGACCATTTAATTAAGTTTGAACAATAAACATGGTTTCTTTGAAGACACAGACAATTCCCTGGTAGGCCAATACTATCTGGGTGTGACTCCATTCTGGAACCAGTTAGAAATGATGTCAATACTTTCATTAAAGATTATGTACCACTTTTGGAGACATATGCACATGACAGCATTTTTATGATCAACCTCATTGAATGCCTTGACTTTGAACTTACACAAGAGTTACTAGTGACCTTAGCTATGGAGTCGCTCTATACTAACATCCCACAAAAATAGAGCATCCAAGTTGTTAGAGAGATTCTTGAGAACCGCCAAACCCAGTTCATGTTCCAACAGTGTCCTTAGAGGAACTCCTTGAGATAGCACTGATGACTAAGTACTTCATGTTTAAACACAAATACTATCAACAGTGCTCCAAGACATTTATTGGAGCAATTCTTGCACCAAAGCTGGCAAATATGTATGCGGGCCAATATGAAAAGATCTTTGTCATCACTGACCTAAATCACTTGTTTCACAACATCAGATGTTGGAAGAGGTATATTGTCGATGTTTTTCTAATATTGAAGGGCCCCAAATCGGATCTATTTTTGTTTGTACATCTGAGATTTACTCATAATTCCAGCTGTGATAGCATTTTCTTTTTTGGACCTGGAGAATAAACATACAGAGAACCAACTTATTGTTTCTCTGTATAGGAAACCCACAGAACATTCCATACTGTTGAAATGTAAGACCTTCCATCGAAGAAGACTGAAAGATGGCTTCCTCTAAGGACAGTTCCTTAGATTATGTATGAACTGTACCTTTAAGTAAGATTTTCTTAAGGATGGGGCCATACTCAGAATGAAACTCCATGAGCTATGCCACCCTAAATGTCTGGTTCAGTACCAGGAAACAGATATTACTTTTGTGTTGTATTGTCTTCCCCCTCCCTATTGCTCCACGTCCTGTGTTGATCTGTGCGGAGGTGTGTCAGCAGCCCTATGATGAAGCATGACACAGTTTGCTGTGTGAGGGCAGTTTTAACACCCTTGTGCGTTTTCCCTACCTTCGATCACAGCACTTACGAGTACACAGTCCCTTTGATCCATGCTTATTGTGTTGGCATACATATGGCTATCTAGCCCTCCGTTTTCTTTCAATGAAGTTGTGTGGCATCTCTAGGTATGTACATTCCTTAAACATGCAGAATGTCGTTCCTCAATGGAGGTGTAGCCATAACGATAGCTCATTGAGAACATACCAGGGCTTCCTTGATCTGCTCAGCCGTGTGTTAAAGTTAATGTAATGAATGACATCTCATAAAACTGATTGCTAATTCCACAATGTGAATCTATACCATGGCTTGCGGTATGTAGTATGACTCCCAAACAGTGCCACATAAGGCCTGCTCCCAAAAGAGCCAAACCCCTATTTTTCTTGACTGCTATGATTTCCTTAGTAATCTCTCCATGTTGGGTAGTACAGGAATCCTGCCATAATGTTGTGAGTTCGATTTCATCCTAAGGACAATATTGCCCGATACCTTTTTTCTTTTTTCTTTTTGTTCTTAAAAATATGTGAGGTTTGTCTATCATCCTTTTGTTATTTAATTGAGCAAAATTGTGGTATATATAATGATTCTCACAAGGAACGGCCAAACAGTCATCCGCACTTAGAGCATGAAAACCACTCCTCCCCCTAACCAATGCACTGGCCAGCACCACCCTTCCCCAACCCTAGGAACATTCAAATAAAAAAAGAATAATGTTAGTTACTATCATTTTTTTTCCTCTGCACTGCTCTCAAAGCAGTGGGGGTGACACTACTCTGCCTCTGCGGAGGAGCAGCCACTACTTCTTGATTCACTGAACATAGTCATTCCCATCATTCATTTTTTATTTATCTCAGTCCCCAGGTCTACCCTTAGTCCTGATGAGACCCTAGTTTCCTTGAGTAGGGTCGAAACGCGGTTGATAAAAACAGAGAGACATACCATAGCCATGCGCATGTAGCACATTCTGTATTCATTTGTTGTGTCTCATTATATGTAAATGATTTGGCTTTCTTTTTTTCTTTCTTTTTTTTGTCCTCATACCACCGTTATATGCAAATAATAGCCTGTCAGCCGATCTGTATCTCCCCAGGCGTTTGCGATATTTCAATAGCTCCTGCGCTCGTGCCCTTCCAGTGTCCTGGCTTCACAGACCACGCAGGTGTAATCATTGGACAGAGGGGGTTACACACTTATGTCACATTTAGCTGTCTCTCTTAAGAAATCATTTTTATTGTTCAAAATCACTTAAATGGTCACGTTGCTTCCTTCTTTGGTTCTGGTTTTCACTTGAGCTGTTTCTTATAATGTTCTCACTACTCACCTTTTCATTGATGACCTAACAATGCTGTACAATGTGTGATTTCAAAAATATTTAGGTTGGATTGAATTTCACATCTACACAATGACATACTGGTTGTTCGTTTACTATTAAGAGTTTATAAAAGATCAAGGCTTCACAGAACTAATGTCTGGTTTATTACAAATTCTTTGATATTGATTCAGTTTACACAGAAGCCTGTGAAATTAGATTGCGTTGTAATTTAGTTCCAAGTGAACACTTGCCTTCAGCTTTCAATTATACCCAAGTTCAACTGGACCTATTGGTTTGCTCTTATTTCTGATGAGCAGCTCTTTCATACCTTAAGTCATCGCTACAATTGAAGTAGCCAGTATCATCTCAAGAATGGAATAATCAAACATATGATACCTCGGACTGACATTAAGTTGATTGAGAATCTACAGATTGGACAAAACATGGCTGTGAAGGTGGTAGATTTCCTGTGTAATGCTGAACGCACATCCATATGTGGGGCCTGCATTAGCTTCCTGCAGAGAAATGAATCAATTTCAAGGGGGGAACATCCATGACAACTCCGTCAAAACACCGCGCTGCCATTACCACACGTCTTTGACAACGCAAGTCGTTACCACCTCTTGTGCTGGAGGGCGCTCTAGACTAAGGAATAGTAGATTTACTATTCCAACACCTTCCCTACTGTATGTAGGCTGGTGTTGGAATAGTAAATCTAACTATTCCTAAGTCCAGCACCCTACAGCGCAAGTCGTGGTAACAACTTGCGTTGTAAAACCTGCGTTGTGATGTACCGCGATCTAAAAGATCGCGTTGTAACATCATACAACCTTTCATGGCAGTGAGCTGGATGCACTTGACCTTTTGATAGTTTAGGACTTACAGGATTTCATTTCAGGATTCATTGCTGCTATCCAACATCCTTACTCCCTCAAAAGCCAAGATGCTCTGTGTAGCCACTAAAATCAAAAGAGGCATTTAGGGAAGAGCTTTCTTTGTTAGAGCAAGTCAGCCTGGCTCCAACTTCCATTCCCACTTCAGCTGACTGAAAGTCATACTACTTTGGAGCATTTTAATGATTTTCTATTCTGTTAATTAGCAGCTGGTGGTCTTTGTGCGTCATTAGTCTTTCAGTCCTAGTGCCAAGATGTCTCAATGAGAATCATGCTCTAAAACTAAGGGGCATATTATCAAGGGGGTTTATCTCGGCTTTAAAAGCCAAGAAAGCGGAGATAAAATTATCTCCCTATTACCTAGCTGTCGCTAACACCAGTTAGCGACAGCTAGTAGGAGATAGCGACCATCTTGGGCCCCACTTTGCATGTCAGAGAAATGTATCACTAATGACATGCAAAGTGGGCATGTCAAGATGTTAGCGACTGGAAACAGTCGCTAACATCGCTATCTCCTATTACCAACTTTTGGAGATATTCGCGCTAAGCACGAATATCTCCAAAAGCTAACACCTGCCCTGAGCAGTGCTTAGCCATGTTATCCAATGGGAGGTGGATAACATGGCTAAGAGCATTAGCTCGGTAATGCATGAATATCGCTAACTTTTCAGCGATATTCATGCATTGCGGCCGATTTTTATCGCATTTGCGATAAACCTTGGTAATACCAAGGTTTATCTGCGATAAAAATCGCCGCAGGTCGGCGATAAATTTTTGTCTCTAACCAAGCAATAGCGATAATTATCGCTATTGCTTGGTAATATGCCCCTAAGTACCTTCACTCACAATTGTGCGTCAATCTTGTTTCATGGTGCAAGGTTGCGTGCATTGGTGCTAGGCTGCCACAAGTGTGGCAGCGCAAGGAGAGAGGAGAAATGTGCCTCATTTAACAAATTTGGGGGCATATTAGCAAGAAGCTCGTTAAAATTATCGCCATTTTAGCGGCAGGAAACTGCCACTAAAACAGCATGGTCTCTCCATTTCTAGGCAACGTTGCAAATCGCTTGCTGCAATGACTGTGTGAAAGTTTAGTATTTTTATTTTTTTATTTATTAAGTTTTGTATAGCGCGAACTAGATCCCGAAGGATATCAGAGCGCTTTACAGGACGTAATACTGGTAGGTTTGGCATTATAATGGCTTATAATGGCTGGAAAAACAGTATTTGCCTCGCAGTCTGCCAGAAGTCAACAACTAATATGCATGAGTGTGGCGTTTTTTTATTTCACAGTGCTGTTCCTATTAATACGGTACGGACAAGCAAATGTATGCTTTATAAGATATTTTCTACTTTTGCGCCTGTGATAACTGCACCTTTTCTACTGGAAGCACAGCAGTATTTATTTCCATTACAAAAATTATTTGATATAGGTTTGGGTTTTTCCCTTTATTCAAATGATGTATTACGATTAGAACTGTATGATTTGTGGGTGTATTTTTATTATGCCCATTAGTTTTGTTCCTCAAGCGTCTGACGGGCTGAATTATGTAAAGCTCTCTGTCACGGGTGGTGATGCAGCCAGAGTGAGGGATGCTGGGAGCAGCAGCCAGATTGTAAACTGCACCACGGATCTTAAGCTCGTTTAAACGGAATTCTGGCGCTGCAGTATATCTCTATCAGATGATATTCACCGAGAATTTATATCCAAGTTTATCACTGTGAAACACTAATATAAGATGGGACACCCATGAGAAAACGTGTTTTCTTTTCTCTTGGGCACAGCAGAGCTTGCAATCGAGGGAATATATCCGTGCCCTACAGGTGTTTGTTTTATTTCCCACTGGGCCATTTCACACTTTCATTGGCTCTCTTTACTGCTGCCGCAGTGCTGCCTGACAGTCTGTCTTGTATAGTTTCAAGAGTAATGTACTACCGAGAGGGACACACATGAGATTGCATGCCTTTTCTCTGATTAGACAAAACAAACCCCATCTATCAGTCACTGTAAAACCCTTCTCCTACAGACTGCCGAAAAAATCCCTGAGAGCCCGTTTGTTTACTATTCCTCATTATCCCCAAGCCAAATCAAAGGCATTTATTTCTAGGCCGATTTTCATGATGAAAAATAAAACATTGCGTGTTTACTCTGCCCAATTTTATTAGTAGGAGCTACTGCAAGCATTGTGCTCTCTGACCCTTCCTATAAACAAAGAAAGGTCCTTATCAGGAACGTCTGAAATGGTTCCTTGGTTGCTGCCAGAAGTCCGGGGGCAGTGTTGTTAGTGCCGGTGAGAGTGGCACAAAGACGCGGACCACACTCTCTCTCCCACATCATGCAGGACACTGGGTACTGTGGCATCAAAATTCTGTCGCAATATGTTGCTGATCTAAAGTATTGGCACTATGCATAATCTATGACCAACTAAGGAACCTTCATGATAGAATGTGAGGGGAAAGCCCAACATCTTACTCGCAATGGCGGGCGAATGTCAAGAACTGGATGCTGTAATGTACTGTCAAGTTTCCTTCCTAATTTCTCGAGAAAGAGGTGGCTCCCCCTAGGCACGGTACCAATCTACCCAGAATAGTTAATCTCAAAGGTGGCAAGTATTTCCTCAAGAGGGTCGCAGTAAGGAGGACAAAGACACAAATAGCAAAAAAAAACCTCCATAGGAATCGTATAGTTGTTTGAAAAAGAAGATTAATACGTAATTAAATACCGAGGCACCAATCTCTCCCTGACATCAGGGAAAATGAAAGAGCCACGCAGACATCCAACAGGAGATCCATAGGAAACTCCAACCACAAGGAGAAAAAGTCAGGGATCCCAGTAATACCCCCAGTAATACGATCGCCAGGTCTCTAGTAGATGATTTGGCAGCCCTTCAAATCACACAGAAGGGCTTCCAACCCACTCACGAAAAAGGTCATCTCTTAGACTGGGTATTTAGCAATGACCATAGGCTAGAGGTAGGGACACCCCTGCCCCTGGCCTGGACAGATCACCACCTGGTTCCGATACAATGGACAGCAGCTACCCCAGCACCAGTCGTTACCCGTACTACTCAGCAGGGGAGAGAATGGTCAAAAATCTCGGTAGACCAGTGGATCGAATCCTTATCTCCGGCCCCTTCCCAATTGGGAACAGATCCCACACTACTTTATGACACTTACACTAATTGGTTGTGTACAGCTCTTGACTCTGTGGCACCTTTGAAAACTCTCAAAGAAAAAACCAAATCAAGAAATTCTCCATGGTACACTCCTCAACTCAAAGAGCTGAAAAGAGGCTGTAGGAAACTGGAACTCACTTGGAGAGTTTCCCGCAATAATCTGGACAAACTTAGTTACCAAGAGGCAATTAAAAAATACAAGGCAGAAATTAGTGACTCAAAAGCCTTGTACTTTGAAAGTATAATTACTAGTGCCTCAAACTCATCCAGGGAAATCTTCAAAATTGCTAAATCCCTCATTGACACCCCCACTACTCCTCTTGACCCCAGCAAAATCCAACTACGCTGTGATAATCAGGCTGAATATTTTTACAAAAAAATACAGAATATCATCGCCACATTTAAACCATCCAAAAGTTCCCCTCTACCACAGTTGGCGCCTTATACGCTGGATGAGTTTCCTCTACTCAATGAGGAGTCACTAGATATTCTGATGCAGAAGATTAAATCTGGCTCACCTACCGATCCGGCCCCCCTTTTCATTTACTTAAAATTAAAGACATCATTAGGCCTACGATCCTTAAAATCTTAAACTCCTCTATCACCACAGGCACAGTCCCAACAGCATGGAAACGTGCCCAAGTTAGAGCACTCTTAAAAAAACCTACCTTGGACCCCGATAACATGGCTAACTATCGTCCAATTTCACTCCTTCCCTGGATTAGCAAATTGCTGGAGAAACATATTAATGCGTCCGTCACTCAATACTTGGAACATAACCTCCTGCTCCACGATTCCCAAGCAGGCTTCCGCCCAAAACTAGGCACAGAAACGGCCCTTCTGACTGTGACAGAGATGGCTAGGAAACAGATGGATCAAGGCGGCACTGTAGCAATTATGTTGCTTGATCTCAGTGCCGCCTTCGATACCGTCAACACTAGCATCCTCCTTGACCGCCTACGTCACATAGGAATTACAGGGAAGGCCATAACATGGCTCCAATCTTTTCTGGAGGACCGTTCCTTCGAGGTAGTCGAGAACGATGCCCACTCAAAAATCTGGCCTCTTGAGCAAGGTGTACCACAGGGCTCGTCTTTGAGCCCTACTCTATTTAATGTATACCTACAACCTCTGGCAGACATTGTGCGTTCGTTTGGCCTAGATATCGTGACCTATGCCGACGACACACAATTAGTGGTATCCATGAATCAGCCTAATACCTCTCCCCCCAATCTTATGAATTGCTTGGTAGCAATAAATCATTGGATGACCTTTTCACACCTAAAGCTCAATGGTGAGAAAACTGAGCTTATGATTCTGGGTAACTCTCCAACTCCGAGCCTTATGCTCGACTGGCCCCCTAGTATGGGGACCCCACCTCAACCTAAGACCCATATAAAGAGTCTGGGCATGTGGTTGGATTCTAAGTTGGACTTCAAGCAACAAGCTACTACCCTATCCGCCACCTGCTTTGGCCTGATGCGGATGCTCAGGAAGGTGCTGCCTCTTCTTCCCTTCCAGGCACGTAGAATCATGGTGCAAGCCATTATCCTGTCCCGTCTGGACTACGGAAACTCATTATACTTAGGAGCCCCTATCTCTACCACCAGAAAACTGCAGATTACACAGAATGCAGCGGCTCGCCTTCTCCTAAACCTGGGCCGACGAGATTCAGGCACAGCTGCATTAAAGAAACTCCACTGGTTGCCCATCAAGGCCAGAATTGTGTTTAAATCCATGTGCATTATGCACAAATCCATGTGGAAAACTGGACCAGCCATGGTTTGCTCACTTGCAAACCCTTATCTTCCTAAACGAAGCCTGAGATCCAGCTCAGCTTTCCTGGCTACCGTTAACAGAACTAAACGGGCAAGATGGGGTGGACGATCCTTCTCTTGGAATGCCGCGAGAGCCTGGAACTCCCTGCCTGACACCCTCCGTGGCGAGCCTAACCTGTTGAAGTTCCGTAAGGAACTGAAAACGCTTCTTTTCACCTAAACTTGGCTCTTTGACTTCTCATGACTCAAACAATGTAGCGCTACGAGGCCTCCGGGTAGTATGCGCTTAACAAAACTCCATTAATAATAATAATAATAAAGAAGTAGACAAACACAAAGAAAAATAATAAGGTACAAATGCACTGTGATGCTTCAGTCTATTGTGAACGCCTCTCCTACATGTCAATCCAGCAGACACCAATATCACAAGGCTTCATCTCAGTTTGGGAGCCTAAGACCACATTCCTTCAACAGATCACCATTTTGAAAGGGCAGGTCAGAAGGATTGAACACACCGACTTCCTGTAGCTCATGGCATTGTCCAAATACATGAAGAACCCTACGTTTGCATCTATTAGTCCACAGTCGATTGCGACCCTTCGTGACTAATGCTCCACACTGATCACAGAACACCCCTCCAGGTGACTATGACTATAGGAATGTCAGTGTGGTCCAGGTGGCGAGGATACCTATTGACACACTGATCAGGGCATTCTACAAAAGATTACCTTAATACACGGTACACACAATGTCTTCATCTCAATGCTTACAAAGTCTGGTAAGATGTTACATACATGTAACTCTAGAAGGGCTTTTCAGAACCAGCAAAGGAGCAGTAGCAGCTTGGTCAGCATCAGGGACTGTGCTACAGTAAGATGGGATCCCATAGAGAATGATTAGGAAGATATATATCTACACTGGTGGTGTTGTTGAGGCAATGCATGATTAGGTTCAACTTTACTAAGATATGGAACTGCACAATTCATTTGGACCTTCTGGATCTAGTAGAAAATACTGTCTCATCTCAAAGAGACTTCTTCACTGGTTGGTACGAGGGACATAGCCCATTAGTTTTCAACTTTACTCCATAGAGGACCTGCAATATGTCCATCTACTAGATCAGTGAGCAATGCCTTTTTTGCTGATTAGGCTTGTCACTGATTTTGGTGGGGCACCACTAAGCTGTATTAAACAAAGAAACATGCGGATAATAACATATGGAACTAGATGAACAAAATCGAGACTTTCCTAGTTTTTGTGCAAACAAAATACATGATCCCGTTGAAGACAAGAGATGAATATGATTTGCAAATACCTTTATTACTCATCCCAGCAGCAGTTATCAAAAGATGAAATAGAGTGATATAAATAGGCAAAAACGTGAACAATACTTCACTACTGTTTTTCCTGGTATGAAAGTCCAGGTGAAGCCAATTTTTTTTTAAGATTAGTTCGCTGCCTCCTCCAGTCTGTTGCTCCCTTTTATTTTGCAATGAATTACTGAGTATGCTCCTCTGAAGGCCTACCTATCCCAGATCTAGCAACAGCAAAGGGGATCACATACCTCTGGATGGCCACCTACTCTCCTTCACAGCACCCCACTGCAGTCTGCCATAGCTCACAGTGGCACGTGGGCAAACCAGGTTCCCAGGAAGAGAGGCCACCAACATACTACCCAAAGACAGACCCTTCGGTGGTACACAGAATGTGGAGGGGCTTCACCATGGCACTGTTCTTGGTGATCTATAGGGCTCGAGTGAAGCCACAAACTAGGCCCTTAGGGCTGTTAGATTTTTACTCATTACTTCAGGAAAACAGTTGCGACATCCACAGGACCCCCAAGCACCTCTAAATGATCATATGTGTAGCGGCAACAGGATTCTGTAAGGATTATGATCATTTTGATGCATTCATGCCACAGTGCTACCTAAGAGAGCATTTTAATTTGTGACTTGCTAGCCACTTGGAGTATGTTAGCATATGATGAGGGTGCCATATGCAAGTAAAGTTCACTCTCATAAACCATACTTGTTGTGTAGAAAGATGCTATTACAGCTCCAGTGGGCAAGAAAATCATTGTTTAGTAGATGAGTTTTTTGCTCTACCCATAGCCAGTGAGGAAATAGAAGTGTATCCTTTACAGTAGCAAAACAACAAGGGTGCTTTCACCCAGTGGGTGGGAATCTCCCAGAACCTCCCTAAAACACCATTTGGAAATGGACATGACAGTAATTTTTCCATTTTCCAGCACTGATGTGTTACTTTGTGTAAGACATCTTCACCCTAGTCATATGTGGAAAGAAGTAGCACCTTTGCTGGTGATCAGTATTTAAAAGGCATTCAAAAGGCATGTTGATGCGTCGTAACCTTCCTGGTTCAATCTAATGCCTGCATGATTTGGCTTGTTTTGTTCTGCTCTCTGTCCTTTTGCCTCCCTAAATGTTGATGCTGTTTGCTGCTCTGTCTTCAGTCTGCTGCTTTGCCTTTATTTTGTTTCAAGCTACATTTGTGTGTGGGAAGTTTACATTTTTGATGAAAATTTACCGCATGACAATATAGAAATGTGTCTTAACCTTAATGCACGACGGATTATGTGAAAGTTAACCAACTTCCACTAACTGTGCGCTGAAGTTTGACTTGAAACTTTAAGTGTTTCTTCTCCTGTTTGAACAATTTATTGACAAAAGTTCATGACTCCATTTTTTCAATCAGTTTTGGTTTTTATTAATTATGCAGTTTTCTTAATTCATTATAGAGAGTTTGTCATTCAATATCTTTGAGTAATCAATATGTATCCATTATAACTGCCCAATGCATTTCGGGTCAGATCATGTGACCCTTCGTCAGGGGCCTGTGAAAAGACGAATACAGGACCTTAGCCATCATCATAATGTAAAATAAAAGATTCATGCATGTACATACAAAAAATAAATAAACAATGCTAAATATACACCATAAAGTACGTTTTCATGTGACATTCCTAAGGTTGTACAGGCGAAGCAGTGAGTGCAGTGGTGTAGCGGTAACATAGCAAAAAAGGAGTAATCAAAAGGATGAGTAAAGTAGAGGGCGAAGATTACGGAAAGAGGTTCCAAAGTACCGAAATTGCACACATGAGGTCGAAGAACACTTACGTGAGTAAGGAAATCACAGTGATCACACTCATATCAGGCGGGTAACCAAGGTAGGTCTCGTCGATACCGGACGGGTAGAAGGAAGTTACGCGCGGTTGTGGTTAAAAGAGCAGACAAGGTTCCGATCACGTGATCATGTAAGCAATGGAAGTCGAAAAAAGACTTCTCGATAGTATTACGTGCTATGGGTCAACAAGATGTGCATAATTCCAATTAAATATCTGGAAAGATAGCGGTACAAGGATAAGATAAATTAAAATGAATAATGTGGGACGTGTGGTATATTATCGGCCCGACGTGGGGTACCGGAGAAACAAGGGAAATGGAGAAAGGGCTAGGTGAAAGGTGAGAGGTAGAAATAAAAAGAGGACAATTCGGTAAACATGAAAAATGTACACAATGTGTAGCCAAGCATTATTGTGTGGATAATATAATAAAATAAACAAAATATAATGACAATAGAATCCATTAAGGTCATGGAAATGATAATGTAAATAATAATAAGTCAACAGTAATGAGAGTTTAGTCACAATTACAAATGCCAGAGCGGGCATCCTGCACATAGATCATTAGGTGTCAGGAGTTCCAGGGCGGGGGTTAGAATGGTCCTTAAAGATGCCATTTATAGGAAACATGAATATTCGATCCGGTCATTCATTCCGGATGGCTGAAGACTGTTCAATTTTTTGATCCAAAAGAATTTGGCTCTTAGTCTTTGTTTTGTGGGGTCCATATCGCTGCGTTGTGGTATGGTCTCCAATACCGTAAATCTCAGTTGGGAGATTTGATGATTTGCTTCAGACCAATGATTAGCTACAGTTGATTTCTGGTTATGAAGTCGGATATTTGATTTGTGTTCTGTTATCCGTACTTTAATTTTCCTTTCCGTTTGGCCTACATAAATCTTGCCACATGGGCATTTGATGGCATAGATGGTGTTAGTTGTGTCGCAGGTACTGGTGTGTTTTAAATCAATTTCGTAGCCTTGAGTTGGATGTCTTAATTTGTTGCCCACTATGACATTATTACAATGGGTGCAACTGAAGCATTTGCACATTCCTTTGAATTTTGATTTTTTCATTTTGTTAGATGTGGTGGTTAGAATTTCTTTCAGGTTTTTTGATCTTCGGAACGCAAATGTAATGTTGTCATTGTACAGATCCTTCAAGTCTGGTTCCATTTTGATTAAGTTCCAGTGGGTGTTGATGATCTTTTTGATTTTCATGGCTTCAGTAGAGTATTTAAGAACACATACTGTTTTTTGTTCTGCTGTATTGGTCTTAGATATGAAGAGTTTTTCTCTTGGGATGATATTGATTCTTTTCATGGATTCATCTAGAACAGTAGTGGGATATCCTCTTTCGAGATATTTGTTGATTTGGTCTTTCATAGAAATTTCCAGTTGTTGTGGATCTGATGTGATGCGTTTCAACCTGATTAGCTGTGATGTGGGTAGATGTTTTTTCAGAGTGATAGGATGAAAACTTTGGAAAAGTAGACTTGAATTCCTGTCAGTAGGTTTAATGTGAACTTGAGTGGAGAAGTGGAAATCAGTCATATTAACTTTTACATCCAAAAATACAATGGATTCCTGATGAATGTTGTGTGTGAATTTGATTCTTTCATATCTGGTATTTATGAGGCTGATGTTGTTTTCGAGTGCCATTTTGTTTCCTTGCCATAAGAGGAAAATATCGTCTATGTATCTTCTGAATACAATTAAATTGTTTCTCCAGTCTGGATTGTTGAGAATGAAGTCTGTTTCGAATTTAGACATGAAGATACATGCGTATGCTGGGGCTCCCCCAAAGCCCATAGATGTTCCGTTACTTTGGTTGTAAAAATTCTGTTGCCATTCAAAATAACTGTGGAATAGGGCGAATTGCATTAATTCCAGAAGGAATTTTTTTTGACTTTCTTCCATCTCGTTTCTTTTGAGTAAGCTCCATTCCAAGGCTTCCATTCCTTTGTTATGGGGGATGGAGGTGTAGAGTGAGGTCACGTCTATCGTACATAGCCAGTATTCTTTTCCAGGTAAGAGGGTCACTTCGTTGAGTATTTTTAGAAAATCAGTCGTGTCCTTTATGTATGTATTACCTTCTTGAACAATAGGTTGAAGAAACCAGTCGATGTATTGACCTAACGGTTCAGAGATTGAGCCGCAAGCAGAGACTATTGGTCTGAATGGTGTTTTTTTTTTATCCTTGTGGATTTTTGGTAACATGTACAATTTAGGTCGTCTTGGGTATTTTGTTTCCAGAAATTGATGAGTCTTTTTGCTGATTATTTTCATGTCAAGTGCTTTATCTGTTATCTGTTGCAATGTACTCTTGTATTCATCAGTCGGATCTGTATCAAGTGGCATATATATGTTAATGTCTTTCACATGCGTGTTGACACTTTCAAGGTAAAAGCTGGTGTCCATTACTATTAGAGCTCCCCCTTTGTCAGCTCTTTGGAAGGTCAGTTCTTCATTTTGACTTAAGTTTTTTAAGATATTCCATTCACGAGGTGATAGATTCGTTCTCTTTGGTTTGGTAAATTTGATTTTTTGTAGATCAGTTAGTATTGATCGTTCGAAGGCTTCAATAGTTTTGTGGGTGATCGGAGCGCAGAATGTACTTTTAGGCTTAAATTCTTTAGTTTGACTATCAAGTTCTTGACGAGGTATGTTCTCACTATTTTTAAAGAAGTAGCGTAATTTTAAGTTCCTGAAAAATTTGAAGAGAGCTATTTCTGTTTCAGCTGAATTAGATTGATAGGTTGGAACAAACAAAGTACCTTTGTTCAGGATTTTTATTTCAGTTTCATTGAGTTGTTTCTTGGAAATGTTAATGACTAAGTCACTTTCGTTTGGCTCCTTGTGACTCTTTTTATTCTTTCCTCTTCCGTTTCTTTTGCCTCTCCTTGTTTTGTAGCTTGTGGTGTTTCGTTCGCTGCTGGACTTACATCTAAAAAAGCCGGTTTTTGAACTTGGGTTTGAGATTTTTGTGACTCTACTGATTTTGAAGTAGATGGTATTGGTGTTTTTGAAATTGGTTCTCTTGTTTTTGCGATGTCGGATTCTGACACTACGCTTTCTTGGGATGAGCCCACATTTGATTTTGGTTGCGTTTGTGGTTGCTGCCATTTTCGTTGATTGTAAATTTCAGCCCACGTGTACACCTCTTCTAATTTATAATCGATCGTATCACGTCGATATTTTCGAATCTTTCGGTCATTTACCTCTTTGGTATATCTTTCAAGTTTTTTGTTGGTATCCTCTAATAGTTGTTGTAAATCATCCTGTTTATTCAGTTCTCTTTTTATGCCTTCCAGTTCCTCCTCTAGTTCTTTTAAAACTTTTTATAATTCTTCAATTATTAATAAGATTAAATCTAGAGAGCATTTGTTTAGGATTTGATACCATCTTTCAATGAACTTTTTGTTGTTTTTACATAGCATCGGTTTAAGGGCTATTCGTAGTCCCCGAGGAATTCTTTGGTGCTTATGATAATGAATCAATGTTGTGGCGTGAAGCCTTTGGTTAATCTCCTTTTTGGATATGTATTCAAATTGGCGTAGTAATTGTGTTACCGTTGAAATCTGCGGTGTGAAGACTCTGGTCTCCTGTATCAGTCCGTAAATATCTTTTGCGGCTTCGGGCGTAAATGCCAATGTTTCTGCTTTGTTGGTTGTTATTTGAGCTATGTCATCGAGTTGCATTTTCAGATTCAGTTGTAGGGGCTACAGAGAAAAGTTTGGGCAGTAGGTCCAAAATGCAAAAAGTTTTTTGGTCTCTGCGCACACTCTTATTTCAAAAGTTTTCCTTGAATTGTGTGTGATTTTTTGTTTAGCGCTACGCGTTGTTACACGATGCCTATTCGTGTCTTTTATGAAGACGGATTATGTGAAAGTTAACCAACTTCCACTAACTGTGCGCTGAAGTTTGACTTGAAACTTTAAGTGTTTCTTCTCCTGTTTGAACAATTTATTGACAAAAGTTCATGACTCCATTTTTTCAATCAGTTTTGGTTTTTATTAATTATGCAGTTTTCTTAATTCATTATAGAGAGTTTGTCATTCAATATCTTTGAGTAATCAATATGTATCCATTATAACTCTGCCCAATGCATTTCGGGTCAGATCATGTGACCCTTCGCCAGGGGCCTGTGAAAAGACGAATACAGGACCTTAGCCATCATCATAATGTAAAATAAAAGATTCATGCATGTACATACAAAAAATAAATAAACAATGCTAAATATACACCATAAAGTACGTTTTCATGTGACATTCCTAAGGTTGTACAGGCGAAGCAGTGAGTGCAGTGGTGTAGCGGTAACATAGAAAAAAAGGAGTAATCAAAAGGATGAGTAAAGTAGAGGGCGAAGATTACGGAAAGAGGTTCCAAAGTACCGAAATTGCACACATGAGGTCGAAGAACACTTACGTGAGTAAGGAAATCACAGTGATCACACTCATATCAGGCGGGTAACCAAGGTAGGTCTCGTCGATACCGGACGGGTAGAAGGAAGTTACGCGCGGTTGTGGTTAAAAGAGCAGACAAGGTTCCGATCACGTGATCATGTAAGCAATGGAAGTCGAAAAAAGACTTCTCGATAGTATTACGTGCTATGGGTCAACAAGATGTGCATAATTCCAATTAAATATCTGGAAAGATAGCGGTACAAGGATAAGATAAATTAAAATGAATAATGTGGGACGTGTGGTATATTATCGGCCCGACGTGGGGTACCGGAGAAACAAGGGAAATGGAGAAAGGGCTAGGTGAAAGGTGAGAGGTAGAAATAAAAAGAGGACAATTCGGTAAACATGAAAAATGTACACAATGTGTAGCCAAGCATTATTGTGTGGATAATATAATAAAATAAACAAAATATAATGACAATAGAATCCATTAAGGTCATGGAAATGATAATGTAAATAATAATAAGTCAACAGTAATGAGAGTTTAGTCACAATTACAAATGCCAGAGCCGGCATCCTGCACATAGATCATTAGGTGTCAGGAGTTCCAGGGCGGGGTTAGAATGGTCCTTAAAGATGCCATTTATAGGAAACATGAATATTCGATCCGGTCATTCATTCCGGATGGCTGAAGACTGTTCAATTTTTTGATCCAAAAGAATTCGGCTCTTAGTCTTTGTTTTGTGGGGTCCATATCGCTGCGTTGTGGTATGGTCTCCAATACCGTAAATCTCAGTTGGGAGATTTGATGATTTGCTTCAGACCAATGATTAGCTACAGTTGATTTCTGGTTATGAAGTCGGATATTTGATTTGTGTTCTGTTATCCGTACTTTAATTTTCCTTTCCGTTTGGCCTACATAAATCTTGCCACATGGGCATTTGATGGCATAGATGGTGTTAGTTGTGTCGCAGGTACTGGTGTGTTTTAAATCAATTTCGTAGCCTTGAGTTGGATGTCTTAATTTGTTGCCCACTATGACATTATTACAATGGGTGCAATTGAAGCATTTGCACATTCCTTTGAATTTTGATTTTTTCATTTTGTTAGATGTGGTGGTTAGAATTTCTTTCAGGTTTTTTGATCTTCGGAACGCAAATGTAATGTTGTCATTGTACAGATCCTTCAAGTCTGGTTCCATTTTGATTAAGTTCCAGTGGGTGTTGATGATCTTTTTGATTTTCATGGCTTCAGTAGAGTATTTAAGAACACATACTGTTTTTTGTTCTGTTGTATTAGTCTTAGATATGAAGAGTTTTTCTCTTGGGATGATATTGATTCTTTTCATGGATTCATCTAGAACAGTAGTGGGATATCCTCTTTCGAGATATTTGTTGATTTGGTCTTTCATAGAAATTTCCAGTTGTTGTGGATCTGATGTGATGCGTTTCAACCTGATTAGCTGTGATGTGGGTAGATGTTTTTTCAGAGTGATAGGATGAAAACTTTGGAAAAGTAGACTTGAATTCCTGTCAGTAGGTTTAATGTGAACTTGAGTGGAGAAGTGGAAATCAGTCATATTAACTTTTACATCCAAAAATACAATGGATTCCTGATGAATGTTGTGTGTGAATTTGATTCTTTCATATCTGGTATTTATGAGGCTGATGTTGATTTCGAGTGCCATTTTGTTTCCTTGCCATAAGAGGAAAATATCGTCTATGTATCTTCTGAATACAATTAAATTGTTTCTCCAGTCTGGATTGTTGAGAATGAAGTCTGTTTCGAATTTAGACATGAAGATACATGCGTATGCTGGGGCTCCCCCAAAGCCCATAGATGTTCCGTTACTTTGGTTGTAAAAATTCTGTTGCCAATCAAAATAACTGTGGAATAGGGCGAATTGCATTAATTCCAGAAGGAAATTTTTTTGACTTTCTTCCATCTCGTTTCTTTTAAGTAAGCTCCATTCCAAGGCTTCCATTCCTTTGTTATGGGGGATGGAGGTGTAGAGTGAGGTCACGTCTATCGTACATAGCCAGTATTCTTTTCCAGGTAAGAGGGTCACTTTGTTGAGTATTTTTAGAAAATCAGTCGTGTCCTTTATGTATGTATTACCTTCTTGAACAATAGGTTGAAGAAACCAGTCGATGTATTGACCTAACGGTTCAGAGATTGAGCCGCAAGCAGAGACTATTGGTCTGAATGGTGTTTTTTTTTTATCCTTGTGGATTTTTGGTAACATGTACAATTTAGGTCGTCTTGGGTATTTTGTTTCCAGAAATTGATGAGTCTTTTTGCTGATTATTTTCATGTCAAGTGCTTTATCTGTTATCTGTTGCAATGTACTCTTGTATTCATCAGTCGGATCTGTATCAAGTGTCATATATATGTTAATGTCTTTCACATGCGTGTAGACACTTTCAAGGTAAAAGCTGGTGTCCATTACTATTAGAGCTCCCCCTTTGTCAGCTCTTTGGAAGGTCAGTTCTTCATTTTGACTTAAGTTTTTTAAGATATTCCATTCACGAGGTGATAGATTCGTTCTCTTTGGTTTGGTAAATTTGATTTTTTGTAGATCAGTTAGTATTGATCGTTCGAAGGCTTCAATAGTTTTGTGGGTGATCGGAGCGCAGAATGTACTTTTAGGCTTAAATTCTTTAGTTTGACTATCAAGTTCTTGACGAGGTATGTTCTCACTATTTTTAAAGAAGTAGCATAATTTTAAGTTCCTGAAAAATTTGAAGAGAGCTATTTCTGTTTCAGCTGAATTAGATTAGTCCAGCAGCGAACGAAACACCACAAGCTACAAAACAAGGAGAGGCAAAAGAAACGGAAGAGGAAAGAATAAAAAGAGTCACAAGGAGCCAAACGAAAGTGACTTAGTCATTAACATTTCCAAGAAACAACTCAATGAAACTGAAATAAAAATCCTGAACAAAGGTACTTTGTTTGTTCCAACCTATCAATCTAATTCAGCTGAAACAGAAATAGCTCTCTTCAAATTTTTCAGGAACTTAAAATTACGCTACTTCTTTAAAAATAGTGAGAACATACCTCGTCAAGAACTTGATAGTCAAACTAAAGAATTTAAGCCTAAAAGTACATTCTGCGCTCCGATCACCCACAAAACTATTGAAGCCTTCGAACGATCAATACTAACTGATCTACAAAAAATCAAATTTACCAAACCAAAGAGAACGAATCTATCACCTCGTGAATGGAATATCTTAAAAAACTTAAGTCAAAATGAGGAACTGACCTTCCAAAGAGCTGACAAAGGGGGAGCTCTAATAGTAATGGACACCAGCTTTTACCTTGAAAGTGTCAACACGCATCTGAAAGACATTAACATATATATGCCACTTGATACAGATCCGACTGATGAATACAAGAGTACATTGCAACAGATAACAGATAAAGCACTTGACATGAAAATAATCAGCAAAAAGACTCATCAATTTCTGGAAACAAAATACCCAAGACGACCTAAATTGTACATGTTACCAAAAATCCACAAGGATAAAAAAAAAACACCATTCAGACCAATAGTCTCTGCTTGCGGCTCAATCTCTGAACCGTTAGGTCAATACATCGACTGGTTTCTTCAACCTATTGTTCAAGAAGGTAATACATACATAAAGGACACAACTGATTTTCTAAAAATACTCAACGAAGTGACCCTCTTACCTGGAAAAGAATACTGGCTATGTACGATAGACGTGACCTCACTCTACACCTCCATCCCCCATTACAAAGGAATGGAAGCCTTGGAATGGAGCTTACTCAAAAGAAACGAGATGGAAGAAAGTCAAAAAATTTTCCTTCTGGAATTAATGCAATTCGCCCTATTCCACAGTTATTTTGAATGGCAACAGAATTTTTACAACCAAAGTAACGGAACATCTATGGGCTTTGGGGGAGCCCCAGCATACGCATGTATCTTCATGTCTAAATTCGAAACAGACTTCATTCTCAACAATCCAGACTGGAGAAACAATTTAATTGTATTCAGAAGATACATAGACGATATTTTCCTCTTATGGCAAGGAAACAAAATGGCACTCGAAAACAACATCAGCCTCATAAATACCAGATATGAAAGAATCAAATTCACACACAACATTCATCAGGAATCCATTGTATTTTTGGATGTAAAAGTTAATATGACTGATTTCCACTTCTCCACTCAAGTTCACATTAAACCTACTGACAGGAATTCAAGTCTACTTTTCCAAAGTTTTCATCCTATCACTCTGAAAAAACATCTACCCACATCACAGCTAATCAGGTTGAAACGCATCACATCAGATCCACAACAACTGGAAATTTCTATGAAAGACCAAATCAACAAATATCTCGAAAGAGGATATCCCACTACTGTTCTAGATGAATCCATGAAAAGAATCAATATCATCCCAAGAGAAAAACTCTTCATATCTAAGACTAATACAACAGAACAAAAAACAGTATGTGTTCTTAAATACTCTACTGAAGCCATGAAAATCAAAAAGATCATCAACACCCACTGGAACTTAATCAAAATGGAACCAGACTTGAAGGATCTGTACAATGACAACATTACATTTGCGTTCCGAAGATCAAAAAACCTGAAAGAAATTCTAACCACCACATCTAACAAAATGAAAAAATCAAAATTCAAAGGAATGTGCAAATGCTTCAATTGCACCCATTGTAATAATGTCATAGTGGGCAACAAATTAAGACATCCAACTCAAGGCTACGAAATTGATTTAAAACACACCAGTACCTGCGACACAACTAACACCATCTATGCCATAAAATGCCCATGTGGCAAGATTTATGTAGGCCAAACGGAAAGGAAAATTAAAGTACGGATAACAGAACACAAATCAAATATCCGACTTCATAACCAGAAATCAACTGTAGCTAATCATTGGTCTGAAGCAAATCATCAAATCTCCCAACTGAGATTTACGGTATTGGAGACCATACCACAACGCAGCGATATGGACCCCACAAAACAAAGACTAAGAGCCGAATTCTTTTGGATCAAAAAATTGAACAGTCTTCAGCCATCCGGAATGAATGACCGGATCGAATATTCATGTTTCCTATAAATGGCATCTTTAAGGACCATTCTAACCCCCGCCCTGGAACTCCTGACACCTAATGATCTATGTGCAGGATGCCCGCTCTGGCATTTGTAATTGTGACTAAACTCTCATTACTGTTGACTTATTATTATTTACATTATCATTTCCATGACCTTAATGGATTCTATTGTCATTATATTTTGTTTATTTTATTATATTATCCACACAATAATGCTTGGCTACACATTGTGTACATTTTTCATGTTTACCGAATTGTCCTCTTTTTATTTCTACCTCTCACCTTTCACCTAGCCCTTTCTCCATTTCCCTTGTTTCTCCGGTACCCCACGTCGGGCCGATAATATACCACACGTCCCACATTATTCATTTTAATTTATCTTATCCTTGTACCGCTATCTTTCCAGATATTTAATTGGAATTATGCACATCTTGTTGACCCATAGCACGTAATACTATCGAGAAGTCTTTTTTCGACTTCCATTGCTTACATGATCACGTGATCGGAACCTTGTCTGCTCTTTTAACCACAACCGCGCGTAACTTCCTTCTACCCGTCCGGTATCGACGAGACCTACCTTGGTTACCCGCCTGATATGAGTGTGATCACTGTGATTTCCTTACTCACGTAAGTGTTCTTCGACCTCATGTGTGCAATTTCGGTACTTTGGAACCTCTTTCCGTAATCTTCGCCCTCTACTTTACTCATCCTTTTGATTACTCCTTTTTTGCTATGTTACCGCTACACCACTGCACTCACTGCTTCGCCTGTACAACCTTAGGAATGTCACATGAAAACGTACTTTATGGTGTATATTTAGCATTGTTTATTTATTTTTTGTATGTACATGCATGAATCTTTTATTTTACATTATGATGATGGCTAAGGTCCTGTATTCGTCTTTTCACAGGCCCCTGACGAAGGGTCACATGATCTGACCCGAAATGCATTGGGCAGAGTTATAATGGATACATATTGATTACTCAAAGATATTGAATGACAAACTCTCTATAATGAATTAAGAAAACTGCATAATTAATAAAAACCAAAACTGATTGAAAAAATGGAGTCATGAACTTTTGTCAATAAATTGTTCAAACAGGAGAAGAAACACTTAAAGTTTCAAGTCAAACTTCAGCGCACAGTTAGTGGAAGTTGGTTAACTTTCACATAATCCGTCTTCATAAAAGACACGAATAGGCATCGTGTAACAACGTGTAGCGCTAAACAAAAAATCACACACAATTCAAGGATAACTTTTGAAATAAGAGTGTGCGCAGAGACCAAAAAACTTTTTAACCTTAATGCACGAAATACACGTCACAAGAAAGGTTAGAGAAAATGTGCTTTTATTGATCGTGCAGAAAGAGAAAATAATGCTTATTTCTACAGAAAACTCCCATGCTTGTTGTTCTGTTATGGCATATATTTACCTAGCCACCTGTTCCTTTAATCTCCTGGTGTCATCAGATGGAATCAGAGCAACGTTTTTTAGTGTCATGGACCCTTCCACAGTCTAGCATAAGATATTGCTTCATGAAGATTCTAGACCACTTATCTCTTTTGTCACTCCTTTAGGAGCTTTTCGATTTATCCGAATGCCTTTTGGGTTGGTGCTTGCCACTGTGTGTTTCCAAAGGGTGCTGAAAGATGAATACTGAAGAGTGTCAAGTCTGTGTTGTTCTGTCAGGATTACATTTTAGTCAATGATGAGGACAGCATTACACAAAATGCTGCTTTGTGGGAAGTTCTCATGAGGTTGAGAGACAGTGGAGGAGTACAGGTCTAAGGTAGGAACTGCTTCCTACGTTGGCCATACCATTTCGAGGGATGGCATCAGGCTAAGTAATAGTTGGCAGAATCCATCATGTTTTTGTCCACCATAAGCGTGGAAGGGTATACTCAGATGTGAGTCCCTAGCTCATTGCACCATCAGGATTCAAGCAAGCCGGGCCGAAGACGGCTGAAATGCCAGAAACCGGTCCCCGGTAGCTTGTTTCCTTCCCAGTATAAGAATTGGCTTGGTAGTTTGGTCTGCCCTGTTCCCAAGATGCACTGGGCCAGGGTCAGACTAATTTGCATATAGCCAAGTTCTGAGCTGGGATGGTGCAGTGAGCTAAAAAACGGTGATGGATCAAGCCCTGATCTTTGGACTGGGTGGGAGTGGTCTGCTTAATTCAGACACTCTGTTCATCACCACCTCCTTTTCTGAATCATTTTTGTCCACCATAAGCGTGGAAGGGTATACTCAGATGTGAGTCCCTAGCTTATTGCACCATCAGGATTCAAGCAAGCCGGGCCGAAGACGGCTGAAATGCCAGAAACCGGTCCCCGGTAGCTTGTTTCCTTCCCAGTATAAGAATTGGCTTGGTAGTTTGGTCTGCCCTGTTCCCATGATGCACTGGGCCAGGGTCAGACTAATTTGCATATAGCCAAGTTCTGAGCTGGGATGGTGCAGTGAGCTAAAAAACGGTGATGGATCAAGCCCTGATCTTTGGACTGGGTGGGAGTGGTCTGCTTAATTCAGACACTCTGTTCATCACCACCCCCTTTTCTGAATCAGAATCCATCATGTTGGCACCCACACCTAGGGACAAAGACTAGGTGAGGGCATTCCTTGGTCTTGTAGAGTATTACTCAAAATTTGTTCCTGATTTTGCAAGTGAGGTGCAACCTCAGAGATTGCTTTTGAGGAAGGAAAGAAGCAAGCTTTTAATTGTCTTTGGAGTGTGAAGAAAAGTTTAAGGTGGTTAAAACCAGGATTGAGAGCATGCCTACCTTAGGCCATTTTGATGTGAGGCTAAATATGTTGCTCACCACTAATGCTAAAATGAAGGGTTTTGAGGCGGTCCTTTCTCAATTGATTGAGGGTAAAGAGAAAGATGAGGTATTCATCTCACATTCTCTTAAGGGTGCTGAGGAGCATTATTTAGTGCTGGAACATGAGGCGCTTGCTTGTGCCTGGGCCATGAATCACTTTAAGTATTGCCTGTGTGGTTTGCCTTTTGTGGTGAGAAGTGATCATAGGCCCCTAGTCCAAATGTTAGCTTGTAGGAATATCCAAAAACACCACTCCTCAGATTAAGTGATGGGTTGAGAGACTTATGTATTTCAACTTCCAAGTGGAGTATTTGTCAGGCAAAAAACATATACCTGCAGACTGTCTTTCTAGGTTGCCTTTGAAAATGGCAATGCCTTGGTAGCGAAAATTCCTGTATTATGGGCCAATGAATCAGCTCTCAATAAGGTGTAATGAGTATTGAAGATTACTAGTGTTGAGTATGGGGTTGGTCTAACTCTGGTGCCATCCTAGACAAGTTAAGTCTGTTTTGGAATGTCAAGGAAGAATTGAGTATTGTGAAAGGAGAATTGTACATAGGTGACAGATTGGTCCCACTAGCTGGGTTTGCTAACAAGATTATTATAAAAGCTATATTGTTGCTGTTAAGATAAAAATATGTTTTTTACCTTTTTTGAGGACAGTATAGTGATTATAATTGTTTTGCCATGGTGTAGATTGTATTTGCTTCAAATTGTTTTTTAATTGTTATATCCTTTACGTTTATGGATCTATAGAATTGGCTGAATAAAACTTATTTATGACAAGATTATTAACCTGGGTCATGAAGGACATCTGGGCAGGAACCCTACCAAAGCTAGTGTTTAGAAGTGTAATTGGTGGCCAGGCAGCGGTGACCTCTCTAAATGTCAATAATGCGCACGTAAGGGGCATGGCCAGTGCCCACTATCCTCGCATTGGTATACATGGGGTTGGTACATAATTCAAGGTTTTTCTGCACATACATTATAGTTCAAGTTCAAGTTCAGGAATTTACATAGCGCACTACTCACCCAGAGGGTCTCAAGGCCCTTGGGGGGTCATTATTTATCGAATAGCCAGGTTTTAAGTTCTTCTCTGAAGGAGATGTGGTTCTGTGTAAGGCGGAGGTGAGTGGGGAGTGAGTTCCAGGTCTTGGCCGCCAAGTAGGAGAAGGATCTACCTACCATGGTGGATCTTTGGATACGCGGAACTGAGGCGAGGGCTTGATTGGAGGATCTTAGTTGGCGGGTGGGTGTGTAGAAGGACAGTCGAGTGTTGAGGCATTCGGGTCCTAGTTTGTAAAGGGCTTTGTGTGCGTGGGTGAGGAGACGGAACGTTATTCTCTTGTTGACGGGAAGCCAGTGGAGGTCTTTTAGGTGGCCGGTAATGTGATCTTGGCGAGGGATGTCCAAAATGAGTCTCGCTGATGCGTTTTGGATGCGTTGGAGTTTTTTCTGTAATTTGGCTGTGATTCCGGCATATAGTGTGTTTCCATAGTCCAGTCGACTCGTGACCAGTGCGTGGGTGACAGTCTTTCTTGTCTTGTGGGGGATCCAACAGAAGATTTTTTTGAGCATACGAAGTACGTTGAAGCAGGAGGATGAGACTGCGTTGACTTGTCTGGTCATCGAGAGTGAGGAGTCTAGGATGAAGCCGAGGTTACGTGCGTGGTATGTGGGTGTGGGTGCTGTGCCCAGAGCCGAAGGCCACCATGAGTCGTCCCAGGCAGAGGGGATGATCCTAGGATGAGCACCTCCGTTTTGTCGGAGTTAAGTTTTAGGCGGCTGTTTTTCATCCATTCGGCTACTACTTTCATGCCTTCGTGGAGATTGGTTTTGGTGGTGTTAGGGTGTTTGGTGAGGGAAAGGATCAACTGGGTGTCATCAGCGTAGGAGATGATGTTAAGGTTGTGTTGACGCGCGATGGGTGCGAGTGGACTCATGAAAACTTTGAAGAGGGTGGGACTGAGTGATCATCCTTGTGGTACGCCGCAGATGACTTCGGTGGCCTCTGATTTGAATGGGGGAAGTCGGACTCTCTGAGTTCTCGCAGCGAGGAACGAGATGATCCAGTCCAAGGCTTTTCCTTGTATGCCGATGTTGTTGAGGCGTTGTATAAGGGTGCTGTGACAGACTGTGTCGAAAGAGGCGGAGAGGTCGAGTGTGGCACGGAATTCTGAAAGAGGGGCATGCATGCCTCTGACAGCTACCAGGCACCCTATTTATGGAACATAATTACATAGCTTATGCCTTAAGTCTGTCTTCGTTGTCGTTGATTGGTAGGAAATGGTCTGTATCATCACTCGCACAATACACCAACTATTGAGGAAGCGCTTTACTTCGTTGTAATTTGCTGCCTCATACCATTTTTTTCTTCATACATCCTAGTAAAGTGACACGTTGTTTAAAGTTATGTTTGTTAAAACCATGTGTAAATAGAGGATAGCTTTGTGTTGTACTAGTTGCCTATATTATGTTAGCGCGTCTGACTAGTTAATATAGAGGTTTACTATATTGCAATCCCACAGGTGTTCGTAATGACAACTTGAGGATAGTATGCTGTAATTCATAACATTCCTTAGATATTGCGTATGGTATACAGACAAAATATCGAGTTTTAAATATCGATATACAATAATATCGAAGTTTAAATATCGATGGGACAAAATAATGAAGGTAAGTAATATCGACAGTCTTAATATCGATATTAGTATGATATCAGTAATATCGAAGTTTTAAATATCGATGTCAATAATATCGAAATAAATGACTTTGATGTTACTAATATCAATTTTTAAATAAATTTAGTGTATATTATATTGTATTTATTATGTTTTATTATTTATTTTTAATGTAATTTATGTAAATAATGTCTTTTACTACTGTAGCGGGTTGTGGGTTTATAGGGGAATAGGGTGGGAAGTAATTTAATTATGTTAAATTAATTATTAATTAGTAGGAATTATTAATTAATTGAGAATTAATTTTTAATTATTTTAATTATTGATTAATTGATAAATATGTTCTGTAGCGGGTTATGGGTTTATAGGGGAATAGGGTGGTAAGTAATTTAATAATAATTAATTAATTATTATTAGTTTGTACATATTTTAATTAATAATTAATTGGTAATTAATTTATATTAATTAGTTAATTAATTAATATAATTTTGTACATATTGTTATTTATTATTAGTTGGTAATTAATTAATATTAATTAGTTAATTACATTAATTATAGTAATTTGTTTAATATATAATTTTTTGTTATTCTTAATTAATTAATTAGGAAAAATAATATTAATTATTTTATTAAATTAATTACAGCTAATGTGCTAATATATTTACTTTATTGTTATTGTTAATTAATAATTAATTGGTAATTAAATAATATTAATTAATTTTGGGTAAAGGAGTATTTTTAGGGTTCAGGGTCAGTTTTCAGTTTTTGGGTAAAGGGGTATTTTTAGGGTTCAGGGTCAGTTTTCAGTTCTTGGGTTTTTAGGGGTTCTGGGTCAGTTTTCAGTTTTTGGGTAAAGGGTTATTTTTAGGGTTCAGGGTCAGTTTTCAGTTTTTGGGTAAAGGGGTATGTTTAGGGTTCAGGGTCAGTTTTCAGTTCTTGGGTAAAGGGGTATTTTTAGGGTTCAGGGTCAGTTTTCAGTTTTTGGGTAAAGGGGTATTTTTAGGGTTCTGGGTCAGTTTTGGGTTTTTGGGGTACAGGGATATTTTTAGGATTCAGGGTCAGTTTTGGGTTTTTGGGGTACAGGCGTACAGGGTAAAAACAAAAAAAAATAACATTAAATCAATTAAATAACATTAAAAAAAATTACATTAAATTATTAAGTGTTTTATTTATTTTAAATGTATATGTATTAGTTTTAATTTTGTTTTAATATTTTTATTTAATATTTGTAAAATTATATGTATTTTAAAATTATTTTTACATTATTATTAATACATTTAAAAAAACAATATTTTTAATTCCGATATTTTTGTACTACGATATTATTTTTTCGATATTTTTGTACTTACCTTTATGAAGATATGATTCCGATATTTTTGATGTCGATATTTTTGTTCCGATATTTTTTGTAGTTCGATATTCTGTCTGTCGATATTATGTCAGACATTCATTGCGTATGTAGCGCCATGTTGATGACTTGGAATAGCTTTAAGCTTAAAATTCATTTGAGCGTTGGAAGCACATAATGACCTTGAGAAGATGCATTTAAATCATTTGGTCTAGTTAGTCAACATAGGTTTCTCATTTATCTCATTGTTGCGGAACGGGAAATCCAAGCCTCATTTATTTTTAGAACCTATACGTGAGCGATTTTTTTTGTTTGTTTAATAAAGTGTCCGTATGTTTAAAGCCATTTTGTTAAGACAGTCTGCCATGAACACATTACTCCGTAGATCTCTTTTTTATTTGGGAGGTATCGTCTTCAAAAGTAGTTAATGTGGTAATAAGGGTTTGCCATAAGTGGAGAGAACTGTTTCGGAGAGTCTGTCATAAAGCCCCATACCTAAAATCCTGTCTCTAATTCCATTTTTGGGACATTCAATTTTGACATTAAATGAACGATGGCAAAAAACTTACACAAATTGATAAGGGGACAGACATAATCCTCCTTATTGGATTTTAATATGGCGACAAACGTAATGCAGGGTAATGATAGGGCTTGGAAAAGCCTCACCCAGGTATAGGGAGTGAACCAGAAGACATCAGAGAGGAAAACAGTGCTCAGCTGTCGGTTTAAGACAACATCCATAGCTTTAAATCCGGAAGACTTAGTTTAAACACCAGAATATCGACATTTGTAACTTCATGGCTCACATTTCTGGAACTATTTTTTGTTTTAATTTTTACTTTTAAAAGTGTCCCAAAAGGGTATAAGCGAAGAGAGAATTATTATAGGACAGATACATTTGAATTAGAGGTTAGTTTTGCGGTAAATCATGCTGTATTGCTGAGCTGTGGTAACATAGCAATGAGAGAGCGCCATGTCATTTAGAAAATTATAGGGGTGCATCATATCTCCCGTAGTCAGCATCCACATATTTAGAGGGTATACTAACGCGTGTTTTTAGCGATATAACAGTAGGTTGGGAATTAGAGCCATGTGTAATCGATGTAGTCTTAATGTTGCAAATTAATGTAGAGCCTTAACAGGAGTGTAATGCTTTATATGAGGTAGAAATGCTACTAAACGTGTGTATTGTAGGATTAATAAATGTGCCTTATTAAGAGTTGCACGTGTAGGAGATAGAATGTGATGCTTTAATGTGGAAAAGAACTTATGTTTAGAAATGAAACGTAATGTTGTCTTCGTAATGGGATAGAGTGCATTGCTTATAATGTAGAATCACTTAAAAATGCATTTAAATGTATAAAGGGCTGGGACATGAAGAAAAGCCAGTAGGGCCCTAACTGTAATTTCTTTAGTTAGCATTGGTTTTTCTTGTGAAATAGCTGCCTGTTGGGAAGAGTGCTCTTCTCAGCGAATGTTGAATTGTAACTTTGGATGCGCACAAGGTTGCTTCTCATGTATTTCAGTTGCAGGTGCAAGGCCCCGGAGCTTGTTAGTTCGAAAGATCCATTGTTTGGAAGTTAGGCCGGTAGGACTGAGGACGAGTAGGTGCCAGAGGAATGTTCATCTGCAACATTTGGCGAGAAGATGCCTGGGATCCAAGGACACCTCAATGGACGCTGGATGGAAGGATGTCATGCTGGAAAAATCCGAAGACCAACACCTGCCCAGAGGGGTGTGCCCTGGGTGTATCTACGATTTTGGGAGTTTTGTTTTAGAGACAGACCCAGAGGGTGGAGAGCAGACTTTGTCAGGAGGTTGCTAGAGCCGGATGTAGGCAACTTAGACAGTACTGAGGGAACTTAGGGCAGAGTAGGGGGTAGGAAAGAGCATCTTAGAACGAGCTCAGTAGTTTAGTCTACTTATTTGAGAAACGTGAATGCACTTCTTAGGGAGTCTTCAAGGCTGACACCTTTACTCTTGCCTGAAGGGGATTGTTAAGTAGGGATGTCACCTTAGAGTTAGTGTAGGGACAGACTAACCTTTTCCTTCCTTTTGTAAATGCAGTCGAGATTTCAAATAGGGACGGTAATTGGATGCCTGATGTTCCTAGAATTGACTTTGCTTTTCATTCTTAGACGTCTGAGACTCCTTCGTAGGATTACGTTTGTATTAGTGCCAGTCTATTTCTTGAATCTCTTGCTGAGGTGTTTGTATGTCCAATTATTTTTGGCTTTGTAATAAATTCCTTACTTCAGTTCATAGTCAGTGGTTCTTTAAATTGAATCTGATTGCTGATTTGCAAAGCTGTTTAATTATGAGGTTGGAAACCTCCCCTTTACACTTCTTAGCAGACAAAAAGGTGCAGACGACCTGTACTGGGATTCTGGAGAATTGGTAAGGTAAAAATCTAGATGAGAATCCGAACCCCGTAGCAGAGCAGGATGGTTGTCTCTAGATTGAGGGGAGAGATAGATTAGAAGAAGAATTCTAAGGCCCATAGAAATTAGATGATGACTGCCCAGTGGATTGTTGGCGTTTCATAGAAAGCGGCGGAGAGTGATGGTGCGGCAAAGGCAGCAGAGTGGGTATGAATAGGGTTTTATGTTGTTAGATTGCGGTGTTTGTGTTGTATTGTGATGTCTTGCGGAGTTGGAATGCCTGTTGTATGAAACTGGATCAGGCTGCGAGCGCGCGCAGCCCGGGAAAATCTTAGGCTCAAGGAGTAGCTTAATTGGGTCGGGTGTACCGTACACCCAGAGTAATTGTCGCCCATTGTTAAGGGGATCGTGAGGTACCATTGATCGCCCGCTGGACCGAGATAGGGGGAACGAGTGTGAGTGCATGAGTAACTGACGGTGGTCGTGGGTTGCTGAGTGTTTGTAACCTACCAGTTGAGGTGATTGTTCGGTCGTTTCGTGGACAGACAGTTGGCAGTTTTCTGTGACAATTACGTGACTGTGGATGTACACTCAGACTGTGGACGTACAGTCAGCAAAGTGATTGCTTGGTCGTAAGTGATCATTTCAGTGTGTGAATGGGACCTATGCGTGAGTGAGAGCTGATTTGTAAAGGAGGGGAACTGCTGCAGCGTGGAGGCGAGTGACGTCAGAAGGTGCCGAGCAGGGATAGGGCGGTTGGTGTGAAGCTGCGCTGGGATTGTTGGATTGTCATCAGGAAATAGAGGAGCGCTGCAGAAAAAGAGAAGTTGGTTTTCATCATGAAATGTTTTAAAGTGTTGCGAGAAAAGAGATTAGAACCTCGGGGGGAGAAGAGGCTCCTCCCGAGGATACCCCAGCTCATTATATGGCTATGAATGTAGGGTTGCACACTATATTGTGGCTTGAGAATTGGGCTAAGATGACTGATGGAAATGAAGAGTTGACTTTCCCCAGATACAGAACTTTCAGATTGGAAATGTTATATCAGTTGAAGTTGATTATGGCTTCTTTGCGTCCGTTGCCTAGATCAACACAATTTGAGGCATTGAATGAGTGGATTAGGGTGGCACACGAGAGAAACAGGGACAGGAGATAGGAAAGAGTAAAAGGGTCAGTCAGAGCATTTCAGGATGTGAGGTGGGATGCATTGGCGAAAAGATGGAGAGTACAGACTATTGAGGGGGACAGGTTGTATCCGCTGTTGGTAAAGACAGGGGACGGTCAGAAAAGGAATGATGAAGAAGATGACAGTGACACGGATGATAGCTTGTTAGAAAGGATGTTATTAGAAAGACCACCTCCATACAATCCAGAGTCAAAAGGGGAGAAGTCAGCCCCAATAGAAGGAGTTGGAGAACAATAAGTTCCGCCTAGTGTGGAAGTAGTGGGAAAGCTCTCAGCAGGGGAGATGCAGAACGTAGGAAGTATAGGTCCACAGAGGTTGCCGGATGCCCTTAAGGTACCGGTTACCATTGGTCCTATAGTGTCAGTGTACAACCTCGAGCCGGTGAGAAATGTAACTCCATCACAGATGGGAATGGAAGGGAGCATCAGTGATGGAAGGAGCAGTGTAGTAGGTGGATTGAGCCAAATGCCAAGGCCTGTGGAATCGAGTACTCTGTTGCCGACTACTGCAGACTGATGGATCTGAGGGGGCCGAGGCCAAAATCTCTTGGCGAGCTGAGGCCCAACTTAAGGACTTGGGAGACAGTTGAAGGGGCTCAAAGCAAGGGACCAAGAAGTGATTGGGACCATGGGAGTGTGGAAAACAGGATGAGTTTTAGAGAAACACCCATAGATAATAGGTGCCGAGAACAGGACCGCTCTTCCAGGGAATTAGGTGGTATAGCTAGCAGAAGCACTCTGTCAGCAGCTGTGAAAGCGAAAAGGCTGGACGTAATGAGATTCAAGGCAGAAGTAGACAAGATAGTTGAGGGAAATTTACCCTTAGAGAGACTGGAGCTCTATGAGCCAGACGAGTTGCTGTTTGGAGCGAAGAATGCGAACCGCAAAGCGAGGTCGACACATGAGAAAGTGACTGAATTGGCAAATAAATATGATGTGGACTTGTTCACAACAAAAATGTTGCAAGGAAATCATAGGTTGCAATACACTGATCAAGATCTAGAAGAGAAGAGGGTAATTGGCTTAAAGACTCAAATTAAAGAGTTGATCATAGGAATACGAGCCTGGAACAGGCTTGACAAATAGGAAGAACGGTGGTCAAAGAAAAAGAGTGTCAGAAGGAGTGTGGTAGAGACACCCAATCCAGGAGGGGGAATACCAGGAGTTGGGACATACCCTTTATGGGAAGTGGCCAGTGGAGGATACGTGCATGTACCCTGAAGTCGAGGAGATTTGGCAGCATTCACAAACGATTTTCCAAAGCTGAGGGAAAACCCCGTTGAGTGGTACAAGCAAGTTGAAAGGTTTGTTAAGATCTCTAAGGTGTTGTGGATTGACTTGAACACCTTATTCGACAGTGTAGTTCCAGGAGATTTGTGGGTTGCATGTAAGGTTGCGATTGAGTGGCCTACTGCTGAACCAGACCGAGATGTTGTCACAAACAAGCCATCGCCGTTGGTCATGAGGAAGTATGAACAGGCGATCACATGGCTAAAGTCTAAGGTATCCCCACAAGATGTTGACTGGGTGAAGATAGATCGGACGGTTCAGAAACCACAGGAGACAGTGCAGGAATATTACGAAAGACTGTTGCAAGTCTTTAAGCAGTGCAGTGGGTTGGATGTAATGGATCTGAAGGACATGGGACAGTTGGTTTCCAAGTTTGTCCTGGGATTGAGACATGAGATCTGCCTTATGATCCAGCAGCATTTGATTTGTTGGCAGAACAAGCCGCTGGACGAAATTATGAGGTATGCTAGGTATTGTAGCGATGAGATAGACTCGAAAAATAAAATATTTAAGGACAATCTGATGCTGGTTCAGATGCAGGTGACTGATAAAGGTCAGGTGCAGTCTGGAGGAGGTACGCTGGGAAGGAAACAGAATGGTCAAAACAAGCTAAAGGGAAATGTAGAGGACTCAAAGCCGAGAGTAGATCTAGCCACGTTGAAAAAGACTACTGCCTGCCACCAATGTCATCAGATTGGACACTAGAGACGCAAGTGTCCATTGAATCCTGCAAATCAGGTTGAGCAGGAGGAAGACGTAGAACAGGTACAGGTGCCACAGGTGACAACAACTGTGTAAAAGCCCAAGACTTTGGAAGGGGGGACTTCGGCTCCGCAAGTACAAGTTCCCAAGCCACCGAGGATCCCGTCAGGGACTTGGAGATACCAGTAGATGACTCTTTTTGATGAGAGTAATGATTGTTACTTAGACCCGTTGGCATGACGGTGCCTGAGAGGGGAGGAAGACTGCAATCTTGGGGCAGTCTTGGAGGTAGACCAGAGGGGACCATTTGTGGATGCTGATGTCGATGGTTACCCCACCACATTTCTGGTTGATACTGGTGCTACCTGTTCTACTGTGAGATCTGCAGTAGTCCCCAACCTACCCCTCTCGGGACACACAATTCAAGTTGTAGCTGTTGCCAATAGGAAGATGACGAATCCTTTGACAGAACCGATTCCTGTGAAAATAGGATTGTTTCGTGACAAACATCAGTTTGTGGTGTGCGACCCGGGTCCTGTGTGTTTACTAGGGAGGGATCTCCTGTGTAAACTTAATTGCACCATCTATTGTATCCCCAAAGGAGTAGAATTGCAAATGAATGATGATGATGCTACCTTTAAGGTCACCAATCAGCATGTTTGCATAGAGATGTATCCTGTTTTGACAGTGGAAGAGCTTCCACTAGACCTGAGAGATTCAGTCTTGCAGGAAGGGTGGGGCTTTACAGGTGAGGACATAGGATTGATCAAAGGAGTTGAACCAGTTAAGATTCAGGTCAAGCAGAATGCTGAATTCCCAAGATTGCCTCAGTATAATCTGACTCCAGAAATGATTGCAGGGATAAAACCTGTAATTGAGTCTATGATCAAGCAAGGGATCCTGAAGGAAGTAATGGGCTGTCCATGCAACTCGCCTATTATGGGATTGCAGAAACCGACGGGGAAGTCCAGAATTGTGCAGGACCTGTGCCGGGTAAACAACATAGTTGTTCCCTGTTGTCCAGTGGTACCGAATTCATCTGCGATATTGTTTCAGATTCCGTGCCAAGCTGAGTGGTTTACCGTGATTGATCTGTGTCAGGCTTTCTTCTCCATTCCTCTGCATGAAGAGAGCCAATTTCTTTTTGCGTTTAGGCTGGAAAACCATGTCTTAACATGGTGTCATATCCCTCAGGGGTACACAGAGAGTCTATCGATCTTTAATCAGATCTTGAAGAAGAATCTTGAGAGTCTTGTACTGCCGCAGAATTCAGTTCTCGTGCAGTATATTGACGACCTCCTTGTCGCGTCAGAGACTGAGAATGCGTGCAGGATTGATACCATTGCCTTACTGAATCATTTGGCAGAGAATGGACACAAAGTGTCGCCAAACTAATTACAGTACTGTTTGAATGAGGTGCAGTACTTGGGTCACCGAAGAGAAAAAGGCAAGAGGAAGGTGTCACCTGACAGGATAGAGGTGACCATGGGTATGATGGTGCCTTCTACTCAAAGGGAGGTCAGAATGTTTTTAGGGATGGATGGCTATTGCCACCAATGGATCGCCAACTTTTCATTGAAGGCAAAGCCTTTGCAAAGACTGACGCACAAGGATGTGAGTGATCCGGTACCATGGGACAGCGAATGTATGAAGGCTTTCCTTGAGTTGTGAGAGGATCTTTGTCGTGCTCCGGCACTGGGAATGCCTGATTACAATAAGCCTTTTTCACTATTCTGTTGGGAACGAGAGGGTTGCGCTTTGGCAGTACTAGTACAAGATCATGGAGGTGTCCGTAGACCAGTTGCTACTTTAGACCCAGTCGCTTCAGCGTTGCCCGGAAGTCTCAAATCCATTGCTGCAACAGGTGTCAGAATTGAAAGGTGCAAGAGTATTGTGATGGGTCACCCTTTGATTGTACATGTTCCACATTCTGTTGAGCTGCTAATGACCAGGACCAAGACACAGCACCTGACGAACAATCGGCTCACACGCTACAAGCAGGTTATACTTGGTGCAGAGAATGTGACACTTAAGAGGTGTTCTGTTTTGAATCCTGCTACCTTGATGACGTTGCCAAACACCCTTGATGAAGATTGTGCGGACCATGATTGTCTTGATGTGACTGAACTTTGTACCAAACCGAGACCTGACATTGTCTATGAACCATTGGTTGACCCTGATTAAATATTTTTCGTTGATGGATCTTGTTTAAGGGACAGTGTTGGTCAGTTGAGAGCAGCCTTTGCTGTATGTACCATTACTGGAGTAGTTGAAGCTGTATACCTGGAATGATTATACTCCTCTCAGGTGGCTGAGATCATTGCTTTGACACATGCTTGCATAGCAGCAGATCAGATTCGGATTACCATCTACACTGACAGCCAATATGGGTTTGGTGTTGTTCATGACTTCGGACAGTTGTGGTCCCAGAGAGGTTGCATGACCTCGTCAGGTTCGCCCATCCGCAATGGGGAGTTTGTGAGGTTGCTTTTAGAGGCCTTGCAACGTCCTAAAGAAATCGCTGTTGTAAAGTGCATGGCTCATTGGAAAGGGATAGATTGTGTGTCACTCGGAAACCGCTATGTGGACGAGGTTGCACGATTCTGTGCCGAACAAGGTTAAATCTTCACTGAGAACCATGTTGTAGGGGCAAAGAAAGAACTGATTTTAACATGATGCTGGCCATGGCAGATACTTGGGATAAGCTCAAGTGTTTGCAAGAACAGGTGTCAGACCACAAAAAGAATGTGTGGATCAATTCAGACTGCGTGAAAGGGGATGTAGACATTTCGGTGTCTGGTGATGGAAGAGCAGTGTTGCCGGATGAGGTGCTGAGTCCGATGGCATGACAGATGGTGCAGTGCATTTAGGAAGAGATGCGATGGTGCGAGTGTTCCGACAGACATGGTACAACCCACGGTTTTGTGGGGTGGCAGAAGCTGTATGTCAGAGATGTGTTACGTGTCAACAGATGAATGCCGGAAAGAGGACTGCAGTTACCATGAGTCACATTGGGAGGTCAGGGGGGCCCTTCAACAGAATGCAGTTGGACTTTATTGAGATGCCTAGGTGCAACCACTTGAGGTACATCTTGGTAGTGGTGTGTGTGTTTTCAAGGTGGGTGGAGGTATACCCGACCCGCAGGTGCGACACACTTACAGTAACTAAGCTGTTGTTGAGGGAGCTTGTCCCTCCAATCGGGACTCCAGTCTCTTTGGAATCGGACAGAGGAACGCATTTTCATAGCGAAATCATGAAGATGCTTTGCACAGCACTGAACATTGATCAGAGACTCCATTGTAGTTATCGTCCAGAGGCTTCTGGAATAGTGGAGCAGATCAATGGGACTCTAAAAGCTCAAATGGCAAAAGTGTGTTCATCCACGTCTCTGAAGTGGCCAGATGCTTTGCCCTTGGTGTTGCTGAGTATGCGCAGTCCCCCAGACAGGAGAACAGGCCGTTCACCTCATCAAGTGTTGATGGGAAGGGTTATGAGGTTGCCAGCGGTGCCAGCAGCGGCCCAGATTATTATCACAGATGATCTGATCCTCAATTATTGCAAGGGACTCGCTGATGTCATCCGTTCTGTGTCTCATCAGGTGCAGGCTGCTGTGGTCCCAGCATCCAGTGATCTTTGTCATGACCTGAGTCCGGGAGATTGGGTGTTGGTTCGAAAGCACGTGCGAAACAGCTGTTTGGATGCTCAGTGGAGAGGCCCTTACCAAGTAATTCTAGTCACGAACACTGCTGTGAAGTTTGGGGGGCTGCCGAACTGGATACATGCTTCCCATACCCGTTGAGTTTCAACACCCTTGGAAGAAACAGCTCCTCTCAAGAATGAAAATCCAGTTGATGTGGCAGGGCCACAGGAGGGGACAAGCCAAGTTGTGAGGGTGTCTGATGCAGCTGGTTGCTCACAAGGTCAAGCTGAGGAGGGTCACAAAGGCAGTGACTCCGAAACTGACTCAGAAAGGGGAAGTTGCTGAGAAAGTGGTCAAGAGTCAAACTCAGCTGAAGAAAGTCGTGAGCAGAGTGAGCAAGCAGAAAGTGTGAGAGCCAGCAGAGCAGAGTAACAGTGGCCAGAGAGACAAAGGCAACTGAACTTGAGACTGGTTTCTGAAAGAGACCTTGCTCCTGTGACTGAGGAATCTGAATCGGACAAAGGTGAAGAAGGGCAAGCTCGTGGAGGTCTAGGGAGATCAAGACAAATGAGGGTGCCTTGTCAGAAGTACGCGACTCTTGAGTGAACTTACATTTTGACTGATGCCAGGAGTTTTGAGATCGGGGAGGGTGAGGGCAGTGCCAGTGATCAGTGCCAGTCCTAACATCAAGTTGGATGTGCTGTTGTTGGTACCAGGACTTAGATTGAAGGTGTACTGACAATCACAGTCCCCAATCCACCGATTTTGAGCAGAATTCAACATCTGATTTTGAGTAGACTGCTTTTTCCTACATTTCGTTCCGAAATATCATCGCATGAATCTATTGTTCTTCGTCTTGAACTTTTAGAATATGTGCTAGAGGCGGTTGGCACAAATCTTATTATGGATGACTAAGATTTTTGTGTAAATAAACTTGCTTTGGCAATCTAGGTCCGAGTGGAAGAAGAAGAAATGTAGGGGCTTCCCATAGAGGTCGGAAAAGGGTTTGGGTTGTCTTTGAAAAATGTAAATAAGGAACTGAAATTCAAAGGGGACTTCCAGCTTCTAAGGTGCGGTTCGAACTGATTCAAGTAACTGAGGTTGGAGAGAAGATACTGTGAAGGTTGTTGCCAAACAAGAGTGTCGGGATTGAAAGCAGCGCAAGAACACGCAAGCGCCACCAACCTGACTCTGATGGCCAGCAGAGACGATAGGCAATAGTCCTCCCAACTCCGCACTGCACAAACCCCAACAATGGAATATACCCACTATTCGAGCCTGTACTGAAAGGGGCCGGGAGGTGGATTGGCATCGGGGGATATGGTACTTCTGGTATTGTCTGGTCGTTACACCACGAGGTTACTGGTACTGGGACACTGCAGGCAGAGGAGGGGACAGAGAGCAAGAGATTAATACCACAACTGTAACTGTCTGAACTCTGGTTCCCCCCCTTTGATTTAAACTCACCAGTTTCTCAACCCCATGTATCCGAGAAGGAATCCATGAATACGCACTGCGCACTAGCGAAAAGGTTGCCAGAAGTACGGATAAGTTAGCTTTACTTCTCGACCTAAAACACACTACAGGTGTCTAGGGAATCTAAATGAGGGCTACTTGTACACAGCGTTAAAAGCCACGCTTCGTAAGAACCACAATACTCCTTGTGGAAGGGTGTAGCCCAAGTAACAGGAAGGGTCAGTAGAACCCGGACAGAGAATAGGAATCCCCAGTTATATAACCAATAATGGCAGATGCACTTGTACAACACTAAACAATATCAATAAACACAAGGATAGGAGGCGAGCCCGCACTCCTCAGGTATACTTGCACGACAGGATAAGGCTTGCAACAAGAATTCTACAGGAGTCCTGACCACACTGGCTCTTCATCGGCGTTGATTGCTCCAACGAGAACTGACCATGCTGGCTCTTCGTCGGCGTCTTGCTTATCAGATATCTGACCACGCTGGCTCTTCGTCGGCGTCGTGTTTAACAAGATAGCTGACCACGCAGGCTTTTCATCAGCGTAGATCACGGTAAATCAACTCCGAGAGAGAACACCCAATACTGCTAACGAGAGAGTACGGAACAAGATTGACAAGCCCCGTTGTGTTCCGGAGGTGGAGTTTAAATAAGGTCCTCCCATTGATTCAACCCCCAGCGCCGGATGGCCTTCTGGGACTTGTAGTATTTCCGTAAGGGGCGGTCAGTACGGAATCTTTGGCTGTGTCGATGGTAGCGATCGCTACAGAACGCCCTCTCGAGGACCGCCGTCCCGGCGGACTTCCTGGCTTCCCGGGATACTGCTCATGGAATTGTTCAACCAAATCGGGACAATGTAGATGGTCCACAGGTTCCCAGGTTCTGTCTTCGGGGCCAAATCCCTTCCAATCGACCAGGTACTGAATCCTGCCACGTACCATACGGGAGTCCAGAATGGACAGTACCTCGTATTCCTCATGTCCTTCAACATCCACAGGACGAGGACGTTCAGGCAACCGCACGCTTGGAAGACAAGGATGTAGGAGCGACACATGAAACACAGGATGAACCGTCCACGATATTGGCAACGAGAGTTTCATGGCTACCGCATTTATTACCTCACAAATACCATAAGGACCAACATATTTAGGCTTCAATTTCGTAAGTCCCTTTATATGCAGGTTGCGCGTAGAAAGCCAAACTTTGTCACCAACCTTATACTCAGGCTCCGGGGATCGTCTCATATCACCGTCCGCAGGATGAACTCCATCCACTCCGGATCTCCGACCGACCCCTACCCTCACCACGTCTTCAACAAGGCCGACGCTGTCATCGCACCCCACCTGCGGGACATCATCAACACATCCTTCGACACCGCTTCCTTCCCGGAGAGCTGGAAGCACGCCGAACTCAGCGCTCTACTCAAGAAGCCATCGGCTGTCCCCACCGACCTCAAAAACTACCGCCCCATCTCGCTGCTCCCGTTTCCTGCAAAAGTCATCGAGAAGACCGTCAACAAGCAGCTGGCCGCCTTCCTCAAGACGAACGGATCCCTCGACCCCTCGCAGTCTGGCTTCCGGGCCAACCACAGCACCGAGACCGCCTTGATCGCAGTCACCGATGACATCCGAGCGCTGCTTGACAACGGAGAAACAGCGGCCCTCATCCTCCTCGACCTCTCCGCGGCCTTCGACACTGTCTGCCATCGTACCCTAGTACAACGCCTCAGCAACGTCGGAGTCCAGGAGAAGGCACTGGAGTGGATCATCTCCTTCCTCGCCGGAAGAACAGAGAGTCCGCCTCCCTCCGTTCATATCTGAAGTCACCGAAGTCATCTGCGGCGTCCCTCAAGGCTCCTCGCTCAGTCCAACCCTCTTCAACATCTACATGAGCCCCAGCGCAGACATCGCACGCCAGCACAACCTCAACATCATCTCCTACGCCGACGACACCCAGCTGATCCTCTCCCTTACCAACGACCCCGCCACCGCCAGAGCCAACCTTCACGAAGGGATGAAAGAGGTAGCCGAATGGATGAAGAACAGCCGCCTGAAACTGAACTCAGATAAGACGGAAGTCCTCATCCTGGGATCCTCACCCGCCGCTTGGGACGACTCCTGGTGGCCCCCCGCCCTAGGCAGCGCACCCAAACCAACAGACCACGCACGCAACCTGGGCTTCATCCTGGACTCCTCCCTCTCCATGACCAGACAAGTCAACGCCGTCTCCTCGTCGTGCTTCAACATCCTGCGCATGCTACGTAAGATCTTCCGGTGGAAACCCACCGAGACCAGGAAGACGGTCACCCAGGCCCTCGTCACCAGCCGTCTGGACTACGGCAACATCCTCTACGCCGGAACCACCGCCAAACTCCAGAAGAGACTCCAGCGGATCCAGAACGCCTCAGCACGACTCATCCTGGACATCCCCCGCCGCAGCCACATCTCCGGACACCTGAGAGACCTGCACTGGCGCCCGGTCAACAAGAGAATCACCTTCCGTCTCCTCACCCACGCACACAAAGCCCTACACGACCAAGGCCCAGGATACCTCAACAGCCGCCTCAACTTCTACGCTCCCAAACGCCAGCTTCGATCGACCAGCCACGCCCTCGCCGCCGTCCCTCGCATCCGTAGAGCCACCACAGGGGGACGGTCCTTCTCCTACCTCGCCGCCAAGACATGGAACTCCCTCCCCACCCACCTCCACCTGACCCAGGACCACCTCGCCTTCAGGAAGCAACTCAAGACCTGGTTGTTCGAGCAGTAGCAGATCCCCCTCCCCCCAGCGCCTTGAGACCCACTGGGTAAGTAGTGCGCTATATAAATGCGATGATTGATTGATTGATTGATTGATTGATATCAGCAAAATGCATCTGGGCCGATTGGGCATTTTCCAAATTGTTCCGAGCCTCGATCAGAATCGCCCGAAGATGAGCATGATGCTCATGGATGGCAGGAACCAAGGATTCAGCCGGCCATTCAAACGGAAGCATGTTCGGATGGAATCCATAAAGGCAAAAGAACGGAGAACAACCCAAGGTGGTATGTACAGAGTTATTGTATGCGAATTCCGCCAACCATAAAAGAATGGTCCAATCGGTGGTGTTCTGTAACGTAAAACATCGCAGGTATTGTTCAAGCGTCTGATTCAGACGTTCCGTTTTTCCATCTGTTTGCGGATGGTAGCTGGACGAGAGCCGAGCATCTATCTGCAGAATGGTACATAGAGCCTTCCAAAAACAAGAGGTGAATTGTGTTCCCCGATCTGTAATTAGCACACTCGGCAGTCTGTGTGGTCGTACGACGTGTTGCAGGAATACTTTAGCCAATTCACTGGAGGAAGGCAGACCTGGTAAAGAGATAAAATGTCCCATTTTCGTAAGATGGTCAACTACCACCAAAACAACTGTCTGTTTCTCACAAGGGGGCATTTCCACAATAAAATCCATGAACAAGGTGTGCCATGGTTTGGGTGGAATCGATAATGGCTGCAACAGTCCTGGCGGTTTGATATGACTGGCTTTTCCCTGTGCACAGATCGCACAGTTTTTTACATACTCCTTGGAATCAGCTCTGACACCAGGCCACCAAAATGATCGTTCCACATTAGCTGTGGTCTTGTGAATGCCCATGTGTCCCCCTAAGGCAGAATCGTGTGCCCATTCCAAAACCTTGCGTTGCAACTCAGTTCGGGGTATATATAAGGCATGGTAATGATATGCTAACTGATCTTTTTCGCATCGGTTGTCAGGCTCTTCTTGCACCCAAGATGTTATGTCCTGGTCAGTTAGAGCGACTCGAACGTCTTCTAGAAAATCTTCGGAAGTGATTAAGGCAATGGATAGTTCCGATTGTTCGGTCCCCTTAAGAATGAAAGGGGGTTCCGTAGGAACTACTGCTTCTTAATCTTCCAACCTGGAGAGCGCATCTGCTTTTCCGTTACGGGTCCCAGGTCTATATTTGATCACAAAGTCAAAGTCTGAGAAGAAGAGGGTCCACCTCAATTGACGAGGAGTCAAAGCCTTTGCTGTTTTCAAAAACAACAGATTACGAGGATCTGTGATGATCTCGACAGTATGTAATGCCCCTAGGAGGTAGTGTCTCCATTCTTCGCACGCTCTCTTGATGGCTAAGAGCTCTTTGTCAGTGATGGTATAGTTGACTTCACACGGGGTGAGCTTCTTAGAGTAATATGCCACAGGGTGAAGCTGACCTGTGGCAGGGTGGCGTTGGGACAGGACTCCCCCGAGAGCATACTGTGATGCGTCAGTTTCCAACACGAATGGCATCTTAGGGTCTGGATGTCGAAGAATGGGTGCTTGTGTAAACTTCTCTTTCAGACGTTGGAACGAGTTCTCGGCTTCCTCTCCCCATCTGAAAGGGACATTTTTCTTCAAAAGGGCAGTGATGGGATGGATGACCTTAGAAAAATCCTGAATGAAACGTCGATAATAGTTGGCAAAGCCAAGAAAGCTCTGCACTGACTTGACGTTTCGTGGCGTTTTCCAAGTTAGGATGGCCTTGATCTTACTCATGTCCATTCGAAACCCTTGAGCATCGATCACATATCCCAAAAAGGCCACTTGTTGAACATGAAAAAGGCATTTTTCCAGCTTGGCATACAGTGAGTTTTGTTGTAGCCGTTCCAATACAGTTCTTACATGTGTGATTCGGTCTAACAGAGATGCAGAATATATTAAAATATCATCAATGTAAACCACACAAAATGACTCCAAACACCCCCTTAACACCTCGTCCATAAAGAACTGGAAGGCTGCGGGGGCGTTGCATATGCCAAAAGGCATCACCCGATATTCATAGAGGCCAAACTTTGTTCTAAACGCAGTCTTCCACTCATCCCCCTTCATTACGCGTACGAGATGGTAAGCCCCACGGAGATCGAGTTTGGTGAAATAGCGAGCTCCCTTCAACTGATCCATCAAAACAGGAATTAGGGGCAGAGGGTAACGATTTCATTACAAGACCGGAGGCTACCATTATGCATATAACTTTTAATGCAACTCCAAACAGCCGCATATGTCATAAAGCAAAAGTTCCAATGGAACAGTGACAACAAAACAATTCTAGAAAGCACCAGGCAATCAGCCTCTTTTAAATGCGGCTCCAAGCAGATAAGTCATGTTTTTCTCTACTCTTTGATTGACATTGCTATTCTTACTCGCTATCGTTGTTTTATCCTTATTACAATATTCCTATTGTATTATACTACATATTCTGATGTCCTATATTGTTGTATTGATAATATATATTTTTTATTGTACTGGTCTTTTTCTACTACCAGCTGCTGTCCCTTCGGAAGGCTCCACTCCCCTTCCCTTCCGTGCTCGAGTCCCCGACCTCCAATTTATGGAGGTCGGCCCCTTCCCGATCACTTCTTTGCTCTCTCTCCGTGTTTATATTTGTTTGCCTGCTTCACATTAACCGAGGCGCAACAGCGCTTATGGCCCCCCACAGCGTCCAAGCCGCCACAGCGCACAGCTCCGACAGCACTTAGTTAGTCAAGCTTTACTTTTAAAATACCTGACTCACGTTTATTCCTTTCACCGCTTTCACCGCTCGCTCAGAGAAACGAGAGGACAAGAGGAAAGGCCCTTGGCAACACGCGCGCAGCGCGCTATGTTTGCCTACAGCCTTCCTCTTGTCACACGCTCACAATGAGCGTCTCCCAGCAACCAGCTGATCGCGATCGGAGAAACTGTCATTTCTCCGACGCGATCAGCAATTTTACACGAAGAACTGGCCTCTTCTTCATTGCCTAAGCAATTTAAGCTTAAAATAGCTTAATTTAACTAAAATTCGTTCCCCCTTTCATACAAATAATTCCCATAATCAAAAAAAAAAAAAAAAAGGGGAAATATTATTTATTATTCATTATTTAATTATTTACTTACCTAAAAAAAAAAAAGGGAGAAATAAGAGAGAATTATTTGACTTTTACTATTACCTCTCCACAATGTCTGATTCTGACTCAGACCAAGACAATGTCTCTCTCCCTAATTTTGATAACGAAGCTTTTAAATCTCTTATCCATAGAGAAATGCGATCATGCATGTTCTCTACTCTTTCCCAAGTTATGGCATCCAAAAGGTCCCTCTCCCCAGAAGAGGAAGACGAATTCCAAGAGGATTCCCATGATGACCTCTCTATTTCTAGGGGTAAAAAAACTAAAAAAAGTAAAAATATTGACCCTACCCCTAAGTGCACTATTACAGGTCCTAGTACCTCGGGTGTCCCCAGCGGCACAACCTATCAAGGTGTCCACCGCGGCACAACCTATCAAGGTGTCCATCGCGGCACAACATATAAAGGTGTCCACCGCGGCACAAATCTTAAAGGTGTCCTCAGCGGCACAACTCATCCTAGTGCTCAAAATGATGATTCCATCTGCAACGATGATTTCAATAATTTTATTCACGATGATATTAACGACACCATCTCTGATTTTCCTGACGAATACATCCTTGATCTAGATAAGGATGATCAAGATTTTGATTCCATTGAGGATAACCTACCCTCCTCCTCAAAAGATAGTATCCTAGACCCTCTCGGTCAAGAAATGTTTTCCCCCCTCAACATTAAACATCCTAGGAGTTATGATTGGACTCCTTTGGAACACGTTAGCCAATTCATCACAAAATGGATCAGAAATCCTCTTGAGAGGAATACTCGCAACCTCTTACGAATGGAATGCTCAAGACCCTCTATTGAAGGCAAAGTCTGCCAAACACCCAATCTCGACCCAGAGTTAATAAAATATCTCTTCAAACTCGGCAGAGATCCTGGGAAGGGCATGGAGAGATCCCTCAAAATCTGCCAAGACCGAGTTTTAGACATCCTTGGCCCCCTCTCTAAAATGATCGATGCAGCTGAAGACAGTCACATTAATGGCTCCACCTTGGACACTAACCTCATACGTGGTTGGAGTCAGAGGGCACTAGTCCTTCTAGGAAACGCCAATGCTGGCCTTAATTCAGAAAGAAGGAGAGTCGTCCTTACTAAAATTAGCCCCAAACTAAGCGACTTAGCCGATAAAGAACCCTCCCTTAACCCTAAGGGACTACTTTTTGGGGAAGACCTCATCAAAACGCTAGGTAGATATGTATCAACCTTTACTGCCCTAGACAGAGCTCACCAGAATATGAAAAAAGTCTTCAACCAGAACACTAATAACCTTTTTGGCAGGGCCGGAAGAAGGGGCCAATCTTTCGGCCGTTTTAATCGAAGGCCCTATGGCAGATCAAGAGGCTTTGACTCTAGAGGCAGTTACCAGTCCTCATACCAATCTCAATTCTATCCTCCAAGAGGCAGAGGCTTTCGATCAAGAGGTTCCAGAGCAAGAGGAGGACCTACCGAGAACAACCCACAAAGTAAGTGCTTTGACTTCTTTTTCCCCTCCCACGAAAGTCGGAGGCAGACTAAAATTCTTTCTAGAGAACTGGAAACTTATCACTCAAGATCCATGGGTTCTGAACACCGTTACCGGTTTTACAATAGACTTCATAGATACACCGATTCAGGTTTCCTTTCCAAAAATAATGCCTCTCTCTCACGGTCAAGAGAAGATCATAGAAGAAGAAATCTCTTCAATGCTCCAGAAAGGCGCAATCACAGAAGTCCCTATGGAATTTCTGAGATTCATAAGTACACTCTTTCTAGTAAAAAAGAAGGACAAGGGTTGGAGACCCGTTATAAATCTCAGAGGACTCAACAAGTTCCTTGTTTACAGACATTTCAAGATGGAAGGTATCCATCTTCTGAGAGATCTCTTGTTGGAAGGAGACTGGTTGGTCAAACTAGATCTCAAAGACGCCTATTTTACCATCCCTATGGCCAAGAAAGATCAACCCTTCCTACAATTTATTTGGAAGAACCGTCTTTATCAATTCCAAGCTCTCCCTTTCGGTCTCTCATCAGCCCCTTGGTGTTTCACCAAAATAATGAGGACAGTCGCCTCATCTCTAAGAGAAAAGGGTATTCGTATGATTATTTACCTAGACGATATCCTTATTATGTCTCAAGATCATACTCAAATTCTTCAAGATCTCAAAACTGTTATGGATCTTTTAGAAAACCTAGGTTTTATTGTAAACAAAGAAAAGTCAATACTGTCCCCTTCAAAGTCCATGGAATTCCTAGGTTTCACTGTAGACACCACCAATTGCCTTCTCCTTCTTCCTCCGAAGAAGATTTCCAAAATCAAAAAGGAGATAAGACATGTCCTCAAACATCAAAATCTTTCCTTAAGGGAACTAGCCAGACTCCTAGGTTTTCTCTCATCCTCCATTCAAGCTATCTTTCCGGGCCCCCTAAACTATCGAGCCCTTCAAAGGATAAAAGGAAAAGCTTTAAGATCAGGTCTCTGGTACGGAGACCGTGTTTCCCTGAACCAAGAATCCATCTCAGAACTAACCTGGTGGTTGGAGAATTTGGATGCTTGGAACGGCAGAGCGATTTTTGGTTCAACACCAGACTTTATTTTGGAATCAGATGCGAGCCTTCACGGCTGGGGTGCCTGTCTCCAAGATCAAAATACTGGTGGAATTTGGTCTCGAGAAGAGTCTTCTCACCATATAAACTTTCTAGAACTAACTGGGGGTCTTTATGCTCTAATGAGCTTCAAACACTCTCTTCAAGGCAGATCAGTAATTCTAAAAATGGACAATATTTCTGCTGTTGCTTACATAAATCGCCTAGGTGGAACGAAGTCAGAGGACTTGTCAAATTTAGCCAAAAAACTTTGGATATTTTGTCTAGAACACAAAATATCTTTAAGAGCAGAATACCTTCCAGGAGATTCCAACCTTTCTGCAGATTGGAATTCCAGATTCCTCTTGGATCGTTCAGATTAGAAACTCAACACCTTAATATTCAAATCCCTCAATTATTTCTGGGGTCCCTTCCAAATAGATCTCTTTGCGAGCAGACTGACTTTTCAACTAGATGCTTATTACAGCTGGATGCCCGATCCCGGCGCTCTAGCAGTAAACGCTTTTCTTCAATCATGGGCGGGACTCAACGCTTATGCCTTCCCTCCCTTTGCCATGATCCAGAGAGTCCTCCAGAAAGTGAGACTTCAACATGCCTCCATTGTCCTGATAACTCCCTTTTGGCCTTCCCAAGCCTGGTTCCCAACTACTCTGGAGATGTCTTACGACCTTCCTTTCCTAATTCCTTCTCTCAACAACCTTCTCACAGACATAGACGGTCTAATTCACCCTCTTGTTCAAACAGGGAAATTGAACCTTCTTGCCTGGAGAGTGTCAGGAGATCCAATGATCTCTCTAGACTTTCGTCAACAGCTTCAACTCTCCTCGGAGAATCTTGGGCCCCGGGAACACACTACCGGTATAACAACATTTGGAAAGTATGGTTTCGTTGGTGCTTGGAAAGGGACTTGGATCCCGTGGAAGCACCTGTCGTTGATATAATCAATTTCCTTGGAGAACAATTTGATAGAGGTCTTAGTTACAGATCTATCAATTGCTATAGATCAGCTATTTCTGCTGGTCATTCCTTAATCAAATAAAAATCCTATTATTTGTAGAATCCTTAAAAGTATAAGACTCAGAAGACCTCCTAAACCTAGATATCAATCTTTCTGGGATGTTAAATTAATTCTTGACCTTTTCTGTAGTTGGCCAGATAACTCACTTTTGAACAGAAAGAACCTTTCTATCAAGCTAGCTACTCTTCTTTGTCTAATCTCATGTCGTAGAGTTTCTGATGTTAAAGCTCTAGATATTTCCTATAGATCCTATGATATGTTTGGTGTTAAATTTGAACTCCACAGAAGAACTAAAACTATGTCTGATTTTATTTTCTATCCTCGATTTGATGTTTGTAAAAAACTTTGTATTGTGGATTGTATGAAACAATATGATTCAAGAATGCATGCTCTTCGCCCTTCTGGCGTTAATCAATTGCTTATATCCTTTGTTAAACCTCATAAAGGTATCTCCTCCTCCTCTATTGCAAGATGGGTCAAAATTGTTATGAATTTTGCTGGTGTTGATCTAAACATCTTCAAACCACATTCTATCAGAGGTGCTATGGCCAGTAAGTCCTTTTGGTCAAGAGGTAAGTTAGATGATATTCTTAAAGCTGCTGATTGGTCAAATTCTAGAACCTTTGCTCATCATTATTGCAAACCTATATCTCATATGTCTGATGTTGTTTTAGAAAGCTACCAACATGCATAATGGTAGCCTCCGGTCTTGTAATGAAATTGCGATTCTCCTATTAACATGACCAGAGAATCTGGATTTCATTAAAGACACGGAGGCTAACATTATCCCTCCCACCCTTCCCTGGGTGGTTGATGGTTAGTAATATTTTTCTCACTGTTTAGCATTGTTAATCCTGCTTTTACAATTTTCAGATTACATTTAATAAAATGCTTTATCTTAAACTCTTTAAATTCCTTATCAGGATTTATCTTTATTTATATTCCAAGAGTTATTTACACTTCTTTTCTTTTCAGATAACCTTTCGTGAACCTTTGTTCCTGTTTCCTTGCCTACGGATCTTGGAACTTTCACTTACCTTGGTTTATTTGAAGTCTCATCGTCTATATGAAGTCTCATCGTTTATTTGAAGTCTCATAATTGATTTTCTCATTGGGACATTTCCTTTCTTCTTATTCCTTATTTAAAAGAGGCTGATTGCCTGGTGCTTTCTAGAATTGTTTTGTTGTCACTGTTCCATTGGAACTTTTGCTTTATGACATATGCGGCTGTTTGGAGTTGCATTAAAAGTTATATGCATAATGTTAGCCTCCGTGTCTTTAATGAAATCCAGATTCTCTGGTCATGTTAATAGGAGAATCGCAATTCTTGATTGTTACTTTGTTGATGGCTCGATAGTCTATACAAGGTCGCAACTCTTCGCAGTCCTTCTTGGGTATAAAGAACATGGGCGAAGAGGCAGGAGCGGTGGAGTGTCTTATGAACCCTAATGCCAGATTGTCCTCGATATAGGTTTTTAGATATAGTGTCTCTTTTTCTGTTAGGGCATACACCCTGCTGCAAGGGATATCCGCACCCGGAACGAGGTCGATCCGACAATCGTAGGTGTGATGAGGAGGCAATTGAGTGACCTTTTGTTTGTCGAACAAGGCATGGAAATCACGGTACTCATCGGGCAATGCTGTGGCACAGCAAAAGGAATCAACGGAACATGCCCCAGCTAAGTAAGTAGCGGGTGATGGATTAGGTGAGAAGTCATGGTTTGTCTCGTCCCGACAATGTTCTTTACAATACTCGGAAGTCATACAGACAGTACGAGACGCCCAGCTTACCATATGATTATGCAGCGTTAGCCAGGGCATACCCAGAATGAGACGGAACTGTGGGGCATCAATAAGGTCGAACTGGATGTACTCGCAATGATCTTCTCCAAATCTCATTAATAAAGCAAGCGTATGGTACGTTACAGGGCCGGATGACAGTACGGTACCATCCACTGTTTTAACGGTTTCAGGCATACGTTTCTTTTCACAGGGGATACCCATTCGTAATGCATAGTCTTGATCGATATAGTTCCCTGTAGCCCCCGAGTCTAACAAGGCATCGAGTCTTAAAAGGTCCTGATTAGCTACCCTTAAAGAAACACTCACGTTCATATGGGCGACTGCAGGGTGTAGGGTATTTGCGACATATGGGGAGACCATATCAGGTGGTCGTCTCAGATCAGAGGTCTCTATCTGATCCGAGACCTTCAGTTTTCCGACGGCTCACTTGAGCTAAGAGCGGCCTGTACTCGAGGAAGGGGATTTTTCCCTGGAACGTAATTCCTGGCTCTACACTCATTGATGAAGTGCCCACCTTTGCCACAATATAGGCAAAGTTAGAGCCTCCGTCGCCTGTCCCTTTCTTCCCTGGTGAGTGGACCACGGATTCCCCCGATTTGCATGGGTTCCGGTCCTTCTGGTGTCTTTACTTGTTCCTGACCCCCCTGCCGGGGTTTAACCACGGGGTATGAGTATCTATTGTCTCCCCTATTTCTATCCCCTTTTCGTTCCAGCAACCAGTGATCTAGTTGGACGGTCAGATCTATTAATTCCTCACAAGAAGAAGGCAATTGCACCACCTGTGCTAATACGTCCTTCAATTCTCCCCGGAGGCCTTGATAAAACAAGGAAATCCGCTTCTGAGCCGGCCAATCCGTTTCTACTGAAGGACTGGGCTTTTCTAAGGCCCAGCGGTGCCAGGGGACATCACCTGAAACCTTCGTGGGTTACCTGTTCCGGCGTACAGATGACAGAGACACGGGACACTTCCTTCGGCGTCAAAGATCAAGGTTTATTTACTGCAGGGAACACAGAAGTCACAAGAAGTACAGCACGTGTAGGTTCTAGGAGACTGCTTCAAATTGCAACTGTGGATCGCTCCTTTTATACAGATTTCTGTCATAGAACAACATGGTGAACAAAAGGTTACAACTCAGTTCCCACAGTAAATTTCAAAAGGGTCGCTTTCATGTATTCAGGGTCCCAGAACATAATTACAGTGGCATCGCCGGTTCCCAACTGTAAAAGTACATTATCCCACCTTTTGGTACATTCCATTCCGGCTGTAAACGAGTTAAGGAAGAAGACAGAAACAGGTGCAAGGAAAGACAAAGATAGTCAACAGATTGAAAAGAGTGTAAGGGGGTGATATCGGAAAAACGATTGCAGGATCAAAGGAGACATGCCTAGTGAATGCACGGCTGAAACAATAGACCGGCACGGCAAGATGAGCCTCGAGGGGGGCCATCTGCCTTTGCAGTGTCATCCCCCTCATCATAAAGACACCCTCAAAGAAACACGTGTCTTCCGCAAGAGCTTGGGAATCCCAGGGTCATGAAGCGGACAGTGTCCGTTCGCTGGCTACTTGAGGGCAAGAGACAAAATGGCTGCTGTATCTAAAATGGAAGCCGTGGGTTCAGATAAAGAAACCCACGAACAAGATGAACGGTTCAGGTTAGAGTAGCGAAAATGCGTACACCCACTAAACTCGTCATTTGCGGTTCATAGATACCAAACTCGTCCATATTTGAGCGAGTCAAAAACACCACTTTAATTGTCACGGAACCTCAGACGCTCCTTTTGCCCTCATGTAGGCAAGCACTAGTCGATATCAGAATCGATCTCGATATTCATCAGACCATCCAGATGTTGCTGCAACATCATTCTATCCATCAATGCTTCCTTGGTAACAGGTGGCCGTCTTATACACGTCGTAGCACAGAGGCCACATAAGGCCTCTGTAAGGGGCGGTCAGTACGGAATCTTTTGCATTTGGCCGTGTCGATGGTAGCGATCGCAACAAAGAGAAGCTGCAAATTGTCCTGAGACCAAGGTGGCTGGAAATCTGAATCGTAGAGCTAGGTGCATTGGAGGCACACTTATAGGAGGAGTGATACTCTTCATTATTCTGGTGGTTGTAGTTTCATATTTAGTACCACATGAGCAGGCAGTGAAGGTAGAGGGAACACCTACACCTACTACTCCTAGCGAAAAAGAGGTCAAAATAGGAGACGAAAGAGCCTTGCTGCTGGAGGAGAGTCGTAGGTTACATGCAGATCTGTCTAGAGGCAATTTCAAGCTTAATGCGTATGCGAAGTTGTTGTATGAGTATTTTGAGGCCATGGATGCGAAAGATTGTTATGTGTGTATGCAATTGCCTGCTTCTGTAGATGAGGGTATTAGATACCATCACCTTTCATTGACTTAAGGATTTTCATGTAGTTTTCTGCTTAGCATTTTTTATGGACAAAATCATTTTGAGTATTTCTTTTTGAATTATGATGCTGTACTTCCTGAAATACCTGCTTACAAGCATTTGAACAAGTATGATTATTACAAATCAGAAGACAGACTCGGGACGTATTTTATTCCGACTCAATAGTTGGATTCTTCTTATGCTCATCACCATAATCTCACATGTTTGTTGTCAGACACAGAGAAGAAATTTATAGAACAAGTGGGAGATAGGTACCTGAGACAAATTCAGTTGCTTGATTCAGGACAGAGTAGGGTAGATTGGACCGATGAAGAAAAGCTGCAAAAGTCACAAGGAAGTTATGGTCCAATAGCTCTAGATGAAGTGCAGAAAGGGAAGTTGTGCCTTCATACAACACAGACATATTATGAGAATGTGTATGTAGGTCATACCACGTGTGAGCATACTTTCACTTTGGAGTATTATTCAAAAGACTTCTTGCAAAGTGTGGTGCAGATTATTCCAACTGTGTATTTTGTTTGTGGAAGAAATACATATGTGCGACTGCCTGTGAAATGGTATGGAACGTGTTATTTGGCAATCATTTTTCCCAAGATTTTAAACTTTTGGAAGGAGGGCAACATGCAAGAGTGAAGCGAAGTGAAAGTGCAGGAGCCATAGTTGGGGACATTTTTGGAGCACTGATACCAACTTTAGGAGTGATCATGAATGATGTGAAAATAAGAAGGTTGGCAACTGTTGTGGATGAGTTGTCAATGACTACAGCTAAGTCGTTGGTGTTGGTTGAAGGTGAGATGTCGATAAGGACTATGGTTTTACAAAATTGGCTTGCTTTAGATGTCCTTCTAGCAAAAGAGGGAGGAGTCTGTAAACTTTTGAAGGTCCAAGAATGTTGTACTTATATACCAGACAACAGCAAAGATCTGGAGAAATATATAAGCAACATTACTGCGATCCATAATGAGATTGAGGATCTGACTGAGGAAACTGTGTGGGAAAAAGTTGGCAAAGGGTTTGGTAAAGTCAGGAGTTCGTTTGCAAACCTTGGTAGGGGTTTTCTTACTTTTGTGTTGAAACCCCTTATCATAGTTGTGGCATGTGTGATTGGATTGTGGGGTTTGGTACGAGCTTATAAATGGTACAGATCAAGCAGATTGGAGAGGTCACTGAGAAAGCAAGAGAGGCAAATGGAGAGACTGCAGGACAGTCAATATTGGAATCTCAAGAAAAAGGAGTTGCTTAAGAGAGGGAAAAAGGCAACAAGCTCTGTTTAACTCAGTTCTTTCCATGAGGGTGGTGTATTGCGTGATGGCACAGGTCATCAAAGGAGGAAACTGAGAGACCTAACGATCATGCTGCATCCTGACCTGTCATGGGCTGGAGAAAACTCCTACGCTCTGGTCTACCCGCCCAAACTCTCCAAAACCGCTGCTAAATCCATCAAACACGCCACACTAAAAAGACACCCTGAAACACTGATATCCGACCTGCGCTTCAACGCGGACAGTGGCACCTGCATAAATGACCTCCTTTTCTATTCTAGAAGAACCACTGCCTGGCGCAATTCTTTGCTGCACCTCCTTACCGTTCGCTCAACCAGCAACATTCCTTACGGCACCAAACTCTCAATCGTTTCCTTCTCTACCCTACGAGCAGTCCTCACCATCACCCTCTTAAAAAATGGCATCATTCAGATCCAGGCCTCAGCTAATAATCTGAATAAATTTGCAGATCTTTTCATCCTCCTCAAAAACCATGTCCAAGACACTAATAGGACAAATAACACCTGCACCACTGATCCACCGTCCAACCAGCCTACTATTCCCAGCCACCTGCCTACCCCCACCCCAAGGGCGACCACTGCAGATCGTCCTATCGCCAATGACCGAACATCCAACCAACCTATTATGCCCAGCCACCCGGTTACCCCCTCCCAAGGGCTCCCACTCCAATTCCTTCTATCCCCCCAGCATGTCTACCGACCTCGAATACGTAGGCTCCTTCATACCCTTGATCCCCTTCCTCCCAGCGCTCCACACCAACAGGGAGACTGATACGCCCACACTGACCCCGGATTTAACTCAAACTATTCCTCCTTTGGCTCCCAACATTGTTCGCCCTCTTCGCTATAACTCCCCCACTGGCTCATCTAACAGAGCCGCTTCCAGACCTCTGACCTCCCCCACCAGTCAGCCACCAAAATCACGAGCTAGGCACGCCACTAAAACCCCCGGAATCCACTCAATTCAACCTACCTTCCCCCTGCCCGTACTTGCCCCTGGAACTACCCCAGAACCTTTGCCTAAACCTCTGCCTCCTGGTCCTCTGCAACCCCTTCTTATAGCAATCTAGAAACTCTGCACTCCTGAGCGACTAAACTCACTCAGAGCATTCATAGATCCATTCGGGACCTTACCAACCTTCGTCATCTGGCCGAACTCTCTCTTGCCAACCTCAAATCACCTCTTACTTCCCCCCCTCCGTTCCTTGAAATGCCCAAACAGCCACTCCTGCTATCCCTGAGGCATCTTTGCCCGTGCAAACAACCCTGCCACCTCTAACTCTCCTACAACTCTACTACCGCCTCCCCATACCCTCTAGACCTCACGGAAAACAAAATCCTAGACATCCTCCAAGACCACAACCCGGCCCAAACCATCTCATGCCCACTAGGCACGAATCGCGGACACCCCATCAGCACGGTCACCATCAACCCCAAAAGGCCTCCTACCCTCCACCACAGAAGTGTGATGAAAAGCAACCTTGCACCGGTAGCCCTGACCGCCCAGACCCCCAACAATCCCCCAAACCCCTCCCTATCTGGTCTCTTAATCAATTGCCTCTCAGCAGTCAAGCATGCAGCTGATATTGCTGATCTCATCCTGAACAAAAACTTAGACCTAGTTATTCTTACAGAATCGTGGCTCAATGAATACTCCTCCCCTTGCCTGGACTTATTAGTCCCTCCCAATTACAATATCGCCAGACTCGACAGACACTTCAACAGGAAAGGAGGAGGCAATGCTTGCATCTACCAATCCTCCCTTCTTGTCACGGAACTCTTGGCGGATACCAATGACTCCTGCGAATACTTAGCACTCTCCATTTGCAGCAACTCAGTGCATCTCTTTAACTTGCACATTTTTTACCACCCTCCAGGCTCCAACGACTCTTTCACCGATCACCTCCTTGAAATCATCACAACTAAGATTTCCTCCAATGCCAAAGAGGTCTTCCTAGGTGATTTCAACCTGCACTGAAATGACACTAAACACCCCTACGTCAACGCCATTAAAGACCTCTTAACTGACCAAGCCCTGACACAAGCCTGCTCTCTACCTACCCACTCAAAAGGGGCCATCCTTGACTGGATCATCTCCAAGGAATCCTCAGTCAAGCTTATCTCCATAGACCCTTGCGACAGGTCCGACCACCACTCCATATCCTTCATCTTACCTGGGACACACAAATCAAAGACACTGCAACCGGTGATTGTAAACGCTGGACCAGAGACACTTAGAACCTCGACCTTACAAAACTGGAGGCTCGCTGCAAATCTGACCTCCCCCCTCGCATTTGAGCACGGTCAGCGACCTTAATGACCATTACTCGTCATCTATAGCCAACATCCTGGACGACCTTGCCCCTCTAAAAGTAAAAAGATCTCAAATCAAAGACAGAAACCCCTGGTTCACTAGTCCCCTCAACAAAGAAAGGCGAGCCCTACGGCAATCCGAGAGAAACTGGAGACAACACCCTTCTGCTACACATCTAAAACTGCTCTGCCAGGCGAGAAACTCCTACAACAAACACATCCTCAACTCAAAAAAAGAATATTTCTGATCGGATTGGAGAAAGCCAAGAATAGACCTCGTAAGCTATTTGACCTGGTCAAACACCAATCTAATAAACTTGCCAAAACACCGAAAGAATTCCCCATGTCCCTAATATCGTTAGAAGAATTCTCCTCTTACTTTGTAGATAAAATCTCGACATTAGGAATTGAACTAAATGCCGCCATTTACTCTCAACCCTTCCCGGACCTGCCCCCCTCTTCCGTACCACTCCCCATCGCCTCTCCTAAAAACCAAGCCTGCTGGACTGACTTTGAATACTATGACGAAGACTCCATCTTCAAAATCCTCTCCTCCTTAAACCTAAACAACCATTTCAATGACCCGCTACCTTCCAACTGCCTCGCTGCTGCCTCCCAATCCATTGTTCCTTACTGGACTGCAATAATCAACGCTTCCCTCCAGCAGAGTTCGATTCCGGACCCTCTGAAAGCTGGCCAAGTCCTCCCTATCCTAAAAAAACCTTCACTGGACCAGCCTCTCCTGACAATTTCAGGCCTATCTCCAATATCCCGCTATTAGCTAAAGTATTGGAGAAATGTGTACAACAGCAAATTAGCTGCCACATCAACAACTTCCACCTACTCAATGACTTCCAATCTGGATTCAGACTGGGACACAGCACCAAAACCACTATGCTCCCCATTGTTGACGATGCCCTCCAAGCCCTTGACCAAGGCAAAACCTGCCTTCTTATACTCTTAGATCTATCCTCCGCCTTCGATACGGTCCACCATGACAATTTAATCGAACGCCTTAAACTCAGAATGGGGCTGGAAGGTGTGGTCCTAGAATGGTTCAGGTGCTTCCTCCATAACCGTTCTCAGAAATTCCTCAGCAGCGGCATCCAATCAGCTCCCACCCGGTCACAATTGGAGTGCCCCAAGGCTCAACCCTGTCCCCCGCCCTCTTTAATCTTTACTTAGAGCCACTTACCGAAGTTCCTAATACCGCCAACATCTCTTTCCATATGTACGCGGAAACAATACCAAAATATACATCAATATCTCTTCGCTCGAGGAGATCCTCTCTCTGAATGAGACCCTGAAACTGACTGTCCAATGGCTAGTCGCTAACCAACTCAAACTCAATGCAAAGAAAGTTGAATTTCTCCTAATCTCCCCTTCAAAAGCCGACCCGGAGATTCAGAAGTGGATCAAGGCCATCACCGCCCTAAAATGCCCGCCAACCATTGTGGACTCTGCCAAATTCCTGGGCATAATCCTTGACTATAACCTGAATATGAGAGACCACATCAACTCGTTGGCCAAAGCAGCCAGATTCCACCTGAGTTACCAATGGAAGCCGAAATCTTTCATCGATGCTCCTGACCTAAAAATGGCAGTTCAAGATCTAGTCGTCTCTAGATTGGAATATGGATGTTCCACCCTTACCGGTCTACCCAAGATCTCTTTAGTACCTCTAAAAGCCTGCCTCAAAGCAGCCGCCAGACTACTCTCTGGCACAAGAAAATTCGACCACATCTCTCCACACATGAAAGCGTTGAATTGGCTCCCGCTAGAAGCCAGAATCCAGTTGAAACTGGCATGCATAACACACAAGGCCTTATACACAAACTCCCCTGCCTTTCTGGCACAGAAACTAGTGGTATCTGGAGGAAGCAGAAACTCCCGGTCCGCCAGAAACCTCTAATTCCAACCTGCCTTTTTTCAGAAAAAAAGAACCTACAATAGGGCGTTCACTGGGGCCGCTCCAAGAATTTTGAACTCTTTCCCACCCGACATCAGAAAAATCCCTTCTCTTGCACGCTTCAAGAAGGAGGCCAAAAGCTTCCTCATGGGTAAATTCCTCGTTTAACCCCTGCCCTCACCCACCACATTTTGGCTGTTGAATCTAAGCCTATCACTCCCGAAAGAAGCTAAGACTTTTGCCTCCTCCCCTGCTCATCAATTATCCCTCAAAGAATTTAAGGGCCACTGTTTTTACTGTTTCTAACTTTGATTGTAACGATCTACATGTGGGAGTAAGTGTAAGATGTGTTATTATTTCTCTGAATTATGTTGGCTTGTAGACCTTGTATACCATGTAAAGCACTCTGATACCCTCACGGGTCAAGTTCGCGCTCTATAAAACACTAAAATAAAATAAAAATGTCATTTAGAAAATTGTAGGGGTGCACCATATCTCCCGTAGTCAGCACCCACATATTTAGAGGGTATACTAACGCATGTTTTTAGAGATATAACAGTAGGTTGGGAATTAGTGCCATGTGTAATCGATGTATTCATAACGTTGCAAATTAATGTAGAGCCTTAACAGGAGTGTAATGCTTTATATGAGGTAGAAATGCTACAAAACGTGTGTATTGTAGGATTAATAGATGTGCCTTATTAAGAGTTGCACGTGTTGGAGATAGAATATGACGCTTTAATGTGGAAAAGAACTTATGTTTAGAAATGAAATGTAATGTTGTCTTCGTAATGGGATAGAGTGCATTGCTTATAATGTAGAATCACTTAGAAATGCATTTAAAATGTGTAAAGGCCTAGGACATGAAGAAAAACCAGTAGGGACCTAACTGTAATTTCTTTAGTTAGCATTGGTTTTTCTTGTGAAATAGCTGCCTGTTGGGAAGAGTGCTGTTCTCAGCGAATGTTGAATTGTAATTTTGGATGCGCACAAGGTTGCTTCTCATGTATTTCAGTTGCAGGTGCAAGGCCATGGAGATTGTTAGGTAGAAAGATCCATTGTTTGGAAGTTAGGCTGGTAGGAGTGAGGAGTGATCCTCTCGCTGCTGCTCATTGAGAGGTCGCTCCCCTAGTCTCTCCTGAGAGACCTGGTATCGTTTGCTGCCTGCATTTCATATTGCTTATTTTGTGTGCTGCCTGCACTGTTGTTGTTTATATTGTAGCGCTTCGCCTCGCTTCCACGTGTTGCCTGCCTCTGTTGCTGCTAGCGCTTTGCATCGCCTCCACTGCCTTGACTTGTAATTAATTTTCAGAGCGAGTTTACCCCCGGCGCTGTGCTCTGCCCTCCCCTCCGCTGCCATTTTGTTGATGTTGTTGTCCTCGTCAGCCCGCCCCGCCTCCCAGCTGAGACGCCCTCCCACTCAGCTTATACAGCGCTCCCGTAGCAGGAAGCGCCGTGATCCTCTCGCTGCTGCTCATTGAGAGGTCGCTCCCCTAGTCTCTCCTGAGAGACCTGGTATCGTTTGCTGCCTGCATTTCATATTGCTTATTTCGTGTGCTGCCTGCACTGTTGTTGTTTATATTGTAGCGCTTCGCCTCGCTTCCACGTGTTGCCTGCCTCTGTTGCTGCTAGCGCTTTGCATCGCCTCCTCTGCCTTGACTTGTAATTAATTTTCAGAGCGAGTTTACCCCCGGCGCTGTGCTCTGCCCTCCCGTCCGCTGCCATTTTGTTGATGTTGTTGTCCTCGTCAGCCCGCCCCGCCTCCCAGCTGAGGCGCCCTCCCACTCAGCTTATACAGCGCTCCCGTAGCAGGAAGCGCCGTGATCCTCTCGCTGCTGCTCATTGAGAGGTCGCTCCCCTAGTCTCTCCTGAGAGACCTGGTATCGTTTGCTGCCTGCATTTCATATTGCTTATTTTGTGTGCTGCCTGCACTGTTGCTGTTTATATTGTAGCGCTTCGCCTCGCTTCCACGTGTTGCCTGCCTCTGTTGCTGCTAGCGCTTTGCATCGCCTCCACTGCCTTGACTTGTAATTAATTTTCAGAGCGAGTTTACCCCCGGCGCTGTGCTCTGCCCTCCCCTCCGCTGCCATTTTGTTGATATTGTTGTCCTCGTCAGCCCGCCCCGCCTCCCAGCTGAGACGCCCTCCCACTCAGCTTATACAGCGCTCCCGTAGCAGGAAGCGCCGTGATCCTCTCGCTGCTGCTCATTGAGAGGTCGCTCCCCTAGTCTCTCCTGAGAGACCTGGTATCGTTTGCTGCCTGCATTTCATATTGCTTATTTCGTGTGCTGCCTGCACTGTTGCTGTTTATATTGTAGCGCTTCGCCTCGCTTCCACGTGTTGCCTGCCTCTGTTGCTGCTAGCGCTTTGCATCGCCTCCACTGCCTTGACTTGTAATTAATTTTCAGAGCGAGTTTACCCCCGGCGCTGTGCTCTGCCCTCCCCTCCGCTGCCATTTTGTTGATGTTGTTGTCCTCGTCAGCCCGCCCCGCCTCCCAGCTGAGATGCCCTCCCACTCAGCTTATACAGCGCTCCCGTAGCAGGAAGCGCCGTGATCCTCTCGCTGCTGCTCATTGAGAGGTCGCTCCCCTAGTCTCTCCTGAGAGACCTGGTATCGTTTGCTGCCTGCATTCCATATTGCTTATTTCGTGTGCTGCCTGCACTGTTGCTGTTTATATTGTAGCGCTTCGCCTCGCTTCCACGTGTTGCCTGCCTCTGTTGCTGCTAGCGCTTTGCATCGCCTCCACTGCCTTGACTTGTAATTAATTTTCAGAGCGAGTTTACCCCCGGCGCTGTGCTCTGCCCTCCCCTCAGCTGCCATTTTGTTGATATTGTTGTCCTCGTCAGCCCGCCCCGCCTCCCAGCTGAGACGCCCTCCCACTCAGCTTATACAGCGTTCCCGTAGCAGGAAGCGCCGTGATCCTCTCGCTGCTGCTCATTGAGAGGTCGCTCCCCTAGTCTCTCCTGAGAGACCTGGTATCGTTTGCTGCCTGCATTTCATATTGCTTATTTCGTGTGCTGCCTGCACTGTTGTTGTTTATATTGTAGCGCTTCGCCTCGCTTCCACGTGTTGCCTGCCTCTGTTGCTGCTAGCGCTTTGCATCGCCTCCACTGCCTTGACTTGTAATTAATTTTCAGAGCGAGTTTACCCCCGGCGCTGTGCTCTGCCCTCCCCTCCGCTGCCATTTTGTTGATGTTGTTGTCCTCGTCAGCCCGCCCCGCCTCCCAGCTGAGACGCCCTCCCACTCAGCTTATACAGCGCTCCCGTAGCAGGAAGCGCCGTGATCCTCTCGCTGCTGCTCATTGAGAGGTCGCTCCCCTAGTCTCTCCTGAGAGACCTGGTATCGTTTGCTGCCTGCATTTCATATTGCTTATTTCGTGTGCTGCCTGCACTGTTGTTGTTTATATTGTAGCGCTTCGCCTCGCTTCCACGTGTTGCCTGCCTCTGTTGCTGCTAGCGCTTTGCATCGCCTCCACTGCCTTGACTTGTAATTAATTTTCAGAGCGAGTTTACCCCCGGCGCTGTGCTCTGCCCTCCCCTCCGCTGCCATTTTGTTGATGTTGTTGTCCTCGTCAGCCCGCCCCGCCGCCCAGCTGAGGCGCCCTCCCACTCAGCTTATACAGCGCTCCCGTAGCAGGAAGCGCCGTGATCCTCTCGCTGCTGCTCATTGAGAGGTCGCTCCCCTAGTCTCTCCTGAGAGACCTGGTATTGTTTGCTGCCTGCATTTCATATTGCTTATTTTGTGTGCTGCCTGCACTGTTGCTGTTTATATTGTAGCGCTTCGCCTCGCTTCCACGTGTTGCCTGCCTCTGTTGCTGCTAGCGCTTTGCATCGCCTCCACTGCCTTGACTTGTAATTAATTTTCAGAGCGAGTTTACCCCCGGCGCTGTGCTCTGCCCTCCCCTCCGCTGCCATTTTGTTGATATTGTTGTCCTCGTCAGCCCGCCCCGCCTCCCAGCTGAGATGCCCTCCCACTCAGCTTATACAGCGCTCCCGTAGCAGGAAGCGCCGTGATCCTCTCGCTGCTGCTCATTGAGAGGTCGCTCCCCTAGTCTCTCCTGAGAGACCTGGTATCGTTTGCTGCCTGCATTTCATATTGCTTATTTCGTGTGCTGCCTGCACTGTTGCTGTTTATATTGTAGCGCTTCGCCTCGCTTCCACGTGTTGCCTGCCTCTGTTGCTGCTAGCGCTTTGCATCGCCTCCACTGCCTTGACTTGTAATTAATTTTCAGAGCGAGTTTACCCCCGGCGCTGTGCTCTGCCCTCCCCTCCGCTGCCATTTTGTTGATGTTGTTGTCCTCGTCAGCCCGCCCCGCCTCCCAGCTGAGACGCCCTCCCACTCAGCTTATACAGCGCTCCCGTAGCAGGAAGCGCCGTGATCCTCTCGCTGCTGCTCATTGAGAGGTCGCTCCCCTAGTCTCTCCTGAGAGACCTGGTATCGTTTGCTGCCTGCATTCCATATTGCTTATTTCGTGTGCTGCCTGCACTGTTGCTGTTTATATTGTAGCGCTTCGCCTCGCTTCCACGTGTTGCCTGCCTCTGTTGCTGCTAGCGCTTTGCATCGCCTCCACTGCCTTGACTTGTAATTAATTTTCAGAGCGAGTTTACCCCCGGCGCTGTGCTCTGCCCTCCCCTCCGCTGCCATTTTGTTGATATTGTTGTCCTCGTCAGCCCACCCCGCCTCCCAGCTGAGACGCCCTCCCACTCAGCTTATACAGCGCTCCCGTAGCAGGAAGCGCCGTGATCCTCTCGCTGCTGCTCATTGAGAGGTCGCTCCCCTAGTCTCTCCTGAGAGACCTGGTATCGTTTGCTGCCTGCATTTCATATTGCTTATTTCGTGTGCTGCCTGCACTGTTGTTGTTTATATTGTAGCGCTTCGCCTCGCTTCCACGTGTTGCCTGCCTCTGTTGCTGCTAGCGCTTTGCATCGCCTCCACTGCCTTGACTTGTAATTAATTTTCAGAGCGAGTTTACCCTCCGGCGCTGTGCTCTGCCCTCCCCTCCGCTGCCATTTTGTTGATGTTGTTGTCCTCGTCAGCCCGCCCCGCCTCCCAGCTGAGACGCCCTCCCACTCAGCTTATACAGCGCTCCCGTAGCAGGAAGCGCCGTGATCCTCTCGCTGCTGCTCATTGAGAGGTCGCTCCCCTAGTCTCTCCTGAGAGACCTGGTATCGTTTGCTGCCTGCATTTCATATTGCTTATTTCGTGTGCTGCCTGCACTGTTGCTGTTTATATTGTAGCGCTTCGCCTCGCTTCCACGTGTTGCCTGCCTCTGTTGCTGCTAGCGCTTTGCATCGCCTCCACTGCCTTGACTTGTAATTAATTTTCAGAGCGAGTTTACCCCCGGCGCTGTGCTCTGCCCTCCCCTCCGCTGCCATTTTGTTGATGTTGTTGTCCTCGTCAGCCCGCCCCGCCTCCCAGCTGAGACGCCCTCCCACTCAGCTTATACAGCGCTCCCGTAGCAGGAAGCGCCGTGATCCTCTCGCTGCTGCTCATTGAGAGGTCGCTCCCCTAGTCTCTCCTGAGAGACCTGGTATCGTTTGCTGCCTGTATTTCATATTGCTTATTTCGTGTGCTGCCTGCACTGTTGCTGTTTATATTGTAGCGCTTCGCCTCGCTTCCACGTGTTGCCTGCCTCTGTTGCTGCTAGCGCTTTGCATCGCCTCCACTGCCTTGACTTGTAATTAATTTTCAGAGCGAGTTTACCCCCGGCGCTGGGCTCTGCCCTCCCCTCCGCTGCCATTTTGTTGATATTGTTGTCCTCGTCAGCCCGCCCCGCCTCCCAGCTGAGACGCCCTCCCACTCAGCTTATACAGCGCTCCCGTAGCAGGAAGCGCCGTGATCCTCTCGCTGCTGCTCATTGAGAGGTCGCTCCCCTAGTCTCTCCTGAGAGACCTTATATCGTTTGCTGCCTGCATTTCATATTGCTTATTTCGTGTGCTGCCTGCACTGTTGTTGTTTATATTGTAGCGCTTCGCCTCGCTTCCACGTGTTGCCTGCCTCTGTCGCTGCTAGCGCTTTGCATCGCCTCCACTGCCTTGACTTGTAATTAATTTTCAGAGCGAGTTTACCCCCGGCGCTGTGCTCTGCCCTCCCCTCCGCTGCCATTTTGTTGATGTTGTTGTCCTCGTCAGCCCGCCCCGCCTCCCAGCTGAGACGCCCTCGCCCCTCCCCCTCCTCCATCCATATATGACAGGTGTTTTAGCGCGCAGCATTCACGCGCAGCGACCGCGCCCCATTCGCGCCGAAGGTGCGCCAAAGGTAAGCCCGTCTACGCCCGTCCGCGCCTGGACCGCGCCCAGCGCCAAACCCCCTGGCCCCCGTCCCTCCCAGCCCCCTCGCATTACCTACGATGCCAAAAGAGAGTATGGGGGGTGCACAACTAGATTGAGAAAGGTGTTGACAAGAAGTTGTTAGAGTTTTGGGTGCTCTCAAAGGGTGGTGTTCTCCGTCTGCACACCACTGAATAATACTGTAGAGTTGTGTTTGCGGAAACCGCAGGTACATCCCCAACGAGGCACACCAGTAATGATCATCAAAAGTGCTTCAAAGATTCATTTGAAACATAACGTTTTATTTTCTTCAATATCGTTTTGTGTGTTCCGTTTTGGTTATTTACTGATATTCAAAGCATATCAGAGGACAACATCGTTGAACACTTGAACAGTTATATCCAATGCATTTCGGGCTATTCAGCCCTTGATCACGGAAAGGCTGAGGAGGGAGAATACGAAGAAAAGTGTCAGGGGAAGTGTGATGGTATAACATAGGATTGCTGTGCAAGTGCTCTTAGTGCAAAACGCTAAATTAAAAAACGGATACCAACTAATGGGGTGAAGGGATTGTGGCGAGATTCATCTATAGTGATAAACTATGCAGGAAAGGGTCAACGTGTAAAGACGGGTGATAGAATTGGAGTGACTAGTTATCATTAACGAAGTGCTTGGAGTGCATTTAAGCCGGTAAGGGCGTGCTCCGGAGATAACCGGTTGCGTGTTCTCTAAGCGGAGGGAATGCGGGTCCGCGAGTGCGTGTACACTTACTTCATGGTGAATAACGTGGTGGCGCCGAGCCGTGTGCTCATGCAGGTAACCGCCGGTTGTCTATCGTGTAGAGGAAACACGAGAGAATAAATAAATAAACAGTGAAAATGGACTAACACATGCGGGGAGGGTCGTGGTGAAAAGTGAAGCGGCCATGTTGGAACGGTACAGTGAAAGATACAGAAGCAAGGTAGAACGAATGTGTGAACAATGAAGGATCATAAACATTTGTGAACAATATGGAATCATAAAAAGCAACTAAATTCAGTGCGGTCATTAAGCCCGTTCGGCTTAAGTGTCTGTAGCATGTAAATCCATTCGAGTTCTCTCTTTAATAGAAACTTGGTGTTGTCAGTCCCTTCTCTCTTGGAGACAGTCTCTAGAATGATGAATTTCATTTGGGCGATGGTGTGGCGAGCATCGATAAAATGCATGGCAATGTTTGATTTTTCTGATTTCAGTCTGATGTTTGACTTATGCTCGTTGAGGCGTATTTTCATTTTACGTTCAGTCTTGCCAATGTACAGTTTGCCGCAAGTTTACAAAATGAACCCGATTTCCAGGGCATTTTTGCGAAACCCCCAATATTCGCACACACCAGGAGTAACAACATAAAAGAAATTCTTGCAAAATCAACAGAGCCACTTAAACATCACCGTGGCACTCAACCGTGCCTTAACTGCAGTCATTGCAACAATGTAATAAAAGGAAACACTATACAGCACCCAATGAAAGGCCACAATGTGAAACTTCGGGTTGACGCAACTTGTGATACTGCCAACGTGATCTATGCGTTAAAATGCCCTTGCGGCAAACTGTACATTGGCAAGACTGAACGTAAAATGAAAATACGCCTCAACGAGCATAAGTCAAACATCAGACTGAAATCAGAAAAATCAAACATTGCCATGCATTTTATCGATGCTCGCCACACCATCGCCCAAATGAAATTCATCATTCTAGAGACTGTCTCCAAGAGAGAAGGGACTGACAACACCAAGTTTCTATTAAAGAGAGAACTCGAATGGATTTACATGCTACAGACACTTAAGCCGAACGGGCTTAACGACCGCACTGAATTTAGTTGCTTTTTATGATTCCATATTGTTCACAAATGTTTATGATCCTTCATTGTTCACACATTCGTTCTACCTTGCTTCTGTATCTTTCACTGTACCGTTCCAACATGGCCGCTTCACTTTTCACCACGACCCTCCCCGCATGTGTTAGTCCATTTTCACTGTTTATTTATTTATTCTCTCGTGTTTCCTCTACACGATAGACAACCGGCGGTTACCTGCATGAGCACACGGCTCGGCGCCACCACGTTATTCACCATGAAGTAAGTGTACACGCACTCGCGGACCCGCATTCCCTCCGCTTGGAGAACACGCAACCGGTTATCTCCGGAGCACACCCTTACCGGCTTAAATGCACTCCAAGCACTTCGTTAATGATAACTAGTCACTCCAATTCTATCACCCGTCTTTACACGTTGACCCTTTCCTGCATAGTTTATCACTATAGATGAATCTCGCCACAATCCCTTCACCCCATTAGTTGGTATCCGTTTTTTAATTTAGCGTTTTGCACTAAGAGCACTTGCACAGCAATCCTATGTTATACCATCACACTTCCCCTGACACTTTTCTTCGTATTCTTCCTCCTCAGCCTTTCCGTGATCAAGGGCTGAACAGCCCGAAATGCATTGGATATAACTGTTCAAGTGTTCAACGATGTTGTCCTCTGATATGCTTTGAATATCAGTAAATAACCAAAACGGAACACACAAAACGATATTGAAGAAAATAAAACGTTATGTTTCAAATGAATCTTTGAAGCACTTTTGATGATCATTACTGGTATGCCTCGTTGGGGATGTACCTGCGGTTTCCGCAAACACAACTCTACAGTATTACCTACGATGCCGCCACCCTCCTAGCCCTTAACCCCGGTCGCGCCCCCAACTGCGTCCAAGCCGCCCCTGGACACACCCATGGACCTTTCTCCTGCTTCTCCTGCAAATTCAGCGGCACCGACAACATCTCCGCTACGACCACACCACAGATTCCCAACCCCAACCACCTACAATGCAGCCTTCTCAACACCGATCAGTCCACAGGCACGCCATTGACCTATGGAATCTACTAGACACCATTTCTCCGGACATCGCCTTCCTTACGGAAACATGGATGAATGCTTCCTCCGCACCAGACATCACCATTGCCATCCCTGAAGACTATAAGATCACTCGCAAAGACCGTACCAGCCACACAGGAGGAGGAATCGCTATCGTCCATAAGAAATCAATCCGCATCTCAACCAGCTCTGACGCCAACCTCGCTAACTCCGAACACCTTCACTTCCAGATCCACATCGACCCCAAAACCACACTCAGAGGCACCCTCCTCTACAGACCACCAGGACCCCGCGCAAAATTCAGTGAAGACATCACGGACTTCATCACCCCACACGCGCTCCCCTCCAAAGACTACATCCTTCTGGGAGACCTCAACTTTCACCTTGAAAAGATCAATGACCGCAACACCGCCACCCTCGTGGACAACCTTGCCAACCTCGGACTTAAACAACTAGTCACTTCCCCCACCCACATCGCAGGTCACACACTCGACCCCATCTTCACATCCAGCAATCATGTCTCCTTCAGCCACACCACGGACCTCCTCTGGACTGACCACAGCTGCGTTCACTTCACCTACAACAAGCCGAAACCCATCAACCACCTCCAACCTACCCTGCAAAGAAACTGGAACAAAATCACCACGGACCAAATCTCCGCATCGCTCCTTCGAAACACCCCAGCCCTCTCTTCTAACGCTAACGAAGCCGCCGCCAACCTCACCCTATGGTTATCCAACACCGCCGACACCTTAGCACCACTGAAAAAACGTCAAAGCAAACCTGGCAGCAAGAAGGCCTCATGGTTCAACGATGATCTCAAGAAGTCCAAGAAACTCTGCCGCTCCCTTGAAAAGGCCTGGAAAAAAGACCCAACCACTAGCACCAAGGACGCCTTCAAAAACGCCACCCGCACTCACCACCAACTAATCCGAAAAGCCAAGAAAACAGCATTCAAGGATCGACTTGACAACAACGCCCACAACAGCAAGGAACTTTTCAACATCGTCAAGGAATTTTCCAATCCCTCGGCCAACTCCAACGACATCACCCCCTCTCAAACCCTCTGCGACTCCCTAGCCTCATTTTTCCACAACAAGATTGCAGACATCCACAACAGCTTTGACAACCAACCCGGAAACCAACCCACCCTACCATTTGCTGATCATCTTCCCCCCGTGAACACCCTTAACGACTGGAACCCAATCTCCACTGAGGACACCATCCGCCTAATGAATTCCATCCACTCAGGATCCCCCACAGACCCATGTCCTCACCACATCTTCAACAAAGCAGACACCGTCATAGCACCGCACCTCCGAGACGTCATCAACTGCTCCTTCAACTCCGCCACCTTCCCGGAAGACTGGAAACACGCTGAACTCACCGCCCTTCTGAAAAAACCCACAGCGGACCCCACCGAACTAAAAAATTACTGCCCCATCTCGCTTCTTCCATTCCCGGCCAAAGTCATCGAAAAAGCTGTCAACAACCAGCTCGCCGCCTTCCTCGAAGCCAACAAATCCCTCGACCCTTCACAATCTGGCTTCCGAGCAAAACACAGCACTGAGACCGCCCTCATCGCAGCAACAGACGACATCCGAACTCTACTGGACAATGGAGACACAGTCGCCCTCATCCTCCTTGACCTCTCTGCAGCATTCGACACAGTCTGCCACAGCACCCTTTTACAACGCCTCAATAACATCGGAATCCAAGGAAAAGCACTTGAATGGATCACCTCGTTCCTCACCGGAAGAACCCAGAGAGTCCGCCTTCCACCTTTCAAGTCCGAAGCCTCTGAAGTCATATGCGGCGTACCACAAGGATCCTCACTCAGTCCCACCCTCTTCAACGTATACATGAGCCCCCTCGCGGCCATCGCACGCCAACACAACCTCAACATCATCTCTTACGCGGATGATACTCAACTTATCCTTTCTCTCACCAATGACCCCAGCACCGCCAAAACTAACCTACACGAAGGAATGAAAGAAGTTGCCGCATGGATGAAACAAAGCCGTCTGAAACTGAACTCAGACAAAACAGAAGTCCTCATCTTAGGTACATCCCCCTCTGCATGGGACGACTCCTGGTGGCCGGAAGCCCTCGGAAAAGCACCCATCCCGACAGACCACGCACGGAACCTAGGCGTCATCCTGGATTCTTCACTCTCAATGAACAGACAAGTCAGCGCCGTATCCTCTTCCTGCTTCAACATTCTTCGCATGCTCAGAAAAACATTTCGCTGGATCCCCTCCGAAACAAGGAAAACAGTCACCCACGCTCTTGTCACAAGCCCACTGGACTACGGAAACACCCTCTACGCAGGTACTACCGCAAAACTCCAGAAGAAACTCCAACGAATCCAAAACGCCTCAGCCAGGCTCATATTAGACATCCCACGCAACGAACACATCTCTGGTCACCTTAAAGACCTCCACTGGCTACCCGTCAATAAGAGGATCACTTTCCGACTGCTTACCCACGCACACAAATCACTCTACGACATTGGACCAGAATGCCTCAACTCACGACTGTCCTTCTACACCCCCTCCCGCCAACTACGTTCTTCCAGCCAAGCCCTCGCCACTGTACCTCGCATCAACAAGACCACCATGGGAGGCAGATCCTTTTCATACCTGGCTGCTAAAACATGGAACTCACTCCCCGCTTACCTTCGCCTTACCCAGAACCACCTAGCATTCAGAAAGCAACTTAAAACGTGGATATTTGACAAGTAATCCTCCTCCCCTTCCTAAGCGCCTTGAAACCCTCTGGGTATGTAGTGCGCTATATAAATTCTATGACTTGACTTGACTTGACGAGAAGGTGCCAGAGGAATGTTCATCTGCAACATTTGGCGAGAAGGTGCCTGGGATCCAAGGACACCTCAACGGACGCTGGATGGAAGGATGCCATGCTGGAAAAATCCGGAGACCAACACCTGCCCAGAGGGGTGTGCCCTGGGCATATCTACAATTTTGGAAGTTTTGTATTAGGGACAGACCCCGAGGGTGGAGAGCAGACTTTGTCAGGAGGTTGCTAGAGCAGGATGTAGGCAACTTAGACAGTACTGAGAGAACTTAGGGCAGAGTGGGGGGGTAGGAAAGAGCATCTTAGAACAAGCTCAGTAATTTAGTCTACTTATTTGATAAACATGAATGCACTTCTTAGGGAGTCTTCACGGCTGACACCTTTACTCTTGCCTGAAGGGAATTGTTAAGTAGGGATGTCACCTTAGAGTTAGTGTAGGGACAGACTAAACTTTTCTTTCCTTTTTTAAATGCAGTCGAGATTTCAAATCGGGACGTAATTGGATGCCTGATGTTCCTAGAATTGACTTTGCTTTTCATTCTTAGTCGTCTGAGACTCCTTCGTAGGATTATGTCTGTATTAGTGCCAGTCTATTTCTTGAATCTCTTGCTGAGGTGTTTGTATGTCCAATTATTTTTGGCTTTGTAATAAATTCCTAACTTTAGTTCGTAGTCAGTGGTTTTTTAAATTGAATCTGATTGCCGATTTGCAAAGCTGTTTAATTATGAGGTTGGAAACCTCGGCTGTACACTTCTTGGCAGACAAAAGGTCCGGTCGACCTGTACTGGGATTCCCGAGAATTGACAAGGTAAAAATATAGATAAGAATCCCAGACCCAGCAGCAATAATGCCTGGCAGCAGTGGCTTTAAAGTTGCTGCAAAAGATTAGAAAGAATCAGCGCTAAGAGTTATCAGTGGTAAATCATTTATATTTAAAAAGGTGTATATAACACTTGTATTTTGCCGCAAAAACATTTCGTAGCAAAGCTATTCCATTCTTTAGTACTGTGTTACTGCACCATGCGTTTTGTGCTTGGCGTGCACGATATGTGTTCATGTTGCTTATTTTCATTCCGATTTCTCTTACATGTATGTTTTTAGATATGGGGTTTTCTAAACAATTTGAACAGCTGTCTCACCGGACAGAATATTTACCTTTTTGCAGAGTGTATCAGTTTTGCACCTCCTGTTTGTGGTAAATCCATGAATACTTGGGACTTAAATTTCTTTTTTTTGTTTGATCACATTTGCAGGGACGATATGGTATGAACCATACATTGGTATTAATTACTACCAGTATTTGAATATAGTAAAAATGTTTTGTATCACTTGAAACTTTTATTAGCATGTTGCTTTACCAACAGCACTTAAATGTTGATAATGTGAGAGAATGTTCAAAATGTAGGTGATGTAGCCAAGAGAAACTGTAAATCTTTAGTCACTAAAGACAAATTGTTAAAATTAAATACCTCCATTAACGCTGACAATGATTGGGGTTGCACATCAAGCGAACATGAACTAGCCCCTAAGCCCCCCCCCTTCTTTCTGTCCGATGTTGTTTTTAAGGTCTGACGTGACAGCAGAGCTGTGTAGCAGGCATATTGTTACAAGTTCTTCAATATATACATATTGCCACCAGTTCTTTAATTTAACAATCAATCAATAGTTTATCGTATGATTTTTACAATGCCATCAGAATGGTAGCACACAATAGATTGTATTAAAAAAGACCCATTCAAATATTGCAGAAAAATCACTTTATTCGTGAAACATAAGGTGGCCATAAAGGAAATAGTGTGTCCAGTTCCAAAATGCCACATGCTAGGGGTCAGGATAAAAGCAAAAACTTTGTTAAGATAAAAACAAAAAAGATACAAAGTGTTTCTTATGCTTGCGGACGGTTCAATAAAAAAAGAGTTGATCAAAGAACATCGTAGGCAAGAGTCCAAATAGTCAAGAAGTCTTCCAGGGCCTTTACATGCAAAAAGGATTGGCCGGTGTGCTGTACTTATACTTTCACCACCTTATGCTTAACACCAACAAAACGGAATTCCTTCTCATCTCCCCCCGCCCCCCCAAATCATACACCCAAGATAGACTTATGGATGAAGCATCTAACTTCCTTTGACTGCATTCCCCACATCACTGACTAAGCCTAGACAAACATTTGAATATGCAGGCTCAAATCAATAATGCCACCAAAGGAGCTAATCATCAGATGAGTATCCTAAGGAAACTTATACCCTTTCTCCCACAGACCGACTTAAAAATGGTGGTAAAAGCCCTAGTGTTACCAAGATTGGACTATGGAAGTACCACTCTATGCGGTCTTCACAAATACAAGCTGGCCCCGGTGAGGGCATCTCTAACGCTCTTAACGCTGCGGCCAGACAGGTCTCAGGAACTAAAAGAAATATTCACATTTCTCCTACCTTGAAAGTTCTGAAATTGCTACCCTACAAGGCAAGAATACAACTAAAGATCACCTGCATGACCCATAAATCCCTGCATAGCATTACCCCCAGTTACTTAGCACAAAAGCTAGAGCTGTCGGGAGGTTGCAGACAATCGCGAAGTGCGAGTTCACTACTATTGAAACCACAATCCTTCCATAAAAAGAGAACTGGTTGCAGAGCACTCTCAGGGATCGCACCGAAGATTTGGAGCTCGCCTACCTCCAGATGTACGCAGAATCTCCTCTTTAACTCCTTCAAAAAAGAAGTAAAAATGCTTTTAATGAACAAATTCACATCCTAAGACTTTAATTCTTTAACAACTACTAGCCATCTATGCTATCCATATACCACTGTCTACCTCTTTTTGTACTGAATGGCGAATTTCAAATGTATGTATATTACCTCAATCATCTAATGTTTAATAACTGTGTATTGTAAAGCCCTCTGATACCCTAATGGGTCACGTTCGCACTATATAAAACTTTATGAATAAATAAATAGGTTGTTTTGCTATTCCTTCCTATCCCTTTGTTAAAAATAATTGCCTTTTTGTAAATGTTGATTTAACATTATAATTGAACTGTAGAACCTAACATCTTAGTGAAATGGCCTGTTTGCTGCAAAATATATTTATTTTCTATCTCACACTATATGACTTCATCGTATTTTAGATAGTTACCTCTGCCACATGCTTATAATGAACAAGTATATTGCTATAGATTCAAGTCTCATGATCTAACCAGGACAATGTTTAATTTCATAGAGCAGCACATTGTTACACAAAGGGGCACTGAACATCTAACTGAGTAGGCTTGCAAAGGTTCTCATGAGACCCTTCCTAGATGTATCTTTTTGTAATACGCTGAGGCAACATTCAAGTAACAACATGTCTACATGGACGTTTACCGTGGGAATCGAAAAAGAAGACAACAGACCATTGTAAGATTTTTTTCCAATTGACTACAGATTATTCAACATTTAGAGTTTGCAACATGTTTTGTGCTTTTCCTATATAGTATGTATTCCTAGTTAGTGAGACAATGCATTCTATAAACAAATCCCCCTGCCATGTTCTTGACTGTATTACTGTTGCCTGAAATTACCTTGAGCTACTACTAACGGTGATTTTTCTGTTATACTGATGCCTTTTTGGACACCTTCACCATGCTGATCACAGCTACTGCTGTGATTATTTCCTTACACCTGTGTTAACGGTTGCTAATGCATCTGATGGGGAACTCAGCTGAGTTTCCATAAATACTCTTTATGAGGAGTTTGACCCATATTGCTATTAGCTTGATGCTCCCTATTATCTCTTGCTCTTTTCCAAAGGAACAATTTATGGGTTCTGGTAAGGATAGTGTTATAATCTACTGCTGCATTTCCCTTGCCTATGGTTCCTTTCCCTACTGCTCAGCCAGTGTGAGTGTTGGTGTGCCTGAAGATGTCTAGAATGTTGGATGTATGATAATGTCGTGGAATGTTGGGTGCTTGGTGAGCTGTGGAGAGTCAGTTGGAGTGTACAGGCTGAGCAGGACAGAGGCTGCTCCTGGTGGGGCATCACTTGGACTTACCATCTCCCAAGGATATTGATGTTATTTACTTATCAATATATCTTATGAATATATCTACTCATCATCAGGTCTCTGAGGACTATCTTATTTACAATACTGGCGATGAGGTAAAAAGAACTACGTGTTAGTGAAGGATTACCCTACATTACCCTGGATACCTTGGATTACCCTGCAACTAAGGACTTGATTATTTACTGAAACTAATGAACTATACTTTCAAAGAAGAAGATTACAAGAAACTGCGCTCTGGTAAGCCCCACCAGTGTCCTTAGTCAACAGGACAGCCTGTAGACCAGAGCGTTTGACGTTTGTTTAGCTTTCCAGTGACCTTGAAATAAGAGTCTGCCCGTGTGTAATTCGCTGGAATTTGGAATTAGGATATTGGTGCTGTTGCTGTAGTTATTTGGACATCTATTGCCTAAGGAGTTCACACCTTCGTGATGCCTGCGCAGTTCATTTGGATTGGCAGCTGATTGATTTAGTGCTCGTTGTTTTGTGACCTTAATCTAAGGGAGCGTGCCTCGTACATCGGCTTTAGACTACTGGAGGCACAGCAATTATCTGCGAGTGGAGAGATCGGTGTCTGCGCACCGTTTAGCTTTACAGTGGATCAGAGAGAGTGTGCGCAAACACAGTGTCACAAGTTAACCCCGGATCTCATTTCAGTGAGTTTTGTGCTCTTGCAGCATGTTATGGCAGAAGCTGGACTGTAATTTCTTGGCGAGAGGACATTTCACTTCATTATCTCACCGTTAGTGGAGTCGGTGACGGTTGGCCAGCGGAGCTCTTCTCTCTTCCCCTGATGTGTCCTTTTGATGACGTTGTTCGAATTTTCCGGCGTGCTGGTGAGGGTGACCTCTGTGACGTCGGATGTCAGAAGTGTTTACCCGCGTCATGTTAAACGTGTAAACGTGGCCTATTTCCTTTAGAAAATTACGCTGAACGACGCTGTGGCGGCCATCTTAGCACCTTGGGAAGGATCTTTTTGTTTGGCTGTGGAACACGACGTTGGGGATTGGTGTTCGATGGACTTCGGGTTATTTGACCTTCCACTTTCATTCTTGATGTCCAGACTCCTCGTCATTCGCTCTTGTCAAGGGATGCAGCGTTTTACTTTTCTAATTCAGGGTGGGTTTGTCGTGTCCTTGTTGGTGCCGACCCCTTGCAGGTGGTTAATTGGAACTTGGTCTTCATCACTGCGACTGTGGTACTGGTGCTGCATTGGAAACACTGGGTCTGGCCTATACTATCTGGACTTTGGATGAGAAGCTACATGGATTTTCGGGTGAGAAACCGCTCACCAATCGTAGACTACGGTGACCACGTTTATTGTTTTAGTTTGTTATGTTACTATTACTTTGTCCTATTTACATCTGGGTGTTTACAATATTGTATTGGGGGCATGTTGCAGTTGTAGGAGGGTCCTTTCTGTCTGTTTTCTTGTATTTATATAGGAAGAGAGGAGGAGAGTGTGGGTTGTTTTTATCTTTGCTTGCATTCTTGGTTTGTTGTTCCATTTTGGGTTGCCCTGAGGTTGGGGTGTAATGCTCATCACTGGTTTTTCCCGTGTTCTTTACTTTGCTAACCACTTATTGTTGGTTGTGGATTCACATTTTGTGTGTTCCTTTGGTTTATCAACCACTTATTTGTGGTCATGGTTTCACATTTTTTGTGTTACTTAAAAGTCATTCAAGTACTTTTAGTTTACCAATCTACTTCTCTTTTAGTTTGGGTGGAAGAATGTTTTGTGCTTTGGACTGCGTATGAGATAACACTTTCACATGAAGTTCTCTACGTTTACACTCACTGTTTGGTTGTGGGTGAATGGTTTTCCTGATTGGTTATTGTGGTTTGGTCTGCGCAGGGTATACACCTTCACATGAGGTTCTCTGCGTGTACACTCACTGTTTGGTAGTGGGTGAATGGTTTTCCTATTGGTTATTGTGGTTTGGTCTGCGTTGAGTAAGTACTTCCACGTGAAGTTTTCTGCGTGTACGCTCACTGTTTGGTTTGTGGGTGAATGGTTTTTCCTGTACTTTCTTTAAGTGCAATTCTGGACAAGATTGTGTTGCAGTTGACATTTTCTTGTGGATTTTCTCTGCTTCTTACTTATTTAATTTTTGGGTTGAAGCAATTTTGGGCTTTACCTGGTTATGAGTCTTTTTGTGGTTTTCTGGTTTTACTTTTGTTATGTTGGATTGATTATTATACTGTCTAACTTTAATGCTTTCCGGGAACCCTTTTATTGTGACTCGAGGTGTGTGATTTCATTGGCATTTGAATTGTCTTGCATTTTCATTTATGTTATATGTACTTGATTCATTTGCTTAATGTATTTTCATGCATCTTTTATTATCCTTTAATGTGTTTGGTTTCCTTAGGGAGGGGGATGTGTTATAATCTACTGCTGCATTTCCCTTGCCTATGGTTCCTTTCCCTACTGCTCAGCCAGTGTGAGTGTTGGTGTGCCTGAAGATGTCTAGAATGTTGGATGTATGATGATGGCGTGGAATGTTGGGTGCTTGGTGAGCTGTGGAGTGTCAGTTGGAGTGTACAGGCTGAGCAGGACAGAGGCTGCTTCTGGTGGGGCATCACTTGGACTTACCATCTCCCAAGGATATTGATGTTATTTACTTATCAATAAATCTTATGAATATATTTACTCATCATCAGGTCTCTGAGGACTATCTTATTTACAATAGATAGGTTGGGTCCTTTAGATTAAGATAGAGAATAGCTTATTTATGGAACACACTGTTACTTTGTATCCTAACTGTAATGAAGGGCCTCATTACCATGTCAGGCGGAAAGCCTCTGAACGACAGTCAGATTCCTCTATACCGTGTCTGAACACATCCAATCGACTCAGTCAGAACCCAAACCGCCCGATTGATTACGGTGTTCGAGTTCTGATGGGAAACCGTTTGGACATTCCGATTCGGTCCTGACTGGCCCTAGAAGAATCCGTGTTGGTCGGAGCTCAATCATACAGCTCTACGGACAGCATTTCCGGCCAGCCGATTACGATGTCGGATTCCAAAAGCCTTTCCGGTATGTCTGACATGAAAAGGCTGAAGGAAACTGACATTCGGCTCCTAGCAGGCCCTCTTTAATCCTGAGGCCTCCGGTTCGGGGTAGTGGAGGTACCCAAGGAACTCCTCTTTAAAACCATGCACTGTGTCTCAGGCCCCATGGGGTGGCCAAGACAGGGTGAAGGGTTTTCCACAGATACCCATTTTCTCCACAGAAGCTAGTGTTGTCGGTCGGAATACGGGCCCCCAAAGGTGTCAATGGGAATCCGAGTTGGTCAGATCCGAGATGGCATCGGGCGGAAAGCTTCCACCCAACATCGTAATGAGGCCCTAAATGTTTCTCGATATTTCCATAAACGTATTTATTTGAGTAAACTGGACGAAAAGACAAAAATACATACTAATCTCTTAGTGAGAAAATAAAACTTTAAAACTTCAACAAACCTCTCATCATTGATTGAACTTTAATTACTATAAATTGATGATCTATTAAGAAATGTATTTGAGTTGGGTTTCATTCAGACACGGTGACAAAGATTCATCGACAAGAAGAAGGAATTGGCATGGAAGTAGGAGATTCTCTTAGTAAGTTTCAAGGTGGAGCTGTTTATAAAGGTTTTATAAGATTTTCTTACTCACAGTCTCATACTTTGCTTTACGTCCAGCCTAGCGAACCACTCTTTTGCCCTATACTTTGCCTTTATTCCACTTGGTTTATTTCAGTGAATTCACCAATGGAGTATTCATTCCTTGCAGTCTTTATGCATAATCTTATTAACAAAACAAACTGATGCATTTCCATCTATGGTACCATGAAGGAAAGAAAGTGCCACTAGCACTTTGGACATAATGACAGACCAGTATAGAAGTATGACCCTTTAACAGGATATTAAGAAATGTTATGATTGACTAAGCCGTCATTGTGAGATACCGGTAATTACATGGTGGAGATACCAATTCTCCTCGCCCAAATGCCTGGTATTACAAATTAAAGTTTCCAGAAAGGGGAATCTCATTTTGAACCCATAGTTATTGGGTTCTTTTCAGCAGGCTTTCCTATATTTCAGGGACATTTCTAATTACATTTACCACATGTTCTAAGCAGGTGCAAATGTTTGCAGCTGGCATGATGTAGGGAGGGTATTTATGGGACTGCAGAAGAGGGCATGCCATGCTCCTCTGGTGCTATGGGAGGAGGATTGATGGCAGAACTCTCTCTTCCACAAGCATCTGGTTTGCACTTCAAATCCGGTGATTTTACCCAGTGCATTTCTGCAAATTGGACCCGTATTCTTTTGACAGTTAATTTCAAGTCTGGGCGCACCAAGCCATCTACATTCATTTTGGCCAGTATCCACTTCGGGCATACCTTTCCATGTGACATGGATTGAAGAACTGAATATGCTTCCTCATTAAAGTACTAACTTGTGAATGGGGCTCTTATCCTGGAGAAGTACAACAAACGTTTGAATCCTTTGTGAACAAAACACTATTTTAACTCTACCCCTTCCCTTTCCAGTATAACTCCATTAATACTCACAACATATGCAGTTGTATGTGTCTCCTTCAGAGACAGAGTGTCACTGTATAGGTTAGAGTATGGATGTGGTCTGTTTCCCCTTTCATCTTTGGCTTCTTACCTGCCGCAATATTCTATCACCATTGAGCTGTAATGATTCTCTTTCACAGTCATGGGTTGGCCCTCGCCCTTCAAATGCTGCATGTCACTTCCTTAATACTTTGTTTTTTCCTATGGCTTCCTTTCTGGTTATCCTCTTGACAAAGCTCCTTAACTTGTGTGGACATTGCTTCTGCCGGTTTAGGGATATTAGTTGGGTGCCTTATCCTGTCACCTGCTCTCTCTCTGTGATTGGGTCTGATAGAGTATGATGCTGCCTAGTAATTAGTGTTGTGAGTGTTTCGTTGGTGTTTCTGTCACCCTAGTTCTGGTTTAGACCTTCTTTGCATTGTTCTCCTCTGTGTCACAGGTTTCATTTTCTCTGCTTTTGCGTGCCTATGGCTCGCCCTCTGTTTCTAAAGTGCATCCCTTTATCAGTTGGCTGCTCTCTTTCCCTAGACCAATAATGAGATCGTTTTTGCAAGGAAAGGGTGACTGCTGTACAATTTGTGTAGCTGTTGGCTTGTTGGACATCCTATATTCTGTTCCTTGTGCCAATGCTGTATCCTTTGTGTGTCATATTTTGTCTTTTTTTATATGTGGCTTTAGGGAAGAGGAAGATGCTGCCCCACCTATGTGTTCAATCCTCTAATTCGATGAGGTCCATGGTTAAGGGTGTTTGTGTAGAGTGTGTATTACATCCCCACAAGTTAGCACTGCAGTGAGTAAAGCCAATGAAGGGGTAATGTCCTGATCATTTGCAGATCTTCATTGCTCCCAGTATGACTTTCCTCTTTTTTTCCTATCCTTCTTTGGCTTCACATTCCAGTCTTCTTATGGTGTACCTAAAGGATGAGTTGTCGTTAGAGACTTAGGGCCCTGTTGCGAGTCTGGCAGATTGGATACTCAGTCTGCCAAACCCTCAGTCTGCTGGCCTCATTTAGAGCCAGGCAAGCCTTATGTGTTCCATTCATTGGATCCATCAACAGAAAAATTTCTCCAGTGGCCTGACAGAGTAGGACCCATTAGACAAAGGACATTACACCACCTGTCTTGTCTAAGGTGGAAGGTGTAATGTATTTGTTTTTCTCTCCATCACCGCCAGGAAAAACCTGGTAAGTAATCAAGACTCACTACATGAATTTACTATTTGCTGTTGATGTCCTCATTTTGAAATCTTGAATTATTTTAAATCATGTCCTTAGGAAAAACTCATCTTACCCACCTGCTAAGATAATTTATCAGAAAGAAGCATGAATCCAGTTTCGAGACTGAGCTACCTACAGAGCCTGCATCTTATTGTTTATAACACCTCTCAAGGATGATTTGTAAGGATAAGTGAAAACCCCACCTATCTCTCCAAATGAACCATAATGATGGCATCAAGCAGCTTGCTTAAACTCAGGAGTACAGAGCTCCCTAGATACTGCATCTGTTTCTCATACATCACTTTCGTACATTTTAACACTTGTGTTTGCTCTCCAGAAGGCTATGAATATCTAAATTTGCCACAAGGGGAAGGACAACATTTCACTTCGCGGATACTGTTTAAACGCAAGCACGTTCATGCTATCTCTTCTATTTAAACAAACTGTGAATTGTGCATGCAATGTCTGCATTTGGATGAAACTGGTAGAATGTTAATAGAGCTGCACATACAGGGCCTCATTTACAAGGCCATTGTGCCGCCGGTGCATCACTTTTTTGGATGTACCGGCGGTGCAGTGTACCTGCCCATATTTGCAAGGCATCGTAAAGTCACCCTGCATGACTTTTTATAGTCTTGTAAATGTGGACCTCTTTCAAGCATTACTCTGCGTGAAAGGGGCGTTCCATGGGTGTTGCTGTGGGTGTTCCCACACAACATCCATGGAACCTGACACATTTCCAGATTTACAAAGTTTTGAAAGTTGGGAATGCGTCAGAATTAGGTGAAATATATTTATTTCTCCTCCTTTTTTCTCTTTCTATGTGTTCTGCATTCTGAAGCATGCATGCAAAGAGGAAAATGCCATCTCTGATTTTTTCTGTGAAGGAAGGTGTCCCTACTTGCACAAAAACAATCCTCCCCACAATGCAGGCACCCTTGCAACATGATACAAGGGTGCCCGCCCTGTCGCATGGCAGCCAAATGTGAGCCAGCGCAAGGGAAAGTACATGGATGCATTGTATTGTTTATGCATTGATCCCTGTGCTTTTAAAATGACGCAGTTCAACGCATCAAAATGGCTTGTGGCGCCGCCCGGTGTAAATTTTTTGTTCAGGAGGCCCACAATGCCTTGACTAGGAGTGCCCTGGTTAATGCAATATGAGCAGAACCTCCTGTTACCATTCATACCAAACTTGTCAGTTTTGTCACATGCATTGCATCCCCACAATTTTCCTAAAGTAATTTTCGGCAGGTCAAACTAGCTGATAACTACCAGGGTAAAAATGCCTTATAAATAGCAGGACATACAGATATGGTGTAATGAGCACAAAACATGCATGTTATGCCGCATTTTCGAGCATAACTCGGACTGGGCAACATTTTCTTCACCTGTTAAAATCCGAGAACCTTGGAGTTTGATTTTATTGGCTGCTTTTCTTATCGCATATGACAACGGGGCACTCTTAATCGTGGTCAAATTTGGCTGAGACTCATAAACGTTTGACAATGTTCCATTCGCGTGAAAATCTGTCTCATTAACTTCACGGCACAGGTGCCTACTATTGCATGAAATATCCTAATGATTGCATTCCTTATACATACGTACGTAGTAATGTTTAAGTGCAGGTGACTGACAAATGCTGCCATCTTCAGCTAAACATTTTACACTCCAGCATACAAGACGGAAAGCTGACATAGAGCCGTGACCTCCTTTGCATAAAATCCCAATCTCCATGCAATTACTACAATTAATAACTTTGATAACAATATGATAAACGCGACAGGGTAAAGATGGGTTCTTCCAGCGTGGCAAATCCGATACAGTGATTGCTACTGATGAATGTATCATGTTAAAAATAACTACTGGAGATGAAAAACAAAACAAACATGATTCTCTTTCAAAGTCTTTATCCTTTCATAATGAAGAGTCTGCCTTCCAAGCATACAGAATCGATCATGGAATGACCAGCTGTAGTACTTCTACATCTACATCCAGAAAAGGGTAACATTACTAACATTTATCAGGAGTTTCATGCAACCTGATATACTTTAGGAGGAACTACATACTAAAACACTGGATCTGTCAGTGTATTGAAAGTTAAAATGCCATTTATACAGAGGGTCTCCCTTCAGACAGCCTTCTCCCTTAAAGTTAAATGCATCAGTCCCCAATGTTTATCGACCAAAGGTCTCTGAGTTGCCCATACCACAAAATCTCAGTTTTGTTTTTAACTGTAACTCTTGGCAATTTTTTCCCAACTTTAACAACTGAAAGTTAACACTGGGCAGCCCGCCATTACTCGGATTTGTTAGTCTCTCTGTCATTTCAAGTGGAAAAAAGGCACACAATACGTTGTTATTTTATGAGGGCCGCACATGCCGAGACATTCCCATAATGCGATAAAGTCTTGCATCCTTCTTTTCCACTAAAGATGTGTCAGAGAGTAGCCAGGGCTGAGAATGGTGGCGGCTACGAATAGATGAGTTTCATTTTGTAAAGTTGGAAAAAGTGGCACAACTTACACTGGGAGAAATATTTGAAGGTGAAAATTCTGTGCTTTTGTAATGTTGGCCATCAAAGGCCAATCAATATGTTGGGAGGAATTTTCCCTTTAAGTCGCTGAACATGTGAAATGCCAGTAAAGCACAGAGTAGTGGTAGAGACACATCAAAAGTACAAGCTGTAAGTAGATAGTGTGAGTAAAAGTTCTGTGTGCTGCCAGGGTATTGCTGACTGATCACCAGCGTAGAGAAAATGAACTAGAAGGCGTTTTCCCAAAAGTTAACGTCCCCCCGGTTGCACAGCTATCCTCCCGGTGGAGGTTAATCCGATTTAAATTCAATGGGTAAATACTTAGAGAAAAAATAAAATGTTTTATTCTACAACATGGTAGAAAGAAAACTTCAAATTTTTTCAAAGGAAGGTTGTCATCAATGACGTAGGTGAATCAAATAAATTCAAGCCCAATGGGTTGATTGGAATAAACCCAATGCATTTTGGGCGAACCCTTTATCAGGGGAATTTACATCGCCGTGGTAAAGCGGACAGGCTAGTCCGTGTGCTGAGTCTTGACCATGTGCTGAGGCTGGCCGCCTTACCATGGCGATGTAAAGTCCCCTGACAAAGGGTTCACCCGAAATGCATAGGGTTTGTTCCAATAGACCCATTGGGCTTGAATTCAACGGACAACAACCAGGGGGGGCAAGTGCAGCCCCCTCCCCACTGTCTTCCCTTCATCGTGAGACCTCTTGAGCAGCATTGGTGGGCCCAGTGCCTAGTGCCCAGTGTCCTCACCCAATCCATAATCAAGGCAAGATCTTCAGGACGTAATCAGAAGTAACTCTGGACAGCCCGGAGTGACAGAGTATCCGCGAGCGCGAGCTCCGCCGCCGTCAGAGGCCGCTGCGAAGTAAGAGCCGGGGGCGGTGGTCTAGGCTGGTCTGACTAGGTCCGACTCTGCCAGTGGCCCCCCCTGTGTGCTCCGCTCGCTCACGCTAGCCTACGCTAGCCCCCCAGTGGGCTTCCAACAGATGGGCGCAGACGCTGGGAGAAACGCCAGATCTATTTCACACTGAGGACATCAATCCTCATTCCAATTTACTTATTACAACTATCCTGCCATTAGAAGAAACCCACGCTTCAACGACGCCCTCACTACCATGCGCTCTAGGAACAGCCTTCAATGGCAACCCATACATCGCCCACATAAGTCTGCCAAACGCCAGAAATCTAAGTTGTTGTATCCCCAGGAGGCAGGTCTCCATTCCGCCCACTGTGGCTTGAACGAACGGAAGAGGCCGACGAGAAGTTCGTACAGGCCCCAATGGAACCCCCCAGGGCGTAAAAACGCCAATCAACCTTCCCGCAGAACTCGCTTGTCCTCCACATTCATCAAAAACTAAAAACAATGGCAACGCAGACATCAGAGATCACTTCCTTCGGATCAGTCAATTAAACAAATCCGTCCCTCAACTTTCAAAAGACAAGAATATAAAACTCTCTCCAGTCCCTTCTAACCCAATTTCCCTTTATCCTAAATAACCATTTGTCGCAAGACCACAGCTAGCGATACTGTTACTGCACCAGTTAATCCATCAGTCAGCCATTCCCTCTTTCACCCGACATTACCCCTGCTTATCCCAGAGAAACAACTTCTACAATTAAGTCCAAGCAATCATCTGATGTCACTCCATCTTCGGCAATGCCCGCTTCACCAGCTTCGTCGCACACCAACAATCTTGTCTGTGCTTCCGATCTAGAGAAAAGAAATCCATCTACCCAGCTGGGAAAAGTTCGGACTGGACTGTTCCCATGAGGCACAGGGTCAGAGCTGATTTGCATATAGCCAGTGTCTAACCCAGGGTGGTGTGGAGTGCAAAAAAACTATGGATTTAGGCCCAGATCCCTGTACTGGGGTGAATGTATGACATTGTTCTACATTCTGTACATCAACTGTGTTTTTTGCAATTTTCACCCCGAGTGTGCTGGGTATACTCAGACGTGAGTCCCAGGCTCTCCACACCACTGGAGTCAAGCTATCCAGGCTGATGAAGGCTGATTGCCAGAAACCGGTCCTTGAATGCTTGATTCCGGTCTGGGAAAGGCATGGCGTGGTAGTTCGGACTGGATTGTTCCCATGAGGCACAGGGTCAGAGCTGATTTGCATATAGCCAGTGTCTAACCCAGGGTGGTGTGGAGTGCAAAAAAACGATGGATTTAGGCCCAGATCCTTGTACTGGGGAGAATGTATGACATTGTTTTACATTCTGTCCATCAACTGTGTTTTTTGCAATTTTCACCCCGAGTGTGCTGGGTATACTCAGACGTGAGTCCCAGGCTCTCCACACCACTGGAGTCAAGCTGTCCAGGCTGATGAAGGCTGATAGCCAGAAACCGGTCCTTGGATGCTTGATTCCGGTCTGGGAAAGGCATGGCTTGGTAGTTCGGACTGGACTGTTCCCATGAGGCACAGGGTCAGAGCTGATTTGCATATAGCCAGTGTCTAACCCAGGGGGGTGTGGAGTGCAAAAAAACGATGGATTTAGGCCCAGATCCTTGTACTGGGGTGAATGTATGACATTGTTCTACAGTCTGAACATCAACTGTGTTTTTTGCAATTTTCACCCCGAGTGTGCTGGGTATACTCAGACGTGAGTCCCAGGCTCTCCACAGCACTGGAGTCAAGCTGTCCAGGCTGATAGCCAGAAACCGGTCCTTGGATGCTTGATTCCGGTCTGGGAAAGGCATGGCTTGGTAGTTCGGACTGGACTGTTCCCATGAGGCACAGGGTCAGAGCTGATTTGCATATAGCCAGTGTCTAACCCAGGGTGGTGTGGAGTGCAAAAAAACGATGGATTTAGGCCCAGATCCTTGTACTGGGGTGAATGTATGACATTGTTCTACATTCTGTCCATCAACTGTGCTTTTTGCAATTTTCACCCCGAGTGTGCTGGGTATACTCAGACGTGAGTCCCAGGCTCTCCATACCACTGGAGTCAAGCTATCCAGGCTGATGAAGGCTGATAGCCAGAAGCCGGTCCTTGGATGCTTGATTCCGGTCTGGGAAAGGTATGGCTTGGTAGTTCGGACTGGACTGTTCCCATGAGGCTCAGGGTCAGAGCAGATTTGCATATACCCAGTGTCTAACCCAGGGTGGTGTGGAGTGCAAAAAAACCGATGGATTTAGGCCCAGATCCTAGAACTGGGGTGAATGTATGACATTGTTCTACATTCTGTCCATCAACTGTGTTTTTTGCTATATATGGATATCAATCACCGCTTTCCACTGGGTATGTCAGCTTTTGATAATTCCATCCTCAGATAGCGATCATGCTATCTTAACATGCAAGATTGCCCTTAGGCAGTTACATCGCCTGAACATTCCCCAGCTTGGGATGGAATAGTATCTTCAGAATATAAAAAAAACTGAGATGGTCCGAAGGCAATCGTGAAGTAATAGAAGCCGAAGTGGATAATCTTTTGTCTAAATGGGCTCTGGCTGGCATTAGTCATTCGTCAGCATCCTCTTGGGAAACCGCAATGACCAACTTCAGAGATCAATTAGCATTAAAACCGACAAATAGCCTTCCAAAGGACCTTCCGGCTTCGATCACTTTGTTAGAACAAAACAACCTATAATCGCCACAAAAAGCAGATTAAATAAGTTGCAACGTACCAACGCGAATAATGAAAGTGAATATAAATCACTGAAGAGTGACATATCAGTGGCTAGAAAAGAATACAGGAAGACTCGGTTCGTCCTAAAGAAACTGGAAGGAGAGCACCACTGGGCGACAGCCTTTGAGATTATAAAAACTATAGACCAAAGAAAATTTTGGAACTGGGTAAACAAGGACACCAAAGCTATTAAACCTCCCACCGCAACCAACATCTCTCCTGCTGACTGGGAGACTTATGTCAAAACACTTTATACAGCACTGCGTGCTTTGAATAGCAATAGTAGCAGCCTACCCGATCAATCAATCCCTCAGGACGATACAATCTCCTCCACTAAGTTAACAACAGACGACATAGCAGGAATAATAAAGAAAATGCGCTCAGGAGGCGTCCCCGGACCTAATGGAATCCCCACTCAAGTATTCAAAGCCTCCGCCCAGAAATGGGCCACAATACTGACCCCTCTTTTTGAAGCCGCAATACTGGGTGATCCTATTCTGGCCTCTTGGCAAGGATCACTCCTCGTCCTCTTCAATAAAAAGGGCTTGCGCTCCAACCCCGATAATTACAGAATGATAGCCTTACTCGATGTGGACAGGAAGGCATACGCTAGCATCCTTTTAAAAGAACTTACAAAATGGGCGGAAAATAACAATCTAATTCCTTTCACCCAAACTGGCTTCCAAAGAGGTAGCCATATTGAGGACAATTTGATTTGTATGGCTCACCTGATGGAAACCACACTAGGATCAAAAGGCAAATCGTTGTATCTAGGATTTATTGACTTTTGCAAAGCCTTCGACAGCGTGAGCCGGCCTAAACTGTGGGAAAAATTGTCACGATGGGGCATCCCACAGTCATTATTGAATGCACTAATAGTCCTACACACAGACACATGGGTCAAAATAAGAGTAACATCGAGATGGTCCACTTCTAACAAAATCTACACTAGCAGAGGCCTAAAACAAGGGTGCACCCTGGCACCATTACTCTTCAACTTGTACCTCGTGGACCTCCCAGAATGGTTGTCCCGTTCCAGAGCTTTTCCCCCTGGAATTGAACAAAGAAAAATTCAAACTCTGCAATACGTAGACGACACCATTCTCTTAGACCAAACCCAGGTGGGCCTTCAAAGACTGTTCGATTCCCTCGCCCAGTACTGTAGCATCAATATGCTAGAGATAAATGTTACTAAAACCAAAGCAATGGTAATATCTTCCAAGAAAATAAAAAAGTCCATGTGGTTTATTGAAGGGAAACCACTGGAGACTGTTATCGCATATAAGTATCTGGGCGTCTGGATCGAACATAAAGGGCGTTCTTCTGTCCACACAACTGAGATGCAGGCAGTTGCTCGTAGCTTGGAGGGGGTTTTTATAAGAACGAAGAACGCTCTGCATTCTCAGGACTTAGTCCCACTGATAAAACTAATTACTGCAAAATTCCTTCCCACAATCTCTTTTGGAGCAATGATTTTTTAAGATAAAATGAATAACTGGCTAGACAGAGCGCAATCATCATGTTACCGCAGGGTCTTTCGATTGCCAAACTCGACCTCCCACGCCCAGATTCGGAAATAATTCTCTTTATCATCTATGCGATGGATTATGAGCGCGAGGTACATCACCTACTGCCTAAAGGCAAAACAAGCTAGCCCCCTCACCTTAAAGAGCTGCATATGGTCAGTACTTAGTAACCCCAAAACATCGTGGAATAAATACCTGACATTCTGCCTCGACTCCCTCGAAGCAACAGATATATGGTCAATTTCCTTGCCCATCGAGGTGAAATCAAAACTTCTAAGCAAACAAGCAAAAATCATATCAAATGACCTCGACGCGCAACAGGTACTCCAGCTCTTCCATGGCTCCTGGGCCTCTAAATTATATGCCTCGAAATCTTTACCACCTTATCTTGCATCCTCTATGAAACTACATACAAAATACCAACTAATGAGATTCCATTTCGGTTTAATTCCGCTGAAGGCATATAGGTTTGGCCAAGGATACAAGAAAGAAGCTTCCTCCCAATGCCGCTTTTGTAATCAGGAAGAGGAAAACCTCATCCACATCTTGTGTATCTGTCATCGCCTACGAGCCCAAAGAATTTTCTGGCTGAGACTAATTTGCCTTCTCCATAATATTAGGACATGTCAAGAAGCACTAGATGTTTGTATGAGGGGGGACTCACCTCAGATGGCGATGCGCTTTGTAAAGTTTATTACAGAAATTAATTCTTCGATCTTACCATCTGACCAAGTTTGAGCTATCCTCTCCAAGTGACATTCCCATTGCTCTTTTTTTTTTTTTTTTTTTTTGTAAATTTTTTATTTTGCAGTGCACAAAAAGAACAATAAACAAATTATACCACATCGGGCGCACAGATGATCCCACACAGTGGGAAAAACAGTAAATCAGGACGAGGCAGTGATACAGCGCTAAAAGAAAGAGCAGACAATGGGCCCAAACAGTCGCAGGATAGGGGCAGTCTTATACGTAGCTCCATAGCTGGTAGTTTCTGCAAATCAAGCTGGGAATAGGCCAAGAGGCACAAAAATGAAAAAGGGGCCTCGTCCGTTAAGCATAGGTATCCCGATTGCAGCCCGAAGAGAACAAAACACAACTTCCCACGTCCCACCCTCTACCCCCCGTGACGGCGCCACACTCACTCCCCATTCATCCATCACGCATACTTAAAGCTGAAAGAGATGTAAGGTCCTCAATGATGCTGGGCATACTGCCGAGGGCAAACCAGTAGAAATAAAGGACACCAAGGGACCCCATATGTGCTTAAAGTTTTTGTAATTGCAGAGGAAGATGTCCGCCATTCTCTCTAGACTCAGGAGCCTCCACAGTCTCGCGTGCCAGAGTGAAATCGCCGCTTCCAGGCTGCAGCCAGCGTGAGCACCATAGAATCTTCTTGTCCGCGTGTGTTTGGTGCTCAAGGCCGGGGTCCCTCAGGCCCAGGATTACGAATGCCAAAGAGTTGTCAATAGGATACCGCAAAATATCTTTAATATGTGAGAGAATCTCATCCCAGAATGGTTTGATGATTGGCCAGTCCCACCAGATGTGGCGGAAGTCCCCCAGAAGGCCACAGCCCCTCCAACACTTATCCGAGACAGCCGGGTATATACGATGAAGCCGGGCCGGTACCATATACCACTGTGTGAGAGTTTTCAAATGCGCCTCCCTCAGGAGGATCGAGTGGTTAAATTGAGTCAGATCCCTCCATAGTGCCGACCATTCACCATCGGTGATATCCCTCCCCACCATCTCCTCCCACTGCTCCATGTAACGCGGTCTAGGGGATAAGGCGGATTGAAGCAGCAGTTGGTATAAGAAGGAGATGGCTCCCTTCATGGTGGATGTTTTCAGCAGGAAAGCCTCGAATTTGGAGGGAGGCCTCGTGGCTGCCTCCCGTATTCCGGGCGATGTGTCCCAATGAAGCAGTTGTAAATGCCTGTATTTATCAGTTTGCGGCACCAGGTAGTCCCGCATGCAATTCTCGAAGGTCAGGGGATCAGGGCCGTGAAACAGATGGAGCAGCGCCCGGCATCCTCCCTCTCTCCAAGCGTTAAAGGGGCCCTCGGCGAGAGCCGGCGGGAACGCCAGGTTGAAATGCAATGGGGTGAACGGAGATGGGAAGGTCGTCCACCGCTCATCCCCTACCAAAGTGTCCCCCACTTTCAGCGTAGTCCCCGTGGGCGTACTGATGTACGCATTCACTGGGCGATCTCGCTTCGGCTTCCAGGCCAAATCCCAGATGGACCGACCTGCCACGCTTCGGTCCATATGCAGCCAGTGTTTCTCGGAGAGTTGCTGCGACCATTCCACCATGACTCTGAGTTGGGCAGCCTTATAATAGAGGTGTAGGTCCGGGAGGCCGACCCCCCCGTCAGATCGCAGCCGTCGCAGGAGTGCAAACGAGAGACGCGCCCGACCACCCTGCCAGACATAGTTCAGGATCAACGTTTTGATCTGTCGAAAGAATGAAGTACCCAGTGGAATGGGTAGGGCCTGGAAGAGATACAAGTATTTGGGGAGAAGGACCATCTTAATGGCGTGCACCCTACCGAGCCAGGACAGGAATTTGGGCTTCCACTTCTCCAATTCAGCCCGCGTCTTAGCCAGCAGAGGCGGAAAGTTGGCCGCGAATAACCTATCTACCGTGGGGGTCAGTTGGACTCCTAGATAAAGAATCGAGCCCGAGGCCCAAGCCAATGGTGTCGATGCCCTCGCCTGAGCAACTTCGGCCTGTGATAAGGTTAAGTTCAGAACATAAGACTTGCCATAATTAACCTTGAAGCCAGCCACCCCCTCGAATTCTAGCAGAATATCCCGAACATAAGGAAGAGAGCTAGCGGGATCAGCCACCGAAAGCAGGACGTCGTCCGCAAAGAGAGAGATTTTGTGTTACTCCCCCGTGAACGGTATCCCCTTCCCCCCTTCATGTTCCCTCACTGCCATTGCCAAGGGCTCAATGCTGAGCGCGAATAGCAAGGGGGAGAGGGGGCACCCTTGTCTGGTGCCTCGCGAGTGTTGAAAAAAGGCCGACAGGTGGCCGTTCACCGCCACTCTCGAGCACGGGCTACAGAAGTTTGCCTTCACCATGGTGATGAACCTATCGGAGAAACCGAATGCTTGCAATGTGTGAAAGAGAAAGCCCCAGTCCACACGGTCGAAGGCCTTCTCCGCGTCTAGGCCCACCAGCACAGCTGGAATGTGGAACCTGTCCGCCTTCTCAATAAGATGAACCACCCTACGGGTATTGTTGTGTGTCTGGCGGCCTTTAATAAAACCGGACTGATCCGGATGTATAATCGCCGGAAGCAGGTCCTGGAGACGGCTTGCCAGAATCGCCGAATACAGCTTCTCATCAATGTTAAGTAAGGCTATGGGACTGAATGAAGCACATTGCTCCGGGTCCTTCCCCAGTTTCGGCAGGACCGTAATCACCGCCTCTGCCAGGGTCCCTGCGTTCACACCGGACGACGCCATGTCATTAAAGAGAGCAACCAAAAAGTCGCACACCTCATTCGCATATGTCTTGTAGAAGACCGCAGTGTACCCGTCCGGGCCGGGGGCTTTATGTAATTTCAAATTTTTGATGGCGGAGAGAACTTCCTCCCTCGAGATCGGCGCTTCCAACAGGGTGTTCCACGCACTAGAGACCCGCGGGATCGACAAACGCTGCAGGAACGCCCGCTGCGACGCAGCATCCAGCGTGTCGCCCGTGTACAGATCGGCGTAGAAGCGGCCAAAGATGTCTGCCTTCGCCCCGTCGCGATGGTGGAGCACTCCCGCGGGATCCCTGATCCCCCCTATGTATTCTCGTTCCCTCTCGTCCCGCAACTGTCGGGCCAAGTGTCTGCCAATCTTATTGCCACTAGAGTATGAATGCCGCCCCAGCCTCAGGAGAGTAAGCTCGGCTCTGTTGGCATAGTGTGCCTTCAGCTTACCCCTGACCGCCGTCAACGGGCGGAGGGTCACTCTCGAGGGGTTAAGCTTGTGAGCTCTCTCGAGCTCGAGCACCTCAGCCTCCAGGGCTTCACGTTCCTTCCTACGCAGGGTGTTAACCCTTTCCATGCTCATGACGAGCTCAGCTCGTCATGAGGCACAGTGGAGCTGTGCTGATGACGAGCTGAGCTCGTCATGAAATGAGGTAAATCTGAATTCTTCAGCACCGGAGGGGAAAATGTGCAGCAGCGATGTGGTTAAGCTGCGAATTGAGGCCCAGGCACGTCCCCCTTATCGTAGCCTTAAATGCGTCCCACGTGTTCGTCAAAGAAGTATCCGACGGGGGGTTGAGGTCAAAGAATTCACGGATGGCCAGGCGCAAGGCTTGGTTGGAAACCTCGTCCCTAACCACCGACGCCGGAAAGTACCATTTTCGATTCGCGGTGTCAGGTGGCGACCAACGGAGAGTAAGCACCAAGAGACTGTGGTCCGACACCGAGATCGGAAGAATGGCGGCATCCAGTATGTTCCCTCTGAGGGACTGACTAAGGAAGATGTGATCTAAGCGAGAGTAGGAGTGATGCACGTGTGAGAAGAATGTGTAATCCTTCGTGGTAGGGTGAAAAAATCGCCAGCCATCCACTAGACCCAGCTCCCCCACCCCTTGCTGTGTGGAACCAGAAAAAACCCCTGTATCCGCCCTGCGCCCCCCCCCCCCCCGAGCTGTCCAAATCCCTGTCCCACACCAAATTGAAATCCCCCAACAGGAACAAGAGCCCTTCCGCAAAGTCCCCCACCTTTACCAACAGGTCCTGCAAATACTTGTTCTGGCCCGCATTGGGCAAATACAGCACCACAAATGTGCACAATCGACCCTGTATATGCCCTTTAACCATCAGCCAATGGCCCTCCCTGTCGTGGCGAACTTCCACCGGTTGAAAGTGCAACGCAGCCCTGAAGAGGAGTGCCACCCCCCTGTGTTTCGTGACAGCAGAGGACCTGTAAACAATGGGGTATGCCCTATGGCGGAGCCTCAACTCATCCTTCCGTGCCAAGTGTGTTTCCTGCAATCCAACTACATCAAGGTGGTGATCCGTTACATATTTCAGAACCCTCTGCCGCTTCTGTGGCGAATTCATGCCCTTAACATTCCACGTTCCTACGCTAAGCGGCATAGCGAGTATAAATCCCAGAAACTGCTCTCAGTACGCCAAGCGCCCCCAACCCCACATCCAGCCTAGCCCATATGCAATAGATGACCAGTAGTCTCCAGAACATCCGCGGAATGACATCCCCAACAGTGAAGTACACACACAGCAGCAGACACACAACAAACAACCCCATTGGCCCACCGTCACGGGTCCCCCCCCAACATCCCGAACACCCCAACTCCCAACCCCGCCCCAAATGATATGCAATCAAAAACCGGGGCAGAAACAGAAAAAAAAAAAACCACAGTACTCATCATGTCCAGAAGGCCGAAGTCCGTAGGAAGCCTCCCGTACAGGAAGCAGGCCGGGGGGACTAACACACTATCCCCCATGGCCACAGTCGAGGGTGTCTCCTCCAAGAGTACTTTAATACCCCCCAACCAGAAGGCCCGGGCCCCTCCGGCGCCGATCCATCAATCCCTCGAGGTCACGCCGCTCCGGAGCTGTGCTGCGTGTCGGCCAACGTGGCCGACGCCACCGATGCCACTGCTTCGCCCCGTTCTTGCAAGCTGGCAGAGAGATCCAGCCGCTGTCGGATAGGCGAATCACCCACCCTTTGCCATGAAGATTAACGGCGGCGCCTCCGAGACGGAGAAGTAGTCGCGGCCTGCGAAGGCGGCACATCCCCAAGGCCTAGAAGCTCTTTTGCTGCTTGAAGCGTGCGGATTTGAGCTAGACGATTCTGCCACCTGAAAATGATCCTGAAAGGGTGCCCCCAGGAATAGGCGATGCCTCTCTCCCTCAGGAATGTAGTCACCGGGCGGAACTCCCGCCGCTTTTGCAGGGTAGAGGCCGCCAAGTCCTGGTATAGCTGGGGGCGATGATCCCGGAACTGCAGCGACGTGAGGGTTCTGGCCTTGGGTAGGATCCGTTCCTTAAGCTGGAAATCATGGACGCACACTAGGATGTCGGGGGGGGCCCCTCCGCGCCGAGGCAGCCCAACCCTGTGTACTCTGTCCATCTGGATCTCCTTCGTATCCTCTTCCTCCAATATGTGAAGGAACAAGTCCTGGACATATCCCTGCAGGTCCCCAGCCTCACCGTCCCATGGCACCGCCCGTATTCGGATGTTGTTTCTACGGGAGCGGTTTTCCAAGTCCTCCGTGTGCAACTGCAGATCCAGGTTTTGCTCTGTGAGGCGAATGATATCCTGCTGTAGCAGGTGGACGTCGGTGGCCACACTCAGATCTCGATCTTCCAGGGTTGCCACCCTCTCGCCTAGGCCATCCACATCTCTCCGCACCTCCCGCAAGTCGGAGGCTAGCTGCGCTCTGAGTTCGGAGATGTCCTCCTTAATGGAAGCAAAGAGTTCGGACATAAAAGCTTTTGTCGCTGGAGCCTCATCATCCGACTGCTTCGCTGACCCACTGGCTCCAGGGGAAGCCGGCTGCTGGGAAGATTTCGGAGCATTATCCTTCCCCTGGCCCCGCTTGCGCTGCACAGTAGACATGGCGGCTCACAGCGCTCCGGCCCAGCGCCACGTGGCCAAGTACAATGTCGGGCCGCGTCGTTCAGTTCAAACACACACCAGATCTTGCTCTGTAGTCCACAGCTGCGTCTAGCTCCACGTGTACAGCAGTACGATCCGTGGGCCCCACCGGCGTTTAGGCAGGACGAAGTCTAGGTGCTGTCGTCTGCCCCCAAGCACCTTCCGGCCCTCCGTGCGATGCAAGTTGCGCCGGAATCCGTTGGGCCGATACCGTTCACCTACTCCAAGCCAGGGCAGGGAGAGCGCCTCCGCTCAAGGTCAACACCCTCGGAGTGCAGATGTCTCGGATGTCCCCCTCGGCAACACCCCGAGGGCCAGCGAAGTCGATATTATAACTGCCGCCAGTTTTCCTGATCGTCGGATCACAGCGACCCTCCACCTTCCGCCAGCTCCGACCCCTCCAAGCGAGCCTCAGGGCCCCGCCCACCGCCTGTGCTGGGCTCCGATGTCAGGAAAGCCCGGGGTCTCGCAGGCCGCGGAGTGCGCTCGATCCCAGGGGCAAACTCGGGGCTACACCGCTCTAGCGACCACACCAGGGCCGACCGCTCCGTCAGGCGGACTTCCCCACCACTTTTGAGGCGGGTGCGCTCCCTCAGATTCGTGCTATTAGAAGCTTTGTCGGATCAGCGCCGGAGCGGCACGAAAAGGCGTCCTACTCCGCCGCCATCTTGGCCACGCCCCCATTGCTCTTTTTTACCAACAATCTCACTGACTTTTTAATAGACTTGAATCATTCTTTTTTAGAACAGTCAATTCTGAATGTGTATATTCCAATGATTTTAATTAATTGTGCAAATACATTTTTTCTTACTTACTGCGCCCCACAACTCATATTCCAGAATCAACTATATCCTAATTACCAGTCCCTTCACTCACTTTATAGATGAAACAGACATTGCACCCAAACTGGTTTCTGACCACTCCTGCATTAGCACTAAACTTGCAGGCTCCCGCTCCATACTTCCCCCCCAAACGCTGGCGTTTTAACGATTACATTTTATCCGACTGAGAATAAACGACAGATTGAGGAAGCGATCAGGGAATACATCACACTAAACGACTCCCTTGATACAAACACGGCCGTGGTATGGGACGCTCTCAAGGCCACAGTTAGAGGGGTCATCATAAGTATCAGGGTGCGCACTAACAAAAAACTAAACGCAGAACTTACCGCACTCAAAAGCAATATTAAGACCCTAGATTTTCATCACAAGCTAGACGCCCTACTGAACAAATTCCAGTGGAAAGGCAAGAGGGCTAGAATTAGTCTGAACAGGCTCCATCTCGATAGATCCCTGGGTGGGATCAATTTAGCGGATTTTAAATCATATCAGACGGCCTTCCTTGCTAAGCAAGGCTCATACTGGTTGTCCCCCCCCCCCCTCTTGATTACTTCCCAGTGTGGCTAACCATCGAGAAAGCGCTCTTCAAAAATCTCGTTCCTACAGCTGCGCTTACAACTAACCTTAATACGGCCACCTGCTCGAAACCCATTTTTCACAATACAAGAACAGCACTACTTAAAATTGATAGGAACCTAGACCATCGAATAAGACATTCACAATGGGAATCGCTATTTTATAACAGCGCGCTGCTATACAAAGGGAAACCACTTTTTAATGAAACATGGATCAAAAAAGGAATCTTCTTCCCCTACCAGCTACTCGGCGATCGGTATCCCCTCACGTTCAAGGAGTTACAAAACAAATATAATGTTGACCAAATGGAGTTTTATACCTTTCTAAGTATCAAAGAAGCAATATCTAAGGCTAAGTTATCCTCTAGACCCCCATCCCTTCCGAAATACCTAGCTAATTTGAACAAACTGGGTCACCAGGTCTCCAGGCGCTACAAGTCTCTTCGCCCACAACACTCGTCCCTTAATAAACACATTATTCAATTTTGGGTTTCTCGCTCCTTTGTACCTATCTCAGAATTGGATTGGTCCAAGACATGGGAATCAACCACGAGACACAAAATAAGCCCTGCACACTCCCAGACGAAGTTTTGGCTTCTTCACAAAGCCTTTTGGACCCCGTTGTGCCTCTTCTCACATAATATTAGAGACAACGCTACATGCTGGAACTGCAAAGACAAACACGGAAACTTAGAACACCTCTTACTACAATGCGAGTGGGTCGTACCCTTCTAGGATCAAATATTCACCTTCCTTTCCAAACTCTTCCACATCTCTCTCACCAGAGAGCTATCCACCTTAACATTTGGTTTCCTCAGAGATCCTGCCCTCACAGACAACTGCAAGGACCTCTTATACTTATTACTCACGGCCGCGATGAAATCGTTCTAAGCAACTGGAAAGATACTAGGAAAGCCTCTTTTAAATGTTGGTTGAACTGGCTTACCAACTTGAGAGGCGCTGATAATATCTCCCTTCATAACACTCCCTGGCGCCCTCCCCATAGGCAAATGTAGGCCACTCTCGACAACTACTTCAGTGCACATAAGCCTCCTTGAACCCTTCACCCACCGTATTATCTCTTGCTGTCTCAACCTCAAATTTAGCAACTCCTATGCACATCCCTAAGCTCTGGCCACTGTACTTGTATGGAACTGCATATTTGCTATGCATTGTTTGCGACTATAACATGTGCTCACTATCAATCACTGTGGCTACTGGATGAAGACTATTCACTATACTGTTGAGTTTCAACGGGGTATACCCTGAAAACTGCCTGACCTGGGTCTTGGAATAGGTACATTAAATAGGGGTCAGCGTTTAATTACTTCAAATGAAAAAACTTTCTGAAACAATTCAAAAAACAATTTCAAAATCCAAAAATTCAAATGTTCACCACAATTCTATTTCATAATATATATTTAATAAGCATGAAGTTACGGAGATTTAAAACAAATTTCATAGCTCCAAATGTATAACTCAAAACATCTGATTCAGAAAAACCAAAATACATGAATAACTCTTGTAAATCAAAGTCATCTGTATTGCATTAAAATTTGAACGTGCTCTCAGTGAGGAAGAAAAGAAGGGTATTTGGGTAAGATGGGGGGGATGAGGTAAGTGGGGGACTGTTAAAATCTAGTTTGCAGCGTCAACATTATCGGCGCCATCTTGTCCCTTTTTAGGCCCATTCGTGCGCGTAAGCGGCAGCCATATTGAATGCCATAGCCTCTCTGCCCACCGCCGATAGCCAGCGCGTCTCTCTCTCTCTCTCCTGACCTCGCAGGCATCCCCCGCGCGCTGACAGCCCCCGCTCTCACATGCTTGGGCCATAAACCCCTCTTCAGCGCAACCCTGCCTCGGAACCCCATCCTGTTCCCAACTCAACACCTCCCTCCATTCCTTTTATGATCCCGTGTCCTTTGATAAAACCCCCCTTTTTCCTCTGTGCCCGATTGTCCTGCTCGTTCCCAGGCCGCCACCTGGCCCTGCGGACGCTGTTTATTGCCCCCATACAGTAGGAAGTTTCCCCCATCAAAGGACCCACGAGCTGATCAAAGCCCCCACCCCATGAGATCCGATCGACCACATGCATTCCGGGAATCGGCGGAATGCCCAGCTGCGCGACAATCATCACCTGTTGTGACCGGGGTGGGGACTTCTACTGTAAATGTGTGTGGGAACGGGCTTGAAGCTGGGATTCCGAGGATGCCTTTCCGTACTTCAAAGTGTTTGCAAGAATGTGCCACATGCAATAAACTGTAATAAAGACCATAAACCTGTGTATAAGAGGCCAGGCCTCAGGGATGCTGGTAGAGCACCTCGAGAAGATACCCTGTTGTCTGAGTTGACGTGTTCTGCTCCGTCGGAATAAAACTTCTGTTTCCTGCCTTCCAGTCTCCAGCGCCTGCCTCTTTGTTTGACAAACTTGAGTGGTATTAGAGGCGGTTAGCGCCGGGCAATTCTGAAAAAGGTCATCTGCCCTACCTTTTTCCACAATTGGCGTCCCAAACGTGGGGCCCATCAGTGACCCGTGGATCCAGTGGGAGAGGTCCTGACGACAGAGTGAACGACTGCAACGATCGGGAGAGCTCCTGTCCGATAGACCCTCGTCTGACAGCTGATCATCCGAACTTCACTGGTTCCGAACAGACCTCTCTCGAGTGATCTACGGTCCTGACTGGGAACTATCAGGAGTGCCGCGACAGTCACGGAGAATAGAGGATGATCGGGCGCTGGATTCGGAAGACAAGAAACTGTCCATGCGGTCCGGGTAAGGTCGTGTAACACGACAAATTGCGAAATGATTGTTTGATTGTTTGGAAAATACTAGTATTACTTTTTGAATTGTTGGTTCTCTTTGGAGATTCGCTGTCTGCAAACGGAGAAGAATAGATTCTCGCTTCCTTTGCAGGTAGTGAAGGGTAGGTAACGCAGACGTCGTGCCTATCTTTCTCCCCCACTGATAGATTGTTTGCCCGAACATTGTTGTTCGCGGATTGGTTCTTTCTGGAGATTCTCTGTCTGCAAACGGAGAAGAACAGGTTCTCTCTTTGCAGGTAGTGAAAGAGTAGGTAACGCAGACTTTTGTCCCCGTTGTAACCCGTCGTGCCTATTTATTCTCCCCATTGATTGTTTGATTGACCGAACATTGACTGTTCGATATTGGTTCTTTTGAGGTATTCTCTGCTTGCAAATAACGAAGAATAGAAATATTCTGTCTAGTCTTTGCAAGCAGTGATAAGATAGGTAGTGCAGACTTTTGTCCCCGTTGTAATCCGTCATGCCTATCTTCTCCCCACTGATTGGTAGTTGGTTCAGCCCAGACCGCTTATTAGAGATGAACCATCCAGCTCCTCTGGAAGGCACTCCTAATAAGGACACGTTCATGAAGCATGAATTGATCGCCATAGCCTATAGTAAATTATGGCATAAATATACGAAGAAGGATCAGAAAAGTCAGTGGCCACTGATAGGATCCTTCGATGAAGATAAAATAGGCGCGCTAGAAACAGCCCTTGGTAACAATAAGACAACGCCCACTATGCTTGATAGTCTCGGCATGTGGCGCAAAGAAACAGAACAACGTAAAAAGAGAAATGAAATTAGGTTAGAGAAAGAGCTACGGAAAGCAGCCCACCTAGCTGCTAGGAAATTAGAAGAAGAGATTAAGGAGAGAGAGGAAGCTAGACAGAAGCAAGAGTCAGAGACATCAAACCAGTGTCCGGTTAGAACACCCTCTACGCTCTACCCTGAATTACCCTCGAAACAGCGAGCCAACGATGATCTTTTGTTAGGTCCTCCGATTATCTACATGCCCCCTCCATATGCCCCTTCCCAACCTTTAGCGCAGCACCCTTCGCCCCCAAGCACCAGCGAAAGTAGCATCAGAGCTTCGGTCCCCATGGCCTCCGCGCCGGCCGAACCCCTTGTACTAGACACAGCACAAGCAACAATGTTAGATGACCCTGAGGCCCGAAAGACAGATTCCGCAAGAACGAACAGGTTGAGCAAAGATGAGCGAGCAGGGATTGACAAGATAGTAAGGACACTAGTAGAGAGAAAAGAGAGTGAAGAACACATCACGGATATGTTCAACTCATATGCTGGGAGACACAGACGGCACTTTGCCGTACGATTATGTTATCATGCCATGAATGCGTATGAGGACCGATATCGAGACAAAGGTCCTGAGTGCCTAACGACTCTGTATAGAAAGGTCGATATCGGGGATGAGGGCGAGTGTGACGTGACGGACCTCCTTATGCGTACGCTTGAGGTTTTCCGCCATCTCACTGAACAAGAATCGGAAGCTAAACCTACGACACCTGTAGCGACCGCACCACAAACTGAACAAGCTAGCACCATGATGCCAATAAGAGAGGCTGCCACTGAGGTTCCATGAGAATCGTAACAACGTTTTGGGCATGTTCGGATATGGACGAGTTTGGTATCTACGAACCACAAATGACGAGTTTAGTAGGTGTACGCGTTTTCGCTACACTACTTGGAAGGGTTCGTCCTATTTATGGGTTTCTCCATCTGAACCCTCGGGTTCCATTTTAGATACGGCATCCATTTTTTTTCTTGCCCTCACGTAGCCGGCGAACGGACAATGTCCGCTTCATGACCCTGGGATTCCCAAGCTCTCGCGGAAGATGCATATTCCTTTGAGTATGTCTTTATGAGTAGGGGGATGACACGGCAAACGCAGATGGCTCCGCTCGAGGCTCATCTTGCCGTGCAGGTCTATTGTTTCAGCCTTGCATGCGTTAGGCTCGAATCCTTTGATCCTGTGATCACGCTTCCGATATTGCCCCCTCACTCTTTTCAAATCTGTTGTCTGTCTTTGTCTTCCTTGCACCTGTTTCTGTCTCTTCTCTTAGCTCGTTTACAACTAGAGTGGAATGTGCCTAATGGTGGGATAACGTGCTTTTACAGTTGGGAACCGGCGATGTTACTGTAATCATGTTCCGGGCCTCTGAAAACATGAATGCAATCCTTTTGAAGTTTACTGTGGGAACTGAGTTGTAACCTTTTGTTCGTTGTGTTGTGCAATGACGAAAATGCGTATAAAAGGAGCGATCCACTTTTGCAATTCAAAGCAGACTCTCAGAACCTACACTCTGTTGTACTTCTAGCGATCTCTGTATCCCTGCAGTAAATAAGCGCTGATCTTTGACGCCGAAGGAAGTGTCCCGTGTCTCTGTGATTTGTACGCCGGAACAGGTAACCCACGAAGGTTTCAGTTGTTGTCCCCTGGCACCGCTGGGCCTTAGAATAGCCCAGTCCTTCAGTTGTCGCCCAATGTGGGGCGACATCAACGGTACCGGTCCAAAGCCTGACGATCGTGAGGAACTTCGTGTGAAATCTCCGAGGGAAGGTGCACCACGCTTCATCGATCCTGTTGGCGAAATAAGTGGTCCAAAGATTTTTCCCGCGAAGATTCCCGCTTCCTGACGGCTGCGACGGACTGATGCCCTGACTGTCGACCTGTTTTGGCGCCTGGCATAGTCCTTTGTACGGCGAGACGATAGACGGGCCTTCCTGGTGACGCCATTGTTCTTTCAGTTAAGTATTTGTGGGTCGCCCCCAGAAACCTTGGTTGTTGTTGTTGAAACTTGGTTGTTTGTATGGTTCCATTGCATTTGTGGTTCTTAGTTGTTGGTTCTTAGTTGTTGGGTTTTTATTTGACGATTGCAATTGCCAAAAACCGAGGGTCTCGTATTTTTGCGAGGATATCATAATTCGATAACCCTTGAAGTTTGAAGCTTGGTTAGTGTGCACGATGCCTGGCCGTAATATTTCGTTTGGTTTCTTTAAATGTTGCAGCGCGGATTCCCGGTTGGAGGACTCATGTCCGATACCTCCAGTTGGAACTCCGATTTATGAGCTCTATAGTCGACACGGAGTGGGCCCTATGGTCTATAATGAATGTTGGATCCGCTATACGAAAAATGATGGTGTCCTTAGTTGGCCACACCATGTTAGTTTTGAAACTGAGATTTTAGATAATCTCGAAGCAAAATTGTTTAAAAAGAAAGCTAGGCCAGCAATGTTTGATTCCTTTCGGTTATGGCGCAAAGAGGCCAAACAGAAAGAAATCTAACAGATTCAGAAAAATAAGAGAGAGGGTATCATTACAATGAAGCAAGAAGCAGAGCAGTATCAGCGAGATAAAGCAGAGAAAGAAAAGGAAGTTTCTACCAGACTGCATCGCAAGGCGGTGGATAAATGTTATCCGGTTTTACCGTCAAGTTCTGATAAAAAGGAAGAAAAATCGAAAGAGGATCCTTTGTTATCCTATTTATTAAAATCACCACCTCCTTATGTACAGGGTACTGCAGCCCCTGTCGTTCCTCCTGTCCTTCAACCTGTTGTTCCGGCGGCTGCTGGTCAGCCTGTTGTTGGTCCTGTTCCTCCGAATCCTCTTGTTCCTCAAATGGGCCCTGCTCCTTTACCTGCTCTTATTCCTACTGCCCCTTTGCCTATACCTTCTCAATCTATTGTTACTGCTACTCCTGCCTTTTGGCTACTCCTACTGCTCCTACGTTCAGTCCTCATGTTGTTGCTCCTGTACTTCTCTCCTCTTCTCCTTCTGTTCGTAGTCGTATCCCTAATACTGTTGCTAATCTCTATTCTCCACTTTTCGGATCGATACTTGGGTCCGATGTCTCTGACATCTCTCAGAGACGGAGTCAAATTCCAGGTGGACGAGAGAGTGCGACGTTAGTAACTATGGCGCGCAGGTGGATTAGACACCCTGCTAAGTGCACTTCGCGCATAGTTTTCGATACGTTCTCTCAGTTTAATGAGCCCACGCAGAGATTCGTATTTGAGGAGATGTGCAAATCATTGAGAGAAGAGTGGGATAATGATGAGTTAGATAACGTACCGGCCGATATGACTGAACTTCAAAATCAGTTTTTGAACGGCATGATTGTCGGTGATGATGTACGACGTGCATTAGAGCGATTGTTAGCCTTTAGGACTACAGTGCCTACTGAAGGACTGGGTTATTCTAAGACCCAGCGGTGCCAGGGGACAACACCTGAAACCTTTGTGGGTAACCTGTTCCGGTGTACAAATGACAGAGACACGGGACACTTCCTTCGGCGTCAAAGATTCGAGGTTTATTTACTGCAGGGAACACAGAAGTCACGTGAAGTACACAGCCGGTATGTTCGCGGGATCTGATTCAATTTGCTACTGTGGATCGCTCCTTTTTATACAGTTTTCTCTCATAAGTTAACATGGTACACAAAGGTTTACAACTTGGTTCCCATCATTATCCCCGAGAGGGGTCGCTTTGATGTATTCAAGGTCCGGAACATAAGTACAGAAACATTCGGTGGTTCCCAACTGTAAAAACCCATCTTCCCACCATTAGTACATTCCAATCGGCAGTAAACAGATCGAAGAAGGAACAGGGACAGGTGCAAAGGGAGGCAGAAACAGTGGGGAGATCGGAAAGGGTGTAAAAGGGGTGGTATCGGGAAACACGAGCTGCAGGCATCAAAGGGACGTGCCTAATGAGATGCACGGCTAAGACAATAGACCGGCACGGCAAGATGTGCCTCGAGCGGGGACATCTGCCTCACAGTATCATCCCCCTCATCCTAAAGACACTTTCAAAGGAAATGTGTCTTCCGCAAGAGTCTTGGGAATCCCAGGGTCGCGAAGCGGACAGCGTCCGTTCGCTGGCTACTTGAGGGCAAGAGACAAAATGGATGCCGTATCTAAGATGGAACCCGTGGGTACAGATAGAAACCCACGAAACAAACGAACGGTGCGCACACCCACTAAACTCGTCATTTGCGGTTCATAGATACCAGACTCGACCATATTCGTGCGAGTCGAAAACACCACTTACGATCGTCACGGAACCTCAGACGCTCCTTTTGCCCTCATGTAGGCAAGCACTAGTCAGAATCATACTCGATATTCATCAGACCGTCTAGATGTTGCTGCAACATAACTCTGTCCAACTGAGCTCCTTTGGTAACAGGCGGCTGTCTTATACACGTCGTAGCACAGAGGCCACATAAGGCAGGACCACACTGCACACAAAGGCAACACGTGAACAGAAACGCTACAACAACTCCGATGATCATCAGAATCTTCCAACCCCAAGTCGACATCAGGCCCCAAAACCACCCAAGCAGCGTCCAATCCCCTACGTCCACGTGTATGGACTCAGAGAACTTATGCAACTTTGAGATGGCTTGATAGACAGTTGGAGCGTTATCTGGAATGAAAATACAGCAGCTCGAATGGATCACCTTACATACTCCACCTCGATCTGCTAAGACCACGTCTAAAACCATACGGTTTTGTAACATCATAAGCCTATCCGCCTGAAGTTCTGTGGTGATATTACCAAGGGCACTGGCAGTGATATTAGCTGTCGATTCCACCACTCGAGTCAATTGTCTCAGGTTCCTACTATTGAGCATAGGTCCCCAAAACGGGAGGAAACCCTTGAAAAAGTCTCCTGCCTCTTGACCGGCAGTGTCCTCTTCGCTAATCACGCCTCTCACAACTCTAGTCTTGTGATAATCTGCATCAACAGTGAACGTCGGAGGCAACAGATTTGCGATATAACATGAGCCCACAAAGTCGGAGGGCAACCACGTATACGCACGATCATGGCATACAAAGTATGTACCCTTGGCAGCCAGAAACACAGGGGACGAGACCATCGGCAGGATATAAGTCTCGGAGCAAGCACTCTCTCCAAGACGAGCTCTCGATCTTCGGCCACGGCCCAATAGACAGAAGTTACCAAGGTGGGGTACGACCCATATCGGAGGCGAGCTCCTAAGCTGCTTTTCACCAGTGAGCGCACTATACTCAACCTTACTCAGGACCCTATAGGCTTGTACCTCTTCTTCTGGAATGAGCGACGGTTCATAGATATCCCTATCTAAATCATCTATCGCTATAGCCAAAGGCTTGTGATACGAACCAGGACCAGAGTAGGGAGAACGTGGCTCTCGATTGGGGTAGGAATCTAGTGCGCTTCGAAACATTGTTTGGAATGCTCGAGCTGAACCCTGGGAACTATAAGGAAGAACCAGATATGGAATTCCCTTATCCGTGGTATGTGGCATTAACCCGCACACCCAACAATTTGTAGTATTAATCACTAACTGGTGCTGATGAAGGAGCTGAATAAAGGAATTATTTCTGAATTCCGCACGTCTAGCCTGTTCGTGTTCGGGTAAGATATGGAAAGAATGAGGGGATGCAGTGGAGGTAGATTTAGGTTCAGAAGTAGGAGTAGGTAAAGCAGAGGGTAGGAAGTACGGTATCATATAATACACCCCACCCGCCAATAACGAAGACAGAACCATAAACAGAAGGAAACATTGAAACACAAAACATTTGGTACGAGTTATGCTGTAGTTTGAATCTTTGCGCCTGAGCTTCTTCCAAATCCATCAGCTTTGAAAACGCCATCCCCTAAGACCGTCCGCAATGTTTCTTGACGCACTTCGTTCTGTGTAGCAGTAGTCAATCCCTAGGAGTTCCCAGGAACCGACGGTCTTTGACCTAGTGTCAAGACCTACTAACCAGAAGGAAGTACACGCGCGGCCCTACGGTACACCTGGATGCAAGGTATCTTATTCACAGATGTGTACAAAGTCTCTTAGCTGTGGAAGTAAAAACACATAGATGGAACGAAACTCAATATTTACAAAAATAATCACAGTTATACGGGTGTTTAGACTGATCGTGGCAAATGGGATAATGTAGATGTCGAGGGACAAAACAAGGATTTTATTAGTCTTTAGTGTTGGATCGCAAAAAGTATCGAGTTTTCCCAGGACGTGTTTGTTCATCAAACAATGGATCCGATGAAGGAACAGAGTTTTGTTGATCAGTCGATTGTTCAGATCTTGAGTCTTTTGATGACAAATGTTCAGCAATGTCGTTCTGCTGCACTGAGGATTCTCTAGCAGGTTCAGCGTCACTAAAAGGTACAAAAGTCTGGAATTTCTCTGTTTCAGACGAAGCAATGCCTTTCCTCACCCACGAGTCCGCCGGTAAAGGTATAGGTACCTTTTTCGTATGGGTGGCGTGCACCCAGTTTTTGCGCCCTTCCAAACGGACAGCAGTTCTCGTGGCGAGGAGGACTTGAAAAGGGCCAGTAAAGCGGGGTTCCAGATTCTTCTTGCGAGCAAAATTGCGAGTAACCACCCAATCTCCTGGTTGGAGCTGGTGGCCTGGACCCTCCGTCTGCGTCGGCAGTGCTTCGTAAACCTGTTGGTGAATTAACCTCAGTTTAGCAGTCAGATCATGAAGATAATCAATCAACATTGGGTACTCAAGATCAGAAAACACACTTGGTCTAGGGACCCCCCAAACATTCGCAGGACGGCCGAACACTATTTCATAGGGACTGAGCCCTACTCTGGAGTGTACGGTCGCCCTTGTTGACAACAAAGCTAGAGGCAAAGCGTCAGGCCACGAAAGACCAGTCGTAGCCTGAATCTTAGCCAGTTTGAGTTTAAGGGTGCCATTATACCCCTCAACCAAACCTGCTGACTGGGGATGATTGGCGCTATGGAATTTTTGATTAATTCCAAGGCCCTTACACACACTCTTCATCACACTCCCCACAAACTCACTTCCGTTATAAGACCATACAATTCGGGGCATTCCATACCGAGGAAAGTATTCCTTCAGCAGGATTTTCGCAGTAGACAGGGCTGTATTGTCTTTAAGAGGATAGGCTTCAATCCATCGGGAGAATGCGCAAACCACAACTAAAACGTACTTCAGGTTATTGCATCGCTCCATATGGATGAAGTCTAGCTGGATCACTTCAAAGGGATATGAAGGGGGAGCAAAATGGCCGGGAGGTGTAGGGGTTCCCTTACCAGGATTGTACAACATACATATCATGCAATTCTTGACCAATCTCTCAGCACATTTCGTAATACCATCATTCTTCCACACAGGAGACAACAGCTTACAAATACCTTTCGCACTAATATGTGCTAACCCGTGTGCCATTGTCACAACAGCCAGCACATACGCATCTGGCAACATCCACCTCTTGTGCTCCGACAAATCGACCCAACAACCATTCGCATCCAACTTTCCCGTACTCTCTTTCCACTTCGTCTTTTCAGTATCAGTGGCCTCATTCTGGATCGCTTTCACACTTTGGATAGTATCCTCACACATACTAGTCTCTGTAGGCCACCTAACCGAACTCGTCACATACATTCTAGTGCTAAGGTTCCGGGCAGTCTCCTTAGCAGTCTCATCCGCAAACGCATTACCACGGCCAACGTCACCCGTCACCTTACGATGCGCACTACATTTAACAATCGCTACCTGCTTAGGTAACGTAAGTGCATCCAAAAGATCATTCACAAGCTGTCCATGCTGAATCTTTGTACCATGCGACGTCATAAAACCTCTCTCTCTCCACAACCGTCCGAAACTATGCGCGACGCCAAAAGCGTATTGGCTGTCGGTAAACACATTCACTCGTTTCCCTTTCGCCAACACACACGCTCTAGTTAAAGCGATCAGCTCTGCAGCCTGGGCAGAGTTCTGATTCAATCTCGCAGCTTCCACAACAGTATTCAACGTTACCACAGCATACGCAGTAGTCACATCACCATTTGGCAATTTAAAACATGAACCATCCACATACAAAGTTCCATCGGGATCTTCCAAAGGAGTGTTTTTAAGGTCCACTCGACCTTTTGTTTGCTCCTCAGTTCTTAAGTAACAGTCATGCGCTGCTACTTCATCTGACTCTGCACTAATTGGCAATAAGGTCGCCGGGTTTAGAACATTACAACGTTTTATCCGAATATGACTTGCCAACAGCATCAACTCGTACCCTGACAACCTCGCACTCGTCAAGTGTTGGGTTTTCGTACGATTCAAAAGAGTGTCAACTGCATGTGGCACCATCACCGTAAGCATATTATCCATGACCAATCCTGCTGATTGTCGGATGGACACCGCAGCTGCCGCTGTTGCTCTCAAACAACTCGGTAATGCTCTAGCTACCGGGTCCAAGGTCGAGGAAAAATATGCACATGGACGTTGCTTATCACCGAAGGGTTGCGTTAAGACACTCAACGCACAACCTTCCCTCTCGTGAACGTATAGTGTAAACGGCTTGCTGTAGTCAGGAGTACCTAACACAGGAGCCGAACACAATGCGTCACGCAGTTCAGAAAAACTTTTCTGACATTCATCCGTCCATGGTAAAGGAGTTGAAACATCCTTGCACGTAAGAGCCACCAATGGTTTCGCTAACAATGAAAAATTCGGAATCCACTGTCTGCAGTATGACGTGATACCTAGAAAGACACGCACATCTCTTTGGGTTGTTGGCACAGATATTCGCGCAATGGCTGCAATTCTCTCTGGGGTCAACCTTCTTCCCTCCTTTGACAATAAGTGACCTAGGTAGGTTACTTCTTGACAACAATATTGAAGTTTAGAAGGTGACACCTTGTGATGTAAGTCACAGAGATGTTGCAACAACGACACCGTAGCAATTTTACAAATGTCCTGAGTATCTGCAGCCACCAATAAGTCGTCAACGTATTGGATTAAGGCTGCACCAGCCGGCAACACAAATGCATCTAGTAGGCCCTTCAAGGCTTGACTGTATATCGATGGACTCTCACAGTAGCCCTGAGGAGCACGTTTAAACCGGAAGCTACGACCACCAAGAGAGAAACCGAAAAGGTCTCTGCTTTCCTCAGCAATCGGAATACTGAAGAACGCATTCTTCAGATCGATCACTGAAAACCATGATGCCGAAGCTGGAATTAGAGTCAGTAACGCCGTGATGTCAGGCACAACAGGGAACTGAGGAATCACAATTTTATTTACCTCCCGTAAATCAATAACAAAACGATAAACAGGTGGTTTGGAAGGATCGGTAGGTTTCAAAATAGGCAGTACAGGGCTGTTGCACACGTTTCCCCGGGTCTCCTCAATAACATCTTTCTCGATCAAATCATAGATGATCGCCAACAGCGCCCGTTCACCGTCAAGAGAGATTCGATACTGGGGAATACGTGGCAGTCGCACATTAGATTTCACGTGAACAACATAAGGGGAGATGTCAAGCAGGCCCACGTCATTTGGACCTGTTGCCCACAAAGATGCAGGAAGAGAACTCAATTCCGGTGGAAGCTTATCGAGAGACAAGTACATTGGAGAGATAACTCCCTCACCTAAAGTAAGCTTCACTCCCGCAGGAGAACAATACAAAGTCGCATACAAACGTTTTAGCAAATCCAGGCCCAAAAGATTTTCAACACAACCAGTGGTCAAAATCAATGGAGCTTTCAGCTCACGAGGCCCAATTGTAAGTGGCAAAGGGCACGAAACCGGATTGCTAACAGGGGCGCCAGAGAATCCAACGGAAACATTTGTTAAGCCAGACAAAGGTGTGCCAGGGAGTTTTGAATGCATGATGGAACTTTTCGCTGCACCAGTGTCCAACAGAAAAGGCTCAACGACCCCCGATGTGGCAACTGCGACGTAAGGCCCTCTCTGATCAACCGGAACTGATACTACTCCCTCTCCTTGTCTATGGCTGTCCTAGTAATTACCGTCGTCAGTTCCCTGATCGACGTAATAGTCATCAACATTGTACTGCGCAGATCGTCCTTGCGATGATCCACGTTGATCAAAACAATTATTGGAATTTGACGAATTGTCTGAACGATCATTGGGAGCACCACGACCCCTACCACGTGATGTCTGCTGAGCACCACCACGACCTCCTCTAGGTATGTTACCACTGTTACGCTCATTGAGGACCGGACAGTTGAATTTTAAATGACCCTCCTGTCTACAATAGGCACACTGATTGTACCCTAACGAAGATCTCTGCGAAGAGGAGTCATTTCGCGATTGCGACCTATTAGATTGCGACTGCGTTCGATTACGTTGTTGCGAATCATTCTGATTCGAACGCGGAGGATACGCCTGCTGCAACAACACTTTAGTTTTGAGTTCTTTCGTCTTTTTATCAGCGCGGTCATTCTCTTCTTTCTCCCTATTCTCATAATATTGTGCCGTAGCCAATATTTAAGCAGATGTAGAGACAGCCCACGCACTCTCAGAATTTTTCAATTTGTTGCTCAAGTCGGGCAATAAGTTTGAGACAAATTTATCCACAAACAACCGCTGACCACCCTCGGTACTCATATCCTGACCACTGTGATCGATGAATGCCTCCTCAAATCTCGTAAAGAAGTCAGAGACACTCTCGTCCTTCTTCTGTCTGCAAGCTGACAACTTGTCCCAGTTCACCCTCATAGCTGGCATAAGCGTTTTCATGAGGGTAATAATTCTCTGAGGGAGAGCAGTAATAAGCTGTTCAGGCTTAGCCCCACCAATTTGTCGTGTATCTGCCGCAGTAAGAGCAGCCCAATCACCACCTAATTCGTTTGCATGATCTTCCTGACGAATCTTGGCCCACACCGGTTGCGGTACGACATTGCCAAACAGCATATCGATATCGGCAAGATTCATTATCGTAGCATCTACAAGCTGTGACAATTCCTTATAATACCCTGCAGGATTTTTGCGAGGGTCAGGCAAAGATTGTTTCACCTGCAAAACTTCCGATCGTTTCCATGGGAGATGTATCCATACTCTCTGGAAGTGTGGCAGGATCGGAGGTTGAGCTGCAGCATTACCTGGCATCCACACTGGTGGAACTTCGCGCATGGGAAACTGACCAGACGCATCTAGCTGTCTCTCAACATCCTCAACAAACAATGCTTGAGGCATCATAGAGGGGCGAAGAGCCAATAATTGCTCGACAGCACGTCGAACATTAGTACCTACTATCAGTCCGCTCGAAAACTGGAGCTGTAGATTGGTCAAAGCAGTTAATACATCGTCCGATGCATCAGCCGATATTTGATCACGCAAAGCCTTGCACATTTCTTCAAAAACATATCTTTGTGTCGGTATATTGAATTGACTAAACGTATTCACTACCGAACGTGGAGGATTCCTATAGGGGTGCAGCATCCATGCCATTGCCATATTGTACAGCGCAGTACGTTCCCTATTACCGGGAAGCTGACTACGTCTTTGTGGACCGTCCGAACCAGTGGACTCAGAAATATGTCCAAGAGAATTAGCAAAATTAGCAGCAACTAAAGGGGTACGACGTCGAGTAGATGAAGAAGTATACGATAGGGTAGGAACAAGAGAAGAATCGGGAACAGAAGAAACAACAGGAGTAAGTAAAACAGGAGCAGTAGCGGGAACAGGAGTATGAGGAAGTACAAGCGGAGGAGCAGTAGGAACAGAAACGGGCAAAGGAATAGGAACAGTCGGAGGAACAGGTTGAGGAGCAGGTACAGGAGCAGGTACAGGTGGAACCACAGGAGCTGCGGTACCCTGTGCGTACGGAGGTGGTGACTTCATAAGATAGGACATTAAGGGATCCTCAACTAATTCCTCCTTCTTATCCAACTCCGTTGGCAAAGCGGGATAACATTTATCTATAGTCATACGTTGAAGCCTATCAAAAACTTCCTTTTCCTTTTCCTCCTTATCACGCTGAAACTGCTCTGCTTTCTTTACAATGGTAGCAACACCATCTCTCTGATTACATTTTGTCTGTCTGATCTCTTTCTGTCTGGCTTCTTTGCGCCATAACCGAAAGGCATCAAACATGGCCGGCCTTGACTTTTTCTTAAACAATTTAGCCTCAAGGTTATCTAAAATCGGGGTCTCAAAACTACCATGAGGTGGCCAACTAAGGACACCATCTTTTTTGGTGTAGCAAATCCAATATCCATTAAAGGTAATCGGACCTAAACCATGCTTGCTGTAAAGCTCATAAGTGGGAGTTCCAACCGGAGGTATCGGACACGAGTCCTCCAGCCGGGAATCCGTACCACAACGTCTGAAACAACTGAACAAAGTACTACGACCAGGCATCTTGCACACTAGCCGATTTTCACAAACTTCAAGGGTTACGGGATTTACCAAGTCCCTGCAAAGAGCAAAAACCCTCGGTTTTTGGCGGCTGCAGTCGTCAAATATCACAACAAAGAACCAAGTACGAAGAACCACAAATGCAATGGAACCATGCAACCACTAAGCAACCACAACCAAGGACTCTGGGAGCGACCCACAAATACTTAACTCAAAGATCGATGGCGTCACCAGGAAGGCCCGTCAATCGTCTCGCTGTACCAAGGTCTACGCCGGGTGCCAAAACAGGTCTACAGTCAGGGCAGCAGTCCGTCGCAGCCGTCAGGAGGCGGGAATCTTCGCGGGAAAAGTCGTCGGGCCACTTATGTCGACAACAGGTTCGATGAAGCGGGGTGCACCTTCCCTCGGAGATTTCACACGAAGTTCCTCACGATCGTCGGGCTTGGACCGGTACCACTGATGCAGCCCTACGTTGGGCGCCAACTGAAGGACTGGGTTATTCTAAGACCCAGCGGTGCCAGGGGACAACACCTGAAACCTTCGTGGGTAACCTGTTCCGGCGTACAAATGACAGAGACACGGGACACTTCCTTCGGCGTCAAAGATTCGAGGTTTATTTACTGCAGGGAACACAGAAGTCACGTGAAGTACACAGCCGGTATGTTCGCGGGATCTGATTCAATTTGCTACTGTGGATCGCTCCTTTTTATACAGTTTTCTCTCATAAGTTAACATGGTACACAAAGGTTTACAACTTGGTTCCCATCATTATCCCCGAGAGGGGTCGCTTTGATGTATTCAAGGTCCGGAACATAAGTACAGAAACATTCGGTGGTTCCCAACTGTAAAAACCCATCTTCCCACCATTAGTACATTCCAATCGGCAGTAAACAGATCGAAGAAGGAACAGGGACAGGTGCAAAGGGAGGCAGAAACAGTGGGGAGATCGGAAAGGGTGTAAAAGGGGTGGTATCGGGAAACACGAGCTGCAGGCATCAAAGGGACGTGCCTAATGAGATGCACGGCTAAGACAATAGACCGGCACGGCAAGATGTGCCTCGAGTGGGGACATCTGCCTCACAGTATCCTCCCCCTCATCATAAAGACACTTTCAAAGGAAATGTGTCTTCCGCAAGAGTCTTGGGAATCCCAGGGTCCCGAAGCGGACAGCGTCCGTTCGCTGGCTACTTGAGGGCAAGAGACAAAATGGATGCCGTATCTAAGATGGAACCCGTGGGTACAGATAGAAACCCACGAAACAAACAAACGGTTCAGGTTAGCACAGCGAAACTGCGCACACCCACTAAACTCGTCATTTGCGGTTCATAGATACCAGACTCGACCATATTCGTGCGAGTCGAAAACACCACTTACGATCGTCACGGAACCTCACTTCTCGAGTGTCGTTTGACGACGACTCCGATGATCCAAAAGCGAAATCTGGTCAGTATCCCATGCGAGAAGTTCCCCCAGTGTGGATGCCAGGTGATGCTGCTGCCAATCCTGCAATTCCGCCACACTTCCAGAGAGTTTGGATACATCTCCCATGGACGCGATCAGAAGTTTTTCGGGTGAAACAATCCTTGCCTGACCCACGGAAGAATCCGGCAGGTTATTATAAGGAATTATCCCAATTAGTGGATGCTTCTATTATGAACCTTGCTGACATTGACATGTTGTTTGGTAACGTCGTACCGCAACCGATTTGGGCAAAGATTCGTCAAGAGAATCATGTAGCCGAGTTAGGTGGTGATTGGCCTGCACTTGTAGCGGTTGATGGACGGCAAGTTGGTGGGGCTAAGCCTGAACAGTTAATCACGGATCTGCCCCAAAGAATCATTACACTCATGAAAACACTTATGCCAGCGATGAGGGTGAACTGGGATAAACTGTCTGCTTGCAAACAAAAGAAAGACGAGAGTGTCTCCGATTTCTTTACTAGATTTGAGGAGGCATTTATCGATCATAGTGGTCAGGATATGAGCACTGAGGGAGGTCAGCGGTTGTTTGTTGATAAATTTGTGTTAAATTTGTGGACTGAGTTATGCAACAAATTGAAAAATTCAGAAAGTGCATGGGCTGTTTCAACCCCTGCTCATATATTAGCAACGGCTCAATACTATGAGAATAGGGAAAAAGAAGAGAATGATCGTGCAGACAAGAAAACGAAGGAGCTTAAAACTAAGGTTTTGTTACAGCAAGCATATCCTCCACGCTCAAATCAATATGATTCGCAACAGCAATATCGACCACAGGCGCAGTCTTCTAGGATGCAGTCACGCTCTGACTCTTCTGCATCCAGGTCTATGCTTGGGTATAATCAGTGTGTATATTGTAGGGGTGAGGGCCATTTAAAGTTTAATTGTCCGGTTTTACATGACCGAAATAATGGTGTTTCGGCCCGAGGAGGTCGTAGTGGTCCTCAGCAGGCATCTCGAGGTAGAGGTCCTGGCACCTCTCAGAATCAAAATGAGCGTTCTACTACTTCATCGGACTCGAACAATTGTTTTGATCAGCGCAATACATCGTCTGATAGATCTGCACAGTATCATGTGGATGACTATTATGTTGAGCATGAGATTGGTGCAGACGGCAATTACTAGGACAGCCATAGACAAAGAGAGGGAGTAGTATCAGTTCCGGTTGATCAGAGAGGGCCTTACGTCGCAGTTGCCACATCGGGCGTAGTTGAGCCTTTTCTGTTGGACACTGGTGCAGCGAAAAGTTCCATCATGCATTCGAAACTCCCTGGCGCACCTTTGTCTGGCTTAACGAATGTTTCTGTTGGATTCTCTGGCGCCCCGGTTAGCAATCCAGTTTTTAGCCCTTTGTCCCTTACGATTGGGCCACGTGAGCTAGAGGCTCCTTTGATTTTGACTACTGGTTGTGGTGAGAATCTCTTGGGTCTGGATTTGCTGAAGCGGTTATATGCGACTCTGTACTGCTCTCCTACGGGAGTGGAGCTTACATTAGGTCAGAGAGTGATCTCTCCTATGTACTTGTCAACTGATAAGCTCCCGCCGGAATTGAGTTCCCTTCCTGAGTCTTTGTGGGCAACAGGTCCCAATGATATGGGCCTGCTGGACATATCACCTTATTTAGTCCAATTGAAATCAAATGTGCGATTACCACGTATCCCCCAGTATCGTATCTTTCTTGATGGCGAGCGAGCACTACTAGCGATCATTTATGACTTGATCAAAAAGGATGTTATTGAAGAAACTCGGGGAAATGTGTGTAATAGTCCTGTGTTACCTATTTTGAAACAAACTGACCCTTCCAAGCCTCCCGTGTACCGTTTTGTAATTGATTTGAGAGAAGTGAATAAAATCGTGATCCCGCAGTTTCCCGTGGTGCCTGACATTACAGCTTTGCTGACCCTGATTCCAGCGTCTGCCTCTTGGTTCTCGGTGATCGATCTAAAGAATGCTTTCTTTAGCATTCCGATTGCTGAGGAAAGCAGAGATCTATTCGGTTTCTCATTAGGAGGTCACAGTTATAGGTTTAAACGCGCACCACAGGGCTACTGTGAGAGTCCATCGATCTACAGTCAAGCCCTTAAGAGCCAACTAGATGCATTTGTGTTACTGGCTGGTGCGGCCTTGATTCAATACGTTGATGACCTGTTAGTGGCTGCTGACACTGAGCAAATTTGCAAAACTGCTACAGTATCGCTGTTAAAGCATCTATGTGACTTACATCACAAGGTGTCACCTTCTAAGCTACAGTATTGTTGTCAAGAAGTAACCTATTTAGGTCACTTATTGTCAAAGGAGGGAAGAAGGTTGACCCCAGAAAGAATTGCAGCGATTGCTCGAACGACTGTGCCAACAACTCAGAGAGATGTTTGTGCCTTTCTAGGTATCACATCATACTGCAGACAATGGATTCCAAACTTTTCATTGTTAGCGAAGCCATTGTTAGCTCTTACGTGCAAGGATGTTCCGACTCCTTTGCCATGAACTGAAGTGTCAGAAAAGTTTTTCTGAATTGCGTGATGCGTTGTGTTCGGCTCCTGTGTTAGGCACTCCTGATTACAGTAAGCCGTTTACACTATACGTTCACGAGAGAGAAGGTTGTGCGTTGAGCGTCCATGTGCATATTTTTCCTCGACCTTAGACCCAGTAGCTAGAGCATTGCCGAGTTGTTTAAGAGCGACAGCGGCAGCTGCGGTGTCCATTCGACAGTCCGCGGGTCTGGTCATGGATAATATGTTTACAGTGATGGTTCAGCATGCAGTTGACACTCTCTTGAATCGAACAAAGACTCAACACTTGACGAGCGCAAGGTTGTCCGGTTATGAGTTGACGCTTTTGGCAAGTCATATACAGATAAAGCGTTGTAATGTGTTGAACCCAGCAACATTGTTGCCGATTAATGTGGAATCAGGTGATGTAGCACCACATGACTGTTACTTAAGAACTGAAGAAGAGACGAAGGGTCGTATTGACCTGAAAAACACTCCATTGGTAGATACCGATGGTACTCTGTATGTTGATGGTTCATGCTTCAAGTTGCCGAATGGTGATGTGACGACTGCGTATGCTGTAGTGACGTTGAGTACGGTTGTGGAAACTGCGAGATTGAGTCAGAATTCAGCGCAAGCGGCAGAGTTGATTGCGTTAACGAGAGCGTGTGTTTTGTCTAAAGGGAAGCGAGTGAATGTGTTTACCGACAGTCAGTATGCATTTGGCGTAGCGCATAGCTTTGGTCGATTGTGGAGAGAAAGAGGATTTATGACGTCGCATGGCACGAAGATCCAACACGTACAGCTCGTGAACAGTCTTTTGGATGAGCTTACACTGCCTAAGCAGGTGGCAATCATTAAATGCAGCGCGCATCGAAAGGTTACGGATGACGTGGGTCGTGGTAATGCGTTTGCAGACGAGATTGCTAAGGAAACGACCAAGAATTTGATGAGTCGAATGCATGTTACGAGTTCAGTGAGATGGTCGGCGGAGACTGGTATGTGTGAGGACAAAGTTGAGAGTGTGAAAGCGATTCAGAATGAGGCTACCGAGACTGAAAAGACTAAGTGGAAAGAAAGCACGGGGAAGTTAGACGTGCATGGATGTAGGGTTGATTTGTCAGAATATCAGAGGTGGATGTTACCGGATGCATATGTGCTTGCCGTTGTTACTATGGCCCACGGCATGTCACATATTAGCGCAAAAGGTATATGTAAGTTGTTGTCTCCTGTATGGAAGAATGATGGGATTGCTAAGTGTGCTGAGAGAGTGGTTAAGAACTGTATCGTATGTTTGATGTATAATCCTGGCAAGGGCACCCCCACTCCACCTGGTCATTTTGCTCCTCCTACATGTCCCTTTGAAGTTATCCAGTTGGACTTCATCCATATGGAGAGATGCAATAACCTGAAATATGTTTTGCTTGTGGTTTGCGCGTTCTCCAGATGGATTGAGGCCTACCCTCTTAAGGATAATACTGCCCTGTCCACAGCAAAAGTTCTACTCAAGTAATATTTTCCCAGGTATGGAATGCCACGGATTGTATGGTCGGATAACAGAAGTGAGTTTGTGGGAAGTGTGATGAAGAGTGTGTGTAAGGGCCTGGGAATAAGGCAAAAATTTCATAGTGCTAACCATCCCCAGTCGGCGGGTTTAGTGGAAGGGTACAATGGTACTCTGAAACTGAAACTTGCAAAAATTCAAGCAACGACTGGTTTATCATGGCCTGATGCATTGCCTTTGGCTCTCTTATCGACCAGGGCGACTGTGCACTCTCGAGTAGGGCTTAGCCCATATGAGATTGTGTTCGGCCGTCCTGCGAACATTTGGGGAGTTCCAAGGCCTAAGGAATTTGACAGTCTTGAATATCCAATGTTGATTGACTATCTTTACGATCTGACTGCTAAATTGAGTTTGATTCATCAACAGGTTTTTGAAGCTCTACCGGCACAAACAGAGGGTTCTGGACATCGGCTCCAACCTGGTGACTGGGTGGTCACCCGCAACTTTGGGAGAAAACGTAATCTTGATCCAAGGTTTGTGGGACCCTATCAAGTCTTGCTAGGAACAAGGACTGCAGTTCGGCTGGACGGCAGGAAGCATTGGGTGCATGCCACCCATACGAAGAAAGTCCCGCTTCCTTTGCCAGCAGATAACTGGGTAAAGACAGGATTTGCCCCGACGGAGACCGATGCCCTTCCACGCTACGTGCCATTCAGTGATGCTCAACTTGTAGAGAACGATTCAGTCCAGTCAGATATACCTGTTGAACCATCTGGAACTGTACCTTCGTCTTCAGCATTGGAGAATTCAAGTTCTGAACTGTCGCCTGAACAATCGGAAACTGTTTTGCCATCTGAACTGTTGTTTGAAGAGCAAACTCGACCTGGAAAAAGTCGATATTTTCTTCGATCGCGTGACAAGGACTAATAAAAATTCCTTTTTTTGTTTGTTTTTGAATTCACAATACCCCCTTCACTGTTGCTGTGAACATTGTGAACATTTGCATTTTTTCTTGATTTTTGAGTTCTTTTTATATATTACGTGTGTTCCTCTTCTGTGCAGCTAGAAGACTTATATTAAACTGAATGTTTCATTGATTAAAACCTACCATCTGGGTTGGCCGTAGGGCCGTGCGGGTACCTACTTCTGTTTAGCAGGTTTCTGACACTAGATCGGTTCCTTTTGTCGGTTTCTGAGAACTCCCGGGAATTGATAATCGCTACTCAGAACGAGGTGCGTCAAGAACGTTACGGACGGTCTTTAGAGGATGGAGTTCTCTAAGCTGTCGGAAATAGAGAGGATGTTGGCGCAAAGATCCAGATTGCATAGGATTTTGCGAACAAAATGTTTTTTGTTTCAGGTTTTCATGTTGTTCCTAACTGTTTCTATGCTACTGGTGGGTGGAGTGTATTTTGGGATTCAGTCGTTATTGCCTTCCACTTCACCTACCTCCCCCTCTTACAATCTGAATTCTGTTCCCTCTATTTCTCCACATTCCGTTCATCTTCTGCCCCAACATGAACAGGTTAGACGTGCGGAATTTATGAACAATTCCTTTGTCCAACTTCTACATCAGCATCAGTTGGTGATGAATACTACTAAATGTTGGGTGTGTGGGTTAATGCCACATACCATGGATAAGGGTATTCCGTATTTGGTTCTTCCTTACAGCTCCCAGGGGTCAGCTCGAGCATTCCAAACCATGTTCCGTAGTGCACTAGATTCCTACCCCCGTCGAGAGCCACGCTCCACAGACCTTGGTCCCGGCCCGTACCACAAATCTTTGGTGATAGCGATTGCTGATTTAGATAAAGATATTTTTGATGCATCGCTTATTCCAGAGGAAGAGGTGCGAGCATACAAGGATCTGAGTGAGGCTGAGTATAGTATGTCAGTGGGTGATAGACAGCTTAAGAGCTCGTCTCCGATCTGGATCGTACCCCACCTTGGTCATTTCTGCCTGCAAGGTCTTGGTCGAAATCCGAGAGCTCAGCTTGGGAAGAGTGCTTGTACTGAGACTTACGTTTTACCGATGCTCTCTTCCCCTGTCTTCCTGACTGCCAAGGGTACCTATTTTGTATATGTTATGATCGCGCTTATACGTGGTGCCTCGTGACTTTTCGGGCACCTGTTATATCGCGAATCTTTTGCCACCAACTTTTACAGTTGCCTCGGACTATCACAAGACTAGAGTTGTGAGAGGCGTCATTAGCAAAGAGGATACTGCCGGTCAAGAAGCAGGAGACTTCTTTAAGGGTTTCCTACCGTTTTGGGGACCTATGGTTAATAGTAGGAACCTGAGACAGTTAACTCGTGTGGTAGAATCGACTGCTAACATAACTGCAAGTGCTCTTGGTAATCTGACAGCAGAGCTTCAGGCGGATAGACTTATGACGTTACAGAACCGGATGGTTCTAGACGTTGTACTCGCAGATAGAGGTGGTGTGTGCAAGGTGATCCATTCGAGCTGCTGTATTTTCATACCTGATAACGCTCCAACTGTTTATCAAGCCATCTCGAAGTTGCATAAAATCTCCGAGTCCATACACGTGGACGAAGGTGATTGGACGCTTCTAGGATGGTTTGGGGGTTTGATGTCAACTTGGGGTTGGAAGATTCTGATGATTGCAGGGGTTGTTGTGACGTTTCTGTTCACGTGTTGTCTTTGCGTGCAGTGTTGTCCTGCCTTATGTGGCCTTTGTGCTACAACGTGTATAAGAAGGCCATCTGTTACCAAAGAGACATTGATGGATAGAATAATATTCCAACAACAACTGAACGATCTGATGAATATCGAAATCGATTCTGATATCGACTAGTGCTTGCCTACATGAGGGCAAAAGGTGCGTCTGAGGTTCCATGAGAATCGTAACGACGTTTTGGGCATGTTCGGATATGGACGAGTTTGGTATCTACGAACCACAAATGACGAGTTTAGTAGGTGTACGCGTTTTCGCTACACTACTTGGAAGGGTTCGTCCTATTTATGGGTTTCTCCATCTGAACCCTCAGATTCCATTTTAGATACGGCATCTATTTTGTTTCTTGCCCTCACGTAGCCGGCGAACGGACAATGTCCACTTCATGACCCTGGGATTCCCAAGCTCTTGCGGAAGACGCATATTCCTTTGAGTGTGTCTTTATGACTAGGGGGATGACACGGCAAAGGCAGATGGCTCCCCTCGAGGCTCATCTTGCCGTGCCGGTCTATTGTTTCAGCCTTGCATGCGTTAGGCTCGAATCCTTTGATCCTGTGATCACGCTTCCGATATTGCCCCCTCACTCTTTTCAAATCTGTTGTCTGTCTTTGTCTTCCTTGCACCTGTTTCTGTCTCTTCTCTTAGCTCGTTTACAACTAGAGTGGAATGTGCCTAATGGTGGGATAACGTGCTTTTACAGTTGGGAACCGGCGATGTTACTGTAATCATGTTCCGGGCCTCTGAAAACATGAATGCAATCCTTTGAAGTTTACTGTGGGAACTGAGTTGTAACCTTTTGTTTGTTATGTTGTGCAATGACGAAAATGCGTATAAAAGGAGCGATCCACTTTTGCAATTCGAAGCAGACTCTCAGAACCTACACTCTGTTGTACTTCTAGCGATCTCTGTATCCCTGCAGTAAATAAACGCTGATCTTTGACGCCGAAGGAAGTGTCCCGTGTCTCTGTGATTTGTACGCCGGAACAGGTAACCCACAAAGGTTTCAGGTGTTGTCCCCTGGCACCGCTGGGCCTTAGAATAGCCCAGTCCTTCACCCCCTACTGGGTTCCCCCACGAGGTCTGGGAACACACGATGACGTCAACCACCAAGATGCAAGAGGGAGGGTAGTGTACAACTGGGTTTACCAGCCATGGGATCGGCAAGATATTCTGACGTCCCGATTTATGTAAAAACCCCACTGCCTTCTATACCGAACTAGGTACAACCCTAGGTTCAACGATTATGACCCTGGCTGACATTGATTTGTTTTTCGGGTTATGTCTGCCAGCTGATGTGTGGAAGCAAATCCGGAAAGTCGACCACCTTGAGCTGTTTGGACATACCTGGTCACAACTCGATGGAATAGATAGACAACGAGAACCTGGACAGAAGCCTTTGAAATCCATCTTAGAACTCCCAGACAAAATTGTGCAGAAACTGAAGACCCTTCTCCCAGAAAAGAAAGTGGACTGGTCGATAGTAACGGCCTGTCGTCAGAAAACCCCAGGAAGACGTATCGGAATACTTCTCCCGGTTCGAAACGGTGTTCTCCAATTACAGCGGCCAGGACATGACCACTGCAACCGGACACCATCTGTTTGTCCAGAATTATGTAAAGGGTCTGTCACAGGAGGTCTCTCAGAAACTGCAGGCCAGCGAGAGTAGTTGGGCAGCCTCCAAACCTGCGGCTATCCTCCAGATGGCCCAATATTACGAGCATCAGTAAAATGAAAACGATAGAGTGACAGAGAAAAAGAAGAAAGACTTAAAAGAGAGGGTGATGATTGCACAGTTGCAAGGGGTGACTATAGGACGAGAGCAATACAAAGGGAACTACCAGACAAATGCCCCTAGGAACGCACCCCCTAAAGACCATACCCGACACCCCATGTTGGACGTAGAGACATTAGCGAGGACCAGTGTGCATTCTGCAAGGCATTCGGCCATTGGAAATCCCAGTGTCCGGTTCTGTTGGAGATGAACAGGAATAGGGACCCCAAAGACGTAGCGGGTGGACCGAGAAACAGAGGACAGCAATGGGGATCCACAAATGATACGAATAACGACAGACCAAGCTGACCGAATACATTTGACCGTCCCCGACAGAACCAGTACCAACAGTCTGACTGTGACGATGCCCGCGACTTCGCATAGGACTGCCTAGGGCAAGAGAGGGATCCAGTCGAGCTCTATGTTGACCAGCAAGGTCCTTATGTCACCGCTAAGGTCCTAGGTACGAAGTCTCCATTTCTGGTAGACACTGGCGCGACACGTAGTGCGTTATCTAAACGACTGATTCCAAGGGCACCCTTGTCTGGCTCGCTTGTAACATCGATAGGTTTCGATGGAACGCCCTCCACTAACCCTTTGTCCACACCGATCTCCTTTGACCTAGAGAACAACTCCACTGACACAACGTTTTTGCTTTCCTCCAATACCCCTGACGCCATTATGGGACTTGACTTGCTAAAGCATTTCCGAGCCACCATTAGATGTTCACAAGATGGAGTTCGAGTCTTTCTGTATGACAACCCGGTTCTACTCAGACACTGTCCTTCCCGACTCATGTTTTCCATCACTGACACCGACTCGTCCCTACTTGACGCTCTGCCTCCATATCTGTGGGCCAAGACAGATTCGGACGTAGGACGCATGATGATTGACCCAGTGCACATCACTGTTCGACAGGACGCAATACTCCCGAAACTTCCACAATATCGGATATCGCCCGAGGGCGAGAAGGCATTGGTGAAGATTATTCAGTCCCTGATAGATGCAGGAGTGGTAGAGGAAGTGGTTAGCAATGTTTGCAACAGCCCTATCTTACCCATCATAAAGAAACAAGGAGAAGGAGATGAGAAAGCGTACCGCTTCATCATCGACCTTCGGGAGGTCAACAAAGTAGTTGTACCTCAGTACCCCGTGGTCTCGGAAATCACCACTATTCTGACTTTGATTCCTTCTACTGCCACCACCTTCACTGTCATTGACCTAAAAATGCTTTCTTCTCTATCCCCATCCATCCAGACAGCCGATACCTCTTTGGCTTTACCCTAAAAGCCCGCTCATATAGATTCTGTCGAGCACCCCGAGGCTACACAGAAAGCCCCAGCATCTACAGTCAGGCCCTCAAGAGACAACTGGACGAAGTCCAGTTACCCGATGGAGTGGTATTGATACAATACGTCGATGACATCCTTTTGGCGGCCAATACCACTCCACTTGCAGTCACAGCCACCATCCAACTCCTGCACTTCCTTGCGGAAAATGGGCACAAGGTCTCCAAAAAGAAGCTCCAATTCTGCCAACCCCAGGTTACTTACTTAGGCCATCTCTTGTCCAAAGATGGAAGGAAACTTACTCCCGGTCGAATCCAAACCATTCTAGAGACCCCCGTCCCTAAGACTCAGAAACAAGTCCGCTCCCTACTAGGCCTCACTTCCTTCTGCCGACAGTGGTTACTGAATTTCAGCCTCATCGTGAAACCACTGCTTTCCCTACTAGCTAAGGATGTCCCCTTCCCACTCCCTTGGACCCCTGAATGCCAATCCTCCTTCATAGAACTACGAGATGCCCTTTGTTCAGCCCCTGTCCTAGGAACCCCCGATTACACGAAGCCCTTCTCCCTCTACACTCACGAAAGGGAGGGATGTGCTTTGTCTGTCTTGACCCAGTCCATTGGCCCAAAGCAATGACCATGCGCTTACTTCTCTGCCACTCTTGACCCAGTAACCAGAGCATTGCCTGCCTGCCTTCGAGCTGTAGCTGCCGCTGCTATCTCTATCCGACAGAGTGAGGGTATCGTGCTCTCGAATTCCCTCACGGTGTTAGTACCCCATGCGGTTGACACCCTCCTGAACCAGACTAAGACCCAACACCTGACGAGTGCACGACTGGCTGGATACAAATTGACTCTGCTTGCACCCCACATCACCCTGAAAAGATGCACCACACTGAACCCGGCAACTTTGTTGCCCCTACCAGAGAACGATTCCAATGTGCCCCCTGTACATGACTGTGTGACCCTCACAGACGAACAGACCAGGAGTAGGGTTGACCCCAGAGACACGGTTTTTCCTGACCCTGACGGAGAGCTATGGGTGGACGGCTCTTGCATCAAACTCCCCGATGGCACCACCTCAGCTGCTTATGCGGTCACCACAGCCCGGACTGTAGTAGAGACAGCCCGCATCACACAAAGATCTGCACAGGCAGCAGAACTAATTGCCCTCACACGAGCATGTATCCTGGCAGCAGGAACCACAGCAAACATTTACACCGACAGCCAGTATGCCTTTGGGGTGGTTCACCATTTTGGGCTCCTTTGGAAGGAGAGGGGATTCTTGACCTCGCATGGCACCCCCATCTTGCACGGAGATCTAGTCTCCGCCCTAACTGAAGCAGTCCTTCTTCCCAAGCAACTTGCAGTAATAAAATGCCAAGCACACAAAAGGGTGATGGACATCATTGGACAGGGGAATGCGCTAGCCAACATGACTGCCAGAACCACAGCTGAGAATAGGACAAAAGCACGCATGTACGTGACCAGGTCACAAGCCGAAAAATGGACATACGCTAGGGAAACTATTAGGGACATCCAAATGACCAGCTGGCAACACGAATTGACTGAATGGGCACGGGTGGGACTGAAAGACGATGAAGGCTGCTGGCGAACAAAAGACACAAACAAATGGTTGCTACCTGACTCATACCGGATTCCCATACTGACTATGGCACACTCCCCTGCACACATAGGATCAGCCCCCATGATCGAACTTGTCTCCAGAGTTTGGCACAACGACAAAATTACAGACTCCGCCAAACGTCTGGTCCAACAATGCTTGATATGTTTGCAACATAACCCTGGGAAAGGAACTGTAGTACCCCGGGGAGGGTTTGGGGTTCCCAATCACCCGTTTGAAGTCCTGCAGATGGACTACATCCAGCTAGAAAGATGCCGAGGCCTGAAGTACGTACTTGTTGTGGTGTGCGCATTTAGCGAGTGGGTGGAAGCCTATCCAACCCGTGACAACACTGCCATGGCCACCGCAAAGGTACTACTAAAGGAATTATTCCCTCGTTTCGGCCTTTGTCGAATTTTAAGGAGCGACAATGGCCCCCACTTCGTAGCAGAAGTTATCCAACTCATCTTGAAGGGGTTGGGTGTAAAACAGAAGTTCCACGCAGTCTTCCACCCCCAATCTGCTGGACCCGTTGACCGACACAACGCCACTCTAAAACTAAAACTGGCTAAGATAGTGGCTACCACAGGACTGAAGTGGCCAGACGCTCTCCCACTGGCATTGCTATCGATGCGTTCCACCCCCACCAAACACCACTTGACACCTTACGAGGTCGTTTTCGGCCGACCCATGAGCGTCTGGTCTGCACCAAAACCGACTTCCATTCATGACGTCCCGGACGTCCTAATGTCCGATTACTTGTATAAATTGACTGACAGAATGTCTGTTATTCACCAACAGGTGCTGCATGCCATCCCTGATGCTTCCAGGGGTCCCGGACACAACCTGCAACCCGGGGATTACATCCTAATCCGAAATTTCCAGCGTGCCAAGAGTCTGGAACCCCGGTGGACGGGCCCCTGGCAAGTCCTGCTCACCACCCGAACAGCTCTTCGAGTGGAAGGAAAGCGCAATTGGGTGCATGCACACCATTGCAAGAAGATCTCCTCGACCCTGACAACGGCTGAAGACGTGACCACCCAGTAAGAGCTCCTGAACAAAGACCGACCATCACTGAACTGCTATCCTGATACAGAGACCCTTGAAGTAGCAAAATTCCCCGATCCTACTGTGCCGTCCAGAGAAGGGTATAACCTGCGACAAAAGGAGGGAGTTTTGGCTAAGCAGACCATTGACTAAGTCATAATTCTCAGATCTGTGGCCTAACACTACAAGGGCTGTCAGGAGAGAAAGCCAGACAAAGTTTTTGGTTCTGCCCGCTACCGAGCTCCCTTGAAGATGATGGAAGCGCCCGATAAGAAGATGATGGAAGCGCCCGATAAGAAGATGATGGAAGCAACCAGACATTCGAAGATCCGCTACAGAAATCCAAAGACTGACAAAATCCATAGTTCAAAGACCATTGCACTTTTTATTGCCCTCCTCTTTTGCCTCCTCCTTATGACCACCCTCTGGATTGTGGAAGAAAGAACACCCGCTCATGAGACATTCCTGACCACTGCACAGCCTACCATCATGAAGGAATATTCTCTAATTTCTCTTTCACCCCAACTCAGAGAAAGGCGAAAGGAGTTTTGGATCAACTCCTTCGTGCAACTGCTGCACCAACACAATCTCGCTACCAACACCACCAACTGCTGGATCTGTGGATTGCTACCCCACGCTACTAGACATTCAATACCCTTCATCCCTTCACCCTTCTCAATTCACGGCTCCTGCCTTGCTTGGCTGATCCTCTTGCAAGAAAACTATAGGGAAAATGCCACCTCCCGCAAAACTATGACACATTTCTTTCATGAGGTCTGGCAGAACAAAACGAAGAAAACTGCTGCACACTTCTGCCCACAGACCTCCAACGACTCTATCCACATGGACATCCCTGTCAAAGAACGAATTGAAATGCAGATGCTTAACAATCCGACCAGACCCACCTTCTCCTACCTCCGGAAACGAACAGCTGCCACCCTGACTGTGGCCCTATCCGTCATCAACGTCACAGGCCTTATGTGCATCGAAGGGCTTGAGACACAGCTGATCCACCCTCTTTTGTCTCCTCTCCGAACATGTACTTTGTTTGTGGTACAAAGGCCTACACCTGGCTCCCCAAAGGCTGGGGGGGGCACCTGTTTTATCTCCTTCATCCTTCCTCCGACCTATGTGGCTCCAGCGAATCACCACAGACAAAAACGAGCCAAGGGCATTGAACAAGCCGACTCCACCGGAGCACAGTTCCTTGATGCAATGAAAGGACTTGTTCCCCTCTGGGGCCCGATGGCGAACAGCCGTGCCATCCGACACTTGACCCAGGCAGTCGAGACAACGATGAACATTACAGCTGGCATCCTTACGAACAACACAGCCGAGCTTCAAGCGGTCCGCCTGGTGGCTCTCCAGAACCGCCTTGTTCTAGATGTGGTTCTAGCGGATCGTGGAGGAGCATGCCGAATCATTGGGTCCAGCTGCTGTACATATATACCGGACAATTCACCCTCAGTGTACAAGGCCATCGAACATCTCCACAGACTCTCCTCAGAAGTTCACCAGGAGCAAGAAGAATGGTCGCTTGGTGGATGGTTCTGGAGTACTGTTAAGAACTGGGGGTGGAGATTGTTTACGATTATCCTGATTCCTGTCGTTGTAATATGTGGGTTCTGCTTAGGAATCCAATGCCTGCCGCCTCTGTGTTCGCTATGTGCAAATTGTATCTGCCCTAACACTGTGGACTTTGAAAAAGAACGCATGAGAGCATTGTATGATGTTGAGGTTGGGAATCTGATGAAGATAGACATCGATTAGACAAGCTGGCTAGATATGTTGAAAAGGGAGGACTGTTAAAATCTAGTTTGCAGCGTCAAAATTATCGGCGCCATCTTGTCCCTTTTTAGGCCCATTCGTGCGTAAGCGGCAGCCATATTGAATGCCAGGGCCTCTCTGCCCACCGCCGATAGCCAGCGCGTCTCTCTCTCTCTCTCCTGACCTCGCAGGCATCCCGCGCGCGCTGACAGCCCCCGCTCTCACATGCTTGGGCCATGAACCCCTCTTCAGCGCAACCCTGCCTCGGAACCTCATCCTGTTCCCAACTCAACACCTTCCTCCATTCCTTTCATGATCCTGTGTCCTTTGATAAAACCCCCCTTTTTCCTCTGTGCCCAATTGTCCTGCTCGTTCCCAGGCCGCCACCTGGCCCTGCGGACGCTGTTTATTGCCCCCCTACAGTAGGAAGTTTCCCCCATCAAAGGACCCAGGAGCTGATCAAAACCCCCATCCCATGAGGTCCGATCGACCACATGCATTCCGGGAATCGGCAGAATGCCCAGCTGCGCGACAATCATCACCTGTTGTGACCGGGATGGGGACTTCTACTGATAAATGTGTATGGGAACGGGCTTGAAGCGGGAATTCCGAGGATGCCTTTCCGTACTTCAAAGTGTTTGCAAGAATGTGCCACATGCAATAAACTGTAATAAAGACCATAAACCTGTGTATAAGAGGCCAGGCCTCAGGGATGCTGGTAGAGCACCTCGAGAAGATACCCTGTTGTCTGAGTTGGCGTGTTCTGCTCCGTCGGAATAAAACTTCTGTTTCCTGCCTTCCAGTCTCCAGCGCCTGCCTCTTTGTTTGACAAACTTGAGTGGTATTAGAGGGGGTTAGCGCCGGGCAACTCTGAAAAAGGTCATCAATCAATCAATCAATCAAGGCATTTATATAGCGCACTACTTACCTGGAGGGTCTCAAGGCGCTTGGGGGGGGGGGGGGGAGGGGGGTGCCGCTACTGCTCGAACAGCCAGGTCTTGAGCTTCTTCCTGAAGGAGAGGTGGTCTTGGGTCTGGCGAAGGTCGGGAGGGAGGGCGTTCCAGGTTTTGGCGGCCAGGTAGGAGAAGGCCCTTCCTCCTGTTGTCGCTCTTCGGATGCGGGGGACGGCGGCGAGGGTGTGGTTGGTCGATCGGAGGTGGCGTTTGGGAGCGTAGAAGTTGAGGCGGTTGTTGAGGTAGCCCGGGCCTTGGTCGTGTAGGGCTTTGTGTGCGTGGGTGAGGAGACGGAAGGTGATTCTCTTGTTGACGGGGAGCCAGTGCAGGTCTCTCAGATGTCCGGAGATGTGGCTGCGTCGGGGGATGTCGAGGATGAGTCTGGCTGATGCGTTCTGGATCCGCTGGAGTCTCTTCTGGAGCTTGGCGGTGGTTCCGGCGTAGAGGGCGTTGCCGTAGTCCAGTCGGCTGGTGACGAGGTCCTGGGTGACCGTCTTCCTGGTCTCGGCCCTACCTTTTTCCACAGGACAGGGTAAAGGTGGTTTGACAGTAACACAATCACATTACAATTAGAAGAAGACCTTCACAGTCTAAAAAGATCCATAGTTCCCTAGATCTCTTCAAACATAGGATAGGTTTCTCACTTTATTTAGATCCTATGATGCGAGAAGGTTGAGTGGTCTACGTTTCGACCCTGCTGGATCTAAGGGTTATTCACGCCACATTCTGGGGTCTTCATCAGGACATTGTAGTGTGGGAGCACCTATAATCAATAACATGTGTTCAGTGTACTTGTCTAACGGTCTATGGTGAACAGATACATTATAGAGGGGTATCACCGTGCCTGATACCTACTTCATGAGCGGCCTCCAAGTGACCGTCTGTCTGGGACCATCGAAAGTTCCTGGGATGCTTGTTTAATCTGTAAGGATGTAAAGGGAACCCTTGGTCAGGACCTAGGACATGTCTGGGTTGTCCTATGTATGAAGTGGTTTATAATATGGGAGACTTGCTATGGGGGTGTCAGTGTAAAACCGGGTATCAATCTCCTTGTTCACATGCATCAAACCAATGGTATATATCCATGGACGGTGTTATCAATCTGCCTTATCTGGTCGCTAGGAAAGTCGGACCACAGTGGATGAATTCTAAGGGAGGGGAAGGTAAACAGGGGCACATAGGTTGCCAAAGATTCGTGAGGTATTCTTGCGCTCGCAAAAGTATTCATGTACTGTCTTGGAAGAGTATCACATGCCCGAGTGTGGGATTCCCTGGGGGAGAGTTAACCCAGTAGGAAGACTAGATATTCTGGAGTGCCTTGTTCAACGTGGTGTTAAACCATTGTTGAGTTATCTCTACATCGATGTAAATTAGGGAGATAGTTGACTTGCAAACTCACGGTGCCCCCTAGATGTGTAATACTCCATATCTAGATCATCCGGATAGCAAGCCCAAAAATTGCGCACTAGCTGCTTGAATTAACATAATATTTAAAATACAATGAGCATTAGCGCTTCCAGTGCTTGGGGTCGTGTGTGGCCTGGACTAGATTTGAGTAGAAATAGGTCAGAATTGATTGAATATTACTCAGGTGTCTTGGCATGCGATCTCTATTAAAAAATACTAAACTCTGCTTGGAGCCATTCAAAGGCACATACCGCAACTGTGTGGTATTCGATGTCGCGTATGCGGCCAAAAAATGAAAACAATAGTAAATATAAAAGGTGGGTTAGAACTTTGGATGTTAATGCATATGAGCCCACTTCAAATAGCAAATCATAAATTGTAACGCGGGGAACACTTGTGACGTGTTCTTACATAGTGCAATTAAGTCAGACAGCTTAAAATATGCCGCGGGGAACACATGTACCGTGCTCTTAAATATTAACGTTAAGGCAGACCTCGGATTAGGACAAAGAAACACGGACCGCTAGAACCGTATCCCTACCTTCACAACACCACCGTCGCTGCTCGAGTCAGAATGAGCCACGCGCCTCGCACTGCTTATTCAGACCGCACAGGCGGTGCAGTCGCTGGATGCTGCTCGGGGGCTCGTTACATCTCGGCCAATCAGCAATCAAACATGCGTTGGCCGCAAGGCAGCGTCATAAAAAAGTGGCATTTGAAACGATTAACCGTTTGTTATTCCTTACGTTCGTGTGACAGTTCAATTGGCTATAAATGTCTAAGTACTGATATCCTTCTATCAACAACAGCAGTAGAAAGTAATTGTGTAATTCTGTCATCAGGAGCATATTAATGAGATAATTAACTAAAGGCGCTACCATCATTTTAATTGTCTCCATCCTTCCCCACCATGATAATGTCTAAGGTTTTTTAACTAGTACTCGCATTTGCATAGTGGTAGAGAAATGGGGCTGCACCTTGAACCTCCTCTCAAGAATAACGCTGTGTAGAATTTAGAGGAGGCTTCTTGAATTTAAAAATTTTTTTTAAAGGTACAGTAATTGCTTCGACCTTTCTATTATATATATTTAGTTATTTATGTTTCATTAAAAAGAAGCTGTAGGAGTCGCGTCCCTGTCAATTACCTCTTGTTTTGGGTGTGCAAATCTGGTCAGCGTGCTGCCATATTTTCATGCCACATAGGTTGCTCAATGGAAGTGCTACTTTCAGTTGTTTTTTTTACAATTAAAATACCTGACATATAGTATATACATTTTAAATTACTCTCATGTGTTTTATAGAAAGAGTTATAAAACTTACATCAGTATAAATATTTTGAATAATCGAGCTATTCTGATAAATTTACAGGAGCTGCGACGGTTCCACGTTATATCATGCAAGTATTTCCGGTTATGCGCGACAGGTGCACAACTCCAACGTACATTATGTAGTTCTAAAAACATATAGATATTATTTTATATTATAGATTATACCAAGAGATTTACTTTCATATTTCTAAAACTACTATATTTGTAATTGGAATGGATAGATAATAATGTTTAAATATATTTTATCGAGTCGCGTCCAGTGCGAGCTGAATACGCGCCCGGTACGCGAACCGCATTGGACTTCAAACGAAAGAATTCCATTGGGTGAAGAGCTTTCTACTTTACTACTTGGAAGCCCCCACCCAATTTCTTCTTTCTTTCTGAAACTTCTATTGGATGAAGGCCTTTTGTGTTTTCTCATGCTCAAACATTTATTTTTGGGGTGTTTTTCATCTCTACAAAAAATGGGACCTGGCTGCAATTTCACCTGCAGATGAGATTGAAGAAGTGGAGGAGCAGGAGGAAACATTGAAGAAAAGGAAAGAAAGCATTGTGAGGACCTTTTTTCCCATTACAGAGGGAGAGAAAAAAGTCAGTGCACATAAAGTAACATGCACTTTGACGGAAAAGGTGCTTTCTTGTGGGTCTGTGAAGAAATACTCTTGTTGGATGTCATAAATGGTGAAGCACCGATAAACATTGCATCCCAATCATCTCGCAATAGAGAACAGCGAGAAAGAAGAGAGCAACCTGAGGGCGAACAAAATGCTGGACTCAGCACATCTTTGGGTTCTGTTTTGACATCAGAGACTCCGACAATTGTCCCTGAGTTTGCTCCATTAGGTCAACATTGTTTAAATTGCCAAACAGTTATTAGTGTTGGAGAGCAATCAATCCCAGCAATTATTGCAAGTGCGAGAAATCACCAACGTTGGTATTGCGTGTTTTTGCTGCATGAATGCAGCATGTAGAGTTATTTTTGAAAATAACTTTCTAAAAAATAAATAAAACAGTTAAAAAAAACTAAAAAAACCTTCAAAACATAAAAAATGGTTCTTTCTAGAACCGACTTTTTGGTTAAAGATAGGCCAAATTGTTATATGTGTTGTATGATTACATTAGTGATGAATAAATCACTAGTTTGTGAGTGATTGTAAGCGCGTATAACTAGTGCCTGGGTAGTTGAATAACTATATGAGATGTGTATCAATGGGTTGATGAGGTTAGTACTGCCTGGGTGAATGAATGAGTGCATGAGTAGTGCCTGGGTGATTGGATGAGTGCATGGGTAGTGCCAGGGTGGGTGGATAACTACATGGGTAGTGCGTGAGTGATTGGATGAGTGTCTGGCCATTACCAGGGTGATTTGATGAGTGCATGGGTAGTGCCTGGGTGAAGAGATGAGGCAAAAACAACAGTTGATGGACAGAATGCAGAATGATGTCATACATTCACCCCAGTATAGAGATCTGGGCCTGAATCCATTGTTTGTTTGCTCACCATGCCATTCCAATTTAAAACCTAGCCATATGCAAATCAGTCTTGACCCTGTGCCCCATGGGAACAGTCCAGTTAGAACCGCCAAGCCACGTCATCCCTGGACTGGAAACAAGCATCCTAGGACCGTTTCGGGTTTTCAGCCCTCATCAGCCAGGAATGATTGATTCCAGTGGCAAGGAGAGCACAGGACTCACGTCTGAGCATACCCGTCCCACTCGGGGGGACAAATACAAAAACAACAGTTGATGGACAGAATGCAGAATAATATCCTACATTCACCCCAGTACAGAGATCTGGGCCTGAATCCATTGTTGTGGCATGGTGAGCAAAAGAATGATGGATTTAACCCAGATCTCTTGACTAGGGTGAATGTTTTGATTTATTTTGCATTCTGTCCATCAATCTTGTGTCTGTTGCTTTCTCGCCCTAAGTGCACCAGGTATGCCCATACGTGGGTCATGAGCTCACTGTGCCACTGGAATCAAGCTATCTTGGCTGAAGAGGGGTGAAACCGGCCCTAGGATGCTTGTTTCTGGTCCAAGGAGGGCCTGGCTTGGCAGTTTGAGCTGGACTGTTCCCATGAGGCACAGTGTCAAGATTGATTTGCATATGGTCAGGTCAAACTGGGGTGGCATGGTGAGCAAAAGAATGATGAATTTAACCAGGATCTCTTGACTGGGGGTGAATGATTTGATTTGTTCTGCATTCCGGCCATCAATTCTGTGTCTTTTCCTTTCTCGCCCTAAGTGCGCCAGGTGTGCCCAGACATGGGTCCAGCGCTGACTGTCCCAATGGATTTAAGCTATCCTGGTTGAAGAGGGGGGAAACCCCGAAACCGGTCCTAGGATGCTTGTTTCCGGTCCAAGGAGGACCTGGCTTGGCAGTTCGGGCTGGACTGTTCTCATGAGGCACAGGGTCAATACTGATTTGCATATGGTCAAGTCTAAACTGGGGTGACATGCTGAGCAAAGGAATGATGGCTTTAACCCAGATCTTTTGACTGGGGGTGAATGTTTTGATTTGTTCTGCATTCCGTCCATCAATTGTGTGTCTTTTGCTTTCTCGCCCTAAGTGTGCAAGGTATGCCAGAAGTGGTTCCTGGGCTAATTGTGAGACTTGAATCAAGCTATCCTGGCTGAAGAGGGGTGAAACCCGAATACTGGTCCTAGGATGCTTGTTTCCGGTCCAAGGAGGACCTGGCTTGGCAGTTTGGGCTGGACTGTTCCCATGAGGCACAGGGTCAAGACTGATTTGCATATGGTCAGGCCAAAATTGGGGTGGCATGGTGAGCAAAAGAATGATGGATTTAACCCAGACCTCTTGACTCGGGGTGAATGTTTTGATTTGTTTTGCATTTCGTCCATCAATTGTGTCATTTGCTTTCTCGCCCTAAGTGCGCCAGGTATGCCCAGACGTGGGTCCTGAGCTCACTGTACCACTGGAATCAAGCTATCCTGGCTGAAGACAGGTGAAACACCCAAAAACGGTCCTAGGATGCTTGCTTCTGGTCCAGGGAGGACCTGGCTTGTCATTTTGGCTACTGTTACCATGGGGCACAGAGTCAAGACTGATTTGCATATGATCAGGTCTAAACTGGGGTGGCATGGTGAGCAAAGGAATGATGGATTTAACCCAGATCTCCTGACTGGGGGTGAATGTTTTGATTTGTTCTGCATTCCATCCATCAATTGTGTGTCTTTTGTTTTCTCGCCCTAAGTGCACCGGGTATGCCCAGACCTGGGTCCTGGGCTCACTGTGCCACTGGAAACAAGCTATCCTGGCTGAAGAGGGGTGAAACCCCGAAAACGGTCCTAGGATGCTTATTTCCGGCCCAGGGAGGTTCTGAATTGGCAGTTCAGGCTGCACTGTTCCCATGAGTGTTTAAACAGAGAGAGACCCCTTATCAGCAACCATGGAGTAGAGTACTATCAGTACAAAAAACCCCATCAGTATCCCATTATTCATTCAATCAACAAGAACCCCCTATCAATAGTCGAATTCATAATGTATATAAAACACATAGATAAACTAAAATAAAAAAAATCTCACTCAAAGTCCCTGAAACACTCAATAATACTACTATAACATGCAGTACAAACAAGTCAATTTATTTCTTTAGTACATGTAAATATTATTAAACCACAAATATTATAAAAACACCTATAATAAAACACAATGCATCATTTCAGCATAATTAAAAACATACAATTCATCAAATCAGGACATAACATAAAATCTTATACCACATAGAACGCTAAAAAATAGGGAGGACGAACAATGATAGAGAGTATGCTTTGTCTTTTAGCACAACAATTCCCTGGGAATAATTTTCGACAGATTTAGCCTAGATACCTATACTCTGTTTTGTATCTGCAGGTCCAACTTGTCTTTGGGATAATGTATTGAAATGCGTTGACGCGTATCGATGGGTATCTGGTTATTCCATCTTTATCAAGATAGTCATTATGTTCACTTTTCTTTGTGATATATTTGATTTTTATACCCTGTACAAACAAGTATATAAAGAAATATGTATTTAAAAACCTTAAAATAATACTCCTGTGGGCGTGGCCGGGCAAGATGGCCGAGCAGACGTAACCTGCTTCGGCTCCTGGTCCGCGCGGCGCTCAGCGGGCTTTCCCGGAGGCACTTCTGAACGTACCTTGCCAATCTAGAGCGTTACTGACGGCGGATTGCTCGGGGAGTATTGAGCCACCTTTCATGTGAACGGAGAGGTCCCGGAGCTCCGTTTTTTGCCTGCCTACTCGGCGCTGAACCCTGATCGCAAAATGGTGGCTGGAGAGTGAGCCGGAACGTCCCCCGGGAGCTCCGGCCACAGACTACATCGACTCGAGAGGTGAACGACGGACCGGCGGTGCTACCAAACACCTGGAGGCTTCCACTGACATCTGACTACCGACAGGCTAGCCCTGGGGAGAACAGAGACGGCACCCCCAATGCCTGACTCCAAGATGGCGGCCGCTGGGACGCTTTGAATGCACGCCGGCCTCGTGGGGCTCTGCGGGGTCCCTGCACTCCGGAGCTCGGCCTAAAGGTTTGCGAGGCACCCAGCAATGCAGCGCAGACGATTCCTGAGCACCAACCACTCGGATTAACGGCGGAACCTGGGAGGAAAGCAGCTTTGACGGGGCCTATGCCGGGAAGCCTTGGGAGCGACGCGCCGAGCGACCTGACGGCCTGCTACGCTGGTGAAAGGCGAGGAGACAACATCTAGGCCGTGGGAGACGGGCCTATCGGAGAACGCTGCATAATTATTGAAGGGCTATCACCTGCACACCTCTATCACGGCAACAAGCTGAGGGGCACAAGAGTCTTCGCTGGCATACGTGGAAACACCGAGGAGGGCGACCCTACTCCTTATGCCTCCGAAGAAGGGCACAACTAAAGGAACTGGCGGGGTTTCGGATTTCTTCATCTCCACTGACGCCAGGCCGGCGCTCCGGGGCTCTACGGAAAAAGCAGCCTTGGCCCTCTGTAAGGCGGACCTCCAGTCCATGTTTAAGGACTTCAAGTCAGAACTTCAAAAGGAACTGAGTCAGGACATGAAATCTTCCATTGACCAACTGCGCTCGGATATCACGGAACGCATGACCTCACTTGAACATGATGTGGACTCAGTAGGTACAAGAGTGCTCGACTTGGAGGCCAGCCACCAAACACACGGTCAAGCATTGGGGGAATGCCAAGATGACATCAAATCTCTAAAGGAACAGCTCCTGCAAGCGCAACTGAAGACCGAAGATTTGGAAAATCGCGCAAGGCGGAAAAACGTCCGCATCAAAGACCTTGAAGAGGGCGCCCGACCAGGAGACGTTCATGGAGGGTCTCTTTGCGGAGATCCTACACCCCACGGTACTCAAAAAAAAGCTTGACAGGGTGCACAGAGTGGGCCCCTCCCCCCAAAAGGCGATCGGCGGCGGCCCCGGGATGTCCTGGCGAAATTCCACTCGTATAAAGTGAAAGAAAAGGTTCTAAAAGCTGCAAGGGCCAAGGACTCCGTCTCCTTTCAGAACTCTACGTGCTCCGTCATTCTAGACATTGCTCCGTCTACTCTGGCGAGACGACAATCTCTAAGCCCTGTCACAGCCAAACTCCAAGACGATGGAATCAAATATAGGTGGACCTACCCCTTTGGTCTTAGCTTCGAACTACACAACAAACGACAACACCTCATTTCCCTGGGAGAAGGTCTGCGTCACCTGGGGCTGCCGACAGAAAAGGGAGATTCAGCACCGGGCGCATCCGAGACTCCGCCGGGAGGCACTGCTTCCACCTCGCCTTGGTCGCAGAACACGAACAAGAAAAACCGCTGAGGGTACTCATAGTGAGCGGTTTTCTTCTTTTTCCACTCTGGGGAGATACCGCAGAGACTACGGCCGGCCACCTCCGGCTGTGGAGGACGCATCTATACCATCTGGGCCGCCGAGGACATTCCTATCCTCATGGTTGGCTACCGCTGTGCTGTTTGAATCGAACTGTAAGTGACCTTAAGTTCCAATGACTCTATGTTACTACCGCTGAAGTGCTGCGCGGTCCCGGTCCCAGGACCTGTAGTTCCCATCAGTCTATGCGTGGGGTGGGCTACCCCGCGCGGCGGCTGCACAAGCATTTACAATTTTGGTTATGGTTGTTCGTTCTATTGATGGATCTGGGGAAGGGGGGGAGGGGACAATGGTGGTGGCAGCCTACTTTCATCTGGGTTGGCTGATTCTTGTGGGAGAAATGGATGGGGAAAGATGGACTGGCAGGGACAGGCATAGCACTGGAGTCGACATATGATCGGCCTTCGGGTAATGGAGGGGGGAGTCACATCGAGAGGTGCTCACCTTGTGGTTCTGGGGGTTCTGAACCTGTGTTTTAAATGTCATGATTCTGTTATGAATTTGGTATCAGTGAACCGCAAATAATGAATGCGTTATTCATGAGTATTTTCGTCATGTTACACCAATGGATTCACTGTGCATTTGAAGGTTTTGCATTGAACACTTGGGTTTCATCTTGTAAATAGCAGCCATGTTATTCATTGCCCTTACAGTAGGCTCTCCCCATGGCAGAGTAAGCATTTAAAGGACATAACCTTAGCATGGGTTTGTGCTGACTTCTGCATGACCTGACGACAGCTGACCCTGTTGCTTGAGGCTAACCTCCCAAGCCAGTTCCTTGTTCAGCAGCTGGCGCAATAAAGTTCAAAGAGCAGGACATGTCCGACCTTTTATGGCACCATTCCCACCGCTTCTATCTCCGTCCCATCTGTTGCTGCCTTTCCTTTAAGACATGTTCACCGATCTGGTTGAAGGTTTTATGGTGGGTTTGTCCGGCCTGATGGAACAGGAAACCAAGCATGTGTGCAATTCTTTTCTTAGCCTGGACTTATCCTGAAAGTGGTGCTTTGTGTGCACGTCCTGGGAGTGACTAATAATAATAAGGAATGTGTGTGCCTAGAGCACAATTTTCTGTATAAAAGGCCTGTGCGAAGGCCATGCAGCAGACTCCCTCATTCAGTTGCTTTAAGAGTGGCTGGGCGACGGAGCCTCACAATTAATGATAATAAAGATGTCTTTTCATATTTCAGATTCTGTGTTGATTTCTTTGCCACTTTTGAATGGACTACTTATTGGTAAGAACCCTGAGAAGGAGTATTTGAAATATTTGTTTCCTCAACCTGGGATCCCGGGTGGCCCCGCCAAGATGGTCAACCAGGAGCTCACGTGGCAATGCTGATCACAATGGGTACCTGGAATGTTAAAGGGCTTAATTCTCCCCAGAAGAGGCAGACAGTTTTGAAGTACATCTTAGACCACCATATAGACATAATTGAAACCCACTTAATGAAAACTGAAGACATCCGTCTGAAACATAAATTGTACCCGCTTACTTATATGTCCTCTTCTCCTACCAAGCACAGGGGGGTGGCACTCCTTTTTCGCTCCTCTACTCATTTTCAGCCCCTGGATACACTGACTGACAAGGACGGCCGGTGGCTGATGGTTAAAGGACAGCTGAAGGGGAAGATGTGCACCTTCGTGACGCTTTACGCCCCCAATAGCGGGCAGAAAGATTTCCTGAACACTCTCTTGGGTAAAGTGACGGATTTTGCCTACGGCCCTCTTCTCCTGCTAGGTGACTTCAAATTAGTCTGGCATCCGACACTAGACAGCACACATACTAATCGCTCTGGTCTGGGCTCTTTCCATCCTGACACTCAGGGGCTTATTCAAGACATGGTCCTGTTGGATAACTGGCGCGCCCTCTATCCACACACCCAAGACTACTCCTTTTTCTCCCACGTACATCATTCCTACTCTAGGTTGGATTACATTTTCGCCAGCCAGTCCTTGCAGAGCAGCCTTAGGGAGGCTAAGATATTCCCCATATCTGTATCGGATCATGGCTTATACTCAATTTGCATGTCCTGGCTTGGCAATGCCCCTTCGCCGGCCCGATGGTATTTCCCAGCGTCCCTAGCCAGGGACAAGGACTCGTGTACCCTCATGCGGGAGACTATCAAGGACTTTTATGAGCATAATCATCTGGAAGACACTTCTGAATATACTACTTGGGACGCCCTCTAGGCGGTGGTTCGGGGCAAGTGTATTGCGCTTAACTCCGCCCTGAATAAACAAAGGGCAAAAGAGAGGGGAAATCTGGAGGAGGAACTGGCGTATGTCGAACGTACCCACAAACTTTACCCCACCAGGCAAACGCTCCACAACCTCACGGCCATCAGAGGCAAGCTAAGGGCTATTTATAATAACCGAGCTGAACTCACTCTCCTTAAACTACACAACCTATCCTACACCCAAGGCAATAAGGTAGGGAAACACCTCGCGAGGCAGCTGCGAGACAAACGGGAGCGGGAGTACATAGGGGGTATTCAAGACCCCTCGGGGGTACTTACACACAGGGATGAGGACAAAGCGAACCTGTTCGGGGACTTCTACAGGGCACTGTATTCTGCAGACGCCCTAGACCCTGACGCACAGCAGGATTTCTTTCAAAACCTACCTATCCCACAGGTCTCCCCAGCCTGGAATGATGAGCTGACTGCCCCGATCACACTGGAAGAAGTGCTTTCCGCTATCAGGGCTCTGAAATCCCATAAGGCACCAGGCACCAATGGATATACTGCACTTTTTATATAAAACTTTTGCAGCGACCTTGGCCACCACTTGGTTCGGCTGTTCAACCAGATGGCCTCCGACGGCGACACGTCGATTTCTTTGGCCGAGGCAGTGATCTCGGTGATTCCTAAGGTGGGGAAAGACCCCACACTTTGTGCCTCCTACAGGCCCATTGCCCTTTTAAACATTGATGCCAGACTCTACTCTTCAATTCTAGTTAAAAGACGAACAGCCTTATGCCGCTCATTATCCACCCAGATCAATCAGGTTTTATTGTGGGACGCCAAACGCACGACAACACTCGGCGCATCATTCACCTAATCGAGAAAGCAAACAAATTTAGCATTCCTGCCATCCTGGTCGGGCTCGACGCAGAGAAGGCCTTCGATCGCGTCGATTGGAAATTTCTTATGACTACACTCACGGCGTTTGGCTTCTCCCCCAAATTCATACAAATGCTTCAAGCCAATTATAGGCTACCGAGGTCTAGAGTCTCGGTGAATGGCGTCCAGTCTGCTCCCTTCTACCACTCCCGAGGTACCAGACAGGGGTGCCCCTTACCCCCTTTACTGTTTGCCCTTAGTATTGAACCTTTGGCCATAGCCATCAGAGAACACCCGGGAATTGAAGGCCTTCCATTCACGGGCGAGTCCCATAAAGTATCCCTCTTCGCGGACGACGTCCACCTGTCTCTTTCCAACCCAAGATCGTCTCTCCCGCACCTGCAGGCTGTACTGAGCCACTTCGAGAACGCGGCTGGCTTCAAAGTCAACCTGACCAAATCTTACATACTCAACATCACTCTCTCTCCGGCTGAGGCCTGTCACCTTAAGACACTGACACCCCTGGCATGGGCTTCCTCCTCGCTCCAATACTTGGGGGTACAGCTCACATCGAAAGTGGAGAAATTGTACAATGCCAATTTTCCTCCTATTCTGACTCGCATCCAAGCAGAGCTCGCGAGGTGGAAACCGCTTTTCCTCTCTTAGCTGGGACGTATCCACGCCGTCAAGATGACACTCCTTCCCAAACTGCTGTATCTATTCCAATCACTTCCCATAGAGATGGACAAAGACTTCTTTAGGAGGGTGAAAGCAATGATCCTGCGCTTTATTTGGCAGGGAGGGCGCGCTCGTTTCTCTTTTCAAATGCTTAGTCGTCCCAGAGGGAGGGTGAGATGGACTTCCTTACATGCATCTTTACTGTAAAGCAGCCCAACTTAGAATCCTTGCCGAATGGTCACAAGAAGAATCCGAGAAACACTGGCTTCATATGGACCGTAGTGTAGCGGGGAAAACGATCTGGGACCTCATCTGGCGTGCGAAGCAGCACAGACCCAAGAACACCTATTTTAGCACCCCAACACGTACCACTCTGAAAGTATGGGACTCGGTGGCATCATTGGATGGCTGAACTTCCTTTCCCTCACCCTTCACCCCTATCCATTTTAACCCGGCTTTCCCCCCAGCACTTCATGAAGGAACATTTGACACCTGGAGGGTGGGAGGTTGTCTGGCTCTGACCCATCTGTTCCACAACTATGATCCCCTCACATTCGAGAACTGCAAGAGAGACTATGGGATAGGGGACTCTGAACGCTTCCACTACACTCAGATGCATCACTGGGCCTTAGGTCCCCAGGTGCGGGAGGGAGCGACCCGATCCCTCACCAAGTTTGAATCCTTCCTAGTTAAATCTTCAAACATGAAAGGTGCCATTTCCTTCCTGTATAAACACCTACTGTCTTCTACACCATCCCCACGACCGCGATACTTGTCAATGTGGGAGGGGTTGGCCCAGCGGGACATCACTGACGAGGAGTGGGCACACTTGTGGTCTGATATTTTCAAGTTCAATAAATCTGCAGACCTACGAGAAGCACACTTAAAGACTATGATGGATTGGTACCTGTATCCATCCAAACTAGCTTGGATCTTCCCAGGTACTTCAGATAGGTGCTGGCGAGGGTGTGGTCTCCTGGGAGACTTTCAACACATTTGGTGGGACTGTCCCTCTATCAGGGCCTTTTGGGAAGAAATTCTGGCGCAGGAGAAGGATTTACTGGGGTACCCTATACTAACCTCCATGATTGGAACTCTTCTGGGTGTCCGAGACCCTATGCTAGAGCACCAAACTAGGGCGGACAAAAGAATCATGTGGCTCTGTATAGGGGCAGCTAAAACCACCATTGCAGCGGCATGGAAGAAAAGGGATGTGCCGGCGATGTCATTGTGGCATTCCCGTCTTTGGAGGCTCCTCAGTAGTGAGCGTATGTCAGATATCTTCCGAGAAGACTTCAAGAACTTTGAATTCAGGTGGGGACCGTTGGTCGCCTTTCTGTCCCGGGGGTTGCCCTCAGCAGTGCGTCCACCCACAGTACGGGCCCTACATCTTTTCCAAATCTAAGTAATACTGCTTCTGCGACACTAATCTGTGCTACCGCCACCACCAGAGGGGAGGGGGGAAGTTTGGGGGGGGGGATGGAGGGAGTTCAATTCATTGTTGCCTCATGGTCACTACCAATGCTTTTTTCTCTTTTTGTTTTCTTTTCTCTTTCATTTCTGGGCCCCGGGGGGCGATCCTTATTTACTATCGAGCATGGACTTTGCCCACTGATGGACCCATTAGGAACACAAGCTCTTCCTTAGGGATGTTGGAGCCAGATGACTCACCACTGACATCAAGGCTGAGGAGAGCTTCTTGGAGTACCCGTTATTTTCAGAATCTGTAACCTGTAATTAGATCTGTACATTGGGCCCGGGGTACGTGAACCTAGTTTGTTGGGTTCCTTCTTAGCTAGTTTTGATCGCATGACTTTGATCTGGTCGCCCCTGTGTGGGAACATGGGCGGATTGTGCCATGAGTTGTGTACAAAAAATTAATAAAAACATCTTTGACAAAAAAATAATACTCCTACACATGAAATTTACAATGACATTCTACAAACACAGCTCATAATTCTATGATTCGTTTTATAAATGCTCACATGTGTTACGGCTCAATTTAATCTCATTATACGATATGCCCATGTTATTTACATCAAATATATTTCTACAATTATCTACACTGTATATTAACATTTCATAAGGATATTTACAGCTTGTCCCTTCAGAGCATCACATTACTCCTGCTTACAACCTTCAAACAAGGAAACAGGGAAACATTTTTTTGCCAAAGCATTTCTTAAGCTACCCCTCATTTGTGCACAGTTTCTGGGCCCAAAAAAACACTCCACAGTCCCGCTGTATAACAAATGAATACATCTACGTTATTATACTCTCCCTGCTGCAAATAACCCATTTGTTTGAGGGAATATAGACCACTAATGGCACAATGTGCCTACATTGCTGTTGGCATATTTTCGCCATCAAACTCAATTTGAGAGATACCTATATAGATCACTAAATTCATTTGTATGCTTTAAAGGCGTTCTCTTTATTCTCACCTGAATGAAAGGGAGTTGATATTTCCACTTATTCTTGTACTTCTTTTGCAGACTCATAGAATGGTTTATTTACTGAACCCCCTGATAAATAGAGGATATTTTTTATATTACTATTGCTGTACCAGAGGATGTCTGCCATATAATCTAACTCAACACACTGCAGTACATCTCCCCTTATGTATTTTATGTCGTACCTTCTTAAACGGACTTGAATAATCCCCGTTTCCCAACTGCTGTATATTCTTGAACGGCTCAATGCGGAACCCCAAATTTCTAGTTTTGTGTCCAATGGGTCTGCATATGAGGTCCAAGTTGAGGGCTTTTAGTACATACACCTCCTCACCTGCTGATGTGCTTATGTTGCACTCTAAAATAAAGAAACACCCCCATTATATTACACGCATGAATATATGTGTGAGGGAATTCATTTAAATAGGATGTTTGTATGTCTATCCCATCTATTTTATAAGCTTTCTTTTTCACCTTATTAGCTCAGGGATTCCCCATCCTACTTTGTCCTTTTGGAAAATGTGAATGGGAGACTGCTACATTGTCCTCGTTTAAATACTGTCTTGTGGTCTCTCATTGGTTCCTACAGACCACATGGCCCGCATGCACTACTTGTGCTGATCTGCCACTCCTAACCCGGAAACTAACAACATGTGCTGACCTGCCACTCCTAACCCGGAAACTAACAACATGGTTTTCATGGGTTTTAGCATCAGCTTTTTTTGTTTACCTGAAGTACAACTTTATTGGTTTGCATGCGTACATCTAATCGGAAAAGGGTCTTAAGGGATCCCATATATTTTTGTGAATAATGACACCAGATATTTTTGTTTTTACAAGTACAACTTTGTTTGTTTGTATACATACATCTAATTCAAGTAGGGTTTCAAGGGATCCCTTACATATAATTGCAGTACATTCATGAGTATGGCCAATACTGCTAGATTTTACTCGCAGAATTGATCAATTTATACTCACTAGTATACGTTAATAAATATCTAATTTCTATTCTCTGTCCCATAGCCACTCGTAACGCTAGTGGGAGGCAACTGCACTAAATACTTAACTCTCCCATTAATTCTAGCCAACGCTTATAAATTTGTGTCTGATTTAACAGCCTACCTAATGTCTGATTCCCCATCGCAGGAACTAACCGCTGTGCATACAATATATATAGATCTACACTGCCTTCTGTTTATTGATTGGCCACTAGTTTCATCCAATCTTCTCGTGTGTTTAAAGCATTTTCTATTGTGTTTAGATGACACATCATCCACTGTTCTCTGGTTTTTCTTTTGCTGTCCAGATCTCCGCCCCTTCTATCTACACTGATTTTTTCCAGAATGTACCATTTAAATTGCTCACAACCGTGATTCAATTCGGAGAAATGGTCCACTAGAGAGGCATTCGTTTTCTTAGTTCTTATTGCCGATTTATGTTCAAGTAGCCGGACACGTAGTTCCCTACCTGTTTCACCAACATAACCTAGTCCACACGGACAGGTCAATAGGTAGATTATATTTTTGTTACAGTAATTGTTCAGAGTTGTTGCCACTACGGCTTTACCTGCCAACGTAATGCTCTTGCCTTCAATGCATATGGAGCATGTTCCACACTTATAATTGCCTATTGCCTTCTGTCCACCTAATGTCCTTTGACCTCCAGATTCTGACCTGTACGTTCTCACTAGAGTGTTCCTAATGGTCTTGTTCCGCCTAAAGGAAAAACGTGTTTTTTGCGGATGTATGACGTTACAACGCATAGTTTTACTCCGCATACCATTACAACGCGGTATTTACAAAGCATACCGTTACAACGCATAGCGCTTTGGGGTGCTGGATAGTGGTAAGTATAATTTACTATTCTAACTCCAGTCCCCGTGGACCCTAGGGAAGGTGTTGGATAGTAAATTAAACTTACCTCTTATCCTAGAGCGCCCCCCAGCGCAATGCGTTGTAACGGTATGCGTTGTAATGCCTGCGTTGTAGTGGTAGTGCGGAGTAAAAATTGCGTTGTAACAGGTGTATACCGTTTTTTGCATTTGCATGTTGGCCCCATGGTTGAGAATCTTCCAATTTCTGTTGATTATATTCTTAACCATGTTGCTTTTGTTAGAGGAATTAGTCACAAAGACAATTCTCTCAGCTCCTGTGTCTTTTTTCTTTTTGTTAATGTCCAGTAGATGGTCCCTGTCATAAAATCGTGCACTCTTAAGGACTGTTTGATGAGTTTCCTTGGATACCCTCTATGCTGCAGTTTTTGGGGCATGATATCAGAATGGTAATAGAATTCTTTGAGGGATGTACAATTATGTCGCAGTCTCAAGAATTCCCCAAAGAGAATATTGTTTTTCTGGGATGATTACAATTATATAAGAGTAGAGTATTCTTGTCTGTGGGTTTGGTGAATGATTCCATGTGCAGTTCATCCTCAACACTTTTCAACCTGATATGAAGAAACTCAACACTTGAATTGCTATAATAAGCTGTAAATTTCAAGTTACTGTCCCCCAAATTGAGCCATTCAATGAATTAATCTAGTTTGCTGCTGGTATAATTCCAGACAAAGATGATATTGTCGATAAAACGGTGCTATCAGAACACATTTTCATAGTAGGGTGCCAGCTCATTATAAATGTGTCTATTTTCAAATTGACTCACATACAAACAGGCCAGACTGGTGGCACATGTGGCCCCCCATGCTGGTCCCCTTGGTATGTTTGAATAATTCATCCTTATATAGGAAGTTGTTGTTTTTAAGGACCGTGGTGATACATGCTATTATGAAATCCTTGTTGCCACCATTCAATTCCTCTTGTTCTAAAATTGACTTGATTGCTCTAAAGGTGTCATCTTGGGGGATATTGGTGTAAAGGGCTTCATTATCAAGGGTGGCAAAAAATTGGGTCACCCTATTGAAGTCCTGTCCCTCAAAAATTGATATAGCATGTGCTGTGTCTTTCAAATAGGATCTTTGTTTATACACCAGTGGTTTTAGAAAAAAATCTGCATACTTGTTTAAGGGTTCTAGCATGGAATTCAAGCTGCTCACAATGGGGTGCATCAGAGGATCTGATACATTCTTGTGTATCTTGGGCAGCCCGTAGATAGCTGGAATTACGGGAAGCAAATTTAACAAATATTTAAATTCATTTTCACAGATCACTTCCTGTTCTTTACCTAAGCTCAATAACTGACCAACTTCACTTTTAAGTTCATTGATGGCTGAGAAACGAACGTTTTTGTAATGCTACTTTACATTTAACAATGTTCTCATTCTTCTATCATAGTCTATGGAGTCTAAAACCACCACTCCCCCGCCCTTGTCGGCTGATTTTATTGTGATTTGTTCACAATCTTGTTGTGCTTTTAGGGCTTTTCTCAGATCTATAGAGAGGATGTTATTATAGTTAGAGTGGCTGCCGTCCATCTTTTTTTATCTCGATGTCCACAATTCTTTCAAATAGTTCTACATTTTTATCTATCTGACATAGAATTGGTGTGAATGTGGATTTCTGTTTAAAACCAGTTACATTAAGCGCCAGTTCATATATTCTATTCTAAAAAAAAAAACACTCTTATTTTCCTGTAAAAACTTGTTTAAAGCATTCTCAATTGCAAACTTGTTTAGAGAGGCTGATGGGGCAAAACTAAAACCCTTCTTCAGGACCCCTTGTTCATATTGGGTTAGTATCTTCTGGGATACATTTATAATTGTTAGTTCCTCTACTTCCAGTATCTCTTGTTCCTGTTTGCTAAATATTCCTGAGCTCCCTGGTTTAGAGGTGGAGGGTTCCTCATGGGTTCCTCCCTGCTGTAATTTCTGAATGGCCTCTGTCCCCCATTCTGGCGTCTGCCTAAAAAAGACTCATGCTCATAACTGGGTAATGCTCTACCTGCCTGGTATATGCCTTGGTCCTCCTCGCTACTTACACCAGATGTCTCTGAGAATGTAATGCATCTATTTCCTCCTCTTGAGTACATTGGTCTCTGATACTGAGGTCTATCTCTCTGATCTCTCATCCAATTGTAATAATCTTTACCCAAATATGGATAAACACCCTCTGAACTAAGGGGCTCATTATGATCGCAGACGGACTTGAGTCCGTCCACGACCATTGAGGAGGAGGGAACCTCCGCATGGCCTGCGGAGTTCCCTCCTGTCCAATTAGGATGTGACTGCCACCCTGGCGGACACATCCTCTATTTTTAACATTGCGGAGGGTGCGGCTTCAAGCTGCACCCGCCGCAATGTTAAAAATGCATACATTGCATTTGTATGCAGAAAGCGGCAGGCCCCACGTGGTGCACCCGCTACCCTCCCTTCACCCAGGGGGCCCGCAACGGGCCCCCGCAGTGAAGCTCTGTATGCTTTTCCACGGCGGAAAACCTGCCGTGGAAAAGCATTTCTTTTTGGGCATCCTAATATGGCTGGCGGTGTCTGAGAGACACTGCCACCATATTAGGGCTTTTCCGTTGCGGTTGTAAGCCAACCATGGTGGAAAAGCTGCGGACGGAAACCAGGACCCACCAGCCATCCTAATGTGGCGGTGGGTCTTTGGTGGGTCTGCTGCGGTTTTTCCGTATCCTCCGGGCCGGCGGTGGCTTCCGCCAGCCCGGAGGATGCGGAAAAACCGCTATCCTAATCTGCCCCTAAATCTTTCCACATCTTTTCTAAGCTTCTTCATTTTTTTGTTTGTGAGGTATTCTCTATACCCTTTGGATTCGGCCTCTAATTCATCAAGCTTTTTCTTTGCCTCTTCCAGTGCTGAGATTTGTCTAAAAAGGGCTTCCAATTCCTCAATCTGTTTTCGTTCTATTACCATTAGCTCCTGAGCTGTCTCAATGATTAAAAATTAGCCAGTCTCTACTGCATCTATTGGATACATGGGTCCAAATTTCCAAAAACTTTCTATTTTCTATGAACAACCCTGGTTCATAGCCTTCAGATATTCAATAAAAAATTTGGCATGCAATTCTGTCCGAATTACTTTCTTTTTCAAATTTTAAATCTTGATTAATTGCTCATGGCTAGTATTGCTCATCACATCTGTATTTCCTTTGCGTGAATTCTGATTCATCAATCTATTGAATCGATCTTTGGTACATCCGAAAGTTTTGAAACACCATTAGTTCTAGGATACTGCTCTAGATAATTCCGGATGGACCAGACAAAACCTCTGTTCCCATGAGGCACAGGGTCAAGACTGATTTTGCATATGGTCAGATCTAAACTGGGGTGGCATGGGGAGCAAAAGAATGATTGACTTAAACCAGATCTCTTGACTGGGGGTGAATGTTTTGATTTGTTATGCATTCCGTCCATGAATTGTGTGTATTTTGCTTTCTTCCTCTGGGTGAAGAGATGAGTGCATGAGTAGTGCCTGGGTGAATCGATGAGTGAAACGGCTGTGCCTGCATGATTGGATATAGGGATGGGTAGTGCCTTAATGAATAGATGAGTGCATAGTTAGTGCCTGAGTGAATGGACAAGTGCATGGGTACTGTGCAAGTGAAGGAGTGCAATTGTAGTGCCTAAATGATTGGATGAGTGTGCGGATAGTGCCTGGGTGATTTGATGAGTTGTCTGTCATGCTAAGTGGCAGAATGAAGGAATTATTGAGAAGATGGATGCCACTTTATGGTTGTCTCCCATTGTGCTTGCCAAGAAGAAGTCTGGTGAATTAAACCTCTGTGTGGATTTGAGGTCACTTAATAACGCAATTTGGGTTGAGAGTTTTCCTCTCCCACGTATTGATGACCTTATCACTGCATTTGGTCTATCCAAATGATTCTAAAATTTTGATTTAAGAGCGGCTTATCATCAGGTAGTTTTAGCAGTATCGGCATCGGACAGCTTTTGTTACTCCTGGTGGTACTTTTCAGTTTTGCTGCATGCCATTTGGACTGACCTCTGCGGATTCTATTTTTCAGAAGGTGATAACTAACATGTTTAAGGATGCCCCCAATGTTGTTATCTTCCAAGATGATATTCTGTTGCATACGATTTCACTCAAAGAACACAATGCCGTTATTGAACAGGTTCTCACTACATTAAAAAGGAATGGTGTTATGTTAAGGGATGACAAATGTATCTTTACAGTCAATGAAATTGAATATTTGGGTCACATTCTTTCACACGAGGGTGTCAAACCAAAGCCCAGCATTGTTGATGGGATTTCCAATGCTCCTCATCCTACCAATAAGGAACAGCTCAAGTCTTTTATGGGTTCTGTGTGAGTTTTATGCTAAATTTATAAGAAATAATGCTGGTTTGACAGAATGTTTCAGAGATCTTCATAAGAAGAATGCTGATTTTGTTTGGACTTCCATTTGTCAAAATTATTTTCAAACTATTAAGGATAGTATTTTGTCTGCTCCCGCTCTTCAAGCATATGTTAAAGGTTTTGACACTTATATCACTGTTGATGCCAGTTCCTATGGTATGGGAGCTGTTTTGTCTCAAATGATGCGATACAAAGAAGTTACAGTCGGTTTTGCCTCAAGAAGAATGAAAGATGTTGAACCCGGATATTCCGTTATTGTAAAAGACATGCTTGCCTGTGTTTAGTAAATTGAGAAGTTCAATCCCCTACCTATGGGGAAGAAAGTTTTTTTTTTTTTAAACTGATCATAAGCCATTGGTGGACCATATGTAATAAGATCAAGAATTTAACAGCCAAATTATCTCATCTGTCCACCAAACTGCTCAAATTCAATTTCTCTGTATTCCATATTGCTGGCGGCAAGAACATCAAGGCAGATTTTTTTTCTAGATTTCCTGTAGAGGACTACAATGAACAATCTAAGGTGTTTGAGGAGGTTGAGGAGTACATTATTGCTAGTAGGTTGGCTTTTCCTGTCCTTGTAAATATGGAGCAGTAAAATGTGCCACCGGTATGATACAAAAAGTGATGCACTGGTAGCACAATGGGCCTGTAAATCTGCACCCTGTAATTCACATGCCCCAAGATTAGGAGGCTTAACACTACCATGCCTCCTTTACCAGGGACATAGTCCTGATCAGCAACACACAAGTAGGCTTACAACACCTCTTGAACACCACATAGGACTACTCTAAAGTCAACGGACTAACCCTTAACCTTGAGAAAACAAGAACCATGAAGGTCAGCAAAAATAGAAAAAACCTGCAGCTTGGTTCTGGGGCAGGACCCATATTAAAGTTACATCGAAATACAAATATCTTGGCGTGACGATAGATATAGGCGGCCATTTCATTGCACAGAAAAACAGCATTAGACATAAAGGTCTTGCCTTGGCAATTTCATTAAAAGCACTAAATAGTAAATTAAACGGCCCATCGATTTTGCCCTTGGAACAAGTGATATGTGCCAAGCTTTTGCCAGTAATTGTCTATGGCAGCGAAGCGCAGAGGGGAAGGGGTGCAAAGGTACTTGACAACACAGTTACAGCATCATATAGGGTTATTCTTGGTCTGCCCAAATATACCTCACCAGCGCAAATCAGGCTAGAATTTGGTATACAGAAACTTTCTTAGGCAAGTCAAGGGGCGTACATTATCACCTAGGACAATGTCCTGAAAAACTAACAAGTAACTCTTAATGAATACCTGTGGATGAAGCTACATCAAAAAGCTGCTTCAACCGCAGCTAAATACCTCAAAAGTAGCCTGACTAATATGGGACTAAACCAGCTCTAGGACACTCCTACAAACATCATGTTAAAAAAATTGGTTTGGAAGACAGTTACAATCTTTCGTGGATCGAGGACAAGGCATCTCATTCCAAAAGGGCACATGGATGGATGACCCTGAACACCTATACAGCGCCAGCTGCTCAGAATTATTTTGAACTGGGTTATGCCAAAGCCACTAAAATCAAGTTCATGAAAAACAGACTTGGTCTGCTACCGTGCATACAGCACTTTCCAAACTGGCTAAAGGAAAAAGTGGGATCTATCTGCCGCTTATGTGGCTCAACGCTAGAAGATCTGTTGCACCTGCTATGTACATGTAAAGAACTGTTGGAAGAATGTCAACAAGTACTAAAACATCACTTCAACCAGCGAGGGATACATACTAGGAGTCAAGCAGTGCTGGCCTGTTTTGCACCTAATGACCCACAGTTGAATTGCTGTCTAGTTAAGTTCCTGAGGTCAGTGGAAAAAGAAAATACCAGTACAAAAGACATAAACCTCATTTTGGACAATCCCTTTGCATTTTAATCACGGGGATTGGAAGAGGGTAGCTTCCACTTATTGCGAGAATCAAGAGGGAGAGAGAGGACCAGAAAGCTAGTCCAGATCCCCGGTTTATATGTATGGATATCAAAAGGAGACTAGCTCTAGAATGGGTTATTCTGACATTAATATGATAGATTACTATTAATTACATAGCGACTCAGTATTGTCTTGCCAAGTGGCAGTGGCACCTGTTGGGTGTCTTTAGAAAGCCCTCACCCACCAACCTAGTTGGTGGCATGCTTCATCATCGGGCCCACCCAGTGACACCTAGCGTGTCCCGGGTGTGCTTCGACGCCTGATTACAGCGGAGCAGGTATGTCACTGTGTGTGCGGTGTAGGGTGTTAAGGTATGTGAAATTAAAACGGCTTGGGGGATGGTCCCTGGGGTGAGGATACTTTATTAAAAGGGCCTCCGTCAGCGGTTAAAAATAAGGCTGTGGGACGTTAGAGGCGGGTTACGACCTCCTACGTCCTTAAGTTGTCAACATGTTTCAGCCAGTGCCTTATACTAATCTGGCTTTCTTCAGGACAATAAAATATGTGTGGGTTAAAATAGGGGTTGTGTAGTGTAGTCTATGTGTCTACACGCCCTAAAGTGTATCTAACTGTGAGAGGGGGGATTCCCTTCTCAAGATCACCTGTACATTTAACATTGAGGACAGGTACAAGACAAACATAGGAGAAACAGAGTCACTAGAAGGTATTGTTCATATATTATGACAGCCGACTTAAATAGCGAATAGTGCAGGCTATGAGCGGCTCAAGTGTAATGATACTGGTGGTATCATTAATGTGGAATCGCACTAGAAATTCGAGGGTGAAGTGATTAAAACAGCGGTAAAAATTACTGCAGTGAAAGGTGAAGAATTGTGGCGCAAGGAACATTTCTTACGCTTTCAATGCTTGTTTTTAGCTCCAAGGTTATTGAAGTGGCAGGGTGAGGCCCTAGTAGGGAGAAAGAGGTAGGACCATTGGGATTAGGGAACCTGTAGGAGAAAAGTAGGGAGCGCTTACCCATTGTAGTGATACTCAGCATACTCACAGGATTTCTGGCCAGCACCAGCGTGGGACCTGTTGTGCCTCCTTCGCAGAACCGGTAGTGAATGGCTGCTGTTGCCGGTTTTTATACTGTCATAGATAGGATAATTGAGGGCACCTGTTGGAAGAGCAATGGTAGAGAGACTCGCTAGGCGGGTCTAGATAGCGCTCAGGTGTGTTGCTTATTAGCGCGCTGAAATGCCCGGTCTGAAGCGCCTGTGTGGGCGTATATGGCTGCCGGGTGCCGGGGCGGCTGTGTATAGCGCATGCGCGGCCGGGAAGTGGTCCGCGCATGCGTGGACGGCAGTTAGCAGCTCATGCGCGGCCGAGAAGTGGTCCGCGCATGCGCCGTAGGTAGTGTTCCGGTGCGCGAATGGGAGAGTATCCCTGTTCGCGCTACCGATCGCCTGTTGCACCGTCTCTAGTTGCGTGGCGGGGACAGCATGTAGTGGCCATGCGTGGAGCGATTAAGCCCCAGAGTGCTACAGTATATAGAAAAAAATAATAAAAATAAAAGGGGGTAAAATACCTCTCCATTACCTTGCCCTGGCTCATGTGAGAGGGGCATTTTAGTGGGACATAATGGATAGCGCTTATGGCCCTGGGTGTTTTCAGGTGCTGGTATATACAAGTGGCAAAGGGAAATACCGCTATGGACACCAGATTGGTCTCAAGTGCCCGGTTGGCACAATGTCATGCGGTGGGGCCTTCCGGGGGGTGATAGAGACCAGAGGACGTTATATCCTGGGTGGTGGGTGTTTGGACAGGTCCATATGGATATATGGCCGGGTGATGTGATTGCCATCATAGGGTCAAGGAGTTCCAGGGGATAGCATCATTAAGCCCATCAGTGGCTGTGGATAGACGGTATATCCATCTTTGTTTAGTAGTTTTTTATCATTGTTGATGGGGCTGACTGGTATTTGCTCAATGACTGTCCAGGTGAAGTCATTGGGGGTGTGTCCGTGGGTAATGAAATGGTTTGTCAACTTGCTAATGTTTTTCTTGCATCGCATTGTGCTGCGGTGCTCTGTGATCCTGGTTCTCACTTTGCGAGTGGTCATGCCCACATATCTGAGTCCAATCCCTCGAAGTTCTAGTGCGATTCCACATTAATGATACCACCAGTATCATTACACTTGAGCCGCTCATAGCCTGCACTATTCGCTATTTAAGTCGGCTGTCATAATATATGAACAATACCTTCTAGTGACTCTGTTTCTCCTATGTTTGTCTTGTACCTGTCCTCAATGTTAAATGTACAGGTGATCTTGAGAAGGGAATCCCCCCTCTCACAGTTAGATACACTTTAGGGCGTGTAGACACATAGACTACACTACACAACCCCTATTTTAACCCACACATATTTTATTGTCCTGAAGAAAGCCAGATTAGTATAAGGCACTGGCTGAAACATGTTGACAACTTAAGGACGTAGGAGGTCGTAACCCGCCTCTAACGTCCCACAGCCTTATTTTTAACCGCTGACGGAGGCCCTTTTAATAAAGTATCCTCACCCCAGGGACCATCCGCCAAGCCGTTTTAATTTCACATACCTTAACACCCTACACCGCACACACAGTGACATACCTGCTCCGCTGTAATCAGGCGTCGAAGCACACCCGGGACACGCTAGGTGTCACTGGGTGGGCCCGATGATGAAGCATGCCACCAACTAGGTTGGTGGGTGAGGGCTTTCTAAAGACACCCAACAGGTGCCACTGCCACTTGGCAAGACAATACTGAGTCGCTATGTAATTAATAGTAATCTATCATATTAATGTCAGATTAACCCATTCTAGAGCTAGTCTCCTTTTGATATCCATAGCTTCCACTTATCACATCAGTTCTGGTAATATTCACTTACAACGAATAAATACTGCACTTTATCAAAGACTTAAGCACTTTTTGCACTTAGAAGGACTTTATTTGAAGCCTGGCATCAGGAGTGATGGGAGGTAGCAGACAAACTGAGGGCCATATTACCAAGGTGAAGTATTGCCGCTTTTTCGGTGAATTGTGCCGAGAAAGCGGCGATACTTCTAGCGCCCTATTAACAAGGGCATGCTAACACCTGCCTCAAGCCCACTTTGCATGTCAGCGAGAAACATCGCTAATGACATGCAAAGTGGGCGTTCCCACGTCCAACCACATGTAAAATGTGGTTGGAGGTGGTAACACCCTATTACCAAGGCAGGCGTTGGGCGAAGGAGAACTGCGATAAACTTGTTTATTACAGGTCTCCCAACGCCTGCTCTGAGCAGGTGTTAGGCATTGATAACACGGAGGTGTGGATCATAAAGCTGAATCCACCCCCCACCCCCCCCATATTATCAAGGCACACATTAGCGCGTGACAACAACCCTTGTTTTCACGTGCTAATGTTCCCTATCGCCGGATTTAATATCGCCCACGTGTTGCGCGTTGATAATGACGCGCTAACACAGCAATAAAATCCGGCGATAGCCGGCGATAGGGAAATGTGCAATGTGCGTTTTTTAACGCACATCTTGGTAATATGGCCCTAAGTACCTTTGATCCGTCACAACATGCGCTGAACCAAAAACAGCTTGGTCAGGAGAACTTTTTCTCAGTCGGTATATTTTTTCTTAAAAAGTACATAAACTATAAAAAAAAATTCTAATAACATATGTAGAATTGTTTTAACTTGTTTCATTGCATAGCAACGGTTTATATTATTCATGCAAATAAACTAAAAATAAACTAAACTTAACAGTGTACTGAACAATACAGTCCATGCATCTCTATCTTTAAGATTAAGGAGCTCTTTATTTGGGAATATTTTTCAAACAAACCCAGTTTTATGAAATGATGAAAAGGTTAAAAAAATGTATACTTCCCATGAACTGAACATTTTGCCACTGGGCTTTTTTCCAGTAGTCATTTTTCCATTTAGAAAATACCAGTAAAATGTTTTTTCATCATTGTGTCCCATATTTGGCTAGTACAAATATACCTCCTAACCAAAAAAATCTAAGAAATGAAGAAGCAATGAATTACCTATAACGATAAAGAGCGCAGTTTTTTTCTAAATGCCAAATAATTTTAAGAGAAGCCTTAGAACATGTGTTTTCCAGGCATGGAGGCTATCCTTCGCCTTCTGCCACTGCGCTTCTGTTTACAAGAGGTTTTCTGCTGGTTAAGTATCTGGTCTGTAACATCTGTGTTCAGAACGGGAGGTTTTTCCTGCTTGTGAACTTTAAAACTCCGATAACAAAAGAGCACACCTGGCCTAGTGACCCAAAACAAAAGAAAAAAATGGATGAAAAAAGGGCTTTATCTGGTAGGAGGGTGAAGAGCTCTGCATTAACCCGAGACTGTGATATCTTCTGACAGCATGAACTAAGCGCCTGTGTCTGCTCTAAATCAACCTACTGCAGCGCGAAAGAACATTGCTACGGGAGCCGGGGCTTTCTCCAGAGTGGAATCACATTTCCCTTTTGAGTCTCCGTGAAAAGGACTTTTTTTTTTGTTTTACTTCGAAGGGGGCGGATCGATAGTTCTGTGAACATAAATCCTGCATTAATCCATATAACACGTACAGCTCAGGGGAACGACAGTGCAGGTTTTAATAGACTGCCCCCACCTATTTAACTAACAGGAAATCTTTGGGGCCTATTTCTCTGGGTGAGGGTGCAGGGTGCACTTCAGTTTCCGGCTCTCCTTCGCTGCTGTTGGATCATCAGTGCGCGCGCCAACCGGGGCCTGCTACACAGCAGTCACAATACGAGCACCTGACTGCCGGAAGCTGGAATTAGATCATCACTCACTTCACACAGGACTCCAAATATCCCTCAGACGGTAATAGCGTCACTGGAGACTAATTAAACCCACTAATGAAGTCACTTGAGATCCGTGCTAGTGACTCAGGAAGGAAAGGCTGCATAACCCAGGGCAAAACTGAGGTAATAAACCACTTACTCTGATAAATGTTTACTGTTGTGTCAGCATGCCGTGCAATTACAGCAGGGGCTGTGCGGGCAGCTAACTTAAAAATAATAATAACTCCCCTTGCTGTGGGTCATGTGCACAAATTAATAACATGATCGTTTGACATTTTTTAAAGTGCAGTAGCGGCTTGGACCGGTAAATTGTGGCGATTTTGAGATGCTCATTGCCTTAGGAATATCTGTGGGAAACTGCATATATTTTATATAGACGTATAAAGTTGGATTAAAGCACTGTATTGATCGTAGAGAGTGATACCCAGTGTGATGCTGAGAACTGCTGCACATAAACGTATGAGGCGCAGAGAGAAAAAGTATGTTCACATTAAGATACAAGGGCAGACCTGCCGAAGGGCAATGCACCGAGGAATTGACTGTTAAGGCGCTTCAAGCCACAGAAAAACTGAGCCTCGCGTGCGGGAGTGACAACTAACATGTGGAGTGGCTATGCGAGCCAGAGGCAGCTGCTAGAGTACCAATAAAGCGCTGCTAATACCGATCTTTGTCTAGGTTGCAGTATATTAACGTATTGCCTTCAATTCCTTGAAAGAGGGCGGCTCGGGCTGAACAGAGACAGGTGTGCTTCACATTAATTACCAATCACATTAAATGCCGTGCAACTACATTTTATAACCTCGATAATGCACTGTATTCCCTACATGCCCCAACGTCCCTGCCCTACAATTATCCATCTTGTTGAACTCAACTGACATCCAGGGTCCGCTTTCCTCTTTGTCTTTCCCAGCTCTGTTCAAATGACCTCTTAACCTGAGACAATTTGTAAACTAGCCAACCCCCCACCTCCTGAGCGGATCCGCCTGTACCATAGTGAAAACAACCCTGCTTTCTCCCCTTCCTTACATTGTAGAACCTGTCAGCATCTGCTCATAAGTGAAAACATCCTGTAAATCATATTCAGCAATAACGCACCTGTTCTGTTACAACGGCACCATCGCCACCTCATTAGAGCAACGATGTCTTAACCAACCCCTAATGACCCTTCTTACAGAAGAGCGAGGACTTCCTCCTAATTGACTAGAACCTTTCAAATCCCCAGACCTATGGCCTGCACCACTAGCGGAAGACCCCGGGGGGAGCAAGGTTCTTACTAGCCTGACTCCCTCAAAGCCCTATTGCTAAGAGGATGTGCTGTTACTGACATTGCTGCCGAATATGGAACTGAAGAACCACGTCACAGTCCCGACTTGTGTTCAACACCTTTTGCCTGGGCAAATTCCTTGATTTTCCTGTGCCTAACAAAAATGAATGGGGCCTTGTGTAATGTAACTGATGCTCATGTATAGTGCTCCAATACTTTGCAGTCAAATACACAGTGTATTAAACTGCAAACATAAAAAACGAGGGAACGAAACTTCAAAAATGCCATATCTCATGTTGGGAGTTATTTCAAGAGGCCATTCGGTGAGGAGTAAAGATGCATCACTGTTGACAAATTTAAATATCGCCCAAACAAAACCGCTTTTGTGATATGGGGTTTCCTTAGTTAACGGATCCAGGGAGTTCATTTAAAGCAGGGGTCATGTGGGGGAGGGGATGCAGCAAGAAGCGGTACCACCTTCTGTATTTCTAGAGGGATCACATGTCCTTTGTCTGAAGACAGAGGGTTGAATACATATTTATGTTAGTTAATACAGTAGACTTACCTTATAATCAACCACTGCTGTTGTTGGATAAATTCGAATCACAACCTTTATAATCGGAGTTTCAGGCTTTCTTTTTGAGCTTTCATCCACCAAGTTTGTCCACCTTATTTATGGCAATTTTACAGAAGGTTGGTGTCTCCCAATGGGGCCCAGGGGGATTCCGGTGTCAACCGGTGTCCCCCTGGGGTTGTTCGCGCGATTGGAACAATCCACGCGCAAGGGATTGTGGGCAGGTCGGGCTCGCGGGCGGGGGCAATCAGCGCGGCGTGAGGCAGGCTGAGGAGAGCGGGCGCTGTGAGGTCTCGCGCGTCGCTTTGTTTTTCGTGTGAGGCGGCCCCAGAGTGCTTTTGACATTTTAAGTGAGTTTTGTTGACACGCTAGTGTCGAAATTCTTCGTGTTTACCCGGATGACGTCGGAAGGTGTGCAGGCAGAGGACCGGCAACAGCTACATGGGCCTGAGGTGTTTGTCACAGTTACACCAGCTGTTCTGAGGCCGTAGAGGATGGTGTCAGACGGTGTCCTGGACGCGGTGGCAGCATGCAGACCATTTCGGGGACGGCAGGCCAGCCATTCGGTCCCACCTCATACAGGCAAGTCTAGTGTGCGCAGGGGAAGGGCAGCAAGGAGGAGCTCAGCTGGCAGGCTGGTGTCCAGGAGTTGCCCAGCTTTATCTGCAGCTGCTAGGAGGCGACTGGGGGTGGCACCAGTTTTACGTGAGAGCAGGCCTTTGAGGCAGACGAAAGGAAAAGGGGCTGTACAAGACATTTTGGGGCCCCCCATTGAACTGTGTTGTGGCGGGGCGCGTGGCATCTCTTTTGCTCCACAGAAGGTTCGTGGGCCCCGTCAACAGAGTCAGCCATTGTTCGACGTGGATGCCTCGTGGCCGCAAACCTTGTCGAAGGGTGTTCTGCCTCCTGTGGATTTAGCCCCTGAGGTGCCCTCAGTAGTTATTTCAGCCCCCTCTTGTGGATTATGCTGTCAATAGCGAGGAGGAGGATGAGTTGGAGGTGTTAGACTTTGCAGGCAGTAATCAGTCCGCACTTGGGGAATTTTTTGAGGAGGATTGCGAGGATGGCCAGGTGTTGGAGTTTCCTACAGCGGTTTGTTGCACTCAGAGAGCTACACAGAGAGCTGGCAGCCTGGCAAGGCGCACCCAGATGAGGCAGTATGCTTTGTGTGACTTACCTGACTCTGACAAGGGCCCAGTTTCGTCAAGGCGCAGGCCTTCCGGGAAGGGTTCTGGGTTTACCATGGTACCGGATTCTGAGGAACAGTTGAATGACTCAGCAGAGGTAGCGCCTGTCTTTCCTTTGTCTCGCACATCTTTTTCTCATCCACAGGTCCCATTTGACTCGGCATTGGGTCCGCAGAAAGGTCAGTGGGTATGGGTGGAGCACTCTGCCCCAATAATGCCTGGGGCGGGTATTCGTGGACAAGTTCCGGCTGCTTCTTCTGGTAAGTTTACGTCTTCTGTCACGAGCGTACGAAGGTTGTCCCAGCATTCACGAGCCACAGCAGCACCTGGCGCCTTGGGAGGTTTGCGGGCAGAACAGGTGCTTGTTCCTGAAGGGCTATCTTTTCCGGGTGAATCAGGTGCGGATCTTGGTGACACGGCCAGGTTGGCAACATTGTTACCTGTGTCCAATTGGGAGACCTATGATGGGGGCATTGGGGATGGGGCGAGACCGGGTACCAGCAACGACATTTTTCATTTCAATGTGGCAAAGGATCGTCAAGAAGATGTTTTAGACTATGCTGAGGATGATATGGTGGTGGGAAATGTTTTGGAAGGAGATGATGCTTCTTTTTTGCAGGTTCGTGGTCGCCCAGCAAAGGGTGGGGGTTTAAATAATTGTGCTAGTTTGTTGCAGGAGTCAAGAACGGACTCCTCTGCGGCTCCTGAGCGGAATTCGAGTTTCCAACGCCGGGATGAAATTCCAGATTCCTCCAAGCGGGCGGCCCAGTTACCTTCAGGTGAGCCTTGTTGGTGGGCTGCTTGGTCTGAGCCGTCTGTGGGTCCACAGGTGGGGGGAAGGAGTCGGGTGGGTAATGACACGTTATCCGTTGATAGATGGGAGACTGGTTTAGATTTTTCACAGGTATCTGTTCCTTCAGGTTCAACAAATAGTCGTGCAATCTCGGGTGGGAAGGATTCCATCATACTGCCGTCTCGGAGCGGCAACGTTGTCTCCTCTAATGTGTCTGTTTCTAGTGATAGACATAAGAAGCTGCCATATATGGGTTTGGCCATGCCGCTTGGTATACACCTTTCCGACATGACTAAACAGCGTATTTGGCGACATTAATTTGTGGATGTTTTTAAACTTTTGCATAGGGACATTCAAGCTAAAGAAGGTTCCAAGGAGGAGGAGTGGGAGATTGCTGGAAGGCCACGAGTTACTTGTTCCATAGAGAACTGGACCTCAGCATTTTAAATTTATGCTAGTGTGTATTGTGAAAAATATCAAGACAGGGCGGTGTCTTTGTTTAAATATATGGATACCATCCGCAAGGCTTATTTGCAGTTTGGGGGGAATGTATGGCTGAATTATGATGGGGAGTTTAGGGCGCGGGTGAGTTTGTTTCAGGATAAGCCATGGGGTGAGGTGGATCAGGAACTTTGGCTCCAATGGATGACGGCTTCACAGCCCAATGCTACCCTTCACACAGCAAGTGGTTTGCCTGTTACTTATCGGCCCTTTCTGCAGCGTCCCGCCCACACAGGGGCAGGTTTGGTTGGGAGGGCACAACTGCCACCCCTGGGTGCCTGTTGGAATTTTAACAGAGGATCTTGCATTCGACAATTCTGCAGGTTTAAACATGAGTGGTCCCAATGTGGTGGAAAACACACCGTTACTCAATGTTTTGCCCAACTGCCTTATGGTGGACCAGGGAGTTTCCAAAGAGGGGGAGGGGGTGGCTTTCCAGCAGTTATGCCAAAGGGCTCCTACACCCATTAGGTTGCAGGCTTTGTTGCCATGGTTGGAGCTTTACCCGGATTATGAGGCAGCATCAAAAATATTTTGGGGTTTTCTGGAAGGTTTCAGAATTGGTTATCAAGGGCCGCGTTCTTTGTGTTGGTCGGATAATTTGAAATCCGCGAAGGAGCTCCCTCATATTGTTCAGAAGAAGCTGCTGAGTGAGTTGCAAGCTAGTAGGATAGCAGGACCGTTTACGCAATGTCCCTTGGCCAATTTGATCGTGTTCCCCTGGGGGGTGGTGCCCAAAAAATTGGCTGGTGAATACAGATTAATCCATCATTTATCATGGGCCGAGGGTCAATCTGTTAATGACTATATTTCTTCTTCTCATTCCAATGTGTCGTATGCGTCTGTTGATGATGCACTCCCTATGGTGAGAGTGACTGGAGTTGGGGCTGAATTGGCTAAGTACGATGTGCAGTCCCCTTTTCGTTTGATCCCTATACATCCCTGTAACGGGGTGAGTCTAGGAGGAGGACACGAGGAGTGGTGACCACGTAATGCCTCCTTCATTGCAGACGGACCCCTGGGATGCGGGACAGGACGAACTTGCAGAAGAGGAACACGGCGCCTTTAACTGGGCGTTCACTGAGGAGGAGGAGGACACTCCTTCTGTGCACGTCAGCAATGCCGGATTGGATAAACCCCAGGAAGTGCTGCTAGTGGCGTGTGACATCACCCCGGAGGAGAAGGCGAGGCGCGGAGTTGGAGAGCGGATTGGAGACTGCAGCGACGGAGTACGGAGGACTGCCGATGAACACCTAGGAGGCGGAGAAGAGTCCCACGGAGAGCCAGGAGGCCAACGACCTCGTGAGCTGCCGTGCCACACTCCCGGGGGAGGAGTGTGGCTGTCCCAGGTACGGCGGCGTTGGGCGACTTGGGTGGGAAGCAAGCGTGTGCAAATAGTGTATATAGCCCCGTGTTCGTTCTCCCTCGTCTTTGCCCTTCCTTTCGTTTCCCTTACCCCGCGTTATTCTCCTCACTGTCTGTCAGCCTGACACTCACACCACTGACACCAGATAGTAAAACGTTGTCACCGGTGATCCCCAATCTCACTACCCTGGGCCCCAAGGTGCAACCCCTCCCAGAGGATATTGAACTAACGGCTCCCTCTCTGTTGGTCTTCTTTTACATGGGCAACCGGAGCCCGGAAGTCACCTTACAGACCAGACCTTGCTGTGCATAGCTACGAATAGAAAATCAAGAAGGAGACCACCCAAACGCCAAAACGGATCCCAGTCAGTTTGCCAAAGAAAGACTAACCTTCAGAACCAGGAGGACTTTGATGCTAAAATCAAAACGTGTTATTCCAATAAAACCATCTTTACCTCTACGACCCGGTGTATCTCTCATACCTGACCCACAACCGGGTGTATCTATACTCCCGGATCCAAACGCCCCGTCCACAGTGGTGTCAGAAGTGGGATCTACTCCCTCAGGTCAAGAACAAGTCATCCAAACATTAATTGATGGGCAACAGAAGCTTGAGTGGGCCATCAGCCAACAAATCAGTACAGCAGACGCAGATCGAGCGTTATTCCGCTCCACAATGACTCAACAAATGGATAATCTGCAAAAAGTAGTCCAGACCCCGGGGACCGCAGTTTCAGTGGATCGGAGGCCTGCCGGCCCCCATCCTTCAGGAGTGGCCTTACAGAAGTATGTCATTGGTGAAGACCCGGACGCCTTCCTGATCAATTTCGAGAGAGCGGCACGCGCTTGTGGGTGGCCGGAAGAAAAATGGCCCTTCTTTCTCGCACCCTTGTTAACGGGTGAAGCACAGACAGCGTACCAGGTCGCAAACCACGCGGGTACCTCTACATACACAGAGATCAAGGAGGTGATATTAGATCACCTAGGGATGGATGCAGAAGCCTATAGGCTCAGGTTTCGGAAGGAAAAGGGGGTAACTGGGGAAAACCCGAAAACATTGTATTTACGTCTTAAAATGGCGGCGGAAAAATGGTTAAGACCTGAAACCAGAAGCAAAGAAGACGTAATGACGAGTATAATCCTTGAGCAGTTCATGGAGGCACTACCCTATGGTACTCAAAGGTGGTTGAAGCAACATCCAGGACTGACTGCAGCTCAGGCAATTGAGATGGCGGCCAACTATACAAGGGCAGCACCTAGATCTTTTCCATGGGAGTCGGAAAAAACCTCTAAAACACCAGCCTCCTCCACTAAGATAGAGAAAAAAAAAGGCCGTCTATGAACCCTTGAAAACACGGCCCTTGCGCCCGGATGTAACACCAATGAAGGGACCCCAGTGCTTTGAATGCGGGGAGTGGGGCCATATAGCACGGTTGTGTCCCCGTAAAAGACCTGTTGAGGAACCCATGGAAGTTGAATATATACCCAAAACCGTGATGTACACCGCAGAAATGGGACCTTCCTTTTATGTAAGGGTACGGATGAACCACCCTCCTGTGAAAGCTCTCTAGATTCGAGGTGCAGACAATCCGTTATACGGGAACAACTACTGTATCCCTCTCAGATAGGTCAGGAGGGCGTAGTGCACATCAGGTGTGTCCATGGGGACGTTAAGACTTATCCCATCGCATGCATCATTATACACCCGATAGGAGGGGAACCTTGCTCAGTGAAAGTAGGGGTGGTGGGGTCCCTGCCCGACGAACTGATCCTGGGGGTAGATAATCCTAATTTTCTGTCCTTATTTAAAAGGGAGATAGACAGTCATCCTGCTAAGGCTTACTTGACCGCTGAACCATGGGTCTTAGACAAGGGGTTCAAGTTTGCACATCTAACGACCCTACCCTTTTGAATGCTTGGGAGGCCGCCCACGTTACACAAACAACTGACTCATCTCAAAGATATCCCTGCTTTAGTATCGATAATGATCTACTATATCGGGAAGGGAAGGAGGGGGATCATAGACAGCTGGTGGTGCCAAAAGAATTCTGTGAACAAATACTGTTCTATGCACACACTCACTTAACAGCAGGACATAGCGGGGCAGAAAAGACCACCCAAAACATACTGCGTCTGTTTTACTGGCCTGGAATATATAAAGAGACAGAGGCCTATTGCCAACAATGTGAGGTGTGTCAGAGGAAAAATCTCACCAAACCCCCGCCGGTGCCGTTGCAACCCTTGCCTGTTATCGGCAATCCATGGGAACGCGTAGGGATGGATCTTATAGGGCCTCTACCTCGCACCTCCAGGGGTCACACCTATGCCCTGGTGGTGATAGACTATTCTACCAGATTCCCTGAGGCCTTTCCTCTGAGGGCCCCAACCACCAAGAATGTAGCAGAGAAGCTAGTGGAACTGTTTTCAAGAGTTGGGTTTCCCCGTGAAATCCTTACGGATCAAGGGACACCCTTTGTTTCGCGTATGATGAGGGAGGTATGCAAAACTCTGGATCTCCAACACATCCGCACTTCTGCTTACCACCCACAAACGGATGGTTTAGTGGAAAGATACAATAGGACATTAAAAACCACCCTTAAAAAACTGTTGAGTTCAGAAAACAAGGACTGGGACAAAATGCTCCCATTAGCTCTGTATGTGGTAAGAGCAAAAGTCCAGAGTAGCCTAGGATATTCCCCTTTTGAGCTTTTGTATGGCCGGCAACCGAGATCCCTACTCGAAATAACCAGAGAGGCATGGGAAAGAGAAGAGGCAAACGAACAACGCTCCCTACTAGACTACACCCAGCAGTTAAGGTCCAGATTAGGTAAGCTGAGAGATTTAGCCTATTCAAACCTGAGGTCGGCCCAAAAGTACCAAAAGCGATACTACGATAAGGGTAAACGATGAAGGTCCCTGAACCCAGGAGACTGGGCCCTAGTATTGCTCCCGTCCTCCACACAAAAGTTTAGGAGTGAATGGAAGGGACCGTACCAAGTATTGGAGAGATTCGGCAGTACCACCTATAGGTTACAAATGTCGCCCAATCGCAAACAAACCTTCCACATAAACCTCCTGAAGAAGTGGATAGGCCCAGTCCCACGCACCGCTAATCTAGTCCTACCTGAAGATAGTTCTAAATCAACCCTAGAATACCTAACAATCAATCCAGAGCTAACCGAAGCGGAGAAACAGGAATTACTTAAAGATCTTCGCCCTTTTTTTCCCCTGTTCTCAGACACGCCTGGACGCACCCACTTGGCAGAACATGAGATTCACACAGCCAAAGGGTGTATAGTGAAACAAAGAGCATATCGCATCCCAGCCGCAAAAAGGGCAGACGTAAGAAAGGAAGTCGCTAGCATGCTAGACCTTGGTGTTATCAGACCATCAAAGAGCAACTGGTCATCACCCATTGTCATGGTACCCAAGCCTGACGGGTCTAAGCGTTTTTGCATGGACTTCAGGGCGTTAAACGCTGTTTCCACCTTTGATGCATTCCCCATACCCAGGGTAGACGAGTTGATTGAACGAATAGGGGAAGCCAAGTATATAACGACCCTAGATTTAAAAAAAGGGTATTGGCAGGTACCCCTAAGGGAGGAGGATCGCCACAAAACAGCCTTTGCCACCGAGGAAGGACTATATGAATTTAATGTCCTTCCTTTCGGACTCCATGGGGCACCTGCCACGTTTCAGAGACTCATGAATAAGGTGTTGGCTCCCCATACCCGTTACAGTTCAGTTTATCTTGATGATATCGTCATCTTCAGTCACTCATGGAAAGACCACTTAGAACACCTAACAAAAGTAATGACCTCTTTGGAAGAAGCCCGACTTCATGTTAATGCCAAGAAATCTCGAGCAGCATTCCCAAGGGTGAAATATCTCGGGTTCATGTTAGGGGACGGTGTGATTGCACCTCAAGAAGAGAAAATAAAAGCTATCACAGAGACGCCCTTTCCCTCTACCAAAAGGGAACTAAGGGCATTTCTAGGCCTTATGGGCTACTATCGGCGTTTTATAAAGAATTTCGCCGACATAGCCAGACCCCTGACTAATTTATTGCAGAAGAAAATCAAAAACTCCCTTCCTCAACCTCCTTCCCTAGAAGCCAGAAAAGCCTTCCTTCTCTTGAAGAAAGCCTTTACCACAAGCCCTGTGCTTATACCTCCTGATTTCGAAAAACCCTTTTCCCTAGCCACCGATGCATCAGACACGGGTATAGGGGCAGTTCTTTCACAAATAGGGGAAGATAATGTGGAGCATCCCATACTATACATAAGCCGTAAACTACATCCATGTGAACTGAAATATCCCACTGTTGAGAAAGAGTGCCTAGCCATACGTTGGGCTGTTGATAAACTGCGTTATTACCTGGAGAGGAGGGCATTTACACTCTACTCTGATCATGCCCTTTTACAGTGGATGCAAAAGAACAGGACACAGAACGCCCGGAAACTGCGATGGTTTCTGTTTCTTCAACCCTTTGCCTTTACGGTAGTGCACAGAAAAGGGAGGGACAATGGGAACGCAGATTTTCTCTCCCGTATGCCAGTTCTCCCCGATCGGGAGAATCCAGGGGGGGGAGGAGTGTAACGGGGTGAGTCTAGGAGGAGGACACGAGGAGTGGTGGACACCCAGATCTGACCACGTAATGCCTCCTTCATTGCAGATGGACCCCTGGGATGCGGGACAGGACAAACTTGCAGAAGAGGAACACGGCGCCTTTAACTGGGCGTTCACTGAGGAGGAGGAGGACACTCCTTCTGTGCATGTCAGCAATGCCGGATTGGATAAACCCCAGGAAGTGCTGCTAGTGGCGTGTGACATCACCCCGGAGGAGAAAGCGAGGCGCGGAGTTGGAGAGCGGATTGGAGACTGCAGCGACGGAGTACGGAGGACTGCCGATGAACACCTAGGAGGCGGAGAAGAGTCCCACGGAGAGCCAGGAGGCCAACGACCTCGTGAGCCGCCGTGCCACACTCCCGGGGGAGGAGTGTGGCTGTCCCAGGTATGGCGGCGTTGGGCGACTTGGGTGGGAAGCAAGCGTGTGTAAATAGTGTATATATCCCCGTGTTCGTTCTCCCTTGTCTTTGCCCTTCCTTTCGTTTCCCTTACCCTGCGTTATTCTCCTCACTGTCTGTCAGCCTGACACTCACACCACTGACACCAGATAGTAAAACGTTGTCACCGGTGATCCCCAATCTCACTACCCTGGGCCCCAAGGTGCAACCCCTCCCAGAGGATATTGAACTAACGGCTCCCTCTCTGTTGGTCTTCTTTTACATGGGGAACCGGAGCCCGGAAGTCACCTTACAGACCAGACCTTGCTGTGCATAGCTACGGATAGAAAATCAAAAAGGAGACCACCCAAATGCCAAAACGGATCCCAGTCAGTTTGCCAAAGAAAGACTAACCTTCAGAACCAGGAGGACTTTGATGCTAAAATCAAAACGTGTTATTCCAATAAAACCATCTTTACCTCTACGACCTGGTGTTTCTCTCATACCTGACCCACAACCGGGTGTATCTATACTCCCGGATCCAAACGCCCCGTCCACAATCCCACAGATTTTGAGCTTTTGGGAATGTATTTTGATGGAGCCTCCTATGTGGATAGGGTACTCCCCATGGGTTGCTCGATTACTTGTGCCCTGTTTGAGATATTCAGCACTTTTTTACAATGGTGTTTTGTGCAAATTAGTGGTCATCAGGCAGTTTGTCACTATTTGGATGATTTTTTCTTCATTGGCGAGGCACAGTCAGGCCAGTGTAGCAAGGCAATGCAGTCTTTTCAAGGTTTGGCAGAGGTTTTTGGTGTACCGCTGGCTCCTGACAAAACGGAAGGGCCTTGGACTCAACTCACCTTTTTGGGGATTGAGATTGATACCACGGCCATGATGGCCCGCTTGCAGCCTGACAAGATTCTTGAAATTCGTTCATTTTTGCTGGAAATTCTGGATAAGACAAAGATTGAGCTCAGGAAAATTCAACGTCTGCTGGGCTATCTCAATTTTGCTTGTCGGGTGGTGCGTGCAGGGAGGACTTTCTGTCGGAGGCTTGGCATGGCAATGTCTAGGGCCACCCTGCCGCATCATCGCGTTAGGCTTTCTAAAGCTGTCAAAGAAGATCTTAAGGTGTGGTTGAGATTTTTGGAGGATTTCAATGGAGTTTCTATCTTTTTTCTGGAAGTTAACACGATTTAGCAGATACAAATTTTTTCGGATGCTTCTGGTGAGAATGGTTTCGGCATTTTCTGGGAAGGACGTTGGTGTGCGGAGCCCTGGCCGAGCAGTTGGTTACAGCAAGGCCGCAGTATTGCCTTTTTGGAACTGTTTACTTTGGTGGTGGCTTTGTTGGTGTGGGGAAAGGAAATGCGTGACAAATGTGTTTTGTTTCACATAGACAATTTGGCTGTTGTTCACCTTATAAATAATCAAAGGGCAAAAGACCTGCGGGTGCTTCAGTTGTTACGGCATCAGAGTTTGAAGTACAACATTGTGTTCAGGGCCCGGCATATTCCAGGAATCAATAACTCAATTGCGGATGCTTTGTCTCGTTTTAATTGGCAGAAATTCCGGGAGTTGGCGACAGGAGCGGATCTCTGCAAAACTGCCATTCCGCAAGACATCTGGGTCCTGGGACACCCCGAATAACCGACCTGGTTGAGAACTCTTTTGCGCCTTCCACCAGACGCAGTTATCGTCAAGCCTGGTTTGAATATTTATCTTTTGCTGAATCTCACGAAAGTTTCGGGTTGGTTCCAGGGACCAGACCTTTTATGTTGCAGTTTGTACTGCATTTGATTACTAAAGGTTTGTCACACACTACTATTGCAGGGAAGTTGGCTGGGGTTTCCTTTTATGGTCAGTTGTTTTTTGGGCAGGATTTAGCCACAGATATTCTCTTGAGGCGAATGTTACAAGGTTTTAAAAAGGAGCGTTTTCAACAGGCGCGTTTGCGGGAACCAATTACCTTTGACCTTTTAGTCACCTTATTGGGGCATTTGCCCGTTTGTTGCTATGATTTTTGGGAAGTTTCACGTTTTAGACTTTGCATGATCTGGTTGTTTTTTGGTGCTTTTAGGGTTTCGGAGTTGTTGGGGCTCAAAGGGCAACCGGGGATACATTCAGGGGCCATTCAGATTCAGGAGGGTTTTTTGAAAATATGGTTACGTTGTTCCAAGACTGATCAAATGGGTAAAGGGACTTGGATTTCTTTGCACGCCAGTGGTTTTGAAGGGTGTTGGCCAATTGAGGAGTGGTTCTCTTTGCTTCGTTCGCCAGATTTGAGAACTGGGCCTATTTTTGTTCACCGGACGGGTGATAACATTACCAGCTTTCAGTTTTTGTCTGTATTGCGGAAAGCATTGTCACTAGCTGGGAAGGACCCCTTACTTTTTGGGACGCATTCTTTTCGTATTGGGGCAGCGACCGAGGCTTACAACTTGGGTTTTGGTTGGGAGGGTATCAAGAGGATTGGTAGGTGGAAGTCGGGGTGCTGTGCTTGTTATGTTAAGTTGTAGTTTAGATACTGTTTTAAGAATGTACTTAGTGATCATTTTCCATTAAAATGGACTTACCAGGAACTTAGTCATCGAAGGAAAACAGATAAGGCTAATACCGGATTGCTCAATCAGGAAGCACTCACATTAAATAGACTTAACGGATATACCCTTAAATGGTGTAAAATTGATCAAGACGTGATCAACACAAGAATAATTGCTAACTGCAAAGACCAAATAGACAAATGCTTAGATCCCTTTTCATCTCCCACAGAGGTAATGACTAACTATGAAGAGATCGTGACAAATATAAGAAATGAATTAACCAAACCTCACAAACCAAATAAGGCTGCAAGAACAGGATGGTTTGGCACAGAATGCACCAAAGCTTATTCTGAACTAAAGAAGGCCCTAACTAAAAAAGAAAGAAATAGACAAGAAGTATCAACGCTACGAAAAATCTACAAATTAGCTATTAAGAAAAGGAAAAAGGACCTGAAAGCCAACCTTTGGGCACAATTATTAAAAAGCAGCCAGCTAAAAGACAGTTCAGCCTTTTGGGAGATAGTAAACAATCCTTTCTTAAAAGATACAAATGAAGAACCCTGCATGGATGTAGCCATTAAAGCACAGGACTGGGTCCAACATTTCTCAGGAGTATTTGGTGAGGACCACCCTGTAGACCCTAGTGTTCAGGAATCCTTTCATTCCTTACCCCCGGTGAAGTATCCAATTGACATCCACTTCACACTGAATGAAACAAGGAAAGCCATTGAAGTGGCTAAGTCGGGTAAAGCACCGGGACCTGACTCGGTCCCAATGGACCTTTACAAACTTTTACCGGATCTTTGGGGTCCGCTTCTAAATACAGTATTAAATGCAGCAAAGAACACTAATCTCCCTGACTCTTGGTCCACTTCATTACTCATTCCCATATTCAAGAAGGGAAACAGGGACAGTCCATCCTGCTACCGCCCTATTTCCCTTTTGGACTCCATTGGAAAGATGGCAGGTCGCATTCTTTTGGACCGCCTCCAGGAATGGTCCAAAGAACAAGGCGTATTATCAGACCTGCAATATGGATTCAGGGCTGGTCTGAGTACCGTAGATCAAGTCCTAAATCTATCACTATTGGTTGGAAAATACGTGAATGCAAAAAGATCCTCCTTGCACATGGTTTACGTCGACCTCACGGCAGCATTCGACTGTGTGCAACACTCAAAACTTTGGTCAATAATGCTGCAAATGGGGATCGAACCACCAATAGTAGACTTTCTCCGTGAACTATACACAGGAGCGTCAGGTAAGGTCAGATTCGGGTTAGATGGCCAACTGACAGACAGCTTTCCGATCCAGAAGGGGGTCAGACAAGGTTGTGTACTGGCCCCCTTCTTTATTCACGCTCTATACCAACGGGCTCGAGAGGGCAATGCTAAAGGATGTGAAAGATCTCCCGGAAGTAGGTCGTCAGCAGATTCCCGCGTTATTATACGCCGATGACGCGGTAATTCTCGCCCAGACTCCTATCCAACTACAGCGGGCCCTAGATAATTACTGTTTCTTCATGACTAGCCTAAATCTGAAAATTAACATCAAAAAAACTTACGTGATGCATGCGGGTACCAAGGGGAAAAAAGTAAAGACTATCTTTGTGGACAACCTACCCCTTGAAAGGACTAATACCTACCCCTACTTAGGCATCACCATGGACGACGATCTCAACTGGAAAGAAGCAGTAAATTCACGGAAACTGTCTCTAATAAGATCAACTGGCGCACTAAAAGCCTTTTCCCTTCGTCTGGGAAAAAGACCTCCCACTGAACTGATCAAGATATATAATGCTAAATGCATAAGCGCCGCTACTTATGGAGCGGGGGTCTGGGGGACAACAAACGTCGAGCAACTGCAAATACTCGAAAATTCATTCTTAAGATTTTTGTTGGCCGTCCCGAGTAGTACAACAACTTACGGATGTCATCTTGAACTCGGGATCGAATTTATCTCTGACATTATAAAAATCCAGCCCATCATGTCATGGCGTAGAATATGGGCGACGGATGAGTGCCATCTTACAAGAACAATAATCCAGGATTGTCTGAAACTAGATAAAGCAAGAAAGATAAAATGGCTGGCCTACGTGGAATCCTTTTTCACAGACATTGGTCATTCAGGGTTTTTTGACGACCCACCATCGGTCACAGATATATCAAAGAAGGAACTCAAATCAATTTGTATGTCACACTTATCCCAAATCCGGCTGATGACAGAAATAGGGAAGCCTTCAGTCCAGCATTGCTTAATGATCCAGCTGGTCCCTACCATCCAACCTTATTTGCAATATGATTTGACACAATTTGAAAAATTTCTTCTCACCCGTTTTAGGTTTAATTTATTTCATTATCTGGTCTTGTTTCCCAAACAAAATGATTGGACACATAATATCTCACTGTGTCCCTGTGACCAAACATCATCACAGTCTACTATTCATGTTTTATTCTTTTGCAAATTTTACATCCCACTTCGCAGACGATGGATAATACCAGTACTAAAAGCACTAAAAATCCGTAGATGCCGCCCTGCGTTTCTGGCATTACAATTCCTGGAAAACAATTTGATGACTAAATCGATTGCCCAATATCTTAAACTTTGTATTAAGCATCGATTGAATTTATGAACTTGTTAGATGCCCAACATTAAGCTTTATGAATTACCAGAGTTAAATTGAATGTATTTTTAAATATTTATTATGTTTTTATGTACTTTTATGGTCTTCAAAATACAAAAACCGAATAAATTTGATTTGATTTGAAGTGTCCTTTCTAACCTCCATTTTTCTGTGTAGGTCGAATTTACCATTCCTTGTCCAGAGGAAAAAACACCACATGGCTGGTGGGACATTCTTTTCTCAAATGGGCAGCGTTTTTTGCGGAAAAGCAGATCTATGGCAGAGAGCTTGGTCTTCCTAGCAAAAGGCATGAACTCGTATGGAACGGTCAAGGTGGGATGAAATGGTCCCAATTGTTTCCTTTGTTATCAAAGTTATCTTCAGTCAGAGGCCTTCCACATCTCCTTATTATTCATTTAGGTGAAAATGACTTAGTACAGCTCTCTGGTTTATCCATCTTGAAACAAATGCAGCTTGATTTGGCAGTTCTCAAAGAAAATTGGCCAGGCACTACTGTGGTGTGGACGGAGTTTATCTATCGACACCATTGGGTGGGTGCACGAAATCAGGCTGCAATAGAAAAGTCTCGTAGGAAATTAAATAGGGCAATGAAGTGCTATTGCAATACCATGGGTATCAAGGTTTTGTGCCATGCAAACATCACAGCTAAGGATATGGATCTGTTTCGCCAGGATGGGGTTCATCTTTCTGACTTGGGTCAAGCCTATTACTTGTTGGAGGTGCGGGATTTTTTGTCTGATTTCTGGGGTGACAATCTTTGGTGCGCTGCTAAACCTGAGACTTAATTCCAATGTTTCCTTTTGCTGTTTTGAGGTGTAGGGGTTTTGGGGACCAGGAAAACTCGTTAGTTTTCCTGGGTGGCGCTTTTTGGGGGGATGGATGGTCAGGAGCGGGCTCATCCTTCCCTATGGGTTGGGGGGGACGAGAAAATGGAAGGAGGAAATAAACCAGGGCATTGTTCGGTTCATTGGGGAAATTGCTGATGCAAGGTTTGTGGGGAAGTTTAAAATGTTGGTATTTAAAGGTTATGCATAAAGAATGTTTTAATGTACAATGTTGTATGGCTATACTGTTTACCTGTCTTAAATAAAGTGACCTTTTATGCTAAAGAAACTTTAATGGTATGGATTGTTCTTGTTGCGCGATGGGGCCCAGGGGGATTCCGGTGTCAACCGGTGTCCCCCTAGGGTTGTTCGCGCGATTGGAACAATCCACGTGCAAGGGATTGTGGGCAGGTCGGGCTCGTGGGTGGGGGCAAATAAGCGCAACGTGAGGCAGGCTGAGGAGAGTGGGCGCTGTGAGGGCTCGCGCGTCGCTTTGTTTTTCGTGTCCCACCCTCCCTTCCCTCTGGTAATTATGAGTCATTTTGTTGTATATTACTTTGTTTTGTCACTATAGGACAGGTGACAGTGCCATTGTGTGTTTTTGTTCTTTTTAGGGCGCTTTTTGGGGGGAGGGAAGGTCAGGAGCAGGCTCATCCTTCCCTAAGGGTTGGGGGGGGGGGGGCGAGAAAATGGAAGGAGGAAATAAACCAGGGCATTGTTCGGTTCATTGGGGAAATTGCTGATGCAAGGTTTGTGGGGAAGTTTAAAATGTTGGTATTTAAAGGTTATGCATAAAGAACATTTTAATGTACAATGTTGTATGGCTATACTGTTTACCTGTCTTAAATAAAGTGACCTTTTATGCTAAAGAAACTTTCATGGTATAGATTGTTCTTGTTGCGCGAACCTCTCGCTGTTTACAGGAGCACCTGCCACCGATTGCTCTTTGTTGACAGTATTCTAGTCTGAAGGAATGGAGAATATATGTTTAGGCACCCACATCAAAGATTTGTGATAGTTTCTTCATTTCGAGGTCCACATGTGTGTTTTATTTTGAGTTCAGTAGACCATTAGAAAATAAAAGCATAACACTTTCACCAAAACGAGAGTGACTTCTTCATTTCACAACTTGTACTTGATACGCGGCTTTGAAAAGGACCACAGAATGTTAGTATGCAATTCATAAACAATTTAATTTGGTCATTTCATAGACCTCATAAGAATGTGCTGAGTTGAGCATGTTAACATATGAATCTGTGACCTACAGGTAAAACTGAGCTCAGAAGTTCCTAAACTACTGATCTGTATTAAAATAGTGATGCACACTATCAATGAGAGATATGAAAAAAGCAAAACATTTGAGCTGTTTGATGACATAGGAGTATGGACTCTCTCCCAGATCGCAACAAAATGACCCATTGATGTACAAAGTGACTCTCCCTCCCTGGCTCTCCTTGCTTCCGTTGGCCTATTGTGTTTTTCTGTACTGTATGGCATTGATGAGTGCAGTGTCTGGGGCATGTCCATGTATTAAAGCCCCATCTCATCTCAGAAGCTAGAGATCATTCCAGGGTGTTGTCGATCTGGCCTTGCTTTCTCCTGAGATCTGAGTGTTGTGATGCTACTGTTGGCAGACGGGAAATGTATGACATTACTTTTGCCTTTACTACACATGCTTTTACAATGTGTATTTCACCACACATGTCTTTACCATGCATTTACATTCATTGATATCGAAAGGACCTGTACTATGCATACTAATACTAAACATGCCTTTAACACACGTCTTTACCACACGTTTTCTCCTTTAAAGACTAATTTCTGATATAAATATTTTAAATGGAAAAACAATTTTTGAGTAACACAAATGACAATATAAGAATATAAGCTTTATTAAGGCATTGTTAAAATATGCCTCTACCAAGATGGTGAACCCCTTTACCTAAGAAGGTCATGAAAAAGAAATAATCTTATAATAAGCTGCACTTAAATTAAAGGTTCAGTCATGTATATATTGTAAAAAGTACAAAGAATGAAACATGTATTTTGTTTAAAATTACTGTCTCATTACAAAATTAATATTAAAATGAGTGTCCACCATTTTTGATCACTGGAACGCTAACCTGTGAGGTGACTCCACATGTAAGAGTGAAAAGGAGAGACTACCACAGCAAAATTATTTCTACACTGCAACTTATCAGTACAATAAGTACGTTTAATGTTAAATTAATATTTTATAGCTATAACTACCATAAGAGTATTATAGCTATTTTTAGACCTTCAAATACTTTGTGAGGCAGGACTGTAGATTCTCATGGAGAATATTCAGTTTCTTTGAATTCTCCGGAATTCATACGTTTTTTGTTAAAGTAAGTTTAATTAAAAATGTGATATTCATATTTGAATAAATATCATTCTTTTGCATTTGTTTTAACTTGTGTAAGGCCCATGTCGAGGGAGGTGCTGGACACTCTAGGGGGCAGATTTATAATTCTACTTCAGACAGGGCCACCCTGTGGAAGGTGCTGGACACTAAAGAGGGCAGATTTACCATTTTCTAACTCCAGCGAGGGCCAACTTGGGGAAGGTGCTGGACACCGAAACTGAAGTGGGCATATTTACTATTTTAATTCCAGTGAGGACCAGCGTGGGGAAGGGGTTCGATTGGGTTCACAAATTGACCCGGGCACACAAAAAAAAGTTGTCCACATTTGCACATTGCCTTTCCGCAAAACACTGCTTCAGCCAAGTTTTATGAAAAGTAAGGCGGCGGGGGTATGTTTTATTAACTTCACTTAGATAAAAAAAATCACAGTATAGTTTACACTGCTGAGCCGCACATGAATGAAAGTGATATCACTTCTGCTTAGGCCCCCTGCCTCGCTCAATCAGCATACATCAATCGGCTGACCCAGATAGAGAAGGTGAGTGATACCTCCGCCCATCTGCCTCTAGAAAGTCTACTCAGGCACCCACTGGGCCGCTGGCAGCATCCTATCAGCACAGACAGCACCTAGGCTGCCCAAAAAAGCAGTCCACAGTAGGAACACAGCTACGGGGCCTTCGGCCATTTCCCAAGTTCCCGCTTTACCAATCCGACCCTGGCTGAATCTAAAGGGTACCAATTTACTACTCTAAATAAAATGTGGTCCACCTAGAGGGAAGGTACTGGATACTGGTGACAGGAGTCACGGAACGTGCTTTGTCTAGGTAACGACTAGGTCACAGACTCTTAGAAAGTATTTGGTAGTCGGGATCTTCCAAGTATGCCCTCGATAAAATTCTACCTTTGTTAGTTCAGTCATGAGGAGCATAGCTAAGGCAAATTTTGTATAATTCTGAAAGGGGTCCAAGCGGTATCCGTAGTCCAAAGTAGTTCATCTGGGAATGTCAGACAAAGCACGTTCTGTGACTCCTGTGAACACTTTTGTATTATTCATATGGACTTATTTAATCCTTATCAAGCCTTGAAAAAGTCGTTCTTGCGACGAAACACGTGTCACCTGTGGAGTTTCAACAACGTTGTGTCAACTTTTTCTCACAAATATTTGCTGCTTAAATTCTTGCTACTTGTATTTGAACATGTTATGTTGTACAGTGGACATTTAAACATAAGTCCAAACTGATTTGATCAGAAAGGAAATGATTTTTGGTGCTGTGGTCTGCATATTTTTTTTTTGTATTTTTTTTTGTCCTCATTTACCACCATGGTTACAGATGCAAAATCAGGTGGGGTAACGACATGGTGTCTCAGTTTATCAAACTGGCAGGGATAAGGCAAGGTGGAAAACGGACATCCCACAGCAGTGACATGTCCTTCCGAAACGAGCATCAAGAAAAACCAATTACAGAGACAACAGTAATATTTGGTGGAAGTTACAGCCAAATCGGGTCGGGCTAGGATGGACAGCGGCTCTACAGATGGTGTTAAAACCACAGTAGCGTTATCATTGGACCTGGGAAACAAAACAAAAAAAAGCCCGGGTAACTCACTGCTCCCATGTCAACAGATGCCAAAATGTCCTTTTACTTTGGTTACCGGCCCTAGCCATATCCAATCGTGAAACCGGCAAGACGGATGCCTGCCACTCATTGAGAAAGGGAGGTAAGGGATCTTTCCATTTTTTACAGATCTCCCTTCTGGCCAATAACATAGAATAGAACACCAGATTTTTTGCTGAGCTCTGAACCCCATCCAGGATCCCGAAAATCCCAAGGGGGAGCTCCAGGACTACTTGAAAGCCTAACAATACCGTAAGAATGTTACTGAGCGCCTCCCAGAATGAAGCCAAACGGGAGCATTCAAAGAACATGTGGGCATCCGAAGCAGCCACCAGATCACACTTGGCACAAGCTACCGACTTTCCCTCAGTGAATTTAGAAAGTCTAAGGGGAGAGTAATAAGTCCTGTGTAGGGTATAGAGATGATTTCTACGTAACCATGAAGGTTTCACAATGTTCCATAAGAGCCCAAATGAGGCAGTCCAAAGCTCTTGCAGGTTATGACCAGTAAGCAGAGATCCCCACAACAGGTCCGGTAGCTTAAAGTCGCCATCTATTTCTTCCAGTATAAGTTTATACCACTAAGAGATCTCCTTCTTTACCGGTGCATTGTCCACTAAGCTAGAAATTAGATGACTGTGACCACCAAGTGGAAACTTATTCCCTCGAGAGGGTGAGGAGATATAAGAGTGGGTCCAGCTAGCAATTTGCATATACTTAATGTAGGAGAGTAGGGTCTGCAATCCTATGATCACCCGGACTTTTTGCTTTTGTTTCACTGGTTTACGACTTTCTCGGGCTGTGGGCCTGCCAATCAGACCCACAGCCTAGCTGTTCTCTCGCTAAATTGATGCTTACCTTAGGTGCATTACCCAATTGGGACTGGGCCACCCTGTCAGACCCTGTAACTCAGGGCATCGGTGTACCCAGGGCCTACCAGGGGCTGAAGCATGTATTATGCCACCCCTGGATGGCCATCTAAATCTGACACAACTGGCTGCACGACAGCTGGGGCCACGTGGCGTACTCGCCCATTGCTGTAGGTGTAGTATCCCTATACCTAACCTTAAAATGGACACCCGGGTTCCTCTCAGTCACTCCTATGGCAGGCCTTGACAATCCTGAAGGCAGAGTGCATGGAACCGTGTGAATTGGGCTCTGGCACGAGCCGAGCCCGGTTGCAGCTTGCGGAACCAAGACCCAATGGCTGTTCCATGATAACGCGTATCATATCGGTAACTTCGGTATCGCGTTATCAAGACATGTCGAGTAAGGTGTCATACGAATCGGGATGCTGCCCCCTCACCAATACTGACGACGAGGTTAGCATTCCGCCCTTCTAGAGGGACACGACATGTACGTAACTGTGAACCCCGGTTAAAGTTAACTGAAGCCTCAGCTCCACAAAATGGACGCTGCCACCACAGACACAAGTCTGACCTCCTGCTGCTGGGAGTCCTTCCAGCGAGGAGAGCTTGGACAAAGGGTTTCCTGTCAAGGGCGGTGTTCGCACCGTCCCAGACAGAGTTTGTGTATTCTGGGTAGGTAGGGCTTTGCTAGAAGGTGACTGCGGAGTGGCACCCCGGTGCTCACTACGCATCTGCCGGCTAGAACCAGTTCCAGGGGCGCGCAGCCCCTGACCTGGGGAAAGTCCAGCAGGGGGAGAGGGGTGTAACTACCCCCCTTCCTGGTCCCACCCTTAGGGCAGGACCTAGTCATGTACCCGCCCCTTTCTTTAGGATAAAGGCCGGAGCGGGGACCCTTCCAAATTAGATCATCTTTGAATCAAGAATACTTTCTACGAAAGGACTTCGAGACTCTTCTCAAGATTTCTCCCTTGTGGCTAAGGAGTAGTCACCCTGCATCCGCAGGCACCATCTAAGAACTCTGCGGTTTGCTGCAAGTCCTTCCTCAAGGATCCGACGGCACAGCTCGACGAGAACCGGCTTCCCTGGCACCTCTGACCTCTACCCACGTCGTCAGCTCAGCTGAGATCTGTGGGTGCGACGAGACCTCGAGGGACCGGCCATCATCAAAACCTGCACGCTTTCTTAACCAGCACGACCATCGAAGCAATTCTCTGGTGAGTGCTCGGGGGTCCGAGAAGCCCCGACCCTGAGTAGCTCCAGCACCTAAGTGCAGTCTCCCAGCATCTCCACGATCTGCGTGGGGCCCTTCTGCTCGCTGCTCAGCACGTTGTCTGGTCACTAGCCGCTGGCTAGTGCCCTTCTTTGACGACATCCGACAACCAACGCTGCTGGTCTGGTTGCTCCAGATCGGCCCTTGCTCCCTTTTTTGAGAGGAGCAACCCGGACCCTCCTGGTCCACTCAAGACGCCATCTTAGGCCCACCACGTGGCCCTGAGATCTGCCAAGGCTTGTTGCCCCAATCCTGGGCCCAGCGACGCCGACAGCATCAACCTTCGTGGGACAGCTCGCACCTCCATCCTGGTCGCCGACAACGCCTCCTGGTCGGTGAGACTGCAGAGCCTAGCGTCGCCCACTCACCTAGTCGAGGTGACGGCCATCCGGTGCCTTCCTGGTACCCTCTGATTACTGGCTAGTAGTACGAACTTGGTCCCCTCTGCTTTCAGGTATCAACGATCACTGATCCAGGCTTGGATCTCTACGAACTATTCATCACTGGTCGCCGGCCAGCAACTCCTTTTCTTCCGGCTCCTGGCTCGTCAGCGAAGACCCCCGACGCCTGTAAGACTTGTGCAGCCGCAGCCCTCGTGGCTAAGTAACTTCGGCATTTCGGTGCCTGCATAGCCTCCTTACTCTAGGGTCCCGAGTCCCTCGCTTCCGACTTGCCTTATCGGGTCCACCCGAGACCACTAAACTTTCCGTGCCCTCGGGCACTTGTTTAAATTGTGCACTTGAAGTATTTTCTAAGAGCTTTGGTTCTGTGCTTAGTACCCTGTCCTCATAAAGAGTACAGGGCTGTTGTGATTCTAATAAATATACTGTTTATTTTCATAACACTTGTGTGGTGTCCTTTCACTTGGTGTTCAAGGGGTATGTGATGGTATTACAGCTGGCTTAACATGCCCTCTAGAGTTTAGCCCGAAGACTACTCGTATCCACGCTACTAGGATAGCTGGTCTAAGGTTGACTTACAACCAATCACCATAAGGGTCGTTTGGAACGATACATAGTGGTCGCTAGAATAGCGAAAGCTGCATATCGGGCCAACTTCTCACATTGGTGAGCAGCGGTTGGGATTTGAGCTTGCTGTTGTTTTACCACGTGTATCCTAAGAATATCTTGTGAAAGATCACATAAGTACTCCAGGTACATATAACTTAGCTTAGAATACTCTGAGTTCTACTGAACCAGCTGTTGTAGCTCCTCAAGGCTTAGCACACCTTGGCTACAACTCTTAGCAAGGGATCAGTAGGTAAACCCATAGTGTAGGTAGGTGCATCACTTACACCACACTAGAAGCAGCATGTCGGAAAAAGGAGGAAACTCTGAGTCTCCCCTTGTGTCAGTCGACCCTCCACAGGTCACCTCCAGATATGCTGCACTTAGCTTCCACGAGATGCAACAGATCTGTACATCTCGGAAGTTAAAACAGGGTGCAAACCCTACCATTCCGTTTCTGATTGGTCTCTTGGAGACTTATGATGCTAGGAGGGCGGGTAACACCGACCCTTCTCATCCAGAAATGGAGATGCCTCCCTTCGAGGGAACCCGAGGTGACCCTGACCTTATCCATCTCTCCGCCGAGGATGAAGAGGAGGACGAGGAACCAGAGACATCTGGGGACGAGGCAGACAAAGGTCCAGTCATAGTTAGTCAGCTAACTCAGGACAACTTAAGCCGGCACGAGATTGGTACTAGGGGACCCCTGGGCCCTCTCTCGGGTCAGCTTAACATTGGGAACGGACGAGTTAGGTCTCTGTCGAGAGGCTCTAACAGATCCGCTCGAACCAATGGCTCTCGAGGTTCTGCTCGAAGAGGGATGACATCACCTCAGAGGAGAATGTACGAAGCAAAGGAGAGGGAAGTCAATCTGCGGATCGAGAGGGAAGAACTTGCCCTAGCCAAAGAGAGACTCGCCTTTGCTCGAGAGCAAGAGTTGAGTGGGACAATTCCCACTGGTGGCAGCATTCCGCCACGGGAACCCAGGAGTTTAGACACTAAGCACCTGAATAAGATAGTGCCCCCCTTTAAGCAAGGGGACGACATCCACAAATGGATTACTGCTTTGGAGCGGGCCTGCACTGTACAGTGCATCCCCCAGAGTCAGTGGGCAGCTATCTTGTGGCTCTCCTTTGACGGTAAAGGTAGAGATAAGCTCCTCACTACTAGAGTCGAGGACGCTAACAATTACCAGATCCTGAAGAACACACTGATTGATGGGTTCGGCCTAACCACTGAGCAGTACAGGTTGCTGTTCAGGGATACCCAGAAAACTCAGTCTCAGGACTGGTCTGATTTCGTTGATTATGCCACTAAGGCTTTGGAGGGCTGGTTGCTGGGCAGTAAGGTTACTGATTACACAGGATTGTATAATTTGATCATGCGAGAACAGATTTTAAACAATTGTCAGAACCAGTTGTTGCATCAGCACCTTGTCGACTCGGATCTGACCTCTCCCCAAGAATTGGGAAAGAAGGCAGACAGATGGGTCAGAACAAGGGTTAAGCAAAACCAGGACCAGAACCAGGGTGGTCAGAAGAAAGCAGACCAGAAGGGTAAAGATTTGAAAGGGGAACAAACTGACCAGAAGTCTTCGACAGGTCCCCAACAACCCAAAGAGGGGGGGGGGGGGTCAGGCTTCCCAGAAAAAGAAGAATCAAGAAGGCCAATCGAAAAGGTGGTGCCAATACTGTAAAAGTAAAACTCACTGGTTCAGTGAGTGCACCAAGAAAGGAGGGCAGACTCCTGCTACTGCAGCCCCTAAGGCACCTGTGCCCCCTAGTACAGCCAGCAGTAGTAGTGCGCCTCCCAAGGGACTAGTTGGGTTAACCTTGGGTTCTGAGGGGTGTGACAGCTTAGCTGGTACACTCACTCAGGCTGTCCTTGTCTGTACAGGGGATGTGGATATATCCCCTGATGTCAGTCCCAATACTTTGGGCAAATACCGACAGACACCTTTAATAAATGGAAGAATGGCTCAGGCCTATAGGGACACTTGTGCCAGCGTCACCATGGTGACGCCTAACTTTGTGGACCCTGGACAGATCATGCCAGGTACAGATTTCCTGGTGACCAATGCCAGCAACGTCACTACCAGTCATAGTATGGCGATTGTTGCTTTCTCCTGGGGAGGGGTAAATGGCCAGAAAAAGGTTGTTGTTAGTTCAGACCTCCCAGTGGATTGTTTGTTGGGCAATGATTTGGAGTCATCACAATGGTCAGAAGTGGAGCAACGGACTCACATGGAGATGTTAGGCTTGCCAGCACACGTGTTTGCTGTGACCAGGTCACAGGTCAGACGATGCCCCACTGAACAGGTGCTGGATCCTGGAACAACGGACCAGACACCACCCAAGAAGACGAGCAGTCTGGTTAAGGCTTCGCCTTCCCCCTTGCCCCAGGTCGAGGATCAGGTCTCAGAGGAGGCTGACCTCCAGGAATTGCGGGAAACTGAACCTAAAGAACTCGAACTTGATCAAGTTGAGTTTCTGGGCTCAGGGGGACCCACACGAGAGGACCTGGGGAAGGACCAGTTAGACTGCCCTTCTCTTGAACCCCTCAGACAGCAGGCTGCTGCTGAGGCTGCTGGGAACGCCACAGGTACCCACAAGGTATACTGGGAAGATGGACTCCTGTACACTGAGGCAAGAGACCCCAAGCCTGGCATGACCAGGAGGCTGGTCGTCCCCTAGTCTCAGCGTGGTTTCCTCCTTACCTTGGCCCACGAGATTCCCTTAGCAGGACACTTGGGACAGGCTTGTCTCACACTTTCACTGGCCTCACATGAACGAAGATACCAAGGAGTTTTGCCGCTCCTGTGTCACTTGCCAAGCCAGTGGTAAGTCAGGTGGCACAACAAAGGCCCCCCTTATACCAATGCCTGTGGTGGGGGTGGGGATCGACATCGTCGGTCCCATGGAACCACCAACAGCATCAGGGCACAAGTTTATACTGGTGGTAGTGGATCATGCCACCAGGTATCCTGAAGCTATTCCCCTTAGGACCACTACAGCGCCTGTTGTGGCTAGAGCCCTAGTTGGAGTATTCTCCAGAGTGGGCTTCCCTAAGGAGGTCGTCTCCGACAGAGGTGCGAACTTTATGTCGAGCTACTTAACTGCTATGTGGAAGGAATGTGGTGTCAACTACAAGTTCGCTACACCCTATCATCCACAATGCAATGGGCTTGTTGAGAGATTCAACAGGACCCTGAAAGGGATGATTCATGGACTACCTGAAAAGCTTCAGCGCAGATGGGACGTCCTGATTCCCTGCCTTTTATTCGCTTACAGAGAAGTCCCACAGAAGGGGGTTGGCTACAGCCCTTTTGAACTTTTGTACGGGCATCCTGTAAGAGGACCCCTGTGTTTGGTGAAGGAAGGATGGGAGAGACCTCTCAAAAAGCCTGCAACCAACCTAGTGGACTATGTGCTTGGTCTCCGCTCGCGGATGGCTGAATACATGGAGAAGGCATCCGAAAACCTTACGGCCAGCCAAGAACTCCAAAAAGCTTGGCATGACCAAAAGGCTGTCTTGACTGTTTACCAGCCCGGACAGAAGGTGTGGGTGTTGGAGCCAGTGGCCCCAGCAGCACTCAAGGACAAATGGTCCGGGCCCTACACCATCCTGGAGAAAAAGGGAGAGGTCACCTACCTGGTAACTCCCTGGAGCCCCCACAGGGTGCTCCATGTCAACAGGCTCAAGGCATATGTCGACAGGAAGGACATGAGTTTGCTCATGGCCATAGATGAGGGACAGGAGGAAGAGAGTGACCCTCTCCCCGACCTACTCACTCAGAATCCTGACGATGGATCGGTAGATGGTGTTGTCTTTTGTGGCAGCCTCTCCGAACATCAACAGGAGGATTGTAAACAGGTTCTTCAATCCTTCCGGCATATGTTCTCTCTAACACCCAGTCAGACCAATTGGTGCTCCCATGAAGTTGACACTGGTGACAGCTTGCCCGTCAAGAGTAAAATCTACCGGCAGCCTGATCACGTTAGAGACTGCATCAAGAATGAAGTGCAGAAAATGTTGGAGCTGGGAGTCATTGAACCCTCGGACAGCCCTTGGGCTAGTCCCGTAGTTCTAGTGCCGAAACCTCACACCCCGGGCGGTAAGAAAGAGATGAGGTTCTGCGTAGACTACAGGGGTCTCAATGCAGTCACTAAGAATGACGCCCACCAAATACCAAGGGCAGACGAGCTTATCGATAGATTGGCTTCGGCCAACTACTTAAGTACGTTTGACCTGACAGCTGGGTATTGGCAAATCAGGTTAGCTGAGGACGCCAAGCCTAAGACCGCATTTTCTACCCCTGGTGGGCATTATCAGTTCGTGGTGATGCCCTTTGGTTTGAAAAATGCACCTGCCACCTTCCAATGGTTGGTGAATCACGTTCTCACCAGGCTGGATGACTTCTGTGCGGCGTATCTTGACGATATTGCTGTCTTTAGCTCCACCTGGGAGGATCACCTGGTCCACCTGCGGAAAGTGTTAGAGGCTCTGCAAGCAGCAGGTCTCACTATCAAGGCTACTAAGTGCCAGATAGGGCAGACCCAGGTTGTATACTTGGGCCACCTTGTCGGTGGAGGCCAAGTTCAACCACTGGAGAGCAAGATACAGTCAATCAGGGACTGGGCTCCTCCAACCACCCAGACTCAGGTTCGAGCTTTCTTGGGCCTGACTGGTTACTACCGGAAGTTCGTCAGGAATTACGGATCGATTGTCACTCCGCTCAATGAAATGACGAGTAAGAAAATGCCAAAAAAGGTTCAGTGGACAGCGAGCTGTCAAAAAGCATTCGATGACCTAAAACAGGCCATGTGCACGGCACCTATCCTCAAGAGTCCAGACTACTCCAAACCATTCATTGTCCAAACAGATGCTTCTGAGTTGGGTGTGGGAGCTGTTCTATCTCAACTGAATTTTGGTGGTAATGACCAGCCCATTGCTTTTATAAGCAGGCGGCTGACCCCCAGAGAGAAAAATTGGTCAGCTATAGAGAGGGAGGCCTTCGCTGTGGTGTGGGCCCTAAAGAAACTGAGGCCATACTTGTTTGGCACTCATTTCAAGATTCAGACCGACCATAAGCCCCTCCTATGGCTAAATCAGATGAAGGGTGAAAACCCCAAACTGCTTAGGTGGTCCATTTCCCTACAGGGGATGGACTTCACAGTGGAGCATAGACCTGGCACTGATCATGGCAATGCAGATGGGCTCTCCAGGTATTTCCACTTAGAACAAGAAGACTCACCTGGTCAAGGTTAGCTTATTGTCCCAACGTTTGGGGGGGGGGGTCATGTAGGAGAGTAGGGTCTGCAATCCTATGATCACCCGGACTTTTTGCTTTTGTTTCACTGGTTTACGACTTTCTCGGGGCTGTGGGCCTGCCAATCAGACCCACAGCCTAGCTGTTCTCTCGCTAAATTGATGTGTACCTTAGGTGCATTACCCAATTGGGACTGGGCCACCCTGTCAGACCCTGTAACTCAGGGCATCGGTGTACCCAGGGCCTACCAGGGGCTGAAGCATGTATTATGCCACCCCTGGGTGGCCATCTAAATCTGACACAACTGGCTGCACGACAGCTGGGGCCACGTGGCGTACTCGCCCGTTGCTGTAGGTGTAGTATCCCTATACCTAACCTTAAAATGGACACCCGGGTTCCTCTCAGTCACTCCTATGGCAGGCCTTGACAATCCTGAAGGCAGAGTGCATGGAACCGTGTGAATTGGGCTCTGGCATGAGCCTAGCCCGGTTGCAGCTTGCGGAACCAAGACCCAATGGCTGTTCCATGATAACGCGTATCATATCGGTAACTTCGGTATCGCGTTATCAAGACATGTCGAGTAAGGTGTCATACGAATCGGGATGCTGCCCCCTCACCAATACTGACGACGAGGTTAGCATTCCACCCTTCTAGAGGGACACGACATGTACGTAACTGTGAACCCCGGTTAAAGTTAACTGAAGCCTCAGCTCCACAAAATGGACGCTGCCACCACAGACACAAGTCTGACCTCCTGCTGCTGGGAGTCCTTCCAGCGAGGAGAGCTTGGACAAAGGGTTTCCTGTCAAGGGCGGTGTTCGCACCGTCCCAGACAGAGTTTGTGTATTCTGGGTAGGTAGGGCTTTGCTAGAAGGTGACTGCGGAGTGGCACCCCGGTGCTCACTATGCATCTGCCGGCTAGAACCAGTTCCAGGGGCGCGCAGCCCCTGACCTGAGGAAAGTCCAGCAGGGGGAGAGGGGTGTAACTACCCCCCTTCCTGGTCCCACCCTTAGGGCAGGACCTAGTCATGTACCCGCCCCTTTCTTTAGGATAAAGGCCGGAGCGGGGACCCTTCCAAATTAGATCATCTTTGAATCAAGAATACTTTCTACGAAAGGACTTCGAGACTCTTCTCAAGATTTCTCCCTTGTGGCTAAGGAGTAGTCACCCTGCATCCGCAGGCACCATCTAAGAACTCTGCGGTTTGCTGCAAGTCCTTCCTCAAGGATCCGACGGCACAGCTCGACGAGAACCGGCTTCCCTGGCACCTCTGACCTCTACCCACGTCGTCAGCTCAGCTGAGATCTGTGGGTGCGACGAGACCTCGAGGGACCGGCCATCATCAAAACCTGCACGCTTTCTTAACCAGCACGACCATCGAAGCAATTCTCTGGTGAGTGCTCGGGGGTCCGAGAAGCCCCGACCCTGAGTAGCTCCAGCACCTAAGTGCAGTCTCCCAGCATCTCCACGATCTGCGTGGGGCCCTTCTGCTTGCTGCTCAGCACTTTGTCTGGTCACTAGCCGCTGGCTAGTGCCCTTCTTTGACGACATCCGACAACCAACGCTGCTGGTCTGGTTGCTCCAGATCGGCCCTTGCTCCCTTTTTTGAGAGGAGCACCCCGGACCCTTCTGGTCCACTCAAGACGCCATCTTAGGCCCACCACATGGCCCTGAGATCTGCCAAGGCTTGTTGCCCCAATCCTGGGCCCAGCGACGCCGACAGCATCAACCTTCGTGGGACAGCTCGCACCTCCATCCTGGTCGCCGACAACGCCTCCTGGTCCGTGAGACTAAAGAGCCTTGCGTCGCCCACTCACCTAGTCGAGGTGACGGCCATCCGGTGCCTTCCTGGTACCCTCTGATTACTGGCTAGTAGTACGAACTTGGTCCCCTCTGCTTTCAGGTATCAACGATCACTGATCCAGGCTTGGATCTCTACGAACTATTCATCACTGGTCGCCGGCCAGCAACTCCTTTTCTTCCGGCTCCTGGCTCGTCAGCGAAGACCCCCGATGCCTGTAAGACTTGTGCAGCCGCAGCCCTCGTGGCTAGGTAACTTTGGCATTTCGGTGCCTGCATAGCCTCCTTACTCTAGGGTCCCGAGTCCCTCGCTTCCGACTTGCCTTATCGGGTCCGCCCGAGACCACTAAACTTTCCGTGCCCTCGGGCACTTGTTTAAATTGTGCACTTGAAGTATTTTCTAAGAGCTTTGGTTCTGTGCTTAGTACCCTGTCCTCATAAAGAGTACAGGGCTGTTGTGATTCTAATAAATATACTGTTTATTTTCATAACACTTGTGTGGTGTCCTTTCACTTGGTGTTCAAGGGGTATGTGATGGTATTACAGCTGGCTTAACACGCCCTCTAGAGTTTAGCCCGAAGACTGCTCGTATCCACGCTACTAGGATAGCTGGTCTAAGGTTGACTTACAACCAATCACCATAAGGGTCCTTTGGAACGATACATAGTGGTCGCTAAAATAGCGAACGCTGCATATCGGGACAACTTCTCACACTTAAACCTTGCAAAATTGGGGCCAATTTTATTTTTAAGATATTCCCATGTAAGCAGGTCCCCTTCAAAAAAGAGGTCACCCCAAACTTCCAGACCAGCTTCTTTTAAGGGGACCGCTAAACTATCTCCTAGCCAAGCGGGACTTTCAGGTATACCCCATAAAGGTGTCCTATTACAAAAGTACCCCAACTTTATAGATTTTGTTAATTCTGACCATATTTTGGCCATCCCTTGCAAGACCTTCAGTTTAATTTATTTTATTTATTTCAGGTTTCCAAATTTAAATAAGAAGCCAGACTGACTGACTCCTTCCCCTTTAAGCATAGCTGAGAACATGGTCCCAACCCCATAGTCTGTAGGCATTTTTAACAACATTCGAGTGTGTGATAGCTGAAACGCCCATGCATATAATTTTAGGTCTGGGGCAGCCAACCCCCTTTCTCCCTGCGCCTTCTAAGTTTCTTCCAAGCAATTCTTGGAAGGTGCCTGTCCCAAATAAAAGATGTAATTTCTGACTGTAATTTAGCTAACAAAGATTGGTCAAAGTATAGTGAGATGGTATTAAATAAAAAGGAAACTTTGGGTAAAATCGACATTTTGATCAAGTTTACTCTCCCAATTAATGAAAGCGGAAGATGGGCCCATGCTTGCAAAAGCTTACAACAGTCTTTTGCTCTGTTGCTTATTGTAATAAACATTTTTAAAACATTTGGATTACTCGCCTTTTTTTATATTTGTTACTTTTCACTGGCTTTCTTTCATTATGTTTTTTTTCACAAAATTATAATGTAATTAGTTCTACCTGTTAATGATTTCTTTCTTCAACTCCAATCACAGGCAATCCAACCATCCTCAGGTGTGCTTCTCAAAGCATAATACAAAATCAATTCTAAAAAAGGTTTCGGCTTTTTAAGAAAATGAATAAACGCATTTCCCTGCTGAAAAATGAATCCATGATGATTTCCTGCTTTCAATCTTCTTTCTTCTTGTATGCTTTATCGTTGTAGCTACCTGAAAAAAAGTATGTATTATTAAAACAATTCTCCTATAAAATAGGAGTATAAAAAAGTTTAAAGGTGCAACTCTCTTTCTTCTTTATTTTCTCCTTCCGATGATAAACCAATTAAAAACACATAATAAATAATAAGATCGCAAAGTGCTTTTTTTTTAAGTTAGTTAGAAAAATTCAAAACCCTTTTGTTCATTTTGGAAACAAATCTCAACTGGCCTAATGTGAGTATACAAAAGCATCTGGTTTGGAGATTTAAACCGGGCTAAAACTCAAAATATATGCTATATATTTTTAAGTAAGATAACTGAACCTCCCTCTCTCGCTCACCTTACAATGAATCTTCTAACATATATGTATTTTCAAGTAAATTAGATTGTCCCACCTGGTCGCAGCGTATCCTTGCTCTTGACCTTATCCACAGCATTCCATTGATTGTAATAAGAAACACGTTAAGTAAGAACAGGGTTAACCCAAAGAAGTCGCTGGGACCTGGGTAGCTAACGTTAAGAGTAAGGGGTCCCAGTGAAAGAAAGAACATGTAATTACATAAATTATTAGAATAATGCTAATCAACAAAGAAAATACCTCTATAATGTTTTAATCACATTATAGGAAAAGAGCGATATTACACATTCACAAAGCGTATACAATTGTAGTGGTATAGGTGCCCCTGGGGTTGGAGGGGAAGTGATATAGTGAAGGTAGGGTGGGGGGAGGGTTTAGTGACAATAAAAGCGCGAAATTGATCAGATAGTAATAATAAAATTCCAATGTTCAGTAGTGGACAAAATAAACGGTTAATCAATGTCACAGTTTCCGAAAACATGCCCCAATGTCCATTTTATGCAAGAATAGTGGGTTGAGCGGGGCTGATGGAGGGTAGGGATGTATGTCGACGTTTCGACCCTTGGAAAGCAGGATTAGTCGAATTCCTTGCACATGGGTCTTCTTCAGGACGGGCGGTATAGTAGGGGCAGCCAACCTGCGTACATCCGATTAGGAATGGAGTTATTCCAGAAAAAGGTCCATGACATTGGTTCAAAACTAATAAGGTAAAGTCCGGATTCCCTGTTGGGTCCTAGTGCTGGACGGAGAGCCACTCGAACAATCGAATGGCTTGAAAGTCCGCTGGTGTATTATGTAATTTGAGGAGGGTTGCTGAATAAATCAGGCGCGGTTTCGGTCGTCTCAAAGCTCGGCGTCTAACTCGGGTTCCTCGCGGGACCTTTTTCTGGAATAACTCCATTCCTAATCGGATGTACGCAGGTTGGCTGCCCCTACTATACCGCCCGTCCTGAAGAAGACCCATGTGCAAGGAATTCGACTAATCCTGCTTTCCAAGGGTCGAAACGTCGACATGCATCCCTACCCTCCATCAGCCCCGCTCAACCCACTATTCTTGCATAAAATGGACATTGGGGCATGTTTTCTGAAACTGTGACATTGATTAACCGTTTATTTTGTCCACTACTGAACATTGGAATTTTATTATTACTATCTGATCAATTTTGTGCTTTTATTGTCACTAAACCCTCCCCCCACCCTGCCTTCACTATATCACTTCCCCTCCAACCCCAGGGGCACCTATACCACTACAATTGTATACGCTTTGTGAATGTGTAATATCGCTCTTTTCCTATAATGTGATTAAAACATTATAGAGGTATTTTCTTTGCTGATTAGCATTATTCTAATAATTTATGTAATTACATGTTCTTTCTTTCACTGGGACCCCTTACTCTTAATGTAATAAGAAACAGACAGCTGCATACATGAATCTGCAAGTACAACTAGAAAGGACAATTTTTTATATAGAAGTCAAGGGGAAATCATGGTTATTAATGGTAAAGAAAAATGTTGATTGTTTTAGAGAAAAACTGGTTATAAAGGATTGAAAACAGATATATTTTAAAATATATCTATTAAGAATTTTTGAATAATTGTAATTTGTTTAACAAAATATTTTCATATTTTGAATTTGTGTTGTGTTTTTAATTAATGAAACGTTATTATAAATGTTAGAATTATTGAAATGCATTTCTAATTAATGTTTATATTTCTGTTTATCACCTCATACTTACCTTTAACAAATACACGTTTTAGTTTTTCATATTTTTTCATATTATTTTTCATTATTTGTCAATATTAATACTTAGGTATTTTGTTTATCACCTGGATATTATTACACTTCCCCACCTATACCCCCTATAACCATAACAATCCTAACATGATTTGACCTTTTTTCAAATCATACACATTTTATAAATATGCATCGTACATATTTATGTATTAATACTTACAAATTAATATTAATACCTGGGCATGCATATACTTACCCATACATAATCTCTATATCCTTTACCTCCCACTGCTATGAATGTCGTTTTGTGAGTTATTACATTTAAATAAATGTTATTTAATTTGACATAATAATATTCAAGTATTCCAATTAAAACCTAAGTATTAATACATGTTCCCACCCATAATCTCTACATGCCTTACATCACACCCCTAGAAAATTATTTGCATATTGTTTAAAACATTAACTGTAATATTTAAATATTCATTTTTCAAAAAAGTAATACTTCTGCATGTTAATTAATACCTATGTATTAATACATTTCCCTCACATAAGCCCATAACCCCATATATTCCTAACACACTGTTCCAAAAAAATAATTTCCATATTTTCTAAAAAATATCACTATATTTTCAAAATATATAAATTATTTATAAATTTTCATCTTCATTTAACTTTACTTCTGTTGTAAAAAGCCATAAAAGTAAACACAGCAGCATAAGTTTAAAAAGCATGGCAGAAAAAACCATTTCAAATCAACAATCAGCATTAAACGAGAATTACATTTTCAACTAACAAAAACCTTGGTGGGGCCTACCAGAAAAAAACTATTATCCAGCAGCTGTTCATATACAAAAGCATAAAAGTCACTTAAAATCCCTTAAAAGTGGCCCTATGTCAAATTAAACCTAAAGTGCATGATGCGTTAGTGTATTGATACTTCTTTTTCTGAAATGCCATATAGAATTTAGGTAGCTGGCAACTGAGTAAACAACACAGCTCCTAGCATCTGCCCTACATATTCTCAGCAAAAAGAACAATAGATGGACAGAATGCAGAACAATGTCATACATTCACCCCATTACAGAGATCTGGGCCTAAATCCATCGTTTTTTTGCTCACCATGCCATTCCTTTTTGGACTCAGCAATTGGCAAATCAGTCTTGACCCTGCGCACAGTGGGAACAGTCCAGCCCAAACTGCCAGGCCTGGTCCTCCCTGGACTGGAAACAAGCATCATAGGACCGGTTTCGGGCTTCCAGCCCTCATCAGCCAGGATAGCTTGACTCCAGTGTCATGGAGAGCACAGGACCCACATCCTGCAAAAACAACAATTCAGGGACAGAATGCAGAACAATGTCATACATTCACCCCAGTACAGAGATCTGGGCCTAAATCCATCGTTTTTTGTGCTCACCATGCCATTCCCGTTTGTAAATGTAAATGTATGTATTGCGACTTATATAGCGCACGTATCACCCGAAGGCATCAAGGCGCTTGCCTTGGGAACCCGTCCTGGCTTTTCCCTGTGAGATAACCTCTACTGGGCATCCCCAAGGTGAAAGCCAGGCATCCCGCAGCAGGTGGGCCGCCGTATTGGAGATTAAGCAGCTATTGCCCAGAGTTGGAGCGTGGGACCCCATGATTAGAATAGGCACCGAGGCGAGAATTATCGAGTCCGTGGACATTTTTGGGTTCAGGACCCTGCTGCGTCGGGAATTGAACCTTGGTCCCGGGCCAGACCTCTGCATCAGGGTCTGCCGGTCTAATCAGTGAGCCACACTTCTCCAGTTTGGACCCAGTCATATGCAAATCAGTCTTGACCCTGCACCCAATGGGAACAGTCCAGCATGAACTGCCAGGCCAGGTCCTCCCTGGACTGGACACAAGCATCTTAAGACCGGTTTCGAGGTTTCAGCTTTTCTCCTCATCAGCCAGGATAGCTTGACTCCAGTGGCATTGAGAGCACTGGACCCATGGGAACAGGGGTGGCAAAGTAAGCTAACGAACGATGATGGATTAAACCCAGATCTGTGACTGAGGGTGAGTGTCTGAAAAGTTTCAGCGCTCCGTCCATCATCTCCTTGTGTTTGCTACATATTCTCAGGGCACAGTGCATATGACCATGCCTGAGAAGGTGGCACAGAGGCATGATCTAGTGGGCATGCTGTTTGGTGTATTCACCACAGAAGAATGGTAGGTGCTCATTGTTCTCCACTAACCGTTATCCCATAGGGCAAAAACTGGAGGTGTTTACCTTGCTTGCCCCTCCAAGAAGAGGTTGGTTGGTAAAATCACCAGTCTAAGTTTAATATAAAGAGACCTAGACAAAGGCCTATTTACATACTCCATAACACTTTTGAAATAAGAGCCACATTTAAAATATAGGTACTGGTCCTTTAGACTGCGTGAGGGAACAGCAGACATTTTTTTAACCAAGGACAATATTCCAATAGTGATCTCTAATAAGACTGTAGGAGCTGCTGGTCATTGCTTTTGGTTGGAGCCAGCATCTAGACAATCCAAGCTTAACCAGCCATAGCTTTATGTGGGCTATCCACTGGATCCCAAGGGCCAAGTAGTGAGCTCAAATTTCCATAAGGCACTCTCTATATGGTGCAAGTTGCTCAGATGACCATAACCTAGCCCAAAATAAAATGGGCTTAAGATGGGCTGAGTCTGAAAATTGCTTAACATTTAGGTCAAACCTTATAGGAAGCAGTGGTGTACCTTATGGTAGCTTCAATAGACATCTTAAGAAGGAATTGTCACCTTTATCTAACATGTCAAGATGGCAATATCCCCAAAAATCTAGACCATATAGAGCAGCACTGCATGCTTGGGCCCTATATATCTCCAGTGCCTTTGAAATAGGATAAGAAGAAGCATTATTTGCAAGTGTGACGATAGACCCAGCTTTGTGGTTAAGCGACAGAGAACTTTTCCCTATCTGAGCTTCCCAACAGGTTTAGTCAGACAACCTCACACCTAGCTAGTCAAATTCTGTCACACTATCCAAGTTGGCTCCATCTAGTGCCACATTCTCTTTTGCTTTCCTGTTATGTGTGACTATCATGTATTTTGTTTTAGACTTGTTTATTTCTAAGCCGTGGTCTTTAGAAAATTTGTTGAACTTCCCCAAAAAAGCATTGAGACCCACAACAGTTTTGGATAAGAGAAGTGTGTCATCTGTGAATAGGTGGTGAAGACCTGGTATTTTGTAGCCAGAAATTTTGGGAGAATCATTCAGGCAGTTCATTAGGTAGGGTATACTTTCATTAATGAATAACAGAAATAATATAGGAGCAAGAACAGACCCTTGACGGACACCAAGTCAAATTGGAAGTTTCTCTGTGGTTTCCCCCCTGACTCTGGCAAAGTTATCAGTGTACAGATTTTAAATCTGTATCACTAGACCTTCTAGAACCCTGATTTTTGTGAGGAGATCCCAAAGTTTGACCCTTGGGATGAGGTTGATTGCAGCGCAAAGATTAATAAAGGGAACAAAGAACACCCCCGTCTCATGCCGACAACTTTCCATTTTAAAGTCAAAACTGAAAACTCTGGTCCATAGTGCATGTTCTGGGAATTAAGCCAGCTTGCAGGTGAAATAGGGCATTGCTGGAACTGATCCAATTCCAAAGACTTAGAAGAAGTTAAAAAAGGAAGGAAAGGATGTTTGGAATGGCGCACCATTTATGTTTCTTGTCCAACATTATAAAGATAATGAGTCAGGCAATATGTTCATTTTTGTCATCAGCTTTTTAAAATCAATTCAAGTTAATAGCATCATCCAGCCAACGCGTTTCGGTCAGATTGTCGCTTGAACTTCGTCAGGGCTATTGAGATTAAACATTGAATAAGATATCCATTGGAGTCATGATCCTCTTAAAATAAAGGGCATGGCACCTGTATGTAAGTATAGTACATTAATCATCAACAGTGAAACACATGGGTGTAGAGGTTTCACGGCCACATAATAGGGCACCGGGTATGATAGCTTGTGAAAAACACCCAATAAGCCGGGCCGCACAATATCACATCAGCTGAGTCGGAAACAGCTTTTGTTCGACCCAGTGCCGTAACCAACTTAGTGTACTTTGATCATAAGAAATGCCAAAAATGGATCTGCAGAGCTGGTCAAAGCTGCTAGCTTAGTGAAAACCATAAACCGTGTGCCTATGTCTCACACTCCTTCGTGCATCACCTAGATAAGTACTGTGGGACATAAGACAATAACCAGATTTTGGTGGTCACCATGCACAACATGGAAACACTTCCCACACAGGATCAAATCAAGGGCAAACCTTTCCAACATCACACTCTACACAGTTTAACATGCTACCCGTAAGGGCAAGTGATTTAGCATCCCACATAGGTGTAGAAAGCGCAAAATAAATATTACAGTGCAACGCCACAATAATTTTTGCTATTGTTGTAGGATATAACATTGATCCGTCTCTTCACTTTCTGTAGTCTGTCCTATGTCTCCAGGTTTATGTTTTGTTAGCAACACATTTTTACCATTGTACCATTGCTTCAGCTCTGTCATCTAATTTCTGAAGCATGTTAATATGTGATGTATTCATATTTTGCCACTAAAGTATGACATTTGATGTTTTCATTAATGTCATGTATTACTAATGCTGTCTAGTTCTAAGTTCAGACAGGAAGTAAACGTACACTGTTGCACATTATATTATTTTTGTACCCTCTAGCACAGTATTTCACATTTTAGTGAGACAAATGGATGCAATTTATGTCAGCAGTTCAGTAAATTATGTGTCCATTTTCTGTCTCGGTACTCTTGTACTTTCCAAATATGTGGCCCATTTTGCACAACAGAGGAATCACTGATGTGGCATGTGCATCAGGGACTTCGGATTGGTGTCACTACAACGCATGCTTTTACATCGCATGCCTTTACAACGCGGTTTTTACCACGCAGTCCATTACAACGCATAATGCTTTTAGGCGCTGGATAGTGAATTATTTAATTTACTATTCCAACTCCAGTCCCCGTGGATAGCAGGGAAGGTGTTGGATAGTAAATTAAATATATTCCCTATCCTAGAGCGCCCCCCAGCGCAATGCGTTGTAATGGTATGCGTTGTAATGGTTGCGATGTAATGGTAGTGCGTTGTAAAAAATGCGTTGTAAGTGATGTTCCCCGGGACTTCAGCTGACTCTAAGAACTGCATGTGTGCTAAAACCATTTTACCAATGTTCCTTATCACCATGTGAGCCACATGGTGGTAAACAAGTAGAGGATCTTCATGGCATCTTCGACCACGCCCTTACATTTTCAAGCTTGAGTGATCCGCCGGGACTTTGAAAAGCAATGTGTTCACATTCACTGCCCAACTTAATTGGAATGCACTCTCCCAGCTGCTAGTTCATTTTAAAATGAGGTAGTTCGAATGACACTAAATAAGGCTTGCTTCTCCGAGAGAGCTAAGCATGCTGCTGTTGTTTGCCACCCTGGTATTCATTTCAGCACACATTCATTTACCTTCAGATACGAGTCTATAATTGTCATGACAGATGCGATTCGTGCACAGATTGTATTTTATGGGCAAGATGTACGTACCTTTCGAATAGCGGATTTTAAATAGCTACTTTTTGTCCAACTCGCCATTCAGTAATCCCTATTCTATGAAAGTTTTCTTTTTAAATTAGGGACTCCTAGTGTCAAATTGACCAGCCTCATGAATATTAATAATGAAGGTCTCAATGTGTGACCCTCCGAGAATTGTCAACATCACAGGGATTGTGGCCTGCTTAGTTCAGCAGATCCCCATTTCTGTAATTGCTTTTTAATAAAGAAAAAAAAGGACTGCAATACAAAAAAAAAAAATGTTTTCTTTTTGCTTGTGTAAGAAGGTGTAGTAGTCCTGTGTACCACTGCCTCCTCTTAAACAAAGTTTTTCATTTACATTCACAAAGGAGTCCCAAGGAGACAGCTTCTAATTTGTGAATGGGTTACCGCTACATGCTAGTAGACAGTATTAATGTTTTGCGACATGAATTTGGTTGCAAAACATGAATACATAACATTCTGATTCATTATGTGGAGGTAACGTCCCTTTCAAGTACCTAATAGGTATTTGGTTTCAATTCCAAATTGCAATTTGATAATGTGTTACCCAATTGCAGTTTGGGTTTTAAGCATACCAAAAACCTTTTTTTTGCAGTCGCAAATCAGCATGCTGGAGGGGATATGGAGACGCTCCAAAAGTGAGAGAGATAAAATGGCCTATAAAAAGTTTAGCAGGTCATCACCATAACATTAAAGCGGCCAGATGCATTTTTATTCAAACCCAAATAGAACAGGCTGGGAATTCGGTAAAATCATTATTTGAGATTGTGAAAGGTTTCGCCTCCCCCCAGGCCTGTAAACAACAACCAGTGGAAACACAGGAGCTGTGTCAAGCGTTAGCATCCTACTTCCAGGATAAAATCTCCCAGATATATGAGAATTTCCCCAAAAATAAAATCTCTTGCGGCTCCGAATCCGGCATCCATGAGGTTGCGTTAGGAATTGGTCTCAACCAGTTTAAGCCTTTCACGAAGCAGGATATCATTAGGCATCTGCACACGTCAAAGTCAGGGTCCCCGAGTGACGTATGCCCGCCTCATGTCCTGGCCTCAATCGCATCCAGCTGTGTGCCAGCCATTTAGGAGATCATTAACTCCTCTATGGCCAGCAGCTGTATTCCCATGACATGGAAGGAAGCCCATGTGCACTCGATCCTTAAAAAGCCTTCAGCGGACCCCGCGGTCCTGAGTAACTACAGGCCTATATCCTTACTTCCTCTGTTGGCTAAAATACTGGAGGCACACATTAACACCCAATTGAGCCAGTATTTGGAGTCCAATAATATTCTGGGCATATCTCAGTCCGGCTTCCGGCCGGGCTTTAGCACAGAAACTGCTATTTTAGCAGTCACAGATTCCATCAGGCGAACGCTGGACGGAGGGAGATAAGGGATGCTTATCCTACTGGACCTCCCCGCAGAATTCGATACTGTATCTCATCGACTGCTGGCAGAGAGGCTTCAGGACTGCGGCGTAGGGGACCTAGCACTGAAGTGGCTGGTCCACTTCCTGGCTAACAGGAAACAACAAGTTATGATGGGTCCATTTAGATCATCGAAGTATTTATTGGAGAGAGGGGTCCCACAGGGCTCGTGTCTAAGCTCGACTCTCTTCAATATATATGGCCCCTCTGGCCTGAATAGTGGGACAGAACGGGTTTGAGGTTGTCTCTTACGCAGACGACATTCAACTGATTTTCCCGATTGGGAAAAATCTGGTAGAGGAAAGAGCCCGATTCGCACAAGCAATGGTGGTCATTGCAAGTTGGATGGCTGAGTCAGTCCTGTCTTCAATTAAACCCAGGCAAGAAAGAGTTGATGTTTCTTGGGAAAAAACAGGAACTCGTGCTGGACGACTGGTGGCGGGTAGAACTGGGGGCTGCCCCTGTCCCCTCTGACTCAGTGAAAAGTCTGGGTAGCCAGCTCGATGACAACCTGTCCATGAAAAACAATGTTAGTAACATCATGACCTCGTGCTATTACAGCTTACGTATGCTGAGGAAAATTATCCCCTATCTCCCTCTGAGCCATCGCAGAACGGTAGTCCAAGCCCTAGTAATTAGTAGGATGAATTATGGGAATGCTTTGCTGGCCGAAGTAGGAACCACGCAGCTTGCGAAGCTCCAAGTGATTCAAAATACTGCAGCCCGGATGGTCCAAAATCGTCCTCCTGGTACCCCATCCCTCCCTCTATTGAAGGAATTGCATTGGTTGCCAGTAAGGAAGAGAGCTTTTTTTAAGACTTGCTGTCTGGTCTTCAAAGCCATGAGGGAAACAGGCCCAAAATACCTACAAGCTAAAATATGCAAACTGACATCAGCATGTAATCTAAGATCGAATGGTAAAGCCCTCTTAGCGATTCCACGCATTTACCGGAATCGTCTGGGTGGCAAAGCCTTTTCATATGTAGGCCCCAAATATTGGAATTCCCTCCCGGAGGGGCTGCGAAAGTCTCCCTCATATTTGATTTTCAGGAAACATCTGAAAGCCTTTTTATACTGATGATCCACTCTGGGTTTCTGTCACTGCTCTTGGAAATTTGGATTAGGTAGTGCGGAGATGCCCCTGGGTGATTCATGCGCTTTAGAAAACATCATTAACATAACATAACATAACATGCTGGCCAATGCAAAAGAGTCAGTACATCAGCCCTAACTGTGCATAGTGCTTGGACAACTAGAGAAAACATTTGGCTCCATCCAAAATGGCTGTGTGCAATTTCTCACTGCTCCTCACAACTGGGCTTTTGCGTGTCAATGGGCTTTTGAGTGTCAAAATAACGTATGCATATCATTCCAAATGAAAAAGTACATACAAAAAGTATTTCGAGGTAGGCAAGAGTTTGCCTGGCCACCAAATAGAGATCTCTACATCCCGGTTTCAAATATTTTATCCCAAGGATCTGCTGAAGGTATTGAATAAAGAACACACACTAGAACATCACATAGCCCAGGCTTTGTCAATTTATATAAAATGCTAATTTTACATCACACTTGCTAGCTCTGCACAATGGTGTTATATTTCATTTCAGTAGCCTGATAAGATGTACTCTGACAGTTAGGCTACTCAAAATTGGGTTAGCACCCAGAGGAGGTGTAGTAATATTCATGATAGAGACACAGGAAGATTTCAAAACAGAGGTATTCTACTCATGGAGTACATTCCCAGCAGCGAATGCTGTAACAAAATCTTTTTTTTATTATAAACATGAAGAAGTTGTAGGGGTCTACAATCTGTTTGAGGAGATTGAGATTTGGCTTTCTTACCAGGAACATATTTTATGGCGCCCTATCCCATACAAGAACAAGAGCGAGGCTTGGTCCTTTAGGAAGATCAGGAGCAACTTGGCCGATATTAGTGACCTATGCACCACATCCAGATATTGAGACAATGCCAGGTGATGAACTGCTTGTTTAACACAAAGAGTTGAGAAAACTCTACAGAAACATGGCACACTTCGTCTTAAGGACGCTCACGGTCCAAACAACAGTAATTACACCTACTGCAGCTCCTACACAGAGCACAGGTACCAAAATTACTCCACAAACATTACGTGCGGTAATGGGCAAAGTGCCCACAAAACATGAACAAATTCCTTTTTGGGTAGCTCAGAAAATAACCCAGTTCAAAGCAGTATTTGCAAATACAACACCATTTGAAAAACACAGAATGTGAACAATCTGCTTGCCATTGGGGATTTCACGACTGTTAGCGGATTGTACCTCTTGGGGTACAGGATCTGCTGCCATATATACCAGAACTCATGGTATTCCTTCATTAGCAGTAATACCAGATGTATTAAGAAAAATACAAAATGAGTATGGATCAGAACCAGCCCTAAACTTAGGGATGAAGTTATTAAATAACTACGACCAGGTAGCAGCCATACTATTAGCTAATATTAAAGGGGAAGCAGCATCAGTGTCAATCCACCAACTCCTACAGGAGTTCTCTCCATTACAACAGGTAAATGAACAACCCAAAATATGTAAAACTGCATATGCAGAATTGGGCAGGGATAGTTTGGGGAGAAGAACTTTAAAACCTCAACTACAGGGCAGTCCTAAAAAGGACGCTGCTAAGCAGATACCTACTTCTTCTAAAAAGAAGTGGGATAATAAATAAGAAAATTCTAAAGACAAGAGACCTCAGTCCCAAGGTAGGGCTCCTCCACAGGAGCCCTCTGAAAAGAGGTGCAACCTTAGGAATCGGAATAATATTGATACAGATACGCGTTCTCTCATGTTCCTTTCAGGGCTCAAAGAAAAGCTCACAAAGAGAAGGTCAGAAAATAGAGAGGAGCACACACAGTCCAGAGACAAGCAGTGCATTCAACTTTAATTTACTTCTAAAAAAGAAGAGAAGCAAAATCCAAAACCTCAATTTAAGAAAAAGAAAGTTCCTGGTATGAAAATCAGACATACCCAGAATTCTGAGGACACAACTTGTAAATGGGGTATGGGCTCTGACAATGCTAGACAGTGTGGCAGAAGTAACAATAGCTCATCTGTACCTAAAGGAATTTCTGGTTACAGCGGAGTTGAATGATTACATCACGGTGGAAACACCAGGCACCAGGGTGAGCGTCCCACATAAGTTATATGAAATAATACTCCCGATGGAGGGGGACAATCCAAGGAAAGTAAAAGGTCTTTTTGGAAGAACTTATCAACTGGTTATGACATCCTGTTAGTAGAACAAGATTGGCAGCCAGCATTCGCAATGGAGTGCCCCAGGGGAGAAAGTATAATTTTTCCTGCATTTTCCAACCACATTCCCATTCACCTTAAACATACATATGCACAGGAGTGGGCAATAGCCCAAGCTCCGGCATTGTATAAAATTCTCGCAGGGTGAGATGAGAACTCAACCTACCACGTGATCCCATTAAAAGTTTCACCTAATGCTCAGAGGCAATATCTAATAAAGGAAGAAGCTAAAAAACAGGTCAGGGAGATCTTAGATCAACTTGAATACCAAGGGGACATTGAAAAATGTACCTCTCCAATGAACAATCCTTTGTTTCCTGTCGCTAAATCCAACAATACATACCATCTAGTTTTAGATTACCGACATTTAAACTCAAGCATAAAAACATTTGCTCTCCAAAATGCACATAGTGCTGTATTAATGAATAACATTGTATGCAAAAAATACAAAACCACACTTGGGGGCAGATTTATGAGGCCGTTGCGCCTCTTTGCGACGCAATTGCATCACTTTTTTGGACGCAACTGCGGCGTAAACAATGCGCCCTATTTACAACGTGACGCATCTAGGAGATGCGTCATGTTGTAAATTACTGCGCCATAAGGAGGCGTTCCTGCGCAGGGGGGGGGGCGTTCCTGCGCAGGAACGCCTCCTGAAAATGGCTGAGTGAAATCTATGAGATTTCACTCAGTCACTTTCTGGCCAATGCTGCGTCAAAACCCTGCGCCTGCTTGAAGCAGGCATAGGTCTTGATGCAGCATTAGTTGAATGGGGCACCCCCGAGCCTTGCTGGAGCTGCGTCGCGCTTGCGACGCAACTCCAGCAATGCGCCACATTTCCGGCACAGATGCGTCTCGCATCTGTGCCGTTTTTGCACCATGGTGCGCCGCATTATAAATGCGGCGCACCATGGGTGGCGTAGCTGTGGCGCACTGTGGCGCATGTTAACTGGCGCATCCCTCGGGATGCGCCAGTTAACATAAATCTGCCCCTTTGTACCTCAAATGGATTTAGCGGCTGAAAGCAGGTATCTGACCGCATTCAGCGTGTTAGGGTCCCAACGACAATTTTATCGACTAGCACAAGGGTATAAGGATAGCCCCCGTGTATTTCCAGCAAGAGTAACAGAGTTATTTAAAAAATTTGATGAAGAAGCGTTGTGCTATGTGGATGATATTTATCTTACAGACGACGACTTAGGGAGGCACTTGACCAGGTTAAGCACCATTATTTTGGGATTTGCCGGAGAGGGCTACAAATTCAACTTTAAAAAATCAAAAATAGCCCACCGCAATCTCCTATTTTTGAGATATTCGCTGTCAAGTGAAGGCAAAAGTCTGTCAGCTAACTTTTTAGAAAAGTGTGCACTGCTCCAGCCTCCAATATCATTAAAAAAATAGCAATCAGTACTAGGATTCCTAAATGTCGGCAGAACATACATTTTAGATTACGCAAAAAGGGTGAAACCTTTCTATGACTTAATAAAACCTGTCTTTTCAGCCAGAGATTGGACACAAGAACATACTAATATTCTTTGTTTACTCCAGGAAGACATGATTGCTTAAAAACACGTGTAAACGTACGCCACTTAGTGATCCGAATAATTGCAGGTCAATGTGGGTACACTTATTTGACCTTTAATGAAGGAGAAACTTTACCAATCAATTACATATCACATCTGTGCAGAAACACGTTTCACTTCAACAGAAAAAAAACTGCCAGCTGTTCAGACTGATGTAGCAAAAGAAAGAGCACTGGCTCAGAGAAAAAGCATTATTGTCATAACTCCAGTGCCAGCTTTAGAAGCAGTTCCAAAGGCCAGTATCCCAAGTGCAAAAGCATTACATCCACAATGGATATAATAGACTAATTCTCTTACTGCAACAGATGTTGAATACAGATTTGATTCAAATTTAAAAACACAAGCATTCCTGCAATATGAATAAGAATATCCTCTACCTAATGAAATGTTGCCTCTAGAACGATATGAATATGTTATTTATACTGACAGATCTGCGCAACCGGCCATAGGAAGTAAGCAGCAATATTTTTGGGCGTGTGTTATCGTTAAAGGTCGCATGCGTAATGGCAAGTTCCATCCTAGTTGCACAAAAACGCAATCTCAAGGAGACTGCACGGCTCAGTTTCCATTTAGGGTGTACAGTCATACAATGAGTACTTACAGCATTGGGAGCAAAACGGGTTTGAAGATGCAAAAGGTGGCATTAAGCACAAAATGCTATGGGAACAAGTAGCAGAATTGAAAGCCAAGCTACCCAGGACTCACGTGATCCATACACTGAGTCATCAATGTGATGGTGTTCATGTCGAAGGGAATTCATTGGCTGATGAAGCTGCAAAGGGGGATGTTCGCACGGCTTCCGTAGCTGCGCTGACGTGTTCAAAATAGACGGAGATGTTATGGTAGCTGTCATCATATCACGCAAAGGCAGCACAGCAGTACCTAAAAGATTTCCATTCAAATACTCCTACAAGTTAGATGCACAAAACATTCCATAAAATCAGATTCCTGGAGTGGGGGTAGAGTAATACCAAATATGGATCGTAGTCAAGGTTTAATACTAGCACACCAGGGTCTAGGCTCTGCGCACACAGGCCTTACAACGATTATTTCTTTACTGAAACAGCGCTATTGGTGGCCAGGGTTTACTAAGCAAACTAGAGACTATGGAGGTCATTAGGATGGCGGGCGGACTTAGCCCGCCCGCCATCCTATCGGTGATTGGGACCGCCCGCCATAAGGGCAGGGGTCCCGTGGGGGGCATTAGGATGTGCCCGCAACAGTGGCAGGCGCATCCTGCATTTTTAGCCTTGTGACGGGAGGTGTTCTCAGCACCACCCGCCACAATGCTGAAACTGCACGTATGCATTTGCATACACAAAGCGGCAGGCACCGCGCGGTGCCTGCAGCTTTGTTTATGCAAATGCAGGGGGTACCACAGGTACCCCCATGTGTACCCCCCACCTCTCCTTCACTCTGGTGGCCCACAGGGAGCCCCCAAAGTGAAGACCGCATACCTGGAAAGGCATCTAAAGAGGCCCATGTTAATATGGATGGCGGTGCCTGATAGACACTGCCACCATATTAAACCTTTTTCGCACTGGTCGCAAGCCGACCGGGGCGGAAAAGCGGCGGACGGTCTTTCGTTTCGCCGCGGTCCCCCCGCCATCCTAATATGGCGGGGGGTCATTTAGGTGAGGATGGCGGGCGGATTGCCCCTGCCAGGCCGGCGGTGGCTACCGCCAGCTTGGCGGGGGCAATCCTCCCGCCATCCTAATGGGCCCCATATCCTTGAAATGCGACATCTGCCAGCAGATGAAAGGCTCCACCATTGCCAACCGGCTCAGACGCTTTTACTTAAATCTGACAAACCTCTTGCATGTGTGTACTTTGACCACTGCGGCCCCTCACAAATGGACGGGGCTTACAGATATATCATGGTTGTTGTGGATTCATGCTCAAGATTCCTATGGGTATGGCCTCAAAGTTCGGCTAACGCCCGAACTGTTATAAAAGATTAGCAAGTCTTTATTGGCACATACGCAGTTAGCATGTCAAATTCTGACCACGGTTCTGCGTTTATCTCTCGGGCTTACAAAGAGGTCATGGAAGGAATAGACTTGCATTGCGGTTCTCATCTCCGTACCATCCTGAGAGAAATTTGGTTGTGGAGAGAAAAAACTGGGACTTAAAGCAATCTTTAACAGCTTGGGTATTAGGCAAGGGTGGTAGCTGAGTCACACACCTTTATGGGGTACGGCGGGCATTAAACAACCAGCCAAGAAGCTCTCCATGGGGTTTCACTCCATACGAGGTCCTCTTTGGGACACAAATATGGGTACCTGATCTTGATAGTGAAGGTGCAGTGGCAGATGAAAAACCATTTGATTTCCATGATCGTTTGGCTGTTTTACAGGATCTAAATGAATCCAGGACAAAACAAAGCAATGTCCAACTAAAGCAGACCACCACTGAGTAAGTCAACGTAGTCACGGCAAGACCTGTCTGGATCCCAAAAGTCAGAGATCTGGTTAGAGAGAAAATTGCGGACAAAAAGGAATTTGGACCCTCCTACAGAAAACCTGTACCAGTCCTTGCAGTACAAGGAATAAGAACTGTGCTGCTCACGCCTCTTGCCATAAAAAAGGAGAAAAGATGTGTCTCAATTGACTTAATCAAACCACAATATGTGGCTGATACTAAACAGTAGGCCTAGTGTACTCCGATGTAGCAGACGTCCTCCTCTAACTACAATCCAAGAAGTTCAAACAGAAAGACTCATCATGTTTGAAGAGCCACCTGTAAGGAATGAAGGACTAAGCAACAATGCTATGGAACTTGTTCCAACTGAACTAGACATTCAGTTTCAAAATAAAAATCTGAATAATTCACAAGTTGCAATAAGCCCGAATACAGACATCTACATCAACATGCCTCGTCGAGAGGAAAATACCATTTCAATTAATCCCGATGCAATTCCTACAATTGATCGAACAGCTTCTGGCTATTTCATTAACTTAGATATATTTTCTCTGGATCCAAGTGAGCCGGAAATGGCACCAGCCAAAACACCATTCAAACAAGAATTAAAGAACTTTCTTCTCTTTCTTCAAAAGACATACCTGGTATCACCTTGGATTGAACTCTGGGTAATTTCTGGGGTATTGTTTTTTCTTTTCTGGCTAGGCTTAGTATTGACTTTTAGTATGCTTATCAATGGACATTATCTACAACAAGGTTCCACAGCCCAAAAGGTTAGCATCCTGTTGAAGCCACATCCATCATCACATCGTGAACAAAGAGACTTGTTATTGGTGAACATTACAGCTGTTCCTATACCGATGGAATAGTATGTGACAAGGTTGATTTTAACATTTTGGGCCCAACAGAACTTAAAAAAATTGATCATGTATTTAAAATCTCATTAAGTGATTTAATTACCTCCAGTACATTTTCTGACAATTGGGACACTGAAACAGTTAATATCATGTTATCTGATTTAGAGAAAACTGCTGCATTTTCTAATAATGAAATGTTAGAGGGTTCTTCAGACTAATACAAATTGTACTGTTACCAACATTATCTTCATCATTTCCTACACAAATCCATATTGGCTAGGAATGTTTTTGAGTACCATCAGCACTGAAAATTATGTTGACAAACACTAAAGAGATTTTCTCTGCTTCCTTTTTGGCCCAATTGTCTGAACAGGGTTTCAACCTACGGAAAGACAAAATTGACTCAATATCAATTTGGGGTTCAAGGGACTGGCAAGTCCAGGGTACAGAGGCACTATTTAGAGCATGCCTCATTCCCCAGCAGAGTATTTCTTTAAATGATACCGTACAACATACAGCCTGTCTTGGAATAGCCAAGAAAAAGGATCTGAACACTACAACGCTTCCTACACCAACACAGGGGTGGCAGAATTCTTCTACAAAAACAGTTGCTGACGTACTAAAGTACAACAGATCAGACCCAAATTGGAAGGAGTGGGTGGTTTGGCCCATAGACCCAAACACATGCCATGAACGGTTCCTGCACATCACCAAAGGACTCAGTATGCATAGGCCAGACCCACAATATATACAGAGAGAACATCCAGGGGTAGTGACATCCTATAGTGTTGGAAAGCTGTGCCTAGAATGGCTAGAAACCTCAACACTTGCAGAAGTGAAACAACACTTATCTATACTCTCACTGGACATGGATCTTAGGGACTTTTTACTATGACCTAGGAAATGACGTAAAAAACGTTTCATATATGCAGGCATTTATGCTGCCTATAATGAAATCTGGAAGATTTCCCAACAAGTAGCCGCAGAGAGAATACGGGAAATAGACTGTATAAACGTAGAAAGAGAGTTCGCTGTGGTGGATAATGGGTTAACAACTTTGACCTCCAGAGTATATTCATTGGGCAACATTGTATCTTCTGCTATTGACATACTAGAACAGGATTTAGCCATATTACAACACGGCCAATCACAGTTACGTTCTATTATGTTATTGAGCTGGACGCTACAATATTTGCGTACAGGCTTGGTGCCTTGGCATTTTTTTAAAAGTACGTCTCTGTTTTCAGAACACAATCTAACTGATACACAGATAGAAATGGCACTAAGGGGAGCAAAATATAAAATGCTGCAAATTGAAACACTGGACAGGCTACCATTCACAGTGGCCAAATTACCATCCATTGAGTGGCTAATCACTCGCCCGGTCACTACCTTTCAGTTTCACTATTGCCTTGAGCAAAGGCAGGCAGGCAAATATGAGAAGTTGGGTAAAGAATACATTAGGAAATCCTGGGATTTACCATATAGTTGTTGATGCTGGAGTGGGGATCGAGAAGTGTTTCTTAGTGGTACCAACTGCAAGAGAACTTTAAGCAGTTCTCTCATATGCCGAGATATTGTTTTGCACAGGCCTGTAATGGTTCAGTTTCGAATCTGTCTTGCCATATGAAAGGAACTCCAGCTGCCATGATCATGCCAGCGTTTGAGTTACTTTTGAATGGAAGTTACATGATGCTGAACGTTCAAGGTTGTTTTGGGATGTTCCCGGGCATTGCCTATCTGGTCACAGTGAACACCAAGGTTATTTGCTGTATGCAAGTATTGTTTCCTCTGACAAATACAGTCAGGCAGGCGCCAGTATGGCCTTCACTGAATGTTTCTTTTATACAGTTTGATGCTTTGAGCAGAATGAAAGCCATGCTTTTACAGAAAACCGTGCTGTTAACCTCCGCTTGAGAAACCTTTGAACTTCAAGTTGCAAGGACCTCAACAGAGATACAGGCTTACTAACTGCCCCCGACATTTCGTAGAAATGATGGGTCGCATCGTTAATATGTCAGATACGAGTGGCATTGTACACCTATTTAAGACCATAAGGTCAGGATTCCATAACACCTTCCAGACCATCCTCTGAGTTATTTCTAATTGTATACACTCCGTATTTGGAAGCATTTTCGGGGGTCTACCTCGGATCCTGCTTGCTGTTGCTGGAATCCTAATTGTCGTTTACCTGCTACGCAATGGAGGGACCATCCACCAGCGAGATTGCAAAAGCTCTCCTAGAAAGATATTACTGTGACCGTATGGTATAACATCTGGGTGCACCTCGCCTTCGAGAACTAAGTGTTTCTTGGTTCCTGTCATTCAGACCAGTCTTCGAAGACTGTATCGTACCTATTTTCCGATGCCTGTTTTGCGGAGGAGAATGAGAGTTGGACATCTGTCTGGCACCTCTAACACAGACGCCAGCAGACGTAGATTCCAGGCTGGAACCACTGCGGTCCCATGCTCATTTTTGTCCTCAGCTTATTCCCATTTTAACACATGCATTCCTCGAGGATCTGCAGGTGGCCTTAACGAAGTTGAATTTCAGCTCCACCCTTGGCCTGAGGTATTGACTACAGTACCGGTTGCCTCTCCAACAGCTGTTGGCAGCGCTGAGATTCACCTATGCACTCTTGATGTGCTATGCGAAGTACTACAATGTTTGTCCCCCAAGGCAGGCAGCAGGCAGCGACAATGTTATGTCTCCCATCCAGGACATATAATCTGAATCTGGCTCACCGTGTGCTGGGAACAAATTCTGTTTTTCTTTCCCCTTTTTCTCAAAATAACTTTTTTCAAATTAACACTTTCAATAACAAAGCATGGCCTTCTAAGTACACTTGCAGTAGTTCAACTTGTGTGATCAAACTCATTTAGAACTGTGATTTGCGAAACTTTGCTACAATGTCAAACTTAACAATGACCATGTTTTTAAATGATATTTTAAAAATGTTTTTAGAAATATTTCAAATGAATGCTTAATAATTTTATGCACTGACACCTTTATAAATGTGTATCTCAAAAGGTGTATTATTATTGTTAAGTATTAGGTGGAGTGGGTGTTATATTTCATATCAGTACCCTGATATAGGTCTAGGGAACATTGTACACTTTCCCTACATAATCTCCCTGTCATTTCTGATGAACGAGCCTTATAAGGACATAACTCCCAATAAGGACAGAATGCCTTATAAGGTATGCAGACTTTTATGGACTAAACCTTTCACCTAGTTCCATTCAGAGGGTGGGGTTTTCCCAATCGATATTGATAAGACGTCATCCTTAGCACATATGAATAATTTATGAGTACACTCTCCAGGAGGTATACTTCACCTTTCCCATCAACGCACAAGGTTTAATCCCCAATGTCATCCTCATACTGAACGATGGGTAACACACGCACATAGACTGTATAAATACAGCACCTCTTGCTATCAGTAGTCAGGAGGGAACTGAGACTTCAAGGCCGAAACACTGACCAGAGATGCTGCGGCTACAACATGCAATCGCTCCAGCTGACACAGTGGTCTGACTTTCCCTTGCGGGGTGTCCAACTCCACTTCAGCACACTCTTGAAGGACTGGGTTTTTCTAAGACCCAGGGGTGCCAGGGATAACACCTGAAAGCTTCGTGGGTAACCTGTTCCGGCGTACAAATGACAGAGACACGGGACACTTCCTTCGGCGTCAAAGATTCAAGGTTTATTTACTGCAGGGAACACAGAAGTCACGAGAAGTACATAGCATGTAAGTTCACGGAGTCTGATTCGAATTGTATCTGTGGATCGCTCTTTTTATACAGTTTTTTGTCATAGGATAACATGACAGACAAAAGATTACAACCCGGTTCCCACAGTAAATGTCATAGGGGGTCGCTCTCATGTATTCAGGGCCCGGAACATGATTACAGTAGCATTTGGCAGTTCCCAACTGTAAAAGTACATCTTCCCACCATTAGTGCATTCCGTTCGGCTGTAAACGAATCAAGGAAGAGACAGAAACAGGTGCAGAGGAAGACAAGGATAGCGAACAGATCGAAGAGAGTGTAAAAGGGGTGGTATCAGGAAACACAATTGCAGGGATCAAAGGAGACGTGCCTAATGAATGCACAACTGAGACAATAGATCGGCACGGCAAGATGAGCCTCGAGCGGGGCCATCTGCCTTACAGTGTCATCCCCCTCATCATAAAGACACCTTCAAAAGGAACATGTGTCTTCCGCAAGAGTTTGGGAATCCCAGGGTCGCGAAGCGGACAGCGTCCGTTCGCTGGCTACTTGAGGGCAAGAAACAAAATGGATGCCATATCTAAAATGGAACCCGTGGGTTCAGATGAAGAAACCCACGAAACAAACGAACGGTTTAGGCTAGCACAGCGAAAACGCGTACACCCACTAAACTCGTCATTTGCGGTTCATAGATACCAGACTCGACCATATTCGGGCGAGTCGAAAAACACCACTTACAGTTGTCACGGAACCTCAGACGCTCCTTTTGCCCTCATGTAGGCAAGCACTAGTCGGAATCAGAATCGATTTCGATATTCATCAGACCATCTAGATGTTGCTGCAACATTATTCTATCCATCAGCGCTTCCTTGGTAACAGGCGGCCGTCTTATACACGTCGTAGCGCAGAGGCCACATAAGGCAGGACCACACTGCACACAAAGACAACACGTTTACAGAAATGCTACAACAACCCCAATGATCATCAGAATCTTCCAACCCCAGGTCGACATCAGGCCCCAAAACCACCCTAGTAGCGTCCAATCCCCTACGTCCACGTGTATGGACTCGGAGATTTTATGCAACTTCGAGATGGCTTGATAGACAGTTGGAGCGTTGTCAGGAATGAAAATACAACAGCTTGAATGGATCACCTTACATACTCCACCTCTATCTGCTAAGACGACGTCTAAAACCATACGATTTTGTAACGTCATAAGCCTGTCCACCTGAAGCTCTGCTGTGATATTGCCTAGGGCACTCGCAGTGATATTAGCGGTCGATTCCACCACTCGAGACAACTGTCTCAGGGTCCTACTATTGATCATAGGTCCCCAAAACGGCAAGAAACCCTTGAAGAAGTCTCCTGCCTCTTGACCGGCAGTGTCCTCTTTGCTAATCATGCCTCTCACAACTCTGGTCTTGTGATAATCGGAGGCAACGGTAAAAGTCGGTGGCAGCAAATTTGCAATATAACAGGTGCCCGAGAAGTCAAGGGGCAACCATGTATATGCACGGTCGTAACAGACAAAGTACGTACCCTTGGCAGTTAGGAGAACAGGGGAAGAGAGCATTGGTAAAACATACGTTTCAGTGCAAGCACTCTCCCCAAGGTGAGCTCTCGGGCTTCGGCCACGACCTTTCAAACAGAAATTACCAAGGTGGGGTACGATCCATATTGGAGATGAACTTTTGAGCTGTCTATCACCCACTAGCACACTATACTCAGCCTCACTCAGATCCCTATAGGCTCGCACCTCTTCCTCTGGGATAAGCAATGGATCAAAGATATCCCTATCTAAATCAGCAATCGCTATTGCCAAAGACTTATGGTACGGGCCGGGACCAAAGTGGGGAGAACGTGGCTCTCGATTGGGGTAAGAATCTAGTGCGCTACGAAACATTGTTTGGAATGCTCGAGCTGAACCCTGGGAACTGTAAGGAAGGACCAAGTACGGAATTCCCTTATCGGTGGTATGTGGTATTAACCCACACACCCAACAATTGGTAGTGTTCATCACCAACTGATGCTGATGAAGGAGCTGAACGAAGGAATTGTTCATGAATTCCGCACGTCTAACCTGCTCGTGTTGGGGTAGGATGTGGAAGGAATGAGGAGAAACAGTAGAGGTAGGTTTAGGTTCAGAAGAAGGGGTAGGTGAGGCAGAAGGCAATAACAACTGTATCATATAATACACCCCACCCACCAACAACCGAGAAACAGTTAGGAATAGAAGGAACACCTGAAACATGAAGCATTTGGTACGTGCAATTCTATGCAGTTTGAATCTTTGAGATTGAGTCTTTTCCAATTCCGACAGCCTCGAGAAAGCCATCCTCTAAAACTGTCCGCAACGTTCTTGACGCACTTCGTTCTGTGTAGCAATAGTCAATCCCCAGGAGTTCCTAGGAACCGACGGTCTCCAACCTAGTGGCAGGACCTACTAACCAGAAGGAAGTACCCGCATGGCCCTACGGTCCACCCGGATGTAAGGTACTTTTAATTAAACAGTATATACAAAATCTCCTAGCTGTGAAAACAAATACACATATGCAGGAAAGGACTCAAAATGTACGAAAATTACAGTTGTTCAAAAAATGTTCAGAATGGAAAGTGATAATGGGGTAACGTGAATGTCGGGGGAGGAAGCAAAAATATTTTTTATTAGTCTCTAGTGTTGGAGCGGAGGAAATATCTGCTTCTCCCAGGACGAGTCTGATCTTCGAACAGTTGGTCAGATGATGAAACAGAATCCTGTTGACCAGACAATGGTTCAGATCTTGAGTTCTCCGATGACAAATGTTCAACAGTACCGTCCGGCTGCACTGAGGTATCTCCTACAGGCTGAGCATCGCTGAATGGAACAAAGCTCGGCACAACCTCAGCCTCAGACGAGGCGATGCCCTTCCTCACCCACGAGTCTGCTGGCAAAGGTATAGGTACCTTCTTGGTGAGGGTGGCGTGCACCCAGTGCTTGCGGCCCTCCAAACGAACAGCAGTTCTCGTGGCAAGGAGCACCTGATAGGGTCCGATGAACCTTGGCTCCAGATTTCGTTTTTGGCCAAAATTCCTCGTAACCACCCAGTCTCCGGGCTGGAGCTGGTGGCCTGGACCCTCCGTCTGCGTCGGTAGTGCTTCAAAAACCTGTTGGTGAATTAACCTCAGTTTAGCAGTCAGATCATGAAGATAATCGATCAACATTGGGTACTCAAGATCAGCGAACACACTGGGTCTAGGGACCCCCCAAACATTGGCAGGACGGCCAGACACAATCTCATATGGGCTGAGCCCTACTCAAGAGTGTACAGTCGCCCTAGTTGACAGAAGAGCTAAAGGCAAAGCGTCAGGCCACGAGAGACCAGTCGTAGCCTGAATCTTTGTGAGTTTTAGTTTGAGAGTTCCATTGTATCCCTCAACCAAACCTGCTGACTGGGGATGGTTGGCACTGTGGAATTTTTGTGTAATTCCAAGGCCTTTACACACACTCTTCATCACACTCCCCACAAACTCACTTCCGTTATCAGACCAAACAATCCGTGGCATTCCATACCGAGGAAAGTATTCCTTCAGTAGGACTTTCGCGGTGGACAGGGCAGTATTGTCTTTAAGAGGGTAGGCTTCGATCCATCGGGAGAATGCGCAAACCACAACTAAAACGTATTTTAGGTTATTGCATCGCTCCATATGGATGAAATCCAACTGAATCACTTCAAAGGGACATGAAGGAGGAGCAAAGTGGCCAGGGGGTGTAGGAGTTCCCTTACCAGGATTGTACATCATACATATCATGCAATTCTTGACCAATCTCTCAGCACACTTGGCAATACCATCATTCTTCCATACGGGGGACAACAGCTTACAAATACCTTTCGCACTAATATGTGACAAGCCGTGTGCCATAGTCACAACAACTAGCACGTACGCATCTGGCAACATCCACCTTTTCTTCTCCGACAAATCAATCCAACAGCCATTCGCATCCAGCTTTCCCGTACTCTCTTTCCACTTGGTCTTTTCAGTCTCGGTGGCTTCATTCTGAATCGCTTTCACACTCTCAATAGTGTCTTCACACATACCAGCTTCTGCAGGCCACCTTACCGAACTCGTCACATACATTCTAGTTGTAAGATTTCTTGCAGTCTCCTTAGCAGTCTCATCAGCGAACGCATTGCCACAACTAACATCATCCATCACCTTACGGTGTGCACTACATTTAATAATTGCCACCTGCTTGGGCAATGTAAGTGCATCCAAAAGATCATTCACAAGCTGTCCATGCTGAATCTTCGTACCATGCGATGTCATAAAACCTCTCTCTCTCCACAATCGACCAAAGCTGTGCGCAACACCGAACGCATACTAACTATCCGTAAACACATTCACCCGTTTCCCTTTCGACAAAAGACACGCTCTGGTCAGGCAATCAGCTCTGCCGCCTGTGCAGAGTTCTGATTCAATCTCGCAGTCTCTACAACCGTACTCAACGTCACCACAGCATACGCAGTCGTCACATCACCATTCGGCAACTTAAAACACGAACCATCCACATACAAGGTACCATCGGGGTCTTCCAATGGAGTGTTTTTCAGGTCCACGCGACCTTTTGTTTCCTCCTCAGTTCGTAGGTAACAGTTGTGCGGTGCTACCTCGTCTGATTCCATATTGGTTGGCAACAAAGTCGCCGGGTTTAGGACATTGCAGCGCTTTATTTGAATGTGACTTGCCAGAAGCGTCAACTCATAACCAGACAACCTTGCGCTCGTCAGATGTTGGGTTTTCGTACGATTCAAGAGAGTGTCAACTGCATGCGGAACCATCACCGTAAGCATATTATCCATGACCAATCCTGCAGATTGTCGAATGGACACCGCAGCTGCCGCTGTTGCTCTCAAACAACTCGGCAATGCTCTAGCTACCGGGTCCAGGGTCGAGGAAAAATATGCACATGGACGCTGCTTACCACCAAATTGTTGCGTCAAAACACTCAACGCACAACCTTCCCTCTCGTGAACGTATAGTGTAAACGGCCTACTGTAGTCAGGAGTACCTAACACGGGCCGAACACAATGCATCACGCAGTTCAGAAAAACTTTTCTGACATTCTTCCGTCCATGGTAAAGGAGTTGGAACATCCTTGCACGTAAGAGCCACCAATGGTTTCGCTAGCAATGAAAAATTTGGAATCCATTGCCTGCAGTATGACGTGATACCTAAAAAGGCACGCACATCTCTCTGAGCTGTTGGCACAGTCATTCGAGCAATTGCTGCAATCCTCTCTGGGGTCAACCGTCTTCCCTCCTTTGACAATAAGTGACCTAAATAGGTTACTTCTTGGTCACAATATTGCAGTTTAGAAGGTGACACCTTATGATGGAAGTCACAGAGATGCTGCAACAATGACACCGTAGCAATTTTGCAAATGTCCTGTGTGTCCGCATCCACCAATAAATCATCGACGTATTGGATCAAGGCCGCACCGGCCGGCAACATAAACGCGTCAAGTTGGCTCTTCAAGGCTTGGCTGTATATTGATGGACTCTCACAGTAGCCCTGAGGAGCGCGTTTGAACCTAAAGCTGCGGCCACCTAGAGAGAAACCGAAAAGGTCCCTACTCTCCTCAGCAATCGGAATGCTAAAGAAAGCATTCTTCAGATCGATCACTGAGAATCAGGACGCAGATGCTGGAATCAGAGTCAGTAAAGCCGTAATGTCGGGCACCACAGGGAACTGAGGAATCACAATTTTATTCACCTCCCGTAAATCGATGACAAAACGATAAACAGGAGGCTTAGATGGATCAGTGCGTTTCAAGATGGGTAACACAGGGCTTTTACACACGTTTCCCCGAGTCTCTTCGATAACATCTTTTTCGATCAAATCGTAGATGATCATTAACAGCGCTCGCTCGCCATCAAGGGAGATACGATACTGGGGAATACGTAGTAAACGCACATTGGATTTCAAGTGAACAACATAAGGGGAGATGTCAAGCAGGCCCACGTCATTGGGACCTGTTGCCCACAAAGATGCAGGAAGAGAACTCAATTCCGGTGGGAGCTTATCGATGGACAAGTACATAGGAGAGATAACTCTCTCACCCAATGTAAGCTTTACCCCCGCAGGAGAACAATACAAAGTCGCATACAGACGTTTCAGCAAATCCAGGCCCAAAAGATTTTCACCACAACCAGTAGTCAAAATCAAAGGAGCTTGCAGCTCACGAGGCCCAATTGTAAGAGACAAAGGGCGTGAAACCGGATTGCTAACAGGGGCGCCAGAGAATCCAACGGAAACATTTGTTAAGCCAGACAAAGGTGCGCCAGGGAGTTTCGAATGCATGAAAGAACTTTTCGCTGCACCAGTGTCCAACAGAAAAGGCTCAACTACGCCCGAGGTGGCAACTGCGACGTAAGGGCCTCTCTGATCAACTGGAATTGATACTACTCCCTCTCCTTGTCTAGGGCTGTCCTAGTAATTACCGTCGTCAGCACCCTGATCGACGTAATAATCATCCACATTGTACTGTGCGGATCTGCCTGATGATGATCCATGCTGATCGAAACAATTATTAGAATCAGAGGAATTGTTAGAACGATCATTTTGATTTTGTGTAACACCACAACCTCTACCTCGTGAAGCCTGTTGAGGACCACTACGACCTCCTCTAGATGAATTACCACTATTTCGATCACGCAAAACTGGACAATCGAATTTCAAATGACCCTCACCCCTACAATAGGCACGCTGATTGTACCCAAGCATAGATCTCTGCGAAGAAGAGTCATTCCGCGATTGTGACCTATTCGACTGTGACTGCGATCTGTTCCGTTGCTGCGAATCATTCCGATTCGAGCGCGGAGGATACGCTTGTTGCAACAACACTTTCGTTTTAAGCTCTTTCGTCTTTTTGTCCGCACGATCATTTTCCTCTTTCTCTCTATTCTCATAATATTGGGCCGTAGCCAATATCTGAGCAGAAGTAGAAACAGCCCACGCACTCTCTGAATTCTTTAATTTGTTGCTTAGGTCCGGCAACAAATTCGACACAAATTTGTCCACAAACAATCTCTGACCTCCCTCAGTGCCCATATCTTGACCACTGTGATCGATGAATGCCTCCTCAAATCTCGTGAAGAAATCGGAGACACTCTCGTCCTTCTTTTGCTTACAAGCGGACAATTTGTCCCAGTTAACCTTCATAGCTGGCATAAGCGTTTTCATAAGAGTAATTATTCGCTGAGGAAGAACGGTAATGAGCTGTTCAGGCTTAGCCCCACCAATTTGTCGGGTATCAGCTGCCACAAGAGCAGGCCAATCACCGCCTAACTCGGCTACATGGTTTTCCTGACGAATTTTCGCCCATACCGGTTGCGATACGACATTTCCAAACAGGATATCGATGTCGGCAAGATTCATTATCGTAGCATCCACTAGCTGAGACAATTCTTTATAGTACCCTGCAGGATTTTTGCGAGGGTCAGGCAGAGTCTGCTTAACCTGCAAGACTTCCGATCACTTCCATGGAAGGTGTATTCACACCCTCTGGAAATGTGGCGGAATAATAGGAACAGCATTAGCATCACCTGGCATCCACACTGGTGGAACTTCTCGCATGGGATACTGACCAGGCGTTGCCATCCATTCCTCAGTTTCGTCTTTAAACAATGCTCGAGGCATTATAGCCGGACGAAAAGATAGTAACTGCTCGACAGCACGTCGAACATTGCTACCTACCATTATACCGCTCGAAAACTCGAGCTGAAGGTCAGTGAGAGCAGCCAATACATCATCACCCGCATCTACTGATATCTAATCGCGTAAGAGCTTGCACATTTCTTCAAACACGAATCTCTGTGTTGGCTCATTGAATTGAGAGAAAGTCTCAACAACTATACGTGGAGGATTCTTAAGGGGATATCTAATCCAATTTTTCGCCATATTATATAGTGTGTCACGTTCCCTACCACCAGGAAGCTGACTACGTCTTTGGGGAGCATCAGAACCAGCAGACCCAAGAATCGGTCCAAGAGAAGTGTAGAAGTTAGCAGCTACAGTAGGAACACGACGTCGAACAGACGGGGTAGAAGAGAGAAGCAAAGGGGTAACAATAGAAGAGCCAGGAACAGAAGGAGCAGCAGGAGTAGCCACAAGAGTGGAAGTAGCAGGAACAGGAGTATGAGAAGGTGTAGACGGTGGAGCAGTAGGAACAGGAGCAGGTAGAGGAACAGGAAGAAAAGGAACAGCTGCTGGAACAGCAGGTTGAGGAACAGGAGGAACCACGGGAACTGTGGTATCCTGTGCATAGGGAGGTGGCGACTTCAGTAGATAAGACAACAAAGGGTCCTCTACTGCTTCCTCTCCTTTCTTATCCGTACCTGTCGGCAAAACGGGATAACATTTATCCACCGTCATGCGTTGCAATCTATCAAAAATGTCCTTTTCCTTCTCCTCTTTGTCTCGCTGAAACTGCTCTGCATTTTTCATCGTTGTAACGATACCTTCTCTCTTATTACGTTTAAGCTGCTTGATTTCTTTCTGCTTGGCTTCTTTACGCCACAACCGAAAGGAATCAAACATGGCCGGCCTTGCTTTTCTTTGGAACAATTTAGCTTCAAGATTATCTAAAATCGGGGCCTCAAAACTACCATGAGGTGGCCAACTAAGGACACCGTCATCTTTGGTGTAACGAACCCAGCACTCGTTGAATGTGATTGGACCCAAACCATGTCGACTATATAATTCGTAAGTTGGAGTTCCGACCGGAGGTATCGGACACGAGTCCTCCAACCGGGAATCCGCACCACAACCTCTAAAGCAGCTGAACAAAGTACTACGGCCAGGCATCGTGCACACTAACCGAGTTTCACAAACGTCAAGGGTTATAGGAGTACAATGTCCCAGCAAAAGTGAAAAAACCCTCGGTTTTTGGCGACTGCAGACGTCAAATAGCACAACAAAGAACAAAATACCAAGAACCACAAATGCAATGGAACCATGCAAACACTAAGCACCCACAACAACAAAGGACTTAGGGAGCGACCCATGAATACTTAACTCAAAGCTCAATGGCGTCACCAGGAAGGCCCGTCAATCGTCTCACTGTACCAAGGTCTACGCCAGGCGCCAAAACAGGTCTACAGTCAGGGCAGCAGTCCGTCGCAGCCGTCAGGAGGCGGGGATCTTCGCGGGAAAAGTCGTCGGGCCACTTGTTTCGACAACAGGATCAATGAAGCAGGGTGCACCTTCCCTCAGAGATTTCACACGAAGTTCCTCACGATCGTCGGGCTTTGGACCGGTACCGCTGATGCAGCCCGACGTTGGGCGCCAACTGAAGGACTGGGTTTTTCTAAGAACCAGCGGTGCCAGGGATAACACCTGAAACCTTCATGGGTAACCTGTTCCGGTGTACAAATGACAGAGACACGGGACACTTCCTTCGGCGTCAAAGATTCGAGGTTTATTTACTGCAGGGAACACAGAAGTCACGAGAAGTACATAGCATGTAAGTTCACGGAGTCTGATTCGAATTGTATCTGTGGATCGCTCTATTTATACAGTTTTTTGTCATAGGATAACATGACAGACAAAAGATTACAACCCGGTTCCCACAGTAAATGTCATAGGGGGTCGCTCTCATGTATTCAGGGCCCGGAACATGATTACAGTAGCATTTGGCAGTTCCCAACTGTAAAAGTACATCTTCCCACCATTAGTGCATTCCGTTCGGCTGTAAGCGAATCAAGGAAGAGACAGAAACAGGTGCAGAGGAAGACAAGGATAGCGAACAGATCGAAGAGAGTGTAAAAGGGGTGGTATCAGGAAACACGATTGCAGGGATCAAAGGAGACGTGCCTAATGAATGCACAACTGAGACAATAGATCAGCACGGCAAGATGAGCCTCGAGCGGGGCCATCTGCCTTACAGTGTCATCCCCCTCATCATAAAGACACCTTCAAAAGGAACACGTGTCTTCCGCAAGAGTTTGGGAATCCCAGGGTCGCGAAGCGGACAGCGTCCGATCGCTGGCTACTTGAGGGCAAGAAACAAAATGGATGCCATATCTAAAATGGAACCCGTGGGTCCAGATGAAGAAACCCACGAAATAAACGAACGGTTTAGGCTAGCACAGCGAAAACGCGTACACCCACTAAACTCGTCATTTGCGGTTCATAGATACCAGACTCGACCATATTCGGGCGAGTCGAAAAACACCACTTACAGTTGTCACGGAACCTCACTCTCACTATTCAGATAATGGAGTTCGACTAAATCCTAGCGAGATTGTTGGCTCTTAGATACTTGTCTCTTAGACTCTATGGGCCATATGTAGGTAAATACCATTTACTGATTCCAAAATACAGAATTTTACTGAATCTGTATTTTAGAATCAGTAAATGGTATGTAGGTATCGATTTCGTCATTTTTACCGAATCGGTAAAATTTGGTAAATACTGATTCGGTATTTACCGATTCGGTAATCCCCATTCATTCCTATGGGCCTCCGAATGGGAATTACCGATTCGATAAATACCGAATTGGCAATAGGGGGAAGACTTACAAGGGTGGCAGGGTGTCAGATTGACACCCTGTTGCACTCCTAAATAATGTATGGGTGCACATGTGGCACACATACATGCCCTAAGGGCATGTATGTCTACCACATGGCACTTTTGAAAAAGCACAAATTTGCTTTTTCACAGGTTTTCGGTATTTACCACCAACTTGTCGTTGGTGGTAAATAACAAATCCTTAAATGATAAATGCACTCTTTTGAGTGCTCCCTACATTAGGGATTCGGTAAATTACCGAATAGGTATTGAAGAATTTGGTAACTTACCGATTCCTTAAATTACCGATTCGGTAAATTACCGAATCCTTCAATTTGGCCTCCTACATCTGAAAAGCCATAATACCGGTCGGTAATGGCCGAAATTCTGTAATTTCAGCCGTTACCGACCGGTATTGGGCTACCCACATCTGGCTGTTAGACTCTTAGGTGCATATGTATGAAAATCCGGTTTTGCGATTTTCAAATAGCATTTTTTTGAGAATCGCTTTTTGAGAATTGCTAAACGGGAGGTATTTAAAAATTCGCAATTTTTTTGTGATTTCTTAGTATTCCTTAATTGCGATAAGCAAATTGCAAAATCGCAATTAGGGAATACCTTCCCATTCATTCCTATGGGCCAGGGGGCCCATAGGAACAAATGGGAAGTCATTCTCAATTTGCGATTCGCAATTTGAGAATCGCAAATCGAGAATAATTTCGAGGGTGCAAGGGTGTCATAAGGACACCCTGATGCACCCCTAAAATGAGCAGGTGTGCGCATATGGCGCACATACATGCCATAAGGGCTTGTATGTGTGCCACATGGTACCTTGAAAAATGCCAAACAGTGCATTTTGAAAGAAATCGCAAATTACTACCAACTTGAAGTTGGTGGTAATTTGTGAGTTCTTAAGGAGAAATCACACAACTTGGGTGCTTGTTCCACAGCATTTAAGGAATCGCAATTCTTCTATTCCTCACATGCTTACACAAAATTAAGGAATTGCTAAATTTGCGATTCCTTAATATTGTGATGCAATTTTGATCACATATCGCATTTTACAAATTTATAGTCACAAACTCTGTTTTTTGCAATTTGCAGCGTTTGCGACTAAAAATTTGTTTCATACAGATGCCCCATTGACTCTTAGGCTTAGGCTCTTTTTGCACCAACTCACATATTAAGTATATTTAGGTACATCTAGACAGGCATCTAAGGAGTGTGCACTTTATTTTATAAATGCATTTTATATTCATGTATGTGTTCATGACTATTGCAAAATGGTTGAACAATGCTATTCCTTTTTATTCACTGTACTGCTGGTTCTATATCTCTACTGTGCCACAGTTTCTTCTGTGTATCTCTCTGAGAGCAAAATAAGCAAGCACGAGTGCCTGGGTAAAAAGTAGTATATTGTTTCCACGAGTCTGAGGAATCAGGGTTTGTTGTGTTCTAAGGTTGCCAAAAACAAATCTCTCTGATAATAGAAGATTCTAGTAGCACTGGGAGCTAGCTAATGCAAAACATTAGGAAACATATTAGGTGCGGGTGTACAAAGTCAGTCTACCACCAGACCCACAGTATATGTTATCCGTAAACAGCTCAGGTCCTGCATGAAGGGTACTATAGGAACCACACTACAATGGTCACATTCCTTTACAATACTCCCTAACTCATTTTGGCTAGAATCAATCACTAAACATACTCCCTAGTGAATGAATTGTTCCACTAACACCTTTGGACAATAACAATTTCTAAATGAGTCAGAATGCTTCTCGTGTTTTCTTGAGTACAATGCCCGAGGAAGAAATGTATGAGCTGTCTCAACTGTATCACCTTGAAAAGGCTAGCCATTAATCCTTTTTACATCTTTGTTCAGTTTTACGTGTACAACCAATGGGACTTTTTCCCAATTGCGTGGCATCCTGCCTTCACCTTCTAATAGGCCCTATGTAAGCTATACTGAATTCTAACCTGAAACCTTCTGAGATGATTTTTGCTGGCTTTTTTGACTCAATAAAACTGCAGGCAATTTTCAATAACCCTTACCTTAATTGGTGTATTGGCATTTCCCCACCATTCTCCTTTAACTTCACTTCTTGTCTCTGCTGTTTCATAAGGAGGAACTTGTGATCTAGAGTAACATGGCGTCAATGGGTGCCTTCTGATGCACTTTGAGCATTGGTGCCTATATGTGCACAGTGATGGATGGAATGCTTGAATTAAACTCCGGCACTGATGTTTTTTCTCGGCACAGTCCATCAGATTTTTTGCCTGTCATGCCACATCAGGCAGGAACCAGCCATTTGCAAATCCGTCTTCGTTCTGCTCCAATTTTATCAGTAAAGCTGCTCTACCTGTTAGGCCAAATCACCTTTGAATGGGAAAATAAGCAACCCCAACATGGTTTCAACATAGTTCGACTTCATCAGAGGGGTGTAACTTGAGTCCTGTGGCACAGTGAGCAAGGGATCCAGCTCTGGGAACATTGTGTCACTCAGGGGATCGCATAGAGGAAACCAAAGAATTGATAGATTTAATATATGAATTAATCTCAACCACTGGTAATTACTCAGGGCTGCACCCCGACCATTGTTTTTGCCCACCATGCCACCTAAAATAAAAATTAGATTATTTTATAACATCATTTATTATTAGGTTTACCACTAAAACAATACAGCATTATTGTGATTCTCAGTAATTTTACATGGTATCCGTGACAGTTATTGTAATTGACTGTGAGAGGGTCATATGCTTTCAAACCTCTTTTAACTGATAACAAAAGAAGAAAAAATTAAAGGTGGTAGAGCGGGTATGGGTGGCGGGTCTTGGCAGTAAATGACGTTACTGGGAGTGACATTTGATGGGATGAGTACCGTAGGGGAGACCCAGCAACAAAGTGGCATTGGTAGGGAAGCCACAACTTGCTGGTATGTATGTGCTGTAGTGGTGGGAAATACGGTAGTAGCGTAAGTAGGGGAGCCATGCTGTCATGAGGGGAGGTCATTGTTCTTGGTGAGCCGTAAGAATTGTATTAAGTGGGTTGTCCAGTGTTGGGAAATAGGCTCTTTTTGCCAATGTTGTACTTCTTCGTAACAAAGGGCATCTTCCTTCGCTATTGCTCATTTACGCACTGCTCCATACCAGGCAAATAGTGGGGGCAGTTGGAGAGTGGCACTGTAATGTGAGTGCACTTTTGGCAAGAAGGAGTGCTAGGGAGGCAAACTTGGTTATGTACTTTATGTTGCTTACGGCGTCCAAAGATGCCTAGTGTGCATTCTTTCCAGGTGTGGATATCAGTCAGTTTGGTGGTTTGTCATGAACATTTTGCCAGTAGTGTTGAATGGCAGGACCATAGCATGTGCATTAAGTTTGTGTATAGCGCCTGACAGCATGGACAGGCTGCCTGCGCGCTGAAGAAATGGTGTTTTATTTGAACCAGGGTGAGGTATGCCCTGTGGAGAACAAAGTATTGTATGTTCTTGAAACAGGCATTTTGAGAAATTTGTAGGGGGAATTCCAGGGCTTGTGTCAATTATTTTGTCATGTAGCACCCTCCCATAGTCATCCTCCCATTTCTGCTGAAGTGAGTCTAAGGAGATCAGTGATAAGTCCTGAATGTTTTTTTAGAGCCAGGTAATGAGAAGACGACCGTCTCCCAATGTGAGGATAATCTATACAACTGGGTGGGGGGTAGGTTCTGTGTCCGTCGTGCCCCAAAGGATACGGCTGATGTAAACTATCAGTTTACAGAGTAGAAATTGGCTGGGGGGAAGGTTATAGTCTGACATCAGCTGGTTGAACTAAAGTAGTTGTCCATCTGCAAACAGGTCACCTATAGTGTGAAGTGACTGAGCTGTCCAAGGTGCCATGTCTTGGTGTGTGTAAGTATTGGGGAAGCGTGGGAGACCTATGAGGGGAATTGTTGGGGCATAAGCCGGAGTGTTCTTGCTATGAGGTAAGAGCAAAATATGCACGTCTGGGCCACAGCCACTTGTAGCGGTTGCTCAGGGAGAGGCATGGTTTGGGGAGTAAGATGCTGCGAGTTGTGGATGAGGGGAGGCCTCCTTCCTCACCACTAGTTTCTCCCATATACCGACTGGCGGTCCATTGTGACACCATTGCAGTTGAGCTGCTAAAAAGTAAGTTTCAAACAAAGAAGCACCCAAACCCCCATGGTTTCCATAGAGCAACTCAGAGTCTTAAGGTGCCCTAAATAAGGTTGCCTAATAGGGTTTTCAATTCTTTGAAGAAATTACATTGTGGGACATCTGGTAGATTAGCAAAATATATAGGAGCTGAGATAAAAGAACCATTGTAATGAGGGCTATCCGGCCAATAGGGGCCAAAGGAAGGGAATGCCAGAAATGTATTTGGGCTCTGATACCAAGCAAGGAAGCATGAAGGTTTCCCTTGCATAAGTTCAGCCAGGTATCGTAGATCCATATGCCTGGGTACCTGATTGCGGCTCCCTGCCAACGAAGGGGTGTTTTGCCTAGATGGACAGGACATGCAGGTTGGGCAGGACTAAGGGAGTATACAACAAATTTCTACCAGTTCACGCGCAATCCATTGGCTGCAGTCAATACAGTCAAGGTATTTTGCATTGGGAGTGGTCTAAGGTAATGTCCCAGAGATAGATCAGCAGGTCGTCTGCATATAACGACAAATAATGGGTCCTGTCTGCCAGTAGTATACCCCAGTCTCGTCTCTCTGTTTGCATTCGGATGGCCAGGGGCTCAAACATAAGAGCGAATAACAGAGGCAATATAAGACACCCTGCCTGGTTCCCCGGTGCACCAGGAGGGATGCCGAGATGGCTCAATCCAGTTGCACCCTGGAGGTGAGCTTAGTGTATAGTTGCCTTATGTAGGGGAGTAAGTACCAGAAATAGGCATGGGTATGTCAGTGTGTCAAACGCCTTCTCCACGTCCAGTTTCAGGTAGGCGGCTTGTGGGAACCGAACCTTTGTGTGGTCTTGGACATGCAAGAGCCTGCAGATGTTTTTTGATGTACTGTGCCCGGGGACAAAACCATTCTGATCAATTTGGATCAGTTCCGGAAGGGTGCAGGTAAATCAATCAGCAATAATTTTCCTAAGTACTTTGTAATCGGCACCCAGTGTTGCTATTTGGCGATAGGATGTTAATCGCAACCGATCTCTGTCCAGTTTGCACAGAGAGCGACTCATGCAGTGAGTGGGGGAGTTCCCCTGTAGCCAGCAAGCCTTGTACATCAAGCCATGCAGGTGAGAAGGTGACCAGACTGGTGACCGTCCCTGTGTACTTTTGCCGCAGGAGCAGTATAATTAAAGCACCAGAGTCACACCAATAATTCAACATACAATGTTTTGGCTGTATTGAGTTGTGCAGTCAACCCGGGGTCGTGGTCTGCAACCTTCCCTAGTTAAAAGTGGACCCGATAATTGGCTAGGGACCACGGGTAACAATTCTATTAAGAGGAACAATGGTCCTTAGCAGACTGAAAAATGAAAAACGAAAATACAATATAGGCCACAATAGGTTACTATATGAATCCACAGTCCAGCCGGACGAGGTGTTTTATTTAACAATAGTTAAGAATATAGTCAATGATTCTGAAACAACGGTTTCTATAATAGGGCACAAGCCTGTACCTTATATAGGAAAAGGAGTGTGTAGAACATTACAGATTAATCAAACAAAACATATAAACATAAATACAGGCAAAAACTTTGAGCTGTAGTCACTCGCATGTATTATATTATGCAGCGAGTTTAACTAGAAATAGAAACCACACAAGTTAGGCACAATGGAAAACTGTGGTTTTCTTAACTATTGTTAAATATAACTCCTCGTCCGGCTGGACTGTGGATTCATATAGTAACCTATTGTGGCCTATATTGTATTTTCGTTTATCATTCTTCAGTCTGCTAAGGACCATTGTTCCTCTTAATACACCATGTCATCTCAGACAGGAACTTGTCATATAAGGATCATACTTGATTCTGCTGTGATAGGAACAGTCAAGCCTGAACTGATGAGCCTGGTACCTTGTAAATGTAAACATTGACAACCCAGGTTAGGTTCATCTATATAGGCCTTGTCGGTAAATTATAGCTTGGGTCTTGTGGCACTGTGGGCCCTAGGGGTGGGCGGACTTTGCGTAATCGCGTTACGCAAATCTCCGCAAAACGGTAAAGAATCTCTGCGAACACGCAGAAATTCTACGAACACGCATTTTGAGAATGTGAACGCAGAATTTTGGGCAATTTTGCATTCTCCGCGGAATGCGAAATTACCCAAATTCTGCAAGTTCCGCGAGCGGAACAAAATTTACCGCCCAGGCCTAGTGAGCACAGGACTTATGTCTGGGCATAAACCTCATAATCCAGGATATGGACTGAGAAAACAAAAAAGGGAAGAATTACATGTTTGAACTTACTTCAGGCATACTCGGTGCTGCATCCCAGCACATCACTATTTCCCATTTTGCAATCTCAGACAGGAACCAGCCATACACAAATCAGTGTACCCTAGGGCTATGTGCCTTCGGACTCCAGCTGCATCCTACTGATGAGGCCCACAAATAGGCCAAATCTGTCTGAGATGGCTTAAGTTCCCACTGAGAAAGGAGCTTGTTAGAAATGGGATTTCTCGTTGGCTAGAGCATGCACCAAAGCCAGGCAAAAACCACCACTCTAATCAGGGCAAGGGAGTTACACACAGAAGATAACCCCTGCTCACCCCCTTGGGAGCTTGGCACGAGCAATCAGGCTTATCCCAGAGGCAATGTGTAAAGCGTTTGCGCCACACACACACAGCAGCGACTCACAAGGCACACCACAAAAGAAACTCCACACAAGGTCTTATAAAAAAATAGCCTTTGTATTATCTAAAACACATTAGTTCATAATTACACAATATACGCTGTGCCAACTGGCACTAGGCAATATTCACAGAGGATTATATACAAGACAGGGCCAATCTGGCCACAGTCAGAACCATCACAACCACAAGTAGTAAAAATAACACACTATCAGGAACTACTGGCAAAATACTGTACTTAGCATCACTTTAAGCATGAAACATCATAAGCATAAACACAGGAGGAACATGGCGGCGGCAGGCTAGCGGCTGCTGCAGAGCTCCCCGCTTCGACACCACAATCTGCCACAATTCGCCAGTACGATGATTGATTTCCCCAAATCAGCGGCTGACTATTGCAGTTTCGAACGGTGAGGACAGATAACGTTTCAGTTTTTCTTTCTTTACTCCGCGGAAAAACTGAGCTTGTTCTCTTCTGTGTCTCTATGTCTCTCTGAAAAAAATCGCTCCAGGGCACTAGGACCTGGGTCCGGACCCGGGCCCTGAGGGATGCTACCATGGCATTACTCTACACGCAACGTTCGGCTGGGCGCTCGGTTGGAGGCAGGAGAGCGGAGCCGCGCTAGAAGCACCGGGAGCCACTGCAGTTTATCGAAGGCTGTTGTGCATCCACCAACCGACGGCTCCAAAAGCACACAAGGGATATTCCACAGCCGAGAACATTAGCAGCGTTCAAGAGGGGCACTCATTCTCCGAGTGAAAGGTCCGGTTTGCTGGGGCCGTTATTCCTCCTTGAGCCCAAGGGAGAGAGAAGCTGCTGGTAAGGGGGTTTCAAGAGGGGGTGCCTGTATGGAGGCAGAAGCTGTGAATGAATCTGAAAACTGATCTTTTCACACAGACACTAGTGTGGTTAATATTGCTATAGACAACACAGAGGGAGGTCCAGTGATCGGGTTAAAACAGTTAAAAGGGGCAGCATTTGATGTTGGATCAGAGGGTATTAGAAATCGGTACCAGTTGAGGTCTAAATAGTACCTTAGGAGGCAGGGGCTCTGGGACTCAGGAGAAACCTTTGTGAAAGAGGGGCCAACCCCGGTATCCCCTTATAAACAAAAGAAGAAGGGGGGACCAAGAAAGGAGGGGCTGTCAAGAGCAAGAGTAATATACAGCTGTTAGTTCAGAGAGGCACCCCCTCACTCAAAAGTTTCTTTAAGATTATGGAGCAGGCAGTCAACTCAAAGGAAGGCCCCTGTGAAAAATCAGTCGAGGGGGCAAGAGGAACAACGTTAGATATCAATATAGAGCCTGCTGTTTCAGATGGGGTGGTGGAGGTAGGTGAAGGGTCTAACCAACTGGATACTGTGTTTGTCCCCCCCATCTTGACAACTTTACCTTTGAACAATAGGTATGCAGCATTGGAGCCGATTACAAGTATGGAAGGACCAAAACATACTTTATCCACTCCCCCAGAACATGATCCTGCATCGAGTATTGTTTCGTCAGATAGGCAAGGATCCCTCCTCCCAAATACAATATTAGACTCAGCAAATTTGGCCCCTGCTCTGTCTATAGTATCACCCACGATTCATACTTTGCCTGATAGTGGGAGTCCTATTATTTCTCAACTCGCCCTACAGCCCTACTTGATCCTTTTTCTAATCTCCCCCTCCTCCTTTTACGAGTACTAATAATACTAATAGTATTGCACATGACTCTATCCTAAACACCAGGGGTAGGCTTGAAGAAGCTGTAGGTGGAGAAGAGAGGGACCGACTTGGCTGCTTATTCCAATCTCTTAGGGAGGATTTGATGGACAAGTTTGCAACTTCTGAGAGCAACCAGAAAGGGCTGTATGATAGATTTGATAATCTGGAGGCCAAAATGGAGGGGCTAGCAGCTCGAACCAGTGTGTTAGAAAGTAAAGTTACCTCACTTTCAGAAACATCGAAGGAGAACTCTAAGGATATTGATGTTCTAAAGGCGCAGAACCGTAAACTTACAATGGATATGGAGAGGTTGGAAATGCAGAGTCGTCAAAACAACTTAAGAATGCTTAAGATTCCAGAGGGGGCCAAGTGGAAGACATTAAGGGGTTCGTGTGCAGGCTATTACGGGAAGACATATTAAAGGATCGACCAGATATAGATTTAGAAGCTGAATCCAGCGTGTGCACAGAGATCCCTTTAGGCTACATTCGGACCGTAAAGCCCCCCGAAAGATTTTGGTCTATTTCCAGACATACACGGTTAAAGAACTAATCCTTAGTAGGTGCCTTGCAAGATCTTCTCTTCACTATCGTGCCAATCCCTATCAAATCAGATCAGACATAGGGGGGAGAATGGCACAGAGGCAATGGGAGCTGGGCTCTAGGATGCCTGAACTTCGCTCTTTGGGAGCTCAAGTCCAAATGAAATTTCCTGCCCTATTAAAAATAATGTGGAACAACAAGATTCATAACTGTAGCTATCCCGAGAAAGTAGATGAACTGCTAGATAAAATGAGAAAATAGCTAAGTGGTATTAACTTGGGCATACAGTTATTAGTTTTGCATAACTAGTTGTATATAATCGGTTAAACTGGGATGAGGAGATTGGTACACTCGCTTTTTCCTTCCTTCTCCTTTATAAATAGGCAAGGGGGAAAGCAGAAGAGAGGAAAAAAAAAAAGGAAATGTGGGGGGCGGGGAGGGAAAAAAAAAGGGAATGGGAAAAAAAAGGGAAAAAAAAGAATATTACAAAAAAAAAATATATATATACAAAAAAAAAAAAGCTGCACACGGGTGGTTGGGGGACATAATAGTTAATGGTTAAATACATAGAGCACGGGAAAGATAAAGCTTTTAATTAGATGTGGTGTCCAAAAGGCGGGGGGGCTCTTTAGGGCGTGGATACGCCGAATAAGAGTGAGGAGGGAGGGTTCCTCGGGGGGAGGGGTGGTAGGGGTTTTTGGGGGGAGGAGGTAATATATTTAAAAATGTCTTCAGATGCCAGAAGTTCTTATTTTGATGGGTTGGAAAACCAATACAGATCTCAACAAGCTATAGTTACCGGTCTTCGCCATGGCAGTTAGAACTATGATATTATCTTGGAATTTAAATGGGATAGGGAATCGGAAGAAACAGCAAAGAGTTTGTGAATTTCTAAAAAATACAGACGCGCATATTTTTCTTTTACAAGAAACCCACCTCGAAGCAGAAGCGTGCGGTCAAGTTTTTTCTAGACTTAGGTGGGTGCAGGAAATTTTGTGTTCTAAACAGAAGGGCTCTACGAGAGAAGTAGCCATTATTGTGCGGGCAAATAAGGGTATCAGGGTGCAAAGTTGGGGAACTGATCAATCTGGGTGATGGCTGGCGGCAGTCCTTTCTATTGGCAGCCTTAGTTTTTTATGTGCTGTATACTACGGTCCCAATGAAGATAATCCCGGGTTTCTTAAAAAAATAGAAGAATATATGATACAATACACAGCTCCAGTTGTTTTGGGAGGTAACTTTAATCTTATATTGGATCCCCTTCTGGACCGTACTTCTAAGGTAAAATACAATCCCCCAAATAAATCCTTGCTGGCTCTGAAAAATATTATGAAAAACTTTAACCTTCGGGATGTTTGGAGAGCTAAGCAAGGGAATCTCAGGGAATACTCTTTTTACAGTAAGAAATATAAACAATAATCTAGAATCGATTTCTTTCTCTTAGATCAAGTTTTTCTTTCAGATATTGTTTCAGTATCTCATATTCCTGTAGGTTTATCTGATCATTCGGTTGTGGAGCTGAAAATTGATCTTAAAGTCATTCCCCCACTAAACAGATGGACTTTGGACAGAACGATCCTTTTAGACGATGAAATTAAAAGTAAAATCAAGGGAAATTTGCTGGAGTTTTTCTTATTCAATGCACACACAGCTCCAGAACCAATAGTATGGGATTCTCTTAAGGCCTACTTAAGGGGTGTCCTTGGGTCGCATATGGCTTTAAAGAGAAAACTTATGAAAGAGAAAGATAGATTCGACCTCGAAATGATTAAAACAAAAGAACAACAATTACAGTTAGCGGTATTGGGAGATAGGGGTAGGATTCCACAACTCGAAAAAGAGCTGTTTGAGTTACAGATTGGCTTTAAGGCACGTGCTGACAAAATAAATAAGGACAGGTGGGAAGTGAGTAAACTTCGAAACTTCAAATACGGGGAGAAATGTGGCTCTCTCCTCACCTGAAAAGCTAGAACGGAGTGGAGCAGGAATAGTATTAGCACACTAAAACAGAAGATGCCGATATTAGGATAGAGGCCAGAGAGTTTATGGAAGAATTATACCAGGAACGGAATAGCCTGGGGGAGGACGAGTTAGAACGCTGGTGGGCCATGAGAGAGCTACCCCAGTTGAGTGAACCGGATAAAGAATACCTAGTTACAGAGATCACTGAGGGAGAGGTACAGGCCCAACTAAAAAAGATGGCTAGGAACAAGGCTCCGGGTCCGGATGGATTGCCGACGGAGCTGTATAAGGATAATGTCAAAGAAATCATAGCCCCATTACTGTCACTATTTAATAAAATCTTCATAAAAGGGGAGGACACCCCCGTTTCTTGGTCAGAAGCAACCATCACCCTGATAGCAAAGCCTAATAAAAACCCCAAAAACATAGAATCGTATAGGCCCATCTCACTTCTTAATTCGGATTCAAAAATCTATTCAGGTATCCTTACGTCTAGACTGGCAAAAATATTTAAGTCCATCATTCACTCTGATCAGCGGGGATTTATACCTGGGCGTCAATTAAATGAACTTACTTTTCAAGTCGTAGGAGCAATGGATATGGCAGTGGAGAAGAGTCTGCCGCTGACCATTGTTGCGATCGATGCTGCAAAAGCATTCGACCAGGTTAATTGGCTTTTTTTATGGAAAACCATGGCAAACTTTGGATTTCCAGACATATTTATTAGAGGGATTGAGACATTGTATAGGGGCCCTCGAGCCAAGGTATTAGTCAATGGTAGTTTGACTGAATGGTTGGATATCTCGAGGGGAACAAGGCAGAGATGCCCCCTGTCCCCTCTCCTTTTCGATATTTATATCGAGCCTTTTGTCTGCTCTTTGAGATCTGACCCAGTGATCTTACCTTTCAAAATGGGAGAATTGATTCTTAAGACAGCGCTTTATGCCGATGACCTGCTTCTATTCACATCAAATCCTGAGCGGGCTATTCCTAGGTTATTTGAATTGGCTGAGGATCTTGGCACGGTCTCGGGATACAGGATCAATAAAGATAAGACCGACATAATGAGCTGGAACAACCTGGCCCCGGTACCGGAAGCCAAATTAAAAATTAGATACCTGGGAATTCAGCTTACTCATAATCTGGATGATATTACTAAAAGCAGTTGGCAGACAGTGGTTAAGGATATAAGGATCTGCTACCTAGTTTAGCAAAGATTGTGGAGAAGCACGTCCACTCTGTGCTCTCCTCTTTCCTGGAAGACCATGGTCTACTCCACCCCACCCAGTCAGGCTTCCGCTCCAATCTGAGCACTGAGACCGCTCTCTTGGAAGTAAATAAAGCCATCAAGGAAGCTCTTGACTCAGGTGGAAGAGCTATGCTGGTGATGTTAGATCTGTCGGCGGCCTTCGACACCGTCCCCCATGAGGCCCTCTTGAGTAGACTCTATGAGATCGGTCTCAGAGGGACGGTGTTGAGCTGGCTTAGATCCTATCTAGCGGGTCGTCGACAGGTGGTCTGGGCCCCCCGTACTCTGCCGAGGTGCCGCCGTTGGAGGTCGGAGTCCCTCAAGGGTCAGTGCTTAGCCCGACCCTTTTTAACATCTTTATGACTCCATTGGCGGTACTGGCAGAGTCTCTTGGTGCCCAGATCATATCATACGCTGACGACACCCAGCTTTTCTTCACTTGTGAAAAGGGTGCGGAGTTTGACGGGGAGAGCATCCGTGGCTGCCTTGGGGCTGTCTTCGACTGGTTTCAGCGAAGCAGCCTCAAGTGCAACCCTGACAAATCGGAGGTGCTCTTCTTTGGCTGTCAGGTTGACCCGCCTTGGCAGGAATGGTGGCCAGTGAGTATGTCCCCCCCATCTTCTTCCTCCTCGGTGGCCAAAAACCTTGGGGTCAAAATTGATAACACTCTTTCACTGAAATCCCAAATAACAGGTCTCACCGGCACATGCTTCGGTCTTTTAAAAATGCTGCGTAAATTCCTCCCTCTGCTTCCTCTGGTCCATAGGAGGTTGACGGTACAGGCCTTAATTTGTTCTAGGCTCGATTATTCCAATGTCCTTTACCTGGGTCTTCCGGACTACCTTCTGCAAAAACTCCAAGTGGTCCAAAACTCCGCGGCTAGGGCCATTTTTGGCCTCCCCCGCCATGCTAGGGCATTGGAGTTGATTCTCTCCCTTCACTGGCTTCCTGTCAGGAAGCGGATTGCTTTCAAGGCACTTACGCTGGCCCATAAGGCACTCCACTCGGTAGGGGCCTACTACATTCAGAAACGGCTTTTTTTCTATAAGCCCACTAGATCTCTCACATCTGAATCTCTTGGCCTGGCAACTGTCCCATCCATTAGGAAAGCCAGGATAGGTGGTCGTTCATTTAAACATCTGGCCCCTAAACTGTGGAACTCCCTTCCCGTGGATCTTCGCCGTATTTCTAATCTGCTGGCCTTTAGAAAGGCCCTGAAAACCTGGCTTTACAGTCAATAACTGGTCTGTTCCTTATTTCTTCATCTTTCTTTTCAGCCATGGGTCAGAAAGCGCCGGGATACTCCTTGGAGTAGCCGAGCGTTATATAAGACACCCATTAACATAACATAACATAAGGAAGCTCTTGACTAGATGAAATACTTTACCTCTTAACATCTATGGTAGAGTCAATCTAGTCAAGATGATAATATTGCCAAAAGTTACCTTCCTATTTAATTCCATTCCCTTACACTTTAACAAAAAAGATATTTCTAACCTTCAAGGAAGAATTGGCTCGTTTATCTGGGCGACTAAGTCCCCTAGAATTGCCTGGCGGAAATTAAGAAAGGGGCTAAAATTGGGTGGATTGGCTCTGCCCTATATACTTTTTTATTGTTATTCTTTTCAGTTTAAGAACTTTAGACTTCTGGCAAAAAAACTAGATTCTTCCTCACACGGAAGACTTTTTCAGGCCATGTTATCGCATAAGGTAACTAATAGACTTTTGTCTATCACGAAGTAATTAGGTCAACCCGGCAGAGCCATATGCCGGTTCATTTCACCTCGAGTCCCTGCCACTATGCATAGGGTAACTAATAGACTTTTGTCTATCACGAAGTAATTAGATCTACCCGGCAGAGCCATATGCCGGTTCATTTCACCTTGAGTCCCTGCCACTATGCACCCTTGAGTAAATTCATGGGTCTGCCTTACTGATCAAACTTAAACCTGGTCTCTAGCATTAGACATGCTTTGCTCTAAATTAAACATGTTTGGCCCCATAAAGGATATTCATGTGTTGAGCCCATTTGCATTCCGAATATTAAATAGTTTTATTGTTGCCCCAATAGGAATACAGTGATTCCTAATACCTGTATACTATATTTATTATTTATTCAGATAAAGGAACTGTCTTCAAATTTAAAAAAGAAGCACTCCCTTTCAACCACGCTAAAGCAAGGGCAAGGAGTGGAAAGACGCTTCAGAACCTATCGATCTGACAACATTCTGAGTCTCCTAACTTATACAAAGAACAAATTTCAACGCTCCTACTATAATTACAGAGTAAGCATGTGACCATTATGTTCTGTAAGCAGCTTGGTAGTAGTGGGGTGTCATTATAAAATTAATACATTAAACGTATATCGAATATTATTATGTGTACACAGGTCACTCAAGGCAACACAAAAGAATCGTAATAGTGGATAAGGTCAATCTATCCCCAGGATTATGACTGGCACCGCAAATTGAATACTGCGAAATATGTAAAGAATCTGCTACCCACAATTTAGACACCATTAGATTTAAAAAAAAAAAATTCTGTAATGAAATTGAAATCCCTCATTGAATGTATACTAATTTATTGTCCATATACTTTTTAGATTGAAGAATTTTATTGTAGTCCTGAGGAAGGTGTACCATCGATCTAAAACACCGAAACGCGTCGACAATACTGGCTACTTTTAACTATTTTTTACATGTAATTGTGTTGAATTATATTGTAATGTGTTTATGATTATCCTTTATATGCAAAACTTTTGCCTATACCATGCTATTTGATTAAGTTTTTAATAAATATGATTTTAATGAAGATTATGTCTTTTTGAAATAATTGTGGGATATGTTAGTATATATACTATTGAGGTCAGAAAAGTTTTGGTGTCTTACTCCATAAAGTATATTATGCTTTGATCTAGGAACCACAGAAAGGAACCAACCCCTTTTTTTGTTGTAATATTTCCCAGTCCTTTCTGGGTTTGTTAGGGAAAACTCTCTTTTTGTCTAAACATGTTATCAGACCTGCCGCAAGGTCTTGAGTTTTTTTCTTTACAAATTTGGGGATCAGAAGTTTTTTAAGAAGGTTCGCCTGAAGCTTCTTAGAACAGCACTTAATATCTAGAAGGCAATCCGTAGAATTTTGGATATACTCTACTATCACTCGCAAGCCCCCATTTGGGACTCTCTCCAGGTACACCAGACTGCCTATTAGATCTGCTGGCTCTTCCCCTGAGAGCTGCAGGATTAACCAAGTGGGGGGACCTGTCTAATGATTCCAAACTATTAAGTTGGGAATCTCTCTTAAATCTAACAGGGGGTTCCATTTCTAGATTTAAATTCTACCAGTTGTCTTCCTGGTGGGGTAGTTAGTGCTGAGTCAATGAGGACGAGATTCCAATATTGGGACTTATCAGCAGGGAGACAGGGAAGAAAGGGGAGGTGTCACTTTGGTACAATGCATTGGTGGGGGCGAAAGATGAACTAGGAGCTCATATCATCAAGCTTTGGGCCAATTTCCTCACTCATCACTCCGAAGAGATGCTGAAGATCTGAATAGATTCATTCACAATTTCCCAAAAAACCATAAAACCATCCAATCTTAGAAGGAACCATTTATTCACAGCATATAGGGCCTACTGGACTCCTGCGAAATTGTCAAGGATCTCTGCAGAAGAATATGTTTGTTTAAGATGCAGGTCACCAGATGCAGACGATAGGCATATGTTTGTAGACTGCCCTGAAATTATCAGCTACTGGGATCAGGTCTGTGGGTTCTTAGAAGAGGTTCTATCCATACCAATCATTTATTCTTCCAGACTAATATTTTTTGGTCTCCCTACGGACTATGATGTTAGTAACAGCACTTCACAGTTTATTTTTTATGTCATTGTTATAGCCAGAAGGGAGATCTGTACGTCCTCCCCGATTTTCAAATTGCCTTAAGAACATTATGGCAGTTAGTCGTTTAGACCTATTGTGCGGCGGAGAGAGTGCTGTTAAAATATGGTCTCAATTAATTGCATGGTCTGAGAGATAACAAGGTACCCAAAATGTCCAATGATTATGCCAGAGGTTTTGTGGTCCTGTCCTCCCAAAGGTCATGCTGCATCACAAATGGGAGTGGGACAAGGAAACGACCTACCTCTGGGTGATCTTCGTTGGCTATACACAGCAGCCAGGGCGGGAATAGTTTGCCCGTGTTAGAGGCCAGGAGTAAAGCCCATCTAGAGTTGATAATTTCTGGTAGCATGTATGAGGATAAAAAAAAAATAAGCATAAACACGTTATCCATTAATCAGCAGTGCACCACAGTAACACTACCACCAGGTGCATAAGTCACCTTAGGGCCTTGCACCCTGTCATTACACACAGGTACTCCGAATGACCCCAGGCCAACTGGCCTTCTCTGGGGATCCAATGCCCTCTGTCCCAAATGTCAGGGCTCTAAATGATAGGACCTTCCCAGTGGCCCTCTTGCTGCCAATACAGAGCAAAATATGTGTGTCAGGCACTTGGGGCCTAGGGGTGCATCTCACCCCTTCCATTTCACCAAAAAGAACTGTCCACCACGGTGCAACCGCCCCGCTCTCACAGCGCAGCTGGGGAAATTGGTGCTGGCACCACTGGGCCTTGGGGGAGCCCCTCTCGGGGACCATACTCACTAATTTGGCCCCAATATTGTACCTGCCCTCCAACAGGCGGTGCAGGTGGATCAATAAGCACTCACTGGCACTCACTGTGCCTGGGGAGCCTCGTTTCACTGGGCTCCTCCTGGTGACTCCATTCACCACTGCAATACTCAACAAAAAGCAATCAGCACTCACAGTGCTTCCGGAGCCCCACCTTCCCAGGACTCCTCTTCACAGGACTCTGATGCCCCCAAATAGACACCCACAATGCATCAAAGAGCCCCATCCACCAGGGCTCCTTCAGGGACTCCGCTCCTCATTGTCTGGTGAGCCTACGAGGTTCTGGCATGATCTAGCCTGCACGCGGGGCTCTCCTCCCCACAGGGCACTCTCCTCCCCACACGGGAGCCCGGCCTCGAATCAGGCACTCTAGTTGTTCCTTAGAACACTCTGGGTAGCTGCAGTAGAACACAAAGAAATCAACTGCTAGGCTTCTCCTGTTGAAATATAACAGGAAGATATTTGAGTTCTCACTTAAAGCATATCCTAATTTTTCTTTCTACAGCACTAACCATAATTTATAGGACAAAATGCACCCCTTCATTTTATTCCTTTTTAAATTAAATGCTTTAAGTGTTACCAGTTTATTCCAGTCAAGATGGCTTCAGGTGTGCCATACTTTTGTCATTAGTAAGGCTGTTAGAGCTCTAGTTGTTCTTTAGAACACTCTGGAAAGCTGCAGTCGAACACAAAGCAATCAACTGACAGGCTGCTCCTGTTGAAATATAACAGGAAGATATTTGAAATCTCACTTAAAACATGTCCTAATTTTTCTTTCTACAGCACTAACCATAATTGATATGACAAACTAAACCCCCTTATTTTGTTCCTTTTTAAATTAAATGTTTTAAGTGTTACCAGTTTATTCCAATCAAGATGGCTTCTGGGGTGCCATAATTTTGTCATAAGAAAGACTCTTAGAGCTCTAGTTGTTCTTTAGAACACTCTGGGTAGCTGCAGTAGAACACAAAGGAATCAACTGCCAGGCTGCTTCTGTTGAAATACAACAGGAAGATATTTGACATCTCACTTAAAAACATGTCCTAATTTGTCTTCCTACAGCACTAAACATAATTTCTAGGACAAAATGAGCCCTCTCATTTTATTCCTTTTTAAATAAATCTTTTAAGTGTTACCAGTTTATTCCATTTGAGATGGCCTCAGGTGTGCCATACTTTTGTCATTAGTAAGGCTGTTAGCGCTCTAGTTGTTCTTTAGAACACTCTAGGAAGCTGCAGTAGAACACAAAGGAATCAAATGACACTCTCTGCCCTTGTCGGATGTACATGTTTTACTGAGAATTTCAGACTTCATTATCACATGACTGAGAAAGATAATGTGAATTTACAGAAAATATGCTCTCATTTTAGCTTCTGCAACACTTTCCAAACCTCTATGGGACAAGCATCAGAAAATAGTTTTCTCTCAAACATGATTCATGATATCCCAGCAGAAGGCTTTTTCACATGGTAAAATCACCTTAGAACACACCACAATTCCTAAAATGAGTACGGTACCATCAACAAATGACTAAAGTCTTGAAACCTTCTTTTAACTGCAATGCTTTTTAATGAGGTGCTATCATGCATATTGGTCCAAAGATGGCTGCCAACACTTCTTGGATGTATTGCTGACAGCCAATCCGATCTCTCGATGAGATGTGTCGTTAGGCTCCGCCCAGACATATATGTACTTTTTTCCTTTAATAGCTAAAAAACTACTGAACAGATTTACACCATTTAAGCAAAGGGCACAAGTCTGAACTAAGGACTACCTCTTTGCCAAATTTGGTATAATTCTGTTCAGCAGTTCGGCTGTAGCTGCGTGAACGGTTCCTATGGAAAATTGCATGGTGAAAATGTAGATTGTTGCTATAGATGGAGCCCATCCTATGGTCTCTGAGATAAGCAGAAACAGCGTTATTGACATTTTGTCTAGCTCTCTCAATCTGAGGACAAAATTGATTGGACCAGTTCCATTTCTGACTTTGGGATACGTTAGAGTATACAAAGACAGATTGGGGAAAAAGCCTCATCAGTTCTTAAAGGGAACCTTCATTAGCATTTCCAGACCTACCCCAGTCAATGTGCTAGGTAATTGCCACCACAGTGCATAATCATGAGGTCAGGGGTTTGAAGATGCAAAAAGGTTTCACCAAAGGCATCAATTGGTGCCACTTTAATCCTCTCTGTCCAATCCATTTAATGTCTACATTTTGCAAAGCTATGTCTTTGTCGATACCTCTGCGTTCAGAATTCCTTTTGCATCAGAAAACATAGCTGTGCCCAACAATCCACCCTGAAAGAATCTTGAAGGGATGACTGCAAGTAATGAAAAGATGCCTGTAGCTGAAGTAGTCAGATGGTAGAATGAGAGGTATCTAAAATGGTGGACAAGATGCCATTTTTAAGAAAGTAGAGAATTGATTGGCTGTTTAAGAACTTTGTACATTCAAAAATAGGGTGCATTTTACTTTCTTTAAAAATCATTTTTCTTATTGGTTAGTAAAACATGTTTGAAAGGTACAGTAGAACAGATAATGTCATATTTTACAAAGTCAACCACATCTGCTGTTTGTATTTGCAACATTGTGTGGTGGAGTTGAAAATATGGTGAACTTGTGACCTGTCAGTTCAGTTGAATGCTCTATGAACTGTTACTAAGTGAACTGGCATTAAGCAGAAGGGGGTCAAAGTCCGTTGCTAAGGGTTATTATGTGTAACCAATAGATGTGTTGCTGCCTGATAGTTCAGACAAAGTAGCTTTCAACCCTAATGTTAGTATGTCATCTGCTTGCATTCAGGGAATGTGATGTGACTAGTTGGGGGTGGGATAGGATGTGTGCGACTTTGGGATTCATGTTTGACATGTCTTGCATGTGGCAAATGTGCGGCATCACTGTGTGTTATGTTGCCTCGCAGCTGCTACTCCCTCTGAGCCGATTTACTTGTGTGAGCTGCACTGTTGCATCACTTGCACTCCTACGGCACACCATTGCCATGCTTTACTGCGCATGTCCAGAAGCCTGACAACAACACACTGATGTTGGCCGTCGAAGGTAGGTGGCAACGTGAGTGCAGGCCTATGGTAAGGATAGGGCGGACACAGATGTAGAGTTGATACTTGGCTGATATTGCGCTGTGAGTAGGGCTCGAAAACTGAACAATTGCCAATACTGTTCTACTAAATCCCTCCTTTTCAAATACACATTTGATTTAAACTGAATGTGAATGTGAGATTTATATTTCACTCTGAATTAATCACTTGTTTTATTTTTACTTCATATACATTTACTGGTTAAATTTCACCAAATTTGCATCATCAACATCTACAATACAAAACACATTACATTAAATCCACCATAATTTTGTACATATTCACAAATATGAATCTCTCCCTATCATTCACACATTCTACCATTTGACATCCACATGCACCCAAACACTCATATATACATTTGAATATATATTACAATTTAATAAAATAACCATAGCAAAAAATGTATCTTATTTTCTTCAATTTGGAGCAAAAAATTGTTTTAGATTAGAAAATCTTATGGCTTTAAAACACACCGGTCTACGTGTTTCGAACTCCTATCTGGTGGGGAGTTCTCATTCACTATTGGAGCTGTTTGAATATTTGTTCTGATTCTTGACTTATGTTGGGTTATCCTTGATCTAACCTCTTGGTTGGTCTTACCAACATACAGCATGTTGCAAGGGCATTTGGTGCCATACACGACATACCGTGATTTGCAGTTTGTGAATGTGTAGTGTTTCCCAAAAATTTTATTATGTTGGAAAACTGAGCCTTCTTCGGTGGTGGTGCAGCAAATACAGGTCCCACACTTCCGATGTCCTTGGATGGATGGAAGACCTACAAATGATCTCATTGTCACTTGATCTTTTTGAGGAAGACCCGCCCTGACCAGTTAGTTAGAAATACTACGTTCTTTGTTGAAAGTGAACAATGGTACGTTATTCAATGTTTCATGTAGGTTGTTGACCAAATGCCAATTCTGGAAAATTACTTTTTTTACCAGGTTGGAATTTGGGCAGTAAGTAGATAAAAACACTATTCTGTCCATCTCTTTTTTGGGTTTCTTTTCCAGAAGGCATTCCCTCGGGGTCCACCATGCTCTTTTCATTGATCTTATTAGTAATTTTTTCGGGTAACCCCGCTCCAATAGGTTCTCTGTGAGTCTCATCGCATGGGTTTGATTTTCGTCTTTAAACTGACAATTGCGAAGAATACGCAGATATTGGCCAAAGGCAGGTTTTCTTTGAGATTGCATGGATGATTGCTTGTGAAATGCAAAAATGTGTTGCGATCAGTTGATTTTTTGAAAAGTGTAGTGACCAGGACTCCTTGTGAAGGATAGACTCCGATGTCTAAAAATGGCATTCTATTATTTGAATAGTTTAGACTGAATTGAATTTCCATTGTTCGATTGTTGAGCCATTGGTGGAATGCAGTCAAATCCCCTTCATTTCCAGCCCACACGAAAAAAATGTCGTTGATGTACCGACTCCAATTTTTTATCGAGTTGACAAAAGGGTTATTTTGATAAACATATGTTTCCTCATACTGGGCCATGAATAATACAGCTAACTCTGGGGCGAACGGACAACCCATGGCGACTCCGCCTGTCTGAAAGTAAAACTCGCCACCGAAGTTAAAGTAGTTTTTTTTCAATGCAAAAGAAGCCAAACTGAGGATAACTTCCGTTGGGACCCTCTGTGGTCTTTCCCGTGTGTCTAAAAAGTATTGAAGCACATGAAGGCCCTCTTCTTGTGGGATCTGGGATCCATTGTTACTAGAAAGTTTACATTTTCTTCAAATTGGATAGATGTTAATTTTTGGATGAAATCTGTAGTATCCCTGATGAAGGATTGAACCTTGGGAAGAAAGGGTGTCAAAAAGAAATCTACAAATTTTGCAATAGGTTCCATCAGGGATTCACACCGGGAGACTATAGGTCTACCGTGTGGGGCGCTCTCACTCTTGTGGACTTTGGGTAATACATAAAATAAAGGTGACCTTGAATGTTTTATTTTTATGTATTCTAGTTCTTTCTTGCCCATAAATCCTTGGCTGTATCCTTCATCTAACATAGAATGTAATGGATTTTTTAATTCCAGTGTAGGGTCTTTGCTGATTTTCCTGTAGCATTTTACGTCATCCAGTTGCTTCTAACTTCATTGGTGTAGAGTGTTCAGTCCCAAACCACTATTTAGCCGCCTTTGTCAGCTTGTTTTATTATCACTGACGTGTCCTTTTTTAGGGCCATCAATGCATCTGATTCTGCCTTTGTTGTATTGTATTTAATCCATTTTTTCTTTTTTTCCATCTATGGTATGGCTGACAAGATTGTTCTCTCTAAAGTTAGAACTTCTTTTGGAATTTTGTTAGTGGGTGGGCAGAACAAGGATTTATTGTGAAGTCCTGTTGTTTCGACTGGTGAATCAAAAGGATTTTGCGAAAAAAAAGGTTTTCAACCTAATCTTTGGGCAGAATTCAATCGCCTCGGTCTTCAGTTTGACGAAGTCTGTAGTCTTTGATGGAACGAATGACAATCCTTTTTGAAGGATACTTTCTTTCTCCTTGGTCAAATTTTTTTTCGAAAGGTTGTAAATGGGAGACACCGTTAGTTTTTGTAATTGTGCCGACAGGTCGACATTTCCCATGGCTGTTGGTTGTATCTTATCTTTCCCCATGTCTTCTGTTGGCCTTGTCCTAAAAAAGGTCCCTGGTGTTGTTGATATGACCCCCTTCTATTAACATTTCTCCGGGGCTCTGAATTATCTCCTTCGCTCCCGCTTCCTGAGGAGGAGATGTCTGAGAACGTTATGAAATTATTCGATGACCTCCCTTGATATTCTTGGAGATGTTTACGGGACTCTGGTCTTGAATAAAAATCAGACTGTAGATACGGATAAACTTTTTCAAGATTGAAGTTTCTTTTGTCCTTATCAAATTGATTTCCTTACGGGTCAGTTTTAACAGCTCGCTGTTCCTCTACAGGTCCACCGAAAAGCTAACATCTACAAACCTGACAAGAGCGGCTATCGGCGAAATAAGTAAGTCAGAGGGCCACTATTGTTCATTGCGTTTGGTCTTGGACGGAGTTTGTTGAATACTTGGAAAGTTCAACAAGTTGCCATTTATTGTATTTTAGGATTGCGGAAAACAGCATACAAGTTATACGAGGGTGATTGTGTTGGATCACTGTAAGTATCTTTGCTGAATACAGAACATGTCAAAGTAGGTGTAAGAACATGATTCTAGAAAAATAACCGTTAGGTGTTGTATTTTAATTGAAGTGTCAAGCGACGGCTAGAAATGAGCCAGGTCTTCTCCACTTAAGGTAAGCGGTAGAGGCTTTTAGAAGAGATGCTGGGCTGATTTGGTATAATAGCCAAGGTATTAAGAAAGGTTCTTATTCTTTACCACAGCTCTGGGTCCTGATGAGAATTCCCCACCAGATAGGAGTTCGAAACGCGTAGACCGGTGTGTTTTAGAGCCATAAGATTTTCTAATCTAAAACAGTTTTTTGCTCCAAATTGAAGAAAATAAGATCAATTTCTTGCTATGGTTATTGTATTAAATTGTAATATATATTCAAATGTATATATGAGTGTTTGGGTGCATGTGGATGTCAAATGGTAGAATGTGTGAATGATTGGGAGAGATGAATATTTGAGAATATGTACAAAAATTATGGTGGATTTAATGTAATGTGTTTGTATTGTAGATGTTGATGATGCAAATTTGGCGAAATTTAACCAACAAATGTATATGAAGTAAAAATAAAACAAGTAATTAATTCAGAGTGGAGTATAAATATCACATTCACATTCAGTTTAAATCAACAGTAGTGGCAATTGTTCAGTTTTCGAGTGGTCAGTGGCTTGGCCTTACTGTTGGGAGCCCAAACCCAGTAGTGTTTTTTGGTGAGTAGGGCTGGGCATGTGGCTTATGCTGCAGCAATACAGATACACACAACACTTGGCATGTATAAGCCAAGACCCCGAGTCGTCTTGCGCACCTTCATTTCTCCGTTCGAGCGAGCCCGCCCTCAGGTGCATGCTACATTGCAACATTGTTGATTGTGTGTCAGGTGGAGTGACACTAAAACACAGACACATGCATTAGTTACTTCCTTATGGAGCCCAGAACTGAACCACGGCCAGAACCCTGGGCAAATTCTGCACACTCCTACACTGTACTGGCGTACGCCGGCTCTGCCCGCTCACACTTACAGGGGGGATGACAAAGCTACAAAACCGAGGTCTTCCCCATTGCCAGTAGTAATATGGTTGCGTCCGCTGTCCACAGCGCACTGTAATGTGGTAGGGCCCGGGGCCATCATGCATACATAACGAACACACGGACCCAGTTAGATCGATAATGGAACTGGCTACAGGCACATTCGCCCGGCCCCTTTTTTATTACCAGGGTCACGTGTCAAGTGACCCCTGTGCTCGATGCGTGTGGGGTGAGTGTAAGTTCTGTCTTGAAAACGATGGCAGAGTATTATTAAAAGCCATCGAAACGCGTCAACGCTCACACTTGCACAATCAAGGCACAAAGTCTATCCTGCAGACAAGATCAATTAAACGGGTCCAGGATTAGTACTGTTCGAATATTGGGTCTTCTTGATGTGCCTATTTTTTATGACAAATATAAGTGTCTATGTCTATCTCTCCTGTCTTTGTTTGGTTTTCTAGGATTTAGTGTCCGACAATTTTATTTGCCTGCAATAAATTCATGTTAAATATGATAGTGATGATACTGTGTATGTTTTTTTAATGAAATTGTATTTTGGTGTTTTTAAGATTTGTAGTATTGATGACATGTGTTTTTGACAGAAAAAAATAAAAAACATGATTTATAGAATCTATTGTTTGTGTATAGCGCTAGAGACCATTGCTAATATATGGGCTAACGTAAGTGAGATCAATCTAGTGCACGATTGATTTCTAGTGGTTTCCACCAAGGGATTTCCCCCTTGTTTCACTATTTACAAGTACTCTATTCCCCTGGTGTGTTAAGGGGTCTCTCTAAACCATTTAAGCTAGTCCAATATTAACAGTCCAGCCTGGAAGTTCAGCACAAGTCCTTCCTAACCCAGAACAAGAGCATGCCAAGAGAGGTTTCAGCTTACTTGGGCTTTATCAGTAGGGCGCAACTTGGCACTAGTAGCACAGAGAGCACGGGACCCAGGTCTTAGGGTGTCACTTGTTATACTCCTAAGTGTCACACCCTAACAACCACAAAAATTGATTGGTTGAAGGCACGAAGGACTCTCAACTATTCTCAATAACTCAGGGATACATCACAGTTCAGCCTCTTTTTTGCCCACCATGTCAAATTAGTATGTGACCAATCATCGTGTTCCAACGAAGATTACTTTGAATTATAGGACTTGTATTGTTTTGACCATTATGAGCATGAGATTAAAAATCCTACCTTGCACAGCATTATTGGCAACAATCAAAGCTTGGTTAACGTTGTCAATTATTGCATGGGGCGTCTTGGTATTGGTGCACACCTATTGTTAAAACTTAGGCTGCAAACGTCAACATTATCGGCGCCATCTTGCCCCATTTTGAGCCCATTCGTGCGCGTAAGCGGCAGCCATTTTGAGTGCCATGGCCTCTCTGCCCCTCGCTGATAGCCAGCGCGTCTCTCTCTCTCCCTCCTAACCTCGCAAGCATCCCCCGCACACTGACAACCCCCACTCTCACATGCTTTGGGTCATAAACCCCTCTTCAGTGCAGCTCTGCCTCGGAACCCCATCCTGTTCCCAGCGCGACACCTCCCTTCATTGCTTTCATGGTCCCGGGCCCTTTGATAAAACCCCCTATTCCTGTGTGCCCGTTTGTCTTCCTCGTTCCCAGGCCGCCACCTGGCCCTGCGGATACTGTTTATTGCCCCCCTGTACAGTAGGAAGCATCCCCCATCAAAGGACCCTCGAGTTGATCAAAGCCCCCACCCTATGAGATCCGATCAACCCCACACATTCCGTGAATCGGCGGAATATCCAGCTGCGCGATAATCATCACCTGTTGTGACCGGGGTGGGGACTCCAACTGTAAATGTGTGTGGGAACGGGCCTGAAGGGGGGATTCCGAGGATGTCTTTCCGTACATCAAAGAATTGACAGAGATGTGTTTCATACAATAAAGCAATAACCTTGTGTATAAGAGGCCAGGCCTCAGAGATGCGGTTAGAGCACCTCGAGAAGATACCCTGTTGTCTGATTTGATGTGTTCTGCTCCGTCGGAATAAAACTTCTGTTTCCTGCCTTCCAGTCTCCAGCGCCTGCCTCTTTGTTTGGTAACTTGAGTGGGTATAGAGGCGGTTAATGCCGGGCAACTCTGAAAAAGGTCATCAGCCCTACCTTTTTCCACAATTGGCGTCCCAAACGTGGGGCCCATCAGCGACTCGTGGATCCAGTGGGAGAGGTCCTGACGACAGAGTGAACGACTGCAACGATCGGGAGACCTCCTGTCCAATAGACCCTCGTCTGACAGCCGATCATCCGAACTTCACTGGTTCCGAACAGACCTCTCTCGAGTGATCTACGGTCCTGACTGGGAACCATCAGGAGTGCCGCGAGGATCACGAAGAATAGAGGACGATCGGGCGCTGGATTCGGAAGACAAGAAACTGTCCATGCGGTCCGGGTAAGGTCGTGTAAACACGGCGAATTGCGAAATGATTGTTTGATTGTTTGGAAAATACTAGTATTACTCTTTTGTTGATTTGTTTGGAGATTCGCTGTCTGCAAACGGAGAAACAACAGGCTCTCTCTTTGCAAGCAGTGAAGGATAGGTAACGCAGACTTTTGTCCCCGTTGTAATCCGTCGTGCCTATCTTCCTCCCCCACTGATTGATTGTTTGACCCGAACTACTGTACGTGGATTGTTCTCTGGAGATTCTCTGTCTGCAAACAGGGAAGAACAGGTTCTCTCTTTGCAGGTAGTGAAAGGGTAGGTAACGCAGACTTTTGTCCTCGTTGTAACCCGTCGTGCCTACTTATTCTCCCCATTGATTGTTTGATTGACGGAACATTGACTGTTTGATATTGGTTCTTTTTGAGGTATTGACCGCCTGCAAACAACGAAGAATAGAAATATTCTGTCTAGTCTTTGCACGCAGTGATAAGCTAGGTAGTGCAGACTTTTGTCCCCGTTGTAATCTGTCATGCCTGTCTTCTCCCCACTGATTGGTAGCCTGTTTAGCCCGGACCGCTTATTAGAGATGAACCATCCGGCTCCTCTGGAAGGCACCCCTAATAAGGACATGTTCATGAAGCATGGATTGATCGCCATAGCTTATAGCAAGCTGTGGCATAAATACAGGAAAAAGGATCGAGAAAGTCAGTGGACACTGATAGGATCCTTCGATGAGGATAAAATAAGCGCGCTAGAAACAGCCCTTGGTAAACACAAGACAACGCCCACTATGCTTGATAGTCTCGGCATGTGGCTCAAAGAAACCGAACAACGTAAAAAGAGAACTAAGAGTAGGTTGGGAAAAGAGCTGCGAAAGGCAGCCCACCTAGCTGCTCAGAAACTAGAAGAAGAGATTAAGGAAAGAGAGGAAGCCAAACAGAAACTAGAGGTGGAAACATCAAGCCAGTGTCCGGTTAGAACGCCCTCTACGCTCTATCCTGAATTGCCCTTGAAACAGCGATCCAACGATGATCTGTTGTTAGGTCCTCCGATCATCTACATGCCCCCTCCATATGCCCCTTCCCAACTCTTAGCACAGCACCCACCACCCCCAAGCACAGACGAGAGCAGTACCAAAGCTTCGGCCCCCGTGGCCTCTGTGCCGGCCAAACCCCTTGTATTAGGTACAGCACAAGCAACAGTGTTAAATGACCCAGAGACCCGAAAGGCAGATTCTGCAAGAACGAACAGATTAAGCAAGGAAGAGCGAGCAGGGATTGACAAGGTAGTGAGGACATTGATAGAAAGAAAGGAAAGTGAAGAGCACGTCACGGACATGTTCAACACGTATACAGGGAGCCACAGACGACATTTTACCGTACGACTGTTTTACCACATCTTGAATGCGTACGAGGACCGATATCGAGAAAAGGGTCCCGAGAGTCTAACGACTCTGTACAGGAAGGTCGATATCGGGGATGAGGGTGAGTGTGATGTGACGGACCTCCTTACGCGTACGCTTGAGGTTTTCCGCCACCTCACTGAACAAGAATCAGAAGCTAAACCCCGACATCTGTAGCAACCGAACCCCAAACTGAGCGAGCTAGCACCATGATGCCAATAAGAGAGGCTGCCCCCTACTGGGTTCCTCCACGAGGTCTAGGAACTCACGATGACGTCAACCACAAAGATGCAAGAGGGAGGGTAGTGTACAACTGGGTCTACCAGCCATGGGATCGGCAGGATATTCTGACATTCCGGAAATCTCTGCCTGATTTACGTAAGAACCCCACTGCCTTCTATACTGAATTAGGTACAGCCCTAGGTTCAACAATCATGACCCTGGCTGACATCGATTTGTTTTTCGGGTTATGTCTACCAGCTGATGTGTGGAAGCAAATCCGGAAAGTCGACCACCTTGAGCTGTTCGGACATACCTGGTCACAACTCGATGACATAGATAGGCAACGAGAACCTGGACAGAAACCTTTGAAATCCATTTTAGACCTCCCAGATAAAATCGTACAGAAATTAAAAACCCTGATTCCAGAAAAGAAAGTGGACTGGTCGATAGTAACGGCTTGTCGTCAGAAACCCCAGGAGGATGTATCGGAATACTTCTCCCGGTTTGAAACGGTGTTCTCCGATTACAGCGGCCAGGACATGACCACTGCAACCGGACACCATCTGTTTGTCCAAAATTATGTTAAAGGTTTGTCACCGGAGGTCTCCCAGAAACTGCAGGCCAGCGAGAGTAGTTGGGCAGCCTCCAAACCTGCGGCTATCCTTCAGATGGCCCAATATTACGAACACCAGAAAAACGAAAACGATAGAGCGACAGAGAGAAAGAAGAAAGACTTAAAAGAGAGGGTGATGATTGCGCAATTGCAAGGGGTGACTATAGGACGAGAGCAATACAAAGGAAACTATCAGACGAATGTCCCTAAGAACGCACCTCCTAAAGACCGCACCTCGACACCCCACATTGGACGTACAGACATTAGAGAGGACCAGTGCGCCTTCTGTAAAGGATTCGGCCATTGGAAATCCCAGTGCCGGGTTCTTTCAGAGATGAACAGAAATAGGGACCCCAAAGACGTAGCCGGTGGACCAAGAAATAGAGGACAGCAACGGGGGCCCACAAATGACATGACAAACGATAGATCAAACAGACCGAATACATTTGACCGACCCAGACAGAATCAGTACCAACAGTCTGACTGCGACGATGCCCACGACTTTGCATAGGACTGCCAAGGGCAAGGGAGGGATCCAGTCGAGCTCTATGTTGACCAGCAAGGTCCTTATGTCACTGCTAAGGTCCTGGGTACGAAGTCTCCATTCCTGGTAGACACTGGCGCAACACGTAGTGCGTTATCTAAACGACTGATTCCAAGGGCACCCTTGTCTGGCTCACTTGTGACATTGATAGGTTTCGATGGAACGCCCTCCACTAACCCTTTGTCCGCTCCGATCCCCTTCGACTTAGAAAACAATACCACTGACACGACGTTTTTACTTTCCTCAAATACTCCTGACGCCATTATGGGACTTGACTTACTGAAACACTTCCGAGCGACCATTAGGTGTTCCCAAGACGGGGTTCGAGTTTTCCTGTACGACAACCCCATTCTGCTTAGACATTGCCCTTCCCGATGCATGTTTTCTATCACTGACGCTGACACATCCCTGCTTGACACTCTGCCTCCGTATCTGTGGGCCAAGACGGATTCGGACGTAGGGCGCATGATGATTGACGCAGTGCACATTACTGTCCGACCAGACGCAATACTCCCAAAACTTCCACAATATCGGATATCGCCCGAGGGCGAGAAGGCATTGGTAAAGATTATTCAGTCACTGATAGACGCAGGAGTGGTAGAGGAAGTGGTTAGCAACGTTTGCAACAGTCCTATCTTGCCCATCATCAAGAAACAAGGAGAGGGGGATGAGAAAGCATACCGCTTCATCATCGACCTTCGAGAGATCAACAAAGTGGTTGTACCCCAGTACCCTGTGGTCTCAGACATCACCACTATCCTGACCTTGATTCCTTCCACTGCCACCACCTTCACTGTCATTGACCTCAAAAACGCATTTTTCTCTATCCCCATCCACCCTAAAAGCCCGCTCATATAGGTTCTGCCGAGCACCCCAAGGCTACACTGAAAGCCCCAGTATCTACAGTCAGGCCCTCAAGAGACAACTGGATCAGGGCCAGTTGCCCAATGGAGTGGTGTTAGTACAATACGTCGATGACATCCTTTTGGCGGCCGACACCACTCCACTAACAGTCACAGCCACCATTCAACTCCTGCACTTCCTTGCGGAAAATGGCCACAAGGTCTCCAAAAAGAAGTTGCAATTCTGCCAACCCCAGGTCACTTACTTAGGCCACCTCCTGTCCAAAGACGGAAGGAAACTTACTCCCGACCGGATCCAAACCATTCTTGAAACCCCTGTCCCTAAGACTCAGAAACAGGTCCGCTCCCTACTAGGCCTCACCTCCTTCTGCCGACAGTGGTTACCAAACTTCAGCCTCATTGTGAAACCGCTGCTTTCTCTGCTAGCTAAAGATGTCCCCTTCCCACTCCCTTGGACCCCTGAGTGCCAAACCTCCTTCACGGAACTACGAGATGCCCTTTGTTCGGCCCCTGTCCTAGGTACCCCCGATTATACAATGCCCTTCTCCCTCTACACTCACGAAAGAGAGGGGTGCGCTTTATCTGTCCTAACCCAGTCCATTGGCCCAAAGCAACGACCGTGCGCCTACTTCTCTGCCAATCTTGACCCTGTAGCCAGAGCCTTACCTGCCTGCCTTCAAGCTGTAGTTGCCGCTGCTATCTCTATCCGACAGAGTGAGGGGATCGTGCTCTCGAATTCCCTCACGGTACTAGTACCCCATGCAGTTGACACCCTCCTGAACCAAACCAAGACGCAACACCTGACGAGTGCACGACTGACTGGATACGAGCTGACTTTGCTTGCACCCCATATCACCCTGAAAAGATGCACCACACTGAACCCGGCAACTTTGCTTCCCCTACCAGAGAACGATCCCAATGTGCCCCCTGTACACGACTGTGTGACTCTCACGGACGAACAGACGAACAGACTAGAAGTAGGGTTGACCTCAGAGACACGGCTTTTCCTGACCCTGACGGAGAGCTGTGGGTGGACGGCTCATGCATCAAACTCCCCGATGGCACCACTTCAGCTGCCTACGCAGTCACCACGGCTCGAACTGTAGTCAAGACAGCCCGCATCACACAACGATCTGCCCAGGCAGCGGAACTGATTGCCCTGACACGAGCATGCATCCTGGCAGCAGGAACCACAGTAAACATTTACACCGACAGCCAGTATGCCTTCGGGGTGGTTCACCATTTTGGGCTCCTTTGGAAGGAAAGGGGATTCTTGACCTCACACGGCACCCCTATCTTGCATGGAGATTTAGTCTCCGCCTTGATCGAAGCTGTCCTTCTCCCCAAAAGACTTGCGGTCATCAAATGCCAGGCACACAAGAAAGTGACAGACATTATTGGACAGGGAAATGCACTAGCGGACCTCACTGCTCGAACAACAGCTGAAAATAGGACGACAACACGCATGTACGTGACCAGGTCACAAGCAGAAAAATGGACTGACGCTAGGGACACTGTTAGGGACATTCAAATGGCTAGCACACAACGCACATTGACTGAATGGGCACGGGTGGGATTAAAGGACGATGAAGGCTGCTGGCGGACAAAAGACGCAAACAAATGGTTGTTACCTGACTCATACCTGATTCCCATACTGAGTATGGCACACTCCCCTGCTCACATAGGATCAGCCCCCATGATTGAACTTGTCTCCAGAGTTTGGCACAACGATAAAATCACGGACTCCGCCGAACGTCTGGTCCAACAATGCCTGATATGCCTGCAACATAACCCTGGGAAAGGAACTGTGGTCCCCCGGGGAGGGTTTGGGGTTCCCAATCACCCATTTGAAGTCCTACAGATGGACTACATCCAACTAGACAGATGCCAAGGCCTGAAATATGTGCTCGTAGTGGTGTGTGCATTTAGCAAATGGGTGGAGGCATACCCAAGCCGTGATAACACTGCTATGGCCACTGCAAAGGTACTGCTAAAAGAATTCTTCCCTAGCTACGGCCTTTGTCGAATTTTATGGAGCGACAATGGCCCCCACTTCATAGCCGAAGTCATCCAGCTCATCTTAAAGGGGCTGGGTATCACACAAAAGTTCCACGCAGTCTTCCACCCCCAGTCTGCTGGACTAGTCGAGCGACACAACGCCACACTGAAGTTAAAATTAGCTAAGATAGTGGCTACCACAGGACTGAAATGGCCAGACGCTCTCCCACTGGCATTGCTATCAATACGTTCCACCCCCACCAAACACCACCTGACACCATACGAGGTCGTTTTCGGCCGACCCATGAGAGTCTGGTCTGCACCTAGACCAACCTCCATTCATGACGTCCCAGACGTCCTAATGTCTGATTATTTGTACAAGTTAACTGAAACTCTGTCTGTCATTCATCAGCAGGTGCAGCAGGCCATCCCCGATGCTTCCAGGGGTCCGGCCCACGACATCCAGCCGGGGGACTATGTATTAGTCCGGAATTTTCAACGGGCGAAGAGTTTGGAACCCCGGTGGACGGGCCCCTGGCAAGTGCTGATCACCACCCGGACGGTGCTTCGAGTGGAGGGGAAACGGCACTGGCTGCACGCACACCACTGCAAGAAGGTCTCCTCGACCCTGGCCACGACAGAAAACATCGACAACCAAGAAGAGCTCCTGAGCAAGGATCGACCATCACTGAACTGCTATCCTGACACCGAGGCACTTGAACTTGCCAAATTCTCTGATCCCACTGTGCCAACCAGAGAAGGGTATTTCCTGCGTCGAAAGGAGGGAACTTCGGCTAAGTAGACCACAGACTGAGTTAAATCTCAGAACGGTGACCTAAACACTACCAAGGGTTACCTGGAGAGAAGCTAAAACAAAGTCTGTGGTTCTGCCCGCTACCGAGCACCTTGAAGATGATGGAAGCACCAGATAAGAAGATGATGGAAGCGCCAGATAAGAAGATGATGGAAGCAACAGGAAATACCCACTACAGGAACCCAAAGACTGACAATATGCACAAATCAAAGACAATCACCTTCTTCATTGTCTTCCTCTTTTGCCTCCTCCTCATGACCTCCTTCTGGATCTTGGAGGAAAGCACACCTGCTCATCAGATACTGCTAACCACTGCACAGCCTACCACCATGAAAGAACATTATTTGATCTCACTCTCTCCTCAACTCAGAGAAAGGCGAAAGGAGTTCTGGAATAACTCTTTTGTGCAGCTACTCCACCAGCACAATCTCGCCACCAATGCCACCAACTGCTGGATCTGTGGGTTGCTACCCCACGCCACTGGACATTCGATACCTTTCATCCCTTCACCCTTCTCAATTCACGGCTCCTGCCTTGCTTGGCTGATCCTCCTGCAAGAAAGCTATAAGGACAATGCCACCTCCAGCAAAACCATGACGCACTTCTTTCATGAGGTCTGGCGAAACAAAACAAAGACACACTTCTGCCCGCAGACCTCCAACGACTCTATCCACATGGACATCCCTGCTAAAGAACGAATTGAAATGCAGGTGTTCAACAATCCAACCAGACCCACCTTCTCCTACTTGCGGAAACGAACGGCTGCCACTCTGACTGTGGCCCTGTCTGTTGTCAATGTCACAGGCCACATGTGCATAGAAGGGCTTGGGACACAGCTGGTAGGCCGCAGTGCTTGCCGTTTCACCAGAACTTTGGACTCTACCGATCCACCTTCCTTTGTATCCTCTCCAAATATGTACTTCGTTTGTGGCACAAAGGCTTACACCTGGCTCCCCAAAGGCTGGGGGGGCACGTGTTTCATCTCCTTCATCCTTCCTCCGACCTATGTGGCCCCCGCAAATCACCATAGACAAAAGCGAGCCAAGGATATTGAACAAGCCGACTCAACAGGAGCACAGTTCCTCGATGCTATGAAGGGAGTTGTTCCACTCTGGGGCCCGATGGCAAACAGCCGTGCCATCCGACATCTGACTCAGGCAGTCGAGACAACAATGAACATCACAGCTGGTATTCTTGCTAACAACACAGCCGAACTTCAAGCGGTCCGCCTGGTGGCTCTCCAGAACCGCCTGGTTCCAGACGTGGTTCTTGCGGACCGTGGTGGAGCATGCCGCATTATTGGGTCCAGCTGTTGTACATATATACCGGACAATTCACCCTCAGTATACAAGGCCATCGAACACCTCCACGGACTCTCTTCAGAAGTCCACCAGGAACAGGAAGAATGGTCGCTTGGTGGTTGGTTTTGGAACACCGTTAAGAACTGGGGCTGGAGACTGTTTACCATTATCCTGATTCCCGTAGTTGTTATATGTGGGTTGTGTTTAGGAATTCAATGCCTGCCGCCCTTGTGTTCCTTATGTATGAATTGTATTTGCCCTAAGACTGTGGACATTGGAAATGAACGCATGGGAGCATTATATGATGCCGAGGTTAGGAATTTGATGAAGATCGACATCGAGTAGGCAAGCTGGCAAGATATGTTGAAAAGGGAGGACTGTTAAAACTTAGGCTGCAAATGTCAACATTATCGGCGCCATCTTGCCCCATTTTGAGCCCATTCGTGCGCGTAAGCGGCAGCCATTTTGAGTGCCATGGCCTCTCTGCCCCTCGCTGATAGCCAGCGCGTCTCTCTCTCTCCCTCCTAACCTCACAAGCATCCCCCGCACGCTGACAACCCCCACTCTCACATGCTTTGGGTCATAAACCCCTCTTCAGTGCAGCTCTGCCTCGGAACCCTATCCTGTTCCCAGCGCGACACCTCCCTTCATTCCTTTCATGGTCCCGGGCCCTTTGATAAAGCCCCCTTTTCCTGTGTGCCCGTTTGTCTTCCTCGTTCCCAGGCCGCCACCTGGCCCTGCGGATACTGTTTATTGCCCCCCCTGTACAGTGGGAAGCTTCCCCCATCAAAGGACCCTCGAGTTGATCAAAGCCCCCACCCTATGAGATCCGATCAACCCCACACATTCCGTGAATCGGCGGAATATCCAGCTGCGCGATAATCATCACCTGTTGTGACCGGGGTGGGGACTCCAACTGTAAATGTGTGTGGGAACGGGCCTGAAGGGGGGATTCCGAGGATGTCTTTCCGTACAGCAAAGAATTGACAGAGATGTGTTTCATACAATAAAGCAATAAACTTGTGTATAAGAGGCCAGGCCTCAGAGATGCGGTTAGAGCACCTCGAGAAGATACCCTGTTGTCTGATTTGATGTGTTCTGCTCCGTCGGAATAAAACTTCTGTTTCCTGCCTTCCAGTCTCCAGCGCCTGCCTCTTTGTTTGGTAACTTGAGTGGGTATAGAGGCGGTTAACGCCGGGCAACTCTGAAAAAGGTCATCAGCCCTACCTTTTTCCACACTATATCTTCACCAGGTTTCTGGGTACGTGCTGCCCAATCTGTACATATTTTGTAAGGCAGATTTTCACTGCTGCTGTCTGTACTGTTCCTATTTCGTGTGACAGAGACTTGGATTTTTCTTTCCCATGTTTTCATGTTTTGCACAAATGCCGCTGTACATGTTTTCAGAGAGGTCTGCACTGTTTCATCCCATGATTTGTGGGAGACTGGCCTACACAGCTGTATTCTGTGCTGTACCTTTTGTACAAGAGCAGCCTTCAGAGCTGCCTTCTGTGCTCTACCTGTATTATTCGAGGGCAGCCTACTGAACTGTCTCATGTGATGTACTAGTTTTGTTTGAGGACAGCCTCCAGAGTTGCGTTATGTGTTGTACCTGTTTTGTTTGAGGGCAGCCTCCAGAGTTGTGTTCTGTTTTGTAACTGTTTTGTGAAAGGGCATCCTTCAGAGCTACCTTCTGTGTTGTATCTGGCTTGTTTGAGGGTTGACTGCTGGAAATCTTTGATGTCCGAGGTCTGGACTGCTCCTTCACATGCTACATCTTCACAGCTACTGCACATGATGTGTCTTTTCTGGGTGTGCACACCATGTTGTGCCTATTTTGTGTCGAGGAAGCATGCCCCACATGCTGGGTAAATATTGTTCAAGGAGAAATTCAATACTTCTTCTGGACCTGTGCTTGTGTGTTATTTTATTTATTTAGGAGCTTTGTAACATGCTAGATGAAAAGCTGTGTGACTAAGAGGTAATCACAGACACCATGTTCAGTCTTGGCTTTAATGTGGAACCCAAATGTACTCTGGGTGTTGTAGCCTTATTTGCTTCCAGTGAGTTAACTAGATTAACACAGCTAATGCCATGTATTTGTGTGTTTAAAGTCAAGGATTGGAAACAGTGTCCATGATGATATGGAGTGAGGTGGTCATTCTGCTTGTAGCTACAACAAAGTTCTAAAGGAAGCTTCTTAGGGTGGAACAGAATAAGTTCAACTTAGTTTAGCGAGAAGGGATCCTATTCAGTATTCCATTGTCTGAGATCAGCAGGATGCATGTCTGAAGAGATCAGTCTTCATGCACTGCCTGAAAAGAAGGTGGTTGGGCTCTGAATTTAGGGTGTGGGACCAGGGTATCACTGTGCTTGTGGCACTGGATATCCAGGAATCTGCCTTAATGTATTTATCATTTAAAGGTTTTTGGGGGATTCCGTGCAGGTCCATTGAATGAGGGTCATGGTTGGAATATAATGTGTGGGTAGCATCTGAAGATAGCTGGATTCTGTGCTCTACTCAGTCTCGTGGGTGAAGCGCATGATTTTAAGTGTAATCCTAATTTACACTCTGAGCCAATGAAGGCCTCTCAAATCCAGTTTCACAAGGTCATTTTATCAGAGGCTGTATCAGAGTTTTGATCCATTAGTTTGCAGACTTGGCAACCCATCACTAAGTTATTTCGGGAGCTCTGTGTAGAATTTGCTCTTCCGCTTGTGCTGTTCTTTTGTATCTGCTTGAAGTTAGCAATGCTGCCACCTATGCAGTACCTCTTATGGGCCTGAGTGAAGCTCGCACTGTAGCTGCTAGTGCTCTTTTGGTTCCCTACAGTAGAAACCTGATCTGTTGATGCCTTTGCTATTGCATCCTTTTGCAAGTGCTGAAGTGATCTCTATGGCTTCCACACAACTTTGATCAATGGAGTACTTAGACACTAGATAATCAATGGAAGAGATGGAAAAAAAGGACTTAGGTGGATGGTCCCAGGATCACTTAAACAGGGCAGGAACACATTGTTTTCAGTGATAGAGCAACCACTGGCTTCATCAGCAAAAGGACAATTATGATTTAGCCAACACGCATGGAAATGGGAGATGCCTGTTTAGGGAGTACCCTTCATAGCCATTGCAGCTGGCTACCTACCCTATACCTGGAATGAGAAGCTACGCAGTTCTGGGTAGACATATTTCCTAACATTGACCCTGTTGCATTAAGGACATTAGTTAATTTTTATTTTTAATCAGGGCCCTTTGGAGGTCTAGCTTATCATGCGTCAGAGCTGTTTTGACTGAATAGATTAAGTAAAACTTAAATAAGGCCCTTTGTTTCAGGAGCAGAACAGTTTTCCCTTTGACGGTACCAATATCACTGAAATGATTGCTGATAGAACGGGTAGAGTGGTAGAAGCCTACTGTGTATACCTCGCAGGCGGGTCCCAATAACGTTTTGTTAAGCCTCTGATCTCGATCAAGGCAGTGTTTAGATTTGCCTACAGGCTTTGTCATAAGCCGGTGAGACAACGTTCACATATTTATAAATCCAAATGTTTATCGGTTGCTTTATATGGAGTTGAAGTCTGGTGATATTTAACCTCTACAGAAGTACAGAAGGTTGAAAACTGTTTTTGTGCACCCTCTTGGCCATACCTAAGAGCACCACGAACATCATCTGTCATGATGAAATTGGACGGAACCATCTTGAGGATTTTGTTGGTTTTGCCCCTCTGCATACAATCTGGCATTGTTCGAATTCCCAATTTTTTAAATCACTGATTACTGGTGTACTAACACTTGATCATGTGGCCAAAATCCAATTGGTGTACTTGAAACGTACTTTCACTGATATGGGCATGCCAGGATATTATAATTTCCCTGTATTGCTGGGATCCGTGTCTAAAGAGAAATTGAAAGAACTCTACTTTGGCTAGAGAAATGATGGACAGAAACAGATGGTGCATCCATGCAAACCATTGTCACCCATTCTACTCTTAGGACTTTTAATGGTATTGCAAACTATTTGGTGCTTGTTACAAATACACAGTACATATTTAATCTAACCTGCCTTAAATTAAGTACCTGCATTTTTTGTTAGCCTTCTCTTTTCAGAGCACCTGGTTTGAACACCTTCCTATCCACCTTTGCGACCAACTGCAGCATCAATTCACTGGTCACTTTATGCTATTCTGCTCATTTTACATATACCCATAAACAGTTCTTAGGAGCTTATTTACCAGCCCCTTGCGCCACTAATGCAGCACTCTTTGTGACTTTATTTATTTATTTTATTTTATGTATTTCTTTATTTGACGCACCAATGGAGTATTTTACCGCCCCATATTTACAAGGACAGGAAAAGCCACCCTGCAGCACTTTGCGTGAAAGGGGCGTTCCAGGGGTGTTGCTGTGGGTGTTCCCACCATAACACCCATGGAACCTGACACATTTCTAGATTTACGAAAAATCATAAACCTGGAAATACGTCTGAATGCAGGGAAGGCGTAGGGAGGCGCAACGATGAGAAATGTATTAATTTCTCCTCATTTTTTACTCTTTCTATGCGTGCTGCATTCTGTAGCACACATAGAAAGAGGAAATCTCCTCTTGTGGTTATTTATGTACAGGAAGGTGTCCCTTCTTGCACACATACGATCATGAAAAAAATTATGTTTTGCAAGTTCTACGTGTGTTAATGCAGCACACATAGAAGTTGAAAAACGCCATTTCAGATGGATTATGTGCAGGAAGGAAAACCTTCCTTCACATAAACAATTATCCCCGTGAAGCAGGCATCCTTGCACCATGGTGCAAGGGAGCCTGCGGCGGTGCATGTAGCCCATTGTGCACTAGCACGGGGGAGAGCACAGGAATGCAACATATTATTGTAAATAATCCCTGTGCTCTGAAAGTGCTGCTACGTGGCGCAGCCAAAGTGTTGCAGCACCTTCTTGTAAATGAAGCTCTTAGTACCTTGTTTACTTGCTGCTAAGATTAGACACTACTATGCTGCTCTTCTCTTTTTATAACAATGAGCAATGCCTAAAGTATGTTTCTCAGTTTTAAATATTATTTTATTTGAGTCGCCTTAAGAATTAGGAAGCTACAAGGCTCATGGCAGTATTCCAATGAACTATAATTATCTAACATTTCAGTGGGTTCTTTGTTACGCTGTCATTATTTATGCTACTTACAACAATGGGATCATGAGGACTTACTATACTATATGTAGTGTTTTATAGGTTTTAAGTGGAATGTTAGAAACCTTGTCTGATTTTAATGGTTTTATGGAGTGGCTGCCGAATAATTTTATTTGAGTAATGTATTAGTTATGGTAATGTATACATTGACTTGTAATTAATTGTTTGTTTGAACTGTTTTTATAAAATATACTAATATTTTGATGGGTTGTGTTGTATTTGGTGGGTTTGATTGTGTTGTTGATTAAATATATTTAGCAATTAATTAAATATTCATATTTCTACATTGTACAAGTAATAATACATTGTTTATGAAATAACTGTTTTATTGCTTGGACAATTGTTTAAGTGTGAATTTGAGGTGTACACATTTTTTGTAATTATCTTACATATTGTTAATAATATAAACACTTAACAAAAAAGATAACATTTTCTGAAGAAAAAAGCATATTTGAATGTTTCTAAAAAATATATTTTTTAGAAAAAAATTCTCTGTTATAGTAAGATTAAAGTTAGAAAAGTAAGTCTGACCCTCCTTTATAATGCTACTTTCCTTTGACATTTATTAGACTGAAGGTAAAATAGTAAGGGCCCTATTACAAGTCCAGCGGTCCATGGGATAGGTGATACGACCAGCAGTAGGACCGTCACTGGACCGCTGATACCGCCAGGATCCTTGATCGTGTGGTGGTGGTGAGAGATCTGAGGAAGTAATATGCTTGCACCACCGAGAATATTACGAGTTTCCTCATTGCTCTGCTTTTCATGACAGTAAGCCCGCCATAAAAAGGGAGACAGTGAGGAAACAAAGGAGGCTCTACAGGCACCTGTGCTCGACGGTGCATAAAGGGGGACACATGTTGTGCCCCCTGTTTTTTTGCACCCCCTGTTCCTGCAAAGAGGGAAATGCACAACATTGGGCATTTCTATCCATGCAGGAATGGGCTGCGGCGCTCATACGCTGTGCCTTTCTAAGGCTCTCCTGTGGGCCCACAGCCGCAGGACCACCCAACTTGTAATCAGGCAGGTGGACAGACTACGAGTTTGGCAGCCATGTAGTGGGAAACTGGCGTGGCAGCCCATTCCAAAACTGCCAAACTCATAATCAGGCTCTAAATCTGACCTCTCCCCTCTCTCATCAAAATATGCAATTCCCAGTGGTTGTTAGATTGTAGTTGGAGTAGAAAATATGATCCTTTCAGTGTATGCACTGTCCCCAGTGTTTGTTGGGGTTACGTACAATAGCACATGTGACCCCACAAACATAGGCATTTTACAAATGTTTTTTGTATTGGAGCTAGAAAAGTAAATGTGATCCCCCAACAATAATGTTTGCAGTTTTCCCAATGTTTGTTGGACTGAAGTTGTAATGGTATTTTTAACTGCCTACTGTATTTTCTCCAACGTCTGTTAGATTGGACATAGAATACTCAATTTGATTGCCTCCTCTCCAAAATGTATTTATTGTTCTCAAAGTTGCAGTTCAGTAATGCATCTAAAAAATTGCATCTTTTTATGTTTTTGGATTGTAGTACGGAAACGCTTATTTTCTTTCAATTTTTAATAAATATTGTAAGGTATACAATTTAAAGGTATTTTTTTTAACTAATTATATTTCTTGTATTATTCTAAAATGTATTTTATTAAATTATGTATGTGTTTTAGACTTTGTCTTTGTACTGTGCACTTTCACGGTTCTTCGAACTGAAATAAAGTTAATCCGACTGACTTACTTTGGCATATATTAATTTTGGTAACAAATATTTAAACTTCATTTTCAGTGGTTTAATAATTAAAGGGCTTGTTTTTTTGTTTTTTCAACAATATGTATACATGTTTTTATAGTGTTTGTTATATAATATAAAATAGTATCGTTTTATTTAAGACATATTTATTTAATTTATAAATTATTTATAACATATTGATATCATTATTTAAAGTTATTTAAAATGTGCATGTATTTGTATAAATTAATTGTTTTAATGTATTATATTAATGTCCACTTTTTTATATGAATACGTTTTTATAAATGTGTTCAATTTATTTTTAAATGTTTTAATTTTATAAAATTATAAAAAAATTACCTAGATGTAAACCTGTATATTTAGCTGTGCAACATAGATAATTTTGTGCACAATATTTTTGTAGCTGATATTCATGTACTTTACATTGCAAGTATGCAAATTCAATATTTGAGTCCGTAATATTCCTTTCATGATCTTTTTGTATTGCAATATTTTTGAGGTTGATATTCTATCCTACATCTGGCTTGGAGAACAAAACGAGTGGCAAGATGGTACATTTTTTATATGGCCGGGATGCCCGTCACCCCCTCCCAACACCACTTCCCAATGGAAGAAGACAGACACAGGTTTGAACTTTTGGAAGGCGGGGGGGAGTTACCCCCCCGGCCGTATTTATTAAAATATGAAACAAATTTTAAAACGTTAAATAAAAGTTTCATGAATTATGTACAATTTTACTTTTATTACATTTTGATGAAGACATGTTCTTTGGCTAACCTTAACAGATCTCTAATACAAAGGTTTCCTAGCCGAGTCTAGCATCCTGAAAATGCATACATTCTAAATAAAAATTGTACATCCTAGCATTAAGGGCCAACGGCAAGGTCTTAACCGGTGTCAGATCCCTACTACCAAAATCACGGTGTGAGTGGCGCATGCGCAGAGGACTTTACCCTCATTGCCAACTGTAACTTCCCTTGTCGTGGGGGCCCCCTTTCACTCGACGCCATCTTAAAGGTCGTCCGAGTTCCCTTGTGAGGTATCTGTAGGAAGGACAGCGTGGACTCCCCCCCATCCCCACACTCTCTTCCGCCGTCGCGGATATCCGGCCCCCGGAAAATTTGTAGGAGGGGCATCTAGCCGCCTCCCCCCTGGGAGGGGCCTATGGCCATCTCCCCCTAGGCGACCCATCCTTAGTGGGTGCCGCCTCCCCGTGGAAGGGGCCAATGGCCGCCTCCCCCCGGGCGCTCCCATCCATTCTGGGTGGCGCCCCCCCTCTAGGGACCTTGAAATTACTGCTCACCGATCATAACCTTACCGCCCGACCAAAAAATAAATACGACAGTTGTTTTATCTACTAAGGGAAGAAAAAATTCTAACATAGCCTTGATGCGTCATCAACTTAACCTTTCTACAAAGGGAAAAATTGGTCCTAAAAGCAAAGGCAACATCATTATATGAAACATTCCCTTACTTCTCTACAAAGGAAAAAAGGCCTATACACTTCTTTCTAATCAAACTTTATTTAAACAAACATTGCCATAGGGGCTGGTGGGTGGGTCAAAATTGCCGCTTGTTCCGTCGAGGGCTCACGAGCAACGAGTTGGTGCAGCCTTCAGAGCACAGGAACAAGAGGACGCTTCTTCTGATTCCCGCTCTTTTATCCGTCTGCGGGAGGGCGGGGACCCTCCTCCGGTACGCCTACTGGGTGTGGTCTTCCGTGCGGGTGTCTAGGACAACCCCTCCTGGGCGGGAAAGGGCGCGCCCCGGCTACGCCACTTTGGGCATACCAGCCGAGCCACGCCCCCCGCCCAAAATGGTTTCCCGGGGGGATCGGGGCACCCAACCATACGTTCGGGGGGACCGACTGGTCGCCCCTTTCCATATGGCCGGGATGCCCGTCACCCCCTCCCAACACCACTTCCCAATGGGAGAAGACAGACACAGGTTTGAACTTTTGGAAGGCGGGGGGGAGTTACCCCCCTGGCCGTATGTATTAAAATATGAAACAAAATTTAAAACGTTAAACAAAAGTTTCATGAATTATGTACAATTTTACTTTTATTACATTTTGATGAAGACATGTTCTTTGGCTAACCTTAACAGATCTCTAATACAAAGGTTTCCTAGCCGAGTTTAGCATCCTGAAAATGCATACATTCTAAATTAAAATTGTACATCTTAGCATTAAGGGCCAACGGCAAGGTCTTAACCGGTGTCAGATCCCTACTACCAAAATCCCGCCCTCACGGTGTGAGTGGCGCATGCGCAGAGGACTCTACCCTCATTGCCAACTGTAACTTCCCTTGTCGTGGTGGGGGCCCCCTTTCCACTCGACGCCATCTTAAAGGTTGTCCGAGTTCCCGTGTGAGTTATCTGTAGGAAGGACAGCGTGGACTCCCCCCCCATCCCCACACTCTCTATACGCCGTCGCGGATATCCGACCCCCGGGAAATTAGTAGGAGGGGCATCTAGCCGCCTCCCCCCCCTGGGAGGGGACTATGGCCGTCTCCCCCTAGGTGACCCATCCTTAGTGGGTGCCGCCTCCCCGTGGAAGAGGCCAATGGCCGCCTCCCCCCGGGCGCTCCCATCCATTCTGGGTGGCGCCCCCCTCTAGGGACCTTGAAATTACTGCTCACCGATCATGACCTTACCGCCACAGGCCGGATAGTTGACCGACTCTCCGGCCCCCCCACTCCTCCTAAAGGTCATGCTTCCTCACACCCCTTAGCCATGCTATGAAGTCTCCTATGAGTAAATCATTCCCCTCCCCGGACAGGTGAACCCCATCATTCAGATACATGTGATCACCCCGAATACACCCATGAGGAATGCTATGCAACTGCGCGGAGCGAAACAATTTCCCAATTTTATTGTTGACCCTTTTCACTGAGTGGTTCAACGCTGACACTGAAAGACCCCCCCGCCAAATCTTCCTGGGGATCATGTGGGACCAGGCAATCGTGCACCCCGGGAGTTTCTTAGCCAACCAGCTAACTGCCGACAGGATGTGTTCTAATAACACTCGTCTTCCCAGCTTTACTAAGTCATTGCCCCCCAGGTGTACTATGACTATAGATGGCGGTGACCTTTGCCGCCCTAAAAGACCCTCAAAAAACGATTGAAATTGGTCAAAACAGAGCCCGCCTTCCCATGGAAGGTCACTCTGTACCCGTATTCCCCAGATGTACGAGTCGCGTCACCTGCCTTGAATACGTCCCCGGCGCGCCTCACATATGAGTGGCCCACGACCCATACCACTCTCTCGCCAGTCGGTGATCCTCGACCGCTGGTCTCCTGATGTTGGGTCGACTTCCAATTCCGCCCCGCGTGACAGGCTCGCAAAACTGTAATTCAAACAAAAGACAAGAAGCGGGAGTGCATGTCAATTGACCTTCACAACATGTGCAATCGCACATACCTTTTGAAGCAATTCGAGGACCAACGGCCCAGCTGTTTTACTTCCTCCGCACTCTGACCCCGGGCCGTAGCTTAAGTAGCAGCCCTTATCCTAAATGAGTGGGTCCCAAAATCGCACAGGTTCATGCCCGCGGCAGCGATTGACAGTGCTAGCACCCTCTGAAACTGAAATCTCGTCAGGCAGGCTCCCCCCCCATCTAGCCGACCTCAGTGCCAAGTATTCCTCTAAACACTTTATCGGACAAGTGGGAGACCCTCGTGCGCGCTGCACGACAACACTATCTCCCATAGCTCCCTGGTCTGTCTTGGACCTGGCTACCGAGATTACCATCGAATCACCCCTTATTTGTATGTGATCCCTGCACAAGCCTCCCTCCATATCCTTCTTGTTCCTTGCTACGAGCTCGCTTACCCGCATAGCCCCATGGAATGCCAAGGCGAAAGCTGCCCGGAACAGAACTGCTTCGAAAGGGGAGGAGCACGTCTCATCCAGCTTTGCTAAAAGCAGAGACAATCTGTCTAAGCCAATTGGGCGCCTCGTATCCTGTTTGCGACCCTCGAGGCGTTGCCAGCCGCGGAGTGCCTTCCTAACCAAAAAGGAACCCGTCGGGTCACTTATGCCGTGCAGCTGTGCCATGAACGAAATGGCCGCCCTATGTCTATTGGCCGTTGCCGCTGATCGGCCTTCTCTGTGCAGCGCTACCAGGAACCCCAGGAAGGATTCCTCCTGCCCCCAGCTCTGTCTCCCTGTCGGACCCAAAAATGTGCAGTAGGAACGAAACGCTCCTTCGTAAGCCTTCCTTGTCCTGGGAGCTAAGCTGGCTGCCACGAGGCCTTGTAATCTGGAGCACCGATTAGCCATAGCACTTCGGGGAATGGTGCCGCCACTAGGTCCGCTGTGGGTAGATGACCCCTGAAAGCCTGCATTTGTGAACGAGAGAGTGCATCAGCTGCAACATTCAGTACGCCTGGCACATGTTTTGCCCTGAACTGTACATTCAATTTCATGCAACGTAAAACAATTTCTTTCAACAATCTCAAGATCCACTTGCAGCGGGCTGCCTGCTGATTAATGCACTCAACCACAGTCATATTATCCGACCAAAACACCACCGAGCGGTCCCTGAAGTCGTCCGGCCATGCCATCAGAGCAACCCAAATGGGAAATAGCTCTAAGAACCCATTGTTACCTGTCAGACCGCTGGAGTGCCACCACGTCGGCCATACTTGTGCCGACCATCGGTTACCAAAGATGGCGCCAAATCCCACGCTCCCAGCTGAGTCGGTCCACAAACCTAGTTCATCCGAAGATGCTGGTGGTTTGTTCCACACAACTCGACCGTTGAAGTCTGCCAGAAATGCCAACCAAATGCGCATGTCCTGGCGAACCTCTGCCGACAGTCTCGTACGGTGGTGTCCCTCCCTGAGGCCAACCATAGCTTGTGCAATGGAGCGTGAGAAGGGGCGGGCCATTGGTATCACCCTTAAGGCAAAGTTAAGCTGACCCACTGTTTGTTGTAACTGGTGCAGGGTCACTTTCTCCTTGCCCAGGCATTGCGTCAAGGAAGCCCCCTAAACTTGGCCACCTTTTCCCTCGGTAAACGGAAACATCCTTCCACAGAATCGTGCTCAATTCCCAGAAACTCCAGTGAAGTAGATGGTCCGACCGTCTTACCTGGTGCCAATGGGACTCCGAACTCCCGCATGAGGATGCAGAAATCCTGCAGCGCCTTTGCACATTTCGCATTGCCGGCCGCTCCCAAGAACAGAAAGTCATCTAGATAGTGCATAACGTGCCTATGCCCCGTGGCCTCGGTGAATGCCCACTCTAAAAAACAGCTGAACATTTCAAAATATGCACAAGAAATGGAGCAACCCATAGGCATGCATTTATCCATGTAAAGCTCCCTTGAAACGCAAAACCTAGCAAGCGCTGGTTTCGCGGGTGTACCAGGAGCAACCTGAATGCTGATTCGATGTCCGATTCCGCCATCAGCGCCCCGGGGCCTAGGTGATTTAATATGGCAACGGCATCGTCGAACGATGCGTACCGCACCGAACAAATATCCGGGTCAATGGCTTTGTTCACCGAGGAACCTCTTGGGGCAGACAAGTTGTGAATCAGTCTAAACTCCCCTGGGTCTTTCTTTGGAACCACCCCCAGCGGGGAACACACGAAATCCGCCACCAGCGGGCACTGAAAAGGCCCCGCCACCCGCCCCAAGCCGACTTCTTTGGAAATTTTCTTTGCTGCTATGCTTGGGTTCTGTTGGACAGATAACTGATTTTTACAAAAGGAGTCCCCCCGAAAATCCCCCGCCGGGATGTTGAAGCCATATAGGAATCCATTCCTCAACACTCCGGCGGATACATGATCAGGGTATTTGTTCAACCAAGGAATCAGAGCCATGATATCAACAGGTGTAGGCAATTGGTTCACAAGCATCACCCCATTCTTGCGTAGACCCTCCCTTTCCTCCCATTCCGCTGTTCTTAGATCTACAGTTATTCTCCTGGTGTGAGGAGTTCCCACAGCCCGCACACGCATGCCTGAACCTACATGTTCCCTGGGGCCTGCTACAGTTGCCTCTATTGAAGCCCCAACAAACCCCCCGCTTGCCGCCATTTCCACCGGTCTTGGGCTGAACTTCCCCACCGGCGCCTGCTCGAAAGGGCACCGCAGGCTTCTGGCGAACTGACCCCGACCCGCTCCCGCCCGGCGAGGACGTACCCGCTGCACCAGGCAAGAGCTGCTTGTGCCATGACACCGAGTCGAGGCAGTCCCAGGTCAAAGATGTATCAAACTCTTTTGCTTTTCGGAATTTCATGTCATATCCTTTCCACTCGTCCCCCTCATACATAGTATAAAAATCCATAATCCTATTCTGGTAACAGGACAACTCGGCCAGTACTTCCGGCTTTCGTTCACCCATGACTGCCGTAAATATCGAAAAGGCCTTCACCCAATTCGCCACGGTCTCATCCACCCTAAATTCTGCCATCTTGGCCCGCCATACACCGGGGTGCCATAAATCTTTCTGGGATTTTGCATATTCCATCTCGCGATGGTCAGTCAACAATGAAAACATATTCACATATTTTTCCCCCATATCAATTCCTTCGTGGCCGCAGGGATGTGCTGGGCCACCCTTTCGCGCCTTGAAGGTAACGAACCTTCCCCTGCCATTGGCAATGTGTGCTTACCGGGTTCTACCATCGTGTCCGCCGCTTTTTCCCGGCTAACTGTAGGTACTCCTGGCGCCACCTGTGGGGGAACAAGAGGAACACTCGCCGTCCCGGCTTCTCTCGACTGCCGTAACTGCTCGATTATTAGTCTAGCCTCCTGGGCCGGGTCCCCCGCGGCCACTGCCCCCCCCCCCGCTTTCTTTTTGAGCCAGGGTAACACTGCCGCCAACTGGATGGCCAGTTCCGGGGGCATCTCCTCATCATTAACAGGGGTAATTACAACCGGGATTGGTAAACCTATATCTGGGTTTGGTACCGGGGTGTCTGCTGGTGTGATGGGGGCGACTGGGGGCACCTCAGGAATCGGATCCTCCCCGGAGACCGCCCTCTTCTTAATACGCTTCCCCCTACCCTCAGGGACGCTTCCCGGCAAGGCCGGGCCTATTACCTTCTTAGGACGGCCTGAGCTGTTCTGAGCTGCTAACTGTTTCTTAACTTCGGCCAAACCTCGACCGATCGAGTCAACTTTACTGAATTTTCGGTCCATGCTCGCCATCCGATTCGACAAGGTGCGCAGTACCTTCTCCAACTCAGAGCTCTTTCCTGCTTTTTTGCCGGCCATAGCTTTGTTTACTCCGCTCTAGTCGATCAACGAGGTCCCAGGTCCTTCGCACTCGAAATAACTGAAAGAGAAACAACAAGATTACAAGTTCTCAAAATTGCCGCTTGTTCCGTCGAGGGCTCACGAGCAACGAGTTGGTGCAGCCTTCAGAGCACAGGAACAAGAGGACGCTTCTTCGGATTCCCGCTCTTTTATCCGTCTGCGGGAGGGCGGGGACCCTCCTCCGGTACGCCTACTGGGTGTGGTCTTCCGTGCGGGTGTCTAGGACAACCCCTCCTGGGCGGGAAAGGGCGCGCCCCGGCTACGCCACTTTGGGCATACCAGCCGAGCCACGCCCCCCGCCCAAAATGGTTTCCCGGGGGGATCGGGGCACCCAACCATACGTTCGGGGGGACCGAGTGGTCGCCCCTTTCCATTCTAAAACAAAATGCAGTAACTTTTGGGAGAAAGGATGGACAGGAATATTAAAACAGGCACCGTGAAGATTCATGGTGGCCCAAAATAGATGGAATGATAATTTGCAATGTCACTATTGTGAATTTCATCATAGACAATAAATGATTGGAATAGAATGAACTCCCCCTAAAAGCTTCAGAACAAAATCCAAAGTAGAAAAAAGTCACATACTCTCCTCATGTGGAGAAACTTGGGTCAGTGCTCTCCTTCTGCAGCACAACTGCGACACCAAACAGTAGAGCCCTGCAGATACATAGGAGAGAATCAAAAGAAGGATTGTGGATGAGAGATCTGGGATTTGAGGAATTAGTCAGTTACCATTTGCAAAGCCCACTCATTGGTGAGGTGATCTTTCCACTTCTTTCCAGACATAACAAGGACCCTCACACAGGACCATAACTGTTACTGGCATAGTCCGGTTTTGTTGAGATGAAAGTGTAAGGGACTTGTGGTCTCATGTATGAATATTCCTAATTAAAAATCATGTGGTATGTGCTAAAATGTATTCGATAAAAGCGGGTCGCAATTTCTGCACCAACTACTACTAAATGCATTTGTATTTTGTGAACCAACCTACATATTTATGAGTTGGTTCACTAAATACTGAGTCATTGTGGGTCACAATTCAACCAACCTCATTAATATGTATGATGTAGGTTCCAAATTGCGACACACAGTGAAAAGCTAGAATCAGAATTAGGGTAGCTTACTGGGGCCAACAGACAACCATGTCAGGGATTGCTTTTAAATAAAGCATTGTTTTAATGCAGCATGCTTTTCTTTAAATGCCCCTTCCAAATATCAATTCTGTAATTGCTTGCAAACCGAAATTGCAATTCAGTAACATGTTACTAAATCGCAATTTGGGTTTTGTATATTTAGATATGCCACTTAGAAGTCGCAAAGGCTCCCCTGTGATTACTTTGCACATGAGGCGCATAGTTTTTAGGTCGAGCTGGAGTTGCATCTGAAGGATGCTCCAGTTCGACAACTTTAGTGAGCCGTCTCGGGGGAATTATGGACAGGAGGGTGCCATGCGCTTCTCTTGCAGATTGCTGGATTTGCCTGCATGAACGCGCACGTCGGCTCCGTCCACATTCCCAGCAAGTCAGCCTAACGCACGTGCATGCACACAGACACACAGACGCGCGCACACGCACTTACACTTACTTACACACACACACACACGCACACATGCACGCACGCAGGCACCCAGACGCAGGCAGACACATACAGGCAACCCCCTCTCCCCTCCCCTCTCTTACCTAACCGGGCTTCGGGCTTCTCGGGAGCCTCGCAGAGCACTGGAGCTGCTCTGCCATGCCTGCAAGATGCGGGGCTCTCCCCTTAGGCTTGGGGGTCCCGCAGTCTCCCCGCTGGTCTTCACCCGGGCCCCCTCCTGGGTCCCGGGACTTCAGGTACGGCACTTCACTGTTGCTCCGGGCTCGCGCTCCGACCTCAAAACGAAACAAAACTTTAAAATGTTGCGCATGCGCAGGCAGCCCCCGCCCTCTTACTCCTCCCAGGTCAGATACTGAGCTTGTTTAAATGCTAATCGAGTGTGCATTGCGTTTTAGCAGTGAATGTCAGACCATTCACCACAATGGAAAATATGCCCCATCCGTGGCTTTGATGAATACCTTGTGGGACTCATGAATCTTTCATGCCAGCCCTATATTTAGGAGCTTCCAGCTTCTACAGATGAAAGGCAAAGCTTCGGGAGCAAGTCGGTTCCTGCTGGAGCGCTGGCCCGTGTGCCGCCGAGCTGGCTTTCGGATGCATCAATGGAGTCCAGGCACTGATTGGGGATGCTACAATGGAGCAAGGCAGCTGCGCAGAGCTGCGCGAGGAAGATATGAAACAGGAGAGTGAAGGGAACCAGCTGGTTGTATAAATTTCGCAGTATATACGCGCATGCGCGCGCTCACTTGGGTTCACACGCTAACACGCACTTGTAAAGACATGCAACCGCGCACAGACACACACTGTATGCATATAATCTTTTCTTCAACTGGGGTACAATAGCATTCTTGTCGAAATAGGGGCAGTGTCAAGCGCCTAGATGACACAGGCATCTACATAGTGCAGTGCTCAGCTCTCCTGGGGATCTTTATGTAATTCCTTCGGAATGATATATTGGGAACAAAACGGCAAGAGGGGGTTGGAGAAGAAAAAGTAGAAGTTGGCTTTCTGTGTTGTCCGTTTGTGGACAGCAGCCACAAAGCTTCGGGAACAAGTCGGTTCCTGCTGGAGCGCTGGCCCGTGTGCCGCCGAGCTGGCTTTCGGATGCATCAATGGAGTCCAGGCACTGATTGGGGACGCTACAATGGAGCAAGGCAGCTGCGCATAGCTGCGCGAGGAAGATATGAAACAGGAGAGTGAAGGGAACCAGCTGGTTGTATAAATTTTGCAGTATATACGCGCATGCGCACGCGCACGCACACTTGGGTTCACACGCTAACACGCACTTGTAAAGACATACAACCGCGCACAGACACACACTGTATGCATATAATCTTTTCTTCAACTGGGGTACAATAGCATTCTTGTCGAAATAGGGGCAGTGTCAAGCGCCTAGATGACACAGGCATTTACATAGTGCAGTGCTCAGCTCTCCTGGGGATCTTTATGTAATTCCTTCGGACTGATATATTGGGAACAAAAGGGCAAGAGGGGGTTGGAGAAGAAAAAGTAGAAGTTGGCTTTCTGTGTTGTCTGTTTGTGGACAGCAGCCATCTCACCCTTTCCTTCACCATTCATACAAAAATGTTTGCAATCATCTGGAGATAGAGATAGTGGCAATGAGGAGTATCACTTCCAATCTTCCGTTCTCACTCGTTCTGATGTTGCTTGTTCAGTGCACAAAATCAATGTCGAAAATGTTCACATCTTTTCAGTTCAGTTGTAAAGGTCCCCAGTTTATTAGGGATGACTGGACTAAATGTACATAAGGCCACTGGGCGAAGATACTACCCTCTAAAACTATATACATATGCTGCCCTTGGGAAAGGGGTTGAGTGGGGTATCCCTTCAAAACTACAGATTGTGTATGCCAGTATACAGTCTCTGCTTTTCAAGGCTACTCCATGGGTGACTCTACAGAGCCCCAGATTTGCAGATTAGGGAGTTCTTCAAATTCAGCCCAAAAGAAGAAAATACAGGTACATTTTAATGCCAAAAGACAAATGGGCTGGGAGAGCTGGCCCAGTTAGTGGAGGATTTTCATCCTTACAGGTGATCTCACGTCGTTTAAACTGCCATCATCTGGGGCGCTGAAGTGCTGTGTCATGTGTGTGATCAGGTGTCTTTTTTGGGGACCATAGGAGCCTGGTTTCTCTTAAAATCGTATACTGGTTCATTATAAGACATGCCATCTCACACCAATTATTTTATTGTCAGAGCTCCATTTTCTTACAGAAGTAAATCTGGCACTACACTCTGACCAGGAAGCTGTGTTCCTACGTTTTACAGTTGCTGAAAGTCACGTAGAATGCTCTTAGCTTGAAGCCGTGTTTTTTTTAGCTCCCAAATTATGGAGTAGGCTACCTTCCACTTAACAAACATTGATGACAAGACTATGTGTAGGAAACATGTTAAAATGATTGTTTCCGATTAGTAATTGGCCCTAGCATACAGGGCCGGCGCTAGGCAAAGTGTGAGGGGAAATGCTCAGGAGTAATTAAAACTAGGTCAGAATAAATGTGCAGCTACAGATTAAGACGCTCATTTAGACTCCAATGAAAACAAGCATTTGCAATGCAATAGGTCTCGCATTGACACAAGTCTGAGCTATTGACATTGTAAATAACAATGCCTTTTATTTATGTTTCTAAAAAGAAAAAAAATTAAAAGGCATTGTTATTTGCAATGTCAACAGCTCAAACTCACGTCTATGCGAGACCTATTGCATTGCAAATGCTTGTTTTACTAATACGACTGCCTGTCACAGGACAGTTCTCAGAAGGGCTACCTGGTGAAACCGTGCTGCTGCTGCGATCATGACTGTCCTTGTTTAATTTTGAGAGTAGTGAAACAAAAAAGATATAGCCCTTGAAGAATTCCCCTATTAAGGTTGTAGCAGCATCTTTACTTCCATCAATTTTCTAATAGTTCATCCATTTGTAGCGCAAATACCCTAGGACCAAAAATTGGTACTTAAGATTTAAATGTCTTTGGAGTGGCATAAAATGTTAAAGGACACATGCAGATCGGTGTACGGTCTGCTGTAACAAATACTGTTGTATCCAATAAGAAGCATACCATTATTTGCACAGTACCAGGAGACAATACAGTATTCTCCTTTGCGAACAACGTCATGAAGTGCCTAGCAATCTTTAATTAGTATCTGGAAAACATAGGCAACATTTATGAAAGAAGAGTAGGAAACGTTAGATGCCTCATAAGCTCTTTTTAGAGCACCCTCTACCTTCTTAACTACAGTAGCAACAAGGAGAAAGTCTTCTGTGAGTAATGAAGATATGCATGCCAAGGGTAATTAAATCCCTTTAAGTGGTAATGCAGACCCCGGACCCAGTGTTAGCTACAGGTAAACTTACTAAAGACCAATGCATCACAGGGCAGCAATCACATTTGCTGTGCAGTATTGCTGAAGAGGGAGAGCGCAGGCCAGCGCCATATCTATTAACATATGATGCTGTTCTGCTCTCTCCTTAGCGCAATCAGGCTGCCTAGCACTACGCGCACACATTTGCACCATGGTGTAGAGGTGACTGCTTAATGTACTAAAAGGTAATCTTCCAGTACAAAATACTGGGCCTCCTGTAAAGAGCTATTTTACAGTCACAAAGGCTCTGACTAATAAAATCAAAGACTTTGAGGCCGCAAAATGAGGTGTTGGTAGGTACAACAACCAAATTATGATTCAGTAGCATGTTATGGAATCATAAATTGGGTTTGGGAGTATAAACTGAATCACTATTTGGAAGGGGTGCGTTAAGAGCTTCCCTTCCAAATGCTGTTTCTTCAAGATATGTATTACTGTTTTGCAACTGAAGTGCGGTCACAAAACATTAATCTTTTACCACAAACTTAATGAAGGTGGTAAGTCTTTCACAAACAGTCAGGGGTCCCTAAGGGATTCCGTTTGCCTTGTGAATGTGGACAAAACCTTTTTTAGGAGTAGGCAGTGGTACATGAGCCCTATGCATACGGTAAGTGTGGATGTACAACTTGCAGCCGCTTGCTCTTAATCCATTTTAGCACATTCTAAATAATAAATACATTTTTATTTGGAATCGTTATAAACGAGGTGCTGACTGCCTTGGACTGCACTCCTGAGCCGCCATTTTTTCTCCTGTGGGGCGGTCTAGTCGCTCTGGAGGGAATAAAAAGGGACGCTGCTCCAGCGCGCTCACCCTTGATGAAAGCAGACGTTTTTTTCCTGCTTTTACTTGCTCACACGCTCGATCTCACTCAGCCTAATTTGCACATTTAAATTGTTTTGATCTTTTTAGTCTTGTTATTGAAATACTGTTTTTAACTGTGTGGGCATTGATTTGGGGGTGGTGTGAAACGCTTAGCAGGCGGGGACTCGAACCGGGGTGCTGACTGCCTTGGACTGCACTCCGGAGCCGCCATTTTTTCTCCTGTGGGGCGGTCTAGTCGCTCTGAAGGGAATAAAAAGGGACGCTGCGCTAGCGTGCAGCGGGCGCACCAAAGGCAAGCCCGTCTGCGCCCGTCAGCGTCCCGGAAGCGCCCGGTGCACGTGAGGATGCCCATTTGTCTAGAGACTATAGCGGTAAGAATATAACGAGGCTCAAATACAGTAGGGACAGCCTTATGAAGATCGGCAACCAAAGCAAATGTCTTTTACCTATGAAGTCACCTGCTGACTCTGAGCATTTGCTTTGAAACACCTGCAACTGGGCAGCTGCTTGCAGTGGGAGAGAAGGAAGGGTTTCAGTTGGAAATGACCATATCCCTATATTACAAACTCCCCTAATGGATATGACTGGGGAAAAGTTTAAGGCCATTCTTATTAATGCTAGATCTATAAAGAAACGTGAATCTCAAATTTATGACTTACTTTTAAAAGCCAAACCGGGTATTCTGTTCATTACCGAAACCTGGTTACATGAGGTATCTAACCCCTCTCTGGCTAATGCTATACTCCCATAATATAGGATTATTAGAAAAGATAGAACAGGCAACAGAGGAGGAGGAGTAGCAATTATATTTAAGAACTCCCTCCCATGTTCAGCCATACCTATCATTTGCCTCGAAGGAGCAGAAGGCTTAGGTTTTCTGCTATCAATCTCCCCTCACCATTCAGTTGCCGGGGTGATTATTTATAGACCACCGGGGCCACCGGGCCGCTTTCTGGAGACCATCGGCCATGCCATAGAACCTATTGCTACTAGATTTAGCCAATGGTTGGTACTTGGAGATTTTAACCTTCACTTTGACCAAAAGGAAGCCTCTGAATCTAGGAAGTTATGTGAATGCCTGGACATCTTTAGTATGTTGCCCTCTGTAATATATCTCACCCATGAAAAAGGCCATATTCTGGACCAGATCTTTTCCTCATGCTATATTGCTCTTGACAAACCCCTCCCTATTATATGGTCCGACCATGTTATGCTTACATTTCAGATGGTACAAGATCCGATCAGGATTCGATCTAAAGGCGGGGAAAAATAAAAGAATTCAGGTCTTTTAAGCTCATTACCCCTGACTCCCTGGCTAAAATCATAGACCACCACCCTATCCTTGGAGAAGGGTCTCTTGAAGATGAACTCTTGCTCTTGAAAATTGGTTGCAGAATTGGGCATTGCATTTCACTCCTCTAAAGATACATAGGGCCTCTCGAGAAAATATCTCTGCTCCATGGTTTACAGAAGCATTGAAGAAAAGTAAGAGTGCTTGTAAATGTTTGGAACGTCTATGGAGAAGAGGTTTTGACCCTGAGAGCAAACATATATATAAACAGGCACTTAAAGCACACTATCTAAAGGTACGCGATGGGAAAAAAAGGTATCTGACTACTAAAATTAATTTGGCCAGAAATAGTAGCAGGGAACTCTTTAATATTGTAAAGTACTTTGCTTCTCCCAATGTCACCCAGAGTCCTTTCGTTCCTACCCTTGAATGGACCACTCAGATTGCTGAATTTTCTTATGACAAGATTAAGGCCATTCAAGAAACCTTTGATATGCCTGTTCTCCTGAACCAGAATGATGGGTTTTCTCTGAAGGAAGATCCTAGGGTAGAACTTCTGCTGGAGTTTCCTCCGATGTCTCTGGATACCTCACTGACCATTATGAAGACACTAAAATCTGGGTTCCCTATGGATCCATGTCAAGCTAAAATAATATCAGCTGTTGCTGAAGTTCTAAACCCTGCTGTAAATAAAGTCCTGAACCTCTACTTGCCTAGTGGACAGGTTCCGGCCAGATGGAAACAGGGAAAAATCTTACCATTTCTGAAGAAACCTTCCGCGGATCCTACTGGAGCCAGTAATTATAGGCCCATTACATTGCTCCCTTTTTTTCCTAAGACTTTGGAGAAGCATGTAAATAAGGTTACCACAAATTATATTGAGGCCACCAATGCCCTTCACCCTAGCCAGTCGGGTTTTAGGGCTAACTACAGTACTGAAACAGCCTTACTTGAGGTTTCAGAAAGCATCAAAAGCACCCTTGATAGAGGAGGTAAGGCAGTTTTAATATTGCTAGATCTTTCTGCGGCTATTGATACCGTGCACCATAGGCGACTCCTTCAGAGGCTTAAGGAATGCGGCTTTGGGGGCACAGTTTTAAGGTGGTTCTCTTCCTTTTTGGAAGGTCGTCAGCAATCTGTCTGGTCACCACCTTTCCCAGATGACATCCCTTTGCTGAATGTTGGAGTGCCTCAGGGCTCAGTTTTGAGCCCTACTCTTTTTAATATTTACATGGCACCTCTTGCACCTTTAGCAGAGAATCTTGGGGCCAAGGTTCTTACTTATGCAGATGATACTCAACTTCTGTTTACCTATGAAAAAGACAAGCCTTTTAATGAAAGTCAACTGCACCTATGTTTGAAAACCGTGTTTGATTGGTTCTGACAGAATCAACTATCTTGCAACGCCGAGACCGAAATTATTTTCTCTGGACATATCCCGGATGATGAATGGCGGAAATGGTGGCCCCAGGATCAACCGGCCCCTTCCAGCCCTGTCAGTACTGTTAAAAAATCTTGCAGTTCGGCTGGACTCAGATATTTCTATGAAGTCACAGGTGCAGTCAGTGGCTGGTATGTGCTTTAGGCTTTTGAAAATGATGAGGAATTTCCTCCCATTGCTGTCATTGCTCCATAGAAAGACAGTGGTCCAAGCCTTGATAATGTCAAGGCTGGACTATGCTAATGTGCTCTACTTAGGTATCCCCAAGTACTTATTGAGCCGTCTTCAGGTTGTTCGGAATTCAACCGCCAGAGCAATTTCTATGGTTGGACCCAGAACACACATGACCAGTCATCTGAAATCACTACACTGGTTTCCTTAGCGCCGAGACACTCTTTGGAGTAGCCGTGCGCTTGTACAAATGCTCCATAACATTAACATTGTAAATGTAAATGTAGAGGTACTTGTATAGCGCACGACTACCCGAAGGCATCTCGGTGCTTGTACGAATACCGCTGAGGAACCCTTCCTGGCTTTTCCCTGTGAAGTGTCCACTCCTGGGCACCACCAAGGTGAAGCCAGGCACCCTAGCGTTGTTGGGGCCGTTGTGGAGATTAAGCAAGCTATTGCCCAGAGTTGCAGAGTAGGACTCATGATTAGAATAGGCACCGAGGCGAGAATTATCAGGTCAGAGGAAATTGAGCCCAAGACCCGCCGCGGCGGGAATTGAACCCTGGTCCCGGGCCAGACTTCAGCATCAGGGTCTGCTGCTCTAACATGACGCCCACTATGCCTAGACAAACTTCAAGATGTTTCCCACTTTCAATGTGTGCTCCACAGTGTTGCACTCAAGCAAAATCAGTAAGGCTTGAAAACATATTACCATTTAAATTTGTAATGCCTGCCTTAAAGCTGAGTTATTTTTTGGGCAAAACACCATGTCAAGCATTGCTAGTAGGTAGGAATTTGAATCAAAACAAATGGCTTGTTGATCATGAACCCCTATGGAATGCCCTTTTGACTCAGATCACCGCTAAGAGGTGCAGGGCGTTATGTTGAGTTGCTTTGAGGCAATTTTATTTCCCAAAACAAGTTTTGCGCTGGAAGGTAAATCCTAAATAAATATTGTGCACCAGTTTGTGCTACGTTTGTGACACAAACTCAGCAGAAAATGTTATTAAGTCAGTTTCCCAGTCTTATCAATTTCCTTGCATTGTTTGTTCAATTCTTTTTTTACAGCCTTACGGACAGGCAAGGAATCTAAGGATGGAGGGCCGTATTCACCAAAGGATTCCTCTAGATCTGCCTCAGACTCAGAAATACGAAACCCCAGGTAGTCTTTAATAGACTTGACAACCTGTGCCACTTTATGACCCAGGACTAGCTTGTCTCTATGAGGCTTATCTTAAAAATTCTCTACTTTATGGGCAATCTCATACTCCGGCCAAGAGCTCTTTGCCTGAGCCTGTAAATCTGCACTGATTTCCTTGTCCTTAATGTTCAAGCTTCAACTACAGACATAGATCCAATCTGACTTGCTCTGGAGGTATGAAAGCTCCTATATCTCAGAAGTGTTTTTAGACCTTATGGAGGTCTTCTCCCACACTTTTTGCCAATCTCGTTTTGCTGGCCTTAGGTCCCTGCACACTTTACCACTTCTAACCAGTGCTAAACTGCATAGGCTCACTCTTAAAACATGGTATAGTAAAGTGTCACTACAAGTGCCCAGAGCCTGCAATTTAAATGCTACTCGTTGGCCTGTAACACTGAATGTGTCACCCGCCTAAGTAGCCCTTTCAGCATGTCTCAATTCCCATTCGCAATCTGTGTGTGAGCAGTTTAAAACTGCCATGCTGACCGTGGTGAAATAAACCTTTTGGCAGGCCCAAACCTTCCTTTTCTATACTACTATAATAAAGTAAGAACTTCCAGGCTTTGAGGCGGGTAAACTCGGGAACCACGGCGCCAATCTACACACCCGATACACCGTTGAAATGGTCAGGGTGTGTAGATGGTTATAGGCTATATAAATGTAAAAAATAAACGTCATTTACAATATTTATATTAAAAAGAAAAGTAGTCCCCCCAAAGTAGCGCCGGCTGCGACGTGCGTGCTCACGTCAGGAGCACAGGGAGGAGTGGCATCCGAGGAACGGCGGACATGGCGCGGGGGAGGAGCGGTAATGTCAGGACCAGCGGACAGGCCAGCAGCGATGCGAGCGGACAGGCGGGAGGAGCACCGGCAGAGGAGGAGCGGCGGCCATGGTGCGGGGAGGAGCGGTCACGTAAGGAGCAGCGGACAGGCCAGCGGCGGTGCGAGCAGACAGGCGGGAGGAGCGCCGGCGGAGGTAAGGGGACCCATGTCGGGGCAGGCGGGGGTCGAGGCAGGCGGGGCACCGGCTGGGCGGGGGACGGGCTGTTGTAGTCATGCGGTCAGGCCACTCTGAAATATGCATAGTGGGAGAGTGGTTACTTTTTAAAGATTTGCCCTGCCTAGCAACAAAAGTGGGAGTTCGCTCCAGAGAGATATGTTGTACACAAGTCCATTGAGAAGTGGTTCGGGTCGGGGAAGGCAGAGGAACGGGCCGGGCGGGGGCCCGGCCTGATGGACAATGTAGGGGCGGGCGGGGGCGGGGAAGCTGCCTGTTGCTCCCGGACAAGGTCGGGACGGGCTGCTAGTTAATAAATATAAGTCACCCCTAAGTAAGCTCAGGACAGCCCAGTGGGCAGGGTGCAGCTTATCTAAAAAGTAGGACATGTACTTTAAAGTTTTACATGTCCGTGTTGTGATAAACCCTCACATTTGTTTTTCAGTATGAAAGGCCTGCTTCTCTCATATGATAACATTGAAGTTGTAATGTAATGTAATGTAATGTAATGTAAAACCGTTTTTCTATAGCGCATTCTATCACTCCAAGGAGCATCTTGGCGCTTAATACCAGCCCAGAATGGAAAGGGTGGTTAGCTGGAGCGATTCCCAGGAATTTATCTCCTTTACACTAAGGCTCTACAGGCAGCATCGGTAAGCGTGAAGACCCAGGTCTTCAAGGCTTTCCTGAAAAGGGATTCTGATGAAATTTGCCGGAGCGAAGGAGGCAATTTATTCCATGCTCTGGAACCCAGCACGGCAAGGGATTTTCCACCTTTGGTGGCCAGTCTGAATTTTGGAACAACTAACAAATTCTGGTTAGAGGATCTCAGACTCCGAATGGGGAGGGGGCGTTTGAAATTCTTTGAGAGATACCTGGGTCCTTGTGAGTGATAAGCTCTAAAAGTAATAATCAAGATTTTAAATAAGATGCGTATATGGATGGGAAGCCAGTGAAGGGCGTGTAGTGCAGCTGAAGCGAATGATTTCCTGGGCCAACCAAGGACCAGGCGAGCGGTGGCATGCTGGACCATCTGCAGCCTTTGGAGCACTGATTTATTGGCTCCCGCATACAGGCTGTTACAGTAGTCCAGTCTTGATGTGATAAGTGCCACCGCTACCGTTTTCCTAGTTGACAGTGGGAGCAGGTCGAAGAATTTCCTGAGCTTTCTGATGATATAGAAGCATGTGCTGGCCACCCCAGTGGCTTGTTGCTTGAATGACAATGAGTCCTCAAACTTGACACCCAGATTGCGGGCATAAGAGATGGTATATGGGAGAGCTTCAGCATCTTCAGGCCACCACTGCTTAGGGGAGAACAGATTTTGGGAACCAAACAGTAGGATTTCTGTTTTCCCAGAATTGCATTTGAGATGGTTGGTCTTCATCCATTCAAATGTAGCAGTCAGGCATTTTTTAAGGTTTTCTTCAACTCCGGGCAGCTCCCTGTCGAGTACCAGGATAAGCTGCGTATCGTCAGTGTAGGATATAGTACTGATCTGATAAAAAGAAATGAGCTCGATCAGGGGTACCATATAAAGATTGAAAAGTACAGGGCTCAAGCTGGAGCCCTGAGGTACCCCTGTGCTGATGGATTTTTCTTCGGAGTTGAATTCGCCCAACACTGTGACTTGCCGTCTTAGGCTAAGGACGTTTTTAAACCAGTCCAGCACTACACCTCCTATCCCTGAGCTGAGTAAGCGGTCAATCAAGATGGTGTGTGGGACCAGATCGAAGGCCGTCCAATAGATCGAGTAATATCAGGACGGCCTTCTTCCCTAGGTCCATAGCGGTATGCAGGGACTCAGCAGAGAACAGGGAGGCAGTTTCGGTTGAGTGCTTATACCTGAAGCCAGATTGATTAGTATGCAGGATGTTATTGTCTTCCAAGAATGTTGTAAGTTGTCTATTGACAAAAGATTCGGTCAATTTGAACAACACAGACAGCAGTGAGATAGGACGTAAGTTGGAGAGAATCGTGGGGTCGGATAGAGGTTTTTTCTGGAGAGGTTTGACAGCGGCTAGTTTCCAGTCAGGTGGGATGTCTGCAGTTGCAAGTAATGAGTTAATAATACTATTAACAATAGGATTTACCTCATTGACCAAGGCTCTTAAAAACATGGGAGGACAAGGATCGAACGGTGATCCTGATTTGCTAGACAAAATGGCCTGATGTGATTCCTCTAAAGAAATGGGTGAAAAAACGTTGAAATGGGGAGTGTTAGGGTCATTCTCTCTATTTAATTCCATCCTTTCATTGTCGAGGGAGGTCAAGATTGGTGGAGGGAAGTCCTTGACAATATCTTGAATTTTATTTTCAAAATAATTAGCAATGGAGTTGCAGAGGGGTAGAGAGGGGGGAATTTCCTGTGCAAGTGCTCTAGGATTAGTAAAACTATTGACAATCCTGAATATTTCTTTTTGTCCGTTTCCGGAGGAGGCAATAGCCTCTAGGAAGTGAGCTTTTTTTGCTAATCTAATTGAGGCATGATACTGCCTGCGTGCTGCTTTATAGATCCTGCAGGCGTCTTCCTCATAATTTCTGCTCCATCTGCGTTCTAAAGATCTTACTCTACTTAATTCAGATTTCAGGGTGGGGGAGAACCAAGGGGCGCTCCTTTTCTTTTTGATGCCACCTGGAATTTTCACATTCATCGGGTCTGACTGCTTACTTAAAGCTGTGATCCATTCACAGAAATACTGATTGTCTGTCGTGGTATGGCCGGATAATATGGGTTTATTCTCTGTCACATTCTTTAGAAGATCTGGTTGGGCAAGTACTTTTTTCCAATCGGGTTTGTTACCTCCCACAGTTCTTTTATTTGTTTTTCCTTGGACATTATAATTTGAATTTGATGTCAGGTCGAAAGGAATGAATTTGTGGTCTGACCAGGTTTGGACCGAGGGGGATTTAATAGTCAGAATATTGGAGTTTGAAACAATACAATCAAATATGTGGCCTGCTCTATGTGTGGGTTCTTGAGTCAACAGGGTTAGACCGAGGACATTGATTATTTCCATGAAGCACATTGCTCCTGGGTCTTTAGGGGAATCTAGGTGGAGATTGAGATCCCCTAATAGTGTAAAATGGGCAAATCTGAGCGTAAGATCACTCAGTATGTCCCCAATGCTCTCCAGGAAGTCTTGGGGTTGTCCCGGGGGGCGATATACTAGAGCGCCAGAAAACGTCAAGGAGTCATGGATGTTTAAGCAGAAGGCCATGGCATCTGCCCCCTTGATGTCTGGCAGTTCATGGGTGGTACATGTTATGGTGTCACGGTGGATAATAGCCAAACCCCCTCCCCGTTGCTCCTGTCTGTCTAAACGTTGGATTTGGAACCCTTGTGGAAGAGCCACTGCTATATCTGGGTTGCACCAGGCCTTTAGCCAAGTTTCTGTAATGAAAAGCCAATCTAATTCCCTTTCCGAAATCAGATCGTGGATATATTGTGCATTCTTACATATTGATCTGACATTAATAAGCCCCCCTCGTAAGGTGATAGGTCGTGGCTTCCTATTAGATGCTAGCTCTGGCCAGAAGGTTGTCTTACAGTGTTGGCAGTGGATTGGGCCATACCATGTGTCAGGTTTAAGGGTGTCATGACAGTGCGGGGAGGAATTATTCATGGATAGGAGATAGGCTCTAGACAAATCGGGGTATCTATTACGTGAGGCATTGATCGTGGCCCTTGGCGCTTCCTTAGCGCTGACGGGCGCAGACGGGCAGGACTCTGGCATGACTCCGGCGTGAGTCTGGCGCGTCCGCAAAACGCATCCGCTACGCGGAGAGAGGCCGTCCCCTTCTATAGAAAACTAGAGCGCGGCAGAGCGCTTACCACCCCCAATATGGCCGCTGCGTAGAACTTTGTCTACTCGGGACCGGTCTCTCAGCGTCTATGCTCAGCTGAGAGTGGCCCGAGTAGTGGAGGAGGGAGGAGGGAAGTTTCGTGGATGAAAAGCTTCAAAGTCAATTTAAAAGTGCCACATACGAAAATAAAATACGCCGCTTATTCAATCAAGCAGAGTACAATTTATACGCTAAAAGAAGCTTGAGTTAAGTTAGTGCAAAGGACCTCCCGGCTTCCGCCTCAGGAGGGTGAAAATGCTCGGCTAGAACAGGCGCCGAAAACAGGAAGTCCCTTTTATAGAAAACTAGAGCACGGCAGAGCGCTTACCACCCCCAATATGGCCGCTGCGTAGAACTTCGTCTACTTGGGACCGGTCTCTCAGCGTTTATGCTCAGCTGAGAGTGGCCCGAGTAGTGGAGGAGGGAGGAGGGAAGTTTTGTGGATGAAAAGCTTCAAAGTCAATTTAAAAGTGCCACATACGGAAATAAAATACGCCGCTTATTCACTCAAGCAGAGTACAATTTATACGCTAAAAGAAGCTTGAGTAAAGTTAGTGCAAAGGACCTCCCGGCTTCCGCCTCAGGAGGGTGAAAATGCTCGGCTAGAACCTTATTACATTTAATAAGCTGTAGATTCCAAATGTTAACCAGTTCATGATTGGTGTCCTTGAAATTGTAATGAAAAATCCTCTCTCAAGGTAAAGCCTTATTTTAAATTACAATTTTGAAAATACAACTTTGTGAAAGTTGGCTTTTGCCTGCATTAGCTGTTTTAGTGCTTGTAGCATGCCCCTGGGTCACATCATTAGGTGTAGCTGACAGTTGGGCTTTGTGTAGTCCTCTTAAACAGCCACACAAAATAAAGATGCTAAATGTGCATGGATGGGCTTTCACTGGCGGGGTGGGGTGGTGGAGCCTTACTTACACTTCAAAAAGCTGTGTTCTGCCTTCACACAAAGGGGTATATATCCCCTGTAGTTAGTCTGGAACCAGGACAGGGAAGGCAGCATGTTGGGGACTTCAAAGAAAAATCATCATTGTAATTCTGGTCCTGTGGATACTTTTCCAGTTAGAAAGAATACTGTGCTGCTGAAAGGTCTGCTGCTCTGAAGAATTGCTGCCCTGCTGTGCTGACCTACTGCCTGCTGCCCTCTTGCCTGGGTGAGCAGAACTGGACCTGAATCTGTTGGACCCAGGATCCCAAAGTGACTCTAAGGGCTAGTTGGTAGCACTACTGACTACAGCCTCAGGGACAGAAGGCTCCAACAGCCTTGAACTCAGCACGTGTACTCTGCCCCCTTTGAGTCTACCATGCAAAGATGTGCCCCTCCTGTCCTGGACTCTTGAAATTGTGCCTAAGGTGCTCTGAAAGCCTCAGTGGGTCCAACTTAACCAATGATTTTCTCCTGCAGCGCAGCATAACCCCGAGCAGAACCGACGCATCATCACTGCTACGTGGATCGGTTCCAGAGACCTGCATTGCACAGCAGCCCATCTCCTCACTGGAACTGCCACTGAGCAATGTATTCTTGGTGCAGGCTTTTGCATCCCTACTTGACGACAGCCTCAGCGATGATGGTGTACTGCGAATCACAGCTCCTTGGACTTGACACATTGCTTTGGCTGTGGGGAACATCTTTGTCGCAGACCCTCGCAAAACTCTGAAAGCTGGGATTTAATGTACTTTGTTCAGCAGGTCTAACTGGCTTCCTGTAGCGGGCCTGTAATCCAATGCAGTTGGCCTGAACTTTTAACTTTGTCCCAGTCCGGCGCAACTAGATAGCCACAGCTGGCGCGTTTTGCTTTTTTTGGTGCTATTTTTGCCAAAATCTTTAAGTCTTTAAATCTCAGGTTCTTCTAATTGGATTTTTGTCATTTTGGTCTTACTAAAAATTACTCTATTATTCTAAACTTATCTGGGATCCTTTTGTGTTGTGGTTGAACTGTATTACTGTTTGAGGTCTTGAACAAAACCTTTACACATTGCCTCTGAGCTAAGTCTGACTTTCTTGTGCCAAGCTACACGACGGCTGAGCACAAGTTAACTTAGAGTTTGCTTGTGGCGTCACCCTGGCAAGTATTGTGGCTTCTGCTTGAGTAGGGTTTTACCCCCCCCCCCCCCGTACCAACCAGAAACCCAGTTTCTTACAAGATGAATAAGAAGACACTGAGGAAAAGGAACAGGCACTTTAGTTGTGCAGTTTGTGGTGATGAATTGTCAGGAATACATGGAATGGACTGGTGACTAATATCAAGCTTGAAACATAATGTTTCTTGGGTGATTTGTAGACAAAACAAGAAAGGTGGGAAAATACTGGGTTGAGTGGATGTATCTAATTAGAGTAAAGATTCAACACAACTAGGAACGGATCCTAGACAGTGCTGCTAAGCAATGTGCTCTGCTACTCCTGACCTGGGAGTGGAAGCCTGCTCTAGGACGTTCCCACCCAAGCAGTGGTCTAGTCCTTCCTAAATGCCGCTGTCCAGCCTTCCTTAGTTTAAATTTCCTTCACTAGCTGAATGGGGTGACTTTATGATTAAAGTGGTATGTGCCGCAGTGATAGTGTTTGCATATGCATGGTCTGCGCTGCTGTCGGCTGAAGTGATCATCTCTGTGTTCCCTTCCCTGATTGTTCTTGGACTGTAATACTGACATTCATCTCTCGAGGGTCTTAAGGAGAAAGAAATATTTATGTTTCTGGACATTGGTCTGGAGAGGCAGAATCTGGAACATTTATAACTCTCCCACAGGAGTCCTGATTAGTTAGAACTTTAAAAATCCTGGGGATTTTCGACATGGAAGTACTCCGTAAAAGCATGGGCACCATGAGCCAACTCAAAGTGCATTCCAAATTAAAGCATAGACAACAAAAGGCACCACAGTCAAGGACACACGATCCAGCACAGCCCGGATTCCCTATAGTCCATTCCTCTCTGGTGAAAAGTGGGCACTATCTGGTGGTAAGGCTGCCATGACTGGGCCAAAAAAGGGAAGTGCAGTCGAATTCTGACCCACAAATGTGAGGCCAAACAGACAATGTTAACTTTTGAAAGTAACTGAGTAGTTACCCTGGCGCCGAGAAGGTACAGCTTCTTAAAGCTTGGTAGAGAAACAACCAATTTTCCTAAGTGAGACAAGCAAGATCAGACCTAGTACTAGGTGATAGGAGGCTTATGGGTAGAAAGGAAATGGGGCCACTATAGTTGAAAGAATAGAAAGTCTAAGAATGTTGTTTTTTGGGAAGGAGACGTACTTATGAACAGTGACAAACCTCAGATGCTTGCTGCTTCTGTACAGTTGATGGATTATGCTTAGAAAGCGATAACATTTAGTGGATTTATTATTTACTATCAAGTTTGGAATAACTAAGGAAAGGGCTCATTTTATCTAAATACATGTACTGCAGCACGATTAACATATTATAGATTCTGTCAAGAGTGCTGCAGATGTTTGCTTTTGGAGAAGCTCATAGGATGCTGAATGATTAATTATTGTAATATTAAAACCTTAATTTTACTTTTCACAGTTGCACTGCTTTAACTGTAATTGCGATTGTTTGAAAGTAAGAATGCACAATAGAGCTTTGAATGAACGACAGTGTAAATATTACAGTTTTACATCTGTGGAAGATATATTACTGCCTAGAACCATGTGAACGTATGATTCCAGCGTAATGATAGAAGAGGGGACGCCTTACAATGCTGTGGAATTTCAAAAGGAGGCTGAAGCTTTTAAGGTGTGTAAACAGGCAATGCATTTGCTGACAGTGGCAATACGTACCTCTTGCGAAATGACAGTCATACGCGCCTAAGATCTGCGGCTTGCTGCATTAATCATGCACTTGAGAGGAACTTTCTATCAAACAATTAAATCCTACAGACATATCACATTACAGTCTAATGACTGTGTCTCTTGTCGGTACCTACCAGGAATTGGTGTTCTCCAGATGAACTGCCAAGTACTTTCTTGTAAGTTCTTATTTCCTTTAGCTGCAGCTCTGTTCTGGCTTAAGGTATTCCTCAGATATAAGAGGCTATAAATTACCCTTATTACCTAAATCATCGCAGGATTGCTGAATAAGCTCCACTCCATCATAGACAAATCACATTCCACCAGCTGCTCCAGGCCTTAAATATGTGATACGTTTTATACGAATGCCAGTCGATCAATATATGAGGAATTATCATTGCAAAGAGCATCACATGCGCAACGACGTCCCGGGAATATATTTCGAGCTGTACTAGAGGCATAACATCACCCTTTGCTGAATTTACTGTATGGGACTAAATTAAAAAGGTAATGGGGATTCCATTGGAAACTTTGCATACACTTTGCATATACTTTCAACAAATCATGACTCTGGAAAGTAATGGGTTACATATCAAGGACATCTTTTCCCCTCCTCTTCCTTCTCTCCCTGTTCCGTAGAGCCTGAAGATTGTGACATATCGTGAAGCAAAGCTGTTGGGACCCTTCCACAACGTCGTACAGTATTGCATGCTGTCTGTGGGTGTTAGCAGACAGCGCGTGTGGTGTCTCAGATGTGTTTGGTGGGAAGTCGAATGTAAATGGGTTGAGGGAGTGAATACATGCAGTGTGCGGAATCTCGGAATGATTGTAGGGTAGTGGCAGATGTAGTGGAATGCTAAAGACTCCGAGTAGTCAAGTATTGAAACCAAATTGACATTATGAGATGCCTCTCATCACCAATGCACCAGAATTTCTCTCTACTAGTATAGCACGTTTTAGCTACCTCGTGGGTGGACTTCCTCACGTTTTCTTAAAAGCTGATTTTCCTATCAGCTGCTTTCGTCTTAATTTCCATCACAAGCTTTGTATTGAATAATAAATGATAAACACGACATGCTTTTGGCACACCTTTTTTGTTTAGTAATTGTCTGTCATGTGAATGAATAACAATGAGTATATGCTATGAGCATTGACATTTAAAAATCATCATTGAATTTGTGACCCTCCCCTTTTTCCCTCCCTACCACTTCATCCCCTTTTAGCTTCTCTTTTTCTTTTCCTTCTTCCCCTATTATGTGCAATTTTGATACTTTCTGCTTGTATTGGGGTTTTCACAATCATTAAACACTGTGAATTGTCTGGGTGTACGACCTCTTGTTTATTATGTCTCATGTATATATGGTTACCAGCCTTGAGAAAGCCTTAGGTGTGTGTGACGGGGCGGGCCTTCCAGAGGGGGTCTCAAAGACAAGGGCTTCCCCTAGAGGGTTTTCATCGTGTGACCCCCCCCCCGCCCTCCTATCTTTTCAGCACTCCCCACCTCAGGTGCAGACTGGACCGGTCGAGTGGTATAGCTGTGAAGAGGAAGACAGCATGGACCTCCCCTTTAACTGGCAGAGGACCAAGGAGGAGGAGGAGCCTCGTCAGGCTGTAAATACGGAAGTGCAGAATAGCCTGGGGTGCTTGTTCACAGGCGTGCAGGTTGGAGAGGAGGACGCTGAGTGGAGAGGAGAGTGGTGGAGAGAACGGAGAGACTACGTGGAGGAGGAACGAGAACCCGGAATGCCATCTGTCGGAGTGGAGGAGGAGGTACGAGACCCGTTGACGGCGCGGGAGCCAGGAGGCCAACGGCATCACGAGCCGCCCAGCCGCACGCGACCTGGAGGCGTGTGGCTCACAGAGGTACGTGACCCTATCTTGGGTTGGGTGAAAAGGCGAGGGAAACGAGTTTAGTGTAAATACCCCCCTTCCGTATTCCCCAGGGACCCCTCCCAGCACTTCTTCCCTTCCATGTGCACCGACCACTTAGTAAGCAGCTCCGGGTATCCCTCACTCCTTTTTCCCTCACGATTGTATTATAGTCACGGACTGAGACCCTCTCTCTTGTCTCTTGCCCCGAGGCGGACCCCGGTTTAAAGACGGAGACTGATCCGGTAGAAACGCGAAGGAGCCCGATAAGAAAGAAGACCGAGGCTACACGCAGGAAACAGCGGCCAGAGAGAAGCCGATCACCGAGGAGACCCCCCCAACGAAAAACTTGTACAGATTACTTGTTCCAACAAATAAAACCGGTTCTGACTAAAACACGTTTATTGCCCTTTACTGAGCCACCCGCTACAGTGGTGGAGAATGCAGGAAGTTCTACCATCGGAGTAACAGAGATGGATCAGGTGGTGCAACAGCTTGTGAAGGGCCAAGAGAGACTCGAGTGGGCCATAGATAACCAGCTACGAACCGCAGAGGCCGACAGAGAGATAATGAAAGCCGCCATGTCGGCCAGACAAACTGAACCGACCACGAAAAGCTGGCTGATGACTGGGGGAGGCAACCAACACATAAGCGGAGTGTCCCTACAGAAATATCAGCCCGGTGAAGATCCGGACGCCTTTCTACTGAATTTTGAGAGGGCAGCTCGTGCCTGCGGCTGGCCAGTAGCCAAATGGCCATTTTTTGTTGCTCCCTTGTTGGTCGGAGAAGCCCAGGCGGCTTACCAAGTTGCCAACCCCACGGGGAGTACTCCATATGACGAAATCAAGAAGATCATTCTAGACCATCTGGGGCTGGATCCTGAAGCCTATAGGATCCGGTTCCGAAAGGAAAGGGGGGTACCAGGCGAGACTCCTAAGACATTGTTTGTTCGGCTCAAAATGGCAGCCGATAAGTGGTTAACCCCCTCGGTGAGCAGCAAGGAGGAGATAATGGATCGAGTATACCTCGAACAGTTTCTCGAGGCTCTCCCCTTTACCACACAAAAATGGTTAAGGCAACATCCACACCTAACTACCGCGCAGGCCGTTGATATGGCCACCACCTTTACCCGAGCGCAGCCCCGATTGCCCCCCTACGAGACTGAAAAACACTTAAGACCCGTACCCCGACTGGAAAGGAGGCCGATTAGGGTACCTGAACCCGCAAAGCCAAAATCCAGGAGAAACGATACACCGATGACTGGGGGCCGACAATGCTTACCTCCCCTGAACTGTGTTATACTCTGCTGAAATGGGACACACATTTAGAGTGAGTGTGCGCCTGAATGGCTCCCTGATTAAAGCCTTGTTAGATTCGGGCTGCCGGCAGTCCGTGGTACAGGCCCAGCATGTAAGAGAACACCAGTTAATACACCAAGAGCAGGTTTTCATAAGATGTGTGCATGGGGATGTAAAGCCTTACCCTGTAGCCGACCTTACCCTGATGCCCGTAAGAGGGAAACCCCAGGTAATCAGAGTAGGGGTATTGCCCTCCCTACCCAAAGATCTTATAATAGGGACAGACAACCCCTCGTTCATCACGATGTTTAAAAAAAGCTTGGGGGAGGTGGAAAGACCGGGTTGTACACGACAGAGGAGGGAAACCGTTGAGCCCGCCTTTGTAACCCCCCGAACGGTGGGTCCTTGACCGAAGTTTTAGGTTTGCTCAGGCAAATGACACCTCATTATTCAATGCCTGGGAGCAAGCACATCAAACAATAGACCAGGACCCCCCCCCCAGTACCCCCGTTTTGTGATAAAGGATGAACTCCTATACCGACCGGGACAAAAAGATGACCCTGAACAGTTACTGGTCCCCGTCCCCTTTAGAGGGCAAGTGTTGTTCTACTCACATGCACATTTAGTGGCGGGACACACCGGTGCCGAGAAAACCACCCAGTCCACCTTGAGGCACTTCTACTGGCCGGGGATCTACAAGGACGCTATATCGTACTGCCAACGATGTGAAATCTGTCAAAAACGTATTATGACCCGGCCTCCTGCTGTGCCGCTGCAGCCCCTGCCCATAATCGGAGTACCCTTTGAGAGGGTCGGAATGGACTTGATAGGGCCTCTGCCTAAAACGAGTAAAGGAAACCAGCACGTGCTAGTAATAGTCGATTATGCTACAAGATTCACCGAACCTTTTCCGTTGTCTACTACTACCACGAAACAAATAGCGGATCGGATGTTGGAACTGTTTTCCCGCGTGGGATTTCCAAAAGAAATACTCACGGACCAGGGCACCCCATTCATGTCTAGAGTAATGAAGGAAGTATGCCATCTACTGAACATTCACCAGATCAGAACCTCGGTTTACCACCCCCAGACGGATGGATTGGTGGAGAGGTATAACCGGACGTTAAAAACCACGCTAAGGAAAATGTTAGAGATTAACGGGACGGACTAGGATAGGATACTACCATTGGCTCTGTATGTGCTCCGTAGTCAAAAACAGAGTAGCCTTGGGGTATCCCCGTTTGAGTTACTTTACTCGCTCTCTGCTGGATATGACAAAGGAGGCTTGGATAAACGAAGTACCTGAAGAAACCAGGCAGACGTTAGAATACGCCAGGAACTTAAGGTCGAAGTTGGGGAAGTTGAGAGACCTGGCGTACACTAATCTAGAGAAGAGCCAAAAGAAACAAAAAGACATCTATGACAGAGGAAAGAAGTGGAGACGATTGGAAAAAGATGACTGGACCCTTGTTCTATTGCCGTCCTTTACGCAGAAATTCAAGGCCGAATGGCGAGGACCCTACAGAGTCGTCGGTACCATCGGGAAGACCAGCTACAAGTTGCAAATTACTCCCAGGAAGACGCAAACGTACCATATTAACATGCTGAAGAAGTGGATAGGCCCTCCCCCGAAGGAGACCCACCTGGCAGGAAGAGACCCTTTACTCGCTTCGAGTACACTGAACCAACTGGTGATCAACGATGAATTGAGGGAAACAGAAAAACAAGACCTACAGACCATTCTACATCAATATGTGTCTGTGTTTTCGGATAAACCAGGAAGGACAGCTCTGGCAGAACACCAGATAAATACTCCTCCAGGAAAAGTAATAAGAATCCGACCTTATAGGATCCCAGAAGCCAGACGGCTTGACATACGGCAAGAAGTCAAGGACATGCTAGAGCTCAGAGTAATCAGACCCTCAACGAGCAATTGGTCTAGTCCTATTGTAATAATACCGAATCCAGACGGCACGCGGAGGTTTTGCATGGATTTCAGGGCGCTCAACGAAATATCATCTTTTGATGCCTACCCAATCCCACGCATCGATGAACTTATTGAGAAGTTGGGAGATGCGAAGTATATTTCCACCATTGATTTAACTAAGGGGTACTGGCAAGTACCCCTTAGAGAAGAGGACCGCAAAAAGACTGCTTTCTCAACGGAGGAGGGACATTACGAGTTCACAGTCCTTCCGTTCGGGCTGCACGGTGCCCCAGCCACCTTTCAAAGACTAATGAATCAAGTACTGAGGGACATAAGCTCCTTTACGTCGGCATACCTCGATGATATAGAGGTGTTCAGCCCAGACTGGGACACACACCTGTTACATCTGCAAAAACTGTTCGAGACTCTGGAAGGCGCCGTGCTACGAATAAACGCAAAGAGGTCGAGGCTCGCTTACCAGAAAGTGAAGTACTTGGGATACGTGCTGGGGCAAGGATTGATCGAGCCCCAAATAGAGAAAGTGCGAGCGATTGCCGAAACCCCATTCCCGGGCAGTAAGAAAGAGATGAGAGCCTTTTAAGGCCTCATCGGGTACTTTAGAAGGTTTATACCCCAGTTTGCCCAACTTGCAGCCCCTCTGACTGATGCCCTCAGTCGAAGCAGACAGCAGGGTCTAAGTTTAAGAGAGAAAGAGAAATGATGTCACAGAGAGTGAGAGAGAGAGAAAACAACATTAAAACTGTGTCGCAGAGTCTGGAGTTGAGATCTTTTGTGGAACCAGATGGAGATTTACTAGCTCTTTGCATCAGTTTACCTATGTTAAAAGTGACTCAAAAGTGGTGTAATAAGGTTGATGATCTAATTATCAGACTGTTGTAACCTATCTGTTGTCACTGCTCGGAGGTAATTATACATTTTACAGAGAAGCTGCTGTACACTACGCACTCTGGGCCATAATATCAAGTTTGGACGACAAAAATTATTGCCACTTTATCGTCAGGAAAGTGTCGCTAAAGTGGCGATAATGGGTTTGATAATATGCTCTATGGAATTCCAATCGGAGCTCACTTCAGATGTCCTTCACATCTAACATGAGCTTCAGTTGGAATTCCATAGAGTATATTATCAAACCTATTATCGCCACTTTCCTGACGATAAAGTGGCGATAATTCTGTTGCCAAGGTTTGATAATATGGCCCTCTTTCCTTTCATAAATAAAAGTTACACTACAGTTTTACGAGTGCAGTGTATCTGGTACATTTTACTTGTTATAGTGCCGCGTTCAATTGGTGTCTATATGGAAGTGCCTACTGCCTTACTGACACCTGTTATGGCGACTTATTTCTAATGCATTCCTATGAAGGATTTGTAAATCTAGGCCTGTGTGCTTACCGTTGTATAAAGCTTGCGGCCAAATACTGCAGCCACCGGGATGGACAACTTCAGGTGGGCTGATCTTCTAGACGTCCAAGCAGACAGCAGTGTCTAAGTTTAAGAGAGATAGAGAAATGATGTCACAGAGAGTGAGAGAGAGAGAAAACATTAAAACTGTGCCGCAGAGTTAGGAGTTGAGATTTTTTGTTGAACCAGACGTAGATTTACTAGCTCTTTGCATCACTTTACCCATGTTAAAAGTGACTCAAAAGTGGCGTAATAAGGTTGATGATCTGTTTGTCAGACTGTTGTAACCTATCTGTTGTCACTGCTCGGAGGTAATTATACATTTTACAGAGAAGGTGCTGTACACTACGCACTCTAGGAAATAATATCAAGCCTGGGTGACAAAAATTATTGCCACTTTATCGGCAGGAAAGTGTCGCTAAAGTGGTGATAATGGGTTTGATAATATGCTCTATGGAATTCCAATCGAAGCTCATGTCAGATGTCCTTCATATCTAACATGAGCTTCGATTGGAATTCCATAGATCATATTATCAAACCTATTATGGCCACTTTAGCGGCAGTTTACTTCAGATAAAGTGGCGATAATTTTGTCGCCAAGGGTTGATAATATGGCCCTCTCTTGTTTCAGAAATAAAGCTAACACTACAGTTTTACGAGTGCAGTGTACCTGGGACATTTTACTTGCTATAGTGCCGCGTTCAAGTGGCGTCTATATGGAAGTACCTACTGCCTTACTGACGCCGTTATGCCAAATTATTTCTAACTAGCAGCCCGTCCCGACCTTGTCCGGGAGCAACAGGCAGCTTCCCACTTATCTTTAATCCTTTTTTCGGCACTAGCTCTGAAGTCTGTTTGAAGTTCTAATATTTCCTTTTTGAGACCCGGAATACTAGATCTATCTTCGGAAGCAGCGAGTTGAAGTTGCTGTTCCTTTAATTTGATTAGGTTGAGCTCTTGGTTATCTCTTTCTATTTTAAGCTTCCTTTTTAAAATCATATGAGAACCATAAATTCCTAAGTGTGTCCCATATGATTTGATCTGAAGCTGTGTTCTCATTAAACATAAAAAATTCCAATAGACTTTCTTTGATTTTGTTTTTAATCTCGTCATTTAGCAAGATGGTCCTATCAAGTGTCCACCTATATTCTGAGGGACTATTTTGGAGAGTTATTTTTAACTCGCCCACAGAGTGATCTGATAGACCAACTGGGATTAAGCATGAGCGGATTTTGCGGATTGGCAATCCGCGAATTTGCGGATTTGCAAACTCGCAATCCGCAAAATCCGCGAATTCCCGCGAATTTGCGGATTTTTTTTTTTTTGTGTTCGCCCGTGTTTCTGCCAGTTCGCGAGGGTTTTTACAATTTCGCAATTTGCGAACTTACCTGTCGGGTCGCAAGTTTTGCGAACTTGTTGTTTCTACGTGTCCAACCTGTTTGGGACACTCTTCTTCATCACTGCCACTCTCTGTCACCACTGCCACTCTCTGACTACTCATGCCACCCTCTGGCCCACCCATGCCACCCTCTGTTTCATCTGGTTGTCCAGTGTACATTATTTTTGGCAAAGCAAAGCACACCTTCCCTGCCTCAAGTGACCTGAATTAATTTGGGGCTGATTAATGTGTCACAGAATATTTTTTTAGCTGGCACCTGCTTCCTTAGTGCGCCCTGATTAGTGATCTTTTGCACTTGCTAAGTGCTTTCATTGTTGCAAAATTAGTTACAACACCTGCCCTGCCCCAACTGACAATAATGAATTAGGGGCTGATTAATGGATTTTAACTTCCAGCCTGGCTCCTGCTTGTCTCCCTTAGCTGTAATTCAGGACCTTTGTGGCATATGTGTAACTATTCTGAGGTTCAGAGCAGGGTCACATAATAGTTGCAACTGGCAACTGAACTCTGGAGGGGCCCCTCAGGAAGCACTACAGGAAATGGCTACTAATGATGAGCCTGAACTTTTGAACCTGGTAAGTAGTTACTTTCAGTTTTGCTAAAATCGTATTTCTGCAATTTCGCACTTATTCGCGGGGCGCGAACTCACGCGAACAGTGCGAGCAGTGCGAGCAAAATCCGCTGCTCGCGGATTTGCGGATTTTTCAGGAAATTCGCAAATCTCGCGGATTGCGGATTTCCCGAAAATCCGCAAAATCCGCGAGCGGAACGGATTTTCCGCCCATGCCTAACTGGGATGTAAGAAATTGAAGCAATATTAGCTAACAGGGATTGATCTAACAGAAAGAAGTCTATTCTTGAGAACTGGCTATATTTTTTGCTATAAAAAGAATACTCTCTATGATTGCCGTGTTTGACTCTCCATGCATCTTGTAGTGTGTAGTCTTTCATGATATTTTTTAAAGCTTGAAGGGATTCATGTGGGGGATTGTATTTAGCTTTAAAGGTGCGGTCCAGTTGTGGGTCCAGTAAGAGGTTAAAGTCACCTCCTAATATGATTGGAGCTGTATGTTGTAACATGTATTTTTCCAGCTTTTGAAGAAAACAAGCATTATCTTCATTAGGACCATAATATACCCCACACAAAGGTTTAGTGCCGCCAATTGATACAACTGCAGCCAGCCATCTTCCTGACTGATCTGTACCCCAGTCATGAATCCTAATCCCTTTATTAGCGCGCACCACCATAGCTACCCTTCTAGTAACACCAGTTTGTTTAGAACAAAAAAATTCCTGAACCCAGTTATATCTTACAAATACTTTCCTACACTCATCTGCTTCCAGATGAGTTTCCTGCAAAAGATATATACAGGCTTCAGAGTTTTTCAAAAATTCACAAACATTTTGTTGTTTCTTCCGGCTCCCCAATCCATTCAAAATCCAGGAAAGGATTTTACTGCTAGGTGTCAAATTTGAAGCCATTATGAAATGAAATGAAAGGAGTCTTGTCGTGTGCAAACTTAGCCCAGTGGGCGTCAAGGCGCCTAATTCAAAAAACCAGCTCATAACAAAAACCAAGCAGTTCAACCTGAGTAGGCTCTTGAAAAGCACTACGTTTTTAAGGCCTTTTTAAACAAGTCTAGAGAAGGTAGAGTTTTAATCTCCATAGGCACGGTGTTCCAGAGCTGGGGGGCAGCGAAATGAAATGAAATGTGATGTAACTACCCCTACACCTATAACCAATGGTGGTCTGTGGTTACATTCAGGTTTAAAAGAAAAATTAAAATTTATGGCAAATGAGGACATTTTTATCTGTTTTTTCCCTTTCCCCCTATGAGCCCTCCCAACCCTCCCCCCCAGGAACCCAGCCCTCCTGTTTGGCATAGACAAGCCTTTAGGAGGCCCTACACCCTCAACACACCTACTTAAGTGAAACTAAATTAGTCTTTTCTCCAATGTATTTTTTTTCCCTTTATCTAATAAGCATTTTTTGCTAAGATGGAACTCCTTTTTTTTTTTTTCTCCTATGTATCTTTTTTTTTCAATCTTTAGAGGCACAATTTTGCGAAGAGCTGGCATGAAGTTAACTACTCTCTCATTTTAGCTAATAGATCATCAACTTCTTCTGGGAAATGACAAGTATACATCTTATTGTTCCACATTATTTTAAGCAGAGCTGGGAACTTCATTTGTACCTGAGCCCCCATTGAACGTAAATCTGGCATCCTTGAGCCCAGCTCCCATTGCCTTTGAGCGGTTTTACCCCCTATATCTGATCGAATTTGGTAGAGGTTGGCACAAAAGTGCAAAGAGGAACGTGCCAAACATCTACTAAGGATCAACTCTTTAACGCTATATGTTTGGAAGTACACCAAAATCTTCCTAGGTGCTTTGCAGTCCGGGTGCAACCTAAACGAGTCTCTGTGCACTCGCTGAATCTCAGCTTCCAAATCAATATCTAATCGATCCTTTAATATGTCTTCACAAAGCAGTCTACACACAACCCCCTTTATGTCCTCCACTCCTTCAGGAATTTTGAGAATCCTGAGATTATTGCGCCGACTCTGCGTTTCCAACCTTTCCAGATCCTTTGTTAGGGTCCGATTCTGTGCTTTGATGGCTTCTATATCTTTAGAGTTTCCTTTGGTAGTCTCTGATAATGCCGTAACTTTACTTTCCAGGACACTAGTCCTAGCATTGATACCCTCTAATTTAGCCTCTAGGACATCAAATCTATCATGTAGACCCCTTTGATTTCTCTCCGAAATCTCGAACTTGCCCAGAAGATCGTCTTTCAGTGCATGGAATAAAGAGCCAAGTCTATCTCTCTCATTTTCCATCCCAGTTGGTCTATCTGCACCATCAAATTGAGGGTCCGAAGCATATGTGTCATGAACTGGAGGAGGGAGAGATTGAGCTTTAGTATAACCATTTAGTGTGATCAAAGGGGGGGAAATTACAAGAGAATTTGAAGTTGCAGGTTTTACTGGTGGAGGGGGGGGGTTTGTACCACATTCGATGAAGCTTCTGCACCTAAGTCCAAATTCTGCATTGGGCTGATCTGTGCTACTACCTCTGGTCCCTCCTCGTTTGGAGTTAAATATAATACAGCGTACTTGTTACCCAAGGGTAGTATAGAATGAAGTGTAGGAATGGGTACTTTATTAGACCGGATAACTTCATCTGCTTCTACTACTTTAGAGCCTGTGTTAACCTCTGCCTTATTTGTAGCGCCCTCCTTAGAATTCACTGCCTGCTCCATGATTTTAAAATAGCTTTTAAGTGAAGGAGTCCCTCTAGTTGCTTGTTTTTGCTTTGTCACCTTAGCTGTCCTCCCCCTTCTGGCCCCCACCTTCCTGTTTTGTTTAAACGGAGAGATAGGTGTCGGACCCCCTTTTTCAACAGTATCAGTGGGATTCCAAACTTCTTGTTTTGACCTTAGCTGATATCTGCTCCTTACTTCTCCTGACTTTTCTTTTACTAAAACGACCTGCTTTATGGAGTAATTAGCAGAAGCTACCCCCTCTGTACCACGGCCAGCCTCAATATCTTTGGTTGTATTATTGCTTTGACAGATTGATTTATGTTTGTCTGCCTCCATGCAGTCCTTTCTTCCAGAAACCACCTTACCGCGGTTCAGCGCTGCATAAGACCCTCGGCATATCGAAGCTCTCGCTCGAACAAGGAGTGCCTCCCTTGAACGCAGCCACAAACTTCTACAGCTTACTCGGAGCCCTCTTCGGTCGTTTTCCTCCACCACAAACTGACTACTGCCATTGACCTGCTTCTGCTTCTGCAACTCGCTGAACTCGCCGCTCGAGATTCGGCACAGCTGACCTGTCACTGCCTCCCTCGTGTATCGGCGCTCGTGCATTCCCGCAGGGTCCTAGCGCTCCCGTGTTCACCTCCCGCGGCTCTGACCTCCAAACAACAAAACGGGAGAAAATTCAATAGCATATAAAGTAATACTGTTTGCAAGTGACAATCTGTCCTCACCGCTTATTTAGACACCGTCATCCTTAAGTTGTTCAGAGAGAAGACCAGTCAAATTCATTATTCAGGGTGTTTTCGAGCGCAGAGCCTCGCAGCAGCCGTTAGCCTACCGCCGCCATGTTCCTCCTTCTCTTTGCGCATGTTCGGGCCATAATAACAAGCTTGGACGACAAAAATTATTGCCACTTTATCGGCAGGAATGTGTCGCTAAAGTGGCGATAATGGGTTTGATAATATGCTGTATGGAATTCCAATCGAAGCTCACGTCAGATGTCCTTCACATCTAACATGAGCTTCAGTTGGAATTCCATAGAGTATATTATCAAACCCATTATCGCCACTTTCCTGATGATAGAGTGGCGATAATTCTGTTGCCAAGGTTTGATAATATGGCCCTCTTTCCTTTCATAAATAAAAGTTACACTACAGTTTTACGAGTGCAGTGTACCTGCTACATTTTACTTGTTATAGTACCGCGTTCAAGTGGTGTCTATATGGAAGTGCCTACTGCCTTACTGACGCCCGTTATGGCGACTTATTTCTAATGCATTCATATGAAGGATTTGTAAATCTAGGCCTGTGTGCTTACCGTTGTATAAAGCTTGCGGCCAAACACTGCAGCCACTAGGATGGACAACTTCAGGTGGGCTGATCTTCTAGACGTCCAAGCAGACAGCAGTGTCTAAGTTTAAGAGAGATAGAGAAATGATGTCACAGAGAGTGAGAGAGAGAGAAAACATTAAAACTGTGTCGCAGAGTTAGGAATTTGAGATTTTTTGTTGAACCAGACGTAGATTTACTAGCTCTTTGCATCACTTTACCCATGTTAAAAGTGACTCAAAAGTGGCGTAATAAGGTTGATGATCTGTTTGTCAGACTGTTGTAACCTATCTGTTGTCACTGCTCGGAGGTAATTATACATTTTACAGAGAAGCTGCTGTACACTACGCACTCTGGGAAATAATATCAAGCCTGGGCGACTAAAATTATTGCCACTTTATTGGCAGGAAAGTGTCGCTAAAGTGGCGATAATGGGTTTGATAATATGATCTATGGAATTCCAATCGAAGCTCATGTCAGATGTCCTTCATATCTAACATGAGCTTTGATTGGAATTCCATAGAGCATATTATCAAACCTATTATGGCCACTTTAGCGGCACTTTGCTTCAGATAAAGTGGCGATAATTTTGTTGCCAAGGGTTGATAATATGGCCCTCTCTTGTTTCAGAAATAAAGCTAACACTACAGTTTTACGAGTGCAGTGTACCTGGTACATTTTACTTGTTATAGTGCCGCATTCAAGTGGTGTCTATATGGAAGTGCCTACTGCCTTACTGACCCCCGTTATGCTGAAATATTTCTAATGTATTCCTATGAAGTATTTGTAGATCTAGGCCTCTGTGCTTACCGTTGTGTAAACCTTGCGCCAAACACATTAGGAAGTGGAGTTGACAACTTAAGTTAAGCAGATAATGTACACGTCGAAGCAGACAGCAGTGTCTAAGTTTAAGAGAGAAAGAGAAATTATGTCACAGAGAGTGAGAGAGAGAGAAAACAACATTAAAACTGTGTCGCAGAGTCTGGAGTTGAGATTTTTTGTTGAACCAGACGTAGATTTACTAGCTCTTTGCATCAGTTTACCTATGGTAAAAGTGGCTCAAAAGTGGCATAACAAGGTTGATGATCTGTTTGTCAGACTGTTGTAACCTATCTGTTGTCACTGCTCGGAGGTAATTATACATTTTACAGAGAAGCTGCTGTACACTACGCACTCTGGGCCATAATATCAAGCATGGACGACAAAAATTATCGCCACTTTATAGGCAGGAAAGTGTCCTAAAGTGGCGATAATGGGTTTGATAATATGCTCTATGTAATTCCAATCGAAGCTCATGTCAGATGTCCTTCATATCTAACATGACCTTCGATTGGAATTCCATAGAGTTTATTATCAAACCCATTATTGCCACTTTCCTGACGATAAAGTGGCGATAATTCTGTTGCCAAGGTTTGATAATATGGCCCTCTCTCCTTTCATAAATAAAAGTTACCCTACAGATTTACGAGTGCAGTGTACCTTGTACATTTTACTTGGTATAGTGCCACGTTCAAGTGGTGTGTTACCGCTACAACGCATCTTTTACAACGTAATGCTGTTACAACGCAGCTATTACATCGCAAATACCATTACAATGCATGCCATTACAACGCATGGCATTACATAGCAGATGGTATTACAACGCATACCATTACATCGTAAGTATTGGTAAGTATTTAATTTTTTTTTTTATTTTATTTAATATGTTATTATTGATTTAATTATTATTAATTATAAAAAAATATTTATTTCGTTTTTAAATATTATAAATTAAATATATTAATTTAAGTATTTTTTAAAATAAGTATGAGTATAGGAGTATATGTTTTGGGGTACTGATGTATATGTTTTGGGGTGTTTGGGTATTTTTAGGTTTTAGGGCAGGGTTTGGGTTTTGGGGTACAGGGGTGTTTTTAGGTTTTAGGGTAGGGTTTGGGTTTTGGGGTACAGGGGTGTTTTTAGGTTTTAGGGTAGGGTTTGGGTTTTGGGGTACAGGGGTGTTTTTAGGTTTTAGGGCAGGGTTTGGGTTTTGGGGTACAGGGGTGTTTTTAGGTTTTAGGGCAGGGTTTGGGTTTTGGGGTACAGGGGTGTTTTTAGGTTTTAGGGCAGGGTTTGGGTTTTGGGGCAGTGTTTGGGTTTTGGGGTACAGTGGTGTTTTTAGGTTTTAGGGCAGTGTTTGGGTTTTGGGGTACAGGGGTGTTTTTAGGTTTTAGGGCAGGGTTTGGGGTTTGGGGTACAGGGGTGTTTTTAGGTTTTAGGGCAGTGTTTGGGTTTTGGGGTACAGGGGTGTTTTTAGGTTTTAGGGCAGTGTTTGGGTTTTGGGGTACAGGGGTGTTTTTAGGTTTTAGGGTAGGGTTTGGGTTTTGGGGTACAGGGGTGTTTTTAGGTTTTAGGGTAGGGTTTGGGTTTTGGGGTACAGGGGTGTTTTTAGGTTTTAGGGTAGGGTTTGGGTTTTGGGGTACAGGGGTGTTTTTAGGTTTTAGGGCAGGGTTTGGGGTTTGGGGTACAGGGGTGTTTTTAGGTTTTAGGGCAGGGTTTGGGGTTTGGGGTACAGGGGTGTTTTTAGGTTTTAGGGCAGTGTTTGGGTTTTGGGGTACAGGGGTGTTTTTAGGTTTTAGGGCAGTGTTTGGGTTTTGGGGTACAGGGGTATTTCGACTTTATATAAATTAAATTAATTAAATTAATTTTATTTAATTTAATTAAATTAATAACAATATTTACAATTATTATTTTAATTGTATTAATAAACGATTACAATTAAATTATAATATTTAAAAATGTTTAATTAATTAAATTCTTTTAATTTTATTAATTATAATTATATTATGTATTATTTATAACTTAATTAAATTATAATTATATTTATTGTAATTAATTGCATTATATTATTTTCTATTTATACATTTTTTATATATCATTAATTATATTATTTTTAAATAGATTAAATTAATATATTATTAATTTAATTGTATTAATAAACGATTATAATTAAATTATATTATTTAAAAATGTTTAATTAATTAAATTCTTTTAATTTTATTAATTATAATTATATTATGTATTATTTATAACTTAATTAAATTATAATTATATTTATTGTAATTAATTACATTATATTATTTTCTATTTATAAATTTTTTATATATCATTAATTATATTATTTTAAATTACTATAATTAAATTAATTACTGTTTTAAAAATGTTATATTATTTTTATTATTTTAAATTAATTTAATTAACTTTATTACATTTTTTTAAAAAAAGATATACTTACCAATACTTACGATGTAATGGTATGCGTTGTAATACCATCTGCTATGTAATGCCATGCGTTGTAATGGCATGCATTGTAATGGTATTTGCGATGTAAAAATCGCGTTGTAACGGAACGCGTTGTAAAACATCGCGTTGTACTGACACCAATCCGTTCAAGTTGTGTCTATATGGACGTGCCTACTGCGTTACTGACGCCCGTTATGGTGACTTATTTCTAATGCATTGCTATGCAGGCTTTGTATATCTAGGCTGCTGTGCTTACCTTGTATATAGAGTGCGGCCACTGAAGTTCACTACTCCACTTGAACTCTGCTTCTATACATCAAAGTATATTCAATAAGTTGCAGAGAATTCCATTGCTGTTGCTCGATAGGCCGTATTTGCTTCTGAACGATGTTTGGTGAAGGAAACAAAAGGAGATTTTGATTAGTCATTTAAACTGAGTTGCGTAACTACGATCAAAAGTGAATTTTAATGTGGGTTCTTAATATTCCGTAGTTGAGACTGTTGCAGCTCCAGCAAACAAAGGAAGATCAATAGCTTAATAAAGGCCTGGGACGGCATTGTGATACAGAAAAAAAAATACTATCATGGATGCACAATTAATAATAATAGAGGCCTACGCACGTGGCGCAGTACAGAAATACGACAAAGAAATTTATGCATGCACAATTTGTAAGATTAGAGGTGTATAGGACCTCGTGACTTATAAAGTAATATTTCAATTATTTAAGTACAATTTAAAACCATTGAGGGGTAGGAAAGCCAATTGAAGGATAAGAAAATAGTATTATGCATATACAATTTACAGTGGAGTCTTCTCTTACCTTTGTTTCTGTCGTCTTTTGTGGTGTCTTGAAAGGCTGTGGTTTCGCTGAGTCTGGGGTGTTTTCGACAGTCTGTGTCTCATCGCAGCAGAGGCAGGCAACAGAGAGCGTGCTCACTTCAGTGCCCGCATTATATGGGAACCGCGGGGGCTGACCAAACCTAGCCCAGGGCCGTCATTGGTAGCGTTTTTGCGGTCTATAAGAATGGCCCTGGGGGAGATCACATTGGCTAATGTATTGGTTTCTAGGCTGAATGATAGCAAGCATGCTTTGTGATTGCATGTGGGTAGTGTGGGCGGGCATGCACCGCGCATGTGCAAGTATGAGTGTGTGCACTAACAATTAACAACAGAGAGAGATGGGGGAGGTGTTATAATGTACGCAGAGGCAGGCCCAGAATCGGATCTGCAATGAATCAGCACTTCTAATCATTCTCCTTAGCGCGCCCTGAGCTCTGATTTGTCACCGAGAGGGTAATCGCACCATAGTTTGTAATGCTTATCATACTCAGTGTGTACCCGCGCATACAGCACGAATATGCTTTGCCGTTATGCGTCGCATTAAAGCTTCGGTGTGACGTCATGTCCGGCATTCTGTACGCGAAAGGGGCAATGTTTCTACTTGGTTTAAAACATTTATTTATGTATTTAATGCAGATACTAAGGGCAGACATTTGGGATAACTGATTTTTTTTAAATACTTTTAATAATCCTATATTACTTTTAAAAGAATTACACAAATCGCGGTAGAAGATCATGTGTACTCGTATTGAAAGAGATGCGCAAGCGTATCATAAGCGTACGCAGAGCCATGTGACTTTAAAAGTGGAGATTTGATTGGTTCGTAACTTTTTCTATTGCTAGTGTTGAAAGTTCCGTCTCATTATAATTATTCGACTTTGACTTTCTAAGAAGAAGCATTTGTTGTGAGAATCTTCTCAAATAGAAGGAAGATCACCATAATAAGAGCAATGGAGTCATCTTCCAGCAGTTCTTCAGAGGGAGGTTTCATTCGTGAAGATCCTCCAAAGAAGAGGATAGAAGCTCTAATTTTTCACTTTTCCATAAGGTCAAAAAAAGGTTATTGCTGCAAAAGTAAACTGTAAAACAACTCTTTCAAGGGGTGATCCATGTAAAAAATGCTCCTTTGGCACAGCAAATATGGTGCGACACGTGAAGAACTTGCACCCCAACACCTTTGCTCGAGCTGAAAGACGGAGGTTGCACGAGACCCCACCTGCTGCTACACCAAGCACATAAACTGCCGCAGCATTTTCAGCAAGCAGTCCACACCCAAATATTGAATCTGACTTTGATAAAGTTATATTTCTTTGCATTTATTACGATAAACGTTTGTGTTATGGGGAACAGTCTATCGACCAGATGAAACGCAGGATACAGGACCATTGCTGTCCTTTATTTACATTCTATTGTTCCGCTTGGAATTTGTTAAGAAAACACAAAAAAGATACAAAACAAAAAAAACTGTTCTTTTTAGAACTACCTTCACTGGTCAAAGAAAGAACTATATTTCTATGTTAGTGTGTAAAAGTTTGTCAGAATGAATGTGTAGTTCATAAATGAATGAATGAATATATCACTAGTGTATGGAGAATGTGAAAGTTCAATGCACTGCTGATGAAGTCACATATAACATCACTCATGACATGGTCAGTGACATCACTCATGACTCAGAAACGTACACATACTTACTCTCTTAAACAATCACTGATAGAAACACATACTTATTTATACAGTAACTTTTTGAATCTGTCACTGTCATATATCCTTACTTATATACATCGATACTCACACATGTTTAAAACATATGTACTTACTCATAAAGACACTATTGAGGCAGCCATTCACTCACCAGCACACCCATACACACATTCATCCACCACCCGTACAGTCCTGCACACATGCTGTCTTCAAAACACATACAAACAGTGAGTCGGTCATTCATGCATCTGTGCTCTAAGTTATACCCGCCACCAAACCATACAGTCATTCTGATACTCAAAACAACAACTAATAACCCATACAGACACTCGTATAGCTACTCACCAACCAATGCAGCCACTCATACACAAAGTGAGACACTGTTACAGATATTTACATATTTAAACATTACTCGCTAATACATGTATTCACTAAGATACACTGAATAAGTCAGTTATACAATGAAATTTATAAAGAAAACATCCATTTAGACACTTACTTACCCATTTATTCTTCCATTGACCTTTAGATATACATATATAAAAATATTTATTTTGCAGAAAGACACACATTCATTGGATGATGTAATCAGTGATGTCATTTGAGATGTTATCAGTGATGTCATGAGTGATGTCACTGACCATGTCAGGAGTGATGTTATATGTGACGTCATCAGCAGTGCATTGCGGGCACGCAAGTTATAGTTAGCTGAGCTAACGATAACGGAGGAATTTCAAAGGTTTTGTATGAGAGAAATGTTCAGCTAACTATAACATGTGAAAACTAGGGTTTTTTGAATATGCATGGTTTTTTAAATGCTTATTACCTCCTCGTAAGTCTTCCTCGCCACATGAGTTACAAAGTGAGCTTTAGCTCCACAACAGAACCCTCCAAAGCAAAAAGAAACCACCTCCCACCCCCTCCCAACATGGCCGACCAGTCCCACCTGACCTCTATAAGAGGCGGACCGGCCCAACCAACAGCCTGTTTTTTTTGTTCTGCGCGATTCTCTCCAGAGCGCTGTTCAGGTAAGATGGGCCGGCGTGAGCTGGCCCTGGGGTTTTAGGGTTGTGGACCTGCTCTAGCGGTCTCTGGTGCCTTATACCTAAAAATCCCCCCCCTCTTCCTTCCCCCGGTCCTATGGGGCCGGTTAGGTGCTGCTCTAGCGTGCCAGGGGTTTACAGGGGGGGGGGCGGCCGGGGATGGGCGGTGTTTGGCATTCCCTTGTATCCCCAGGTCGTTACTGAGGGGCCCTGGCCACGTTGTGGGCTTTTGGGCCCAGCAGGAGGTTACTGAACTGCCATCGTGTATATGAGTTTCTTGTACTCCTGAGCTCCTGCTGCTCCCCTGTTTTGGGACTCTTCGTGCTCCTTTTTCGCCTCAAGCCACTGGAGGCACATGCCTCCTGCCTGACGATTCCGCCTGGAATTGCGCTCTGGCTTCGTCCCACGAGTCGTGGACGTGTGCGCTGGTTGCATTTGCCGGCTCTGGAATGTCAGTAGGCGCAACGTGCTGTAGCCTTGCCAAAAGCGGCGGCGCTTCGGCAAAGCGGTGGGTCTGCAGGCGCTCTGCGTGTGGGGAGGGCGTTTTCCCGGCTCTCGGCTGTGTGACGCCGGGTCGATCCCTCGCAGGGCCATCTGGTTTTTGAGTGTTTACTGGGCATGTGTCTGCCCCACGGAGTCCGATCACTTCGGATTCCTGTGCCTGATAAGTGAGTCTCTGTCTCACTGTTATGCGGACATACGGGCTGGAGCTTTCCGTTACTTCTGAACCGGGACGGCTCTATGTTCCCTACTTGGCCTACCTCTTAGGTCGGCGGGCCCTCGGGGCTCTGCTGTCCGGGTCCGGGGGCCCCCCCCCCTGCAGCTCGGTTTTTCGCGGCGCTGTGCGCTGCCGCCTCCCTTCATGCATTTTGGCCCCTACGCATTTTGCCGCGCTGGGGTTGGCTACATGCGCCTCCCTCCTCCCGCCTCTCGAGGGCGGGGTTTGGTGACCGCCAGGTGCGACCAATGATGTCCTTCGTCGGGCAGCGGCGGTATCCTGGTTCCTCAGCGTCTTGGACGCGTCTGTCTCCTTCTCGGAGGGTCCGGTGTTCGCTCCTCGGTGAGGGCGTTTTCATGTTTTTTTTCATTTCCCATTACAATTCTGCTTTTTGTTTGTTGACTGTGGGTCCTGACTATGGCATGCAACACAAAGTGTGATAGTGTTGTTTGCGGTGCTTTATTGCTTATACAGGTGACCTGGCGTTGACTTATTGCCAGCTTTACTGGTCTACGCTGGCGCGCTCTATTGGGGCGCGGTACAACGTGGGTGAGGTCCCTTATGTCTGGGTTCTTTTTTTTGGCGCCCGGTGTACTGAGGAGCTATAGCTCAATGGTTAGTCTTGGACCTTTGGTGCGGACAGCCCTCGCAGGCCGGGGTTCGAATCCTGCCTAGGCTGTTGGGGTGTCCCAAGGAAAAAATTTTCATATAAGTATTTTGTGTCAACCCTGTAATTCCTGGCTGTGTGCATGCGACACAATGTGAAGGGATAGTGAATTATTCCTTCTACGGGCAGCCATCCGGCCTGTGACTTGGTCTCCTTCACAGATTAACGGTGCTTATCTGGCACGCTCTGAGGGGGCGCGGTGCTGCAGGGGGACAGATCCCCGTTGTCCGTGTGCCTTTTCTGGCGCCCTGGGGGTCTCGCTGGTTGCGCCGGTCTCGAGTGTTTCACTCGTGGTGTACCTTTCTGATGCTGTGGAGAGGTGTGGCTCACATGGTTTGCGAATCAGGCCCTGGTGCAGAGGTCGGGCCCAGGCTCTGGGTTCGATTCCCCGCCTCGGCGGGTCTTGGGGACGCCTCAGGGTGTTTGCCGGGTTGGGGCTGCCAGGGCTAGTGGCACAGTGGATTATTGCGTCTACTGCAGGGGCTGGTGTTTGACCTCGTGGTTGCAGGTTCAGATACCAGCTGGTCCACTCGGCCTTTCATCCATCTGTGGTCGATGTGATTATTTCCATTGCGTTGGGTAGCAACTGACAGCTGTTATTCAGCGCCAAGATTCCCGTAGGGGTGAATGGGCGCCTGACATGTACAGATGTTAGGTTAGGATACAGCGGCTTTCGGGCTTACGCCTTGTGCCCTTGCGGGGGGTTGTGCGCGATTTTAGTTTCGTGTTGCGCTCCTGTGAAGCCCGGCTGGGCCCCTGCGCTGTTCAGGTGAGGACGTCCCGCCCTTGCAGGGGTGGGGTCCTTCGGCAGGTCCAGGCCCGAGTTTCGGCGGTTACCAGTCTGGTGCTGGTTCCGCCGCTCCCTGTCTCGCCCCTTGGGACGGGCTTTCGGCCCTCTCGCTCCAGGGGGCCCCTGGGGGGGAGGGGGGGCGGTTGCCTCCGTTGCAGACCGTCCTGGGACGTGGCTGTCCCGGTTCTTGGGCTCTTCGGGCTTGCTGTCCGGTCTTGCGGACTTTCCGTGGGGTCCCACCGTCTCAACGGGTTGGGGTCCCTGCTCCTTCCCTTGTCTCACCTGTAGGTTTTTCTGGGTGCGTGGTTTGGCCTGTGGGGCCGGCCTGCGTGTGGGGGTCCCCGCTCTCGGTTGCGGGTGCTTCCGTGGGGCTTGCCCTCTGGCCAAAAGGCCCGCCTGGTGGATCTTCTTCGCCGGGTGTGGGTCTTGGGGTTCCCTGTCTGGCCGTGTGCTCCCTCTCGGCCTCGTTTTTGTTCCCCCCCCCCCCGTGGGGGAGGCTTCACATCTGGCGGTGTCTCTCATCCGTCGGCTTCCTGGCCTATGTACGGTGGTCCCTTCGGTCCTCGTCTCGGGCTTGTCCTCCTTCGGGGGGGGCGTGTGCCTGGTCCCGGTTCTTCCCTCTGGTTCGTTCAGGGGGGGGGGGCGTCCTTTGGCGCCAGGTCGTTTGAAGGTCGTTGGGTTCTCCTGCGGCCGCTCAGCTCCTCGTGCTTCGGGGGTTGCTGAATGTCTTCCTGGCTGGCCGTCTTTTTGCTGTGCTCGCTTCGGCAGCACAGTTACTGTAATTGGTTGACTGGCTTGGCCCCTGCACGTTTTTCGTGTGGCGTTCCGTTTGCCGATCCTGGCCCATCGGGCTGTCTTTCCACCGGGGTCCGACGGAGTCGGGTCTGGCCTTCGTTGCCTAGTCTCGCCCTGCCCCGGTGGTGTTTCGACGCCTGGGGCCTCGGCTCGGTCTGCCTCCGATGTCTCTGTTCACGGAGGGGGACTCGGCCCTCCGGCCCGGGTTCTACTCCTCCTCCCGGGTCCTTGTTGCCTGTCTTTCGCGTGGCCTTTCAGTCTGAGGTACGCGTTTCCCCCGTGCCCTCTGAGATCGCGGGTCCTCGGCTGGATTCGCGTGGGCAGGGCCGGGGTGCTCCTGGGTGCTCGCCTCGGCAGCGGGTGGCCTTGTTTTGGAACTTGGCAGTGATGATTAACTATGGAGCTTTAGCTCACAGGTGAGTCTTGTACCTTGGGTGCAGACAACCCTCTCGGGCCAGGGTTCGATTCCTGCCTATGCTGTTGAGGTATCCCGAGGTGGATCTTTTGCCTGGCACCCGCGCGGTGGTTACCACGCAAGTCGTGGTGCGTTCCGGTTTTTAGTTCCCGGCTGGGTCCCCCGCCCCGGGTACCCTTTCCTTTGGCGAGCTGGCGGGTCGAGCCTCCTGGCCGATCCCGGGGCTTCCCGTACCGTGGTTGGGTCCCCCGCTCTCGGCGCCGGTGTTGGGCCGGCTCTTGTCGGCTGGCCCGCCTCCTTCTGCAGGCCGGATCCTGTGCCCGGCACTGGGCGTCCTTCTCGCGTTGGCGCGGTCGGCTTGGTGCTGTCCCCGCCTCCGTGGTCCCCTTGCGGGTCTTGGTTTCCGGTCTGTGGATCCCGGTGGGCCCGGTAGGCGGCCTTGCGGGCCTTCCACAGTCCGGTGTTCGAGGGGCTAGTTTCCCTGGTGGCTCGCTTGGATCCGGGGTTGTTTCTCCATCGCCCACGGACGCTCTGCCGGTCTCCCCCTTGGGTGCTCGCTTCGGCAGCACATATACTGATATTGGAACGTTACGGAGGAGATTTGCAGGGCCCCTGCGCAGGGGTGACACGCAAATTCGTGAGGCGTTCCATATGAGTTCTCTCTCTCGTTCTACGAGCTCTTCAGGGTCCGCCCTTTGTGCCCCTGGCCTCGGTGGCTTTGCGGTTCCTCACCTTTTGGGTGGTTTTCTGCCCGGTGGCAGTGGTGTCTGCTGGGCGGAGGGGCATGCGGGGGTCGTGCCTCCGCTCCCCTCCCTTCTTGCGGGTGTTGCCGGACCGTTGTTCCTCCGGCATGTCCCCCTTTTTCCTTCCCGAGGTTCCTTCCCTGGTGTCCCGGGATCGGGAGGTGTCTTCGCCGCCTTTTTCCTGCCGACAAGGTTCCTCTCTTTGTCCGTGCTGGTTGTCCGGTGAGCGGTTTTTGGGTTCTCTTAGCCGCCCGTCTTCCCTTTCCCGGTGGGTCGGCCTGTTGGTGTCTTTGGGGTCCGGTTCGTTCGGGCCTCGGACACTCTCTTCCCTGCTTGGGTCGCTGACTTACACGGGCCGTCCCCCTTTCCTGGGCTTCACTGGGTTTGGTGGGCCCGGCGGGGGTCCAGGGTCGGTCCGCGGGGTGTGGCTCTGTTCCCTGGGCCCCCCTCATGGATGTCTCCTCTGTGGAGTTTTAGCGGACTTCGGCGTGGTCGTCCCCCGCCTTGTCCGTGGGTCTCTAGCAGTCCCGGGGGGACTTCGCTGGGGCCGTTCTGAGTACTGGAGCTGCGACTCCTGGTTGGCCTTCTTTTCCTGGAGGTCTTGATTTCAGGTTTCCTATGATCCCTGTTTTCTTTTCATTCTTCTACATCAACCATGTGTTGGTTTCTCTGCATCACCGTGTGGTGTGGTTCTTCTGGTGGTCAATGAAGCCTTGTTGGCTTGGGTATTTGCTCACTTTGTAACTCAGGGGGCGAGGAAGACTTACGAGGAGGTAATGCCCCGGTTACTTACCGGTAATCTTCATTACTCCGAGTATAGTCTTCCTCGCCACATGAGTTCCCTCCCCCCTCCCTGTCTGGCTATCGGCTTCATTGTTTGCTTGGTAGATCAGGCTGTTGGTTGGGCCGGTCCGCCTCTTATAGAGGTCAGGTGGGACTGGTCGGCCATGTTGGGAGGGGGTGGGAGGTGGTTTCTTTTTGCTTTGGAGGGTTCTGTTGTGGAGCTAAAGCTCACTTTGTAACTCATGTGGCGAGGAAGACTATACTCGGAGTAATGAAGATTACCGGTAAGTAACCAGGGCATTCCTAACTATAACGTGTGTGAAACCTATGGCTTTTTCAATGAATATATTTATATATGTATATAGGTATGGCTAATTGCTGTAGTTTTACTCTGCAAATGTGTACTTGCTATGTGAATCTGTTTCACTAAGGGGCTGTGTCCCTATTTTCTGAACTAGCAATAAAGATTTTAAATGTCATCCCTGGCGAGACCTACTTTGGCCTGTATTTCAGCAAGCTGTTTTATCTCAGATGAAACGCATATAAGAAATGTACCGGAATTCAGACGCTTTTGTACTGCTTTGAATTATTACCAGAACCATTCCAGATTGTCTGTGCCGTACTCATCAAAGAGGCCACAGGTAATGAATGTATATGTAAGCACTATAATGGATTCTGAAGCGTGCACGTCAGCATTAATTTTAAAGCTGAGGTGTTCCAATAAAAGTTAATATAAGTGCATGGATAGATACTAGTTATCACGGCATAATGTGTAGTTTCTGCTCTCTCACAATGCAGGGGCTTGTCCATGTCATTTTCACGTGTGCTGTACTAGCCTCCTTAGCAGGACATTTCTTTGACAGTTATATATTAAGGGGAGTCAATGTCAGAATAATTTAATATTTTACAACTTAGCATTTGCTGCGAACTGAAAAAAATGCATAATAATGTTTTGAAACATCTTCATCAAGGTAGAAATATGTATGGGCACTTGGCATATAAATTCAGTTTGGAACGCATTCATTTTGCCTACCTATTTTATTCATTTTCATGTCTGACTACAGACAGCTTGCATAATGTCACAACTTCACACACTTCCCACCACACAACATATACGCATACAGACAATGACAATTACTTTTGGTCGGCCCTCTTCACCTATTGGATCATTTAAATAAGTTGTCCTCGCTATGGTTCTTAGGAAAGAACCAGCAGTTTGGTGGATCTCTGCCTTTCTGTCGGAGGCTATGCAAGTAATGGGTTTTGGAGGGCTGTTACAGGGTGTCCACAACACAACCCTTTTGTACTTCTCCGATCGGCTTGTATCTTCGGCCTACTGGTACTGGTAACTTCTCCTCACGCACCATGATGATAAAGCCTGTGTCCGCGGCTGCCAGGATCCATACTTCTTACAATCATTCAAACATGGCTACAAGGCATGCGCATTGTGTGACTCGCGCAGTCTGCATTTCTGGCGCCTGATGGCATCTCCTTCCAAAGAATACTTTCAAAGTAATCACTTTTAGAATGCCATTGCTGGAATAATCCTGCTTATCTGCAGACGAAGAAGCACTGAGCTGCAGGTGAGCTGGGTCACTTTGACTATCATGTGAAAGAACATCGTTCATGCAATGGATCAGGCCCTGAGATTTCTCCTCAATGATTTTATGCTGGCCGTGGAGCATACAGATTAACAGCCAGATTCATGAAGCATTTTTGCGGGCGCAAACGGTGCGAATCGCAGAATTCGGCCGTTTGCGCCCGCAAAAATTGCATTAGAAATTCATCATTGGGTCATGTACTCGCAAATTGAAAAATCGCAAAAAATTGCGATTTTTCTAATTGCGATCACATTTAAGGAATCTCAATTTGAGATTCCTTAAATGATATTCATGACCCAATATAAAATTGCGAATTCGCTATTTTTGGACGCAATATACCGCGAGGTCAAACCTCGCGGTAAATTGCGAAAACTCAGAAAAATGCATTTAAATGCATTTTTCTGAGTTGCATGTTACACACACACATGTCCTTTGGACATGTGTGTGTGCAACACCTGTGTCAGATTTCATTTGAGGGGTGCTACATGGTGTCCTGTGGACACCCCTGGCACCCTTCAAATCGCAAACTTATTTGCGATTAGCTAATTGCTAATCGCAAATAAGGAATACTCCCCATTCATTCCTATGGGCCTTTTGGCCCATAGGAATGAATGGCGAGTTATTCCTTATTTGCGATTAGCAATTTGCTAATCGCAAATAAGGAATCAGTAGGAATCGCATTTTATTATGCGATTCCTACATGAATGCCGTTTTGCGAGCCCCTAATAGCGAATCGCTATGATTCGCTATTAGGGGCTCGCAAAACGGCCCGTTGATGAATCAGGCGGTTAGTTATTTATCAAGAAAATAAAAGCGCAAATTCAAACTTTAAAAAAAAAGAAAAGAAAAGCGCCCCTTTCCGATTCTGAATGTTGGCCATGCTGCCTATCCTTTAAGATTCTAATCTAAACAATGACCAGGCTTACACACCTTTATTCAAGAGTTCAGGCTGTCACTCAACGGCTCTGCGAATGAAGGTTGTAAGCCACTCAACTAAGAACACTGCTGGGTGCATGCCTGTGCTGTGCTTTAGCGCGTGGCCCTGCTACCAGTCTCATGTATGCGTTCTATTCTTTAAAAGCACCGGTGCTGGAGGCCGAAATAAATCTGGCAAACTATTAGCTAACTACCTCAAATCGCGTAAGGAACAAACTCACATAGATTCTATCTATTCCCCCTCTAATGTCCTTTTACATACAAATGCAGAAATCCGGGAACAATTTCATTCTTTTTATGAATCTTTATATACGCCTGAGAACCCTCCCACCCCAGACCTTATTCAATCCTATTTTGACAACCTACCTACACCAGATACCTCCCATCTTGATTTTTCGACCGTGGATACTGATCTCACCATCTCTGAGTTGTCTACTGCTTTATCCTCCCTCACTAAAGGCAAAACTCCAGGACCTGACGGCTTTCCAGTTGAATTTTACTTACATTTTTCGGATCTCCTTTTACCTAAACTTCTATCTCTTTTTCAATCTTTTTGTTCTACAGGATCGGCCCAAGGCTCATTTCAGGACGCTACCATATGCCTTATTCCTAAAGACGGTAGAGACCCTAAGTTTTGTAAAAATTATCGACCTATATCTTTAATCAATGTGGATTATAAGATTTTTGCAAAATTATTAGCTCTTCGCCTTGACCCGCTCTTACCACATCTCATAGGGAAAGAACAATGTGGATTTGTTAAAGGCCGCCTTACTTCAGATAATTCCAGACTCTTCCTTAATGTGTTAAGTAAGGCTCCCTCACTATCAATTCCCATTGCCGCCATCTCAGTCGATGCTGAGAAGGCCTTTGATCGGGTTGACTGGTCCTTTCTCATGGCTTCTTTAAAATGGCATGGTTTCAACCCTAAATTCATATCTTATATTTCTTTGATATACTCTACGCCCAAAGCCTCTGTTCTCGTCAATAGTCAACTCACTTCCCCATTCACACTTCAACGTGGAGTCCGTCAAGGTTGTCCTTTGTCACCTCTTTTATTTATCTTAGCACTTGAACCCTTCCTCACCTCTATACGTAACAATCCCTCCATTTCCGGATTCCCTTATGGTGATCACCATCTTAAATTGTCTGCATATGCTGACGATATTCTTTTATTTATTTCAGACCCAGTCACCTCTGTTCCCTCGTTATTAAGTGAATTCGAAAAATTCTCTTTGGTCTCCGGTTATAAAATAAATTCTGACAAAACTGAAATTCTTCCGTTAACTAAACTTTGCCTTCCCCACTTCTTTACGGCTACAGGCTTTGCTTGGAACTCTAAGAAAATTAAATATCTTGGTGTTCTTTTTTCTAACTCTATTTCCTCTTCTATTCAACTCACCATGAATGCAGTTATCTCTAGAATAGAATCATTACTCGCTTCCTGGAATCCTCTGTTTCTCTCTTGGTGGGGTCGTCTTGACTCCATCAGGATGATGATCGCCCCAATTTTGATTTATTTATTATCCATGCTTCCAATCCGTATCCCTATTTCATATTTCCGCCGCATTGATTCGGTTTTGTCCAAATTTCTCTGGAAACAGAAAAAGGCTCGTATTTCTCTCTTACGCCTCCGCAAATCTAAACTCAATGGTGGAACCAACTTCCCAGACTTTCGACTTTACCACAAATCCTTCTCACTTCGACAAGCTTCCCGCTGGCTCTCTCAGGAAGCCTCCCCTTTTTCTCCCCTCTGGCTTTCTGTCGAACAGGAGTTATTGCTTCCTTACTCTTTACAAGAGGTTATCCGCTTCACTTCTAAAGCCCCATGTCTTAACCCCCTTTTATTCAAACATACCTCTTCTCTTCTACGACCTTTAGTCTCCTCTGCCCCGGTCACTCAGGAATCCTTCCTACTATTACCTATATGGTATAATTCACTCATACTAATAAATAACAGACCTATCGCATGGCCTTCATGGAGAGCGAAAGGTATCATTTGGGTACGTCATCTGTTTGATGGCTCATCCCCCTGTTCGTTTCCCCAATTTCAGTTTCAATTTCGCTGCCCTCCTTCTTTCGCAAAAAAATTCCTCATTCTTATGGAAACCATTTTAGATCGCTATTATTCTCTTCCGTCTGAAGACCTGCCAGCCTCACCTCCCTCTCTACTTACCGTCCTCTCTACTGTTCCTAAAGCTTCTCTTATTTATCGCCACTTCTCAGCTCCTGACCCACACCGTCTTAAATCGAAGTTAGAATTGTCTTGGGAGGAAGATTTGGGCTCTTTATGGTCAACTTCTCTTTGGGACAAAATATGGGCCAGATCTTTGAAGATATCCCGCACTGCCTCTCTTACTCAATCCCTATTTTTCTTCTATCACAGACTCTACCTTTCTCCTCTTTCTATATCTCGCTTTCACTCCACTTCTATCCCTACTTGCTGGACCTGTAACGCTCCCAATGCAGATCTTTCACATCTTTTCTTCCTTTGCCCATCAGTTCGCATTTTTTGGACTCGGATATTCTCTCGTCTCTCCTGTATTTTCAACATCTCTCCCCATTTTTCCGCTACCACTGTATTTCTAGGTAGCCTTTCAGATGATCTGGACCTCCCTCCACACTCTCAAGGCCTTTTTGACCTCATGTTAGCCCTTGCATTACAACACATTGTATCTAACTGGAAATCTTTGAACAATTTGTCTCTAAACTGTTGGTGGAATCTAGTATGTCAATCACATAGACTTGATGTTGCCTTTGCCTCCTCCTGTAAACCCCCCCGAAATGTTGAACTTTACTGGTTACCTCTCACTTTATATTTAGATCAATCTGCCAAAAAGGTATATTCTTCAGTTTCCTCGGATAATTTCAAACCCCCTTGAATACATGTACTCTTGCCTGCAGTTTATGATATTTCAATTTCACTATTGTGATTTCTCTGTTTATCTTTATACTTGTTTCCTTTTCGCTAAAGGTTCTTATTTCAAGTAATCGCTAAATCTTATGTATTTTACTGTACTCTTTTGATTACATTTATTGAATTCTCTATTTTACTCACTCCTTATCCTATTACCATGCTTTTATTTACCTCCCTCCCCTCCCCCTCCTTCCCCCCGTAAATAATTCAAAATGCTTGGTTGTTTCACTGTGATATTGGCTGCCTATGTTTAATTTACCCAATCTTTAATTTTTTTTTTTCTAATTTTTGCTGATGTCACCTTAAATTGTAATATCTGACTTTATCCTAATAAAGCTTTCAAACATAAAAAAAAAGCACCGGTGCTTCCCAAAATGGAGCCTGTCTGGTGCCAGTGGGCCTTCCTCCCACCCTCGTCCCGGCTGAGCTCCTGTACTTGTGCTGCGCACCTTCACTGCCTGCCTTCTGTACTTCTACATGCTTCAAAGCACAGAGATTCTCTCTTCTGGCCACATCTTCTGTTATCTGCAAGCACCATAATTACGAAGAAGTAAGAGAGCGTAAAAATAACAAACGAAAGGAAGATAAACATTTAATGGAGAAATACCACCTGTTTCTATGTTTTGGCACAATGTGTGCAAAAACAGATACTCCAAATGAGCAGGGCATTCCAGAGAATAGCAAGGCAGGAGATATTAAGAATGCAAAAAAATACTTGCACTGGGCCTGTTAATGTACTTGCACTCGCATATTTGTGTCGTTTAAGTTGCACAAGTAGGTACCACGTCAGGAGACATCCTGGGGTATATTTATCAGAACTGTGGAGAAGGGGACAAGTCCTGTCTTTTCAGCCATTGCTGGGGCACAATTTGGTGCCTAGCTGCTAGCACCAACGCAGGCACCCTTGCACCAAGGTGCAAGGGTGCCTGAGTTGTTGGCAGGATTGCTTTTGTGCCTGAACGGGCACCTTTGTGCACAAAAACAATCCCAAGGGGTGTTTTCCTCATTCTGTGTGTGCTGCAGAATGCAGCAAACATGGAAATTGGAAAAAACGAGAAGAAATTAAAACATTTCTCCTCGTTACGCCTGCTCTGGGGAGGCGTAAGGTTTTGGCGCTGCCCCAGCTTTATGGGATTTTGTAAATCTGGGGCAGCATAAAAATGTATGGGTGTTGTGAGGGAACACTTGCTGCAATGTTATTATTTACCAATTTAATTTTGTTTAGAGATTTGTTGTCTAAGTTGTAAACTTGCCTCAATTATCTTTTGAAGCGCTTACCAGAATTATTGGTAATAGAGTTATCATTAGCGTATGATGGTGTGGACGATGTAACCTGGTGAGATTTATAAGGTTTTAAGGGGATAGTGGAGTCCAGATCATTAGTAAGCCAATTAGTGAACAGATCTTGGTTAAGGGACCTAAAGGAATAGTCATCCTAGATTTAAGAATAGACAGAAACTGTTGAATTTGTAGCTTGGGCAATGGGTGAACCATTTTAGTAGGCAGTGGGAAAGCATGTTTTTGACAATAATGAAAATCAAGATATTTTATAAGGTGACATTGTGGTTGGTAGGTGCCATCATTTTAACTTGTTTTTATTGTTATTTTTAGATTATTCGTGGGGAGATTTACCATATTATCTTGTGTTAGCCTGAGGAAGGTGGAAAGTATCAAATGCCACCGAAACGCGTCGCTTTGTTTGTTTAAATCATTGGTTTGGGTCATAATAATAACCAAAACGAAGCTGGTCTCTCAAGCAGACCTATGCCGGAATTCACTAGTATTGATAAACATCAATATAGCACACTGGCGACCGGGGCGGAAAAGTGGCGGGCGGTGTTTTGCTCTGCCGTGGTCCCCCCGCCATTCTAATATGGCGGGGGGAATACAGGGAAGGATGGCGGGCGGATTTCCCCCGCCAGGCTGGCGGTGGCTACCGCCAGCCTGGCGGGGGCAATCCGCCCGCCATCCTAATGGGGCCCTTAGTGTTCAAATTGATGGTTATGGTTGGGGTCAATGCACAAGATTGTGCATCCTCAACTAGACTTGTATCATACAGGGAGACAATGAAGTGAAATTTGAAAATTAGCTTCCAATCTGTGAGAAATGACTAATGGTTTCCTAAAAAAACACAATTGTTGATATAGTTATATCAGGCGCTGACTCCTCTTGAAACAGTGGTCAGTCCTACAACCAAAGTCAAAATGATAATCAATAATAAAGTTGTGGACCACAAAATTAAGCTTACCTAGTGAGTGAGCATTAAAAAAAATATTACAGGCGACAAAAATGCTACCATAGGGGTCAGAGTGAAAATATGATTAGTTTAATGAAGACAGTCCAAATGTGAAGTTGCTAATATGGGCAAATCCAACAAGGAGCAATGCTGGACATTGTGCAGCTGGTGGAAGGTAGTAATGGGCGGAACACGTGGAGTTACATTCTACAGATTTCAGCAGAGTTGCATAAAAACTCTTCGAGATTCCACGGAGTTCCCCCAACAGTCAGAAATATGGATGAAATGCTGCTCGCACTGCAAGTCAGCACCAGTAGCACAAGTAGTGCTGAAAAATCAGCGCTAACGACACTGTGTGTTGCGCAGTAATTTGAGTTGATGTTGCTGCTGCTTGAGTAGAAAAGCTACTCGTGTGGCAACAAATCTACTTGAGAAGCAGCCCTCTCACTCTGACCGGACCCGTTAACAAAAGGCCCTGCAGACGCCAAACCCTGGTCACATTTCTAGAGCCTCACAGTAAAACATTCCGCCATGCAGCGATTGGGAGAATTTGGCCGGAACTTGCTGTTATTAAAAGAGTAACATGGAGTCAGCAAATTCTTCCAATTCTATGGGCACAATTGAACATTCCACCCACCCCTAGTGAAAGTCTGTAGAAATGGCATAGAAGAAGGAAGGGAGGCACGACATGAGGGCCAAGCATTGATGTGGGAAGAATCCAGAAGGCCGAAAAGTTGATCCCTGCTCATCTGAATTCTGCACCAGGTTGTCTGTATGTGCAGCACCCATGTTTAAATGGAGGTCAATGGTACTAAACTATACTAGTATTTGTGGAGCTCATGCCGACCCATAGGCATCCCAGTGCTCATTGTACAACATTGGCTAGAAAGAATGCAGGTTGTTGGTGGAGGACTGCGAACATCTGTAGCACTATCACACCCTTTCCTAATGGCCCAGAAACTACCCCTTAGATTGCAGCACCTGGCATTCTAAAAACAAAATAAGTACTATTTCATCCTCTGAATACTTAGAGAAATGAAATCCCCAGATAGAAGACAGCAGTGCAATCAGAAATCAATCAGTAATGAAGTGCAGGTAAAGAATGCCAAAAAAGGCAAGCTAAGCCCAAATTCATAATCAAGCATTGGCCGAGCCAATATGTCTGACCTAAGCAAGTTCTATTGGCTTTGCCAATGTGTTTTAGCCATGTTGTACACCAAAGTGGCTGCTGCTCAGCATGGTTAAAATCTTATGTTATAGAGCAGAGTGGCAAGTGGAGTGCCATAGAGTGAAGTTTCTTAGAGTGGAGTGGCAACAAGTGTTGAAGAGTGGCGTCGAGTGGAGTGTCATGGAGTGGAGTGTAATGGAGTGGAGTGTCATGGAGTGAAGTATCATGGAGTGGAGTAAAGTGTTGTAGAGTAGATTAAAGTATCTTAGGGTAGAAAAGTGCCATAGAGTGGCATGCCATAGAATGGAGGGAAGTCCTGTAGAGTGGAGTGAAGTGGCATTGAGTGGAGTGGCATAGAGTGGGAATGAAGTGGCACAGATTGGAGTGACATAGCATGGAGTGGAATTGAGTGGAGTAAAGTGGCATAGAGTGTCAAAGAGTTGAGTGCCGTAGAATGGAGTATCATAGAGTAGTGTGGAGTAGATTGTCATTGAGTGTCTTGGAGCAGAGTGTTGCCGAGGATCGTAGAGTAGAGTAGAGTAAAGTTGAGTGGCGTAGCGTAGCGTTGAGTGGGGTAAGGTGGAGAAATATGTTATAGAGTGGAGCAGAGTAAAGTGGTAGATAGTGTCGTACAATGGAGTGGCATAGAGTGTTTTAGACTTGGCCCTTACGGCAGGGTCATCCCCCAAACATTTTGCGTTCACTCTTTAATTTTTGGGCTGAATTCACTATTGTTGGGATTAGTACTCTATGCACTTTACCACTGCTAACCAGTGCTAAAGTGCTTTTGCTCTCTCCTTAAACATTTTAGATGGGCTTATACCCAATTGGCATATTTAATTTACTTATAAGTCCCTAGTAAAATGGTGCTATTTGTGCCCAGGGCCTGTATATTAAATGCTACTAGTCAGTCTTCAGCAATGATTGTGGCATCCACTTAAGAAGCCTTTTTAATATGTCTCAGGAATGCCTTTGCAGACTCTGTGTTTGCAGTTTAAGCAGCCATTTTGACCTACAGAGTAAGCTTTGGAGAGCCCAGAAGGCAGAATGTAATGCATTTAAAAACTTGACATGTACTTTTGAGTTTTCATGCTTTGCTAGTAAAAAACCCTTATATTTGTTTTGCACTACTGCAAGGACTTGCTCTCCCATAGGATAACATTGTAGTTGCCTTAGTGACTTTAGATTTGTTTTTTTTTACTCACAAATTTTAAAATGCCACTTTTAGAAAGTTGCAAAAAGAACATTTGCCGCCCTAAGTGGGAACGGTACGCCCAGACGTGGGTCCCGTGCTCACCACACCACTGTATTCGAGGAAGCCAGGCTGATGAGGGGTAATGCCCCGAAACCGTTCCTGGGATGCTTGTTTCCGGTCCAGGGAGGACCTAGCTTGGCAGTTCAGGCTGAACTGTTCCCATGAGGAACAGGGTCAAGACTGATTTGCATATGGCTGGGTCAAACTGGGGTGGCATAGTGAGCAAAAGAACAATGGATTAAACCTAGAACTTTGTGAGTGGGGTTGAATGTTTGCATGGTTCAGCATTCTGTCCATCAATTGTTCCTGTTTTCCTTTGTTGCCCTAAGTGGGAAGGCTTAGTCCATATGTGGGTCCCATGCTCACCACACCACTGGATTTGAGCTGTACTGGCTGATGAGGGGTGATGGCTGAAAGTGGTCCCAGGATCCTTGATTCCAGTCCAGGGATGAACTGTTCCCATGAGGAATAGGGTCAAGACTGATTTGCATATGGCTTAGTCCAAACTGGAGTAGCATGGTGAGCAAAAGTAAACCCAGAAATTTATGAATGGAGGTTAATGTTTGCATTGTTCAGCATTTCGTCCATCAATTGTTCCTTTTACACTTTTAGAAAGTTGCCCTTTTCCTGCCCTTAGTTATTTTGTGCCGATAGCATTGGTCACATGAATGGGTCTACCAGACAGTTAGACCTGTGAATTCCTCCCAGACACACCATAGAGGAATAAGATGTTCCTGAGTGAACCATCTGCTGGCAGGATGGTGGATGGAGACGAGCACAGTACCACTTACAACTGACTAGTGTGTGCTCTGCCTTCACACAAAGGGCCTAACAAACCTTCATTGTTACTGCAGCCAGCTTGGAGCCAAGGCATGGAAGGCTGTGAGTTCCATGCACTTCAAAGCCACAGTCTAGATGCTTCTCCCACCTCCAAGAACAAGGGCATTAGGGTACAAAGGAAGGGCCTCAGACACAACTCTTCAGTACACATCTGGGCCTGTGGATACTCTGCCAGGAAAAAGGACTGATGTGCTGCTGAAAGGACTGCCATTCTGCTGGACTGCTGTTTTGAAGAAGCTGCTGCTGTGCTGACCTGCTTCCCTCTTGCCTGGGGAGGGAGACCTGGACCTGCAGCTTCATATTGAACCCAGGACCCCAAAGAGACTCCAAGGGCTAGTGTGTGGCCTCATGATCTGAGCCTTAGGGACATAAAGGACTCCAAAACAGCTCTTGGGCCCATCCTTCAGTGAGTTCCTGACCCCCAAGTAATGCCTTTCGGGTTCTAGCCACTTGGTGTGACTCACAGGATCTTTAAATCAGGCTTATGGGTTCTTTCTAACTGCAAATGGACCTGCTCATACGCAGACCACTCCGCTGACACCCACAAGCCACCAGAAGCCCATCTCTTCACACAGCAAGCATCGCTCGCTCGCGGGGGACCGCCATCACAAACCACCAGCATGCTTGTCTGCAATGCCTGGCCTACTTTTCTTACCACGCCGACCTCTGCTGTAATGCTGTCCTTGCTTCCTGCAAGACTCCCCAATGCAAACAGAGTTCTTATCTCAAACTTGAGAAGTTAGGCCTTCATTGGGACTAATCTGGTACTGTTTCTGACCTGCATTACCTCGTAGTTAGCCTGACATTCAGTTTTACTGATAAAACTATAGAGCACACAAATGATCATGTGTGGAAATGATGACATCATCAAGTGTATTGATTTGCTTTAATAGTATTAAAACATTTGTTTCTTACACACTTCAGAATTACAAAAAAAATGTGCTTCATTTGTTCTTTCCTAATTCACATTTGAAATAATTGCACATTTCATTTACAGACATGTACATTTTGTCATGTGCTAATATAAATAACATGATAATGCCTTTCAGCTCACATAGGCACCTCTCACTTTGAAGCAAAAAAGAAATGTAAATACTAAGCTCAGAAGCCAGACCTTGACATGTGACCTCTGTTGTTGAAGCCACAGCAAATTTGATAAGATAAAAACAAACTTTAAAGGCCTTTTTACAGAAAGTAAATACTCATGGAAGAATACATGGAGCCCTGGTAAGCAAGCTATGATCTATAGGATGGACTAACTCAAGCTGAACAGCCTAAACCAAATGAAGCCAGCAAATAGAAAGCAAGCAAATGTGAGTTACAAAGCCAATAGTAAACGATGCGCGGAATGCATTCCCAGGGAAGATTCCCGAATGTCAGCAAGATGTCTTCAGCTGTGCTGTCTGGTAGGCTTCGACCTAAAAGTTATAGAATTAGCATCCATGGGATTTTAACTACGTTTTTCAGGAAGTGCTGTAAGACTAATAGCTATTAAAATCAGTGTTAAAACCCTACAAAATAACAAGTGAATAGAATCGCAGTACTGCCTGTAGAATGATATGGGGACAACTCCAGAACATAAAATAGAAACCCCATTGAAACTGTATTGAGGAATTACAAGTAATGAGAAAGTCTATGCCAATCTATCACGTGATGACAAATGTAACAATTTGTTATTATTGGGCAGTTTTAGTTACAGCCCCATGCCCTGCCACTTAACACCCTTACGATCTTTTAGCCCTCATTACCACACACTTACTTCCTCTACTTGTTGATTATTACTTAAGAGACAACAATACTTTCAGCATTATAGCAGTGGACATCTGGCATGTGATCCACAATCGTGCTCACTACTTCAACCGGAGTTGTGTGGGCTTGTAGCCTATTCAGAGTTGGCTTTGTCAGAGACCCCATCCCATCTGCCACACCAGCACTAATCACCTGCCCCAACACTCCCTCACCAAATCCTAAGCACTGCACTAAAAATGCAACCCTACCTGCAACAAGTGCAAGGCCCTTTGCTATCACCAAGTAGCTACCACACATTACTAATAACACTCTCATAACCTTTGCAGACTAAACTTAAGGTGGAGAGCTCTGGTGCTGGCAGAGGCAGCTTTATCACAGGTTCACCAACTCCAACACTTGTACCACACCAGCAATCATCACCTGCCCAAACGCATCCTTAGCAAGTGTTCCTGAGCACTGCAATACAAATACAACCATGCCTGCAACAAATGCAAGGCTCTTTGCTATACTGCGGCCCTGTCACCAAACGTCCGTAAAATAACAAGGAATGCCAAAACCTATTGGCCTGGCTTATAAAAGAAAATCAGACCTATTGGCTTTGTCAATGCTTGTTTGCTCTGGATATGTAGTTTATGACCTCTAGAGTATCTGAGGGTTGCTTGTAGCCTTTGCTACTTTGCCTCCATAATACTCACATCAGTACACACCTAGCACATTTTCTGATGTAGTGGTGCACATCTTCCCATCACAGGATACTGCAAAGTAACAGAAGCAGATTTCTGGCTCTCATCCCTTTGTGAGGCTATGTGGCTGCAAATATACATTGCTTTACTGCAAAAAACAAGCCAGTAATTTATTAAATTGTTTGTTGTATATCTGTTGGTTTCAGTGCCTCACATCACACAAATTAAATATTTACCCTAGAGGGTCAGGCACATGGATCATTCAGACCTGCATCTGAATGGGATTGAGCATCCAATAAAAATGAAACTTTGATTTTTTTTAAATAATTAAATGAGTCTTTTAAATATCAATATATGTAAATATTTCCCTTCTACTTCTTCACCATAAATAAATCACACTCATAAAGAGAGGCAGTCAATCAAGCAAGTCTATTCTATGTGTCTTATAAAGCGCACAGCAGCCCTAAGAGACCTTCTGGCACTGAGATATGCACACCTACAAGAGCAGCACAAGAAATGCTGAAATTAGAATAGATGGATATTTAGAAGTTTCCTGCAGGACGTTTCTGACTGTGTTAGCCTTAGTTTGACAGGGAGGACATTCCACAACTTGGCAGCCAGATAGGCAAAAAACGTGCCACCACATCTGGCTTACCTGACCTTGGGGGTGGTCAACAGAGAAGAGCTCTCGGAGCAAAGACATCTTCTTGGCACATATGGACATATTAGTTTTCATATCAGAAAGGGACCTTTTTCCTGCAGGGCTTGGTGGGCCATGCATCGGACCTTGAAATAAATCATTATTTGGATTTGGAGCCAATGCAGTGCAGCCATGGCTGGGGCTGCCGAATGGTGTTTAGGGATCTTAAAGAGTGATAGTGCTGCAGCATTTTTAATGGTTTGCAGGCATTTTAAGACATATTGAGGGCTTCCTAGAAACAGGGAATTACTGTAATCAAGCTGAATGCTGTGTTTTGAGATCGACCTACAGTTCAGTAGTAACATGTTAACAGTAATGGCTTCAAAATATGCAGCATTGGTACCTTGCTACCTGCTTCTAACCTATGAGGTCTTAATGTGGCCTTACACTGTACATATAGTGGGGAGCATCAATGGTCCTGTGGAGTGCAGACAGTTGGTGTTAAGGGGCTTATTGAGTGATTTTAGCTCACTAGTAGAGTTTGTAAACTGCATAACTAGAAACCAACAGGGGTCCTGGCCCTGGTCGGATGTGGATGGACTTGCCTTTGGTGCGCCTTCAGCATGCCAGTGGGGCGCCTGCTGCATGCATGTGTCTGCCCCTGGAGTGGCTTTTAAGGGGCGGAGCTGGAAAGACTGTGTGTCTGCGCCCTGGAGTGGCTTTTATGGGGTGGAGCTGGGGAGCATGGCAACTAGACCCCTAACAAAAGGGGCGGTTCTATTTATAACAGCAAGGGAATGCAGAAAGGCACTAAACATGACAACAAGCAGCCAGAGAGACGCAGCTCCGTTCCCTTCTTCTATTTAAAACAATTCCTACTAAAACACTAAAAATATAGTGCAGTGTACATCCACCCCCCCTGCACGATAGCAGCAAAAAACTAAAACGCAAAAGAGAGCGTAGTATCCTGATGTTATGGATTGCCCCTCCCATGTTTCCCTGTCCCTGGCTGCTCAGCCTGTGTGAGTGTTCTGAATGGAATGTTTAGTACGTGGGCTATGAGTAGAATGCTTGGGTGACTGAATCAGGATTGGAATGCCACTTGATGGATGGGGCTGAGCAGCAAGCAGGCTGCTCCCGGTGGGGCTGCTGTGGTTTTATACCTGGATCTGTTTACCTGCTTACCTGCTACTTGAATAAACCTATGTTGACTTAATATCTCCGGCATTGTCCCTCTTTACTACACCTATTTTTGGCAACGAGTTGAGGACATTCCCACACTCTACAATGGTACAAGTGGACATGAAAAACTTTAGGATGCCTCCTACATCATGCTGGGATGGAGCCACTACATGGAGAAGCCAATTAACGCAAGCGACAGGAACAAGACGAAACAAACAAGAGTTACATGAGGACACACAACTGTGTCACTCTAAAGACATTATGCTACAAGGACAATATATGAAACTGATAAAGCCACAGCACGCAGAGAACCCCCACTGGAGTTTATTACATCGGACAGCCCCCACTCACCCTGTACCCTGGTTCAAGAGGTTACTACAACAAGGTACTTCATGAATGCTGTGCAGAGTAAGCCTACAAGTACAGTAAGCCTTTTCTTTCACTACATTGATGCTGTGCAGATTGTGTGCTGATTACTACCTGCGTTGAAACAAAGCTCACTTCACGCAATGCCTTGCCTTGGCTCTCACTGAAGTGGCGCTGGCAGAACCACATAGGCTTTCCCAACTCATCTACATCCTGCAAGAAGTCTTTTCTATGGCAGTGCCTCTAAATGTGATGACAAGTGACAGTACGTGTTTGGAGGCACATAGCTGTGGTGTATTTCGAACCCCTGTGCCAGGGTGAGGTGATATAGACTTTGCACAGAGACATGATTAGGCATGGGTGAATTTTGCAAATTGGCAATTCGAGAAATTTGCGAATTTGCGAATTTGCGATCCGCAAAATCTGCGAATTTGCGGATTCGTGGATTTTGCGGATTTTGTGGGGAATGGCCGGGCGGGAAAACGGTGCACATCGCTAGTGTGAGGGGCAGGGCCAAACGGGCGAGGCTTATATGCGAGTTCACATGCCTCTTGTGTGCATAAAAGGACAGGAATGGATCAGAGAAGCTCGTGGTCACAGGAACTGCACAGGGATGGAGCTCGTGGAAGTCAATTATGCAAAGGCCTCCATCAAGCATCATAGCTAATTTTCGACGATAGATATGGGGAGAGCGCACACCTACCCAGCCTCGACAAAACACACATTTTTGGGGGGGCTGATTAACTTTGCCATCACACCAAAGAGCGCCGGGGTCCCTCGAGTGAGCTGTCCATCAAGTGGGTAAAGGGCGCGAAGACGGTGCACACACCACTAGTGTGTGGGGAGGGGCCAAACGGACGGGGCTTATATGCGAGTTCACATGCCTCTTGTGTGTATAAAAGGACAGGCACGGATCAGAGAAGCTCGTGGTCACAGTAACTGCACAGGGATTGAGCTAGTGAAAGTAAATTATGCAAAGGCCTCCATCAAGCATCATAGCTAATTTTCGACATAAGATATAGGGAGAACCCACACCTTCCCAGCCTCGACAAAACATACATAATCCAAACTAACTATTTGAGGATGGCGCCGGCAAGCTAAACTAAATTAGCTTCATCAGGAAGCACTAATAGATAAAATAAAGCAGGTGCTCGAGCACCTGCTTTATTTTATCTATTAGTGCTTCCTGTTGAAGCTAACTTAGTAACTATTTTAGGATGGCGCTTGCAGCTTGCCGGCGCCATCCTAAAATAGTTAAAAGTTCAACAGGCTTGAACTTTTGCCCCCGAAATCCACCGCTCACGGATCTCGCGGATTTACAGTAAATTCACGGGAGTTCGCGGATCGCGGATTTACCAAAAATCGGCGAAATCCGCGAGCGGAATGGATTTTCCGCTCATGATTAGACATGATCGTCCACAAACACCAAAACATGGATAGTTTTTTTTACAAGATGCTATGTGTATTTTCTAGCAGTGCCTGGGAGATGGTGAGCAAAACTAAAGAGGTGTTTGCTGGCAAGGACAGGGTGGTGTCTCCTGTGCTCAAGGACGTGAAGAAGAGATATGTGATATTATATGTTATAAGGCACACGTTTCGGAAAGTCTCTACAAGCTTCCCAGTACGTTTTTCTGCAATTGTGGGATTTGGAACTGGTGAGGCATATTTTTGTCAATTATTGTTTGTGGCACTTGAGCAACAGTACTTATTCAAACGCTGAGTATTATTTGAAAGAAAATAAAAGAAACAAGCGCGAGTCTCAGTCAGCGCTTGCACACTCACCTGCATTCTTCTGTCACGTTGAGCCATTCCCACGAAGTCACCATTCTCAGGATTCTGTTGTTATTCAATCTGGAGTTCTTCAATGGACGCATTGCAGCATGCCTACGCCGGTAGCCTTCCGGCGCGACGTACGATGCATGCCACCATCTTTTGGTTGGTGGCGGTTTCTGCTTCTTCTTCTGCTGTTCCCCTTTTATTAGCCACCCACCTGTGAGGTACGCACGTTTAGTTAATGGTATTTGCCAGTCGGAACAGACAACTGACTGAACATTGATTTCTTTGATGACTCCTTGACGTGTCATTTCTTTTGTTTGGACGCTCTGCAGCAAAGACACGCGTAGACCCAATGAAGGTACTTTTACAATTCACGCATGTTACGTGACCTTTGGAGCTATTGAAGTTGTCCTCAAGTGTTTTACAAAGAGGAGACTCATTTTCAGGTTTCTAGCACCATGTAAAAGACTTGTTTTTACGGGGTTTCTCATTTTTGCCTATTGTATTTGCCAGTTCAACAGCTTGACCTATTTACCTTACAGGTTATGGTTAGGGTGCACGTGTTGGGAGTGTTTCCAGTGTGCCGTCACTCACGCTACTTGGGTGAGGTATCGCTAACCAGCCTGGTGAAATATGTTTCTGCTAATCATTACAGAATCTTACTGTTATTTGACACAGTTTAAGTTCCCACTTTCTTTTTTACATGAGGGATGGTCTTGTCCTTTTCCCATTAAGCATTACACGCGGCCCCTACACAGGGGTGGAACCCTTACACAGTGTAAGTTCTTTCTTACATGAGGGTTGGCCCTACGTGGGGTTAAGTTTTTTTGGCGTTTTTTCCCTTTTCCACATTTTGTGTCCTCATTATGGGGTTTGATGATTGATTTTGGTGCAGGGGTGTCCTTGCATGCTTAAGATGCTTTGCACTGCAGGGGTATTTGTTGCAGGGGTGAGTCCCTGTGTGCAAAAGACGCTCTGCACAAGGTTTGGTTGCAGGGGTGGATCCCTGCATACATAAGACGCCTTGCGCTGCACAGGGTTTTGTTGCAGGGGTGCATCCCTGCGTGCATAAAATGCTTTGCGCTGCACAGGGTTTTGAAAAAAATTATTACTTACTGGTTGTCCCTATTGGTCGGTGGGGGCAGGACATTGGTTATTAGTCCCTCTAGTCCTCAATCACATGCATGTTGTCTGTTTTACTTAGGGTGGGGGCAGGACGTTGGGTACTAGTCCCTTCTGTCCACATTGACTTTACTTCTTACATGGATATGTTACATTTGTACTTTTACTAATTTTTCTTCATAAGAGGAGGGGTATGGTTATTATTGTTTATCCGTCTTTCTCTATAGTCTTCTGTTCCTCTCCCTCTAGTTATGTGTGTTTCCCACCATCCCTGGCTCTGGGCTTTAGATTAATCTTGATTAGTTATATTCCCTTTACAATATTTTTTTCCCTATGCACTGTTGCTGTAATGTTATGTTTATAGTTATATGCTGTTTTTATCTGTTATTCTTTGTTTACGTTACATCATTTCTTCTGTTCGTTAGGGAAGAGGTATGTAGTATCCTGATGTTATGGATTGCCTCTGCCATGTATCCCTGTCCCTGGCTGCTTAGCCTTTGTGAGTGTCCTGAATGGAATGTTGGGTGTGTGGTCTATGAGTAAAATGCTTGGGTGACTGAATCAGGAATGACTGTTGATGGATGCGGCTGAGCAGCTAGCAGGCTGCTCCAGGTGGGGCTGCAGTGGTTTTTTACCTGGATCTGTTCTACCTGTTTACCTGCTTACCTGCTACTTCAATAAACCTACGTTGACTTAATTTCTCCAGCGTGGTCCCTCTTTACTACAGCGAGTTGTGGTGCAGCAGTTTCAGACATCAGTCTCTTTCTTATCTCGCCCATGTTTCAATTTTTTACACATCAGGTAGAACCATACATGTACATATTTTCACCAGTCATTCAAATATGATTTGTTCTTTAAGAATCCTAAACCAGGTTATCTCAAATGTATATGAAACATACAGCATTCATCAACGTTTTTCGTATTTTAAACAAATTTAGAAAAATATGGCATCTCCCTGTGGGAAAATAATGTTCAACTTGCCCAGTGTTTAGCTTTTCTTACTCAGTGAATCCTAAATAGAGGTAGCCTTTGACGGTTTACAGATTAAAGCATATTTTATAAATGTATTTCAATTATTTAGTTGATGTTTTAAAAAAAGAAAGAGGTTTCCTTTGAGCAATCATGGGGCCTCATGTGCTAAAGTTTCTCATGTCGCAAAACTTTGAATTAAGAGCTGCAAACATAAAAACAGCTATTCACAACTTTCAAAACATATTTTAAGAGTTGTAAACGTCTTTCTAATGTGCAAAACAGATTTTGCGATCAGTACCAAAATGTGAACAGGAGGGAGCAAGAACGGTGTACTCTCCTCTTTTATATGAATTATTAGGGATGGTGTCCTCAACTGCAGTCACTCGCCACTGAAATGTTACCACCTCTGAATTTGGGTGGGGGCTGTGGGTACAGGTTCTACTTTGAAATGCACGTCAAATGTCCACAGGAGTAGCGGGCAGTGGTCCTTTGCCTAAATGCAGCAGTGTTTTCTTTATGGGGCACATGATGCTAAACATCAATTTGTGAGAGCAAGTGTAGAGATGGGAGTCTGCAGGTCACCATTGTTACATTTGTAGCACAGGGGCTAGCAAAATGAGACCTGTCTAATTAGTATTCATTACACAGGCCATTTTCAGCCTTTCTGAATGTCCATTTGTGATACAGTCTTTTAGTACAAAGTTCCTAATGCAAAATACATGCTAAACATTAAACCAGTTGGTGTGCTTCTAACACTTCCCTAGGGCAGCAAAGTTCATGGTCATAATGGATTGACACCGTTTCCTGGACCCTAGTTTTGTTAAAGTTATCGTTCTATCAGGAGCGGCCCGTGCAGGTAAGAGAAGTGAGACAATGTCGGGTGACGGAGGGGGGGTGGGGGATTGGGGAGGGGGGGAGGGGACGATTTCGACAGACCACAAGGGAAAATTAAATAAATACTTTATTTTCCCTTGTTATCTGTAGAATCCTCCCCAGCCCGCACCACCACCCTTACCTGCACAGGCTGCTCCTGCACTCTATGTGCTTTGACACTGCTATTCAGTACCATGAACTGTCAATAAATTGTAAAATTAGTTTACCCCATTGGCATATATAATTTACAGTAAGACAATTTAAAGTAGGCATAGAAAATACATCAGTGGCATGAAGAGTAAATGTGAGCTGTTTTGTATTTTCACGCCACCCACTATATATAAGAAAAAATATATGGCTTCATGAAAAATCATAGTGCTAAGGCAGCGCTGCAGTTTAAAAGTAGTGCATTCACACATGGATGGATAAAACAATTTTTATATATTAGATTAGTCACTCCTAACGGGTTCTTTGTAAGCCCAAATATGTGTGCCATTCTACTCACAACATCCCATCACAGTCAACAATTGACCAAAAGTTATTTTCACCATGTAGATAAAACTATATTTTCAGGAACCTGCTTAGCTATCAAAAAACTTAATATTTTCTAACTCTGCCTAGGACAATTATAGAGTATGATTAAAAGTAATTTTTTCTGAGGGGTATATATACGGGAATGGTGGTGCAGGGCAGCAGAGCAAGTTACCTTGCTGCCCTGCCCTGCACGACAGGGAAAAGGTAGGAATGCACCGTATTTATGCAATACGATGCATTCCTGTCCTTTCTCACTGCTCTGGTGCTGTTTTGGCAGCCAATCAGCAACGCAGCCACCCTTGCACTTTAGTGCAAGGGTGCCTGTTTTGTAGAAAGGATTGTTTTGGTCAGGAAGGTCCTTCCTACAAAACAGGCACCCTTGTCCCATGGATTGTTATTGCACAGGAAAAAACACCTTCCTGCACAAAAACAATTCATAGAGGCATTGTTCTCTTTCTATGTGTGCTGCAGAATGCATAAAATGACAATACAAGGCGAATTAAAACATTTTTAGTTGGTGATGCAAGGTCAGCAGTCCATGCAGCAGTGATGATGCGCCGGCGTTGAGGGAGATGCGCCAGTTCTGATTGGCACAACGTCACCGTTGTGTGGATTTTAGCAGTTGCAACACTGTACACCCACTTCCAAGGGCTTAGGACTGGATTGGCACCACTTGGCCGGGCATAACTTGCAGCAAGCAAAGTCCAGACTTAGGAGAGGGGGCAAGCCAGCATGCTCTTGGAATTACTCTGGGTTCAAGTGAGAAGGCTGTAATCCTTCCTGGTCAGGGCAGAGGGTAGCAAGCAGCAGGGCAGCACAGCAGAAAACAGTTCTTTTAAAACAGCTGTCCAGCACAGTGGCATTCCTTGTAACAGCACAGCAGCCCTTCCTCCTGGCAGACTTTCTTCACAGCTCCAGTAGTGTTTGTTTCGGTGGGATCAGAAACCCAGGACCTATACTAAGTTGTGCCGTTGAAGCGGAGATGACTTCAAAGAGGGGCTTTGAAGTGCACAGATGTCATCCCCCTCCAGCTCTGGCTCCAAACTCACTATGAGGGAGTATGCAGCCCTTTGTGTGGGGGTGGGGACAGGGCACCATCTATTCAGATGTAAGTGTCATCTCCTCCCTCTAACTATACACATTCGACAACACAAGTATTGACCGGTCACATATAAAATGGCGAAAACTCTACTCAGACCGCGCATTGTAATTTAAACATACAGCTGGCAATACACAAGTGTCGAAACACCATATGTAAACGGTGAAATTATACCAAGAGCTCGCATTTAAACTTTAGCCCATCTCTGGCAAGAATCTTTTTGAGGTATTCCTTATCTATCCAGGCTAATTGCCTAAGCAGATCCTATCTTGAGAGTCTTCAGTCCACATATAAATTTCTTTGTCCTGAAGATGGTCTACTAGATATATCACAAGACAAGACCGAAACGTTGACATATCTATCCTATTTTCTCAAAAAATTGATATATAGGAATTAATTATTGAATGTTTAATGATAATTTCTATTTGTAAATAGGTGAAGGAACTGGGTTATTCACAAAAGTCATTATGAAACAATTCTATTTGAAAGACAATCAATCTCTCTTATTTTTGTTTATGTGAATGTTGTTTTGTACCCTTTGAATTTAAAATATTTAACCACATACATTTGTACAGAAACTATACACCCGCTGTTGTTCTTTTTGACACACTCATTTGTGATCTCTTTAATTGATTTCTATAAAGCATATATCTGAGGCCACTAATCTGGGCCCTCACAATTTGATTTTGATAGGAAACAACCTCTTACCTGGCCTATCTACTGGTATCTATGAATAGAATGGGAGGTATGATCGTGCTATGTTGGGGGTATCATAATTTGTTTCTAAGCTATGTCAATAATGGTCTTTTGCAAATGGAAATTATATCATGATTTTGTCCTAATTGTAAATGTTTATCTGAATCTAATACAAAATTTAAAAAAAACTTTTGACAATATAGAAATATATATAGAAAAATATATTTTTGATAAAAAAATAAAAAAGAAAGAAAAAGAACAGTATTTGTATTGATGCTATAGGGAAATGTCCAGTCTGAGTAAATACAACTGTAGAAAGTAGATAGGCCAGGTAAGAGGTTGTTTCCCTGTATTAATTTATTCCCCCTCCTCTTAGGCCTCAAAGTAACTGGGGGACACCTTTGCCCATACAGACTATTGTGTGGGATATACTAGGAATACATATGTTTATATTGTCAGGTTTCTGTGTCTTTGCCTTTTTTAAAGGCACATTTTGTTTATCATTTCTGTGCTTCTTCTCTGGTTTATGGACTGAAGTAAAGGATTAGCTGCCTTCCTGTGATATATCTTTCAAAACATGACACTTTTCTACATTCTCTCCATCATGTGCAAAACTTAGCTGTAGTAGCAGGTGATGAAAAGCCGGAATGGAGAGAAAAAAAGGAGCAGCATGGGACACCATGCTGTAAAGAAAAAAACTGCTGCCAGGGTGAGCCTGCGCAAGGTTTGTTGGGCCAGGGCCCACTTCCAATACCCTTATTTATTTATTTATTTATTTCAGACATTTATAAAGCGCGCTATTACCCAAAGGTGTCCTGGCGCTAAACTGATCGCTAGCGGGCGTGGGCAGGGGAGTTAACATGTAAAGAGCCACGTTTTGAGTCCCTTTCTAAACTTAAACAAATCGGGGATCAGTCTGAGGCTAGCAGGCAGCGCATTCCATGCCTTAGTGGCGCCCAGAGATAACCTTCTGCCTCCCTAACGGACTTTCCTCACTCTGGGAACTATGACCAGTCCCTGCTCGGCTGATCTTAGGGCTCGCATTGGCTTGTACCACTGAAAGAAAGGGATCATGCATAGGGGGCCAAGGCCGTGCAGTGCCTTAAAAGTCACGCAGAGAGACTTAAACAAAATTCTCCTGCGGTCTGGCAGCCAGTGCAACTTTACCAGATCCTGAGAGACTGGGTCGAACTTGGGGGTGCCCGTAATCAGACTACGGCTGCATTCTGCAAGATTTGGAGTTTATCTAAAAGTCCCTGCTGGGCATTTAGTAGTAGAGCGTTACAGTAGTCCAGCCTGGATATCACCAATCCTGTCACTACTGTCTTCTTATGTTCCACCGGCAAAAAAGGGAGAACTTTTCGGATAGTTTTAAGCACGTAGTGAGTAGCCGAGGACAAGGCATTTATTTGTGGCCTAAAGGACAGAGAGTTGTCCATCAAGACACCTAGATTTTTTACCTTAGCCACCGGGGAGGGGGGAGACCCCATTTCCTCTGGCCACCAACGAGGGGACCAGAAGTTGTCTTTTGACCCAAACAGCAGCACTTCTGTTTTTGCAGAGTTGAGCTTTAGGCAGTTTCCTGCCATCCAATTGCTCGCCTCCAGCATGCAGCATCTAAACCGATCCGCTGTGCTCTCCAGTTCTTCCGGACGCAGCGACACAACAATCTGTGTGTCGTCAGCGTAGGATGTAAGATGAAATCCAAAGGATCTAATCACTGGCGCCAGGGTGGAGACATAAACATCAAAAAGAGTCGGGCTCAGGGAAGAACCCTGTAGGACTCCGCAGGGGAGCTCAAATGGCTCGGATTCGAAGTCCCCCAAGGCCACCGCCTGAGTCCTGCCGGATAGGAAGGCCTTCAAGATGTCGAGTGCCTTTCCCTGAATCCCGCTGGACCTCAATCGGTCCACCAATAATTTGTGGTGGACCGTACCGAAGGCTGCTGATAGATCCAGCAGGATCAGGGCGGCTCCGCCTCCCACATCCAGCACCCTTTGAATGTCTTCGGCTGATTTAATAAGCGCCGATTCTGTGCTATGTCCCGCCCTGAATCCATGTTGAGAGGAGTCCAGCATTTCTCCAGATCCCAGGAAGGTACTAAGCTGTTTGTTTAGTTTGCCCTCCATGATTTTGGCTGGGAGGGGTAGTCTGGCAATGGGACGAAGTTGTTCATGTCGGCTATATCTAAGTTGGGCTTTTTTAGCAGGGGGAAGGTTGGAAGCTTGCTTCCAGCACGGGGGAAATTCCCCTTTGTCCAGCATGACATTGAGCAGGGGGGTGAGTCCCGAGGCAATAGAAGCAGGAGCCAGTTTGGCAATCGTAGCTGGGCAGGGGTCGTAAGGGGAGCCTGAATTTATCCTCATTAGCCTATTTGATTCGTCCTCCTCACTAATGGGGGAGACATTTTCTAGTGTATCAGGTTTCCTATTGGCCTCATGGTGCATTTCAGGAGTAGAGTCTGAGGCGTTAACCATGATTTGGCTGTCCAGAGGATAGAAGATCTTCTCTACCTTACTCAAAAAGAAATTGGCTAGGTCTTCACACAGTTGGCGAATGGGTGGCATGTCTACTGGTTTGGGGGCAGCCGAAGAGGAAATTGTATTGAATAATTCCTTAGAAGAGTTATTTGCTTCTTTGATACGTTGAGCAAATAACTCACATTTAGCCTGTCGGATCATTTCCTTATAGGCTCTCAGCTCCGCATTAAGTAGTTTTTTATCCTCTCCCTATAATTTTTCCGCCAACTCTTTCTAATTTTTTTGCAAAAGGTTTTATGGTTCCTAATTTGTTCTGAGAACCAGGGGGCGGAGGGACTTGTGCGAGTGGAATTATAAATGGTTGGTGGCGCAAGCTGCAGACAAGCGGCATCTAGCCAGCTCGTGTAGTCTTTGGCTGCTTCTTCCACATTGCTTGAGGTGGGCATTAAAGAGGATTTCAGAAGGTCCTCCAGAGTCTTGCCTTCTATGTTTTTCCATTTCCTAATCCATTTAGGGGGAATTCTAGCTTTACTGGGTCTGGTAGGGGGGGCTAAAATAATATTAACCCCTTGGATGCTGATGACAAAACCACTCCGTCATCAGCTGCGGGTGCGCTGTGCTGATGACGGAGCGGTTCCGTCATGGCCCGCTCGGCGCGCCTGCGCGGCGCGAATTCCGCGCCTGCGCTGGACGTTCTATTGAGCGGGGCGGGCCATGACCGAACCGCTCCGTCATGAGCACAGCTCAACCGAGGCTGGTGATGGAGCAGTTCCGTCACCAGCATGCGGCCGCCGCGCGGCTGCCCCGCCCCCTTAGCACTGCGGCGGAATAGCCACCGCAGTGAAGGGGTTAAAATGAACTGCCGCGTGGTCCGACCAAGAGACCGGTTGCACTGCTGTGACCTCTAGGTTGGGGTTGTTTGAAAAAATCCCATCCAGGGTATGCCCTGCCTTATGAGTCGGGCCTCTGACCAGTTGTTTTAGCTCCACTCCATGTAACAGCTCCAGAAGATCCTGAGGGTCTGGGTCTGAGCCGTTCTCTAGATGAAAATTAAAATCCCCTAGTAGCGTGAAGGAGTTGGCACAAATAGCTTCTTCTAACAGACTACTCAAGGCAGAGAGGAAAGGTGCTTTAGCCCCGGGCGGTCTGTAGAGTAGGCAAGCCTCTAAGGGTTTGATGATCGGAGAGGATGAAGTTGAAGACAAGCGCTTCATCTACATTGGTTACCCCAGGCTTCACTATCCCTCTGAGGGATTTGTGGTATATAATAGCCAGCCCTCCGCCTTTCTTTCTTTCTCTGTTCAGCGTAAGACAGACATAGTCTTAGGCCTTGTCATCATAATACAGGGAAAGCCAAGAGGAGGCTCCTGAGGGTGGAGAGGAGAGTGAACAAGCATTGGGAAGGACAATAGGTCTCCACCTATGCCAGAGCTATTGCTTTGGCAATGTATTTTAGTTATGTCGTACATCAGTGTGGCTGCTAGACAGCATTGCTAAATATTTTTCGGGTAGGGGTTGTGGAGTGGTGTAGATTGGAATGGCATAATCTGGAGTGGGATAGACTGGGGTACATTGGGGTAAAGTAAAGGGGGATAGATTGGCGTAGAGTGGAGTGGGGTAAACTGGGGCAGAGTGGAGTGAGGTAGATTGGAGTGTGGAGTGTGGAGTGTGGAGTGGAGTGGGGTTGATTGGGGTGGAGTTGATTGGGGAAGATAGGGATAGACTGGAGTGGAGTGGGGTAGATTGGATTAGAGTGGAATGGATTAGGATAAACTTGAGCAGAGTGGGGCAGATTGGGGGATTGAAGTGGAGCGGGGTACATTTGAGTGAGATAGAGTGGGGTGGGGTAGAGTGGAGTAGTGTGAAGTGGGCTGGATTGGGGTTGATTGGTGTGGAAGGGTTAGTGTGGGGTAGATTATAATGAAGTGAGGTACATTTGAGTGCATTGGAGAATATTGGAATAGGGTGGGGTATATTGGGTGGGGTTGAGTGGGGTAGGGTTGAGTGTGGTGAGGTGGCGCAGATTGGGGTGGGGTGAAGTAGGGTGATTTAGGATGGATTGTAGATTAGAGTAGGTGAGATTGGAGTGGTGTTATATGGGTAGATTGGATTGGGGTAGATTGGATTAGCAGGGAGAGGAGCAGATTTAGGTATATTGGATTGAAGTGGAGTGGGGTAGATTGGTGGATTGGAGTGAAATAGATTGGGGTGAATTGGAGTGGAGTAAGGTAGACTGAGAGGAGTAGGGTGGAATAGATAGTGGTAGATTGGAGTGGGTTAGATGTGAGGTACATTGAAATGGAGTGGGAAATATTATGATAGAATGGAGTGGGGTAGATTGGGGTATATTAGAGTGGAGTGGGGTAGATTGGAGTGGAGCGGGATAGATTGAAGTGGAGCGGAGGGTGGAGTGAGGTACATTGGAGTGGAGTGGGGTAGATTCTGGAAGATTGGTTTAGGGTGGATTAGGGTAGATTGAGAGGGGTAGAGTCTCTGCCATCAATGAACACTTCATGCCCCAATCACCCATTACCAGTCTCCTCAACCTCACGGACTCCAACTTAAACCCAAGGATCACAACGTGGGACCATCTCACCATGCAGACCACCGCCACCATCATGAGCTCCATCCACGCAGGAGCACCTAGGGACCCCCGTCCCACCACATGTTCAACCAGGGGAACAGCACCATCAGTAAGGAACTCACCTCAGTACTCAATGCATTCATCACCTCTGCTTCCTTCTCAGTGGAATGGACACATGCGGAAGTCAAGCCACTCCTTAAAAAACCTACTGCTTACCCCAAATAGCTCAAGAACTACCTGCCCATCTCCCTGATCATTTTACCTGCTAAAGTTCTGGAAAACGTAATCAACCAGCAACTCACAGACTACATTGAGAACAACGACCTTCTGGACTTATCCCAATCAGAGTTCCACAAAAATTACAGCACAGAAACCGCGCTACTGGCAGCAACTGATTACATCAGGTCTCTCCTTAACCAAGGAGAAACTGCAGCCCTAATCGTCCTTCAACCTCTCAGCAGCCTTCATCACCGTATCTCATCACGCTTTCTTAAAACAAGTCCACCAGATGAGGATCCAAGGGAATACCCACAAATGGATCGCATCTATCTTCACAAAAAGAACTTAGAGCGTCTCCCTCCCACCTTAAACCTTGGGCCCAAAGAATATCATCTGCGGCGTTACCCAAGGGTCCTCACTGAGCCCAACCGTGTTCAACACATACTAGGCCCCTCTGGACAGCCTGGTCATATCCCTCGGCATGAACATTATATCATACACTGATAACACTCAGCTCATCCTCTCCCTAACCGCAGACTCCACGAACACCAAATCCAACTGTCACACCTGCATTACCAGAGTTGCCAACTGTATGCCAAATAACTGCCTCAAACTCCATACTAACAACATTGAGGTACTTATATTCAGAAGCAGCACATCCCTGTGGGATGTCTCCTGGAGGCTTTCCTCCCACACCCTCAGAACTTGTTAGGGACCTAGGCAAGATGCTTGACAGCAAGCTCACCATGGAAAAACAGATAAACGCGGTGTCCTCAGCCTGCTTCCTCCCTCTCCACATGCTCAGGATAATCTTCAAAAGGCGCCCTATCAGCACCAGACATACTGTCACTCAGGATCTCCAGCTGCCTGGACTACAGCAACACCCTCTACATTGAGGTCACCTCTCAGCTACTGAACAGACTTCAGACCATCCCAGAACACAGCACCCAGGCTCGTCCTCGACCTCCCAAGGTGAACCCATATTGCCCCTCACCTCAGAACACTCCACTGGCTCCCCATCCACAAGAGGTGTCAATTTAAAATGCTGACCCACGCCTACAAGGCTGTGCACAATGAAGGACAAGCATACCTTAATCACAGCAAAACACACAAGATGATGGACAGAATGTTGCACAATGGCAGAACATTCACCCCCAGTCACAGATCTGGGTTTAATCCATTGTTATTTTGCTCACCAAGCCACCCCCAGTTCAGACATGGCCGTATGCAAATCAATCTTGACCCTGTGCCTTCTGGGAACAGTCCAGCCCGAACTGCCAAGACATGTCTTCCCTGGACCGGAATCAAGTATCCTAGGACCGGTTTCTGGCTATCAGCCATTTTCAGCCAGGATAGCTTGACTCCAGGGGCGTAGTGAGCATGGGACCCACGTCTGGGTATACACTTCCCACATAGGGTGAACGGCAAAACATACAAGATGTTGGACGGAATGTTGCACAGTGGCAAAACATTCACCTCCAGTCACAGATCTGGGTTTAATCCATTGTTATTTTGCTCACCAAGTCACCCCAGTTCAGACATTGCCATATGCAAATCAGTCTTGACCCTGTGCCTCATGGGAACAGTCCAGAACGAAATGCCAAGCAATGTCTTCCCTGGACCAGAATCAAGCATCCTAGGACCAGTTTCTGGCTATCTGCCATCTTCAGCCAAGATAGCTTGACTCCAGTGGCTTAGTGAGCATGGGACCCACGTCTGGGTATACACTTCCCACATAGGGTGAACGGCAAAACATACAAGATGTTGGACGGAATGTTGCACAGTGGCAAAACATTCACCTCCAGTCACAGATCTGGGTTTAATCCATTGTTATTTTGCTCACCAAGTCACCCCAGTTCAGACATTGCCATATGCAAATCAGTCTTGACCCTGTGCCTCATGGGAACAGTCCAGAACGAAATGCCAAGCAATGTCTTCCCTGGACCAGAATCAAGCATCCTAGGACCGGTTTCTGGCTATCTGCCATCTTCAGCCAAGATAGCTTGACTCCAGTGGCGTAGTGAGCATGGGACCCACGTCTGGGTATACCCTTCCAACATAGGGTGAACCGCAAAGCGCACAAGATGTTGGACGGAATGTTGCACAATGGCAAAACATTCAACCCCAGTCACAGATCTGGGTTTAAGATTTGAGTGGGGTAGTTTGGAGTGGGGTAGACTAAAGTGGAGTCGGGCAGATTGGAGTGGAGTGGGGTAAACCAGAATTGAGTGGGGTATATTGGAGGGAGGTAGATTGGATTGGAGTGGGGTAGATTAGAGTGGAGTCTGGCAGATGGGGTATATTGAGTGGAGTTGGGTACAATGGAGTGGAGTCTGGTGGATTGGAGTGGAGTTGGGTAGATTGTAATGAAAAGGAGTGAATTGGGGTAGATTGGAATGGAGTGGAGTGGAGGAGATAGGAGTAGATTGGGTAGATTGGAGTGGATTGGGGTAGATTGGAGTGGGATACATGAAGTGGAGTGGAGGGGCGTAGAGTGGAGGAGGACGGAGAGGAGGGGCGTAGAGTAGAGGGACAGAGAAGATTGGAGTTGAGTGGAGCAGAGTGGAGTGGTGTGTCAAACAGTAGAGTAGAGTGGCTTGTCATACAGTAGAGTCGAGTGGTATGTTGTAGAGTGTTGTGTCGTAGAGTATCGTAGAGAGGAGGGGCATAGAGTTGAGGGGCATAAGGTGGAGTGACATGTTGTAGATTGAAGTGGGATGTCACAGAGTGGAGTGGAGTGGAGTGACATGGAGTGTCATAGAGTAGAACGGCATGTCATAGAGTGGAATAGCATAGAATGGAGTGGTGTACAGTGGAGTAGAGTGCTGTAGAATGGAGTGTCGTAGTGCAAGTATGCTTGGTGTAGTAACTCACTGAAAGGGCCAAGCCCATAAGTTCTGGTCCTGTTTTAGAAACACAATTCAACTGTTCTTTTTCGCAACATGAAGGCGTAGAGGGACACAAAGTTGTTAGGAAGCCAATCATTTACTCTATAATCCTCTTGGATTCAGTAAGCACAGACACTTTCTGAAGGTTAGTTCGATTTATTACAAAGCCAAAAACAACTGAAAATAAACACTAAAGGTGGGGGGAGTTGGCAGAAGGCCACTATGTGGAGTTCCACGGAATTGCCTTAAAACTCACTGGAACTCCGCTCCACTCCACTCTTCTCCACCCTACATGAGCAGTGAGCACTTACCTGGTCTGGCGGTTTCTGCCATGCCTGAACTTCCCTCTCCTCGCATTGGTCTCCTCTCCGGTGGTAATTTAGCAAACACCTACGTTGTACATCTCGCAAGAACTGCGCATGCATGCATTCACAGTCCTCGCAAGATGTACAACGTAGGCGTATACTAAATTAGCACCGGCAAGGAGACCACAACGAGATGGAGGACAGGCCAGGCATGGTGGAAAACGCCAGACAAGGTAAGTGCTGGTGCCTTACTCCTCACCCTTGTTTGTGCGGCACAGGGGCAAACTCCGCTATGCTCCAGAGTCAGAGTTTTTGCCTGAACTCTGCATTCCCAGCAGAGCTCAGAGTTGGCAAAACTCAGCAAACTATGCTGGCAGAGCGGAGTTTGACACCCACCGTTAATAAAGCCACCTCAACTCAAAGGTGTAGAAATACATCGGAATCCGCATAAAGCCAAATCTGCTTATCCAATTTGACGATGCAACATGAATAGCACAATTAGTTCAAGAAGTAAAATGCAAAAGATCAGAAAGCATGAGTCCAAGTTCCCTTGTATCGAGGGTTAATGAGTGAAAAACATTAAACCTATCCCTACCCTAATACTAAATTGACATCCCTACTTAAGCATTGTCAGGAAGAATGATAAAAGGTGTCAGCATGTGGAGTCTTCCTAAGAAGGCTCTCAACCATCAATGGGTCATGTAGCATAAAGCTACCGAAAGAGAGTTCGCTCCAAGGTGCTCTCTCTCCGAAGGCAAAGGAAGAAGTAGGCTCTTTCTCTAATGCCAACAGTACATTAATCATAGGTGACATTCCCAAGATCCATTACGAGTCACGTCATTTGCTTTGAGTACGATCCTGAAGTTATTTTTCCATGGGACAACAATGTTTTTTCCTCACTACATTTTGTCCTTGAATCCCAACGACCTTCCTTTGTCGACTAAAGTCATACAACTGTTACTTCTTCTCTCCTTTCTCCTTACCTGACTACTTAAACAAAGACATTATTCTAGCTAACAAAAGCACTTCTTTCACCTGCAACACAAAACGTGGGAAAGCACAAATTCCACAGCACATATGAAATTCAACCTGTTAATTCTAAAGCAAGAGTTTCCAGGGAACTGCATTTCAGTCCTATGAAATTCAGCTAACATAAGAAAGCAGAATATGAGTTTTACGAAGTTGCATAGAAATTAAGACACTGTCAATTGATGCATTTACCTACATGTAAAACCACTCAATCAATAAACACATTTAGTAGATGAATAATTGTCAGTTTCACAACATGAGTTTCTTACGTTAATGGTTCCTGCTACTTACACTCACTTTCTACGTTAATTCCCCATGTTACCTTCAATAGCCTAGGATACATCATGTTTCAGGTTAATACATTACAAATTCTAACATGTTACACGCTTTACATGTGTGATTGTAATGCACCCCTACAAATAAAATGTGATTTTCACCACATCAGCACTACTAATATAGACAATACATATACAGATGAAATGACCATTATATTTGCACAGACATACAGTTTTAGCCTGCCCAATCAATAATGTGTGCAAATATAATCACTTAGTGTACTGATGTATTGTTATCACATTAATATATTTGTTTCCACCACACTTCAGAATTACAAAAAAAGTGCTTAATTTTTACTTTCCAAATTCTGATATATTCTGAAATATCAGCACAGTTCATTTACGGACATTTCATATGTATTATGTCCTAGAAACAAGCCTTCTCTTCACAGCATTATTGTCACATAAATTCTTTCAAAGAAAGAAAAGTAAGCACCAAGCTCCCTCGGAAAATAAAGCCTCAGATTTGACCTCTGTCTTTCAATGTGACACAATATCAACAAGATTTAAAGGCCTGTTTACAGAAAGCGAGCGCTCAGCAGAATACAGTAGACAGGAAATGCTCTACAGGAGGGACATACTAAAGCTGGACTGCCTAAAACAAATTAAGCCAGCAAATAGAAAGCAAGCAACTGTGAGCTGTAAACCACAAAGCTCATGGTAGGCAATGGGTGTAATGCATTCCCGGGGAAGCTTTCAGAATGCCCACAAGAAGTTGTTGCTTTGATATAAAAATGGGAGGACTTTTGGTGGAATTGAGAGGCAGGCCACCTCTGGAACGTACCTTTAAATTTTCACCAAGATCTTCTTCAATACCTTTAACTGCTCCTGAGATAGAGCACTGAAGGAAGAGTGAATGCCCTGTGAGGAATACCCCTACTTAATGCTTGTTTGGGTATGTCTTTATTACACCAACACAGATGGGATCTGTTATAACCCACAGCATTAAATCAGTGTGCCATAATGCAAAGCCAGAGGACACCCTCTCACAGACAGCCTGCCACGTGTCAAAACATAGAGAGGGAGATCTAAAAAAAAAAGTCATGCAACACAGCGCAGCGCCCGCGAGGCTGCGCTGCGTTGTACGACAGGGAGGGAGCAGGGGAGCGCCATATCTTCAAAGACATGGCTCTCTCCTCCCCTTTCCGTTTCGCTGGCGCTGATTACAGCTGCTGTGCGCCATGCACACACCTTAGCGCTGCAGCGCTAGGGTGAGTGTATGAGTCCAGCATAGGTTTTGTACAGAAAGGGTACCCTTCCTGTACTAAATACTATGCTCGACACAGGGAAAGCTTTTATGACTTTGTATGCGTGCTGCACAGTGCAGTACGCATACAAAGTCGCAAAAGGAAGAAGAAATTAAAGCATTTCTCCTTCCTTGCGCCAAGTTGGAAAGGGGGCAGTTTTCTCACGCTAAACCTAATCTACTGTTTTTAGTAAATCAGGTTTAGAGTGAGAAACCTCGGGTGGTTGCATGGGAATGCCTAAGCACCACCCTTGTTACGCCCCCATGGCGTAATGTAATGCGAAGCAGTTCACTGTGCTGCTTCGCATTACTGTTACATTATTTCCAGCACTAAACAAGTTTATCGCTGGAAAGTAAATTTCAAAAAAACATTTTGCCACATTTTGATGAAGCAAACATGGCGCAAAAGCTTACAAAATACCCTTATTCAGTAGATTTTACAGAGGGTCTCTTGGTGTAGTGAGGAAGAGACTTTAAAGGATAGTGAACAGAACTTTACGGTCATATTGATGCTTGTAATGCTGGAATCCGAACCGAATCTGCTCAAGAAAGGTGTTTCTTTTGCCGAACTTTGCAAGTGTTTGGCCCTAATCGAGGGGTGAGATTCAAGTCAACATGATTGGCAATGACAACACATGTTGTTAGTGCAAGGCCCTCGCTTGCCCTATTTCTGTGCCTCACCACAGGTCACGACTGCCAATTAGCAAGAAGGCTAAGCTTTTTAGCAGCACGGCGACCAGGTTAATCATAGTAACACTGCTCCGCGCATAGACGAGCATTAATTCACAAAGTGGACCCTGCTGGTCTTGCACCAGTCATCTGCTAATGGGAACCCGCCCTTCTCCACGAGCCTCAATGCGGCTTTGTAAAGGTTTTTTTTATGCTAAACCACTGGTTTAATGTAAAAGCTATCCAATTTTGTGTGTAACAAAACATTATTTTGTTCCTTGAGTGGACTCATATTCCATGGCAAACCCTGCCTTATAATGTAACGGAATGCAGGGGAAAGTGAACGTTAAAGTTCTAAATTGCAGACAAAACTGTTCTGGATTAAAGAATTGCAGAGCCACGAGAAGTCATGTCATGAAAAGAAGGCATTACTTAAAGCCCAGCTCAAACGCATCCCTTCAGGTTACAGGACACGAAGGACACTGATCGGCAGCTGCTTGTGATTCCCAGGGACGAATGATTTGCAAACAAAGTCACAAAAGCATCACTAAGGTCCAAGGGCTAGATGTAGGTAATTCTAATTTACCGACTCATAAATACCGAATTTTACCGATTCGGTATTTATGAATCGGTAAATTAGAAGGAGGGAGATGTAGCTAATTTTTAAATTTGATTTACTGAATCGTTAACATTCGGTATTTACCGATTCGGTAAATACCGGATCGGTATTGCCCATTGATTCCTATGAGCCTTGAAGCCCATAGGAATCAATGGGCAATACCGATTCGGTATTTACCGAATCAGTAAATACCGAATCCTGCAAGGGTGCAGGGGGTGTCACTTTGACACCCTCTAGCACCCCAAGTACAGGCTTGTGTGCCATGTGGCACACATACATGCCCTAAGGGCATGTCTGTGTGTAACATTGCACAGGTGTGCATGCACAGATGCGCATGCACACCTGAATTCGGTATTTTACTACCCAATAGGATTGGGTGGTAAAATACCGACTCTTAAGGGCCTGTGGCACTCTCAGGAGTGTCACCTACATATGGATTTACCGAATCGGTAAATATATCGATTCAGTATTTTACCGATTCTGTAAATTTACTGATTCGGTAAATGTACAGAATCGGTAAAATATAGGCCCCCTACATCTGAAAACCCTAATACCGGTCGGTAACGGCCGAATTCGGCCGTTACCGACCGGTATTAGGGCTCCTACATCTGGCCCCAAATGTACTAAGAATAGAGTCGGTAAAAGTGGTCGTAAATTGCGCACTAACTTTTACCAAATCCATTCTTTTGTTTCAAACCGACCTATGTTCCAATAGGTTGCTTCGCAAAAATTATGAGCCAGATTTACTGGTTGCAAAACACTGGCCGCTATTTGCTCACAGTATTTTTATGATCAGTGTGGCAATTTATGAACCAAACTACGAGCTAACAGGGCAGTTAGCAAATTACTGATTCCTAGTGGTTCGCATTTTGACCTACCTCATAAATATTAATATTGTAGGTTGCAAATTGCGACCCTGCTGAGGTCAACAAACCACCATATCTGTGACTGCTTTTAAATAGAGCATTTTTTTTAATGCAACCAGTTTTCTCTCAATGAAATCAGAATGTTTTTAAAAGAAAATGAAAAGTGTAAGTTACATTTTTTGAGTAGGCAGTGTTCCATGGAACACTGCCTACTCGCGAAAAATGTTTTTGTTAATATTCACAAAGGGTTTGGGGTCCCTCGGATCCCTACCTGTTTGCGTATTGCATACCACCTCCTTTGAAGGGGTGATAAAGGATGAATGTTTTGCAACCAGAATTCAGTTGCAAAACATTAATACATACAAGTCTGATTAGATATTTGAAAGCGAGCCCTAAACACACCCCTTATAAATAACGATCTGGTATTCAGTTGCAAATCTACATTTTGATTTAAAGTGTTAATGACTCAAAATTTTGTTTTGCACAAATGAAAATACATTTTTGCAGTCGCGAACAGCCCGTTCCTGCAAATAAGACCTTTTGCAATCACAAAAAGGCTTTGTGCATCTGTAACCAGGATCTTTGTGAGTCGCAATTCGACCCACCTCATGAATAACCTCATGAATAATATTGAAGTAGGTCGCAAATTTCACACAACAGGTATCATAATGATGGTGTCCTCCTGAGGTTAACAGTCCATCCTGTCTGTAATTGCTTTAAAATAAAGCAATTTTCTGTTCAAAATGAAGCCATAGTTGTATGAAAAAAATAAAGAAAAGTTAAAATAAAAATTTCTAAGAATAACCCCTATTCTCATGGACCACTGCCTACTCTTAAAAAATGTTTTCTCTAAATTTGCAAAGGACAAGGTTCTCTTGTGGGCCCCTTTCGGTTTGTAGTTGGTAAAGTATATTTATGTTTGGAACTGGATTTCGTTTTCAAAACATTAATACATAACATTCCAATTCAGTATTTGAATGGTACCCCTGAACACACTCCTTCCAAATACCAAATCAGAATTCAGTGCTGAACATAAATTGTGAATCAGTAACGCGATACTGAATTGCAATTTTGGTTTCATATATGACAAAAAGACGTTTTGTGGTCTGAAACGGCCTAATTCTCTGAATCAGACCTTTCACCCAGGCAAATATGCTTCGTACACCCAGCACTAAGTGCAGAACGGCTTTGTCAGCTTCCCAGATGTAATTGCATGCTCTAACAGCTTACAGGAAAGTTATGCCGTTTTTGCAAATTATAAGATTTCAGGTAAAAAAGAGGGCGAGCCAGCTGAAGGTCGACCATGTAATTGAGGCTCTTACATTTTTTATATCATAATATTCCTGTGGTTGTAATTGCTACTGAGAAAGCATCTCTTAGCAATGGAAGCTATTGCTTTGTACAACACCTGCACGTCGCCATACAGCAGTGATACCTATTTAGGGCAATGTATTGCAATCTTGAACCTGGCTCCTTTGGAGAACATGGACCAGTGCTGAGCCTTCAGAGGGTGTGGTACCAGAGTATCAGAGTATATATTGTGTCCTAAATATTGTTTACAAAAATATCACCGAATTGGAGTTAATAATAGAAAATATGCACTCAGTGGGATGATGTTTTCGTAAACAATATTTAGAACATAAATTATATTTCTGATTACAATATCCTTAACCCCTTGCATGCTGCCGCGATTCTGTGCCTGTGCAGCACATTGCGATCGCGGGTGCGGTCATGACGTCCGGGAGCCGTCATCAGCACACGAGCACTGTGTGCCATGACGGCTCCCGGCCGTCATCAGCATGCAAGGGGTTAAAACTCCATTATTTGTTGTCAGAGTTCCTCTGAATTTCACATCTGAGAAATTCAATGGGGACCTGTGCGATTCTGATTCCTTTCATTGTCTGCTCTGATTTAAAGTTAGTAAAGTACTCTGCCACTTGAAAGTCTCTTGATGCCCAAGAGACTGATAGTGCCCGAGGGAGTTTAAGATGATAATGTGCCTACACATGGATTCGTGGTATATACAACAGGAGTAACTCATAAACACAAGAGGGATCCGGGTAATATTTGTATCTTACAACAATGTCCCACAGGGTACTACTTAGAGAAAACCAGTATTCTGATTCATACAATAATTGAAATCAATGTATTGACTGTACAAATTAGTTACAAAAAGAGATAAGGCCACAAATGATGACTTCATTTTCATGTATCCAAGTGGCAGCAGCATCACGTTGTGAATTGTTTCAAAGGGTAAGATGCCATACCATGTTTTATTTCATTGGTGTTAAACGTTTGTGGGCACACTGAATGTATCTGTGGCGGTCCATGTAATGGATTGTACCAAGTGGTCGCCTAGATTGTGTCCTATTTTATGCAAAAAAGTAGGGGGATCAAAGGATAGATTAGTTTGCAGCTTGGTCTTGGAACCATTGTGCAAATATGTAGATGTAATGATCAAAAAGTTAATTTCCCTTAATAATACCTTTATTAGTGATAATATGGACCTCTTTGGTATATTTGAGGACATGGATGTTGCTCCCGACACCCAACATGGACATCTTGGTGGGATTAAAAATAGAATCCCTTTACACAATTAATTCACAACGTAAAAGGCATTGATATTCTTAAAACATTACTAAATACAAGACCACGTCCTTCACAGGTCCCTGCAGATTTCATCAGTGAACTACATAAAATTGCATTTATGTAGAATTTTTTCCTGTATTTAGATACGTTTTACCTCCAGAAGAAGGGCATAATAATGTGTACATGTTTCTCACGTAATTTTGCAATTCTAAATGTTGATGAGTTTGAAAGCCCTTAAGCATTGATGCCAAATAATCTCTTTTATTACCATATCCATTTATGGAAAATATACATATAAGTGACATCTCACTGATCTGGCGAGGCAGCACACCTTGCCTTCACCTCTGAAATAAAACAACAATGCAGTGAGCAAATAGTGTGTGCTCTCTCCCAAAAAAGTTAATCACTAAAAACTAACAGAACAAACAATGGGATGGAAAATATTTTCAAATCTACAAATGAGGAGGAGAGATGAAGCCTGACCATTAGCTGTTTTGGAAATGGGGAGTTAATGTAGTCCAGGGCTTAGATACATAAAATTACCCCTCCCCACCCCAACTTACCTTCTCGCTGTACATTCATTTGGTGTTTCAATTATTACAAAACAAAATTAATAATAAATTATGAAAGTCTACCTGATTATGCCTCAAGTTGTAAAAGTGAAAAGATGCACTAGGTACATGGGGAATATTGAATGTGCACCTGAGATGTTGTAATCTAACTGTCCATCACTTAATGTGAAATGCACATTCAACCTCTTTGGGTCCTGGCTAGCCTGGGGCCCTCCTAAGGAGGATGGTCAAGAATAGAGTTTAAGAAAACTGCCATTCGATCTTCTGTTCATCAGCTTTGGATTTATTCAAGATACTGGGCAAGACTGAAGATTCCTGCATCTTTTGCTCATTTCCTGGTAACCTTGCATCTCCCCACCTTTTCAGTCACCTTTTCAGTCACACCGCCCTCCCAATGAACATACTAAATGAAACCTTTTAGACTGATGGCACCACACAGTGCCGCACTGTACAGCTACATCCACGCAGCTCTAAACAACACACTTGAAGAAACGCTGGCCTATTGACAAAAACAGTGACACTGCTGTGGTGTCCTGGTCAAAGGCAGGCCTGGGGCCTTGAAAAGAGGGACACAGGACACACGTGTTGCAAATGGTGGTTAGTCGCTAACTGACCACGCCCAGCGTTGCCGGGCTCTTTATTTCCAAACTCACGTTCGTGCTCACGTAAGGGCTATACCAAACTCCCCTTACGCCTGAGGGGCAACATACGTAATGGACAGTGGGAGGGGGCGTGTGCTGCAGTGGTACACCCCACTGGCAGCAACACTACATTCCTCCTTTACCTAGGGATGAAAAGAACAGAATAGGAAAAATAACTTTCAAACAGTTCAATAGTCTTTCAGGTCAGCAAACCACGCTGTGAGGGTTGGTGGCGGAGCGCAAACAAAGTCCACTCAAAGTCTCTGGGTCAGTATCTGCTCAACAGGCGGCAAGCATAACTTTTCAAAAACAAATAACAGAACAGTCTTACTTTTGTCTCGGCGGGGTCTGCCATCTCGGTCTGCTCAACGCCAACACTGTGCTACAAAGTCACGATACCTCTGAGAGGGCTTTGGACAGGGACGCAGGCTGTATCTTGACTGGCTCCGGCATTCCCCTGTAGCTGGAGGTGGCTCGTCTGTGCTCCCGCTGTTGTTGACGTTGGACTCTTCATCTGGACTCTCGGTAGCTTGAATGGTCGGGGGGCCGTCTTCGGCTCGAGCCGTCGCAGCGCTAGATTCCTCCGCTCCTGATGGTAGCACCTGGGATGGTGGCTGCCACTCGTCCTGATCAGAGTCTGAGTCTGGTACTTGCTTGAAAAACGAAATGTTCCTGGTGACAGTCTCTCTACCCCTGACAGCAGTGATCATGGTTCCTTTGATCTCAGTTACAGTCCACGGGTGAACTCGAATGGCAGGCGGAACTTTCCTCCGGGGTGGCGGTCTTTCACTAGGACCTTGTCCCCTACTTGTATCGGGCTGTCTGATGCTCGTCTCCGCCTGGACGCTTCTTGGTTGGTTTTGGTGCGTTGCTCCATGGACCTGTTCTTTGGGTTGGGGGCGAGCTCCCAGGCCGGGTGATGCGGGATGGTGTCCGCCATGACTCGGTTAAACGAGAGTCGGCTCGGGGAGACTCCGGTGGTGCAATGTGGTGTCAGGCGGTATTCCCGGAGGAACTGGTAGATGGCCAACTCCAGGCACTGGCCGTCAGCAATGGCAATCTGTATAGTTTTATTCAGTGTCCTCATCAGTCTCTCGACCTCTCCATTGGCTTGAGGCCATCTTGGCGTGATCCGTCTGTGCTTTACGTTCTGGCTCTGGAGATAGTCTGTGAACTCACTGCCATTGAATGGTGGGCCATTGTCTGTGCGGACTTCTTTCATGAGCCCATGGGTGGCAATTATCTTCTTAAATTTTGGTATTACTTCTGAGGCTGCTGTTGATGATACGATTTCCACTTCTGGGTAGCGGGAGAAGTCGTCCACCACAACCAGCATGTACTTGCCTCCGGGGAGGCTGCCGAAGTCTGCACTCACCCGTACCCACGGGAACGTCGGGCCTTCTTCGGTTGCCACGGGCGCTGGAGGTAAGCATGGGCGGAAAATCCGTTTCGCTCGCGGATTTTGCGGATTTTCGGTAAATTCGCAATCCGCGAGATTTGCGAATCTCCCGCAAAATCTGCAAATCCGCGAGCAGCGGATTTTGCTCGCACTGTTCGCACTGTTCGCGTGAGTTCGCGCCCCGCGAATAAGTGCAAAATTGCAGAAATACGATCTTAGCAAAACTGAAACTACTTACCAGGTTCAAAAGTTCAGGCTCATCATTAGTAGCCATTTCCTGTAGTGCTTCCTGAGGGGCCCCTCCAGAGTTCAGTTGCCAGTTGAAACTATTATGTGACCCTGCTCTGAACCTCAGAATAGTTACACATATGCCACAAAGGTCCTGAATTACAGCTAAGGGAGACAAGCAGGAGCCAGGCTGGAAGTTCAAATCCATTAATCAGCCCCTAATTTATTATTGTCAGTTGGGGCAGGGCAGGTGTTGTAACTAATTTTGCAACAATGAAAGCACTTAGCAAGTGCAAAGATCACTAATCAGGAAGCACTAAGGAAGCAGGTGCCAGCTAAAAAAATATTCTGTGACACATTAATCAGCCCCAAATTAATTCAGGTCACTTGAGGCAGGGAAGGTGTGCTTGCGTTGCCACAATAATGTACACTGACTGGACAACCAGAGGGTGCTGTGATGAAACAGAGGGTGGCATGGGTGGGCCAGAGGGTGGCATGAGTAGTCAGAGAGTGGCAGTGGTGACAGAGAGTGGCAGTGATGAAGAAGAGTGTCCCAAACAGGCTGGACACGTAGAAACAACAAGTTCGCGAAACTTGCGACCCGACAGGTAAGTTCGCAATTTGCGAAATTGTACAAAACCCTCGCGAACTGGCGGAAAAGCGCAAACACACAAAAAAAAATCCGCAAATTCGCGAGAATTCGCGGATTTTGCGCATTGCGAGTTCGCAAATACGCAAAATTCGCGAACGCGAGATTCGCAAAATTCGCCCATGCTTAGCTGGAGGGTTAGGAAGGCTTGTCGCCAGACACACGGGACATCGATGGACCACCTCTTCGACTGCTCTGTCCAGTCCGGGGAACCATACTTTGCTCCGGAGTCTACTCTTGGATTTGACGATTCCTTGGTGCGATCCGTGTGCTAGTAAGGCGGCTTGGTGGGTCAGGCTGCTGGGCAGTACCAGGCGGGGGCCTCTCAGGAGGCATCCTTCGGTGGAGACTGACAGCTCATGTTGAATCAGGTACAGGGCCTTCAGGATAGCTTGGGCATCAGGGGTGCGGAAGGATGCAGGGCTCTGGAGCGCTTTCCAGTCGCCGCTCCCGACGGCCTGGATCGCAATCTGGAGGCAGTCGTCATCCTTGGTGGCTCTGGAAACTTCCTCCAGGGAAATGGGGCGTGGTTTCGACCTCTCGATGACCAGCCGAACGTATTCCTCAGTGGCAGCTGCCTCGGCGGCCTCCGCGTCAGTGACGGGGCGGGCGTGTCTCTACAGGTAATCAGCAGGGTTGCGTGTGCCAGGCCGGTACTCCACGGAGAACTGGAATTCTTGCAGCTGCAACACCCATTTTTCTATCCTCGGAGGTGGGCGGGAGGAAGAGCCTTGGAAGAGCGGTATGAGGGGTTTGTGGTCGGTAATGACTGCAAACGGGTGGCCATAGAGATAGATGTGGAAGTGGCGGCACCCCCACAGAATGGCAATGGCCTCCCGCTCAATTTGCGAGTAGCGCTGCTCCGTAGGTGTGAGGGTACGGCTAGCGTATGCCACGGGGGCCCATTCTCCACAGGACTGCCGTTGTGACAGGACGGCGCCTAGGCCGGTGGGGCTGGCATCCACAAGCAGTTGCGACTCGTGCTGTGGGTTGAAGTACGCCAATGTCGTGTCGGCTGACAGGGCTGCTTTCGTGTTGTTGAAGGATTCTTGTTGCTCCGGACCCCATTTCCAGGTGGCGGTCGACTTAGTGAGGTCGCGGAGTGGTCCTGTCAGGTCGGACAAGTCCTTTATGAAACGGCCGCAGTATGTTACCATGCCCAGGAAGCTGCGGACTGCTGTTACGGAGGTGGGCGCTGGCGCGTTGTGGATGTCTCGCACCTTTTCTGGGTCAGGCCCCACTCCTTGGTCGGAGAACTTGTATCCGAAAAAGCTTATGTCCTTGCGCAGGAATTCGCATTTGGCCTTGTGGAGCGTCAGACCTCTCTCTTGTAGACGGTTGAACACGGCTTGGAGCCGTCTGAGATGTTCCTCCAGGGTCGGGGCATGCACCAGGATGTCGTCGCTCACGTTTAGGACACCATCGAGGCCTTGGAGGACGGTGTGGATGATGTTCTGAAACACCTCGGCCGCGCTGGAGATGCCGAAGTTGAGCCTCGTGTACCTCCACAGGCCAGCGTGTGTGGAAAAAGTCGTGATTGGGCGCGAGTCCGGGTGCAGCAGGATCTGATGGTACCCCGACCGCAGATCCATCTTGGAGAACCATTTGGATCCTGCGAGTTCCCCGATGATGTCATCGATGGTTGGAGTTAGATGACGCTCTCTTTTGATGGCCAGGTTGGGGAGGCGCATATCCACGCATATCCTCACAGCGTCAGGTTGCTTTGGTTTCTTGGCTACGACAATGGGGGATACCCACGGAGTGGGTCCAGTCACCCTCTTGATGATTCCGGCTTGCTCTAGCATCTTAAGTTCAGCTTCCACCTTGGGTCGGAGGTGGAATGCAATCCGCCTGTGCCGGAGGGCCACAGGGGCTACCGATTGGTCGATGTGGAGTCGGACGGGAGGACCACGTAGGCACCCAATGCCTTCGAACAGCGAGGAGTGGTCTGCGACCAGGTGATCTAGACCTTGTGCTTGTACTGTCAGGGCGAAGTGGATGAGCCCCAGTTCACGTGCCGTCTTGCAGCCTAGGAGGAACCCTGACCCTTCTTGGGATACATAGATCTTTGTCTGCAGCTGCGTGGAGTTGTGAGATACGGTTGTCCGGAACACACCGCAGAGGCGCAAAGGGCGTCGGGTCCCGTAGGCGAATACTTGCACTCTGGTGGGGTGAAGCATGGGGGCATCTTCTAGGCACTGGTACACGCGGGCGGCCATTAGGTTTATCGTTGCGCCGGTGTCGATGAGGGCTCTAACTGCTTGACTGTGGACATGGACGGTGCACATGGGTTCGTTTGAGGATGTGGCTGCCAGGGTGTTGAGCATGCGTACCACGTGGACCGACGCGGCGTCTTCCTCGTCGTCGTCCATGTCGCTGCTGTTGGAGGTGTTCGGTAGTGGCGCTACCTGTCGCGCCTTCCTGGGCGGGCCGCTTTGCTTCTTTCGCTGCGATGACAAACAGACACTTGCAAAGTGGTTGGCCTTCCCACATGCACTGCCGATTTTTCCTTGGGCTGGGCAGGCGCCTTTGTGTGGGGTGGCACCTCCGCACCAAATGCAGGTTCGGTCGCGGGAAGGTTGGTGAGGGTGGTCCTTTTTCTGAGGCCTTGTCCGGTTGTCCGGACGTTGTGACTTGACTGCGCACACCGGTTCGGTCTTGACCTTGACTGCTGGGCCTGGCTCCATGTGGGCTGCTCGAGCCTTGGAGAGCTCTTTCGAGCGACCTAACGCGAGGATGTCGCGCATGGGCATGGCGTCTGTTTCCAGCACTCTCTCTCTCAGCTTTAACGATGAACACCCCTGTATGAATTGAGCGCGAATTTCGTGATCCGCGTCCGGGAGTCTGCACGTGCTGGCTAGTTTCTTCAAACGCGCGTAGAATACATCCACTGACTCTTCAGGGAGCTGGCGAGCTTGACGGAGCAGGAACCGTTCATAGTCTGCGCTAGTGAAAGGCTCGAAATATCTCGTGATGGCGTCTCGCAGGGTGGCGTAGGTGTGCGGCGGGTCTCCCTCGTTGATGTCCTTGGAGATATCATGAATGGCCTCCCCTCCTAGGTGTAGCAGCATGGCACGACGCCGTGCCACTGCGATATCCGCCGCGATGAAATAGTTCTCCAAACGTTCGACCCATTTGCGCCATCGCGTAGCCTGCGAGGGGGGTGTTCCTGTGACAGAGAATGGCTCCAGGGGAGGTACAGTGGCCATGGCGGCCGAAGCAGGGCACTCTGAGCAGGCAAGGACGGAGGCTGCGTGGTTCCCACAATGCACAGGCGTGGAAATGAGGAGTCAGCAGGGCGTCTGGGCCTTTCCAGGCAGGCAGGGGGGGGGCAGCTGTGGTCCTTCCACCCCTGTGGGACCAGGCTGGCACACAGGGACAGTACCCTGGCGTTCGTCTGCTGTAAACGTGAAGAAACCGGCAGGGGCCTGCAGGGCCGATGACACGCGAAATGCGTGGGAAGAGGCAGGGCCGGCGGGAGCGTTCAGCCGGGTGTCTACCGCGCATGCGCGGAAACGCTGTGGAGGCCGCGTTAGGCCGGCAGATTGCGGCGCGAAGGCCGATGTGCAGGGGCCGCTGGGGGGCCGATGGGCACACTCTTGGGGTGCAGGGGCCCGCCGGGGCCGAAGGGCGCACTGCTGCAAATACCTGCCCGTGACACGCCGGTCACGTCGAGGGAGGCGGCAGACGGAGGACTCCGGAGGCAGGCGGGAGCCAAATCGGAGCTGCTGGAGGGCTGCGCAGGCCGCCGTCGATGTGCACGCGGACCGCTTCCACTGCTGTGCGGACAGGGTGAGTCCGAGTGGCGCGGCCGGGCAGATGAAACCTGGGTTCCGGGTGCGGCGTCGCGAGCGGGTCGCTCGTTGGGCTGCAGGGCAGCGGGGCGCCGAATGCAGGGCGCGTAGGTGCAGGTGTAGAGCACGCGGTGGGGGGTGAATCAGACCACCGCTCGTCGCCAATGTGGTGTCCTGGTCAAAGGCAGGCCTGGGGCCTTGAAAAGAGGGACACAGGACACACGTGTTGCAAATGGTGGTTAGTCGCTAACTGACCACGCCCAGCGTTGCCGGGCTCTTTATTTCCAAACTCACGTTCGTGCTCACGTAAGGGCTATACCAAACTCCCCTTACGCCTGAGGGGCAACATACGTAATGGACAGTGGGAGGGGGCGTGTGCTGCAGTGGTACACCCCACTGGCAGCAACACTACAACTGCCAAAAAGTAAAGACTTCAGATGCATTTCCAACAGCTTCATCTCTGTACGTTGTTTTTAGGAACGTAGACTGCTCATGAAATATACATAAGATCACAATAGGATACACATACTTCGTTCTGGAAAACCTTACGTGGATGTTGAGTCAGCTGAATATGAATACAGCAAAGACTAAGATCTTTTTCACCAGTCCTGTGGACTCTTCTACCCTCTGTTTTGCTGGCCAAGTTTGTGGAGCAAGCTCTGCCTGCCTGCCCAAATGTTCATAACATGGTTCTAATCTTTGATTTCAATCACATTTCAAGTTCAATACAGTGCAGTCACAAATAGTGCGTTTGACCTTTTAATCATCCTGAGGCGTTCACTACTTTTACCCCTGCCTTTACTCCTACTGCTCAATAATCAACCCTTGTGCACACATTGATAGTTGATAGTGGCTTGCATCAACTGCTGCAACAGTATTTGCCTGGGTCTTCCAACAAATACTGTCCCATATTGTAAAGGGGCCAATCCTTTGCATTAGGACTGTACTTAGGTTTAAAATGTTTCGATTACACTGCCAAACAGGAAGGAGCCCGATCACTACATCTAGGCCGCAGTTCTCTAAGGCCTTAATATCTTTCCAAAGTGTTCATGACATACCAGTCAACCACATGTTTAAAATAGGCATTCTTGAATTTACAGTCAATCTGTGAAATAAGGTACAAATGGTCTGCATTAAGTTGAAAAAAACGTTGAAAAGACACCTCTCCGCGGCTCTAGGACCACAGCTGTCTGATGTTCTCCAAAAAAGAACACATACATCTGGACTTCTACCCATCCTCTTGACCAGCCCGCTGGGGGCAGGTTTACTCACTTTTCACGCTGCACAGAAACCAAAGTTGATACACTGCGATTAGCGAAGGGGATAGAGCAAAGCCCTGCCGCAACTGCTAACATATTGCACTGTGTTTTTTTCCCTCTCCCTGCGCTGGCGTGCTTTATGCTGCCTTGCTCAAATGCACCACCCTTGCACCACAGTGTATGGGTGTGTGTGTTCTATCAAGCATAAGTTCTGCATTGGAAGTACTCATGGCTTTCTTTGAACCAATATAAAATATTATATCAAGGAACTGATGATGCATCTCCACAGTGTCGCCTAAGATTAGAAGCGCTCACTTCTATGGACATTAGACATTGCATTCACGACACCAATAGCTCTAAAGTCCTACACTATACAACAACATTTCATAAACTCATTTATCAACAGCATAGTTCTTGCCTTGGTTTCCTTTTGCACTGGAATCCAGCAGCTGACCTGAGGGCATGCGCATTATCATTTAAAATAAAGTTGTGGCACACTGCGGGAATTACTTTTTCAATACCTGCAACTGAGAAACTGAATATATATCAAGAGGGTCCAGTCTCTGCAAACTATTGCAAACCATATGGCCTTAAATATTTATTTAATTGAATCAGAAAAAATGAAATCGTTCAAGTCGAGTTAGTTAGAAAACTGGCCATTAATAGACAGGCACAGTTGAAATGTAGTTTTCTACATATACTCTGGAAATAACTTAAGGAAATCATTTTTAAAGAAAAGGAATTATCTTTTTCTACATACATTTGAACTCTTCAATTTAATTAAACATGAAGGTAAAATATAATGTGAGCCATTTGATCACCCATTAATTCCATTGTTCCGTTCGAAAAAAACGATCCGTTAAATGGACAGATGAAGAGAAGCTCAAATCACCTGAAGGACCCCGGTCATATGAAGTTAACTAGTGTCGGCAGCCATTAACCACGGTAAGAGGTATGGCTCATGCACATGACTGGGAGCATAGGAGAGATCATTTTAAGGATGCTCACCAAAAGACAATGTGAAATATTTCAACCTCTTGAACAGATCAGGGTGAGTTTTACCAGTTAACTAAACGGAGAGAACAACGAATTAATGAAAGACTGGAGATAACGAGCTGAGGTTGCTAGGATCGGACAGAGTAATCTCCTTCGATGCTGGCAAACTTTGTACAATTTAAAGATTTGAAAGTTTGGCGAATTTGCAAATTTGCTTTTGGGGGAATTTTCACAACAATTTTTTTTTTTGCAAAGTCATTTTCTAAACGTGATTTCTTTTTTTTCTCCTTCAAATTGAAACCCACACACATTCCCAATGCACAGGGTCAAGGCTGATTTGCATATGACCATGTCTGAACTGGGGTGGTGTGGAGTGCAAAAAAACGATGGATTTAGGCCCAGATCTCTGTAATGGGGTGAATGTATGACATTGTTCTGCATTCTGTCCATCAACTGTTGTTTTTGCATTTGTCACCCCGAGTCGGAAGGGTATGCTCAGATGTGAGTCCCGAGCTCTCCACGCCACTGGAGTCAAGCTATCCTGGCTGAAGACGGCTGATAGCCAGAAACCGGTCCTAGGATGCTTGATTCCGGTCCAGGGAAGACATGGCTTGGCAGTTCGGGCTGGACTGTTCCCACGAGGCACAGGGTCAAGGCTGATTTGCATATGGCCATGTCTGAACTGGGGTGGTGTGGAGTGCAAAAAAACAATGGATTTAGGCCCAATTCTCTGTACTGGGGTGAATGTATGACATTGTTCTGCATTCTGTCCATCAACTGTTGTTTTTGCATTTGTTACCCCGAGTTGGACGGGTAACGGGTATGCTCAGGCGTGATTACCGTGCTCTCCACGCCACTGGAGTCAAGCTATCCTGCCTGAAGACGGCTGAAACCCAGAAACCGGTCCTAGGATGCTTGATTCCGGTTCAGGGAAGACATGGCTTGGCAGTTCGGGCTGGACTGTTCCCATGAGGCACACGGTCAAGGCTGATTTGCATATGGCCATGTCTGAACTGGGGTGGTATGGAGTGCAAAAAAACGATGGATTTAGGCCCAGATCTCTGTACTGGGGTGAATGTATGACATTGTTCTGCATTCTGCCCATCAACTGTTGTTTATGCATTTGTCACCCTGAGTGGGACGGGTATGCTCAGACATGAGTCGCGTGCACTCCATGCCACTAAAGTCAATCTATCCTGGCTAAAGACGGCTGATTGCCAGAAACCGGCCCTAGGATGCCTGATTCCGGTCCAGGGAAGACATGGCTTGGCAGGTCGGCTGGACTGTTCCCAAGAGGCACAGGGTCAAAGCTGATTTGCATATGGCCATGTCTGAACTGAAGTGGTGTGGAGTGCAAAAAAACGATGGATTTAGGCCCAGATCTCTGTATGGGGTGAATGTATGACATTGTTCTGCATTCTGTCCTTCAACTGTTGTTTTTGCACTACTTTGAATCCAAGCACCAATGACTTCAAAGATTTCTCTCAGATTTTTCACTTATTGAAGACAATGAACTGCCCTTCACAGAAACCACTTTTTGCCTACATTAAGATATACAGGACATAATGGTCAGAACCTACTTCCAGTAAGTTATTATAACACTCATGATTTGCAATTAAAAAAAAAATCTTTTTGTTAAACAAAATTCGACCCAATCATACAAGTAGGGGTGTTCAGCCGGAGATGTTCTACACAGCGTTCAGTATATGGAGTGCATTTGGTATACATAAATGAAAAGGGGTTAGATGATATTAGACATAACACACCTTACAATTGGTCCTCCAGCTCTCCCGTTAGTGTCCTCTTCCCTCCCCCTGTTGTGACCTGCATATCTCCCACAGGCTCCAGATGTTTTCCTACTTCTTTCGGCATCCCATACTCTCTTATCCCACTTTTTCTGCCAGTTGGCACCAGTCTATGTCCACTTTCCAATCAATGAGCTTTGGTGGGTCCTGTGGCCCCCACAGCCATGCAACATGTAGTTTTGCTACCCCCTGAGGCCAACATGAGCCAGATTTTGGTGTGTGTAGGCCACCTGTCTTCCCCCGTCACCCTTAGCAGGTGCCAGCGTGCATCTGGTTAGATTTGGATGCACAGCACTTTTGACATCACCCTCGTCCCCCCACCCAGTAGCACTGGATTTTGGTGCAGTCCCAAAGGATGTGGACGATTGTACCCCTGTCCTCCCATCACCTAACACAATGTTTTGTATCCCCTCTTTCAATTTTCTATTGGACCATTCAGGGACAAAATCCTGAGTTGGAATCTTGCCTGTATAGCTATCTCTCTGGGACTTTGGATTGCTTCTTGCCAGTCATCGTCTTCCAGCAATCCCAAGTCTCCCACGCTGTTCTCACTGGACCCATGGGGTCAGGGAGATTGTTCATTATTTTCCTGTACATATGGCAGATCGCTTTCTCTGGGATTGGGTCTAATAGCAGTCAGTTTCCCAGCGGGAAGTACTCAGGTAGTAGCTCCCCATCCATGATGTGGCACATCAGGGCATGTTTTAGCTGCAGGTAACAGAATTGCCCTCTGTCTGCCCGCTGAAATTCTGTTTGAAGTTCCTTAAAGGTAAGCATGTTACCATCTCGCCATATATCTCCAAGAATGTCAATGCCAAAAAGGCTCTATCTGCAAAAGCCCTGCATCTGACCCACTTCCCTCAGCTTGCTTCTATCCCATAGTGGGGTTTGCTGGGTCAGTCAGCCCACCCAACCCAGTGATTTGGTGACCACGTGCCATGTTCGTACCACCGCCATTGTGTGTGCCGGGAGCTACCTCCCCCTGTCTCTATGATACAGCGCTGCCAGATGCCCGCCAGTTCCCATTGGTGAGCTACCCGGTAAGCCAGTTCAAAGCGGGGTGCTCAGACCCAGTCATTGGTGTTAATGAGTTGGGCCGCCGTGTAGTAATTTAGGATATCTGGGATGGCTAATCCACATTTGTACATCCCCCACTGTAGTTTGCAGAGCACTATGCGTGGTCTGCCTCCCTCCCATAGTAGGTTGCGCTGTTTCCCTTCAACAGCCCGAAAGATGGTATCTGGGATCTTATGTGGGGTGTTTTGTAATGAATAGAGTAAGCGTGAGAGGACCATCATTTTGAATAACACTGACCCAACCATAAGAGAGATAGGCAATTGGTGCCAGTGTAGAGTGTCTTCTCGCAGCCTTGTCAGTTTTGACTGTATGTCCTGGTTGAGAAATTCCTCAGCTGATTTAGTAATCCATATGCCTAGGTATTTGAATTTATCTAGCTGTGTCAGGGCCTCACAGTCTGTAGTAAGTGGGGGCAAACCGCCGGATAGGTTAAAATATAAGGATTTGTCCCAGTTTATCTGATTCACTGAGTATGTGCCGAATAGCCGAAGTATGTTGATAAGCCTATGGAATGCAGACCGGGGTCTGCTCGAGTAGAGCAGGACATCGTCTGCGTATAATGAGATGCGTTCTTCCCATTCTCCCCAATATCTATACCCCTGACAATAGGGTCCACTCTGATCCATGCCGCAAGACGCTCGAGCGCTAGCGTGAATAGTATGGGGGAGAGTGGACATCCCTGGCACATGCCTCTATTGAGTGCAAATGGCCTGGAGATTAACCCGCTCACCCTTACCTGAGCTCTTGGTTCCCTATAGAGAAGACGGACCCATACACAAAGCCCAGGACGAGTCCTGAAATGGGCAAGACTGCATGAAGATAGGTCCATTCAATGCTGTCAAATGCCATACGAGCATCCAATGACAGTAGTGCCGTGGATTCAATTGGGTTTGCTGCCGTAGACTGCATCACCCGGTAGAGGTGTCGTAGGTTCAGCCTGGTACTGCCCTGGGGCATAAATCTGGATTGAGCCGGGTAGACAATAGTGGAGATGATGGGAGCAAGCTGGTTGGCTAACACTTTTGCTAACACTTTAGTTTCACATTTTAGTAAAGACATGGGCTAATATGAGCTGCAAAGTTTCATGGGTTTGCCCTTTTTTTGGATAACTTCTTTTGTGTCTAATCTCTAGTCTTCCGGCAAGCAACTATCCTGCATTGCGGCATTGAACATTGGTTGCACCAACCTGGTTGCCACGCTTTTGAAGAGCTCAGCGGGGAGCACGTTCGGGCCTGCTGCCTTACCGGATTGTAAATCCCAGATGGCCCCTTCTACTTTCTCCACCATCAGGTCTTGGTCTATAGTTTCCATGTCTTCCTGCGATAGGGTTAGGGGTGGGTCCGTAAGTCGTTTGGTGCTGTCTTCCACTGATCTTGTCGTCGCCCACTGATATATTGTCTCGTACTAGGACGTGAATGCTTCTGCTATGTCTGCCCCGGATCTACATGGCACCCCATTGCCCACTTGAATCTCTGTGACCCAGTTCCACTCCCTGTCTCGTTTTTCTAACCAGGCAATTAGCTTATTAGCCTTGTGCCCGAGATCATATAGTCGTCGTTGTGTGGCGAGTGCATGTTGTCTCGCTGTGTCTTTCTCCAAGTCCCTAAGCTCCCTTTGATTGAGGCATATCCTCTGTATCAATTCAGGAGCATCCGGTTCACTCGGTCTTATTTCATGTTCAAGGGCATCAATCTCGCTTTCTAGCTCATTGCACTCAGTGCGTTTCGGCTTCCTCAGTCCCCCTGTTGCTGCCGGGATATAACCCCTTGACACCACTTTGTATCCCTCTCATAGTGTACGATGTAAATCAACCAACCCCGTGTTTTCTGCTAAATATTGTTGTGTACGTTCTCTGGAAGTCCCTGTCCTTGAAATGCCAGGAAGCTATAGTGGCGGGAGGATGTAAACGCTGGCTGGGTCCTGTAGCAGGACTTCCATCGGTAAGTGATCTAATATACCCCTAGCCCTGTGTTGTGCCCCATGGAAGTGTCCCACTCGTGTGAAGATGTAGTCCAGTTGCGACCCACTACAGCGTGCCGTGGAGATAAGTGTGTATTGTCTGCTAGCCAGGTTATGAAGTCCCCACAAATCCGATAGGCCCATTGCCATTGCGAAAGCTCGCATGGGCTCTGCCCACCCCCCACCGCCCGGGTTAGCTGTGTTGTTTTGTCCAGTTGATGTGACATCACTGCATTAATATCCCCACCCATGATGATCACACCGGGCGGCATGTTTAGTAGTGTTTTGCTTAGTGCACGAAAGGTCTCAGAATGTATCCTTGGAGGAATATATGTGGAACACAAGTTTATGTTTTGGCCCTCTCACTTCCCTGCCGCTGCAACAAACCTGCCCAGTGTATCCTGCAAAGTGCAGTCTTTTTTATAAGGGGCACAGAGTTATTTAACAGGATCGCCACTCCCCTGGAACCGGACGTGAAGCCCGCGTGGGCCTGGAGGGTGTATCCAAACCTGTTTAGTGGCGGATAGTGGTTGCCTCACAGGTGTGTCTCCTGCAGGAAGATGAGAGCGGGGGAGTGCCTAGGGAAATATTGCAGAACCATTGTTCACTTGATTTTGTCTCCTATCCCATTAACGTTCTATGACATAATTTTAAGTGTTTTTGTGGGTTGTGTAGCCATATCTGTGTTTGAGTGTTCCTGCCCTCAGGACCCTCCCCAGCCTTTCATCCCTCGAAAGCTGCCCACTGGACCATGCGTGGGTTGGTGAATGTATCAGTGGTTCATAAGAAACGTTAAACATTGTATATAGCATTAAACTTTTAAAACTGTAGCCCTGTACGGAATCCCCACTCCCTTCTAGCCTGCGCTGTAGGTTTAAAACTATACACATCCCCAAATTGCAGAGTGCCTGTTGCCCCAATAAAACTTTAGTCTATAACCTGGGGATTGGCCGGCTCCACTTCTTATAGTCAGGCTGCATCCCTCCCGTGTTCCGTTCATCATCTGTTTCCTGGACGTGTGTCCTTTAGTATGGTATGATCATGCGCCCCCTTCTGTATGTTCCATACCTGTAGGAGGGGTCCAGTATGCCTGCTGCAGACCAGAACGCTGCGGCTGGTGCACACCCAAGTCCTCATCCTCGCTGAGGGGGAGCAGCTTCCTGTTCCATCCTCCCTCCCTGATCCTACGTAGCAGCTCACGAAGGGTCTGTCTCCACCATCAGGCCCTCGTCTTCCTGTTCCATGTAGGGTCCCCAGCGAGAGGCATCCCTCTGGTACCCGGATGTCGGTTGAATCCCTGCCGTGCTGATTGGCCAGCCTTTCGTCCTCTCTCAAGCGAGTCCCACACTTCATCAGGGGATGTAAAGTACCACGCCTTGCCGTTGACCAGCACTCTTAATTTGGCTGGGAATGGCATTGCATATTTCAGTTTTTCAGTTCGCAATGCACGTTTAGCCTCATCAAAGGTGAGTCATTAACGTTGGACCATGAGGGTGAAATCTGGAAAGAAATGGATGGTTAAATTTTCATAGGGGAGATCTCCCTTTATTCAGCTGCTTGCAGGATGGCATATCGAGCTGAGCTATAATGGGCTGAGGTGGGGCTCTTTCCACTGAGAAGTAGTTTGACAGGCACTTGGGTTAGAGGTGCTTAAGTATGACATCTTCCAGTAAAAGGTCCATTCTTGGGCCCTCTTCCCCTTCAGGTACCCCCGCCACCCTTATGGTATTCCCTCGGGCATGCCCCTCCTGATCCTCCAGCTTTGCTGCGATGTTTTTTTGCTGGTGCAGGAGCTGCTGTATCTATTTCCCCATTCTCTTGTAGATGGCTTGAAGTTTGCCTATATGAGTTTCTGCTATGGCGACTTTTTCAGAGTTCTTGTTCATATTTTCCCTCAGCTGATTGGCCTCAATTGTGAATGCATCCATCTTTGATTCCAGGGTCGTGCCCAGCATCTGAATGGCCACCATGATCGCCTTTAGTGATGGTTTTGTTGCCTCCTGGCTTCCCTGCACGGTTGCTCTCAGTGACATTGCTGGCCCGGGCAACGCGTACTTGTCTAGTTTATTAGTGTGAAGCAGGGAGCCGCCCTTGGGCCACATCGTGTAACTTCTCTCGGCGAAGGGAGGGGGGAGAAGGCAGGTGAGGGCTGCTCAGTTCAGTGCCACATCTGCATGCCCCACTCTTATATTGTCAGCAGACGGTGTCCACTGGCCCCCAATGTTGAGACCTCCAGACACCCGCTGAATGTGCAATCCTCCGTGTGCCTCGCTTTGGGCGGCACCTCTGCTAAGGCTCAGCCCAATCGTTCCATCAATGAGGCCCATCAGATCCACGTGGGCCATGTGTTCATGGTGTCCAGTTTGCAATTCAGGCCAGTTCACCCCCATTGATCCTCCCGCCCACCGTTTCCTATGGGAGGAAGGCAGAAGCCCTCGACGGCCACAGGAGGAAGAGTCGGCTAATCTCCCAGTGTGTACCGTGGAGGTCGTCGTATTCAGCCACTAACCGTTGTTTCTGCTTTCCTGGCCGTGTCCCAAGAGGCCCTCCATCTGCTGTCCGATGTGGGCTGTATCTGCTACTGGCACGCTTCGGCAACACCCGGCTGTCCAGTTCACTAGCATCGGTCCCCATCTACTCTTGGGCGGCTCCTTCAGTGCACCAGTGATCTTTGATGTTCATGCCTAGGAGGCAGGTCCATCTGCATCAGCCCTCATGCTGGCCCACTCGGCTTTGTCAGGACGAGGACCTCTCCCTCAGCGCTGATGCTGGGCCGCTCCCTGCCATGGCAGGCCTCAATGTCATCTGGCCCTCCGGATGGCAATTGGGTCTGATCCCGGACCCGAAGCGCTGGCCGTCGCTTATACGGACACCCCGATGCTCTTGGGCATTCCGGGTCGGGCAGATTAAGTCCGGATGGTGCTAGAAACGGGATGGTCATGACGGAGCGCCTCTAGTGCACGGCCATCTTGGCTGACTCCAAGCCACGCCCCCCTTATGATTTGCTGTTTTTATGGAATTCTCTCTCTAGAGAGGAGCAACACAGAAGTGGAAATTGCACAATCTGCAAACAAACATTGATAGGGTAGGTTTTTCACCATAAGGATCCCAGAATATCCATATTTCTCAAATTGCAACACCAAATTGCTACATATTGATTTTTGTTCCTGCAGTAAACCTTATGTGGACAAAGCTACACAGGAAATCAAACAATACATTTTCCAACACAACTCTAAGATCAGGTAGGAGGTTAAGCTAGCACCATTAGTGAGTCATTATGTCTAATCATTCAGATTGCTCCTTCTATTGGACAGTTATTGAAGTTATTAAACAGGATACTATAGGAGGCACCACACACAATATTTTACTGAGAAAAGAAGCTAACCTTATCTTCAAAACAACCAGGAAAGGACTGAATGAGGCAACAGATTCACATACCACATTAGCTACACACACTAAATTCGAATATAGACATCAATTTACAACCTAGTCTAGACACATGAATGTCATTAAATGCGAACCTGTAGGAAGTGTAAGCATGGATGAATTTTGCGAATCTGGCGTTCGCGAATTTGCGTATTTGCAAACTCGCAATCCGCAAAATCCGCGAATTCGCGAGAATTCGCGGATTTTGCGGATTCGCGGATTTTTTTTTTTGTGTGTTCGCAAGGGTTTCTGCCAGTTCGCGAGGGTTTTGTACCAGTTCGCAATTGCGAACTTACTTGTCGGCTCGCAACGATCGCGACTATGTTGTTTCTACGTCTGGTTCATCATCACAGGTTCCCAGCACCCTCTGTTTCACCACTGACACCCTCTGTTTCACCCATGCCACCCTCTGGTACATCAATGCCACCCTCTGGTTCATCACTGTAGATTATGGGGGGGGAAAGCAAGCACACCTGCCCTGCTTCAACTGACATGAATTAATTTGGGGTTGATTTATTAATGTGTCACTGTTTTAAAATTCTAGTCTGGCACCTACTTCCTTATCTGTAATTTGCATTATGTTGCAGTGCAATTTTTTTTCCCAGGACCTTTGTGGCCTACTTGTAGCTATTCTATGAGCCTGCTGTGAGGGTCAGAGCAGGGTCATAGAATTGTTGCAACTAGCAACTGAACTCTGGAGGGGCCCCAGTCAGGAAGCACTACAGGGAATGGTTACTAATGATGAGTTTGAACTTTTGCACCTGCTGAGTGCTTTCAGTTTTGCAAAACTAATTTTTCTGCAATTTCGCACGATTCGCTGGGCGCGAACTTGCGCGAGATCGAATTCGGAAGCCGCAAATTTGTGCGAATATGCGATTTGTTTTTTTGCGGCGTGTTAGTTCGCAAGGTTTTGTGCGTTTTAGCGAGCCGCTTGTATCGCAACGGCGCAAAGTTACCCTCACAGTCGTTCACGGGCGAGGCCATCTTGTTTGCATGACGTATTTCCGTTTCCGGGCGCGATGTGTAATCTCGCAAAGTGTGCGGCTCGCTAGTACAATTTTGCGTGTATTCGCGAGGAAAATCTCGCGCAAACTTACCCACGCGGTCGTGAACGGGCGCGGCCATCTTGTTTCTCATTCATTGCTATGGTTCTGGGCATTCTTTTTGTATCCTCTCTGAATCTCTGCCATCCTTTGCTTGTTTGAAGTTTTTTTTGATCTATTTTACTTATTATCTATCCCTCTATTTTTCTAGCTCTATATTTTTGTGTTTTCTGCTACTTTTGGTTAATTTTAAACAACTTTTTTCAACTCTTTACTTTTCTTCTCTTCCCTATTCTATTTCTTCTTTATTATTTAGCTTCCTTTCTGCCCAGACCATGGTAAAGGGAGCCAGGAAGCATCCCGAGAAGGATGAAGGGTCCCGCACCCCGTGCCCGGCTCCCTTGCGGGTGTTTGAGGGGGGAGCAGGTCGTACCCCGGGAGATCTTCAGCCCGGAGGAGGTGGCCGCACTAATTTTTTATGTTCAGCGCCGCCTCCCCAGGACCATCATGGCAGGCGGCAAGATCGCTAGCGGGTACGGGATCCAGGAGCGCCGGAAGCGGTGGGAGAAGGTGTGCCGGGCCATGTACCAACACTCTCGGGCCCGGCGCACCTACAACCAGGCCACATGCGCCTGGACGCCCCTTAGCTGGGGCAGCAGTGCGCATTACAAATGTATGTAACATAACATAACATAACTCACCGTTGGACGGATGTCCTGGACCGGGAACGCGATCTGCTCGACCTGTTCGGCATTGAGGTCCCCGGGCTTGGTGAGTAGTAGTAACTATTTCTTTACTACTCTGTTTTCTCCTGCTCTGTGTGTTATTATATTGCAATTTTTTGTTTTTTACCAAGAGCAATAATGCTGCTGATTACATTGTAGGTAAATTATATTTCAAAATGTTCTGTGCATTTCAGGTGCACTGCTCTCCTTCTCAGTAGCGTTGCTACTATGCTTATTTGTTTTCGATTTTGTGTTCATTTCATTGGCCTGTGAAATTATGTATGAGTGTGGTTTAAAGAACTGCGTAATGCTAGACACTAAGGGTCAGATTTTTAATTACCGGCGCATCCCTGCAAAGTAGCATCGATGCGCCAGTAATTGTGCGCTACGCCACCACCACCCATGGTGCGCCTTATTTACAATGCGACGCACCATGGGCCCAAAACGTCACCAAAGCGTTACGCATCTGTGCCGTAAAGGCGGCGCATTGCTAGAGTTGCGTCGCAACGATGGCGCAGCTCCAGCAATGCTCTGGGGTGCCCTATCTCCCCAATGCTGCGGCAAGCCGTATGTCTGCTTCAAGCAGGCGCAGGGTTTGAGTCACGCATCATTGTCCTCAAAGTGACTGATTGAAATCTTGTAGATTTCCCTCAGCCACTTTTAGGATGCGTTCCTGCGCAGGAACGCCCTCCCTTGCGCCGGAACGCTCCCCCCTGGGGCCACAGGGCTTTACAGCGTGATGCATCTCCCATATGCACCAACCTGGTTGCCACGCATTTGAAGAGCCCATCGGGGAGCACGTTCGGGCCTGCTGCCTTACCGGATTGTAAATCCCAGATGGCCCCTTCTACTTTCTCCACCATCAGGTCTTGGTCTATAGTTTCCATGTCTTCCTGCGATAGGGTTAGGGGTGGGTCCGTAAGTCGTTTGGTGCTGTCTTCCACTGATCTTGTCGTCGCCCACTGATATATTGTCTCGTACTAGGACGTGAATGCTTCTGCTATGTCTGCCCCGGATCTACATGGTACCCCATTGCCCACTTGAATCTCTGTGACCCAGTTCCACTCCCTGTCTCGTTTTTCTAACCAGGCAATTAGCTTATTAGCCTTGTGCCCGAGATCATATAGTCGTCGTTGTGTGGCGAGTGCATGTTGTCTCGCTGTGTCTTTCTCCAAGTCCCTAAGCTCCCTTTGATTGAGGCGTATCCTCTGTATCAATTCAGGAGCATCCGGTTCACTCGGTCTTATTTCATGTTCAAGGGCATCAATCTCGCTTTCTAGCTCATCGCACTCAGTGCGTTTCGGCTTCCTCAGTCCCCCTGTTGCTGCCGGGATATAACCCCTTGACACCACTTTGTATCCCTCTCATAGTGTACGATGTAAATCAACCAACCCCGTGTTTTCTGCAAAATATTGTTGTGTACGTTCTCTGGAAGTCCCTGTCCTTGAAATGCCAGGAAGCTATAGTGGCGGGAGGATGTAAACGCTGGCTGGGTCCTGTAGCAGGACTTCCATCGGTAAGTGATCTAATATACCCCTAGCCCTGTGTTGTGCCCCATGGAAGTGTCCCACTCGTGTGAAGATGTAGTCCAGTCGCGACCCACTACAGCGTGCCGTGGAGATAAGTGTGTATTGTCTGTTAGCCAGGTTATGAAGTCCCCACAAATCCGATAGGCCCATTGCCATTGCGAAAGCTTGCAGGGGCTCTGCCCACCCCCCACCGCCCGGGTTAGCTGTGTTGTTTTGTCCAGTTGATGTGACATCACTGCATTAATATCCCCACCCATGATGATCACACCGGGCGGCATGTTTAGTAGTGTTTTGCTTAGTGCACGAAAGGTCTCAGAATGTATCCTTGGAGGAATATATGTGGAACACAAGTTTATGTTTTGGCCCTCCCACTTCCCTGCCGCTGCAACAAACCTGCCCAGTGTATCCTGCAAAGTGCAGTCTTTTTTATAAGGGGCACAGAGTTATTTAACAGGATCGCCACTCCCCTGGAACCGGACGTGAAGCCCGCGTGGGCCTGGAGGGTGTATCCAAACCTGTTTAGTGGCGGATAGTGGTTGCCTCACAGGTGTGTCTCCTGCAGGAAGATGAGAGCGGGGGAGTGCCTAGGGAAATATTGCAGCACCATTGTTCACTTGATTTTGTCTCCTATCCCATTAACGTTCTATGACATAATTTTAAGTGTTTTTGTGGGTTGTGTAGCCATATCTGTGTTTGAGTGTTCCTGCCCTCAGGACCCTCCCCAGCCTTTCATCCCTCGAAAGCTGCCCACTGGACCATGCGTGGGTTGGTGAATCTATTAGTGGTTCATAAGAAACGTTAAACATTGTATATAGCATTAAACTTTTAAAACTGTAGCCCTGTACGGAATCCCCACTCCCTTCTAGCTTGCGCTGTAGGTTTAAAACTATACATATCCCCAAATTGCAGAGTGCCTGTTGCCCCAATAAAACTTTAGTCTATAACCTGGGGATTGGCCGGCTCCACTTCTTGTAGTCAGGCTGCATCCCTCCCGTGTTCCGTTCATCATCTGTTTCCTGGACGTGTGTCCTTTAGTATGGTATGATCATGTGCCCCCTTCTGTATGTTCCATACCTGTAGGAGGGGTCCAGTATGCCTGCTGCAGACCAGAACGCTGCGGCTGGTGCACACCCAAGTCCTCATCCTCGCTGAGGGGGAGCAGCTTCCTGTTCCATCCTCCCTCCCTGATCCTACGTAGCAGCTCACGAAGGGTCTGTCTCCACCATCAGGCCCTCGTCTTCCTGTTCCATGTAGGGTCCCCAGCGAGAGGCGTCCCTCTGGTACCCGGATGTCGGTTGAATCCCTGCCGTGCTGATTGGCCAGCCTATCGTCCTCTCCCAAGCGAGTCCCACACTTCATCAGGGGATGTAAAGTACCACGCCTTGCCGTTGACCAGCACTCTTAATTTGGCTGGAAATGGCATTGCATATTTCAGTTTTTCAGTTCGCAATGCATGTTTAGCCTCATCAAAGGTGAGTCATTAACGTTGGACCATGAAGGTGAAATCTGGAAAGAAATGGATGGTTACATTTTCATAGGGGAGATCTCCCTTTATTCAGCTGCTTGCAGGATGGCATCTCGAGCTGAGCTATAATGGGCTGAGGTGGGGCTCTTTCCACTGAGAAGTAGTTTGACAGGCACTTGGGTTAGAGGTGCTTAAGTATGACATCTTCCAGTAAAAGGTCCATTCTGGGGCCCTCTTCCCCTTCAGGTACCCCCGCCACCCTTATGGTATTCCCTCGGGCATGCCCCTCCTGAGCCTCCAGCTTTGCTGCCATGTTTTTTTGCTGGTGCAGGAGCTGCTGTATCTATTTTCCCATTCTCTTGTAGATGGCTTGAAGTTTGCCTATATGAGTTTCTGCTATGGCGACTTTTTCAGAGTTCTTGTTCATATCTGCCCTCTGCTGATTGATCTCAATTGTGAATGTGTCCATCTTTGATTCCAGGGTCGTGCCCAGCATCTGAATGGCCACCATGATCGCCTTTAGTGATGGTTTTGTTGCCTCCTGGCTCCCCTGCACGGTTGCTCTCAGTGACATTGCTGGCCCGGGCAACGCGTACTTGTCTAGTTTATTAGTGTGAAGCAGGGAGCCGCCCTTGGGCCACATCGTGTAACTTCTCTCGGCGAAGGGAGGGGGGAGAAGGCAGGTGAGGGCTGCTCAGTTCAGTGCCACATCTGCATGGCCCACTCTTATATTGTCAGCAGACGGTGTCCACTGGCCCCCAATGTTGAGACCTCCAGACACCCGCTGAATGTGCAATCCTCTGTGTGCCTCGCTTTGGGCGGCACCTCTGCTAAGGCCCAGCCCAATCGTTCCATCAATGAGGCCCATCAGATCCACGTGGGCCATGTGTTCATGGTGTCCAGTTTGCAATTCAGGCCAGTTCACCCCCATTGATCCTCCCGCCCACCGTTTCCTATGGGAGGAAGGCAGAAGCCCTCGACGGCCACAGGAGGACAAGTCGGCTAATCTCTCAGTGTGTACCGCGGAGGTCGTCGTATTCAGCCACTCACCGTTGTTTCTGCTGTCCTGGCCGTGTCCCGAGAGGCCCTCCATCTGCTGTCCGATGTGGGCTGTATCTGCTACTGGCACGCTTCGGCAACACCCGACTGTCCAGTTCACTAGCATCGGTCCCCATCTACTCTTGGGCGGCTCCTTCAGTGCACCAGTGATCTTTGATGTTCATGCCTAGGAGGCAGGTCCATCTGCATCAGCCCTCATGCTGGCCCACTCGGCTTTGTCAGGACGAGGACCTCTCCCTCAGCGCTGATGCTGGGCCGCTCCCTGCCATGGCAGGCCTCAATGTCATCTGGCCCTCCGGATGGCAATTGGGTCTGATCCCGGACCCGAAGCGCTGGCCGTCGCTTATACGGACACCCCGATGCTCTTGGGCATTCCGGGTCGGGCAGATTAAGTCCGGATGGTGCTAGAAACGGGATGGTCATGACGGAGCGCCTCTAGTGCATGGCCATCTTGGCTGACTCCAAGCCACGCCCCCCTTATGATTTGCTGTTTTTATGGAATTCTCTCTCTAGAGAGGAGCAACACAGAAGTGGAAATTGCACAATCTGCAAACAAACATTGACAGGGTAGGACTTTCACCATAAGGATCCCAGAAAATCCATATTTCTCAAATTGCAACACCAAATTGCTACATATTGATTTTTTTCCCTGCAGTAAACCTTATGTGGACAAAGATACACAGGAAATCAAACAATACATTTTCCAACACAACTCTAAGATCAGGTAGGAGGTTAAGCTAGCACCATTAGTGAGTCATTATGTCTAATCATTCAGATTGCTCCTTCTATTGGACAGTTATTGAAGTTATTAAACAGGATACTATAGGAGGCACCACACACAATATTTTACTGAGAAAAGAAGCTAACTTTATCTTCAAAACAACCAGGAAAGGACTGAATGAGGCAACAGATTCACATACCACATTAGCTACACACACTAAATTCGAATATAGACATCAATTTACAACCTAGTCTAGACACATGAATGTCATTAAATGCGAACCTGTAGGAAGTGTAAGCATGGGCGAATTTTGCAAATCTGGCGTTCACAAATTTGCGTATTTGCAAACTCGCAATCCGCAAAATCTGCGAATTCTCGCGAATTCGCGGATTTTTTTTTTGTGTGTTCGCAAGGGTTTCTGCCAGTTTGCGAGGGTTTTGTACCAGTTCGCAATTGCGAACTTACTTGTCGGCTCGCAACGGTCGCGACTATGTTGTTTCTACGTCTGGTTCATCATCACAGGTTCCCAGCACCCTCTGTTTCACCACTGACACCCTCTGTTTCACCCATGCCACCCTCTGGTACATCAATGCCACCCTCTGGTTCATCACTGTAGATTATGGGGGGGAAAAGCAAGCACACCTGCCCTGCTTCAACTGACATGAATTAATTTGGGGTTGATTTATTAATGTGTCACTGTTTTAAAATTCCAGTCTGGCACCTGCTTCCTTATCTGTAATTTGCATTCTGTTGCAGTGCAATTTTTTTCCCAGGACCTTTGTGGCCTACTTGTAGCTATTCTATGAGCCTGCAGTGAGGGTCAGAGCAGGGTCATAGAATTGTTGCAACTAGCAACTGAACTCTGGAGGGGCCCCAGTCAGGAAGCACTACAGGGAATGGTTACTAATGATGAGTTTGAACTTTTGCACCTGCTGAGTGCTTTCAGTTTTGCAAAACTCATTTTTCTGCAATTTCGCGGGATGCGCTGGACGCGAACTTGCGCGAGATCGAATTCGGAAGCCGCGAATTCATGCGAATATGCGATTTGTTTTTTTGCGGCGTGTTAGTTCACAAGGTTTTGTGCGTTTTAGCGAGCCGCTTGTATCGCAACGGCGCAAAGTTACCCTCACAGTTGTTCACGGGCGCAGCCATCTTGTTTGCATGACGTATTTCCGTTTCCGGCCGCGATGTGTAATCTCGCAAAGTGTGCGGCTCGCTAGTACAATTTTGCGTGTATTCGCGAGGAAAATCTCGCGCAAACTTACCCACGCGGTCGTGAACGGGCGCGGCCATCTTGTTTCTCATTCATTGCTATGGTTCTGGGCATTCTTTTTGTATCCTCTCTGAATCTCTGCCATCCTTTACTTGTTTGAAGTTTTTTTTGATCTATTTTACTTATTATCTATCCCTCTATTTTTCTAGCTCTATATTTTTGTGTTTTCTGCTACTTTTGGTTAATTTTAAACTACTTTTTTCAACTCTTTACTTTTCTTCTCTTCCCTATTCTATTTCTTCTTTATTATTTAGCTTCCTTTCTGCCCAGACCATGGTAAAGGGAGCCGGGAAGCATCCCGAGAAGGATGAAGGGTCCAGCACCCCGTGCCTGGCTCCCGTGCGGGCGTTTGAGGGGGGAGCAGGTCGTACCCCGGGAGATCTTCAGCCCGGAGGAGGTGGCCGCACTAATTTATTATGTTCAGCGCCGCCTCCCCAGGACCATCATGGCAGGCGGCAAGATCGCTAGCGGGTACGGGATCCAGGAGCGCCGGAAGCGGTGGGAGAAGGTGTGCCGGGCCATGTACCAACACTCTCGGGTCCGGCGCACCTACAACCAGGCCACCCACCGTTGGACGGATGTCCTGGACCGGGAACGCGATCTGCTCGACCTGTTCGGCATTGAGGTCCCCGGGCTTGGTGAGTAGTAGTAACTATTTCTTTACTACTCTGTTTTCTCCTGCTCTGTGTGTTATTATATTGCAATTTTTTGTTTTTTACCAAGAGCAATAATGCTGCTGATTACATTGTAGGTAAATTATATTTCAAAATGTTCTGTGCATTTCAGGTGCACTGCTCTCCTTCTCAGTAGTTTTCGATGTTGTGTTCATTTCATTGGCCTGTGAAATTATGTATGAGTGTGGTTTAAAGAACTGCGTAATGCTAGACACTAAGGGTCAGATTTTTAATTACCGGCGCATCCCTACAAAGTAGCATCGATGCGCCAGTAATTGTGCGCCACGCCACCACCACCCATGGTGCACCGTATTTACAATGCGGCGCACCATGGGCCCAAAACGTCACCAAAGCGTTACGCATCTGTGCCGTAAAGGCGGCGCATTGCTGGAGTTGCGTCGCAACGATGGTGCAGCTCCAGCAATGCTCTGGGGTGCCCTATCTCCCCAATGCTGCGGCAAGCCGTACGTCTGCTTCAAGCAGGCGCAGGGTTTGAGTCACGCATCATTGTCCTCAAAGTGACTGATTGAAATCTTGTAGATTTCCCTCAGCCACTTTTAGGATGCGTTCCTGCGCAGGAACGCCCTCCCTTGCGCCGGAACGCCCCCTGATGGCGCAGGGCTTTACAGCGTGATGCATCTCCCATATGCGTCACGTTGTTAATATACGCCACACCATGGCGCCTCTTTTGTTCTGCCGCTGCGTCACAAAAGTCACGCAACAATGGAACAAAAGAGCCGCAAGGGGCTTCTAAATCAGCCCCTACAGACTCAAGTCCAGTCCTTCCTTTGTACACATGGCGATAAGAAGAAATAGTGGTGGTGGATTGATAGTTTGAGTATTTTAATGACTGGTTAATGTAGTAGAAAACTTTTTAGTGTTGTCGCTGAACTGCAATCACAATGGACTTTGTCTGTCACTTCGCGTGCTGCGGACTGCTGCCTGCCAGTCCTAGGCGAACCTTTTTAGTAGTTTGTTTAGTGAGTTACATAAGAACTTTCCAAGCCGACGGTCCTTAAATCAAGCAATACTAATAACGTAGTAGACCACATGGGATCGGTCAATATATCCCGTGGAATAGTTGTCTATTTGCTATTTCGCCAAAATATTTTGTTATTGTTCTTTTGAAATGTTTGATTTGGTTGACAAATATCATCCATGTTTTCTGGACTTTCTTTCTTTCATGTTGTACATCAGCTCCCCCCAGGGGCAAAAGGGCATTGGAGGAGGCTGCTGCTGCTGCTACTGCTGAACAGGATCGGTCAGGCGAGGGCTCCTTTGCTGGCCCCGGTAAGTTTTAATTTTAATATAGAGTACCTATTTTTTCCTAGCGTTCCCCATTCAATTTTTTCTAAATTGTCTTTGATGTCCTTGTAGACTGTATCTAAATTCTTATCCTGCCTCGACTATGACTTTCTGTGGTATTACTAGATTATTCTTATGAGTCTGTCTGTGTAGCTAACTAAGATTGCACATTTGGCAATTCCATTGGACTCCCATTCTAGTCAGCAATAGCTCTATACACTGAGTGCAGTCCTCTGGGATTGTCCATAATGTCTTTTCAAGTCTTCTAAATGTTTATGCTTTGACAATTGCAAACAATAAAAAGGTGAATGACCACCAAGAAAGAATAAGATACTACTTTACTTTTGGTTTGGATAGGAGGACAATCCATTCTACTACTGTTGCAGGGACAAATCTGCACAAACAGAACTATGGACACTAAATAATGCATTGCTTAGCTTATCAATTATAATAGGCGCTGTTAGACTTTCCACATACCTCAGTGATAACAGACTTTGTAGTTGAACCCCCAATCTCCTTACTGACTAGATAGTGTGGCAGAGTCATTTAGCTCCCAAAGTCACCGATGATTGATCCCCAATGAGGATTATCCAACGCAGGACAAGAGTACGGAGTCAGAGTCAAGAAGTGTCAGAGGCACGGACTCATGCTTGCAAAAATTGCAAAACCTTTAGCTCAGCCACTCTAGTCTGGAGGACCAAAAACCACAGAGTCTATTTAAGTTTAAAAGCTTTATTAAAAGTAAACACATTTATTAAAATCAAGTTTGTCATAAAACTAAACGTTTAACTGAAAATGGAAAAGTGCTTAGTGCTGACGATTAATTGAACATATTTCTTGTGGTCGAGCCGAGCTCTCACCTGGTTTGAACTTGATCTTGCTCATGTTCTTAGAAGTCAAGCTTCTGTCTGTTAGGAGAGAAAGTGGTGCGTGTTAAAAATAAAAAGCAAGCATTCATCAGTTGTGCCAAAAAGTGCAGCAAGACAACAGCCTTCCCTGGAAAAAGGGAAATTTTACTTTAGAGTAGACAGTCACAAATTATTACATTGTTTTCTGTTTTTTTCACATTTCTTTATTCCTAGACCAAATATTATATTGTAGTGAGTGGTGTATTCTAACATTCTTAAATGTACTTTGTAGGTGGAACATCTGGTGCTGGGCCCAGCGCGGAGGTGGAGAAGGAAAGTTCTGGGGAGGAGGCAGTGCAAGTGCCGGATGACACCAATGTGCCTGTGAGGGTTCACACGGTGGTGGCGGGCAGAGGTAAGCTATATATTCCTTACTTATTGAGATTGAAGGCTGCAGAGTGTGCTTTCTGCACGGGTGTATTATAAATCAACCAGGTAGTAGCCTCCTCTAAATGTACTTTTACTTAGCTGTGAAGTTTTTGGCGAGAAGAATCCCAGTCAGATCGGAGATGAACTTGATGGATGGGATGAACGAAAAGCGAAAGAAGGGTGTAAGTAAGTGTGGAAGGACGAGAAATTTAATGATGACTGGCAAAGAAGAATGATATGTGTTTGCTTGGTCCCCGAGGTGGCTGGGAAGGAAAGAATATGGTATGGTGCATGGCTGGGTGAATGATGAAGCAAGGATGGGTGGAAGGAGAACAGCCTGGGTGGGTGAAACAGAAACTGTATGTGTGCATATACTTTGAATGGATGGATGCCTGGATCATGGTACTATCTGACTCTTAGATAGCATATGTGTATCTAGAGAGAGTAGACGGTCACTGGATGAACTAAGTGTTACTTTGAAGAGCATGTAACACCACACCCGCACGTCCGTTCCAGTGTAGGAAAGGCAAGGAAAAGAAGTTGTAATTTTGTCCAAATACTACTATGAATAGTAGCAGTAGTTTGTATTGCAACTGCAAGGACAGCATATATCTGGTTATTACGGTGGACACTCCCTACCTCTCTTAATAAGTTTAGTTTAGTAGTAGTATGACATTCATGTGTGGGTGTATCACTGTTCACTCAATAAAAAGCAAAGCACCTAAAGTCATCCCATATGTAATCAAATACATCCCATGTGAAGTGATAGATAATCAGATTATTTAGCTTATTCATTTTCCTTTTCTAGTACTCATTTGCACTGTAGGGTGAAAGTTAAATTAATTAAGAAGTAGCCCTTTTAACAGAGTATTCTCAGTGCCACCCGTAATCGAAAAGTAAGAGTTTCACCACCTGCATGTACTGGACCGGTACAGTTACGCAAGGTTGTCTCACTCATCATGGTGTGCGTCTGTTTTTCTCGGGTGCATGTTCACTGCGCTGGCATTATGCCAGCTTGCATAAGATAACGTACCAATTTTCCTAAACAAGAGAGAAGAAGAAGAATAAGACAGGTGTACTGTCATAGTCGACTGTAATGGAAGTCCATAGTGCTCGTAGAATTTGTTCCTTAAACTCCCACTAATGTTAGAGCAAGGATGAAGAAATGGGAGGTTAGATAGATACTGGCCTCAATAGTTATGTACTGTGCTTTCAAGTTGCTAGTTGTACTGTGACACAACTTTCTGCTCAATCATTTTGTGTTAATCTTAAGGAGCATTGGTTACAGACTATGTCTTTCTTTCTTCATATAGTTGCTCCTTCCAAATCAAACAAACCATCAAGGAAGGAGCTGGCTCGAATGGCCCGGCAACAGAGGCTTGATGCCACTGTCGCCGAATATCGGCGGCTGGTGGCCCTGGAGGAGGAGGACACGCAGTCTACTGGTACATCCACTGGGACAGCTGCATCCTCCTCCGTGCCCCCACGGGCTGCCAGCCAGCGCAGTGCTCCAGTGGTACGGAGCCGGGCTACCAAAGCCAACCGCCACCGCCGAGCAGCAAAGACAGCAGCTGCCCCCCACAGGAGTTGCAAGGCACGCCAGCACCGCTTATGCCTCAGAGTGTCCTACCTGGAGCAGGAGGTCCTAACATATAAGACCTTGGTGGAGGGCCTCCGCACCGACCATGCCACCCTCCGCAAGGAGTATGATGCCCTGGCCGCTAAAGTGAACAGCATCCGGCCGTAGTGTCCCTTGCCCCCTTTTTAGAGACTTTTGTGGGGTGGGAATTGGGAGTTGGGTTGTTTTGGGGACTTTTGAAGGACAATCGTTGGGGTTAGGGAGGGTCTTGCGGGAGATTATTTTGTTAGGGCTACACAAATATACTTTTTGAAACTTTATCTGAGCATACCTGTTTTTTACTGCTTTTGAGTCTGGTGGGTGGGGGTTTAACAGTAAGTTTGTTTTCCTGAAACTTAAGTCTGTGTCATTTTCTTCCTTTAAGTGTCAATGGCTAAATGTTTTCAACACTAAGTGCCTCTCACAGAGTAAGTGAATTCAAGAGTCCTAGGACTTTAGTAGTACTACCGTCAATCTCTTGTCTCTCCTAATACTCCATTATACTACCTCCCACCAAACGCTTATCTTACCTGTAATTTGTGTTTGAAAGTAGGGCTAGGCCCAGGGCTGGCTCCACGGGAAATGGCGATTAAGGTTGGCAATCCTGGGCGGATGAAATGTCCTCATTGTGGTGGTACTAGTGGTATGACACAGTGGCAGTTGCATGCCTATGGAAAAAAAGAAAATGGAACCTGCTTACTGGAGCAGTACAACGGTACGATAGAGAATATAGCAGGTGACAGTACACTAGAACAGTGCCACAATGTAGCCTAACAAATGTTAAGCATTGAAAGTATAACTAGTACTTGCGTTGAATTTCTTTGACATTGGCTACTACTACAAGAAATAGTACTGAAGCTGAGTAAGTCTAGAATATATCCTCGGATTCCTTCACCAGCCTGTTGCTATGACCTTATCCTCCCCAGCAAGTGTGTGGAATTATTGCTGTCATTTAGTCACACATCAATCAAAACCACACAGCCCGGGGGAAGAGGGTTAGGGTTTGGAAAATGGATGGGAATGGGGGTTTCTTTTTGGGTAAGTTTTGTTGAGAGAAGGAAAAAAAAGCACAGCATGGACAAACAATAATTGAAGATAAAGAAATCTTTGGGTACAAAGCTAACCATGAATCTTTTAAGTGACATAAAGGAAGTGCATGCACTACTGCATGCATTGTTACTAAAAAGTAAGTAGTACTTTCGACAACCGTGAATGACAGAATGCGACAGTACAGAGCTGCAGCGTTTTCACTTGCCTATCTCTGCACTCAGAGAAACACTTCTTACATTAAATTAGGTTTACAAAATAGCCGAAGTAAAACCTATAGAATGGCTGTAGGGATCAATTTAGAAGCAGAGAGAGATCCAAGAAATGCAGAGTCACACTCATAGAAGTTCACAGCAATAACATTACTTAAAAAATAATTTGAAAACAATGGATACTGTATCTGTATGTTGTTGTAGTTGTCCTGTTGAATTTGGTAAGTAAGTTGCACGCATCAAACCATTCCTCTTATTAGCGGCACTCCTCCATTCCAGCTGACGCTTCGTCCATCAATGTTGGTGACCAGAAGACACCCTGTCCACTGCCTGCCTGGCGGATGCTGAATTGCGGCTCGCTAATGTGAAGCCTGACTTCATCCTTTTTTTCCCATTGCACATACTGAAACCCGGCCTGTAATTATTGATGGAAAAACAGGAAGTGATATTAGAACACCACTGATAAATAAATATATGGTATGTACGTTGTGTAGTGCAAAAAGTCACACTTTGAGTTTCCTAATAGACAGTACAATATTTTTGAAAGTGCGAACTCTGTCTGAGTCTCCTTTTGAAGGATAAATAGGTATGGGCAAATTAATTTAGCGGATCTTTCCCCTCAAGCTAGGTGTACTGTAAACTGTGTTTTAGAACAAAATTAGACCTTCCCAGCAGTGCTACCACCCAGACCCTTACTAAAGCCAGTCGCAAAAATGTAGAAGACCCAACAATCAGATCTCAAAAAACGAGGCCTAGTAGAAAACTGGTGACAAAACGTACTTTAAAAGTAAAAGTAGGCCCAAATACCCCCTTAACCACCATGGATTGTATTCAAACCACTTGCAAGCAAGCAAATGTATCCATACCCAGCATCACTCCAAGTCTCGCAAACCCCCCCACAAACAGCCCCCCACCCAAACACATGCAATACAAAACTGCTAACCCTAACGAGCCCTAAGTTAAGAATACTGGCAAACGCTTTCTTTAACTATGCCAAATCCCCCCTTTCCCACCATGGATTTTCTTCAAATCAGTTGCAACCAAAACTACACATTCCCACGAGTGTTCTAAGACCCCAGAACTCAGTTGCAAAAATCTAGAACACCCCGAAACACATGCAATCCTGCTGCTAGGGCTAACCCTAACGAACCCTAAGTAATAAAAAGTGCCAAAAGGCTTTTCCGCATGGATTTTCTCAAACCAGTTTTATCCGGTATTAGACCTTGCCAGCAAGGCCCCAAGACCCGCCAACCCACCCGCAAAAAAGCACAACACCCCCAAACAGCCAAAAAGGAAAATCTCATACTTACAATATTTATCGGCCTTCGGTCCAAACGCGCTGTGCAGCTAGGTCATAACTCCTATTTTCCACCACGGATTTCCTGAAAAGTAAATGCAATCAAAATTAGACTGTCCCAGCAGTGCTCCCAGACCCCAAAACCCACCCACAAACACCCGTAACCCCCCCAAAGAGCACCTCAAAGGCAAGCAAGTCAGCAAAAACGCCAAAAAAAATTCGCCTCCGATTTGGTGCAAACCACTTTTATCCGGTATTAGAGCTTCCCAGCAATGGCCCCAGAGCCGTCAACCCAGGCGAAAACTAGTAGAAGACCCCCAAACAGCCAAAAAGCAAAAGTACAAAAAGGGGGACTTAGTAATTTTCATAGCAATTTCCAAAATCACTCTGCGCGCGCTCTGTAGCTAGGCCCTAACTCCCCTATGCCACCATGGATTTGCTTCAAACCTCTTGCAATCAAAAGTATCAATAGCCAGCAGTGCTCCCAGACCCCAAAACCCACCCACAAACACCCGGAACCCCCCCCCAAAGAGCACCTCAAAGGCAAGCAAGTCAGCAAAAACGCAAAAAAAGATTTGCCTCCGATTTGGTCCAAACCACTTTTATCCGGTATTAGACCTTCCCAGCAATGCCCCAAGACCCGCTAACCCACCCGCAAAAAAGCACAACACCCCCAAACAGCCAAAAAGGAAAATCTCATACTTACAATATTTATCGGCCTTCGGTCCAAACGCGCTGTGCAGCTAGGGCATAACTCCCGTTTTCCACCACGGATTTCCTGAAAAGCAAATGCAATCAAAATTAGACTGTCCCAGCAGTGCTCCCAGACCCCAAAGCCCACCCACAAACACCCGGAACCCCCCCAAAGAGCACCTCAAAGGCAAGCAAGTCAGCAAAAACGCAAAAAATATTCGCCTCCGATTTGGTCCAAACCACTTTTATCCGGTATTAGAGCTTCCCAGCAATGCCCCAAGACCCGCCAACTCACCCGCAAAGAAGTAGAACACCCCCACAAGTGCAGAATCTTTCTTCATTGGGCGTAATCCAGCCCTCTGCTTTGAGGGAAATAGGAGTCTGGAGGAGGAGGATAGAGGAGCATGTTCTTGTGAACTTGTGAACCTGAGGCATGCAGACTGCGGCACCTTCAAATCAATAAGCAAACAAGTGAAGACACTTCTGCTGATGGGCTTGTTTTTGTGATTAGGTGATTAAAGTTTTAATTATATTAACTGTGCAAAACAAAGAAAGACAGACACACAGGAATAAAAGTGAAAAAGGACGAAAAAGAAAGTTATTGATTCATTGGCTCATTTTCAGGGCTCGGTGTCAGGGAATAAGAATAAGAGTTCGTCCTCATACTCTGCGAATTCAGGCAGGAGTAGGTCAGTGTCACCTAACAGAGAACAAATTCCCTCATTTAAGTTGCTGTCCTCCTTGTCTTCATCCGGAGTTTGTTCTCGTACGTTGTAATCTGGTGGTATGAGGTGCTGATTCATCTTGATCATTGTTAACCTCTCCACATTTTTGGGCGAGAGGCGGGTCCGTTTGGAAGTTACAATGTCACCAGCAGCACTGAAAACACGTTCAGAAGACACGCTTGCGAGTGGGCAAGACAAGTAGTTTATAGCCAGGTTGGAGATCTGTGCCCACAATTCTTTTTTCCCATGCCAATACGCCAATGGGTCAGCATTAACATAGACCTCTGTTGAGTCATTCAGATAGTCCTGCACCATCGACTCAAGGTCCTCCAAGGTTCCTCCACTTTGCTTACTTTTTGCTGGGACCTTTTGAGAACCAAACCCAAGCCAAGTTAGTCAATCCTCTTCTGCACCCAATGTTACTGTTGTGTCTGGTGCAGATGATCCGGTTACCGGTGTCTTTAACGGCTGAGAGGTCACTTGTGCCACAGCCACAGGTGATGAAGTGGATTCTTTCGACTGGGGATGGCCTGCTGATGCTGCTGTACTGCCCTTTCCTTCAATTTGCTGCAGTTCTCTTTCAAACATCATGGCTGAAAAGGCTAGCCAACGTTTGTACTTTGTAACATCTTCATCATCAAAAGGAAAGAATGCTCGGCCTGCCAGCACTTTTTTGTAGCGTTGATCCAGAATAGTAGCACAAATGTAATGCTGTTCTGAGTGGATCATTTTAAGACGTTCATCGCCAAGTAGGCGCTCTAATAATTTCTCCGCCAAAACAAAAGCGTCTTGCTTTTTTTCATCTTTTTGAAACATAGAAGACACCGCCTTCAGTTGGTGCTCCAGCATGCGCAATAATGGGATAACTTTTCCCAAATTACAGTCCTCCTTGCTGACTGCACGCGTGAAGACCTCAAAAGGACGAAGCATGTCTGTCAGGCTTTTAACTAGGTTCCATTGCGCAGCATCTAGCCTCAGGTCCTTCTGAGCTGTACCCAGTGTTAAGAAATAGTGATCGAGTACCGTATACTGCTCATACAGACGCTCAAGCATGTAGAAGGTTGGGTTCCAACGTGTTGGCACCTCCTGGATGAGTGCTTTCACTGGTATTCGACGTTCATGTAGCAGGTTCCTCAGATGCTTCCGGGCCTTAAAAGAATGGCTGAAATGGTTGCACATTCTTCCGCAGGTGGCCACTAACTCGCACGCTGGACTGTCTTCATCACTCTAGACTTTTTTAACAACCAGGTTTATACAGTGCGCCAAACACGACACTCTGAAATAGTGACCCAGATCCATGGCATTAACTACATTGGCGCCATTATCCGTGGAAACATAACCAATCTGGCATTTTTTGGGGGACAGCCAGTGAAAGACCTTTGTGTTAAACTCATTCAAAATGTTTTCTGCTGTATGACGTTTCTCCAAGCCAAACATGGCTAGTGTTGCATGTTTCCGAGCAGCTTTAAAAACTTGGTCCGGGTCAACACCTGCGTTTAGGTTTGCTTTAACCCCTGAAAAAGAGACCCAGTGTGCAGTGATGCACATGTAATCAGCGCCTGCGCCACTGGTCCACATGTCTGTTGTCAGATGTATAGTGTGAACAGCACTCTTCTGCAAAGCTGCCCCAATCACCTCCAGCACATCTTCATGTAGTGCTGGAACCGCAACTCTGGCAAAATAGAACCGGCTAGGAACCTTCCATTTAGGGCAGAGCACTGCCACTAATTCTAGAAAACCAACCCCTTCTACAAAAGAAAAAGGGAGAAGGTCCAGAGCTAGCATTTTAGCCAGCTTAGTGTTATACAGACGCGTCAGTGGGTGGTTGCGATCATATGGCGCTGCTGGAAACAACATGGTGATGATGATGATGACTTCTTCGACCCAGTTACGCTCGCTGATGAAATTTTTCGCATTGGTGTCTCACTCTCTCCCACACTCTTAGTGTGGCTCACAGGGGGTGTGCTGCTGACAGGGGTACTGGGTGTAAGTGAAGTGTTTGACACTTCTTTCTCCTCGTCATCATCAGATGAAACATCAACGTTTTCTTGACTTGCAATTCGGGCTTCCTTGATCTCCTTTAGGTGCGCAAACCATTGGACAGCGTGCTGTCTCTTAAGATGACCTCTCTGGCCTCCGGTACCATAGTTGGTACCAAACTTACCACGACTAACTGCATGCTTACAAATGCTACAAATGGCAAGGTTTTCCTTTTTTGGGCAAACACTAAAGAAGTCCCAAACTGCGGACTTGAAATGTCTGTGGGGGCCGGAGGAGGCGGCAATACTGGTGGTGGTCATGCTGCTAATGCCACATGAAGTGGAGGATGTGGATTGCCGAACTTTACTACGTTGTGCACTTTCACCACCACTAATTGAGGTCGAGGCAGATGGAGGTCCGTTCTGGCGAGGAAGAAATATGGAAGCGGTAGGGTTTGGTGTACTAGTTAACTCCAATGATTGTGGTGTTTCCATTGCTTCCTCATCGACAACATTATCATCACGCTCAGCAGCTTCTCGGGCTAGGGTTATAATGTCTGTTTGCTGAATGCCCGCTGGGGCTGCAGTGACCTTTATGATGACTGGGTCGTCGTCGTGAGAGTCTTCATCAGCAGGAGTATCCGCCACTTCTTGTTGAGCCTCATCACACTCCATAACTATGAGACTTTCGACGACCTTCCTTTTACGCTTAACTACCTTTGTCAGATCATGGTGTGCCTCACTCTCAGACGGCAGCCAATTTTGATCCGTATCATCAGAAGGAGGTGGGCTTGAAGAAGATGTAGATACCACCCTTGATCTTTTCCTTGCTAGGGATCTTCTGGAAGACAATAAATCATCAGGAGGAGTGGCTTCCTCAAATGATACCTCGGCTTGATTGTCGATTTCCTGATGTGCCCCTACTTCGGGAGGAACAACTATTCTGGGGACTTGTGACCCTCCATGCACCTCTGCTTGCGCATCTCCTTGCGCTGCCTCTCCTTCCACATGCACTTGGGCTTGTACTTTCACATGTAGTTGTTGCTGCGACTGTGTTTGTTCAACACTCATCAGATGAGTTACAACAACCTGTGTTGATTGAGGGACATTGCTGCTACTTTCTTGCGATGAGCCAACATCACTGGTCGATGGTGATTGAACAACTAGACTAAGTGCCTCTGCAGCACTCAAGGGCTTGGACTTAAGTTGGCGTGGTGGTGGTGGCACTGAGCCCAATGGTGCGGGGGTGCTGCTCCCAGCTTGGTCCCCAGCAGATCCTGCTGCTGCTGCAGGCGTACTTTTTTTTTACACCCGAAAAATGTGGCGGGCAGCACACCAGTCTCCTTGGTAACTTGCTTCTTCTGCTCCTTACTGGCAACTTTCTTGCTAGAGGAGCTACGGGGAACTTTTTTTGGGGCCATCTTCTTCGGAGGTCAGAACAGCAGGCCGCAGTTGCACGAGTTGCAGAGTTGTCTGTGGCCAGACGTGACGTCGCGTGACGTTATGCTGCACACACACACCGCTGCAGGACTTCTTCCTGGCACTGGTGGTTCTCTTGAGTCTTGTGCACCTAAAAGCAATGGAAGACAGAGGAACATCAGTTCAGTTATACACCCCAAAAACTCGAAAACCACAGAAAAATCAGCACAATCCCATGCCATCCATGCCCTCCATGATGTTTAAATTCAAGACACCCCACAGAAAGACTAGGCCCATGCACCACTCACTACCCCTGGTCAAAAGGCCACAACAACAGCCCAAAAATCTAAAAACACAGAAAAATCAGAGCACAATCCCATGCCATCCATGCCCTTCATGATGTTTAAATTCAAGACACCCCACAGAAAGACTAGGCCCATGCACCACTCACTACCCCTGGTCAAAAGGCCACAACAACAGCCCAAAAATCGAAAAACACAGAAAAATCAGCACAATCCCATGCTATCCATGCCCTCCATGATGTTTAAATTCAAGACACCCCGCAGAAAGACTAGGCCTATGCATCACTCACTACCTCTGGGCATAATGGTTGAAAGCTAGGCAAAATGGTTGCAGGCCTAAGAACACTGCCTGCATTCAAAATGGCCCCTTCCCTCCCAGCACATGGCCAGGGCCTGCCTGTACCAGCACTCAAAATGGCCCCTACCCACATGGCCTGTCCCCATGAACACCCCAAAAAAATTGAAAAACACAGAAAAATCAGCACAATCCCATGCCATCCATGCCCTCCATGATGTTTCAATTCAAGACACCCCACAAAAAGACTAGGCCCATGCACCACTCACTACCCCTTGGCAAAAGGCCACAACAACAGCCCAAAAATCGAAAAACACAGAAAAATCAGCACAATCCCATGCCATCCATGCCCTCCATGATGTTTAAATTCAAGACACCCCACAGAAAGACTAGGCCCATGCACCACTCACTACCCCTGGACATAATGGTTGAAAGCTAGGCAAAATGGTTACAGGCCTTTGAACACTGCCTGCATTCAAAATCGCCCCTTCCCTCCCAGCACATGGCCAGGGCCTGCCTGTACCAGCACTCAAAATGACCCCCACCCACATGGCCTGTCCCCATGAACACCCCAAAAAATCGAAAAACACAGAAAAATGAGCACAATCCCATGCCATCCATGCCCTCCATGATGTTTAAATCCAAGACACCCCACAGAAAGACTAGGCCCATGCACCACTCACTACTTCTGGTCAAAAGGCCACAACAACAGCCCAAAAATCGAAAAAACAGAAAAATCAGCACAATCCCATGCCATCCATGCCCTCCATGATATATAATTTTTTGACACCTCACAGAAAGACTAGGCCCATGCACCACTCACTACCCCTGGTCAAAAGGCCACAACAACAGCCCAAAAATCAAAAAACACAGAAAAATAAGCACAATCCCATGCCATCCATGCCCTCCATGATGTTTAAATTCAAGACACCCCACAGAAAGAATAGGCCCATGCACCACTCACTGCCCCTGGGCATAATGGTTGAAAGCTATGCAAAATGGTTGCAGGCCTAAGAACACTGTCTGCATTCAAAATGGCCCCTTCCCTCTCAGCACATGGCCAGGGCCTGCCTGTACCAGCACTCAAAATGGCCCCCACCCACATGGCCTGTCCCCATGAACACCCCAAAAAATCGAAAAACACAGAAAAATCAGCACAATCCCATGCCATCCATGCCCTCCATGATGTTTAAATTCAAGACACCCCACAGAAAGACTAGGCCCATGCACCACTCACTACCCCTGGTCAAAAGGCCAGAACAACAGCCCAAAAATAAAAAAACACAGAAAAATCAGCACAATCCCATGCATCCATGCCCTTCATAATGTTTAAATTCAAGACACCCCACAGAAAGACTAGGCCCATGCACCACTCACTACCCCTGGTCAAAAGGCCCTAACAACAGCCCAAAAATCGAAAAACACAGAAAAATCAGCACAATCCCATGCCATCCATGCCCTCCATGATGTTTAAATTCAAGACACCCCACAGAAAGACTAGGCCCATGCACCACTCACTACCCCTGGTCAAAAGGCCAGAACAACAGCCCAAAAATAAAAAAACACAGAAAAATCAGCACAATCCCATGCATCCATGCCCTTCATAATGTTTAAATTCAAGACACCCCACAGAAAGACTAGGCCCATGCACCACTCACTACCCCTGGTCAAAAGGCCCTAACAACAGCCCAAAAATCGAAAAACACAGAAAAATCAGCACAATCCCATGCCATCCATGCCCTCCATGATGTTAAAATTCAAGACACCCCACAGAAAGACTAGGCCCATGCACCACTCACTACCCCTGGTCAAAAGGCCACAACAACAGCCCAAAAATCGAAAAACACAGAAAAATCAGCACAATCCCATGCCATCCATGCCCTCCATGATGTTTAAATTCAAGACACCCCACAGAAAGACTAGGCCCATGCACCACTCACTACCCCTGGGCATAATGGTTGAAAGCTAGGCAAAATGGTTGCAGGCCTAAGAACACTGCCTGCATTCAAAATGGCCCTTTGCCTCCCAGCACATGGCCAGGGCCTGCCTGTACCAGCACTCAAAATGGCCCCCACCCACATGGCCTGTCCCCATGAACACTTCAAAAAACCGAAAAACACAGAAAAATCAGCACAATCCCATGCCATACATGCCCTCCATGATGTTTAAATTCAAGACACCCCACAGAAAGACTAGGCCCATGCACCACTCACTACCCCTGGTCAAAAGGCCACAACAACAGCCCAAAAATCTAAAAACACAGAAAAATCAGCACAATCCCATGCCATCCATGACCTCCATGATGTTTAAATTCAAGACAACCCACAGAAAGACTAGGCCCTTGCACCACTCAGTACCCCTGGTCAAAAGGCCCCAACAACAGCCCAAAAATCGAAAAACACAGAAAAATCAGCACAATCCCATGCCATCCATGCCCTCCATGATGTTTAAATTCAAGACACCCCACAGAAAGACTAGGCCCATGCACCACTCACTACCCCTGGTCAAAAGGCCACAACAACAGCCCAAAAATCGAAAATTCCAAAATTGTAGTTGCAGCAACTGTAATGCCCCAAACAAACTTACTTGTGAAATTTCTAATCCAAAAGTGATCCAAAGAAAGTCAAAAGGGTCTCAAATCCAAATATCAAGCAGCATCCACAAAAAGTAATCCTTCCAGGTCAAGAATCCGAATGAAAGTGGCCAGCACATGAAGAAAGCACTGGGAGGAGCCTGCTGGACAGGAACAGGAAGTTGGAGACTGTGGGGCACTTCCTTCCTCCCACCCCTTCCCCTCCCCAAAATGGACTCCTTGCAAAAAAAAGTGCAGGCAAATGTCAACCTGAGGAGTTATTCTGATAAAAATCATTTTCAGAAGGTTTATGCTGCTTGCTGGTGGATTTCTTGTGCAGAATTTCAAATTTTGTAATTTCGCGAGTGCGAAATTGTTGCTGCCCGCCGCATCTACGTGTTCGCAATTGCGAACTCTCTCGATGCGTGCTGTGCAAGGTGGCAAGCCGCGATTACGTAATCGCGGTCGCCAAACTCCCACGGGATCCCGCAGCAAGATCCAAAATGGTGCAGCACTCACAAAATATCGAGAAAAACAACTCGGCAAACGCTGAATGATGGTAAGTGAACGCCGCACGCCGCAATATTGTATCACCAAGAAAAAAAATCCGCTGCGTGCCAATTTGCGGGTTTTTGGTCAATTCGCGAGAGTTCGCGGATTGCGAATTTAACGAAAATCCGCAAAATCCGCGAGCGCAACGGATTTTCCGCCCATGCTTAAAGAAGTGTCGGTTTTCCTTAGGATATACGTCATAGGCTTTAGTTGCAATAATTCCTATCTTTACAAAATTCTAGGTAATGTTGCTGTAAACAATAAGGCCCATATTTATAATTTAGGGAGAGGGCAGGAATGCACCATATTTGCCATTAAATGACACATTCCTGTCTTCTTGTGCTTGTGCCCACAATGAAGCCTATAATTGCAGGCAGGATTGTTTTGGTGTAGGAAAGGACACCTAGCCATCCAATGCTCTCTTAAAATTCTTTCTTTATTTGCTATAAACCACAATGGACTAATTCTTCACAAGTACATAACAAATCACAGATGCACACCACTTCAACCAAATAGCACAATTTCTATTTATGTAACTTAAAAAAAAAACTATTTTTGTTTTAGAAGGCTCATTTCAGTCCAGGTCCTGAGGAAACCTTAGTAGATTTATAGGTCGAAAAGCATCAACAATAGCCAGAAGAAAGAAACAGTCCAATAATTTCAATCGTTAAAAATACACATGTGAGAAGCAGTATAAGCTCTAAATAAGCTGTGTTCCATCATCTCCTTTCAATAGTATTCAGGGGATGAGGAGACGTTCTTATTTATTAACTCTGTATAGTTTGTTCATTAACTCCCTATTTCGTTCTGAGCTATATCAAATTAAGTTGGATTGTTCCTAACATGGCAAATGAGCCTTGATCTGTCCAGTTTGTGTATTGTTTCTTTAAAATTATATACATCAGAATTCACAGTTAAATCACACAATCACAAATGGAGTTGGTCACAACATGATCGATGGGAGCCAATACCTCTGTCAATGTTTTTGACCTCTAACATAAATTGCGAACAAGCGTATGAACCTGAACCTTACTGTAACACATTTTTTGCAGAATTGGTTGAAGCATTAATTGACTTAGCCCAGGTGATCATTTTCATTTGAAATAGTTTTTAATTGTTTTGTTTTTTTAAATCAATGCTGTTTACACTGTAATTCTATTCAATAAGCATCACTTCTCAGGGAACATTTAGAACATTTCCTATACTTATTCAGACCAATAAAATGCAATGTAAGTATTCTTCAACAAGCAAATATGTTAATAAATGTATACTTGCATTCTTTCATTATCGCTCGTACTATATCTCTCTAAAGGGGAGTCTCAATTATCCTAAAGCTTTTAGGGGCATACTATCAAGCCCATTATCGCTGCGTTATCGGTACTTTTCTGCCTTTAACGTGGCGATATCATCACCACAGTATTAGCAAGCTGCAGCGAACAGGTCTTAGCACGAGTTTTTGGGTGATAGCGGCCCATTTTTTTAACCCCGAGCATGTCAGCGATAGTTATCGCTAATGACATGCAAAGTAGGCGTTCCTGTGCAAAAATGGACGAAAACACCACTACACCATATTATCAAGGGGCTTCTTGAAATTCAGCAAAAAAACTGGCTCTAACTGCAGTTTGAGCCAGTTACTTAAGAACAGAAAATAGCTCGTCCTGAAAATGTTGATAAAACTTGGGCCCATATCTCTGCAGTTTTTGGCCCTGGACAGCACTGCAAGCAATGTTGCGGCGCTGCCCTGGGACAAAACTACAGTGCAGGAATGCGCACAATCAAAAAAATAGTGCGCAATCCTGTGCCACAGTCTTGAAAAGTGTTGCTGCGCTGTGACAAGACAGCGTTGCAATTCTTCTCACTACGCCCTTCTTGCGACAGCATGGATGCGCTGTAATCACTGGACAGCACTCCATGATGCAAGAAATGACAGATACATCAGGGATTCTGACGTATCTGCCTGTGCTAAAGGCACACATTGCTGCAGTCATGTCACAACCATGGCTCAACTCCAGCAATGCATGGGCCAGCCTATCCCCGTGGCACTGCCTCACCCTCATGCCTGCCATTAGGCGGAGTGCTGTCCATGAGTGGTGCCCGAATGTTGGCGCTGTTGGAGATCCATTGGTGGTGGTTGTGTGCTGCGTTGTCATCATATGGAAGCATTGGTGGAGTGTTGGTGCGGAGGGAGATGACGAGATGTTCTTCGGTGGCCTTGATCCAGCTGCGAGGGGATGCAATAATTGCGGTGGCATCCGGTGGGCAAAGTGAAGACGTGATTATCAATGATGGTCCATCCAGGAGAGTCCAGTGTTGTGGCTGAAGTCGAAGCTCCTGCTGGCGGAGGTGGCATTCTTGACCGTATGTCCTGCTATGTGGCATGTTGAGGTGAGTTGCAGCTTGCGTCTGATGTTGGGGACTGTTAGACCTGGCATCATTGGCGTGAGTCTCCCTTCCATTTTGACGAATTACCTCTTCTGTTTTAATATGTTTTTGCTGGATTTATGTTTTGGGCACTGTGCCACTGCTAATCAGTGCCACAGTGCAAGTGCTCCCTATGTTAAAATAATGTACTAATTGGTTATTCCATGATTGGGTTATTTGATTTACATGTCAGCCCCTAGTACAGTGCACCATGTGGGCCGAGGACATGTAAATCAAAAGCTGCGGGTGGGCTTGCAGCACTGGTTGTGCCACCCACAAAAGCAGCTTGTAAAGTGTGTCTCAGGCCTGCCATTGCAAGGCCTGTATGCAGTCTAGCACTGCCATGTCGACTTGGCCAAGTGCACCCACTTGCCAGTCCCTAAACCTTCCCTTTGCTTCATATTAGACACCCCTATGGTAGAACCGGGGGCAGTGTGCATTGTAAGTATAAGGTAGGACATGCTCTGATGTGTGTAGCATGTTCTAATAGTGAATTGCAGCCATTTTTGTTTTTCAATATTGAAGGTTACCTGTTCTCATAGGCCAGAATGGGCAGTTAGATTAGTACATGCTTATAATCCTAACTGACTCAGGGAACACGGTAAAAATTCGATTTTAGTATGCCTAAACTCAGAATAATAAAATACATATTTTAGTAAAGTTTATTTTAATATTCTGTGTTTGCAAATACCACTTTTAGAACGTCTACCTAACCATTTGAGCCTGCCTCTGCTGGGTTGTGTATTCCTTGTCTGGGTTTGTGAGTGACAGGGCTGGGGGATTCCAGGAGACAGGCTGGGGCAGCCCGGGGTTGAATAGAGAGATCTTCAACTAAATGGGAGAGAGGAGTTGCATCTGGGACCTGAATAGGGATGGGCCTTCCCAGTACAATGCTGGCTCCACCTCCTGTGGCTTGTCTTGTTGTAGGAACATTTTAGGACCCTAGTGTAATTTTCCCGATTCATGCCCTTATATAGGTATAAATCACCATGTCCATATATAGGCATAGAAATCATAACCATATTTAGACATAGCTCATGCAATCCAAATACGGCATGGCTACTTCCACTAGTTCCGAAAATCCACAACGATTTCTTGGAAAACTCGGTTTCAGCAGCTAGGGACTTCCCCCTTGCTTAAATATTGATTTATCCAAGAACTCATGGAGTTTTCAAAGAACTGAGACTCTTTGATGACGTTATTATGTCCACCTTTACGTCAATCTCAGCACCTTCAAGGTATAAATATGCCCACACTTGCCTTAGCAAACACACAGTGGTTTGGAGCAGTTCGACTATCTTGAAGAACCGGGTTTTAGAACCCAGCAGCGTCAGGGAAAACGCCCGATGCCTTCGAGTTCCCCTGTCTTGGCAAACAGAGACACGGGATACTTCTTGATGACGTCAAAGACAAAAGTTTGTTGGCTGCAACCAGGAACAGAGATCTACGAAGCACACACGGGTGGTTCGCTAGAGACTGCACAAATTCAATGAGCGGAGCATGGTCTTTTATGCCAAAAATCAAGCCTCAGGCAACATTCCAAATTAGCATTGGGTTCATACAAACTGACCAATAGAAATGTGACAATTCAAAAGTAGCGTATGACAACAATCCCACTTTCCGTTGTCCAGCCCGCCAGGGATGACCAAGCACATTCCAATTTCTTGTTCACTCAGGCCGGACAAACCCATCATAAAACCCTCAACCCAAATCAGTGATTATGTTGTAAAGGAAGGAACAGAAACAGATTGGAAGTGAGATAGAAAGTTGGGAGCAGTGTACCATAAACTTCGGAATGTTCTACCCTTTGATCTTTATCTGACCAGCTGCTTAACAAGGAACTGGCTAAGCGAGGTCAGCCTCGAGCAAGGAGTCAGTTCGGCCCGGTCATTCAGAAGTCAACTAAGGTGTACGTGTCCCAAAGACTTGCTCGGCCGCAGTCATCGGCCTATGTGAGGGCAACCACGCAAAATGGCTGCCGTACACAAAATGGAACCCGAAGGTTCAAACTAAATCCTTGAACACATAGTGTTCTCATTGATCGATTCATGCGAAAACACTTGTACACACTACACTCGTGATTTGTGGTCTGTTGACACCAAAATCGTCTATTTCCGACGCCCTTTCTTGAACGGGTTCGGAGCCACTGAACCAGACCCACAAACTCACAGACCCTCCTTTTGCCCTTACATAGGCAACAGACCCAAACCCATGTCAATCTGAATCTGGATCTATATTCATCAGATCATCGATATGTTGCTGTAGCATCATCCTATTACTTAGTACCTCTCTCTGGACAGGTCTCCTTGCAGACGAAGTAGCACAGAGGCCACAAATAGCAGGAGCACACTGTACGCAAAGACAGAACATGAAAAGGATAGCTAAGACCATCCCAATGACCATCAAAATCTTCCAACCCCAAGTGAATATCAATCCCCATAGAGTTGTAAACAAAAGGGGGAGAGAGAGAGTCAGTGGATTCAGTCTCCCTGGTCATGCAAATAAACAAAATAGAATCCACTCAGAGTGGTGGTGATCCCTAAAGTGATGGGGAGCACACAGTGTTGTTTAAATGCCCCTCACACACCAACAGGCCCCTTGGTGTCATGCTTCATCATCGGGGCCTTCGCACCCCTTTACGGGATGCGGCGTGCTATGACTCGCGACTACGCAGGAGCACTAAGTAGTGAACTATGTGAGGGGGTGTGTTAACTAAAGGAGTGAGTGAGGTGAGGTGAAAGTGAGTGGTTAAAAAATACCTGGCACGTAGGTAAAAATAATTTTATTAAATCCTCGGCTAGTATCAGTAAAAAAAGTGCAAAGTGGGGTTGTAAAAATACATATTAGGGTATTACAACCACCTCAAAGTGTCAACATGTTTCGAAGCACGGGGGCTCCTTCTTCAGGACAAGGATAAGCACATATCCTCCCCTTACTCACATGAAAAATGTAAAAGTGTATTAAAAAGTATTACAACAATGTGTAATGTACCTAACAATGTTTATGTATAGGTAGGTTCAGTTGCGCCCAATTGGCGTTAGATGAAAACCTGCAAGAAGAAAGCACAATAAACACACTGGTCTATAGTACACAAACTAAGAGAGAAAAAGGCTGGTTCTCTTAGTGTAAAAGGGTAAGCCCAAAATAAGGGTCACAGAACCCTGTAAAAATGAAAAATACAAATGGACAAACACAGCAACATAAAGACATACATTCACAGTGTGGAAATATTCTCTACTCAGATGGAAAGAGAGAGAAACAGGTTTAATAAAAGGCTTACTTATAGTTCTCAAATTCAAAACCTCATGAGCCTATGCGTGTTATTGGGGGATCCTTCCTTACTGCTCAGTAAAGCAACCTAAAAACATTAATGCATGGGATTTAGTCTATTGTAGGCAAAAAACTCCCTTTAGCACCAAGGTAGTACTTGTTGTCATGGCCCAACTCACGGTTACTGCAAAAGCTAGTTGCCTGCCTTCCCTCAACGCCGCTCCGATGAAGTGAGCGTTGGTAGCGCCGGTATCCTTTTTATACTCTCCTAATTGGTAATTAGTCTGGGGAGATTGGATAATGGGACCCGGGAGAAATACGGAGTTTGTTTAGATATAGATCCGGAACTGCGTGCCCGGTTTGCATTTGGAGACGCGGTTGTGAGTGCGCATGCACCTGGGCGAGTAAAGCCGCGCATGCGCGTGACATAGACACTGATGGAAAGCGCGGTGTAAACGCGCATGTGCACAACTCAAGCACTTGGTCAGGAGCGGTATTTGACCCAAATACCCTGGATTTGAGAAGCGCTGTTTATGAATCATTCCCACGTAAGGCAGATAGTGTAGACAAGGGGAATGCCTGATAGACTCGATTAATGTATATCTGGACCCAAGAGGTTAAAAGAATAAGCAGTGAGCCTAATGGTAGTCTGGTCATATTGGCAATGTTAATAGAGACACATCACGGGGGACAGGTTGACCATCACGGAACATCCATGATTGTTATGACGGCCTCGTTGGCTGTGGCCATTACATATCAGGCTGAGATACATAGTTCATTAGAGGTGGCCTTATATAACTTATCTTGAGAAGCGCTGTTTAGAAATCATTACCAAGTCGTGCGGATAGTGTAAACAAGGGGAATGCCTGGTAGATATAATGGATGTATATCAGGATCCTGGAGGTTTTAAAAATAAGCAGTTGGCCTAACAATAGTATGGTCATTTGTCAATAGGGACACATCATGGGGGACAGCTTGACCAACACGGGGCATCCGTGATTATTATGACGGCCACGTTGGCTTTTGCCATCACATATCAGCCTGAGATACACAGTTCATTAGAGATGGCCTGATATAGTTTATCTTAGCAGATTCCAAGGAATGGAGTCATTGAGGCCGGTAGTATCGGTCCCAAGACGGAACACCCACCGTTGTTCTTTTTCCAGAAGACCTACCTCAGACGGCAATTGTTCGATCACTGTCCACTGTAACTCATTGACACAGTGTTGATGTTCAATAAAGTGGGCTGACATTTTTGTTGTAAGTTTTTTGCACCTAATATTGCTTTTGTGCTCGTTGAGTCTTACTTTCACTGGTCTTGTTGTCATACCCACATATTCTTTCCCGCATGGACATGTGATCAAATATACAACATTCTTGCTGTTGCAGTTGGTAAATGTACGTTGATCCCAATTAGTTCCATTGGAGAAAGTAAGAGTTTGGCTTTTTTTGGTGAGGTGACAATTATTGCAGTTGCCACACGGATGGTGGCTCTGTACCCCTTGCAATCTTGGCTGCCTTTCCGTCATAGGGGGAGGTCTAGTATGGACAAGCATATCTCTCAAGTTCCTGCCCCTTCTGTGTGCAAACAGAGGTTTTTCCAGTGATAGAGTACCACTTGTTAATATACGCCAATGTTTATTGACCAGTTTTGTAACCTGGTTGGTTACTGGGCTGTATGTGGTAACACAGACTGTTCTATCTGCTTGGTTGTCTCTCTGTGGGTTATCCTCCAAGAGGGCCTCTCGGTTATTATTTCTAGCTCTTTTCATAGCCTTCTGGATCACTTGATCAGGATACTTTCTATCTCTCAGTTTCATGCTGAGGTCCTTTGCCTGAGTCTTGTTTTTCGCAATGTCACTACAGTTCCGACGTAAGCGAAGGAACTGTCCATATGGTAAGTTCTCCCTCAGATGACGTGGATGAAAACTGTCAAATCTGAGGAGACAGTTCTTGGCCGTCGGTTTGAAATGGGTCTCCGTCTTCAAGACGCCTGCCTCATGATAAATGTTCAAGTCCAAAAAAACCATGGTACTGTTTGACATTTGGTGGGTGAATTTAAGGAATGCATTCTGGTTGTTTAGCCATTGCATGAACTCAGAAATTGAGTTCACATCTCCTTCCCAGATAACCAAAATATCATCAATATATCTTCGCCATGTAAGAATCCTCGCCCTATAGGGGTTGTTTGGATGTAGGATCTTGGAGGATTCCAGGTGATGGACATAGAGTCCCGCCAGGCTTGGGGCAAAAGTAGTGCCCATGCTGGTCCCGTGACTCTGCCAGAATAGAGTACCCTCATACTCAAAAAAGTTTTTGGTAAGCGCCAGTGAGATACACTCCATCACTACACTGCGAGGCGTATGATATTTCCAATTGGTAGAGTGTAGTACTTCTTCAATAATTTGTAAAGTCGCATCATGTGGGAGGCTCGTGTAGAGACTCTCCACATCAAGGCTTAGGAGCATCTGTGAGGTAGGATCGAAAGTCTGATTTTGTAACAGTTGTAGTACTGCTTTCGTGTCTTTCAGATATGTATCAGTGGCCTGAACGAGAGGTCTTAGGAAGGCATCGGCAAACTTGGACAATGGTTCCAAGATAGATGAAATACCGGACACAATCGGGCGTCCTGGTGGATACTCAAGGTTCTTATGCACTTTCGGTATAGTGTAGAAATACGGAATGCGCTGATTTTTTTGAACCAGGAATTCTGACTCTTTTTTGGTTACCCAGTCATGTGCGAGAGCCTCCTCAATCATACCTCCTATTCGTACTCGTAAGGACTCAGTGGGGTCTTCAGCTATGATCTGATAATTCCTACTGTCCGACAGAAGTCTCCTGCACTCTCTGTCGTAGGCTGTGGTAGTTTGAATAACATGTCTGGAAGGGGTAGCACACCATTATTTGTACAACTTAAATTTCCGTCCTCATAATCTGTCGCGTGCACACTGGGGGACGTGCAAAGCCCGTTCTGCACGTAATTATTTAAACAGCAACTTGATGGAACACCTTACAGTTCCAACCCGTGGCACAGCTTTGTTAGATTGCATCTGCATCCATTTGTTAACTTTTGCTCAATTTCATAATTTTACTCTTGCTTATATTCCTTTTTCTTTTCCACATTAGTCATTCTTTCCATCCTCAAACCAGGAAACGCAATTTTCCAATATTTCTCATGTTAATGTTGGGCCATCCGAACCTCTTGACAAAAACACGTACTGAATCCAAAATCCATTTCAAAGCAGTTTTTATTTATGACCCAATGCATTTCAGGCCTCTAGGGCCTTTCTTCAGGGGTAACTGAAAGTACAAAATACGCTTTTTAAGAATCCATCCACCAGTGTTAAACCAAGCGATTATGCGCATCATTATTTTTCTCAAAATTCACTTTGTCAAAATAACTTTGTCAAAATAACTCTCAGAAAAGCTACAGGCAAAAAATGACACGTGGAAATTCTCATTTGTGATAGCATGAATTAACACATTGCTGCTTCTGTAAATTTCCCGCCCTATGTTTACAAAACACACTTTTGTTATCTATCTACTCCACACTCCCACAGTGAATCTACATTTTCCTCTAATTCCCAATCCAAGAACACCCTTTAAACATTCACCAGCTCTCGTCAAAGGGAGGAGTGAAAGCCACGTTTTAAAATCGAGTGGTTGCAAGAGAGATTACTTTGCTCTAAGCGGGAGGGAGCACGTTATCTTGTTGGCAGCAGGTGAGCTGGTGAATGTTTTAAGGGTGTTCTTGGATTGGGAATTAGAGGAAAATGAGAATTTCCATGTGTCATTTTTTGCCTGTAGCTTTTCGGGGCCTTCGCACCCCTCTACGGGATGCGGCGTGCTACGACTCGCGACTACGCAGGAGCACTAAGTAGTGAACTATGTGAGGGGGTGTGTTAACTAAAGGAGTGAGTGAGGTGAGGTGAAAGTGAGTGGTTAAAAAATACCTGGCACGTAGGTAAAAATAATTGTATTAAATCCTCGGCTGGTATCAGTAAAAAAAGTGCAAAGTGGGGTTGTAAAAATACGTATTAGGGTATTACAACCACCTCAAAGTGTCAACATGTTTCGGAGCACGGGGGCTCCTTCTTCAGGCCCCGATGATGAAGCATGACACCAAGGGGCCTGTTGGTGTGTGAGGGGCATTTAAACAACACTGTGTGCTGCCCATCACTTCAGGGATCACCACCACTCTGAGTGGTATCAATCCCCATAACCATCCCATCAATGACCAATCTCCTTTGTCCAAATGGACAGAATCGGAGATCTTATGTAGCTTGGAAATGGCCTGGAAAACTGACGGAGCATTGTCTGGAATGAAAACGCAGCAGCTCGATTGAATTAGTTTACATACTCCACCTCAATCTGCTAATATGACATCAAGGGCAACTCTATTTTGAAGTGTCATAAGTCTATCCGACTGGAGCTCAGCAGTCAAATTACTAAGGGCACCAGCAGTTTCGACTATGGTGGACTAAACCACTCTCGTCAACTGGAGAATATTCCTGCTGTTAGCCATCGGTCCCCAGAACGGCAGAAAACCCTTAAAGAAATCTCCCAACTCTTGCCCTACAGTGTCTTCTTGACTAAAGACACCTCTAGCAACTCTCGTCTTATGGTAATCTGCCGCAGCTGTAAAAGCGGGAGGCAACAGGAAAGAAACAAAACATGTGCCCGAAAAGTCAGGGGGCAACCATGTATACGCTTTGTCATAGCAAACAAAATAGGTACCCTTAGCAGCTAAAAATGCTGGGGAAGTCTGGGACGTAAATACGTAAGTGTCAGTACAAACGCTCTTCCCTAACTGAGCTCTCGGATTCTTGCCATTACCCTGCAGACAATAGCGACCCTGATGGGGCACTATCCAAATCGGTAGAGAACTTTTCGCTCGCTGGTTAACACTCAGACTAACTCCATATCCAGTAATATCCCAACCACTATATGGTTGCTTCTCATCCATCGGAATAGTTTCAACGGCATTAGTCCCTTTTACCATGTTGACTATGCCTCTAACAACAGCACTATTCTTCGGATTGTCCTTCGGTGAACGTTGGGGATAGACACTATGGGCATAAATAAACATCGTTCTGTAAGCCCAAATCGAACCATTTAAACTGAAGGGCAAAACTAAGTACGGAATACCCTTATCGGTCGTATGGGGCATTAGACCACAGATCCAACAGTTTGTCGTGTTCATCACTAACTGGTGTTGGTGCAAAAGTTGAATAAAGGAATTATTGGCAAATTCCAGTTGTCTAACTACCTCATGCTCAGGCAAAGGATGGAAAGAATGAGAAGAAATAGTAGGTGGAGGTGTAGGTTGCACAGTGGGATTAAACGTTACTTTAAAAGAGAATGTCACATAACCAATTATGAATACCATTAAACTCAATAGCAAAAACAAACATGGTATTATAAAACGTTTCTTCGATATGAGTTTACATATCTTCTTCCTAAAAATCATTGTCCGTGCAGTTTTCCAACTCGAAGAAATCCATCCTAAACTAAATATGCTGCTCGCGATGGTAGGGTGTTCTATGCTAAGGAATGCTTCTGTCAACCCGGGGCAACTCCCTTAGGCCAACCAGAACCCTCGACCTAGTGTCTCCGGCTTGCACTCCAAAGACTTTCGGCAACCGCAACCCTACAGCTGAACCCGGATGGCGGTTCGAAAAACAAAAATGAGTAGACCCTCGGTGGAGAGTTAACCTGCAAACAGAAAAATCATAAAAACTTTATTTATTTTATTTGTCCATGACTCTCGGTCGCAAATTATAGCGGCTTCTTCCAGGCAATTCTTGATCTTTAAACAGGAGTTCAGGCTTGGTAGTGTTCAATCGATTCAAAGGAGGCACAGCTTCTTGAAAAAGATCGTCACTTTGTCTCTCAGAGTTCGTACCAATCAGACGAGCATCGCTGAATGGCAAAAATTGTGGAACAGTGTCGGTTTCAGAGTCTGGAAGTCCCTCCTGGACCCACTGATCGTACGGTAAGGCCAATGGTGCTCGCTTACAGTGCACGCCGTGGATCCAGTTTCTCTTGCCTTGCACTCGAACTGCAGAACATGTCGACAGTAACACTTGGAAGGGTCCTGTCCAGCGGGGCTGATCGTTCTTGCTCCGCTGGAAATTCTTGATGAAGATCCAACTGCCAGGTTCAATTGTGTGGCCTGGATCCTCAGAAGCTTGTGGTAGGCTATCGTGCACCTGTTGGTGTAAAACACGCAATTTAGTCGTCAGTTCGTGCAAGTAATCAAGCAACACAGGGTACTCAATTTCACTGAACTTGGTTGGTCTCGGCACACCCCAAATATTCGCTGGGTGGCCAAAGACCACTTCATATGGACTCAGACCCATTCTCGAATGCACAGTCATTCTTGTGGACAAAAGCGCTAAAGGCAAAGCATCTGGCCACTGTAAACTAGTGCTCGCTTGGATTTTGGCTAACTTTAGCTTCAAAGTGCCATTATAGCACTCGCCTAAACCAGCTGATTGGGGGTGATTTGCAGCGTGGAACTTCTGCCGGATTCCTAGTCCCTCACACACTCTCTTCATGACTTGACCCACATATTCACTCCCATTGTCACTCCAGATAATTCTCAGCATTCCGAATCTAGGGAAAAACGCTTTTATCAAAACTTTCGCTGTGGACAAGGCAGTATTGTCCTTAAGGGGATAAGCTTCTACCCATCTAGAAAAGAAGCAAACAAACACTAAAACATATTTCAAGTTGTTGCATCTCTCCATGTGGATGAAATCTAGCTGCAAAGCCTCGAACGGATACGTAGGAGGAGCAAAATGACCAGCTGGTGTTGGAGTTCCCTTCCCAGGATTGTACATCAAACACACCATACAGTTCTTAACCAACTTCTCTGCACATTTTGGAATTCGCGCATTCTGCCAAACCGGAGCCAACAACTTGCAAATCCCTTTCACGCTGATATGTGCCATGCCGTGAGCCATTGTAACAATGGAAGCACATACGCGTCAGGCAACAACCATCTCTGATGCTCAGACAAATCAGTCCAACAACCATTCGAATCCAATCTACCCTTACTTTCTCTCCATTCATTCAGCTCTTTCTCTGTAGCTTCAGCTTGAATGGATTTCACACTTTCAATCGTATCTTCACACATACTCTTCTCTGGAACCCATCTCGCTGGACCTGCCACATACATTCGACTCATCACATTCCTCGCAGTTTCTTTCGCAACTTCATCCGCAAACGCATTTCCGCGACCAACATCATCCGTAACTTTCTTATGGGCACTACATTTCACGATTGCTACTTGCAACGGCAAGGTAAGAGATTCAAGGAGTTCACTCACCAACTGCCCATGTTGGATCTTCGTTCCATGCAAAGTCAAAAACCCACGTTCATGCCACAAACGTCCAAAACTATGAGCCACCCCAAAGGCATATTGGCTGTCAGTATACACATTCACTCATTTTCCTTTCGCCAACACACATGCTCTCATTAATGCAATCAACTCTGCTGCTTGTGCTGAATTATGTGGGATACGTGCAGCTTCAACAATCGTATGCAAAGTCGTAACAGCATATGCCGCAGTCGTATCACCATTCGGCAAATTAAAGCACGAACCATCAACCCACAAAGTACCATCACATTCTGGAAGTCTCTAAGGTCTACTCTCCCTTTCGTTTCTTCTTCGGTTCTTAGAAAGCAATCATGTTGCTCTTCAATATCTATCTCAACTGCAATTGGCAACAAAGTGGCTGGATTCAACGTGTTGCATCGTTTAATGTGCACATGACTCGCTAACAACGTCCACTCGTAACCCGACAACCGAGCACTAGTTAAATGCTGTTTCTTGGTACGGTTCAACAAAGTATCCACTGCATGTGGAACCATGACCACTAACGTGTTGTCCATGACTAAACCAGCAGACTGTCGAATTGAAACAGCTGCTGCTGCTGTAGCTCTCAAGCAACTTGGCAACGCTCTAGCTACCGGATCTAAAGTCGACGAAAAGTGCGCACATGGACGTTGCTTATCGCCGAACTGTTGAGTCAAGACTGACAATGCACAACCCTCTCTCTCGTGGACATACAATGTGAAAGGCTTACTGTAGTCGGGAGTACCCAACACAGGAGCCGAACACAACACATTGCGTAATTCTGAAAAGCTCTTCTGACATTCGTCAGTTCAAGGAATAGGATGTGGAGTATCCTTGACAGTAAGAGCTATCAAAGGCTTCGCTAACAAAGAAAAATTAGGAATCCACTGTCTACAGTACGACATAATACCCAAAATAGCACGTACTTCTCTCTGTGTCGTAGGCACACTCATTTTCGCAATAGCTTGAATTCTCTCTGGGGTCAATTTCCTTCCCTCCTTCGATAAGAGGTGACCTAAGTAGGTTACTTCTTGTCGACAATATTGCAACTTAGAGAGAGAAACTTTGTGATGGAAATCAGACAAGTGGCGTAACAATAACAAAGTGGCTTCCCTACAAATCTTTTCAGTATCAGCGGCAACTAACAAGTCATCAACATATTGGATAAGGGCTGCACCATCAGGTAAAACCAACAGATCAAGTTGTGTCTTGAAAGCTTGACTATAGATCGATGGACTCTCGCAATAGCCTTGAGGAGCGCGTTTAAAGCGGAAACTTCGTCCTCCTAAAGAGAATCCAAAGATGTCCCTACTCTCGATGGCAATCGGCATACTGAAGAAAGCATTCTTCAAGTCGATCACCGAAAACCATGTGGCTGTAGCTGGAATCAGAGTCAACAAAGCGGTAATATCAGGCACAACAGGAAATTGTGGAACAACAATCTTGTTCACTTCGCGAAGATCGATGACAAACCTATATAGAGGAGGCTGTGAAGAATCAGTTCTCTTCAGAACAGGCAAAACAGGACTATTACACACATTACCTCTCGTTTCCTCAATAACATCCTTTTCGATCAGATCGTAAATGATCGCTAAAAGTGCACGCTCACCATCACTCGAGATACGATACTGTAGAATGCGTGGTAACTTAGCATTCGCTTTCAGTGTCACAACATATGGGGGAATTTCCAGTAGGCCCACATCATTTGGACCAGTAGTCCACAATGAACCTGGTAAAGAGGACAATACAGGTGGAAGTCTGTCTTTCGACAGGTGCATCGGAGAGATCACTCTCTCACCCAAGGTAAGATGTACTCCTGACAGAGAACAATACAATGTCGCATACAATCTCTTCAATAAATCCAATCCCAACAGATTCTCATTACAACCTGTAGTCAATAGAAGGGGTGCTTCGAACTTACGAGGACCAACAGAAAGAGACAATGGAGCAGAAATCGGATTTGTAACGGGGGCGCCAGAAAAACCTACAGAAACATTATCAAAGCCAGACAAAGGTGCGCCAGGGAGTTTAGAGTGCATAATAGAACTCTTTGTAGCACCAGTATCTAGCAGAAAAGGCTCTGACACACCTGATGCAATCACTTCTACATAGGGTCCACTCTGATCTACTGGAACTGAAACAACTCCCTCTCTTTGTCCATGGCTGTCCTAACAATCATCACCATGCACTTCGTCACCTTCAACATAGTAATCATCCATATAGTACTGTGCTGTCCTACCAGATGACCTTGCTGGTGATTAAAACTATTCATCAAGTTCTGTGGAGGCAAAGGGCGTACGTTCTGTCCGCGACCTCTACCTCTAGGCACTTTTTGAGCACCTCGACCTCGTACACCAGAAGCACCATTCGTGCGCTGTAAAAAAAACGGACAACTATTTTTGAAATGACCCTCTTTTTTGCAATACGCACACTGATTAGGCCCATACGGGAAACGCTGTTGAGAAGACTCGTTCCTTTGCGAGTTTCTCGAATATTGCTGAGGTTGCTGATAATCGCGCTGACTATTAGTACGGGGTGGATAAGCTTGTTGTAGAAGAACTTTAGTCTTCAATTCCTTAGTCTTCTTATCCGCTTTCTCTAACTCATCTTTGCGCCTATTTTCATAGTACTGGGCCATAGCTAAAATCTGTGGTGACGTAGAAACTGCCCAAGCACTCTCGGAATCCTTCAACTTAGTGCACAACTCGGGAAGCAAATTATGTACAAATTTGTCAACAAACAATCTCTGGCCACCCTCGGTAGCCAAATCCTGACCACTATGATCTACAAAAGTCTCTTCAAACCGCGTGAAAAAATCAGACACAGTCTCGTCTTTCTTCTGCTTACATGCAGACAATTTGTCTCAATTAACACGCACTTCGGGCATCAAAGTCTTCATAAAGTTAATTATCCTACCAGGGAGTTGAGCAATGACATCTTCAGGCTTAGCACCTCCAACTTGTCTATCATTCGCGGCAACAATATTAACCCAGGTATCACCCAATTTGTTATCATGACCCGTATGTCGAATCACATTCCAGATAGGCTGTGGAACAACGCTGCCAAACAACATATCTATGTCTGCTAAATTCATGATACACAAACCCACAGTTTGAGTGAGCTCTTTATAATATCCCACCGGATTTTTGCGCGGATCAGGTAAAGTCGGCTTAATTGCCAAAACTTCAACACGCTTCCAAGGAACATGTACCCATACTCACTGAAAGTGCGCAGGCGCAGCTACAATATTCAGCGCAGCCTTAGCTTGAACTGCTTCCTTCCACACCGGAGGAACCTCACGCATCGGATATTGACGCGCTTTTCTCCTAACTGACGAATCAGGCTCACACAATCGCTCAGAAGGAGCATTATTACGGAACGACAACAACGTCGCAATAGCTCTCTCAATGTCGAGAAGACTCACAATGGTCCCTTTCGCAAACTCGGAATGCAATCGATACAATTCTTCAGGAGCTTTCCCCACTTCGTCAATCCATTGTTCATGAAGGAACACACACATCATTTCAAAGACGTACCGTTGATTTGGTGCTTTCCATTGCCGGAAAACATCCATAATACCCTCAAGATCATACTGGGAGGTATACATAAACCATCTACGTGCCATGTAATCCAAAACTGTACGCTCATCTGTATCAGGCAACTGACTACGTAATTGTCTATGCTCATTCACAGGAGACATACCCAATTGACCAAACAAAGGAGAAAAGAAACCAGAAACAGCAGCAGTCATTCGCTGTCTAGTAGAAGGAGAAGATGGAAGAATAAGGGAAGACGGAACAATAGAAGAATCCAAAGTCGGAACAGAAGGAGTATTATAGACAGGCGTAGGAGTAGTAGACAAAGGGGGAGGCAAAGTTGGCGGCCCCTGAGGAGGCTGCGCCAAAGGAACAGTAGCCAACGGAAGAGGAGCTGGCTGTGGAGGAATCGCAGGTGGCACAACAACTGGATGTTGCACAGCCACAACTGGTGGAGGTGATGCCGTAGCACTCTGTGCATAAGGGGGCCCCAAACTCAATAGATGCGACATTAAAGGATCTTTCGCAAGATCTTTCTTCTCTTCCTGCTCTTTAAGCTGCAAAACTGGGTAGCATCTATCTACCGCTAACTTCTTCACCCTAAGCATCTGCTCGCTCTCTTGCTCTTCCTCATTATCCCTATATGCAATAGCAGCTTGTACCATTGACATACCTCGTTCTCGTTTATTCTTCTTCGCTACTTTAATTTCTTTCTGTTTGGCTTCTTTGCGCCATATGCGGAAAGAGTCAAACATTGCCGGCCGGGCTTTCTTCTTGAACAATTTCACTTTGAGATTGTCTAAAATCTCAGCTTCAAAACTACCGTAACGGGGCCACTGTAGGACACAGTCTCTCCTCGTATACTTTACCCAGATCTCATTATAACTAATAAGGCCCACACCATGTTTCACGTATAATTCATAGGTAGGAGTTCCAATCGGAGGAACCGGACACAAATCCTCTAACCGGGAATCCTTAGAACAACCACAACTAAACAACTTCCCAAGTCTGCTAAGACCAGGCATCTTGCTCACTAGTCTAGCTTCAAACTACAAGGGAAATCTCAAAACGATAATCTTGCGAATACACAAGTCCCTTGGCTTTGGGGCCTGCAGGTACCAAATCAAAGCGATCCACTAAAGGGATACCAAAAACAAACTAAGAACTAGGAGACGCTCCACTCCTACTTAACTGAATTGTCGATGGCGTCACCAGAAGACCCGTCAATCGTCTCGCTCTACAAACGTCTAAGGCTCCAAGACAAGGCGACAGTCAGGGCAGCAGTCCTTCGTAGCCATCGGAAGGCGGGGCACCTCGCAGCAAAGACTTTCGGACCACGACGAAATACAGGGGTCGATAAAGTGGGTGGCCTTCCTCCAGAATTTTCACATGAAGCTCCTCACGATCTTCGGGCTTGGACCGGTACCGCTGAAGTCGCCCCACAATGGGGCGCCAACTGAAGGACCAGGTTTTAGAACCCAGCGGCGTCAGGGAAAACGCCCGATGCCTTCGAGTTCCCCTGTCTTGGCAAACAGAGACACAGGATACTTCTTGATGACGTCAAAGACCAAAGTCTATTGGCTGCAACCAGGAACAGAGATCTACGAAGCACACACGGGTGGTTCGCTAGAGACTGCACAAATTCAATGAGCGGAGCATGGTCTTTTATGCCAAAAATCAAGCCTCAGACAACATTCCAAATTAGCATTGGGTTCACACAAACTGACCAATAGAAATGTGTAAATTGTAAATTGTAAATGTAAATTGATACTTGTATAGCGCACTACTCACCCGCAAGGGTCTCAAGGCGCTTGTACGAATACCGCTGTGGAACCCATCCTGGCTTTCCCTGTGAGGTGTCCACTCCTGGGCACCCCCAAGGTGGAGGCCAGGCATCCTTAGCGTTGTGGGGGCCGTTGTGGAGATTAAGCAAGCTATTGCCCAGAGTTGCAGAGTGGGACTCCATGATTGGAATAGGCACCGAGGCGAGAATTATCAGGTCCGTGGAATTTTGAGCCCAAGACCCGCCGAGGCGGGGAATTGAACCCTGGTCCCAGGCCAGACCTCAGCATCAGGGTCTGCCGCTCTAATCATTGAGCCACACTTCTCCACCAAGTAGCGAATGACGACAATCCCACTTTCCGTTGTCCAGCCCACCAGAGATGACCAAGCACATTCCAATTTCGTGTTTGCTCAGGCCGGACAAACCCATCATAAAACCCTCAACCCAAATCAGTGATTATGTCGTAAAGGAAGGAACAGAAACAGATTGGAAGCGAGATAGAAAGGTGGGAGCAGTGTACCATAAACTTCGGCATGTTCTACCCTTTGATCTTTATCTGACCAGCTGCTTAACAAGGAACTGGCTCAGCGAGGTCAGCCTCGAGCAAGGAGTCAGTTCGGCAAGGTCATTCAGAAGTCAACTAAGGTGTACGTGTCCCAAAGATCCGCTCGGCCGCAGTCATCGGCCTATGTGAGGGCAACCATGCAAAATGGCTGCCGTACACAAAATGGAACTCGAAGGTTCAAACGAAATCCTTGAACACATAGTGTTCTCATTGATCGATTCATGCAAAAACACTCGTACACATTACACTCGTGATTTGCGGTCTGTTGACACCAAAATCGTCTATTTCCGATGACCTTTATTGAATGGGTTCGGAACCACCGAACAAGACCCACAAACTCACAAAACTACAATCTACTTGCCCGACCCTCCAGCAGACGCACTGAGAGAGACACTGTCTTTTCTCTGGCAAAGAAATCCAGATCCAGTGTTTCCAATCTACCCTTGCGGGTTGTTGGGAAATCGAGTCCCGAGACTGACCTCCTTCAGAGAAGCGTGTCACAGGGCCCGACGTGGCTCCAAAGTACAGAGTCGTCACAATGCTGCAAGGGCGTCATCACATCGCCGCATCAAGGGCGCCATCTTCTCGCATCGCAACCGGATCATCGCATCGCATCAAGGCGCCATCTTGCACACAGCAACGGGCCCGCAGGCCGAGAATCTACGCATCACCTTCGCTCCGGTAAGGCTCACAACGAGTCCCCTACTCTGCGCAAGCATTGAGGCAGGACGCAACCGTTCCAACGGATCACGGAACCAGGGCATCTCCCCTTTTGCGAGCCTTTTGTTTACTTTGCGTATCGTAGCCAGGTACTTTGTTGAGAACTTTGTTTCATTTGCCAACAACTTAAACGAAGCAACTTGAATCATCTTTTTAGTAATCTTAAGTGTAGTATTGTGGATTTTTGTCATTTGTGGTCTTTTGTTTAAGTCTATATAAAGAATACCTATTTTTATAAAAACCTGTGTTGTGTCCATCTGTAGTGTTTTCACTGTATTACTGTGTATATTCACAAATGCTTAACACACTGCCTCTGAGATAAGCCTGTCTGCTTGTGCCAAGCTATCAAGGTGGTGAGCAGGGGTTATTAAGGAGTGTAATCCTCTTATCCTGACTTAGAAGTAAGGGTCCCTATTTGGACAAAGGTGAATACCATTGCCAACTAGAGACCCCCAGATCTAACAGGGACCTTCCCCAGAAGGTGGTGGTGTTCTGCTCACTGGGGTTGTCCAGGTGGAACTTGAGATAACCGAGTAGGATGTCTTCGGTGGATGGGAGACCCTGGGGTGCAAATGGCATTTGACGTGAGTGTTAACCTGGCACCTTGGCGTGAGTCTCCCTTCCACTTTTTTTGCTGATGTGCCTCAGATGTTTTGCTGGTGTTTCCTGCTCAGGGCACTGCACCACCGCCAATCCATACCGCAGTGCAAGTGCTCCCAATGTAAAGTGTACCTGTAATTGATTTCCATGATTGGCTCATTGTATTTACTGTCAGTTCCCAGTAAATTGCACCAGGAGTGCCAGGGCTTGTGAATACCAATACTGCTAGTGGGCCTGCAGCGCTGGTTGCGCCACCCACAGAAGCAGCCTTTTAAAATATGCCTAGGGTCTGCCACTGCAGAACCTGCGTGCAGTCTGGTACTGGCATGCTGGCTGGGCAAGTGCACACACTTGCCAGCCCCTAAACCTTTCCTTTACTTCATGTGAGTCACCCCTATGGTAGGTTCTAGGGCAGGGTGCATTGTAAGCATAAGGTAGGACAAGCCCTGATGAGTGTGGCATGACCTAATAGTGAATTACAACCATTTCCGTTTTTCACTATTGTAAGGCTACCTGTTCTCATAGGCCAGAATGGGCTGCTGGAATTATTACACTCTATAATCCCAGCAGGCTCAGGGAACATGGTAGAAAGTCAAGTTTAGTATGCCTGAACTCAGAATAATAAAATACCTTTTTTAATAAACTTTATTTTAATATCCTGTGTTTGCAAATGCTACTTTTAGATAGTTAGCATTTGCTTGCCTGACTATTTCAGCCCGCCTCTGCCAGGATGTGTATCTGCTGTCTGGTTTGTGTGAGTGACAGGGCTGGGGAATTCCAGGAGACAGTCTGGGCTGCCAGGTGGTGAATAGAGGGATTACCCCCAGGATAGGTGGGAGTGTTAGGCTCCAGCCCAACCCACACACTGCAGGAACGTTGCAAGTCCCAACCACTTCCCCGACTCACCGGTCACTCACTAGATGGCCCACATGAGTTAACCGATGAACCAGAAAAGGGGGTGGAAACAAATGGCTCCAAACCTTCCTCCCCTGTAGAACGGAGATTCAAACAACACCCTCCTCCTCGCTTCCGCACCTGCATGAACAGGGAAACAAAAAAGGGATAGCACACAATAATCTTCAGTTCCCAATCCTGCTATAGCGAACAAAGACCATATCGCGCCGTTCACCACACTGACACTTACCGTTAGCAAATGCAGGTTTTGTTTCGAGGGGAATTATCAAACAGAATTCTTGGGTGTTTCAGGTTTGGGCGTGACGGGATTGCACAGGGTAAAAAACATGCAAAAGGAACGTGCATGAACAAAAAACTCCTGTATCTCAAAAACGAGTGATAAGTGATAAAACAAAAACAAGTGAGAAACGATAATGCTCATTTCACGAGTGGAAGTAAAAACTATTCCCAGCCGGGAATTAGCTCACAACGTCAGAACTGTCTACAACGAGGCGGATAACTCCACAAGACTTGCTGATAGAACGAACGACTAGCGCCCGATCTAACGCTGTAACAAGTCTCGGGGTCCAAAGGGATAAAGACACAAAATTTAGTGTCTGACAAACAGGAGCCCCTGGATGTCGTTGGATAATCTCTAACGAGAGATGGAGGGGAACGGGAACTGGAACACTAACTAACTCACTACGGGAACACAGGGCGGGAAACAACAATGGAACAAGAGGGAACAGGATCAGGGAATATCCACACTGGGGGTCAAGGTAAGGGATACGGGAAAAAGGCAAGTATTTCAAAGTTCCTCACGAGCCCGTGAGGAACGGCAACGACCAACAGCTTTCTCAGGAACCAAAAGGAGCAGGAACCCACAGGTTTGTAATAACAAGCAAGGATCCTATGGTAAGACTCCTTTTTATACTGCTGGCGTGTCACGTGATGGTGAAGGCTATGATCAGCAAAAGAGGACTGGGAACCGAATCCTAACAGTACCCCCCCCCCCCCATGATCCTCCCCACAGGTCTAGGCTTCCGGGGATGTTGTCTATGAAAAAGCCTTACTAAACGGGGCGCATGAACCCCTCCAGCTGGTTCCCACGTCCTGTCCTCCGGAGCATACCCCTTCCAGTCCACCAGGTAATACAATCTACCCCTCCGTCTCCTAGAATCAAGAATAGCCTGAACTTCAAACTCCTCCTCTCCATCAACCACCACCGGAGCAGGAGGGGGCAAGACCTGATCTGAGGGGACAAAGGGCTTCAGCAATGAGGTGTGAAATACAGGGTGAATCTTATAATCGGATGGTAATAACAGCTTCATCGCCACAGGGTTGACGACCTGTACAATCGGAAAAGGGCCTACATACCGGGGTTGTAGCTTGCGTGACCCCTGTAGCCTCAGGTTACGTGAAACCAACCATACCTGATCGCCCACCTTATAAGCAGGGGCCGAAACCCTATGGCGATCCGCCTGTACTTTCATAGCTGCCTTGGCCTCCTGTAACCTGACCCTAGCTACTTCCCAGATGTCACCCAATCGTTTACATGCATCATCAATGGCTGGCATGTGCCCAGTGGGTTGGATTGCTAGGGCTCTTGGATGATATCCCATAGAACAATAGAATGGTGTCATTCCCAGGGACGTGTGTATGCTGTTGTTATATGCAAATTCTGCTATGGGTAATGCCATCACCCAATCGCACGACAGGGAAGTAGTCAAGCACCTCAGATATTGTTCCATTGTCTGGTTGGTGCGTTCTGTCTGTCCATCTGACTGGGGATGGTACGCAGATGACAAGCGTATATCCATCTTAAGCACCAGACAGAGCTCCGTCCAGAAATGGGATACGAATTGCGCCCCCCTGTCTGAGATGACTGCTGTAGGCAGCCCATGTAATCTTACTATCGAAGACATAAACTCCAAGGCCATTTCCTTTGCTGTGGGGATTTTCTGAAGCGGAATGAAGTGGGCCATTTTGGTGAACAAATCCACAACCACTAGAATGGCCGTGAAGCCGGACACCAAGGGAAGGTCTGTGACAAAATCCATGCTGATGGTATGCCAAGGGGAAGGGGGTATCACCAAAGGTTGTAATAAACCGGAAGGCTTACTATGCGAGGGCTTATTGATGGCACAGACAGGACAGGCTGTCACATATTTCTGAATATCCTGCGCCACATTTTCCCACCAAAACCACCTCAAGCACAATTCCTTTGTCTTCCCTATTCCTGGATGTGCGACCAAGGAGGAAGAGTGACACCACTCCACCACCTTTGCTCTCAACTCGGGCGGAACAAACAACCTATCCCCCTGATACAGCAACCCCTCCCGGAGCACCACCTGCGATAGCCGTAACCACGGGGCCAAGTCTGTTTGCTTTAACTGCTCTTTTATCTTAGTAGTAAACTCTTTGACCGAGGCCACTGCCACAATCCTCCTGCTATCGAGCATTGGTCTGCTTTCTTTTCCTACTTTCCCTTCTTCCGGATCCATATGTATCCTAGACAGCGCATCTGATTTAATCTGCTGTGCAGCGGGTCTGTAAGTTATGATAAAATCATATTCATTAAAAAACAAGACCCACCGCATCTGTCTAGGTGTCAATGCCCTGGCTGATCTGAAAAACTCCAAGTTCTTATGATCCGTGTAAATCGTGATTCTATGGCGGTCCCCCCACAGATAGTGACGCCATTCCTCAAACGACAATTTCACTGCTAACAACTCCCGTTCCGCCACCGTGTAATTGCGTTCCGCAGGTAACAATGTCTTCGAAAAATACGCAATAGGATGCATATGGCCAGTGCCCTCCTCCTTTTGGGACAACACCCCTCCTACTGCTCCCGCGGACGCATCTGTCTCCACAAAGAAAGGAAATGCTGGATCAGGATGGGCTAATACCGGCGCCGTTGTAAAGGTCTTCAACAACAGACGAAAAGCTTCTTGCGCTTCCTGAGACCACACAAAAGGGACTTCCTTACGCAACAACCTGGTCATCGGCGCCACAATATCTGAAAATCGAGCAATGAAACGCCGATAAAAATTGGCGAACCCTAGGAGTACCTGAATGTGTCTAACAGAAGTTGGTACCGGCCAGTCCAGAATTGCCTGTATCTTTTTCGGGTCCATCCGTATTCCTTCGGCTGATATCAAAAAACCCAAAAATTCCACCTCCTCCGCATCAAATAGGCACTTTTCCAGTTTGGCATAAAGCCGATGTTCCCGCAATTTCTGCAACACTTGCTGTACATGTGTATGGTGTTCTACACAGGTCTCTGAGAAAATAAGGATATCACCCAGGTACACAATTACCGTCCTATCCAAGTACTCACTCAGGACCTCGTTAATGAAGTACTGGAATGCCGCTGGCGCATTGCACAGGCCAAACGGCATCACACAGTACTCAAACAGCCCGTGTTTAGTTTTAAAAGCCGTTTTCCACTCATCCCCGGGTCGCATACGGATCAGATGGTAGGCTCCACGCAAGTCCAGTTTGGTAAACACCTTGGCCTTGCGGAGTTGGTCCAGTAACACGGGGATAAGTGGAAGAGGGTACCTGTTCTTTATGGTAGCCTTATTTAGCGTCTTGTAGTCAACGCAAGCCCTCAGGGTGCCTTCCTTCTTTGGTATAAAGAAGATTGCTGAAGACACGGGCGAAGAAGAAGGACGGATGAACCCTAGTTCCAACATCTCATCCAGATAGTCTTTGAGATGCTTCTCCTCCGGTTCAGACAAAGCATATATACGACTACAGGGCAAAGGAGCCCCCTCCACTAGATCAATTCTACAGTCGAAAGACCGATGTGGGGGTAAACTCTGAGCACACCCTTTGTCAAAGACAACAGCATAATCCCCGTACTGTCTCGGAAGTCCACTCTCCTCCACGGTCGCACAATACAAGGGAGGGACCTTCTTACTGGCCACACTATAGCAGTTCTTCAAACAATAATGCGAGTCCAGAGTAACTAACCGCCGCACCCAGTCAATCCTGGGATTGCAGCCAAGGCACCCCCAACACCAACCCGAAGGAAGGTGCATCAATTAAATCGAACACCACACACTCCGAGTGGCCGTTGTCACATACCAACCGTAACGGCATTGTCTGTCTAGTGATGCACCCAGATGACAACTCGGTTCCGTCTATTGCTCGAACCAACTCCGGTTGTTTCTTATACTGGCAGGGCACACCAAGTTTTTCTGCTAGGGAGATGCCGATGAAATTGCCGGTGGCACCCGAATCCAACAACACCGATACCGGCACTCTATTCTGAGCAGTTAATAGAAGTTGAGCCGAGATGACGAAATGTCGAGGCGCCAGATCAACCGCCCCCAACACCTCATACTGCCCTATCTTATGCTCCGGGAGGGGCAACCTTTCTACCTGCACATATGCCACCTTTTTGCTGTAACCCGCCCCTGATGGTTTGACGGGGCACTCCCTTGCAAAGTGGCCACCCTGTCCACAATAGAGGCATAGATTCTTGTCTCTTCTTCGTTTCCTTTCTTCAGGTGTCAAAGGACCCCTTACTCCCCCTATTTCCATGGGCTCAGGCTTCGATTCCCCGAGAGGTTGTTTAACTTCAGATTTTATGAAGCTACCGCGGGACACCTGAAATCGTAAACGATCCCCACGTCTTTCCGATAGCCGGTGGTTCAATTTAACCACCAGATCAATGAATGCGGCACATTCCTCCGGAGGATCTACCACTTGTGATACCACGTCTTTTAAGTCGTCATTAGGACCCTGGTAAAATAATGAGGTCCGCTTATCGGCTGGCCAATGTGTCTCAGAGATCAACCGGTTGAAGGTCGCTATATACGTGAGGAGATCCTGTCTGCCCTGTCGCAATTTCAGCAATTCTGAGTCGCTGGCTTGCATGAATGCATGTTTGGCAAACAACCCCCGCATCAGCTCCTTGAAGGCGTCATAATCCCTCAACACCCGATCCTTACCCTCCACTAAGGGGATAGCCCACTGGGCAGCAGTACCAGCCAAATAAGAAAGCGTAAACGCTACCTTCGCCGCATCGTCAGGAAAGGCCCCCGGCCTACACATAAAGTGTAACTGGCACTGATTCATGAACATGCCGAATTTCCCACTGTCTCCATAGAATCGTTCAGGTTGAGCCAGGGGAACAGGAACACTAACTAACTCACTACGGGAACACAGGGCGGGAAACAACAATGGAACAAGAGGGAACAGGATCAGGGAATATCCACACTGGTGGTCAAGGTAAGGGATACGGGAAAAAGGCAAGTATTTCAAAGTTCCTCACGAGCCCGTGAGGAACGGCAACGACCAACAGCTTTCTCAGGAACCAAAAGGAGCAGGAACCCACAGGTTTGTAATAACAAGCAAGGATCCTATGGTAAGACTCCTTTTTATACTGCTGGCGTGTCACGTGATGGTGAAGGCTATGGTCAGCAAAAGAGGACTGGGAACCGAATCCTAAAAGGGAGGAGTGCCCCTTGACTCTGAATAGGGCTGTGCTCTGCCACCACAATGCTGGCTCCACCTCCTGCAGAGCGTCTGATGTCTTTGCCCTGAACCCTGAAAGAAGAAGGCAGCTTCCTGTCAACAAAGTGCTCCAAAACTGGGTTGAACCAGGCTCAGGCCCCCTGGCCAGTAAAGACAAAAGAATTGGTGTATAAAAGAAGGAGCCCTGCTCCTAAGAAATTAGATCCTGTTGACGCCAAGAAGAAACTCTGCCTGAAGAGAAGGACCTGGGAAGCTGCATGGAGGACTACTGTCTCTAATCCTGAGAGACTGGCCTGTGGTGGGTGCCTTGCTGCAAGAAGGAGAGAGGAAGAAAAGACTGAGAGACTATTGAAATTCAACTTGTGCATCTTGACAATCTCCAAGGGCTTGCTGGTGAACTTGCACCCTGAACTGCGCCCCAGGGACAGTGGGCGCTAACCCCCCTTCAGGAAGAGCTGCTGTTGTGTGGTCTGACCCTACTGCGCTGATCCAGGGAAGCGGAGTGTGTGAGGAATCCTCCCCGCACATTCTAGGAAGCAGTGCACCTCCGTCCCCTGAGCAACACGACCTCTGATTGGCCGCGCCACAGGAGCAAACTAAAGCCCAGCCGCACTGGGCCGAGCACTGTAATCTGTGAGCAACCCCGAGCCTACATTTGCCAAGCCAAGAGGACCCGGCCGGTCCGAGCACCATGAGCTTCTGGCCCCCGAGCCGCAGCCCGTAAAGTTCAGACGGACCCCCGCCCTGCATCCTTCTCCCCGCCGTGATCGCATTGAGGAGAACGCCCCGCTGCTGTGAAGCACACAGCTGCGAAGCATCCAGCGAGAGAGTACGTCCCGTTGTTGATAACCCGTATTCCCGCCCGCACCACCTGCAGCTGCTCCCGCTCCAGGGTAGAAGTGTACGCTGCGGGTACACCTGCCCTCTTGACAACGCGCCGTTGACCTGCGCCACGTTTACAGAAGCCTCGAGCCGTAGCCGCAGCCTCCTTGGAAGACACTGCGATGTCAGAAGGTTGGCACCTGCACCTGTCCGCCTCGAACCCCCTACGAAAACAAAGGTACTGTAACTGGCTTCACGGAGCGAGTCGCACTGACCACCGACGACTCGCACCGCCTGCGTGCTCTGCTCTGAGGCCCTTGAACGCCTCGAGCTGTGCATGCGCTTTGCCTTGTGAAACGTTTGTTCCCCTATGCCTGAAGGTACGAGTCGCACAAGCTTAGTACGACTCGTGCCCCTTGTCCTGATCAGCCTCGGTGTACGCGTCTCACGCGGGATGCGTGAGATTCAGCAGGGCCTTTCCTTTGGGCCCGTACGACACGTAGAGAAGCGTTACGAGGCGTTCAGGCCTCAACGAACAGTGCATCCAAGCGTTAAATATTGCCTGCAACCCTGTGAAGCCGGTTAGAGAACCTTGTACCCATTTCTAAGTATTGAACAGTGCCTGAAGAACAGTGAAGTTATTTTTAAGAGGTATTCAAACCTTTTTTTTAAAGAGACTGAACATTGTGATATTACGAACTGTGGCCTAATTCTAAGAGTAACTGGAATCATCCTAAAATCGCTAAGACTGTATTTACAAGCCTGCTTGAGAGTTTATATATAAAGGAATATATTTTTACAAAACTACAGTCTTGTGTCCCTATGTGGTGGGTTGATGATTTATGGTGTGTGTTACACTGAATGCTTAACCGTATGTGCTGTAGAGTTTAGCCTTGTCTGCGCGCGCCACACCGCCTAGAGGTTGAGCAGGGGTTATTTCTTGGAGTAGTCCTTTGCCTTGACTTAGAGGAGAGGGTCCCTGCTTGTCACAAGTGCATACCTGTGCCAACCAGAGACCCCCAATTCTAACAATGAGGATCTGTGGATATGCTTGGGCTTGGTCTGGATCTTGGAGTTGAGGTGGTCCATGGTCACCGTTGGGTAATTAGAGTGCATGTTCAGTCGGAGTGTGCCTCTGTAGGTGATGGCAGTGCCTTGTACTCGACGGTCGGGCTGCTTCTTGCGGGTGATATTGCATCAGTCAGTGATGGCGATGGCGATGTCCGGTCCAAAGCAGAGGTTGGTCATGGAAGGGGAGATGGCATCCAGGCTTGATGGAGAGGAGGGCGCTGGCGTCGTAGTGGTGGAGTGTCCAAAAGGGAGGCTTCTTGCTGTTGAGTATGGTCCAGAGGTAGACGGACGAAGACGGGATAGCCTATGGTTTGGCTTTGGCATGTGAGACGTCCAGTACAATGCAGGCAGTACATCATTAACTACGCAATCCTAAAATGCATGCACCTTTACATCACATTTAAGTACAAAGCATTGTGAGGTCAGTAATGGGGTAATTTAAACTTTTTCAGGTGTGTATGGGTTTTGGATGTAAAAAATTAATATTGGACTATTTCTTGGGGTAAAATATGAAAAATTGTGTGTTTTTGGGGGTAAAATATGAAAATGTTTGTGTTTTGGGGGTAAATGTTGCAATTTGGGGGTTACATTTCTAAATCTTGGGTGTGTTTTGTGCCAAAATAAAGAAAAATGTGGGGAGGGGCATTTCTCTCAAATGTGATCTTTTGGGTGTCTTTTGGGGGTTCAGAAAGGAATTTCCGGGTTCACGGTTGGGTTTGTTGTGCAAAGGTTATTTTGGGTTGCATTCACTGTAGTGGAAACAGTGATCTTCATGTCTCCGCTATGCAACACCTACTCTAATGTTGCAATGTGCCTAGTATTACTATGTATTGGAATGGAATGCGATGTCATGACATGCATCGTAACTACGTATGTGCCTTTGGCTTACGAGTGCTATGCCTCCTGTGCATGGGCGCACAGCGGCCACCATTGAGAAGTGCGGGGAGGTTCTGGACAGCTATGAGGTGGTAAACCCGTACAGAACACTGGATTTTGCGTGGATGTGAGGACGTGTGTGTGTGAACGCATGTTGTTAAAAATGTATTGAGGGAAGTCTTACCTCTAAGCCGTGTCCCGTGTCTTCGTAGCTCCTGCTCTCCTGTGTCTGCTTCCAGGAAAAGGAAGTAGGCATCCAGGCTACCTGCCCTGAGTCAATCACAACGCAGCGATGCAGCAGTGGGATTGTTAATTGACAACAAGACAAGTCATGCAGCCCGGGGCTAGATGGGTGGGCATGTGCTCCATGCAGGCTGTAATGCAGCCTTCATTGCGAACAGAGAAGTGTACATGTCTGCATTGGGTGGCATGTGTTGGCCGAGTAAACTGTAATTGCACACTTGAGTGGACATGCCAATCCGCACATTCCCTGCTCCGTGTTTGGAGGAGTCCTACCCACTGGCCCACCCCCTGAGGATACATTGCATGATCACATCAGATAATTATCCCTTGTTTTTCGCTTTTTTAACTGTTTTTTGGCTTCTCTGAGCCCACACTTCCCGCTTCCCACCGCAGCTGCCCCTGCGGCCCGCACCCCTGACCTCGCATAGTTCTGCCTGATCATTCCTCCACCCTCCCTTACTTAATGGTTGACGCTGCACGATTGTGCAGTGGACATGCGCCGCTGGCGCGTAGAAGGCATGCCTAAGATAAGCCTGTCTGCGCACATCTGAGAACCAACCACGAGCAGCGCCAGGAAGTCTGGATCACAGGCCACCCACTGCTCCAGCACAGCCACCCTCGTCGCACTAAACCCCAGGAAAGTCAGAGACTGACAACAGGCCTCGGCAAACACGACCCACGGCCAATACTCCTGCCTCCACTGTCACCAGAGCTTAGCCACCACCCCAGAATCCAACACAGCGACGCCAGCACCAGCGACATCTTAGGATGCATCCTCCTTAACGGGCGCTCTGTGCACGAACACGCCGTGGAAATCTGGAACCTACTTGACTCTCTCTCGCCCGACATCGCCTTCTTCACAGAGACCTGGACCCATGCCTCCTTCACCCCCGACATCAGCAACGCCATCCCGGATGGATACAAAATCCAGAGGAAGAACTGCACCAAACATCAGGGAGGGTGCATCGCCATTGCCCACAAGAGCACCCTTCACCTCACCACCTCCAACAAAATCTTCCCCTCCTCTGAACACCTGCACTTCCAGATCCAGACCAGCCACAAATCCACATACCAAGGAACCCTCGTCTACAGACACCCTGGTTCCCGGACACACCAGCCAGCCCACCATCTCTACCTGGTCTCCAGTCACAGACAAAGACAGCCCCAACAATGAAAGGCATCCACTCATGGGCCCCACCATTGCATGCCCTCCCACATCTACCACAGAGCTGTAGCCGCCATCACACACGAACTGCAATGCACCATCAACACCACCTTCAAAACAGGACCCTACCCAGATGACTGAAAGACAACAGCTGACCCCACCGACCTAAAGAACTACCAGACCATCTCGCTCCTCCCCTTTGCGGCCAAGGTTGCAGAGTAAACAGTCAACAGGGAACTGACACGATTCATTGATGACAACGCCATCCTCGACCCATCCCAATGCAGATTACAAACCAACCACAGCAACGAGGCCGTCCTACTCACCACAACAGACGACATCCACACACACCTGGACCAAGGCCACTCCGCAGCCCTCAGCATACTCAACCTTTTAGCGGCCTTCGACATCGTCTTCTACCACACACTAGTCACCAGACTACATGACGCCGGCATACAAGAAACAGCCCTTGACTGGATCTGATCATTCCTCCCCGGAGGAAGACAAAGGATCAGACTGCCAACCTTCCTCTCCAATCCCACGTAAATCACCTGCCGAGTCCCAGAGGGTTTCATCTCTGAGCCCGACCCTCTTTAACATCTACATGGCACCCTTGATGCCATCATCCGACAACACGGCCTCAACATCGTATCCTACACTGATGACACCCAGCTCATCCTCTCCCTCACCAAAGACCCCACCACTGCCAGATTCAACTTCCAGAAATAAATACAGGACATCGCAGTCTGGGTGACCAATAGCTGCCTGAAGCTCAACACCAAAAAGACAAGTCCTTGGAACCACACCTTCAGCATGGCACAACACCTGTTGGACTTTGCCCTCGGAAGCCCATCTACCCCCTCGGACCACGCCAGAAACATCGGCATTGTACTCGACCAATCCCTCACCATGAACAGACAGGTCTACGCCTTCCCCTCCAGCTGCTTCAACACCCTCTGCATCCTCCGCAAGACCTTCAAATGGTTGCCCCCAGAGTTAAGGAAGATTGTCACCCAGGCACTTATCACCAGTAGTTTGGACTATGGAAACACAGACTACGCCACCATTTACAAGTCCCTACTCCACAAACTACGGACATTACAGTACACGGCCACCAGACTCGTCCTTGGCATCCCCCAGCATTAACACATCAGCCAACACCCACGTAGACTCCACAGTCTCCCCGTGGTGAAAAGAGTCACCTTCAAAATCATCACTCACGCCTACAACTGCTTACACAACAACGTAACCAAATACCTCAATGACAGAATCAACTTCCACGTACACAAATGAGACATTCCATCTTCCAACCATGCACTGTCTGAAACCCATCGCATCCCCAGAGCCAGAGCAGGCGGAAGATCCTTCTCCCACTTTGCATCCAACACCTAGAACGAGCTACTGGCAGACATCAAAGGTGCCCCCCTCCCTGAACACCTTCAGGAAGAACCTTAAGACCTGGTTCTTCGGCTAACAGATATGCAGCCCCCCACCCCTCAGTGCCTTGAGTCCCTCATGGGTGAGTGGCACGCTTACAATTCCCCTGAGTGATTGCTTGATTGATTGAGTTATCATCATGTGATGATTGTTCCTCTTCTACACTGCTTGAGGTGGTGGGGCAACACTCAACAACATAGCAATAGAGCCACCACTGGTGGACCACCCGATGCAGTTGATGCAGCAGGAGTCACTTAGGGGTGTAGTTGCAGCACTCAGACCACACAGGTTTGGAGTAGCACAGGGGCCTCACACTCCAGAGTGTCCGGCAAGCCCAACATCATCCGTCCTGTGATGCAGGGAGATGGCACCCACCGTTGGTAATCCCCTCCGTGCAACCAGGTGTATTGGTGGATCATAGTATGCAAAGCAGACCTCACTACGTTGGTGCGCAGGATAACCTCTACCATTGACTGCACCAAGGGGTGTAAGGAAAACTTCTCACACAGGTCAGCAATGTGTCTCCATGCGACCTGCCAGACTTCAAGACCAGGTATGGGCGATCGTCGCACATCAATGTCTCCCGCCACGGCTCATCGGCTCCACAGCTACTCCAAACTCTGGAACTCTCTGCCCATATCCTTGAGAAGCCTTGGAGATCTCTTATCTTTCAGAAAGGCTCTAAAAACTCATCTTTTTCCCAGGATAGGCTGAGCTACTGTTTTCACTGAGTACGGGTCAAAGCGCCAGGATGCCCTTTGTGGTGACAGGTTGCGCTATACAAGTATGCCACAATACAAATACAATACTCCACATCCCATTCCGGGCCACAGACTCAGGTCTAGCGAGGGATCCAGGAACCAGATGCAGGTCCAGCGAGGGATCCAGATAGCAGCCACAGGTCTAGTGAGGGATCCAGGAACCAGACGCAGGTCCAGCTAGGAATCCAGGCACCAGACGCTGGTCCAGTGAGGGATCCAGGAACCAGTCACAGGTCCAGCGATGGATCCCAGAACCAGATGCAGCTCCAGCTAGGGATCCAGGAACCAGACGCAGCTCCAGCAAGGGATCCATGCACCAGACGCAGGTCCAGTGAGGGATCCAGTAACCAGATGCAGATCTAGCAAGGTATCCAGGAACCAGACGCAGGTCCAGCGAGGGATCCAGGAACCAGATGCAGGTCCTGCCTGGGAACCAGGATCTCATCCTGGTCAACCGGGATGTTGGGTGGCTTGAGGGGGTTGTTGATGAGTGCTGCACTATGCCCTGGCTCCTCAAATATGCATTTTTCCTTTTTTTGTGAATCTTTTATATTGGAAGTGGACAGATAGGCTAAGTCCAAACTTGCAGGTTAGCGTGCCTTTTTCTATTGATAAGGGCTTATTGCTGGATTCCACCTGCTTTTGCCGGTTTCATTAATGCCATTGCGCTAATTTTAGCTGTGGTTTTCGGCGCTGATCCCTGAAGCTATTGCCTGTTAGCAAAACTTTGCTAATACGTCGCTAACAGGGTTATAACTTGCTAGGATCGATGGCGATAGGAAAACTAGCGCTAACCTAGGTTGGCGATAGTTAGCACCATTTCTTGGTAATATGCCCCTTAGTCTCCCATATTTTGCTGATTAGACACCAGGTTCATAATGATAGGGACTGTCAACTTGGATGTGATGTGATGTGAAAGGCATTTATAAAGCGCAGCATACACTATACAGTTTCTTGGCGCTGAAGCAAAAGGACAGTAAGGAAGCTTCCTGGAGTGCACAAGTTGCTGTCACTGTGCTGCACCCAGACCTGAACCTAATGAAACTTTATCTAGGTAATTTTTCAGTGAGAAATATTTGTTTAAAATTGACTTAACCTTCTGTAAAGACCATACATGAATGTTCACTACAAACAAGTTGGCTAACAGCGTTTGCTATCTGTATTGATATTTCTACTTTCACTGTAATGTGTGCACCTATTCAAAGTGACAAGTGCTGTCATAGAAAAATCACATGAAGTACCTGTGTACGAACACCTGCACAACCAAAATTATTTTTCCATTTTCCATACACAGCAAAGGTCACCATCATAGTGTCAGCTGCACCGGAACAGATGTCAAGCCCGTGAAATCACTCCCCCTTCTTTATCCTGGATTAAACGGACCCAGTATGAACCTCTTGCAATAAACTATTTTTAACTTTGCAGATGCAATGAATGGTCCGATAGTATTTAGGCTTCTGCTATATCTTGCCATAACATGGGTATAGACGTATTAAGTTAAAATCTAGAGCTGGAAGGAGAGAGAATCGCTAGAAGTTTGTCCTTCACATAAATGCGAAAGCTAGTGCTTGTGCAAATGTTTGTTGTTCCAGTGAAGCTGTATTTGCTGTGCAGAATCGTGAGGTAATGGTGAACTCACACAGGGAGACATCTACGACGGGTCCGCCTTTAATAACTGTTGGTGCAACTAAGAACAACAACAAAATTGCTGTGCTGCGTTGAATTACACGTGGAGACAAAAAAAACACAGGGGCATATTATCAAGGGGGTTTATCTCCGCTTTTTTGGCTTTAAAAGCCAAGAAAGCGGAGATAAAATTATCTCCCTATTACCTAGCTGCCGCTAACACCAGTTAGCGACAGCTAGTAGGAGATAGCAACCATCTTGGGCCCCACTTTGCATGTCAGTGATATTTATCACTAATGAGATGCAAAGTGGGCGTGCCAAGATGTTAGAGACTGAAAACAGTCGCTAACATCGCTATCTCCTATTACCAACTTTTGGAGATATTCGCGCTAAGCAGGAATATCTCCAAAAGCTAACACCTGCCCTGAGCAGTTCTTAGCCATGTTATCCAATGGGAGGTGGATAACATGGCTAAGAGCATTAGCTCGCTAATGCATGAATATCGCTGACTTTTCAGCGATATTCATGCTTTGCGGCGATTTTTACCGCATTTGCGTTAAACCTTGGTAATACCAAGGTTTATTTGCGGTAAAAATTTGCCGCAGCGCTGCGGTAAATTTTTGTCTCTAACCAAGCAATAGCGATAATTATCGCTATTGCTTGGTAATATGCCCCAATGATATCTACGAAAATATAGCACTGTTTGTCTCTCCCCGGCACTGGCCCGATTTTGGCTTCCATGTGCCAATACAAGGGTTATGTGTTCTGTCAAGGGACTCCTTCCCGTACAAAAACTTTGCTATGACCTGGGAGATCAGGACTAATATTATCGTTACTGTCAATCTGCAGTTGAACATGGGGCAAGTGAGTGAAGGATGGTTCGCTACCATTTTTACCTTTATCAGGTTAGTTCACTCTTCCAGTACATTTTCTGTATTTGTTCCTTCTGTTCTCAGATGTGGGGAATTTTGGAGATTCCTTATGATCCACTGGGGGTTAATTTGGGTTTCTGGTCTAGAAGCAAATCCTCAATGTCTATTTTCGCCAGGAGTGTTCTGGTTCTGCCAGTGTGCAGTTCTTTGTTGTTGCATGGAATTGTATTTACAATGCATTTCATGAAGGGGCCATTGTGGCAGAAGTCAAGTCAAGTCAGGGACATATGTATGATTCAGAAAAGGGGGTGGTGATGAACAGAGTGTCTGAATTAAGCAGACCACTCTTACCCAGTCCAAAGATCAGGGCTTGATCCATCACCGTTATTTATCTCACTGCCCCATCCCAGCTCAGAACCTGGCTATATGCAAATCAGTCTGTCCCTGGCCCAGTGCATCATGGGAACAGGGCAGACTAAATTACCAAGCCAATTCTTCACCAGAAAGGAGACAAGCTACCGGGGACCGGTTTCTGGCATTTCAGCCGTCTTCGGCCCGGCTTGCTTGAATCCTGATGGAGCAGTGAGAAAGGGACTCATGTCTGAGCATACCCTGCCACACCTATAGTGGCCAAAAACGATTCAGAAAAGGGGGTGGTGATGAACAGAGTGTCTGAATTAAGCAGACCACTCTTACCCAGTCCAAAGATCAGGGCTTGATCCATCACCGTTATTTATCTCACTGCACCATCCCAGCTCAGAACCTGGCTATATGCAAATCAGTCTGTCCCTGGCCGAGTGCATCGTGGGAACAGGGCAGACTAAACTACCAAGCCAATTCTTCACCAGAAAGGAGACAAGCTACCAGAGACCGGTTTCTGGCATTTCAGCTTTCTGGAAGGGTATACTCAGATGTGAGTCCCTAGCTCATTGCACCATCAGGATTCAAGCAAGCCGGGCCGAAGACGGCTGAAATGCCAGAAACCGGTCCCCGGTAGCTTGTTTCCTTCCCAGTATAAGAATTGGCATGGCAGTTTGGTCTGCCCTGTTCCCATGATGCACTGGGCCAGGGTCAGACTAATTTGCATATAGCCAAGTTCTGAGCTGGGATAGTGCAGTGAGCTGAAAAACGGTGATGGATCAAGCCCTGATCTTTGGACTGGGTAAGAGTGGTCTGCTTAATTCAGACACTCTGTTCATCACCACCCCCTTTTCTGAATCATTTTTGTCCACCATAAGCGTGGAAGGGTATACTCAGATGTGAGTCCCTAGCTCATTGCACCATCAGGATTCAAGCAAGCCGGGCCGAAGATGGCTGAAATGCCAGAAACCGGTCCCCGGGAGCTTGTTTCCTTCCCAGTGTAAGAATTGGCTTTTGTAGTTTGGTTTGCCCTGTTCCCATCATGCACTGGGACAGGAACAGACTAATTTGCATACAGCCAGGTTCTGAAACTGGGATGGTGCAGTGAGCTAAAAAACGGTGTTGGATCTAGCCCTGATCTCTTGACTGGGTGAGAGCTTTCTGCTTAATTCAGAGACTCTGTCCCTCACCACCCCTTGTTGTAAATATAGGGACATATGTATAGCGCACAAATCACATCCTAGGAGTCTCATGGTGCTTAGAAGTGCATCTTTGATTGGAATTCGATGTATTCTTAGGCGAGGTTCAGAAGCATATGTGCATTTAGGCCAGTAGAGAGTATTTTCACTATCATGAGGTGAGTGCCAAACTTTAGAAGAGATGGCTTTGAGGTCAGAGTATAAGAGGGAGCTGTCACTGCAGTTTTACTTGTTAGAGCGGGAATCTTCCTTCTCATACTGACCATCTGCAAGAGATCTATATGGCGCAGTAATAAGAAAATCCGAAGGATACTTAGAATTTCGTCAGAGATTGAGTAGATTAGTTTTGTGGAAGTAGGAGATGTTAATGTGGCAATAATCAGAGCAACAACCATAGATTGTGAGATTGGTGGAGCGGAGTGCTCCTTAAAGGCTATCATAGAATGTGATGTGAAAGAAGTTACAGAGAAGAAATGATTTAGCAGAAGCATGAACAAATGAAGAAAGAAAGGGGAGTAGAAAGTGGTTGCAGACCTGAACTGGTGGATCATAGTATGCAAAGCAGACCTCACTACGTTGGTGCGCAGGATAACCTCTACCATTGACTGCACCAAGGGGTGTAAGGAAAGCTCCTCACACAGGTCAGCAATGTGTCTCCATGCGACCTGCCAGACTTCAAGACCAGGTATGGGCGATCGTCGCACATCAATGGCTCCCGCCACGGCTCATCGGCTCCACAGCTACTCCACATCCCATTCCGGGCCACAGCCGCAGGTCTAGTGAGGGATCCAGGAACCAGACGCAGGTCCAGCTAGGAATCCAGGCACCAGACGCTGGTCCAGTGAGGGATCCAGGAACCAGTCACAGGTCCAGCGAGGGATTCCAGAACCAGATGCAGCTCCAGCTAGGGATCCAGGAACCAGACGCAGCTCCAGCGAGGGATCCATGCACCAGACGTAATTTGTGATTTGTGATTTGTGAGGGTATTTCTAGAGCGCGACGTTCGCTCCGGAGGGAGCATCTTGGCGCTGAGGATCCTGGATGACCAGTCCTAGAGAAGGAGGGGGGTTAGATGGCTGCTTTGGAGTAGTCGTCAGAAAGGTTGAAAATCCAGGTCTTTAAGAGCTTTCTCAAGGGTTTTTCAAGGGTCTGTTGTCTAAGAGTTTTGGGCAAGTTGGACGTAGGTCCAGTGAGGGATCCAGTAACCAGATGCAGATCTAGCAAGGGATCCAGGAACCAGACGCAGGTCCAGCGAGGGATCCAGGAACCAGATGCAGGTCCTGCGTGGGAACCAGGATCTCATCCTGGTCAACCGGGATGTTGGGTGGCTTGAGGGGGTTGTTGATGAGTGCTGCACTATGCCCTGGCTGCTCAAATATGCATTTTTCCTTTTTTTGTGAATCTTTTATATTGGAGGTGGACAGATAGGCTAAGTCCAAACTTGCAGGTTAGCGTGCCTTTTTCTATTGCTAAGGGCTTATTGCTGGATTCCACCCGCTTTTACCGGTTTCATTAATGCCATTGCGCTAATTTTAGCGGTGGTTTTCGGCGCCGATCCCTGAAGCTATTGCCTGTTAGCAAAACTTTGCTAATACGTCGCTAACAGGGTTATAACTTGCTGGGATTGATGGCGATAGGAAAACTAGCGCTAACCTAGGTTGGCGATAGTTAGCGCCATTTCTTGGTAATATGCCCCTTAGTCTCCCATACTTTGCTGATTAGACACCAGGTTCATAATGATAGGGACTGTCAACTTGGATGTGATGTGATGTGATGTGAAAGGTATTTATAAAGTGCAGCATACACTATACAGTTTCTTGGCGCTGAAGCAAAAGGACAATAAGGCAGCTTCCTGGAGTGCACAAGTTGCCGTCACTGTGCTGCACCCAGACCTGAACCTAATGAAACTTCATCTAGGTAATTTTTCAGTGAAAAATATTTGTTTAAAATTGACTTCACCTTCTGTAAAGACCATACATGAATGTTCACTACAAACAAGTTGGCTAACAGCGTTTGCTATCTGTATTGATATTTCTACTTTCAATGTAATGTGTGCACCTATTCAAAGTGACAAGTGCTGTCATAGAAAAATCACATGAAGTACCTGTGTACGAACACCTGCACAACCAAAAATATTTTTCCATTTTCCATACACAGCAAAGGTCACCATCAAAGTGTCAGCTGCACCGGAACAGATGTCAAGCCCGTGAAATCACTCCCCCTTCTTTATCCTGGATTAAACGGACCCAATTATGAACCTCTTGCAATAAACTATTTTAAACTTTGCAGATGCAATGAATGGTCCGATAGTATTTAGGCTTCTGCTATATCTTGCCATAACATGGGTATAGACGTATTAAGTTAAAATCTAGAGCTGGAAGGAGAGAGAATCGCTAGAAGTTTGTCCTTCACATAAATGCGAAAGCTAGTGCTTGTGCAAATGTTTGTTGTTCCAGTGAAGCTGTATTTGCTGTGCAGAATCGTGAGGTAATGGTGAACTCACACAGGGAGACATCTACGACGGGTCCGCCTTTAATAACTGTTGGTGCAACTAAGAACAACAACAAAATTGCTGTGCTGCGTTGAATTACACGTGGAGACAAAAAAAACACAGGGGCATATTATCAAGGGGGTTTATCTCCGCTTTTTTGGCTTTAAAAGCCAAGAAAGCGGAGATAAAATTATCTCCCTATTACCTAGCTGCCGCTAACACCAGTTAGCGACAGCTAGTAGGAGATAGCAACCATCTTGGGCCCCACTTTGCATGTCAGTGATATTTATCACTAATGAGATGCAAAGTGGGCGTGCCAAGATGTTAGAGACTGAAAACAGTCGCTAACATCGCTATCTCCTATTACCAACTTTTGGAGATATTCGCGCTAAGCTCGAATATCTCCAAAAGCTAACACCTGTCCTGAGCAGTTCTTAGCCATGTTATCCAATGGGAGGTGGATAACATGGCTAAGAGCATTAGCTCGCTAATGCATGAATATCTCTGACTTTTTAGCGATATTCATGCTTTGCGGCGATTTTTACCGCATTTGTGTTAAACCTTGGTAATACCAAGGTTTATTTGCGGTAAAAATTTGCCGCAGCGCTGCGGTAAATTTTTGTCTCTAACCAAGCAATAGCGATAATTATCACTATTGCTTGGTAATATGCCCCAAGATATCTACGAAAATATAGCACTGTTTGTCTCTCCCCGGCACTGGCCCGATTTTGGCTTCCATGTGCCAATACAAGGGTTGTGTGTTCTGTCAAGGGACTCCTTCCCGTACAAAAACTTTGCTATGACCTGGGAGATCAGGACTAATATTATCGTTACTGTCAATCTGCAGTTGAACATGGGGCAAGTGAGTGAAGGATGGTTCGCTACCATTTTTACCTTTATCAGGTTAGTTCACTCTTCCAGTACATTTTCTGTATTTGTTCCTTCTGTTCTCAGATGTGGGGAATTTTGGAGATTCCTTATGATCCACTGGGGGTTAATTTGGGTTTCTGGTCTAGAAGCAAATCCTCAATGTCTATTTTCGCCAGGAGTGTTCTGGTTCTGCCAGTGCGCAGTTCTTTGTTGTTGCATGGAATTGTATTTACAATGCATTTCATGAAGGGGCCATTGTGGCAGAAGTCAAGTCAAGTCAGGGACATATGTATAGCGCACAAATCACATCCTAGGAGTCTCATGGTGCTTAGAAGTGCATCTTTGATTGGAATTCGATGTATTCTTAGGCAAGGTTCAGAAGCGTATGTGCATTTAGGCCAGTAGAGAGTATTTTCACTATCATGAGGTGAGTGCCAACTTTAGAAGAGATGGCTTTGAGGTCAGAGTATAAGAGGGAGCTGTCACTGCAGTTTTACTTGTTAGAGCGGGAATCTTCCTTCTCATAATGACCATCTGCAAGAGATCTATGTGGCGCAGTAATAAGAAAATCCGAAGGCTTCTTAGAATTTAGTCAGAGATTGAGTAGATTAGTTTTGTGGAAGTAGGAGATGTTAATCTGGCAATAATCAGAGCAACAACCATAGATTGTGAGATTGGTGAAGCGGAGTGCTCCTTAAAGGCTATCATAGAATGTGATGTGAAAGAAGTTACAGAGAAGAAATGATTGAGCAGAAGCATGAACAAATGAAGAAAGAAAGGGGAGTAGAAAGTGGTTGCAGACCTGAACTGAATCTTCTTGGGAGAGAGGGGTGGGGGGAGAGTGAGCAGACTCAAAAACCCTTCAAGTGTGAAAAAGGCCGCTTTATTGGAACAGGTGCACATTTACAAAATACACAACTCGGCAACCGCCTCACAATCTAAACCACAACCCAAGTTTTTGTTCGTTTTTATTTCAAACCCCAAACTCCGCCCCCACCCCACACCCTCCATCACACCCACCCCCACCCGTACATACCCAACACAAAACCATACAAATCCCAATAACATTATAACATTATAACATCACCTAATGAATATAAATTCTTACATCTCTGACTATAAATCAACTGAACATATCCCCCGAGCCATATTCTCCGAACCCCACCTCAATCAGTCTGAACAATCCCCAAACAAGAACCGATACACTAACGGGTCCAACTTGGCCCAAAACTGACGATTACATAGCAAAACCGCCACGCACCTGTCCCAAGCGACAAAAGAACAACGTTAAACCCTCATGAACACATGTTTCAAACCGCAGCCTAAAAGAAATAAATAATAATATAAAAAATCCCCTAAAAAGGGGGAGGGAGGGAGGGACAAAAAATTCTAAGCTCAACCGGCCACCAGGTCACCAAGCCTAAAATGGTGCCCGGAGCGAGGAGCCCCGCCCATTTATAGGGGAGCGCACAATACAACTAAAAACCAGCCCAAAAACGCCCAAAGAGAACCTGCTAGAAGAAATACCCCCACCCAGATCTCCCAAACCGCCCGGGGGAGGAGACCTCCCGGGGGTCGGCTGCCCTCCCCCAAGCCCCCCTTGGGAGAGAGGGGTGGGGGGAGAGTGAGCAGACTCAAAAACCCTTCAAGTGTGAAAAAGGCCGCTTTATTGGAACAGGTGCACATTTACAAAATACACAACTCGGCAACCGCCTCACAATCTAAACCACAACCCAAGTTTTTGTTCGTTTTTATTTCAAACCCCAAACCCCGCCCCCACCCCACACCCTCCATCACACCCACCCCCACCCGTACATACCCAACACAAAACCATACAAATCCCAATAACATTATAACATTATAACATCACCTAATGAATATAAATTCTTACATCTCTGACTATAAATCAACTGAACATATCCCCCGAGCCATATTCTCCGAACCCCACCTCAATCAGTCTGAACAATCCCCAAACAAGAACCGATACACTAACGGGTCCAACTTGGCCCAAAACTGACGATCACATAGCAAAACCGCCATCCAGAAATGTGGGGTGAAAGACTGATAAGAGAGAGCCCCACCTTTCTGCCCCCCAACGACCTAAAACAGGGGGGAGGGAAGGGGGGGGGGGGGGGGTGGTGAGGGGCACGAGGGAGACCAAAGCAGAAAAAAGGAAGGGGAAAACTACAACACCGACCATCACTTATTCACCAACCAACTGTTGAACCGTCAAACAGCGAGATAGCACCTCCCGCAACTCCAAAAGATATGGGTCCATACCCATACGGGACAAATGTACCCCGTCCCCCCGAAAAAACTCCACCGCATCATATTTAATGTCACTATGGACGATGCGACCGAAACCCAGGTCCCTACAAAAACGAGAAACCTCCAGATTCACCTTCCTCCGGGATTTGTCCACCGCCTTCGGTCTCACCGCATACCCCCACACCCTCCGCGGTACCATTTCCGTCCAAATGACATGACAACCCGACCACTGGCTGTGTAATAAGGCCAAATCCTTCTTAATTGCCCGGAGCAAGACAACCCCCTTAACAGAACCCATGTCATTCTCACCCAAATGAAGCACAAGAACATCCGGGCAAACTCCCCCTACCAACCAAGAATTCAAGGCAGGGATAAGTTCTTTCCATAACATACCCCCCTTACCCTTCCAAACCACATTAAACAAACGATCATTGAAACCCAATGATGAACCAAAATAACTCTGACGAGCTTGAACTTGAGCTCTCTTAATGAAGGAATGGCCCACGATCCAAACTGTAACGTAAGCAGCCCGAGGACCAGCCACAGAACCTGTAAAAGAAAACAGAATCAGACAGGCAAAACAGAAGAAGACGCCAGCGCTCCAGCAGCCTCATTACGAACATAGCGCCGTAAACAATTCGAAGTCCAGCGCCCCAGACCCATGATGTCCTCCCTCGACCAGCCCCTGTTGAAGGCTTCCGTGGCCGCCCCAATTCGAAAAGAGTGAGTACCATATGAAGACCCATCCAAACCAATATGTCGCAGCGCTTTACGCAGCACCATGCGCAGTTGATAATTCGTCACACTCAAACCACTAGCATGGCGAAAAACTTGAAGATCCAAAGGCCCACCGACAGTTTCCTCCAACAAACAGCCCATTTTAAAGGGCACGTTTCCAGAGGCGAAACCGACTCCAACCAGACCCCCTTGCCCAAACTCCTCTGATCCGTTTTGGAGTGTGAAAGCCAGATCTGGACCCCCCGCTCCGTTATTTGAACATCCCCCCACAGAAGGCCAGAAGAGGACCGGTTGCCAAGCAATTCAGACACACGAAAAGCTCCAAAAAACATCCACACCATCAACGTGGCAAACAAACACGCTTCCACTCGATCAGTACAAACAACCGGGAGAACAGAAATAACCTGAAACAGCCTTTGCCAAGACAAAGGGGACCTCAAAGTGCGAATAGCACCACTCTCTCTAGACCACCCCTCCAACATTCTCCTACCCAACTCCCCCGCCGACGGAGAGTAACCCCACAAAAGCTTACCCATGAAAGAAACTCCAGCCAGTTTACCGGAAATAGTAATCCTAGACAACCTCTTATCCATCAAAACCAAAATGAACTGTACCACATCCTCAGACCGTTGCCAATCCAGTTCCCTCCAACAAGCACCTGACTCCAAAAATTCCTTCCAGGCTAACTCATACGCCGTCCTCGTGGAAGGGGCCAGGGAACCTAAAACCAGGTGAAGGACCCGGTGTTGCCTACCGTCCACAGGTGTTCCGGCATGGGAGTCGGCTCCTCGTCTGCCTCCAAAGCAAGCCCACGGAATCTCTCCCACTGTGAACGAGACAAAGCATCCGCAATGTCATTGTCCACGCCAGGAACGTGCAGGGCCCGAAAACCAATATCATGTTTCAGACAACCCAACACAAACACTCTCAGAAGTTTCAAAATCTGGGGATCTCTGGCCGACTGTTTGTTAATCACCTGAACCACAGCCATATTATCGATCCGAAAGAGGACCTTTTTGTGTGCCAACTCCGCCCCCCACAGTGTGACCGCAACCACCACAGGAAAAAATTCCAGAAAGGCAATACTCCTACCACCATTCTTCCATTGCATGGGCCACTGTTGAGCACACCACCGTCCTTGCCAGTAGAGACCAAAGCCCTCACTACCAGCGGCATCAGAGAAGATCTGTACCTCCCAACACCAATCCACCTCCCAACACAAAGGCACACCATTGAAGGAATGTAAGAAGAAAACCCACATTCGTAAGTCCTCTTTCACACCCGCAGACAGTCTCACCCTATGATGGGGAAGGGAATGACCAGACAAAGCTCTGCCTAACCGTCTACAGAAAGTCCTACCCGCCCGAACTACTCTGCAGGCAAAATTCAGGTGTCCCAGCAAAACCTGTATCTCTCTCACAAACACCTTCTCTTTCCCCAACATAGTTCCAACCAGCTCAAGCATTTTCTGTTTCTTGTCCAATGGAAGACGAGCCTGCATCAAATGAGAGTCAAGCTCGATCCCCAAAAAAGACATGGTCGCGCAAGGACCCATGGTCTTCTCCGGAGCCAATGGCACACCCAAGTAACTCATCAATGATTGAAACGATGTGAGAGCCGCTTGGCAAACAAGCGAATTGGCAGCCCCTACAAAAAAGAAGTCATCCAAATAATGAGTGACGAGGACATGGCCACTCTGTGTAGTAAACCACCATTGAAGAAATGTGCTGAAAGTTTCGAACAACGCACAAGACATGGAACAGCCCATTGGCAACGCCTTGTCCACGTACCATTTTCCAAGGAAATGGATGCCCAGAAGACACCAGTCTTCAGGATGGACTGGAAGGAGCCGAAATGCGGATTTGATGTCGCATTTTGCCATCAGAGCATCAGGGCCCGCAGAGACAACCAGCTGCATGGCTACATCCACCGATGAATAGGATACCGATGCAGCTTCAGTGTCAATGAAATCATTCACCGACCCACCTTCAGGCCACGATAGGTGTTGAATGAGCCGGAACTGACCAGGCTCCTTCTTGGGGACTACACCAATAGGGGATACAATTAGGTTCACCAGAGGCCAATCCTCGAACGGGCCTGCCATTCGACCCTCACTTACTTCCTTGTCCAATTTCGACTGTACAATATCAGGGTGTTCACTCGCTGACTTCAAATTCTTGGACCAACGTCGTAAACGCGGGCCTTCATACCCCAAACGAAACCCCATCTGAAAACCCAGCAACAAGACCGACCGCAGCTCGGCAGGCTCGTAGTCCCGTAAAGCAGCGGCCAGTCGAGTAACATTAACCGGCGTACGAGCCTTTGGGCCCAGCACCGGATGAAGACTTCCCTCCCCTGGGAGCTGAGGGTTGCTGTGGTGGCACGAAAGTTCCCGAACTCTGTTGAGAACCCTGGGGCCCCGGAGTCCTAGGACCCCAGCAACGGGATAACGGATGACTCTTCCTCCCACATTGTGAACACTCGTGCCGGAATTTACAAAACTGTCTAGTACAGGTCCCGGTGTTGAAATCCCAACACGTGCCGGTAGGCGACTGGGTAGTAGAGATAGCCCCCACCCCTCCCCGGGTGGGACGGGACTGAAAGGGACGATATAGTATAGGAAGGCCGCTGGCTGTAAAAATGGTTTTACCAGAGGCAGACGACCCCATCGTCTGCTGCCACAGGTCAGAGTCCAACTCTCCCCATTTTGCCTCAGGATCCCAAGCCATACGTGCCCTAAACTCCTCATCATATTGAGCCCAAGCATAATCATTCCTAGTCAGCTGAGCCTTACGGATAACATCCATGTACTTAAACAAGGACACGCAGCGCTCAGGGAATTTTTCACAATAGACGCTGGCAAAAATTAAAAAGGCCGCCGTCCAATTCTCTATAGTCAGAGGCACTTTGGGGCGTTTAGCCAACTCAAACTCTTCCTCCTTGGAACCCTCCTTAGCCCGGACCTCCCTGTGAAGTAACTTCAACAGTTCCACATACTCACCGTTCCATATCTTCTCCTTCGTACTGAGCATCAAATGAGCCCCCAAAGGCTTCGTAACCCCCATGTACGTCAACTTTTTGAGTTTAAGCTCTTTACTGTGAAGTACATTTTTAGTAGCACCCAAACCAACCGTGGACGTGCCACTATCCACTTTCTCACTCGTATTGAGATCATCCCCATTGGTACCTACGCCTTGATCTCGTACAACACGACCTTTATGTAACTTGCCATCCTTTTCATTGGATATCAAATCAACACCAACACCAATAGACACCATATTGGGCCGCACGGCCTGAACCACATTCTCACCTGGACGTAAAAGAGGCGGTTGACTGGTTTCCGTCCTCCACGCCGTCTGTGTACCGTCGTCCGCCCTCCGAGGAGCCCTCACCGCGGGGCCGAGCACTCGTGGCCTTGACGATTCCACACGACTCCGAACCACTTGGTCCTGTAACATGTCACGAGAAACATTAACATGCCCCCCCCCAGACACCAACTCACGAACTTCGCCCTCCTCAGGGCTATCCTCATCATAATCTAAAATGAGTGATTCCTCCAACTGAGGGGGGGGAACAACCACTGAAGTCTGCCTTGATTCCACTGTCATCGAACGACCATGGGCCTTACCAGCCCTCACTCTGGACCTAGGTGGAGAGGACGACTGAACTCGTCTATACATCCCCCCACCAGAACTACTGACTACCTGTTGACTTCCAGAAAAAGATAAACCAGTAGAAGAACCACCACGTGGCACGAGAGAGGTCGCACGTAACCCGCTCCCATGTACAACGCTGGACTCCACCGCTGAGGCCGGGAAGGTCGTGCCGGACCCGGATGTACCGCCCATGACGAAATCCCTCGTTGGGCCCATCGAGGTCGTAGGAAACCTGCGTGCGATGGCCATGGCGGGATCCCTCGAAGGTATGGGACGTGCCGCGCTAGGCTCCACCCGCACTTCTCCTCGGCGTACCCGGGCTGCCTGCCGCCCTGCCAAGTCTGCTGCCGTAGGTCGAGCTTCTTCCTGTAAAGAAAAAGGCCGGACTGGTGTGCCGGGTCCCTCACAAAAACCAACTCTATGTGCAGAAGACAGACCGCCAACAGTAAAACCGCCACCCCTACCAGCCACCATAAAACTTCCAGCACTAACAGCACTTTTCCTTTTCAAAGCATCGCAAAGCCGAGGAGACGGCGGACAAACCTCCTCATCCGAACTACCATCCAACACAGCCTGAATAATCCGCGAAGCCGTCCCCTGAGGATCCCAATCCTGAACCCCCCCTTCAACAACAGCACCCCGAGATGCAGGCCCCGAAACCACCGACCTACCAGGACACTGAAAGTCCCCCGCCAGCCTATAAAAAGACCCCTCACCCTCCTCACGTTGCTGAACAACCTCCCCTCCGCTCGCCACCCCCCGATAGGAAGGCCTTCCACCACCTCCAACCGACGGTAACCCCCCACTGACCCGACCACAGCACCCAAATCCCCACCCGACATCAGCAAGTCAGACCACCCAACACCCTCTCCCAACCCCATCTGGGCCCATTCCCCCTCCCCCAAGGAACTGCAACCCCCGGACGCAGCTTCCCCCCCAACAGAGCCCGTGGGAGAAAACAATAACGGACTCTGCATGTCCCTCCCCCCAGAACGAACAAGCACGCCACGGCCCTCAGGCCCCCCAACACCAGCCTCCGAAAACAAAGGACCCGCTCCAGGCACACCTAACGCACCAACGTCAACCGTTAAAGGGCCCTGAGCTACATGGCGGCGTATAACGCTCAAAGGAGCGACCACCTCCTGCACGTCCTGACCCGAAACACCCCGTAACGGTTGCCGCACCACAGAAACTTCATCCAAAATGGCCTCCGCCCGTGTGACGTCAGACCTCACCCCCGCGGAGGCAGAAGCCGAACGCCGCGTGCAACCACGTTGCCTGGAAGCACGACGGCCCCGCAAAACGGGAGCGGAGGCTGCTCTTTCCCGCAAACCCACCTCGACAACCTCCCCTTCTCCATGAGGAAAACCCCCTTCCCCAGCCACCTCCAACACCGAGGAATCCAAAGAAACCGCCGGATCAGAGGAACGAACATCACTCCCCCGCCGGGCCCTGGAACCCGCCCGCCGAGTCCTGGAACGACCCCGCTCACTTACCCCATCCTGCCTCCGACGTTTCGGAGAGTAACATGCTGCCACCACAGCCGACACCCTCGCAGAGGCCTCCCGCTGGGGGCGCGGGGTCTCAGTCTGACCCCGGTCGCCAATGACCAGGTCCAAACGCCCCGCCTCGCTAAGTAGGCGAATAGCCTCCAACACTCGGTAGTCTTCACCAGACATGACCACGAATCAGAAAACTCAAGGAACAAGACACAAAAAATTCTAAGCTCAACCGGCCACCAGGTCACCAAGCCTAAAATGGTGCCCGGAGCGAGGAGCCCCGCCCATTTATAGGGGAGCGCACAATACAACTAAAAACCAGCCCAAAAACGCCCAAAGAGAACCTGCTAGAAGAAATACCCCCACCCAGATCTCCCAAACCGCCCGGGGGAGGAGACCTCCCGGGGGTCGGCTGCCCTCCCCCAAGCCCCCCTTCTGCAGGGTCGAGGAGATAATAGAGGGAAGTAGAAGGGTAAGCAGGAGAGAAAATATTTCCATCCGAGAAGAAAGAAGGGTCAGGAATTGCAAGTGAAATTGTTCCAGATTATCTTTTTAAGATTGCATCATAATCTTGCTGCTTTTAAATATTGAAATCAAAACATTGGCTCTGATAAGCAAGGAGTGGGAAATAGAATGTCTGTGGCCATAAAGAATTTTGTTGTAGGACACGTTTATTTTTATTTTTAAAGCATTTCAGTACACAGATGGGCATTAAGTGAAAATAGATAAAGTCAGTTTTCAACCTTCCATACTGTACACATTGCTATTGTCTATCATGATTCTGGATACTCTCTGTGAAGTGTATGTTAAAAGATGTTGGCATTATTTCTGAAGCGGTTGTGAACCAAGAGAGAAAGTAAAATATACATATGGAAGGTGTAGATCTAGAAATACAAACAGCTTTGTGTCAGTGATAGCCTCATTGGCATGGCAAACTTAACCGCGGCCCTCTCTGGCATAGGGTTTTGCAGACTTACACACTGCACAGAGGCGACGGCCTGATCAGCATGGTGAACTTCACAACCAACCTCACAGTGGGACCCTCTGCCATATGAGATCACAGACTTGATCCTGTACAAGGGCAACACATCGATTGGTGTAACAGCGGTTGCAGAGATCCACTCACCAAGATCCCCGGACCTCAGTCCCTCTTCCACTCTAATTTTCCTCACCAGGCTCACTGGTCTTTGCAAGCAGGCAGACACTACTACTTCAGGATCCGGGGGCAGGCGGTCATTGATGTCCCTGGGTGATGTCCCCTCACCCAGCTGGGAAACTTGCAGGCTATAGCTTCGAGCTCTGGTCAAAGGCAGAAGTCTTCTGGAGCTTCCTTTCCTGGTACATCCCATCTAGCTGCTTGACAGTTGACAATTGTGGGGTCCTATACCTCCTCTTCCTATAGATATTTTCCAAACACCAAATGTGATTTAGGGTCTGAGTCTTTGAAGTTTGAGTTGAGGGTCTGCTTCCCTTTGAAGTGCCCTCTCCTCTGCCCTGCCCTTCTCCCAGAAAGCAGTCTGTTAGAGCAGAATCTGATAGGCTCACAACAAAAGCCATGGGAGTGACTAGAGTTTCATACCTGGTTGTCAGCCAGAGTGATTTTTGTATCAAAGGATTACACCAGGGCCTCAACCCTACTCTTTATGATTCTCTTATAAGCCCCATCTCCTTCCTGAGATGTGTCCAGCATTTTCCAGTTACCTCTCCCTGAATCAAAGAAACCCCTTTAAAGTGTACTGCAAAGCCTGGCTCGTCTTCCTCCAGTGTGTGTCCCACCCAGCTCACAGTGGTGCAGCAATCCACAAATATATGTGGGGGATTCCTCCACAAAATGGAACCCAGCATCTTCCATGTAGAGTACCAAACACAGGTTCACACACACCCTGCACACACATATACTAAACACACACACACTTCACAGCCCTGTATACTTACTTGATGTAGGCCAATGTTTTGTTAAGCACACAGCAGTTGATCTTTACATGACTGAGCCTGTAGGGTGTCACTCCAATGACACAAGTAAAAAGAGCTTTTCACTTCTACTGATAGCTACATGGAAAGCTACTACCACCGCGCTTATGCTTCTTAACTCCTGGGTAAAGCAGTAGACTTTCACCACTATGAGGATAGCACTTAAAGAGCCCCACCTATTCCAAAAAGACCACAATCCGTGAGCAGGCTATGTCATGGTGCAGATTTATGATCCATGTTCGCCTATGTCAACAACAAAAAACACCAGGGATCCAGACATCATTGCAGCGGGGGCACTCAGTGCAGGGGTACATATCCATCACCATATAAGGGACTTTCCATCACAGCATATACAGTATATTCAAATGTATACTTAATTTCATTTTTACGTAAGAGGCATTCTCAGAGCCTTGAGTAAATGGAAAAGTGACCTAATCATAATCCACCATACAAGTGCAAAGAGAGGACACAGTAATACTATATGTAAGACTCCCTAATTATAAAACTCACATAAATTGCATATCAGGCCTGTTTCACAGATCACTGATGTTTTTAACAGCTCCTCACTATTTTCCATGACTTAAACTTGGAGTTCATCTGTTGCCATATGTCATTTCTAATCTTGGTCCCTTGGGTGCTTTTATGTGGAGACAAAAATGGAAACATTCGACACAAGGAAGTCCTTTCTATGCAGATTGTTTCTAATCTTTGCTAACAGTATCCTCAAACAATCGGAAAAATGGGTAGATGGGGCAAATGAGGCAAAGCAACAGAGCAAAATGGTTTATGGTAATTAAAAGCAAGCTGATACACACTGTTGTCTTCACTCTCTCTTTCATTTATCTTAGACATGACAATCTAGGCTCTACTTGAAAAATGTTTACATGTTGGCAAGCAAGCACATTAAGTAGACTGCTGTAGCTGTGTCAGTTTTGGTCCGTGGAGGACCAGGGGAAGAAACTGTGGGTGAAACGAAAATCACACACCATATTAGACCATTAGAGTCTCAGGTTTGAAAGATATTACTGCGCCAATTAGGGACTGTCATTATAAAATTACTTGAGGGGCTCTGCAGAATTCTTGATCGCAGGTATATTAAGGTTGCAAAGGTCTATCCACATTCATCCACACAGATATTCTTAACCAATCCTATACCCCACAGGAAAAATAGTTACTGGCATCATTCTTCCTCCATGAAGCCTTATAGAGTAACCCCTAGTGTTGGCAGTTACTATACAGTAGCAGGCATATCCTTAGATTTATCCTCAGTTTCACTGGTACTCCATAGGTTTGCACACTAAAAATATTCTTTGTTCACCAAGGACCTGCAGCTCCTACGTCTGTAGTATAAGTAAATGACTAAACATTTTTGAAGCCTAGTGAAGCCCAGTGCTCCAGTTTTCCAGGTTTATTTACAATGCCTCAGGATGATATTTGGAAAATAAAAAAAACAGTACAGTGAGGAACCTTAAGATGAAAGTAAAGGACACCAGAATCATTGTCAACATATAATATAATGTATCATTATATGTATATAGGATATTTATATACTATATGTATAGTCACTCAATAAAACAATTGTTAAAGTGAGGTTCTAATTAGGTGGAAATTAGACCTGGGGAGAGTTTGCAGAATTCTACTCCATGGAACTCCACGAAGTGCTGGAAAACGGCTGCCGTGCTCCGTGGAGTTCTGCCAGTGGCGGAGTCAGTTAAGTTGTGCTGCCCGGACTGACTTTCAACGCCAGGAGTTTGTCTCATGCTGCAAAATCAGTGCAAACTGCACTACGGGTCGTGCCAGTGCTGCTGCTTTCTGCCACTCAAGTAGGCATCCTACTCCACGTCAGTTTTCTCAATGCGAGCAGTAGATTTCTCAATGTGGGTGGTCGCGACCTACCGCGACTGCCTGCATTGAAAAAACTCACAGGGAGAAGGTCTAGCATATGATTTATTTCTCACTAGCACTCGCCAACTTAACGCTGGCGAGCCGCTCAAGAGAAAAAACTCCGCTCTGCCCACTCCGCTTAGAAAGTGGAGTGGGCAAAACTCTGCGAACTCTGCCAGCAGAGCGGAATTCTTTGCCCACCCCTAGTGAAAATGACAGTTAAACATACTGTTCTAAACTAACAAGATCAATGAAACTCACCAGTTATAGTTATCTCAAATATCTATAACTCCTGCCTTAAAGTAACTATAACTCGCACCCCTGCCATGCACAGTTTTGTCATCGATGATGTAATTTCAAATGTTTCAATCAACATGAATAATGTAATATAGGTTGTAATTAGCGGCTTACAGCAAAAACGCACGATTGCAGCCAAAATTCCATTATTGTTTTTCATTTGTATCATTGGGAGATGGCACCCCCAGCCCCTAGAAGGGTTAGGGGTGCAGGTTATCCCTACCTTGACTCTTATGTCCTTTGTTTCAAAAAGATTTTGGACAGGGGACCAAGTCCCCGAGGCCTGTGATGGCCATTTATTTTCATTTTGCAACCAGCCAAACAGAGTGCGAGCTCCAAAGAGAGCCCTCACTGCTGCAGGACCGAGGTCTTAGGCTGGAAAAATGCCCCGCAGCCAATCAGATTGCTCTATTTTTTATAGTTGCGTGCTCAAGGGATTCTCACGAAAGTCCTGCAAATCCAATCTTCCAGATATACAATGTTTTTAAATCTTAATTTCTGAAAAAGTACACAACAGATTTACATCAAATCACAAAAAGCACAATTTCTAGACTAAGATCTAGATTTCTATCAAATTTGGTGTAATTCCATTCAGTTGTTTTTGTGGTCTCGAGGAAAAAGGAATGGGGATAACGTGTTTTGGGACCCCCCCCTTGTTTCTCGGTCCCTGCTTGACAGACCAACCTAAAAGTTTCAAAAAGGAGCTAAGTTTGTTGAACATTTGTCTGGGAAAGTTTCATTAGGATTAGTCACCAAACATATTAGCAAAGCACTAAGCACTTTTTCTATATGACTAGTCCTAACTATAAATATATATAGAGTCTAAACAGCTGAATGGAATTACAATCACATTTGGCAAAAAAGCTAGAACTTGGTTCAGAAATGTGTTTTTTGTCATTTGGTGTAATTCCTTTCTGATCTTTTAGAGAAATTAGGGGTCAAAATCTTTGTATATTTCATGTCGCGGCGGATCTGCAGAACCAACAATTCTCAAGGTGATATTCCATTGGCTGCCACCACAAAAATAACATTATGGCTCTGTCTACTGTTCTGAAAAAACTAAAAAGGGATATAAGGGGACAGGGTAGTCTCCCTAGGCCTGGTGGATCCACGAACAGCCCATATTTTAGATAACCATTCTCCCCAGGGTGAGCTAGGGCCAAGGGTGGTGGTGCACACAATTTGAAAGGGAGGGGGAGTGCAATTCCCTTCCCCAAGCCTCCCTGAGGTCCCGTGGATTCCATCCTCCAGTGCTGATTGTAAATTGAAGCCTCAGCCACACTTTCCAACCCTTGTCGAGGCACCAGGGACCCCATCCCCCCCCCCAGGGCTAGCTCAATTGTTATGAGCAGACCATCCCCAGGAAAAAAAGTGTGCTTTCAGCAGGCAGTAGCTCTAAAAATGCTCCTGCCAGGTAGGAGCACACATTTGTTCCCTGTCTGTGCTCTGTATAACATGCAACGCCACTATATGACATACCTCTCCACTCTACTTAACTCTACTCCCCTCCACCCTATGCTGTTCCACGCTAACAGGCTCTACAAAACAACATTATATAACAGGCCACTCCACTCTATGCCACCACACTCTATGCCACTTCTGTGTACTCTATAACATCAACTCTATTCCACTCCACTGTATACCGTGACCCACTAGACCGCAACACTCTACACCATGACACTCCATGCCACTTCACTCTTCTGGACTATACAACACTGTACTCTACTCTACTACACTTTACTCTATAACATTTTGCTGCACTCTGTACCACTCTATACCACTCGAAGCCAGGCCACTCTATGACATTCAACTGAATGCTCCTCCCTGTACTCTTCAACACACAACTCCACTCTAAGCCACTCTACTATACTACACTCTGCTCCACTCTATGCCCCTTCACTCTACGTCCCATACACACATACAAAGCCCTACACAAGACCAGAATACCTGAACAGCCACATTACTTTCACCAACCCACCAGACACCTATGCTCTGCCTCACTCTCACTTGCACACATTCCCTGAATCTGCAAAAGCAAACCTGGAGGCCACTCATTCATTGCACCCAAGACATAAAACAACATCTCTCAACACATCAGATCCTCCTCCTTCTTGTGTTCCGTCAAAAGTTGAAGATCTTGCTCTTCGTATAAGCACCTAGGGCACCTCACACCTACACACCTGCCCAAGCACCTGGATACCTTCCTGACTGATAAGTGCACTATACAAATCAATATAACATAGCATAATATAACATATGTCACTTTTCTCCACTATATGAGACAGTATGCAATGCCACTCCACTCTATTACACACCACCCCACTGTACAACAGATCACTCCAGTGTACGGCATTCCACTCTACCTCATTCCATGTCACTCCTCTCTATGGCACACCTCTCCACTATACAATACTCCACTCTACTGTATGACATGCCACTCCTCTCTATGACATACTACTCCCCTCTACGTCCCTCTACTCAATCAATCAACCAATTAATCAATCAGGTTTCTTATAAAGCACGACTACTCACCTGAACAGGTCTCAAGGTGCTGAGGTAGTGCAGGGGGTGGATCTATGGTTCAGTAGAAGAGCCAGGTCTTGAGGTCCTTCATGAATTGAGACAGCGATGGTGATTGCCTGAGGTGCAGAGGTGTTGGGTTTGGCAAGCAAGGAGTCACTAACCTTGTACAACGTCCAGCGGGATGATGGACTCGACACTGGACCCCCGAGTTCCTTCCCACACTGCCCCACAGAGAAGAAATTAAACTCTACTACTCTGATAAGCAGTGCACAGGGGAAAAAAATGATGGGATAAAATAATAAACACTGCTGGGCTGCAGGTTTGTTGGCCCGTTCTTCCAGGTCATAGAAAAACACCCTAGGCTGCAGACCTGACCTGAAGAAACCTGTATGCAAGAAAGGGGACAACATCCAGAACACAAACATACCATTACCTGGTTTCCTGATTAAATACTCTCTCACTAGGAAGACATACTCACAATCCCAGCAAGTACAAATGTTGAAAAAGGTGTAAGTTGCCACTCTTTTTAGCAATACTTGGAACGTAAGGCAAATTATGTTGCAAATATAAATGTAGGCTTTCAATGTCAAGTGTTCAAGAAAGTCCAGTTACGGGGCTCTCTGCAACCGAGAGTAAGCACCATGGGCCTTTTGAAGCACAGGCAAAAGGTCCAATGTTCAAGAAACAAAAATAAAAATAATACAAACAAATGTAAACACCAAGAGTAACAGACACTTATCTGTTGTAACCTCGGTTGCTCTCTGTTACATCACAGGAGCAGATGCGGTAGTCCAGAGATCATAGGCCGGCTGTAAATGCTCTTAGGCAGCTCGAGGGGTCAGGAATGAAGACAGAACCCCGTCAAGATAACTGCCAGCAAGCCTACCGGCCGGATGGAGTTATAACTCTTGGCTGAAAAGCAGAGCCCCGCTTTTTGCTTAGAATCACCCAGCGGAGCCAAAACAGAGCACATCCAGCGTGAACCTGGGTGGGAACAAAACAACACAGACTGGAGTTCGGAAGAAGCCAACAGAACACAAGGCAGCAGGTCCAGGTATCCACTAGGAAAATGGAACGACAAGCACCGTTTCTAGAACTAGGAGGGTTTTATTCCTTCCAGATGCCTCCGAGTCACTTCCTGTGTGCACCCCAGAGATTGCTGGGGATTGCAGTACGCACTTCCCATTCACACGAGTCTCGGGAAGTGTATAGTTGGACCCCGCCTCACTCCCGCTATGATCCTGACAGTAGGCAAGGAGTTTCAGGTCTTGGCAGTGAGGTAGGAGAAGGATCTTCCTCCAAACGTGGTCATGTGGATCCGTGGGTTGGTTGCCAGCACCAGTTGGGTGGAGCTTAGATGTCTAGTGGGAGTGGAGAAGGAGAGGCAGTGGTTGAGATATGCAGGTCCACCGTTGTGGAGGGCTTTGTAGGTGTGGGTGAGGAACCTGAAGGTCATTCTTTTGTTGATAGGTAGCCAGTGAAGGTCTCTCAGGTGGCCGGTGATGTGGCTGCGGCAGTGGGATGTTCAGGATGAGTCTGTTGGTGGCATTCTGGATGTTCTCCAGTTTCTTTGGGTGTTTCTGGGTGATGCCAGTGTAGAGTGCATTGCCGTAGTTGAGTCTGCTGCTGTCGAGTGCATGGATGCCTGTTTTCCTCAACTTGGTGGGGATCCACTTGAAGCTCTTACAAAGCAGGCGGAGCATGTGGAAGTAGGAGGACGAAACAGCGTTGATTTGGCAGTTCATTTACAGCGAGGATTCCAAGATGATTCTGAGGTTTCATTCATGGTTAGTGAGAATAGGGTGTTCGAGTACTGCCGGCCACCAGGAGTCATCCCAGGCAGAAGGAAGGATCCCAGGGTGAGGACCTTGGACTTGTCTAAGTTAAGCTTGAGGCAGCTGTCCTTCACCCAGGAGATGACTGCCTTCATCCCATTGTGGAAGTTGCTCTTGATGGCTGTGGGTTCATCTTTGAGGGAGAGAATCAACTGGGTGTTGTTGGCATAGGAGGCAATGTTGAGTCCATGGCTTCTGACGATGGCTGCAAGTGGGGCCATGTAGATATTGAAGAGAGTGGGTCTCAGGGAGGGTCCTTGAGGCACTCTGCAGCTGCTTTCTGTTTGTTGTGAGTTGAGCGGTGGAAGTCTAACTCTCTGTGTGTTACGCTGGTGAGGAAGGAGCGGATCCATTCTAGGGCTTTGTCATGGATGCCGGCATCATGGAGTCATGCACAGAGGGTGTGGTGGGCGACAGTGTCAGAGGCAGGTGAGAGGCCCAGCAGGATGAGCGCAGCTGTCTCAGCTCGGTCAAAGAGTGTACGGATGTCATCTGTAGCGGTGAGGAGAGCGATCTTGGTGTTGTCGTTGCTTCTGAAGCACAATTGGGAGAGGTCCAGGATGTGGTTCAGTTTGATGAACTCTGAGAGTTGGGTGTTGATGGCTTTCTCAATGACTTTGGCAGGGAAGAGGAGCAGAGAGATGGGTCTGTAGTTCTTGAGGTCTGTCGGGTTGGGTGAAGGTTTCTGCAGCAGAGGGTTGATCTGTGCGTGGTTCAAATCTTTAGGGAAGGTGGTGCACTGGATGGAACAGTTGATGGTGCAACAGAGTTCGGGTGCGATGGAGGTGCCGGCTCTGTTGAAGATGTGGTAAGGGGAGGAATCCAAGGGGGCTCCGGAGAGGATGCTGTTCAGGACCCTTAGGGTGTCGTCAGAGGTGAGGGTGATCCAGTTGGGCCACTCTATGTCTCTCGACTCTAACACACTCTACAAGACCACACTATATAACATGCCTCTCCATTCTACAGTATGACATGCCACTCCAATCTATGCCATTCCAGTGTCCTTTACAACACACCACCCAACTCTATGCCACTCCACTTTATGCCTTGGCTCTCTATGCCATGACACTAAACAATATCCTTCTACGCTACAACTGTCTATGCCACGACACTCTATGGCACAACACTCTATGGCACTCCTTTCTATGCCACTATACCCTACTGGACTATGTGACACTTTATGCCACTCCACTATACAACAGTCTACTCCACTCTATGCAACTCTATGACACTCTACTGCAGTCTACACAATTCCCTCTATGACATTCTATTCCACTTTACTACACTCTACTGTACGACACTACTACACTGTACTTCACTGTATGCAACTAAATGCTTCAACACTCTATGCCCATATACTCTACCATACTCTACGACACTGTATGACCCTCTACTCTACAATACTCAACTCCCCTGTATGCAAGCCCTCTGTACCCTACTCTACCACACTCTAAGACACTCAATTATGTGACACTCTCACCACTCTACTCTACAAGACTCCACTATACAACACTCTACTCCACTCACTCTATGCCATTCCACTCTACTTTATGGCACTCTCCACCACTGTACTTTTCAATGCTCTAGTCGATGGCACTCTACTCAATGGCACTCCACTCTAGTACCCTCCACTCTATGCCACTTCACTGTAGTGTAGGAAATGGCACTCCATGCCACTATACTATAGAACACTAAAATCTACTGTATGACCCTTGACTGCAAACCACTCTACTCCACTGTACACCAGTCTACTGTACGAGACTACACTGTTTGACACTCTCCTCTCCTCCACTCTACCCTATGACACTCCACTCGACAACACCCCACTCTACAGTACAGTACTCCACTCTGTGGCACTGTACTACATTGGACTGGATGACACTCAGCTCGACGAAACTCCATGCGACTATACTTCACACATCATTCCTCTTGACAATACTCCACTGTATGATTTGAAGCACATTTTTAGAAAAAACTAAAAAAATTCTAAGTCAAAGAAAAAAAACAAAGGCTAAGTTATAGTTAGGAAAACTTTTTTTTTTCTATACAAATCCATTGTAAGCTACACAAACATTAGAAATTCTACAGTTATAGTCATAACTACACTTATAATTTCTGCCAACAGACAAAAGTAGTAAAACTCGTGCACCTTTGTACATGGTATTGTCAACTCGCTTTTCACATTAAGATACTATAGCTATGCAAAAGCGCTTCCATTTTAAAATCTGCAGCCTCACGTATAATGCCGAAGAGGCAATGGCCCGCGCTATCTCCAAAAAGAGCTAAAGACGTATGTGACCGGACGCACTCTCAGGTCGAGCACTCAAGCCCATCTGTACGTGCCCCGAATTCACCAAACTCATACCGGGGTAAAGGTCTTTTCCTATCTCACCCCCAGGATAGTGGAACAAATTACCCATAACTTTACGAGAAACTCCCACCTACAGTAAATTCAGGAAATTACTAAAAGCTTATTTATACTAACCCTCTAAGGGCCGTACCTCCAGTCAGGATTTGCAACAGCTCCGAAATACCCCCGGCTGATACGTGTGCTATAGCAAATATTAATAACTTAACAACAACGTGACTTATTGGTTTGCCAATGCTTGTTTCATATCTTGTAGTTTATTATGTTTCATTTAATTTCATATTTGTTACAGAAACGTTTAAAAGTTTCAATGGTATGCGTAGGCTGATGATTCGTTTATAAGTCAACATGGTCTGCGTAGGCTGAAGCTTTTGCAATTAAAAGTAATGTATTTGAACTATCACATAATTAACTGATTTAATAAATATGTGAAAAGAATTATTTTTCTGAAAGATAAAAGGAACCTTTTTTTTAGTTAAGTCCAATTTCAATTTTGTATTTCTTTGTTAGCTTTTTTTGTTTTTTTTATTTCGCAGGGTTTGGCTAGTGTTGATCTGCCCATTAAGGCTATGGTTATTGTGGATGCCAGCAGTTATCAATCTGTATCAATCTGTGCAGAGCAGGACTAGCTAGATAATGGTGTAGTGGTTAGCTACCGATAAGGGGTCCTCATCAGATATTGTTCCAGAGGAGGCTGCAGGTGTTTCTTTCTAATATCCCCTAAAGAAGTAATTTTTCACATGCTATCTGAAGCGCAGAATGATAAAGCATGTTATGGCTTTGACTGAATGTTATTCTGTACCTTAGCTATGTAGCTTGAGAAGGGTGGTGTTAAACCTGACATCCTTGGCATGGTTTCCCTCACTTTTTTGCTTTCTGAACTCCTGTTTTGCTGACTTGATTTTTGCTGACTTTAGGATTCTGTGCACGTTACCACCACTAACCAGTGCTAAATTGCAGGCTCTCTCTCCCTAAACCATGGCGACATTGGCTTATCCACAATTGGCATATTTAATGTACTTATAAATCACTAGTGAAGCATACAGCATGTGCCCAGAGCCTACAAGTGAAGTGCTACTAGAGGGCTGCAGCACTGCTTGTGCCACCCACTCCAGTAGCTCTTTAAACATGTCTCAGGCCTTCGATTGCAGAGCAGTGTGTGCAGTTTTAAACTACCATGTCAACCTGGCAAGATTGTTACTTGCCAGGCCCTAACCTTCCTTTTTAATACATATATGTCATCCCAAAATTAGGCCCCAGACAACCCCAAGGGCAAGGTGTGGTGTATTTAAAAGGTTTCACACATACGTTTAGGTTTTACTCCGATCCCGGTATCGGAGGTGAAAAACCTGGGGGTATGGCTGGATGCGGGCCTCTCCTTTGTAGGTCACACTAAAAAAACTGCGGCCTGTTGTTTTGGACTCCTAAGGGGCTTGAGACCTGTTCTCAAGTTCTTTGACGCCCCAACCAGGCAGCTGGTGATCCAGGCTACTATCATCTCTCGCCTGGACTATGCCAGCTCTCTCCTGGCTGGGGCTAACCAGGCCGAGCTAACCCGCTTGCAACGGGTTCAGAATGCTGCGGCGAGGGCGATTGTTGGCCTGCCCAGATTCAGCTCGGTGGCAGGTGTCCTTCGCTCCCTACATTGGCTTCCTGTTAGGAAGCGCATCCTCTTTAAGGTTCTTTGTCTTGCCTTTAAGATCTTGAGAGGTATTGGCCCGGAAATCTTATCGAGCTGTCTTTCCTTTTATGTTCCCACCCGTAGCCTCCGTTCCCAGGGTTTGGCCCTTGCGGTGGTCCCCAGATTTAGGCTCAGTCGCATGGGAGGCCGCTCGTTTAGGGTAATGGCCGCGTCAGCATGGAACTCCCTGCCTGTTGAAATCCGTCTGATGGAGGACCTCTTGACCTTCCGGAGGGCTATAAAAACCTTCTTGTTTTAGCTGTTTTTTGTTTTATTCTCCTGTTGTGTTATGTTCTACCTTGTCTCTGCGCCGGGACGCTCCTTGGCTGGAGTATCTGTGCGCATAATAAATTATCGTAACATAACATAACATAACATGCCCAGGTAATGAACAACTCTTACATTTGTTTTTTACTACTGCAAGGACTATCTTGTCCATAGGTTAACATTGGGATTACCTTGTTCGAGCTTATATGTGTAATTTCCAATTTGGCCAAGTTCGAAATTTCGAGTTTGGTGTACCTGGACTCACAATTGAAAACCACTACTTATGGTGAAGTCGGATTTCAAATTGTAAGACTGGAAATACCACTTTCAAAAAGTTGTCCTTTTTTTCACTTTAACCATTCTGTTCTTCTGCTTGTCTATGAATACACGTCTGGGGTGGCTGACAGCTGAACTTTGTGCATTCCTTCCAGACAGTCACACACAAGGGGAGCTGAGGTGTGACATTTACATCCTGATGGCCCATTACAAGACAGATCAGTCTTCCTGAGCTAGGTGAGAGGAAGGAGTTGAAACGTGCACCCGAATAGGGCTGTGCCTGTCCCCACACAAAGAGCTGTATACCCCGTTGTGTGTGCGGAGCCTGGGTAGGGACCTTGTGTTCTTCAAGGGCCTCTTTGAAGTCTCCCCCACTTCAAAACCACAACTGGGATAAGTACTAGACCCCTGATACCAACAACTAAGTACACTATGGACCTGAGGACACTCTGCCAGGAAGAAGCATTGCTGAAAGGTCTGCCACTCTGCTGGATTTTCTGGACTCATGCTCTGCTGTGCCTGCTCTCCTTTCTGCTGCCCACTTCTCTGATGGTGAGAAGTGCTGGACCTGACTCTCAGAACCAAGTGACTCCAAGGGCCTGCTGGATTGCTTCCTGTTCTGAGGTCTGCATTTCACTGCTTCTGGCGGGCCGCGGGGCTAGAGTTCGCTCGCTCAAACACTCCAGGCTAGCTAGTGTGTGCGGTCACAGTTGTGTGGTGCCTACGGCCAGCTCGTGAGCCTCCGACTTTGACAGGTACAGGGCACAGTGTGCTGGAATCTAACAGAACGCACTATGTAGTGTAGGGGTAAGAGTAATATGTCTGCCAGACGGAGTGCTGGGAATTCGCGCATGGAAATAATGTTTCGAACAATGATGCGCAGAATGTCTGCAATGGAAAAAAAGATTGGGGAAGGTGGACAAGTTGGGTAGGACCGTCTGAGCTGGATGCGAAGGTTGAGGCACAGGCAGGAACAGCGGGAAGGCCTAAACGGACCATAGTACCGCCCAAACTAAGGGGTGATTTCGAGACACTGCCGAAATGCAGCAGAACTAGGAAGGGTAGTGGTCGCCCTCCCAAGCCCATTGTGGGTGGGGGGTCCCCGAGGCCGGTACCGAAGAAAGCGCCTGTGGCACCTGGGTCACCCACGCCCAAAACCGCAAATTCCAGTGAGCGTGCCAATAGCGCCAGCCATTCCACACATTAACCCAGTCCCTGTCATTGTCCCGATGCCGGTCGCGCCACCGAGTATCCCAGTCCCCGTCATTGTCCCGCCCGTGCTTCCAGCAAACCCATCATTTGGGGTGGGTCAGGTTCCACCATAACTAGCGGCACAGATAGCTGCTGTGCTTCCATGGTTGGGGATTGAGGGAATTATACCTACGGCAACTGACCCTGGTGCAGAGGCACAGAGAATGGTTGCACAAATCTTGTTGGCTAGAGGCAAAAGCAGCACAACGGGCGCACCAATTTCTCCCCTAACAGGTCCAGTGAACGGTGGGGGCGCAGTCAAGACCGTGGAACCAATGCAACCCGCCGAAAGTGGTAAGGAGGTGCCCTGCCGGTACTGGGCGAAGGCGCCAATCCCTCCAGGGGGGAGAGTCTGGCGCAGCATGTATCTCAAAGTGTGAAGGAAGGAATTGATTTGGGCAGATAAATATATTAATAATTTCTCATTGCTGATTGACAACAGGGAATGGGAATATGCTAAATCACAGAAAGAGATGATGTTGCCTAGTGAATGGCGATCTCAGTTGTACAAATTTAGGGTGGAGGAGACGCTCATCAATTGGATCAGGGCTTTTTCCGTGTTTAGTGCAGTTACCGCCGAACGTTACCCCGGTATGCAAGCTGAAATGGCTTGCTATCAGAGCAGGATTACAATGTTTAATGAGAATCATGGGGGGGATGCTTGGAAAGAATATGACATAGCTTTCAGGAAAGCGAGGGAGTTTGACAGATCTTTAGCTGGGACAAAGTTGACTCTATTTCTTGGCATTCTCAGTTTCAGAAGGGGCAATCTGCAGGTACTAGCACAATCTGGAACAAAGGCTACTCCCCCAAGCCCCACCAGCCCTTTCAACAGCCCTTTCGGCCAGTGCAAGGCAGGGAAATGGCCAATAAGGCCAAAGGTAATACGGGTGGGAAAGGACTCTGCTGGGATTTCAATAGGCGAACCTGCAACCGGGCACTTGTAAATTCAGGCACGCGTGTTACATATGCGGCCACCCTTCCCACCCAGAAACGGCATGCCGGACAAAAGGTAGTGTGTCAGGTAACAGAGGGAGGAGAAAACCTGAATAGCGGGGGACACCCCCTTGCTGCGCAATCGCCTATTATTGTGGCTACTATGATACCTTGGCTGAATAGATACCCAAACCATACTACTGCAAGGATGCTCCAAGAAGGTTTCACACACGGTTTCTGGATTCCAGCTGGGGGTTATACCGGGACACCGCAGTGCAGGAACCAGTTGTCAGTTAAGAACAATCCAGGGGTGGTGGCAAACAAGATAGAGAAAGAACTGCGCTTAGGTAGAGTAGCCGGGCCTTTCCCCCACATACCTGTACATGATTTTGTTTGCTCACCTTTAGGAGTGGTCCCGAGGAAGGAAAAGGGCGAGTATAGGCTTATACACAATCTGTCAGCACCTAAGGGCTTATCATTGAATGATGCGATTGATGAGTCCATTTGTAGTGTGAAGTATGCGTCTTTTGACCAGGCAGTTGAAATGTTGAGGGTTTTGGGCCCTGGGGCACTGATGGCGAAATCAGATATTGAGTCAGCGTTTAGACTACTTCCAGTGCATCCAACAGACCAACACTTGCTAGGTTTTTTATTTGATGGCAAATACTACATGGATAGGTGTATGCCCATGGGTTGCTCTATCTCATGTGCTTACTTTGAAGCATTCAGCTCTTTCCTGGAGTGGGTTCTGAGACAATCTACAGGCCACCAGTATGTCATACATTACCTAGATGATTTTCTTTTCCTGGGTCTGGCGGGCACACAGAAGTGCGCGTGGGCATTGCAGGAATTTTGCGTGCTCATGCGTGCTTTTGGGGTCCAGCTCGCGCAGGGAAAAACAGTAGGGCCATTTACATGTCTGGAATTCTTATGAATTGAATTGGATTCCATGAAAGGCTGTTTTAGGTTACCCAAAGAAAAGATTGAGATATTCAGGGTGACCCTTGAACTATGTTTGCTGAAAAAGAAAGTCACTTTACAGCAGTTGCAGCAGACAGTTGGCCAGTTAAGTTTTGCCCTGAGGGTCATACCTATGCACGCCCATTTTTCCGCTCCATTGCGCAAGCCATGAAGGGCTTGCGTGACAAGCATCATCGCACACTATTGTCAGTCGAGGTTCGTCAGGACAGGCGGATATGAATTGCATTCCTGGAGGATTTCAATGGCAGAGTTTTGTGGGGTGCCCCCACGCAGACCTCAGCAGAGTTAGGACTGTGGACTGACGCTGCCGGCAGTGTAGGGTTTGGCGCCATATTTGGCAATAAGTGGGTGGCCCAAAGATGGCCCAACTGGTGGGAAGAGAGTGGTTTGACAGCAAACATTGGGTTTCTGGAACTGTTCCCAATCTGGGTTGCGTTAAAGGTATGGCCCAAACAATTGGCTAATCGTTCGGTCATTTTCTGGTCAGATAACATGACCGTGGTGGAATGCATCAATCAGCAGGCGGCATGGTGTAAGTTCATACTGCCCCTGGTAAAGGAGATTGTGCTGAGTTGCATGAAATTGAATGTACACTTCAGGGCCAAACATGTTCCAGGGTGTTAGAACCGGCTGTCTCTAGTTGGCAGAGGTATACACTTCTGACAAATAGGGACACTCCTTTTCTAGTCAGGGCAAGGGGATCACACCCTTCGATAACCCCTGCTCACCCCCTTGGTAGCTTGGCAGAGCAGAACAGGCTTATCTCAGAGGCTGTGTGTTAAGCAATTATGACCACATACAGTAATACAGTGAATACACTACAAATGGACACGACACCGTAGTATTATAAAAATAAGTATTTTTATATAAGACTTAGCACAAGACCAAATAACGGCAAAACTGTACACAATCGGAATAAATACGTTCGGGAAGGAAAAAGGATAGTTCAAAGGAAGTTTCTTCTTTAGCACAAAAGTCTTTTAGTATCAAGCAAATCTTCTTCTTGGAAACACAGTTCTTAGCAACAGGGTAACTCACACGGGAGCTACACAATGTCGAGGCAAAGTTAATCCACAGGTATGGCGTCGACCGCGAGGAGCGCTGCGTCGGGCCTGGAGTCACACGGACCCCCAACAACACAGTACCTTAGGAAAATGAAGCACACGATGATCCGCGGCGTCGAGCAATCCGGCGTCGCGTCTTCGGTGTCGATCAGGCCTCAGCAGGCGTTGTCGATGATGCAGTTGCACAGAGTGAGCAGCGCTCACGGCGTCGAATGGCACACGGTTGATGCGATCAGCAGCGGGGCAGACATGAGGTCCTCTGGAGTTAGAGCCGTACTCCTACTCACTGGCGTTGCTGCTGGCGTCGGTTGGGCCCAGCGTCCGGTCGTCGTGATGCTGTTCTTTTCAGAGGTGCTGGATTCAAACTTCCAGCGGATAGCACTTTTTAGCAGGTGAAGTCTTTTGGCCCTGTGACTTCGGCAGGAGACTGGCACTCTTCCAGTCCTTGGAGATTTTCTTAGCAAGCGTGAGAGTACACACAAAGTTCCTCTCTCCTGGTTCCTTGGCAAAAATAAAGAAGCACTGCAGGATTCCCCCAACAACAGCACACTGGCAGAAGGGGTAAGCAGTCCTTTAGATCAGCAGGCTTCTTGTCCTTGGTTACAGGGTTCCTTGTCAGAAGTGATCTGATTTCCTAGTTCAGGGGTCCTCCTCTTATACCCCTTTTCGTCTTTGATCCCTTTGTCTATGCCGGGGATTTCCCAACATCCTGGGTCTGTGGTGGGTGGAGCTAGGCAGTAGCACCTGGCCTATTCATTGAGCCGGGCCGGGTCCTCAGACGCCCCGCAGGAGGTGGAGCCAGCATTGTATCAGGCAAGGCAGGCTATCAACAACTACTCTCCCCCTACTCTCAACGTAATGTCCCACTCATCCCACACTGACTCATCCAGACCTCTTGGAGCCACCCAGCTCCTGTCACACACACGTAAGACCAGCAGAGACCAGATATGGTTAGACAAGAAAATAGACACTTTCTAAAAGTGCTATTTTCGAACCCAGAGTCCAAAAACCATCCACACCAACGGATGCGTAATTAAACCCCGAGTTCAGGGATACCAAACTCGACATTGCACCATGCTCCCCGAGCCAGCTAGGATTATAGCGTTAATAATCCCGGCGGCCCATTCTATCCCACGGAGAGCAGGCTACCTCGCAATAGTGAAGCCCCAAGATGGCGGCACTTCACTATCAGGACATGCCAACTTGGTCAGGCTTGTCCTACCTTACACTTACAATGCACCCTGCCCATGGGCCTACCATAGGGGTGACTAACATGAAGTTAAGGGAAGGTTGGAGGGGCTGGCAAGTAGTTATACCTGCGCAGCCGACGTGACAGTGCAAGACTGCACGTGGGTCTCACAATGACCGACCCGTAGACATTCTTTTACAAGACCGCTCCTGTGGGTGGCACAACACGTGCTGCAAGCCCACGAGCGGCATTTGTATTTACAAGCCCTGGCACTCCTGGTGCACTAGACTAGGGACTGACAGTAAACCAAATAAGCCAAACATGGATACAATAGATACATCATTTTAACATAGGGAGCACTTGCGCTATGGCACTGATCAGCAGTGACACGGCGCCCAAAGCATATACCAGCAAAACATCGTAAAACAGTAGAGGCAAACAGAAAAAATGGAGGAGAGACTCAAGCCAATGATGTCAGGTCTAACACGTGTCCCCTCCAGCTGAAATGTGGGGAGAACTACCCTTAACCTAGGGAGTCCTCATCACTAAGGCGGAAAAATCTGGACAGACCATCAGCATTGGCGTGATCTGTACCAGGGCGGTGTTCCACCGTAAAGTCCATCCCCTGTAGAGCAATGGACCATCTCAACAGTTTCGGATTCTCACTCCTCATTTGCATCAACCATCTGAGGGGCCTGTGGTCTGTCTGAACCCGGAAGTGAGTCCCAAACAGGTAGGGTCTTAGCTTCTTCAGCGCCCAGACCACAGCAAATGCTTCTCTCTCTATCGCACTCCACCTCGTTTCCCTGGGAAGTAACCTCCTACTGATGAAGGCTACAGGCAAGTCTCGGCCCTCTTCATTCACCTGAGCTAGAACAGCCCCCACGCCATGCTCTGAAGCGTCCGTCTGAACAATGAATTCTTTCGAAAAATCGGGTGCTTGGAGTATAGGTGCTGTGCACATTGCAGCTTTCAGGGTGTCAAAGGCCGTTTGACAGGCATCAGTTCAGATCACGTTTCGTGGCTGCTTCCTGGAAGTCAGCGAAGTCAAGGGGTGCACGATGTTGCCGTAATCCTTGACAAACCTCCTGTAATAACCCGTGAGTCCTAAGAAGGCTCTCACCTGCGTTTGGGTTTTGGGCGGTGCCCAAGCCAGGATGGTATCAATCTTGGGTTGCAGGGGGGCAACCTTGCCGCTCCCTACTTGGTGCCCCAAGTACACCACAGAACCCTGCCCAATCTGGCACTTACTGGCTCTGATTGTGAGGCCTGCTCCGTGCAGGGCCAACAACACTTCCTGGAGGTGGCGCAAGTGTTCCTCCCAGCTGGCGCTGAACACTGCGATGTCGTCCAGGTAGGCGGCACTGAAGTCCTCCAGTCCAGCCAAGACCTGGTTGACCAACCTCTGGAAGGTGACAGGGGCATTCTTCATCCCAAAGGGCATCACCCGGAACTGGTATAGCCCATCTGGTGTGGAGAATGCTGACCTCTCTTTTGCCCCATCAGTCAAGGCGATCTGCCAGTACCCAGACGTTAAGTCAAACGTACTAAGGTACCGGGCAGCCCCCAACCGATCGATGAGCTCATCCGCTCTGGGGATGGGGTGCGCGTAAGCATGAGCGAATTTTGCGGATCTCGCGTTCGCGAATTTTGCGGATTTGCGGATTCGCAATCCGCAAAATCCGCGAATTCCCGCGAATTTGCAGATTTTTTTTTTTTTTGTGTTCGCCCGTGTTTCTGCCAGTTCGCGAGGGTTTTGTACACTTTCGCAAATTGCGAACTTACCTGTCGGGTCGCAAGTTTCGCGAACTTGTTGTTTCTACGTGTCCAGCCTGTTTGGGACACTCTTCTTCATCACTGCCACTCTCTGTCACCACTGCCACTCTCTGACTACTCATGCCACCCTCTGGCCCACCCATGCCACCCTCTGTTTCATCACCACACCCTCTGGTTGTCCAGTGTACATTATTTTCGGCAAAGCAAAGCACACCTTCCCTGCCTCAAGTGACCTGAATTAATTTGGGGCTGATTCATGTGTCACAGAATATTTTTTTAGCTGGCACCTGCTTCCTTAGTGCGCCCTGATTAGTGATCTTTTGCACTTGCTAAGTGCTTTCATTGTTGCAAAATTAGTTACAACACCTGCCCTGCCCCAACTGACAATAATGAATTAGGGGCTGATTAATGGATTTTAACTTCCAGCCTGGCTCCTGCTTGTCTCCCTTAGCTGTAATTCAGGACCTTTGTGGCATATGTGTAACTATTCTGAGGTTCAGAGCAGGGTCACATACTAGTTTCAACTGGCAACTGAACTCTGGAGGGGCCCCTCAGGAAGCACTCCAGGAAATGGCTACTAATGATGAGCCTGAACTTTTGAACCTGGTAAGTAGTTACTTTCAGTTTTGCTAAAATCGTATTTCTGCAATTTTGCACTTATTCGCGGGGCGCGAACTCACGCGAACAGTGCGAGCAGTGCGAGCAAAATCCGCTGCTCGCGGATTTGCGGATTTTGCGGGAAATTCGCAAATCTCGCGATTTGCGGATTTCCCGAAAATCCGCAAAATCCGCGAGCGGAACGGATTTTCCGCCCACGCCTAGGTGCGCGTCAGTCTTCGTGACCGAATTGAGCCCTCGGTAGTCCACGCAGAACCGGAGTTCTGGTGAAGCACCAGGCGCCGCAGCCTTTGGGACCAAGACCACTGGGCTGGCCCAAGGACTGCTAGAGGACTCAATCACCCCTAACGCGAACATTTTGGAGACCTCCTCCTTAATGTACGCTCGGACCTTGTCAGTCACCCTGTAAGCCTTGTGCTTCACAGGAGGGCTGTCTCCGGTGTCAACGCCATGGACACACCAATGCGTGACACCCGGAACCAAGGAAAACAGATCCGGGAATTGTCCCAACAGGTGGCGACAATCCTGTTTCTGCTCAAGGGTCAGTGTGTCAGAGAGGACCACACCATCCACTGACCCGTCTTGCTCTTTAGCACACAGGAGGTCAGGAAGAGGCTCACTCTCCTCCTCCGTCCCATCATCTGTAGCTAGGAGCATGCCCACTTCGGACCTTTCTAAGTGGGGCTTCAAACGGTTGACATGCAGGACCCGCAAGGGGTTCCTGGGAGATTTCAAGTCCACCAAGTAGGTGACATCGCTCTTCTTCTCCACAACCTTAAACGGTCCAGTCCACCTGTCCTTGAGCGCACAAGGTTCCACAGGGTACATGACCCACACTTCCTGACCAGGCTGAAGCTCTACCAGAGTGGCATTCCGGTCGTACCAACGCTTCATCTCCTCCTGGCTGGCCTCCAGATTTGCCTGAGCAAGTTCTCTGAAGCGCCGAGTCTGGTTCCGAAAGGCCAGCATGTAGCTGTATACATCCTGGGGAGGTTTCCTGGGAGATTGCTCCCAGCCTTCCTTGACCAGACTCAGAGGTCCTCTTACCGGGTGACCGTATAAGAGCTCAAAGGGGCTGAACCCTAGAGACTTCTGCGGCACCTCACGGTAAGCAAACAACAGGCATGGCAAGAGGACGTCCCATTTCCGCCTCATTGGTTCTTCAAGACCCATAATCATGCCTTTTAGGGTCCGGTTGAATCTCTCAACCAGCCCATTTCCTTGAGGGTGGTAAGGAGTGGTGAACCTGTAGGTTACCCCACACTCCTTCCACCGAGACTTCATATAGTTCGAAATGAAGTTGGTGCCTCGGTCGGACACCACCTCTCTGGGGAACCCCATCCGGGAGAAAACACCCATCAGCGCCCGTCCCACCACGGGGGCCGTCACTGTTCTGAGAGGGATGGCTTCCGGGTACCTTGTGGCATGGTCCACCAAGACCAGGATGAACCTGTTGCCCAGGGCTGTCTTGGGGTCCAGGGGCCCAACAATGTCAATACCCACCCGGTCAAAGGGGGTGCTGACCACCGGAAAAGGTTGGAGGGGAGCCTTCTGCTTCCTTCCGCTTTTCCCACTTGCCTGGCAAGTGCGACAAGTCTTGCAATGGATGTCTACATCCCTACGCATCTGAGGCCAATAAAAATGGGTGACAAGCCTGTCATAGGTCTTGTCCTGCCCCAGATGTCCAGCTAACGGTACGTCATGAGCCAAACCCAGTAGGAAGGCTCTGAAGCGCTGGGGGACCACCAGCACACGGGCTGACCCAGGTTCAGCAGCCTTAGACTCGCTATACAGGAGGTCGTTCTCCCAGTACACAAAATGTGACCCTGACTGATCACCTGAGGATTGGGCTGAGGCCTGCTGCCTCATGCCCACAAGAGAAGGGCACTCCTTCTGTTCCGCACAGAATTCCTCCCTGGAGGGACCACCGTCCTGCTGCCAATGGGTCAGCTCGGGCAGATCTCCCAGTTCGGCAATTTGTTCCCCTGTGGGCTCCAGGGCATCCCCCTCAGGGTCTACCTCCTTCTGGACCACGGGAACAACGGGGGCCGGTTTCCCGCGCCTCCTGCCTCTTCTCTTCACAGCTGGGTCCTGGGCCGTACTTTCAGGCTCCGGGACCCCATCAACACCCTTACTCGCTGTCATGGATCGAGTGGTTGCACACACCCACTCTGGCACACCCAACATTTTCAAGTGCGCCGCTCTCTCCACCTTAGCCCAGGGTGAGTCTTCTAAATCATTGCCCAGGAGACAATCGACAGGCATGGCGGGCCTCACAGCAACCTGAAGAGTACCTGAAACTCCCCCCCATTCAAAGGAAACCTGAGCCACCTCACACTCTTTCTGGGAGTTGTCGGCAGCTATCACGGGGTAGAATGCGTGGGGAACCACCTGCTCTCGGGACACCAAGTGACACTTGACAGCTGTCACACTCGCTCCGGTGTCTCTGAGGGCTTCCACTCTATGGCCATTAATGGTCACCCACTGCCTATATTTACTAGTGTTACTAGGCAGAGGGGGTGGAGGGACCATTTGCATGTCTCCTAGCGAGACCAGGGACATTTCTGCGGGACCCCTCCCACCATGGACAACCATCTCTTCCCCTCCCAAGGCTACACTGGCCAACTGACGAGGGGGTGCACGCGGCGGTGCATTCGAATCCTTTTTGGGACACTGGGGGTCATAAAACCGGTGTCCTACCTGCCCACAACCGTAGCAGGTTAGGGGGCCCCTATGAACAGGTTTACCCGTCGGGGCCCCTGACTTCTTCTCAGGGGGAGGCTGGGAACTTTTCCCTTGGTTCCCTTGGGGATTACTTTGGGGCCCTTTCTGAGACTCCTTCTGTTTACCCTTGTCCCCCCCACTCTTCTGCTGGGGACCCTGCCCACCTTTGGCTGAGTCTCCCACTGGACCCTTGTGGACCCTGGTACTGACCCAGCGGTCCGCCTCTTCAGCAAGTTTTCTAGGGTTAGATATCTTGCTATCAATCAGGTGCTGGCGCAGCTCTGGAAAACAGTTATTAGACAAGTGCTCCCACGCAAACAAATCATAAAGAGCTTCATAACTTTCCACTTTGCTGCCCTTTACCCAACCATCCATGGCTCTGCAAAAATAAGACACATATTCAACCCACGTCGTACCAGGCAACTTCTTACATTCTCTAAAAGCTTGTCTGTACTGCTCGGGGGTTAAACCATATCGCAACATTAAAGCATCTTTCATATGAGCATACGACATCCTATCTGCAACAGGCATGTCTAACAGGGTATCTCTTCCCTCATTCACAAAGCGACCCCACAACCCCGCTCCCCAATTCTTCTCAGGGACCTGGTGGGCCAACAATGCTAACTCATATGCTTTAAACCATTGACCAATATCTTCATTCTTATTGTAATCTTTGATCACATCTTTTGGGAAGTAAAACTTACTTTCTGCAGGCTCGGATGGAATGCTGCCACCAGAGGGATTCAACTCTAACTTTTTAGCTTGGATATCCAGTTCCCTCAACCTGGCTTCACGCTCCAAAGCTAACTTCTCTCGTTCAAACTCTAACTTTTTGATCTCTAGATCAGCCTCCCTTCTACCTCTCGCATTTTCTAACTCCAACTGCCCATTTATCTTTAGCCTTGCCATCTCCATGTTGTAAGCTCGCTCTTTCGCCCTTTCTTCTCTTTCTTCAGGGGAAAGACCTTTGGAGGAAACACTGCTTCCGGGAGAGGGCACAGGTCCATTCACTGGCACCTCCTCATCCCCTTCCTCTGTGGGTACCACCACCACATCAGAGGGATTTCTCGATTCCCACCAGGCCTGCAATGCTTTATAAAAATCATCTTTTCTCGAGAGGCCGGTGGTAGGAACTTGAAACTGGTCGCAAAAGTGTTTCAGCTCATCTTTCTTGTATTTCTTTAGCTTACTCCTCTCGAACTCCTCCACAACAACGATAGCAGGGGCAGTGACTCCGTTGTCACTCATGGTTAAAACTGGCAGTGTTCAGAAAATCAAGTTTCAGGAAAGCGGAGAACAAAAAATAGGATCCTTCCGAATCAGATTGTGACTGCGTTATGGTCTGCTTTCACTATGTAGCGCACACTAATCACTGTACATGGGTCATACTTGCAAGGTCCAAATCCTCACCGCTGCATCCAATGTTAGAACCGGCTGTCTCTAGTTGGCAGAGGTATACACTTCTGACAAATAGGGACACTCCTTTTCTAGTCAGGGCAAGGGGATCACACCCTTCGATAACCCCTGCTCACCCCCTTGGTAGCTTGGCAGAGCAGAACAGGCTTATCTCAGAGGCTGTGTGTTAAGCAATTATGACCACATACAGTAATACAGTGAATACACTACAAATGGACACGACACCGTAGTATTATAAAAATAAGTATTTTTATATAAGACTTAGCACAAGACCAAATAACGGCAAAACTGTACACAATCGGAATAAATACGTTCGGGAAGGAAAAAGGATAGTTCAAAGGTAGTTTCTTCTTTAGCACAAAAGTCTTTTAGTATCAAGCAAATCTTCTTCTTGGAAACACAGTTCTTAGCAACAGGGTAACTCACACGGGAGCTACACAACGTCGAGGCAAAGTTAATCCACAGGTATGGCGTCGACCGCGAGGAGCGCTGCGTCGGGCCTGGAGTCACACGGACCCCCAACAACACAGTACCTTAGGAAAATGAAGCACACGATGATCCGCGGCGTCGAGCAATCCGGCGTCGCGTCTTCGGTGTCGATCAGGCCTCAGCAGGCGTTGTCGATGATGCAGTTGCACAGAGTGAGCAGCGCTCACGGCGTCGAAGGGCACACGGTTGATGCGATCAGCAGCGGGGCAGACACGAGGTCCTCTGGAGTTAGAGCCGTACTCCTACTCACTGGCGTTGCTGCTGGCGTCGGTTGGGCCCAGCGTCCGGTCGTCGTGATGCTGTTCTTTTCAGAGGTGCTGGATTCAAACTTCCAGCGGATAGCACTTTTTAGCAGGTGAAGTCTTTTGGCCCTGTGACTTCGGCAGGAGACTGGCACTCTTCCAGTCCTTGGAGATTTTCTTAGCAAGCGTGAGAGTACACACAAAGTTCCTCTCTCCTGGTTCCTTGGCAAAAATAAAGAAGCACTGCAGGATTCCCCCAACAACAGCACACTGGCAGAAGGGGTAAGCAGTCCTTTAGATCAGCAGGCTTCTTGTCCTTGGTTACAGGGTTCCTTGTCAGAAGTGATCTGATTTCCTAGTTCAGGGGTCCTCCTCTTATACCCCTTTTCGTCTTTGATCCCTTTGTCTATGCCGGGGATTTCCCAACATCCTGGGTCTGTGGTGGGTGGAGCTAGGCAGTAGCACCTGGCCTATTCATTGAGCCGGGCCGGGTCCTCAGACGCCCCGCAGGAGGTGGAGCCAGCATTGTATCAGGCAAGGCAGGCTATCAACAACTACTCTCCCCCTACTCTCAACGTAATGTCCCACTCATCCCACACTGACTCATCCAGACCTCTTGGAGCCACCCAGCTCCTGTCACACACACGTAAGACCAGCAGAGACCAGATATGGTTAGACAAGAAAATAGACACTTTCTAAAAGTGCTATTTTCGAACCCAGAGTCCAAAAACCATCCACACCAACGGATGCGTAATTAAACCCCGAGTTCAGGGATACCAAACTCGACATTGCACCATGCTCCCCGAGCCAGCTAGGATTATAGCGTTAATAATCCCGGCGGCCCATTCTATCCCACGGAGAGCAGGCTACCTCGCAATAGTGAAGCCCCAAGATGGCGGCACTTCACTATCAGGACATGCCAACTTGGTCAGGCTTGTCCTACCTTACACTTACAATGCACCCTGCCCATGGGCCTACCATAGGGGTGACTAACATGAAGTTAAGGGAAGGTTGAAGGGGCTGGCAAGTAGTTATACCTGCGCAGCCGACGTGACAGTGCAAGACTGCACGTGGGTCTCGCAATGACCGACCCGTAGACATTCTTTTACAAGACCGCTCCTGTGGGTGGCACAACACGTGCTGCAAGCCCACGAGCGGCATTTGTATTTACAAGCCCTGGCACTCCTGGTGCACTAGACTAGGGACTGACAGTAAACCAAATAAGCCAAACATGGATACAATAGATACATCATTTTAACATAGGGAGCACTTGCGCTATGGCACTGATCAGCAGTGACACGGCGCCCAAAGCATATACCAGCAAAACATCGTAAAACAGTAGAGGCAAACAGAAAAAATGGAGGAGAGACTCAAGCCAATGATGTCAGGTCTAACACAGGGGTTTTGAATAACGCAGCTGACGCCCTTTCTTGCTTTAAGATGCAGGTATTCAGGGAACATCTACCGGCGGCAGAGGCCTCCCCAGCTCACTTCCCATCGACTCTTAGGCAGATTGGTGCCCCCAACTACATGACCTCGTGGCAGCCAGCCTAGCTCCCAGGACCAGGACAGCTTACGAAGGGGCGTTCAGGTCTTACTGTGAATTTCTGGGACATGATTGGGAGGACAGATGGGATCAGGAGGCTAGTTTCAATGGGTACATGGGCACATTATGAAATGAAATGAAAAAGAATTTCTAAAGCGCATGGCTGCCCTTGAGCGTCCCAGCGCTACGTGTACACACAGACAAACCTCCTCTGAACCGCATCCAGAGATGTTAGTCATTCTGGGGGAAAAGGAACGTTTTCAGAGATTTTCGGAATCTGGTCAAGTTAGGTTCTTTCCTCATTGATGTTGGGAGGGAGTTCCATAGCTGACCCGCATTTATTGAGAAGCGGCGTCCTCCGGCCCTTGCTCTTTTTGCTCTCGGGATAGCTACCAGGTTTTCCTCGCCAGAGCGGAGCGTTCGTGATGATTTGTAAGGGCGGATCAGATCTCTGAGGATCGGAGGGCCTGTGCCTTGGAGGACTCTGAACACTGTACAGAGCGCTTTGAATTTCACTCTCGCTCTTATGGGCAGCCAATGGAGTGCTTTCAAGGCCGGTTTCGCTGACGTTCTTCTGGGTGTATTCGTCAGCAGTCTTGCGGCTGCATTCTGTGCCCTCTGGAGCACGTTCAGGGTGTATTCCGGTGCAGCCCTGAAAAGGGCGTTGTTATAATCCAGTCTTGACAAAATAAGGCCCTGTACCAGCAATTTCCTGGAGTCTAGTGGGAGTAAGGGCAAAACTTTCCGTATTGAGCGGAGCAGCCCATAGCAACACCCTGCGGTTTTTTTCGCCTGAGTGTGCATCGACAGCTCCGGTTCAAGCCAGACGCCAAGACTTTTTATGGATCCCTTCGGGGTCAGAGGATCTCCTAAGCAGGCCGGCCACATACATTTGGGGAGGGAGGTGCAGGGATTTCCCAGCAACATCACCTCGGTTTTGGAGGCATTAAGCTTGAGTCTTGAGTCGGCCATCCATGCCATGATGTTGGTAAGGCAGGCGGCAAACTTCTCACCATGGTTTTCTGCGAGCGAGAGGGAAACAATCAATTGGGTGTCATCCGCGTACGTTGCGAGTTTCACTCCAAAGGGTGCGACCTCCCCCTCCAGTGGGGCCATGTAGATGTTAAAAAGCGTAGGGCTCAGTGATGAGCCCTGCGGGACACCACACTGAAGGGGGGTGGGCACTGATCTATTGTTGCCCTCGCACACTTGATATGTTCGATCACTCAAGAATGACGTTAGCCAGGTGAGCGCCAGGCCTCTTACTCCCAGCTCCTCCACCCGGTGGATCAAGATCTTGTGATCCACCGTGTCAAATGCCGCGCTCAGATCCAGGAGGACCAGGGCTGCTGATCCTCCTGAATCTAAGATGCACCTGCCCTCTTCTACCATGGTGATCAGCGCCAAGTCAGTGCCCTGACCGGGCCGAAAGCCAGTCTGGGTGTGCCGTAACAACTCGTTGGATTCCAAAAAGGACGAGAGTTGCCGGTTAACCCATTTCTCAGCGATCTTTCCCATCCCTGGCAGTAAGGAGATTGGCCGAAAGTTGGACAAATCGGCGGGGTCAAGGCCCGCTTTTTTTAGCAGGGCTTTTACTATAGCCTGCTTCCAACTGGGGGGGACCTTGGCGGCGGCAAAGGAAGCGTTGAGTAGATCTACTGCCGGACCCGCTATGACATCCGTAAACTGCTTTCGGATGTACATAAGAGAAGAGGGACTACGCAGCCCTGTATCCAAATGCACAGCTATGTGCCGCTAAAGTAGCGTGCACTCAATGTTCACACTCCTTAGTTCATTCTAAATTTTTAACCATTTTCATCCATATCTTGACTCTTTAACATGACGTTTTGATTCATTATTTCAATCCTCCAATCGGGTAAGGTGCAAAATTTTCAATCTTTAACATTCAAACTGTGCCGTTCCAGGCCTTCATGAAAGAATGCGATGGATGCAAGAAGTCCTTCACAAGTGTTCGTTTATTATGCAGTTAAAAAACCCAATGCATTTCGGGCCTCCAGGTGCCCTTCTTCGGGGGTCACTACAAATCAATAATAATGCAAACAGATTAATCACATGCTGTATATACAATGTTCCATGTTACAACGCACTTTTAACACTGCGCTCAACTCACAATAATTGTAGCATTTTTCCTGATGCGCTACGTTACTGTGTCTACCCTTCTTCTCCCTTAATCAACATGTGCTTCATCATCACAATACGGGGTATGAGACCAAATGTTCACCAAAATAATTCTCCCGCTAATTATACTAATTCTTTTCTCTCCCATCTGCCGTGCGCACAAACAGAAACCCTCCTGTGCCTCTCCGTTTGCAAAAGAGATGCCTCCGTTAAAAAAAGGTTTACGCGCTGCTTTGTGCCAAGGTTTTCCCTGTTCAACATGAGCTATGCCTCACTCACAAACATGCTGCTGATTGTAAAGTCGATTTCTCTGTTGCTTATTGCTCAGATTAACAAGTAAAACAAATGCTCTTTCTCTCTGGCACTTACTTATTTCTACGAACCGCTAACGTCTCCCGTCCTCATCCTGGTTACTCGGACCGGTAAAGCAGATGGTTTCCCGCCCACGTTATTTAAAGTACTACACCCTTGTGTTATCCCTCCCATCCCCCATGGTCCTAACGCCTTCCATTACATGAAAACTAATTCTCCTAGGTAAACCACATTTCTCAAAATGCAACAATTTTAAAAAAGGCTAACGTTGTACATAAACTTGCAAGATTAAAAAGTCACTTGGGTTTATCAGCTTATTTCTCAGATCTTGCAAAGTCAAAATGTGTGATTGATTCTCTTGCGAGGGACTTCGGTGTAAACTCCGATTATGTGTTTCATCAAATTGTATTCCACCATACGTCATAAGTTCCTCCATGCGGGTGCAATCCCTGATTTTTGGGCTTAAGTTAAGACAGTTCATCACAGTGGGGGATGCACTCCAATTTTAACCAACAATTTAAATTCATCCTGTTAATCCATCCTTCGTTTGAATTGCGTGCAAATGAGATTAATAGGCATGCCCTGCTGCCATCAGTTAAGAAACATAAGAGAAGAGGGACTACGCAGCCCCGTATCCAAATGCACAGCTATGTGCCGCTAAAGTAGCGTGCACTCAATGTTCACACTCCTTAGTTCATTCTAAATTTTTAACCATTTTCATCCATATCTTGACTCTTTAACATGACGTTTTGATTCATTATTTCAATCCTCCAATCGGGTAAGGTGCAAAATTTCCAATCTTTAACATTCAAACTGTGCCGTTCCAGGCCTTCATGAAAGAATGCGATGGATGGAAGAAGTCCTTCACAAGTGTTCGTTTATTATGCAGTTAAAAAACCCAATGCATTTCGGGCCTCCAGGTGCCCTTCTTCGGGGGTCACTACAAATCAATAATAATGCAAACAGATTAATCACATGCTGTATATACAATGTTCCATGTTACAACGCACTTTTAACACTGCGCTCAACTCACAATAATTGTAGCATTTTTCCTGACGCGCTACGTTACTGTGTCTACCCTTCTTCTCCCTTAATCAACATGTGCTTCATCATCACAATACGGGGTATGAGACCAAATGTTCACCAAAATAATTCTCCCGCTAATTATACTAATTCTTTTCTCTCCCATCTGCCGTGCGCACAAACAGAAACCCTCCTGTGCCTCTCCGTTTGCCAAAGAGATGCCTCCGTTAAAAAAAGGTTTACGCGCTGCTTAGTGCCAAGGTTTTCCCTGTTCAACATGAGCTATGCCTCACTCACAAACATGCTGCTGATTGTAAAGTCGATTTCTCTGTTGCTTATTGCTCAGATTAACAAGTAAAACAAATGCTCTTTCTCTCTGGCACTTACTTATTTCTACGAACCGCTAACGTCTCCCGTCCTCATCCTGGTTACTCGGACCGGTAAAGCAGATGGTTTCCCGCCCACGTTATTTAAAGTACTACACCCTTGTGTTATCCCTCCCATCCCCCATGGTCCTAACGCCTTCCATTACATGAAAACTAATTCTCCTAGGTAAACCACATTTCCCAAAATGCAACAATTTTAAAAAAGGCTAACGTTGTACATAAACTTGCAAGATTAAAAAGTCACTTGGGTTTATCAGCTTATTTCTCAGATCTTGCAAAGTCAAAATGTGTGATTGATTCTCTTGCGAGGGACTTCGGTGTAAACTCCGATTATGTGTTTCATCAAATTGTATTCCACCATACGTCATAAGTTCCTCCATGCGGGTGCAATCCCTGATTTTTGGGCTTAAGTTAAGACAGTTCATCACAGTGGGGGATGCACTCCAATTTTAACCAACAATTTAAATTCATCCTGTTAATCCATCCTTCGTTTGAATTGCGTGCAAATGAGATTAATAGGCATGCCCTGCTGCCATCAGTTAAGAAACATAAGAGAAGAGGGACTACGCAGCCCCGTATCCAAATGCACAGCTATGTGCCGCTAAAGTAGCGTGCACTCAATGTTCACACTCCTTAGTTCATTCTAAATTTTTAACCATTTTCATCCATATCTTGACTCTTTAACATGACGTTTTGATTCATTATTTCAATCCTCCAATCGGGTAAGGTGCAAAATTTTCAATCTTTAACATTCAAACTGTGCCGTTCCAGGCCTTCATGAAAGAATGCGATGGATGCAAGAAGTCCTTCACAAGTGTTAGTTTATTATGCAGTTAAAAAACCCAATGCATTTCGGGCCTCCAGGTGCCCTTCTTCGGGGGTCACTACAAATCAATAATAATGCAAACAGATTAATCACATGCTGTATATACAATGTTCATGTTACAACGCACTTTTAACACTGCGCTCAACTCACAATAATTGTAGCATTTTTCCTGATGCGCTACGTTACTGTGTCTACCCTTCTTCTCCCTTAATCAACATGTGCTTCATCATCACAATACGGGGTATGAGACCAAATGTTCACCAAAATAATTCTCCCGCTAATTATACTAATTCTTTTCTCTCCCATCTGCCGTGCGCACAAACAGAAACCCTCCTGTGCCTCTCCGTTTGCAAAAGAGATGCCTCCGTTAAAAAAAGGTTTACGCGCTGCTTAGTGCCAAGGTTTTCCCTGTTCAACATGAGCTATGCCTCACTCACAAACATGCTGCTGATTGTAAAGTCGATTTCTCTGTTGCTTATTGCTCAGATTAACAAGTAAAACAAATGCTCTTTCTCTCTGGCACTTACTTATTTCTACGAACCGCTAACGTCTCCCGTCCTCATCCTGGTTACTCGGACCGGTAAAGTAGATGGTTTCCCGCCCACGTTATTTAAAGTACTACACCCTAGGATGTACATAGGCATGGGATCCGTCGGAGAGCCACTTTTTTGCGCGGCCAGCTCTTTACAGAAAGCTTCCCTAGTGATCGGGGCAAACTTGTCTAGCACGACTCTATCAGTGGCCAGACAGCTCTCCCCTAAGGGCGGGCTCTGACGGGGCAAGGGGAGGCCGGCTATGATGTTTTGAATTTTCTGGTCAAAGTACTGGGCCAGAAGGTTACAGCGGTCCGTACTCCCCTCTGAGGGTTCTGGAGATACTGGAACTTTGAGCAGCTCTTTGAGAATTTTATAGGTTTCCCTTGAAGAACTGGCTGATGATTTTATCCTATTTTCAAGGTAGGCCGCTTTGGTGGCATTGCGTGCCACTTTACACGTTCTCATGGCTGCCCTGTACTCTTCTTTGGAGTTTCCTGCCCAGTTTTTCCGCCAGTCACGTTCTTTCTTTTTACAAATTTTTCTCAGAAGACCCAGCTCTGGGGTGAACCATAAGGATTTGGGGCCCCCCGTCTTCCTGTTGGCTATTTTCAGGGGAAGTACCGCATCTAAGGCTGTGCTGAGCCATTCGCAGAAAGCCTCATCTGCCTCTATAGGATCCCTATTAAGCACCGGTCTGGTATGTGTCAGTTTGCGTGTAAGATCGCTGACCGGGAGTTTCAACCATACCCTTACTGGTACTTGTGCTGTGGCTGCCGGGGGAGGTGGGGGAGCTGTAACAAAACCCATTTGAAAGGGGATCAGGAAGTGATGGCAGGGACGGTGACATGGAGAGAAGGGGAAGATTAGAAAACACCGTATCCAATAAGTGGCCCTTGACGTGGGTGGGCTCCTGATTATGGAGGGTGATGTTCCCCAACCCAAGTTCGGATCTTAGGTCGTTTGCAACTTTATCCTCCGCTGAGTCGAAATGTAGGTTTAAATCTCCAAGCAGGAGAAAATTGGGTGCCGACGCTATTAGCATTGGGGCCTCTTCAAGCAGAGAGTTCACGAACTGCTTGATATTACCCGGAGGCCGGTAAATCAGCAGCCCCGACAGTGAGTCGTTGGGGGACAGTTGAATCTTAAATCTACAACTTTCCGCATCCTTGATAGACCCTTCAGCGGCCCTACATGTCAACGTGTCTCTATATATAATGGCCAGCCCGCCTCCTCTGCCTCGCGGTCTGTGCAGGCAGAAGATACAAAATCCGGGGGGAAGAGCGTTCGCCATGTCGAAGTCCGAACTGTCAGATGTCCATGTTTCCGACAGAAATAGCACATCAAGCTTATGATCCAAAATCAGATGGTGGATGTGTAAGGAGTGCCTAGGTAAAGATCTACAGTTCAGGAGGGCTAGTCGAAGTGGTTCCCTGGGGGGGGGGAGCATTCTGTGCCTCTTTACTTTCCGTAGTACATAGATCGCAGACTTTGAAAAGCACATCCATCCTCAATCTCCTCGGACAAAGGCAGGAGGCTTTGGGGCAGAGAGACAAAAGTATTACACAAAGAAGGGCGCTCAGCGGCGACAGCCAGCAGACATAAGGCAGCAGTTTCCTTTTTCGCACAGGCAAGGGGAGCCAGGGATCCTACGGACAGCATCATAGTACAAAAGGCTTTGAAGGGATGGCGGCGCTTACAGGCAAACACCGCCGATGGCAGAAGACCAATTGGTCTAGACCGGTTGGCATCAGTATTCCTCGCCCTGCCCAACACATGCAGTTCTTCGGGAGAGGTGATATTATTCAAGGCTGCCTTCTCCCTGGCCTTTTACGGGGCTTTCCGGATAGGCGAACTAGTTGCTAGCAACAAACTTGACACAATGGGAGGCTTTCAGCTGAGACATACCAGTATACGGGGTGACACAATGCGGGTCACCATCCAGAAATCCAAAACTGATCAGGAGGCAAGGGGGGAGACTTTAGTACTGCATCGGGCACCGAATAACCCGTGCTGCCCGGTGTCACATGTAGAGGCGTTAATCAAGCAACGAGCAGGTGAGGCAAGCAGACCATTGCTAATGCATGCGGATGGTACCCCTCTGTCCAGGTTTCAGTTCCAAAGAGTCTTAGCCATGTGTATTGCCAAAGCAGGTTTAAACCCCAAGGAGTTTGAGACACAATCTTTCCGGATAGGGGCAGCCACCGAGGCCACTGCGAGGGGATTGAATGTCATTAGTGTGAAGAGGATTGGGAGATGGTCTTCCAATGCCTATAAGCTTTACGTGCGGCTGCATATGTTGTAAGGGTCAGTCAACATCCCCTGATGCCTGCTTTGTTTATGTTTATCTTCTAGTTTCTCGGGCCTGTGACGCAGGGCTGAAACTTCTTCAAGGTCATCTAAACCAACCATCAACATCTCGGCAACAGCAGGAAGACAAAAGGAGGGCACGTGTAGTTTGGGTAGTCGGTGATTCCTATGTGAAACGTGCTTAACCAATTTTTCTTGCAGGAGAGGGTAGATGAAGGGCGGAATGCGGGGGTCTAAATGTTTCCTTCCATGGCAGGGGGGGCTCCGCCTGATTCAGCTTAGGGGCTATATGTCAGAATGACTCAGAAGACACACCTCACCGCCCTCGGTGGTCATCCTGCACCTGGGGGGGAATGATTTAGTCGACTTGGGCAGAAGGGTCCTGTTAGAAGAAATCATCTCAGCAGCAGGTTGGCTGGGAAACTGTTACCGGATTGCACTATAGTGTGGTCACAGCTTATACCTAGGTTTCAATGGAGGGGGGGGGTGAGTCAGTCAGGGCGTTGAATCACTCGGTAAAGAGGGTCAACAATAAGATAAGCAAGCTTTTTCGAACTCCTCACCTTCAGAGTATACCTCATGGGTGCATTTGGGGGAAACAGTTCTACTTGCGAGATGGGGTCCACTTGACAGAGTCGGGGAATGCCTTATTCATAGGGAACATACTGGCATGGGTAGAACGTTTTGCTAGGAGGGTATGACCTTTCAGTGTAGGCAGTAGGGGGGGCCAGATAGTCGGTCAACTATGCTGGCCTGTGGCAGTAAGGTCATAATCGGTGAGCAGCAATTTAAGGTCCTTAGGGGGCGGCACCATTAACGAATGGGGCTGCCCAGGGGGAGGGGCCAATGGTCTCTCCTAGAACTTCAGGGGCAGGACATCCGCTTGCTTGGAAGGGTGCGGGGGAGGGAGTCACACTTTCCTCGGGCTGGTAGCCACCTCGCACATACACTATGACGTCAGCAAATGGCGCGAGTGTAAGGGCCCTCCTTTTTGGTTAAATGGAGTTCACAGAGCGTACGAGGGCAACCAGGAGAGGGACGAACTCTCTCGGTAACCGGGCCCTTGTCGCGCATGCGCACTCAGACATGAGGGCGTAGCTGGGTAAAGGATGTGACACCGGTTAACGACCTTGCCGTAGGACCAGAAATTATTAGAATGCAAAATTGATATGTAGGATGTTAGATTCGGTTAGGAAACACGCTGTATTAGACATTTGTTAAGAGTAGCCCATCATACTTGTCTAACTCGCTGTAAATCTAATGTCTGAATTTTGCATTTAATAATTTTGTAAATAATGTTATTTTAATTTTGATTTGTTTTCATATTTTAATAAATACGGCCGGGGGGTCGCGAGACCCCCTGCCTTCCAAAGAATTCTGTTGCTTGTCTGATAAGTGTTTACTAAAGTTACATGAGAAGGCGGGGGTGGCCGGCAGTCCCAGACCAGGTGGGATGGGGTCAATGAGAGTTGCTGACCCAGCCCCGTTATGTGACGAGCCATCACTAATTGATCTAAGTCTACTGGTGGCATGCCTTATCATGAGGGGAAGGGCCTCACTTGACTTTGCTGTCTGAGGAGGGCACGCCCTCAGAGTGGTGTAATCTTCAGCCCGCCCATTTGGTTCCCGCCCGTTTGGCACATGTACAGCATCTGGGTGCTTGACCCAAACATGATGCCAAGGCTAACTGACACTGACACTCTTCAAGCTTTGCAAAATGGCAGGGGGGGACCTTTTAGCCCTAATGACTTATCACATATTTAACTTCTTGCTTAAGGACTAACCTGAGTGTCAATGGCTGTACAGGTGCATCTGGCACTGAAATAGAGCTTCCATCATGCACCATATAAAATAGCATACGTACGTTCATTAGTTGAAACATTTTCTCGCAAAAGCTTCCCTTGCCTTATTCTGTGGAGCCAGGGAAAAGTGAAGTCGAGAAAAATGCATATCCACCCTCCAGAGTCGAAAAACTCAGGCGTTTGCCCGGTGCCTCGCAGGACCTTATTCCTATCCTTATTGTTCAGCTATGCAGCCTTGTAGATTGCAAGGGTGCATCCCGGATGAGTCTGGTGAAGCGGTCGCTGGGATTTTTGACTAAATCTGTAGAGGAGGTCTGTCAGCCGCTTCTGGCTGACAAATGTCCTTTTTACCTGACGTCTCTGTTATTCCTACGATACGCATTTTGTTGTGGTTCAGCAACTGAAGAACACAGAATTGGGCAGAACGATGTACGTTATACGGCTTTTGATGCAGACTAGAAATATAATTTATCATAATGATAACAGCTATATGCAGCAACAATAAAGAGCGTAAGCAATATTACTACAAGAATAAACGAAAGAAAACTAAAGCATTATAATATTTTTTGGACTCTATAAAAATAAGCAGTACTGTAAAAAGACACCTTCGACCCGCTAATACTGCTGACTGAATGAAGAGTGATAATAAAAGCTTACAGATATAAACTGTTAAGGCCTGCAGGAAGCGACGAGGACTATTATATAAAACGTTGCTATAGCATGCTGGCCTAACAGAATCTTTCTATATGCTAATAAAGGAATGTTGCACTTTCTGAACTGAATAAAAAGCGTTAAACCTATAAGGAATGCACTTATCCAATTAAAATTATTATAATGTTCAAGATTGAATAACTTCAAGTTAATTCTCATATCATTTGGAATTATAACATCTCAAAGCATCGGTCTGAGTGCAGTCCAAAAAAGAGCATATTTTTGTTCCCCCAATCTTTAAAATATGAGGGCCCGATTCACAGAATGAACTTAAGACTCAATCCTAAACTTACTACTATTTTGGTATTCACAGAATGCACTTACTACTTTTGGCATTCACAGAATAACCTTACTACTTTTGGTATTCACAGAAGTTAGGATTTTGTCTTAAGACAGACTTAAGACAAAATCCTAACTTAAGTCTGTCTTAAGTCTGTCTTAAGTCTGTCTTAAGTTTGTCTTAAGTCTGTCTTAAGTTTGTCTTAAGACACACTTAAGACAAAATCCTAAATTCTGTGAATACCAAAAGTAGTAAGTTCATTATGTGAATACCAAAAGTAGTAAGTGCATTCTGTGAATACCAAAAGTAGTAAGTGCATTCTGTGAATACTAAAATAGTAGTAAGTTTAGGATTGAGTCTTAAGTTCATTCTGTGAATCGGGCCCTATATTAATACATTGATTTTTCCTCACTTTAAAAAATCACAATAGGACACAAGATGTGCTTCTTCAGAATGTTCTGAAGCCTCTCCCTGAAATGCTCAGGTACACACGTAAGAGTAACTGATTAGAAAGTTAATCATTATGCTAGTAAACTGAGTAGCTTAACTAGAAAACGTTTCTGCAAACTTGGCAATTCGAAGTTATTTACATGTTAAGTCAGCACAATCCATATGATCACAGTTCACCCAACCTTCTTACAATTTTCGTGATTCATGTTATAATACATATCACTATATATGAATGTTTATCGACTTACCAGCTCATTTAAAGTCTGGAGGCTTACAGGGAAAGTTGGGAAGTTATGTTGAGTCCCCGAGCATTACGTACTGTGGGGCCATTTCCACTCTGGTGGAAGGTCGCTGGCCATGGCCTCCACCACCTTGGCACAGGCCCATCCACTCTATTAAGAGCTCCCTGTCTATCTAGTGGGGTTCCTTGTAATGTGAAGGAAGCCAACGTTCTGGCAGCTCCCCTCAAAGACATGCACGTTTACTGGAAAGGTGCCATGTTTAAATCAAGTGCTTTCTTCCTCTGAACAAAATATGAATGTCCTAGACACACAGGGAGATTTGCCATTATGCATTACCACTAACCGTGCCTACCATGCAATACATAGAAAACTGGAGACAGGCCTATCTTACCCATACCATTTTTAAAATGCCACTTTTAGAAAGTTTGTATCGTACAGGTGAGTGATTCAGTTGTGGACTCTGGAGGCTGGAATTAGTACATAGTTTATTAAAGAAGAATGCCTCCAAAAACATCAATCAAATCTTTTCTTGATTGAAGAAAGCAAAATATTGTTTCTACAAACAATGGCCTGTTATTATTTGAAATGTTCAGTAAAGATGTACATTCAGCTATATCACGCCAGAATACATTGTCCCTGTGATTATAAGTGACTGAGTCAGAAGTCCTCTTTCTTAAATTATTGTTTTTGTCCATTGTTTTTATAAAGAATTGTTTGTTTGTTTTTACAAAAATAAACATTGTACATGTAGTGATTACATTTGCGAACACATTTACGGTGGACAATCTTATGCAAACCAAAAACATTACGTGACATAAATTGTTGAGCATATACAAAGAATTAATCAAAGAGTAAAACACATAGAATTACATGTCTAGTGTCCTACATTGTCCTATTGGTGGGACATTTGCAACTTTAGTCCTCTTGTCTGTAATGCTAAACAGTATTATTCGGCGCTAATATAGTGAGGGTCAGAACATAAATGTGTAACAGGATGGGATCCAAAAGGTATTCACCCATGATGCACAATTCTATGCACAGATGAAACATTTAATGGAAGCTCTTGGCCCAGTTCGTAATTGCGCCAATGCAGTTTGACCTTCATGTTGGGCCTGTGATGTGTTTCGAGGAAGGTCTTTTTCAGGGCTGTAAACTTTGTGGACATGTTAGGACAGCTGATTCCTGTGGTCTTTTTAACGGGTCTATCGAGTTTCTTTGTAGACGCCTCCTATTTTAGTGTATGGCCCTTGGAGTGTGTTTAGTAGAAAACATCCAGTACCCTTTTTCAGCGGTCCTGCTCTTGTGTGGGCGCTGACCTCCACCTTGGCCAAACTTTCATTGTGGCGTGATTCGTAGGGCACTGGAGGCGAGAGAGGCCCCTGAGGATGATTTCCCTTTAAAATGTAGGGAATTGCGGATAAAACAGACCAACAAGGAGGAGGTCAGCGCCCACACATTGGGCTCTTGTGGTACTTTTAATCCAGTGACCGCCCTCATCACCCCTGTGCTTCTCTCCAAAATTGTTGGATTATTGGACAGCACCAGATCGCATGGTAAAGAGTACCTAATTCTCTGTATCCCCTGACACATGTGGCCGAGGCGCATCTGCCCATCTGATTCAGTCTGGATCGGGAGAGTATGACCTATGCGACATACAAAGTTGCACTAAGCAGAATTAGGCAAGTATGGCTATCTCCCTGGGGCTCTGCAAGCCCTTCCCAATTCCTCATCTTCCAGGGGGCCCACATCTTCCGCCCATGCCTCATGCAGTGGAAGAAGAGGGTTCAGTGAGTTATTCATTATTTTTGTATGTACTAGGGATACTGCCTTTGTGGGCAATGGGATCTAGGAGCAGTCGGTCTTGCGTATGTGAATAATCCGGCAAGTGTTCCCCCTCAGACAGGTGCCACTTTAGAGTGTGTCGTAACTGCAGGAATCGAAACATCTCCCTCTGCTCCAGGGCATATTCCGTCTGCAATTCTGCAAAGGTTAGCAGTTACCCCCCCTCCAGACGACTCCCAGCGTATCTATTTGTATCAGATGCCATCGGGTATGACTAGGCAGTTTGTTCATCTCCCCTGGAGCTATCACTGTCCACAGAGGGGTTTCTGCTGTCAACTAATCCTTCCACCCCAGGTACTGATTGGTCACCTGCCAAGCCTGTACTACCACCTGGTGGTGGAACTGAAGCACTTCTCTCTTCCCCTTCCCATATGGGAGTGCCGAGTATCCAATATCGTTCATGGCTAATATATAAGCCGGCTCGTCCCTTTCACCGCTATCAACTGAGCCACCCTGCAGTAGGTTTGAAGGTTCTGGACGGCTATGCCTCCATCAAAGACTCCATGCTGAAATTTCGTTAAGGATATACATGCCGTAACCCTGTCCTGGAGTAGTGCCCAAAATGCACTGTTCATCTTACAGAAAAAGCTGTCAGGGATTCTAAAAGGGGTGTTTTGGAGTATGTAGTGCGTGCATGGGAGGGTCATCATTTTAAAGAGCAAGGCCCACCCCATTAAGGAAATCGGTAGCGTACACCAGCGAGTCGTGTCCATCTAAAAGCAGTCCAGTTGGGGGCATAGGTTATGTTATAAGTTGTCTTTCTCACTTCTGGCCACGTGGACTCCCATATAGCGGAACCCCTTGCTCTCCACTGGCCAGCGGGCAGAAGAACGAGCTCCATTCTTGAGAGCGTAAAGATCAGGGACTTATCCCAATAGAATTTGGTCGCCCGAATAGCTTCGGAAGAGGCTGAAGATATGAAGAATCCATAGGATCGAGAAAAGGGGCTTCCGCAAATAAAGCAGGATATCGTCTGCGTAGAGGGAAATCCATTCCTCTCCTCCAACAAGTCCCCAAATCAGGGAGTCTTGATGTACCCAAGCTGCTAGGGGCTCCATGGCCAAGGCAAAGATCATAGGTACCAGGAGTGCAACCCTGTCCTGTGACCCTGCCTAACTAGAAGGCTTGCGAAGTAACCCCATTCACAAGTACTCTTGCCGGAGGAGCAGTGTAAAGTAGGCAGACCCATGTTATGTCATAGGAATTTCTAATGCGCGATGATTACCCAATGTTGTCATGGCGCTAGCTAGTATCCTCTGAATACTGAAACGGTAGACAACATTACAGGTTAAAGAGCCAGGTTTTTAATCCCTTCCTGAAAGTAAGGAGGTCAGTGGCGTTTCTCAGATCGAAGGGAAGGACGTTCCAGGTCTTTGCTGTGCAAACAACAAAGCGCCTCTGAGGTGCCGGGTTTTTAGAGACCCGGTGGTGCCAGGGGATCACACCCAAAGACCTCTGAGTTCTCCCTTTTCTGGACTTACAGAAACACAGAGACTTCTAGGTGAAGTCAATGATCGAGTTTTATTGGCTGCAACCAAGTAACATGCGTCCTAGAAGTACGACAACACGGGCCGTAAGTTCTCAGGAGACTGTTCGTTTTTACAGAACCAGTCTTCTCCTTATATACATAAATAATAGCTGTAGGCAAGAGTTCTTGAGTTTATGATATGGCTATACACATATTTTCGTAACAATACAAAGAGCGAAGTCATGCTGGTCAGCACATATTTCAGATGTCCGGTTGGTGATGGATTACCCCGCCAAATCCAGAACTCCCATCAGATATCGATGAAATGCAAATAAGGTCGAGCACCCTCCCATCATAAAACGGGTCATAAACAAGAATCATGGACAGGTGTGTGTGTGTATGAAAAACATAGGGCCCGATTCACAGAATGAACTTAAGACTCAATCCTAAACTTACTACTATTTTGGTATTCACAGAATGCACTTACTACTTTTGGCATTCACAGAGTGAACTTACTACTTTTGGTATTCACAGAACTTAGGATTTTGTCTTAAGTCTGTCTTAAGTCTGTCTTAAGAGAAACTTAAGACAAAATCCTAACTTCTGTGAATCCCAAAAGTAGTAAGTGCATTCTGTGAATCCCAAAAGTAGTAAGTGCATTCTGTGAATACCAAAATAGTAGTAAGTGTAGGATTGAGTCTTAAGTTCATTCTGTGAATCGGGCCCTCAGTCTGTATGTAGTGAATGGTATATGACATGTTGTGCCTTGATGATATCTTGCTCGGCCACTGGGCGAGGAGCTGCCCGAGCAGGCTTGGCTGGAGGCAGTGGAGGCAGCTTCGGCCAGGTCATGGGGAAGTCAGCTACAGAGGACGTGTCCTTTAGATCGGCTTTAATCAATTGACTTATATGAGGGCAAGCCCTAAGATGGATGCCATTTACAAAATGGAGTTCGAGGGTTCGGGACGGAAACTAAGATTTAGGGGTGTTAGCATCACTCAATCGTGACGCAAATACATAGGGATAATGTCCTGATCATTACCGGTTCGTAGATACCAAATTCGTCATGGTACGACGATGTTTTATGACGTGAGTGTTGGACCTCGATATCTGTAAAACAGCGGGGTCCAAATTTGCAGTACCACAGACCCTCCTTTTTCCCTCATATTAGGCAATAACTCACACTAATCTGAGTCCAAGTCTGTATTGATGAATTCACTGAGATGCTGCTGCAGCATCATTCTGTTGCTCAATTCGTCCCTTGACACAGGCTTCCTTACACATGAGGTGGCGCAGAGGCCACATATTGCAGGAGCGCACTGCACAAACAGGCAGAATATCAACAGAACGGCTAAGATCATCCCAATGAAGATCAGGGTTTTCCATCCCCAGGCAGAGATCAGTTCCCAGAACCACCCTAGCAGAGACTAATCCCCTTTTTCTGTGTGAAGGGAATCAGATATTTTGTGTAATTTGGAGATGGCCTGGTACACTGTCGGAGCATTATCGGGGATGAAAATGCAGCAACTAGATTGTATCACTTTACATACACCACCACGGTCTGCAAGTATGACATCTAGGGCAACCTGGTTCTGAAGGGTCATAAGTCGATCCAACTGAAGCTCAGCTGTCAGGTTGTTAAGGGCACCGGCCGTTTCAGTCACGGCGGATTCAACTATTCTCGTCAGTTGGCTAATGTTCCTGCTGTTCACCATGGGCCCCCAAAATGGCATAAAACCCTTTGCGAAGTCTCCAAACTCCTGACCCGCGGTGTCGTCTTGACTCACGGCACCCCTAACTATCCTTGTCCGATGGTAATCTGCCCCGGCCGTGTAGGTGGGTGGCAGCAGAAACGAGATAAAGCATGTGCCCGAGAAGTCAGGGGGCAACCATGTGTAGGCTTTGTCATGGCAGACGAAATAGGTGCCTTTAGCCGCCAAGAATGGAGGGGAAGTTCGGGAGGCGAACACATACGTCTCTGTACATAGGCTCTTCCCCAACTGCGCTTTGGGATCCCTGCCAATACCTTGCAGACATAAGTGACCTCGGTGGGGTACTATCCAGACTGGGGAGGATTTTGTTGATTTCTGGCTTTCATTTAAGGAAATCCCATACTTGGTGATGTTCCACCTGCTGTATGGGGTAAACTCATCCTTGGGAGTTGCTCTAACCGTGTCAATATCTCTACTCATATTTCGGATCCCTGCCACTAGTGCCTTATTGTTTGAGTTCTCCCCTTGAATGTAGGGTTCAAGGGAATACAGGAACATAGTCTGGAAAGCCCACAGAGAACCGAAATAACTAAATGGCAGGACCAAATAAGGGATGCCCTTATCTGCAGTGTGTGGCATGAGTCCGCTTATCCAACAGTTCGATGTGTTCATAATAGACTGGTGCTGGTGTAGGAGCTGGACAAAGGAGTTATTTGCGAATTCCAGTCTTCTGGCAGACTCGTGTTCAGGTAGAGGGTGAAAGGAGTGTGTAGGATCAGTGGGAGAAGGTGCGGGTTGTGTGTTGTGTATGAATGGAACTCGAAAGATGAAGAGCAAAGCCAGTCAAAAACATTATTATACTACACAACATTAAGATGCTTAACACTAGAGTTCGTCTTCTTGCCATTATAGTACAATTTTCTTTTCAAAGGTCATGTGTCTAGCAGGTCTCTCAACCCCTGGAAACTCCATCCTCTGGTTGCTGCCCGCGGTGGGAGGTTGCTTCTGCCAAGATGTGCGCTCTGTCCAGTCCGGGGTGATTCCCTCAGACTGACCAGAACCGTTGACCTAGGCGTCCTCGGCTGCACTCCTCAGACTTCAACCGCGGCCTCAGCAGCAGAACCGGATGGCGGTTCGAAAATCAAAAAATGAGCTAGTTCCCTGGGAGAGAGAGCTGTGGAATCAAAAATAGTTCATGGGAAGAGGGGGGGAATCGCACAAATTCGGTTAAGTCAGTTCCTCGGTTTTGGCCTCAGATTATATCTTTCCTTTCCAGGCACGGCGTGATCTTCGAACAATGTTTCAGGTTCCGTAATGTCCAACTGCATCGACGGGGACACAGATCCTTGTAAAATACAATCACTCTCCTTGTCAGTACCAGTTCCTTTTAATCGTGCATCGCTGAAGGGGACAAAACGTGGTACGACTTCAGTCTCGGAGTCAGCGACTCCTTGCTGGACCCATCGGTCGTATGGAAGGGGCAACGGGACCCTTTTGCAGTGGGCGCCGTGCACCCAATGTTTTTTCCCGTGGACACCTACTGCAGAGCGGGTAGACAGTAAAACCTGGAAAGGTCCGGTCCAGCGAGGCTCCTCGTTCTTGGTACGTCTGAAATTCCGAATCAGGATCCAGGAGCCGGGCTCGATGGCATGGCCTGGATCGCCGGACGCCGGTGGAGAGGAGCTGTGGACCTGTTGATGTAAAGTATGCAGTTTAGTTGTCAATTCGGGCAAATTCGTGTCAAATAGTACAGGTTACTCGATCTCATTGAGCTTTCTTGGCCTCGGTACTCCCCATATATTAGCTGGGCGCCCAAACACGATCTGGTGTGGGCTAAATCCCAGTCTAGAATGGACAATCATCCTGGTAGACAGGAGTGCTAAAGGCAGGGCATCTGGCCACTTGAGGCCTGTGCTGGCTTGGATCTTGGACAGTTTCAATTTTAAAGTGCCATTATAGCACTCTACCAATCCTTCCGATTGGGGATGATTTGCAGCGTGGAACTTTTGGCGGATGCCTAGACACTCACACATTCTCTTCATCACTCGTCCCACGAATTCACTTCCGTTATCACTCCAGACAATCCTAGGCATCCCGAATCTAGGGAAGAATTCCTTGACAAGGGCTTTAGCAGTTGACAAGGCAGTGTTGTTCTTAAGGGGGTATGCTTCTACCCACCTGGAGAAAGCGCAAACAACAACAAGGACATATTTCAGGTTGTTGCACCTTTCCATTTGAATGAAATCGAGTTGCAAGACCTCAAACGGGTATGTTGGAGGGGCGAAATGACCAGCTGGGGTTGGGGTTCCCCTACCGGGATTGTGTTTCAAACACACCATACAGTTTCTGACCAGATTCTCTGCACATTTTGGGATACCACTATTCTGCCATACTGGGGCCAACAGCTTACATATTCCTTTCACGCTGATGTGTGCCATTCCATGGGCCATCGTTACCACTGCGAGCACATAAGCATCGGGTAACAACCATCGCTGATGTTCTGACAGTTCGACCCAACAACCATTCGCGTCTAACCTACCTTTGCTTTCTCTCCATTCATTCACTTCTCTCTCGGTAGCGTCAGCTTGTATAGTCTTTACACTTTCAATGGTGTCTTCACACATATCCACATCAGGGGTCCATCTAGCAGGGCCTACTACATACATCCGAGTCATTGTGTTCCTTGCAGTCTCTTTCGCGACCTCATCGGCAAATGCATTCCCTCGACCAACATCATCTCGGATCTTTCTATGCGCGCTACATTTCACAATTGCAACCTGTAGGGGCAAGGTCAGTGACTCGAGAAGGTCGTGTACTAGCTGGCCATGTTGTATCTTTGCACCATGCGACGTCAGGAACCCACGTTCACGCCACAATCTTCCAAAACTGTGGGCGACGCCAAAGGCGTACTGACTATCAGTGTACACATTTACTCATTTTCCTTTCGCCAACACACATGCTCTTGTGAGTGCGACTAACTCCGCTGCTTGTGCAGAATTCTGGGGGATGCGAGCTGTCTCTACAATCGTGTGTAATGTTGTCACGGCATATGCTGCAGTCGTATCACCATTCGGCAACTTGAAACATGAACCATCAACCCATAAGTTATCATTACATTCAGGAAGGGGAGTGTCTTTCAAATCTACTCTCCCTTTGGTCTCTTCCTCTGTCCTAAAGCAGCAATCATGTTTGTCGACCTCATCTGTCTCTGCTGGAATGGGTAATAATGTAGCAGGGTTGAGTGTATCACACCTTTTTATGTGAATGTGACTTGCTAACAGGGTCAATTCACAGCTGGATAGTCGAGCACTAGTTAGGTGCTGTGTTTTTGTCCTGTTCAGTAGGATATCTACTGCATGCGGGACCATAACGGTCAGAGTATTATTCATGACTAATCCAGCCGACTGTCGAATACAGACAGCCGCTGCGGCAGTGGCCCTCAAGCAACTCGGTAATGCCTTAGCTACGGGATCTAGAGTCGCGGAGAAGTATGCACATGGGCGTTGTTTGCCCCCAAAGTGCTGTGTCAAGACCGATAATGCGCACCCTTCCTTCTCATGGACGTATAGTGTAAACGGCTTGCTGTAGTTGGGGTTGCCCAACACAGGAGCCGAACATAATGCATCACGCAACTCATAGAAACTCGCCTGACAATCTTCAGACCAAGGCAAAGGATTGGGTGTGTCTTTACGCATTAATGCCAGCAAGGGTTTGGCCAATAGTGAGAAGTTTGGTATCCATTGTCTACAGTACGATGTAATGCCCAAGAAAGCACGCACTTCTCTTTGTGTCCTTGGGATACTCAATTCTGCAATTGCCTGTATTCTTTCTGGGGTCAGTCTCCTTCCCTCCTTCGATAAGATGTGACCTAAGTATGTTACTTCTTGTCGGCAAAATTGTAATTTGGAAAGCGAGACCTTGTGCTTCATGTCACATAAATGACGCAACAAGGACAGCGTGGCTTGCTTGCAAATTTCTTCAGTATCTGTAGCGATCAGTAAATCGTCTACATACTGAATCAGAGTCGCGCCACCAGGTAGAGTAATCGTATCAAGTTGCGTTTTCAGAGCTTGACTGAATATTGATGGACTCTAGCAGTAGCCCTGGGGAGCGCGTCTAAAACGGAAACTTCGACCTCCTAAATTGAAGCCGAAAATGTCTCGGCTCTCTTCGGCGATTGGGATGCTGAAGAAGGCATTCTTCAGGTCGATCACTGAAAACCAATTGGCTGAGGCTGGAACCATTGTCAATAAGGCAGTGATGTCGGGGACGACTGGAAACTGCGGTACAACGATCTTATTCACTTCCCTGAGATCAATCACAAATCGGTATACAGGGGGCTGTGAAGGATCGGTACGCTTTAAGACAGGCAAAACGGGACTGTTACAAATGTTGCCTGTAGTTTCTTCAATGACATCTTTCGCAATTAGATCGTGGACTATTTCTAGCAAAGCCTTTTCACATTCTTTTGACATTCTATATTGGGGAATGCGTGGCAACCTGACGTTACTTTTCAATGTTATGACATACGGTGCTATCTCCAAACGACCTACATCATTTGAACCCTTCGCCCAAAGTACATCTGGAAGAGATGACAATTCAGTCGGAATGCTCTTCTTTGCCAAATACATCGGGGAAATCACTTTCTTACCAAGGGTGAGTTGTACTCCCGAAGGAGAACAGTATAAAGTCGCATACAATCTCTTTAGCAAATCCAAACCTAACAAATTTTCGCCACAACCTGTTGTAAGAATGAGGGGTGCTTCTAATTCGCATGGGCCAACAGAAAGGGGCATGGGATTGGAGATCGGGTTTCTAACAGGGGCGACAGAAAAACCTACTGAAACGTTCATTTCGCCGGACAAAGGTGCGCCAGGAAGTTTTGAGTGCATAATCGAACTTTTTGTAGCACCAGTATCCAGCAGAAATGGCTCCGACACTCCGGATGTGATCACCTCGACGTAAGGTCCATTCTGATCTACTGGAACTGAAACAACTCCCTCTCTTTGTCCATGGCTGTCCTAGCAATTATTACCCTCATTCTCGTTTTCTGCGTAATAGTCATCTGAATAGTACTGAGCTGACCTGGAGGACGCATTATTCTGTTGGTCAAAGCTATTCATGGAATTTTGAGGCGGGAAGGAATTGGTGTTCTGGGGGAAGTTTCCACGGCCCCTACCTCTAGGAGCCTGTTGAACACCTCTACCTCTTGTGCCGGAGGCACCGTTTAAACGTCGTGCAAGAGCTTGGCAATTACTTTTGAAATGACCCTCTTCTTTGCAATATGCACATTGATTCGGGCCATACGGAGAACGCTGGTGGGAAAACTCGTTTCCTTGTGCGTTTCTCGAATACTGCTGCGGTTGCTGATAATTTGGGCTGACTAGGAGTGCGAGGCGGACACGCTTGTTGGAGAAGAACTTTAGTCTTTAGTTCTTTAGTCTTTTTCTCAGACTTATCTAGCTCGTCTTTCCGTCTATTTTCATAGTACTGGGCTGTGGCTAAAATCTGTGCTGACGTGGAGACAGCCCAAGCACTCTCTGAATCTTTCAATTTATTGCATAGTTCAGGAAGCAGATTATGTACAAATTTGTCTACAAACAATCTTTGACCACCCTCGGTAGCCATGTCCTGACCACTATGATCAGTGAAAGTCTCCTCAAATCTCGTGAAAAAGTCGGACACATTCTCATCTTTCTTCTGTTTGCATGCGGATAGCTTGTCCCAATTTATGCGTAATTCAGGCATCAACGTTTTCATGTACGTGATAATCCTACCGGGAAGGTCTGCTATCAAAGGCTCTTGTTTAGAGCCACCAATTTGTCTGGCATCAGTAGCTGTGATATTAGCCCATGAGTCACCTAGTTCTTGATCATGATCCGCATGACAGATTTTACTCCATAAAGGATGCGGAACAACATTCCCAAACAACATGTCAATATCTGCTAAATTCATTATACATGAGCTGGCAGTCTGTGACAACTCCTTGTAATATCCTGCTGGGTTTTTACGGGGATCAGGTAGTGTCTGTTTGAGTGCTAACACTTTGGATCTTTTCCAGGAGACATGTACCCATACACGCTGGAAATGCGGTGGAACAGGCGGTTGCGCTTTCTCATCGCCTTCCCTCCATACCGGGGGAACCTCTCTCATGGGGTACTGTCGTGCCCTTTTCCTACCAGACACATCGTCCTCATCAAACGATCTAGAGCTGTTTCCTGTGCTCCTATAAGATAACAGCAAATCCATTGCTTTCTCAACATTTGCGCCTATAATCATGCCTTCATAGAATTTGAATCGTATGCGGGCTAGTTCCTGCATTCTGCGTTTTGGGTCATTGTCTCGTACGTCTTCCCAGAGGTATACACACATTTCCTCAAATACGTATCTTTGAGTGGCTGGATCCCACTGACGGAAAACTTCCATAACAGACTGAAGATCATACCTTACAGTATCAGTAACCCATTTGCGTGCTAACTCATTCAGTACTCCTCTTTCCTCGTAGTCGGGTAGTTGACTACGCAACTGTCTACGTTCTGGTTTAGGGGTCGTTTTAGGCGACCCAAAGAAGGGCGAGAACAGACCAGTGACAGTACTTGCCACTCTCTGTCTGACAGAAGGAGAAGCTTGCGGCGAGGCAGATGCGCCAGAAAAGACAGGCTGATGTAAAGAGGAAGTCGAGGCAACAGCAGAGGAAGTTGAGGCAGTAGCAGACGTAGTATCATAGTGAATAGTTGGAGCAGTAGGCAAAGTCATGGAAGTAGAAGGAGTATGTAGCAAAGGCGGCGGCCCTTGAGAAGGCTGCGCCGGAGAAGTAGGAACCAGCTGAAGAGGAGCTGGTGCTTGTGCAAGAGCTGCTTTTCGTGCGCTAGGGCGTGGTATAACAATACGTCTCGGGGGTCCAACAATACTCGATGTGTATGGGGGCGGTGAGTTCAATAAATGGGACATTAATGGATCTTTCTCAGTTGTTCCCTTTGAGTCTTGTCCCCCATGTGGTAACACCGGGTAGCATTTATCTATTGCTAGTTTCTTGCTTCTGAGCATTTGTTCACTTTCCTGCTCTTCCTCATTATCCCTGTATGCGATGGCAGCTTGTACCATCGACATGCCTCTTTTATTTTTCTTTGCTAATTTTATTTCTTTCTGTTTGGCTTCTTTGCGCCACAAGCGAAAAGAGTCAAACATCGCCGGCCGGGCTTTCTTCTTGAACAATTTGACCTCGAGGTTGTCTAATATTTCTGAGTCAAAACTACCATGTTGGGGCCATTTTAAAACACCATCCTTGCGGGTGTATTTTATCCATACCTCGTTATACGTGATAGGACCTACTCCATGTTTTATATATAACTCATATGTTGGAGTCCCGATCGGAGGAACCGGACACCAATCATCTAATCTGGAGTCCTTACTACAACCAAGACAAAACAAGTTTCCAAGTCTGCTGAGACCAGGCATCTTCGCTCACTAGTCTAGCTTCAAACTTCAAGGGATTATTTAATTACGATATTGTCGTGAATACACGAACCCCTCGGTTTTGGTGCTTGCAAGTACCAATACAAAAACCCTATCGCTGGGATACCAAACTAAGAACCAAGAACCAATACAAATCATATCTCTAGGATACCAAAGCTAAGAACCAAACTAAGGACAAGACTAAGAACTGGGAGACGCTCCACTTATACTTAACTGAATATTGAAGATCGGTGACGTCACTAGAAGACTTGTCTATCGTTTCGCTCTACCAAGGATCACTGGGTCCAAAACAGGGCGATAGTCAGGGCAGCAGTCCTTCGTAGCCATCGGGACGCGGGGAACCTCGCAGCAAAGACCTTCGGAACCACGTCGACATGCAGGGGTCGCTGAAGTGGCTGGCCGTCCACCGGAATTTTCACACGAAGCTCCTCACGAACATCTGGCTTGGACCGTCACCGCTTGATACCGCCCCGAGTTGGGCGCCAACTGAGGTGCCAGGGGATCACACCCAAAGACCTCTGAGTTCTCCCTGTTCTGGACTTACAGAAACACAGAGTCTTCTAGGTGAAGTCAATGATCGAGTTTTATTGGCTGCAACCAAGTAACATGCGTCCTAGAAGTACGACAACACGGGCAGTAAGTTCTCAGGAGACTGTTCGTTTTTACAGAACCAGCCTTCTCCTTATATACATAAATAATAGCTGTAGGCAAGAATTCTTGAGTTTATGATATGGCTATACACATATTTTCATAACAATACAAAGAGCGAAGTCATGCTGGTCAGCACATATTTCAGATGTCCGGTTGGTGATGGATTACCCCGCCAAATCCAGAACTCCCATCAGATATCGATGAAATGCAAATAAGGTCGAGCACCCTCCCATCATAAAACGGGTCATAAACAAGAATCACGGACAGGTGTGTGTGTGTATGAAAAACATAGTCTGTATGTAGTGAATGGTTTATGACATGTTTTGCCTTGATGATATCTTGCTCGGCCACTGGGCGAGGAGCTGCCCGAGCAGGCTTGGCTGGAGGCAGTGGAGGCAGCTTCGGCCAGGTCATGGGGAAGTCAGCTACAGAGGACGTGTCCTTTAGATCGGCTTTAATCAATTGACGTATATGAGGGTAAGCCCTAAGATGGATGCCGTTTACAAAATGGAATTCGAGGGTTCGGGACGGAAACTAAGATTTAGGGGTGTTAGCATCACTCAATCGTGACGCAAATACATAGGGATAATGTCCTGATCATTACCGGTTCGTAGATACCCAATTCGTCATGGTACGACGATGTTTTATGACGCGAGTGTTGGACCTCGATATCTGTAAAACAGCGGGGTCCAAATTTGCAGTACCACACCTCCCACCCCATGATGTTTTTTTAATGGGTGGTACTATCATCAACTTGACTCCAAGGGAGCAAAGGGTTCTTTTGGGCAGTTACCACTACATTTTCCATTTCAGGTAATCTAGGCCTGTGCCTTGGAGTGCCTTGTAGACGGTGCATGAAGCTTTGAAACACACCCGTTTCCTAGCAGGCAGCCAGTGAAGATTTTAGATTTTCTTAGTAATGGGAGCACATTTAGATGTACCAGTGAGCTCCCTCGCTGCCACATTTTGCTACAGCCGAAGTTTATTCAGAAAGTGTTCCTGTCTGTTTAGGTAGAGACTGTTGCAGTAATCAAGCCTGGATAGGATAAGTGCATTGACTACTGTCCGCTGACTATCAGCTGGCAAGAAGGGGAGTATTTTCTTAATCATTCAGAGAACCTAGGTGGTGGTCGATGCCACTGCATTGATCTGGTCACCAACGTTGAGTTTATCATCAACTAAAACTCCTAGGTTTTTTACTTTTCTAGTAGGTGTAGGCAGAGTGCCCACAGCTTCTGGACACCAACTCAGGGTCCAGAAGTAGGCATCATTTCCAAAAAAGAAGACCTCCGTCTTGCCTGAGTTAAATTTTAGACAATTTTGTGACATCCACCTCCTGACTGCTTCCATACAGTCATGAAACCAATTTTCGATTCCTGCTGCCTGTCCCGGCCACAAAGCCACAATAATTTGTGTTTCGTCTGCATAGGAGGTAAGGCTAAAGCCAAAGGAGCCAATTAAAGAGTCTAGGGATGATACATATACATAAAAAAGAATGGGGCTAAGCGAAGACCCCAGTGGCACTCCACAAGGCAGAGAAAAAGGTTTAGAGTGGAATTCACCCAGTGCCACAATCTGAGATCTGTCAGTCAGAAAGGATTTCAGTAACTTCCATGCTTTACTTGGACCCCACATACCAACAAACGATCCATCAATAAATCATGATGCACTGTATCGAAGGCCGCACACAGGTCCAACATAATTAGAGCAGCCTTACCTCCCCTTTCTAGGGTTTCCCTTATCTCTTCTGTGGATTTTATAAGGGCGGAATCTGTACTGTGCCCCTCTCTGAACCCATATTGGGTGGGGTCTAAAGCTTGGGTTTCACGTAGAAAGGCACTGAGTTGCAAGTTCATTGTTTTCTCAATCAATTTTACAAGTAGCGGGAGGCGTGAGATTGGTCGAACATTATTGGGATCCTTTGGGTCTAGAGTGGGCTCCTTTAGCACAAGTAGTATTGAAGCAACCTTAAAGAGTCTAGGGAAGTGCCCTGCTTCAAAAATTGCATTGAATAGGGAAGTGAGTAAAAGGACAACAGGTACTGGGGCACATTTGATCACTGAGACTGGATAGGGATCGTAGGGGGAGCCTGATCTTGCTGACAGGAGGAGCCTCTCGGTGTCAGTTGTGGACAGTGACTCAAATTTGTCAAAGACAGAGGAGGAGTACACAACTGGCCTCCTTCACTCCATCAGAGCTCCAACCCCTACCGAGCTTGGGCGGCTAGAAGCCGAGAAGATGACGTCCACCTTATTCAGAAACAACATAGCTATATCCTTGCATAGTTCCTGACTCATCTGAATTTCCATGGGGCTGGGGGAGGCCAGACTCACTACAGTTTTAAAAAGTTCTTTAGCAGAATTTTTTTTATCATATAAGAGTTCTTTATAGCTCTTTTTCTTTGCTTTCTTGTATTCTTTCCTCCAGTTCCGCTCTAGGGACTTGCAGGAGAGTTTTTGTTTCCTCAATTTCTCCTTGTACCAGGGGCGGTTGGTTGAGATCTTTTAGGAAACAGAACTCTGACTGGGGCTAGTTTGTGACAGACTGTTTCCACCCAATTAGTGTAATAAGTGGCGATCTCCTCTATTCCTGAGGGTATCTGACCAGCAGATGACGTGAGCGCATCTTGAAATTCTGCACCCTCAATTTTGTTCCACCCTCTGCTTTCAATCTGAATCTTAGTGCCCCTCCCCATAGTACAGTGAGCGGGAAGAGCTAACTCAAATTGTACAGCTGTGTGGTCTGTCCAAGGTAGAGGCAGCAAACCTGTGTAAAAGAGTTGTGGGTGGTTTGAAAAAATTCCACCCAGCATGTGCCCTGCCACGTGGGTAGGGCCTGTCACCTGTTGACCTAGGTCAGCACTCTTCATCATGTCTATAAGGGCCTCTGTATCTGGTTCCATCAAAGTTTCCAGATAGTAATTAAAATCTCCCATGATAGTAAAGGAATCTGTACAGAGCCCCTCTTCCAGCAAATTGCCAATGGATGTTAGGAAGGTTCTCCTAGGTCCCTCCCGGAGGTCTATATAGTAAAATTCCCTTAAACATTTGATAGTGTAATAGAATAAAGCTAAATGTGAATCCTCGCAGGTTGGATTGGTAGCTGTATGAAAGCCAGACTTAAGTGAATTGTGATAGATTATTGCTTAAGTAATCAGTGCAATTCAAAATGTGCAAATATCGCAATGGTTGTCTCCCGGCTCAAGCCTCAGGAGTTAGTGGCATCATGAACAAAATTTGGGGCCAAACCCCAATCTAGGCAGGACCACAAAGATGTACGTCCATTCAAAACAATCAAAGGCCATTCTGCCATCAAAAGGGAGCACTACAGCCTCCTCCACCTCTGATTTCACTGTCATATGCATCACCCCATATAGGCATTGTAGGTTGAGACGGGTTCTCCGTCCTGGCATAAAGTAGGACTGGTAAGGATGGACCACTGAGGTTATAACGTTTGACAGTCGATTTGCCAGAGCCTTAGCCAGTACTTTAGGTTCCATGTTGAGCAGGGATATAGGACAGTACGAATTACAGGCTTTTGCAACCTTACCCTTCTTGGGGATCACCACAATCGTAGCCGTTCTCTATTCCCCTGAGGGGGCCCCTGCATCTCTTCCTGCCAGATATACACTTAGGAGGTGAGGTGCAATCTTATGGGTTACGCATTTAAATAATTCACGGGGGAGACCGTTAGGCCCTGCCGCCTTGCCCCGCTGTAGCCCCTTGAGTGCTGCCTCCATTTCCTCTACCATTAAGTCTTGATCCAGATTCTCCCATTCTTCATCACCCTTTCCAGGATCTGGTATTGAGCATTTTTCTTTACCCCTATGAGAACCCGAGGGTGTCCCTGTATCACTGCGTCGTAGGCCTCCCAGAGGGTACAGGGTGAGGCCAACGACCTTTTGTTGTGTTGAAAATAACTTTAAGTACCCTCAACTATCGGGTCCCATGTTTTAATATCCTTCCGGTGAACATTATCCCCTGGTGGTCCTTCGAGAAAGGTAACCAGAGGGAAATGATCTGAAATGCCCGTACTAAAGTCGAGTGTTTCCCAAGTGGCCTGCACTTTCGCAATGGGTGAACAAATAATTCAATCGGTAGAGACTACTGTGTATGACAGGTGGGTGTATTGGAGCTCCGTCTTGTGTTGGGACCTCCATAAATCAAATAGCCCAAGAGAGTCCGAGAAGGTTTTGAGGGGAGTTCAACTCCAGGTCTCCTCCCTTCTCGGCCATCTATCATGCGTCTTGGACATAACATTGTTCATGTCTCCCCCAGAACCAGGGAGCCTGCCGGCAAATCCTAGAGCGCTGCACCAAGGGTCATGAATGTGTCTCCTTGCATCCCGGGAGGGGCGTAGGCAGAGCCCAAGTTGAGAATGCAACCCTCCCACCGGCCCATTTGGAGTACATATCTACCCAGGGATTCCCTTGAGGTCCAGCCTGGGGTGCATGTTGTGGTGCACTTGAGCAAAATATCCATACCCTGTGACCCTTAGGAGTATCCTGCATGTGCGATTAGGGTATATCCCCATATATCCAGGGTCCTACAGTATTGTCCCTTCAGATGGGTTTTCTGAAGGAATACTAGGTGGGGCCTCTGTCGTTAGTTGTATTGCAGCAACAAGGTGGGCTTATTCTTGGAGAACAGCCCCCTGACATTCCAAGACATAATTTTAAGTTCTGATTAGTAACGCACCCCCTTCATATGGTGATTTAAGTGTTGTCCCTAATGTAAACTGTCACCTCTTCCTGATGTGTAGCCATCTCCCCATTCTGACCCGCTTGTTTTCAATTGTTCCACTGAGCTCCTCACAACTGCTGCTAGAATTTCTCTGAACCAAACTATAACCTGAATTCCCTATACCTGCTAGCCTGCAGCGTAGAACTACCCAACTCTCCAATTTTCAGAGTGTCTCAAGTGTAATTGGAACATGTTAAGGACTTGGCCGCCCCAACCACCTATTACAGCCTGCATGCATCGCCTGTCGACCCTCTATTGTTGAGGTAAGCTCCAGGGCCACCCAACAGGGCCAGAGAGGGCATTGTATCTGCCCTCATATCTCTATAGGTGGGGGAAAGAAAGACTTGGGGGGAGATCAGCCCCACCACCTGATTCACCATGTTGGCAAATTTAGCCACCCTTCTTCCCCCTGGAGCCCTGTTTAGTCCCATTGCCCCAGCTGCATATGAAAGTCAAGCCTTTTAACTTCAATATCTCCCAGCTCCCAGGTCCACGGATCCCCACTTCACACCTGCCATGATAGCTCGTGTATATGACGTCTAGGTTACTTCTGGATCCGGCCTTTTGTCTCGTCGGCAGACGTCACTACTTGGGGAGCCCCATCTTGAGTTTTGTGGGGTGGTTCCTTCGAGGGCCCCTCTGCCTTTGTCGCTCATATGAGCAAAAAAACGATGGATTTAGACCCAGATCTCTGTACTGGGGTGAATGCATGAGATTGTTCTGCATTCTGTCCATCAACTGTTGTTTTTGCATTTGTCACCCCGAGTAGGACGGGTATGCTCAGTCGTGAGCCCGTGCTCTCCACATCACTGGAATCATGCTATCCTGGCTTATGAGGGCTGAAAGCCCAAAACCGGTCCTAGGATGCTTGTTTCCAGTCCAGGGAGGGCCTGGCTCGGCAGTTTGGGCTGGACTGTTCCCATGGGGCACAGGGTCATTTGCATATAGGTGGGTTCAAACTGGAAAGGCATGGTGACCAAACAAATGATGGATTTAGGCCCAGATCTCTGTACTGGGGTGAATGTATGACATTGTTCTGCATTCTGTCCATCAACTGTTGTTTTTGCATCTATCAAGCCAGTCTCATAATAAACCAGGATTTGCCCTCAGCAAAGACTCGCTGTTTGGCCAGGAAGAGCATCATGTATTTCAGTTCATTTTCTCAGAGCACCCTATTCACTTTATGGAAGCTCCTCCATTGCAGCTGGACTTGAAAAGTAAAGTCTGGAAAAAAACGGATTGTGATGTTGTCATAATTCAGGTCTCATTGTGAACGGGCTACATGTACTATTGTGTCCTGGTCCCTATGATATCCTGGCTATGATGGTACGCTGGGGCCCCCTGGCTTCGACTGCGGGACCTGTACCCTGTGCTCCCTCTCAAACCAAAAATATTTGGAGCTGCACTTGTGGGGAAGGTGGGTAGTTATCAAGTCTTCTACAAACAGGTCTACACTCTCGGCGTCTGTACCCTCTTATAGCCTCAAAATGCGTACACTGTTTCACATGACCCCTCCCTCCTGATCCTCGATTCTTGCCGCAAGCAGCTCCTGCTGATTCAGCAACATACATACTTGTTCCTCCAAGGACTTAGAGGAAGTCTGGAGGTCATGAATGTGAGACTCCACATTGCTCACTTCATTAGACATCTTCTGAAAGTTCACTCTCAGGAGCCCCACGTCAATTGTGACCATGCAGATTTTCAGCTCGATGCAGGCCTTGAGGTCCTGGATGGCTGCCATGTTCACCTGAGGGAGGGCTCTGGGGGGGGCCTCGGGTCTCCAAGCTTTCCTGTCCCCTCCAAGTGGTGTCTGGGAACTGCATATTTATCCATTTTATTGGTTTGCAACTGTCCCTGCTCTTGGGCTTCAACATATCTCTGTAGTTTCAGGTCTACTTCTAATCTAATAGTACTGCTCTCCCGTCGAATGTCCTCCTGCATTGACACCTCTCCCCCTGACTCTCCTGTGAATGGGGGCTGCCCCAAACACTCCGACGCTTATGTCGGAACACCTCTAATGATCCACCTTAGGGCCTCGCCACTTTCTCTGTGGTGCCTAATGTACAGGCGGGGTCCCACTGCACCTCCCACTGCTGCAGTCCGATGGCACACTGGCACCTATGACAGTCTTTTCATGCTCTTCATCATATTGATCTGCGACTTTTGGACGCCCCCAAAGTTGTCCCGAGGAAGCAGGAGCAGAGGCGGACAAGAGATCCAAGTAATGAAAAACAGGGCTGCCAGGCCATGTCGCTTTGTAGATATGCTGACTTTTGTGTGGTTTTTAATTGACCAAATAATTGACCATATAATATGTAAAACTGGGATTGATAGTAATAGGTGTCACCTTCAATTACAGTTCTATGACTTTTTGTATAAAGCAACTTGACACATGAGCCAGGGTTACCCTGGTTTAAATGGAGATTTTCAGTGGCGAGTGGTTGCCTTTCTTGGGTGAAAGCCATTGGTTGCCATTGTATTTAAGGGATGATGAAGCCATCTGCAGGGGACTGTAAGGCTATTACAATATTCTGCCATATGAGGGCAGAATGTCCTAATTACGAAAGACCTGCTAAGAGACACATGGACTTTAAAAGACCCAAAGCTTTTGGCAGCTCCTCCCTCCATTCACATCTCCTGCTGTCCATGTTTGACAGTTACATTATTGTTTACTGTTGAACCAGTAACTGAAAAAATGGGCAGCAGCTGCTGGGGAATGAGGGACAAATCTCTGCAGCCACAGCCCACCCCTATTTGTGTTAACTTAATTTTCTTTGTTTTCTAAAGAGAACAGAATAAATCGGCAGCAGAGTGTCCCTCATTTCATGGATCTGTTCTGTTTTTTCACCCAGTGAGCCACAGTAGGAGGGAGGGAGGAAGCCTCAATGATTATCCTCGCCCACAGCCTCTGCCTCTTTCATTCCCCTGTGCAATACCCTTATCCTAAAGAGATGTAGAAGGGAGGCATGCTGTCTCTCATCTATGCACCTATCCAAACATCAGTTTAGGTCCAAAATGGTTTCATAAAACTATATTCTAAGTTTATTCACAATTACTCCCCAGAATTGTGTTGATACATTTTCCAAAGTGCTGAGACCTGATCTGTACACACTAGAGGTAGGCACAGATCTGGACATACAAGTGGTAAAAACGTACATGTCACAAACATGCAGTGACCAGCACAACCACCAAGTTGTAGTTTGCCAACATGAAAGCTGCAATAGATTCAATGCAATGGTACTAGCTTATCTCATGTTCTAGTCCATCGTGAATACTATTGTACTAATCTCCATAGTTAAAGGCTGGCTAAAAATAGGTGGATGGGTGTACAAAATAGGAGAGTTCTGGTGACTAATGCATATGAATTTCATCATGGGAATGCCTATTCACAACCCTCGCCCCCACTCTGTTCAACCTTTTTATGGCTTACCTGACAACGAGACTGGATAACTGCAATTCAGATGCTGCAATATTGGGCAAATGGCACTCTCAAGCCTTCTATATGCTGGCCATTTAGTGCTAATAATTCGCACCAGTTTCATTACAACATCCACTCTATTCAACCAAAGGGTACTCACTGTAAAACGTCTTGCAAACTAATCTGGAAAAACCAAAGTCATGGCAATAAACTACACAAAAAAGCAAAAACTATATTGTTATTTGGGCAGACATCAGTTAGAGGCTGTAGCGGAATATTAATACTTAGGAGTCATCATAGGATATAAGGTATCCTTTAAGCTTCGAAAGAAGCCCTGCGACAGAAAGGCAACACCGTAGCATTGGCACTGAGATCTTTGACAGCATCATCCTTGGGGCATACAGGGCAATCTATGGCCTCCCAAAGTACTCTTCCCCTGTGAAAATAAGATTGGAATTTGGCCTTCAAAGACAATCCCTAGCCAATATGGGGGACTTGCATCAAATGCTGGCACAAGATAAGGGGCGCTGAGCAGAATGCTTTAAATTATCAGCTTTGGGTGGAAGTAATGTCGCGAGAAAGATCCCCTGCTAATGAAGTATCTTCACAACTCTATAGCTCAGCTTGGACTACAGGCTCTATGGGAGAGTATGGCAACTCACGCCAGTCCACCAAAACCATTAAAATGACCTTATTAATAGAGGATATGGCAGCTGGGTCTTATGGCTGTCTTGTACTGAACACCTGTGGCGCATCAACGCCACAATCATATTTAGGCATAAACTTCAACCTGGCAGTAAAGGAGACATTTTTGAAATATGGTCTGGGCATGCTACCTCTGCTCTCGCAATTACCACCATGGAAGAGGAACAAGTCCTCCTGCCGCCTATGCTGGTCCGGGCACAAAGACCTTACACAAATAATATACACTTGCTCAAAACTCCTAGTAAAGCGATGATCAATGCCCCAACCCCTCTTCAACCAAAGAGGCATCTGAACCTGCAGACAGGTGGTACTGGCCTGTTTCCATCCAAACTCAATGCAATTAAGCTACCGTTTTGTAAGATTCTTAAATAAGGTACAGAAGAGGCTGCCCTGATTGTCACCTTGTGACTGCAAAATAGGTTAAGCAAAGACTGGTTAAGGAAAAATGGGACAATGGAAAAGCTCAAATTGCAGTCACTCAGCATAAAGTCTATGAGGAGAACACTGATCCCAATCTGACATGGGTAAAACAGACTCTGGAACCGTATAGAACCTGAGTATTTGGAACAGCACTTAGCACTTTATCCTAGGAAACTGTAAGCTACATTGTCCTAACTGTTCAGGTCATGTTCATGTAAAAGGCATTTTATGTTGTCAAGTTTTTAGTGCGAAACTGCTTTGAAAGCGTTGCACAGTTGGGTGAAACTGATATACTCTTGCTGTTAATAACTCAAGGATTGGCTTGGAACTTTTCCCAAAATTATATCTGGACGGAATCAGTACCCAAAGGAGAACTCTTTGCACAAGGACTGAGTTGCTTGATGAATCTTTTATACGGCATAGTAAGTAAACAGTTGGATGGTTTCTTTTAACAAAGTTTTATTTAATTCTTATCTTTTTTTAGCTACAAGTGTAATGTTTTAATTACCTGTACAATAAACTAACCTCAACCTTATTCACCAACCATGGAATGGCCCCCGAAGCAAAGTAATGCCAACCAAAATGTTACTTTGTGGCAACTTTCCAGAGCAAAAAATGTGTAAAGCTAACCCAGTACAGAATGTTAGTAAATCTGCCTCCTAGTTCCTTAGATTTCCGAATGCATATTCTAGTCAACTCAGGAAATACCCAGCACACACAGAACAGTGATAAATCATGTCATATTTACATATGGACTTTAGGTACTGAACTGAACAAGGGAAAGTGTAATGTATCCCTTAGACACTGAATAATTTAGGGGCATATTTATGTAGCTTTCACGCTGTGCAGAGCAGCAAGCCACCTTGCTGTGCTAGGCTGTGCTGTCTGAAAGGAAATAAATGTACTGTATTTAACATGATATGATGCATTTCTGTCCTTTCCTTGTGCTGATGTCTTTTTTGCTGCCTAACACCAACGCTGGCACCTTTGTGCAAGGGTGCCTGCATTGTAAACAGAATTGTTTTTGCGCAGGAAGGGGTGCCTCCTGAGGGCATTTTCCTCTTTCGATGTGTGCTGCAGAATACATCACACATAGGCAGAGGAAGTAACGAGGAGAAATAAAGATATTTCTCCTTGTTGCGCCTCACCTGGGGAGGGGTAGCATTTTGATGCATTCCTAGGTTTACCAATGATGGTAAATCTGGGAATGCGCCAAAGTCCATTGGTGGATGAGTTGGAACACCCACGTTCCACCCATGAAACACCCCCATGGGGCAGAGTAATGCAACACAACAATGCTGCATTGCATTACTCTGGATTTGTCAATCCATGCAAGGTGACCCTAAATGGCTTGGATGAATCAAACTTCTGAGTTGTGTTGTTCTTGCACCCTGTTGCGTGGCTTAAAGGTAACCAACTCCTACATAAATATGTCCCTGGTTCCTTAATTTGTGATTAGAAATTACAAATGAACAAAGATTCTTTTGGATTGCCACTTAGCCATTATTTAATCAGCAGCTGGTGAGGTTCTTTTGGGAAAAACAGATAAAGGAAACTAGAATAAATATCAAAAGCTGATGTTTTTAATTTTTAAGACTAACACTAAGGCCCTCATTACAGTTTAACAGGTATATTCCGATCCATGGACAACCCATGTTGCACAGGTATCAGATTTAAGTTGTGTGCTAATCACAGCCTTGCAGTTTTCCCCAGATAAATTCCGGCAAATTAAATCATCCAAAATTTATCAGAGAAAAGGGAAAAGAAAAAAGGGCAAAACCTGCGGAATTTGGGGGCATATCATCAACAAATTGAGAAAAGTTATCGCTAAGCGCTGTTAGCAGTTTTTTTTTATCGCCGGCGAAGTCCTGATTTTATCGCCACGCCAGGGACGTATTAACAACGCGCCGCTACCCGGGGATAGCTAGCAATACCAGCGCTAAAGGATGGCGATAATTCGTGAGCGCTGGCGATAAAGAAACGCACGCTAACGCGAGAAAAGTTGCGATGGGCCAATTATCACCAAAAGTGGCCTGCTAATTGCTATCAGGCCTGCATTTTGCATGCAGGAAGCAGGAAAAAGCACTATAAAAGGCCTCTCAGCAGAGAAAAATAAAAAAAACTAAAACAAATTGGAGAACACAGTAGAGAGCAGGAGAGACATGGAGTAAGCTGCGACCAGTGCTGAGCCAACAACCAACACCCCAGAGAAAAATAAAAAAAACAAAAACAAATTGGAGAACACAGCAGAGAGCAGGAGAGACATGGAGTAAGCTGCGACCAGTGCTGAGCCAACAACCAACACCCCAGCAAGCCAGGAGGAGCAGAGAGAGATCCAGGGGAAGCGGAACCCCAGGTTCAGCCACCAAGAAAATCAGGTCCTCTATGCCTTTGTGGCTGAACATCAGCAGGAGCTGTTCATCAAACAGACAGGGCCATTGTCAAGGAAAAAAGAAATATGGGATGACATCACGGCGAAGGTCAATGATGTGGGAGAGAGCAAGAGTTAAACAGTGGATGAGGTAAAGAAGCACTGGAATGACAGTAAGAAGAATACTAAGGAGAAGATAGCAGCCAACAGGAAGGCAGCTATGGCGACTGGAGGTGGTAGTCCAGGGCCCCTGCTGGAGCTGGATGAGCAGGAGGAAATGGTGGCCCAATTCATCACGGAGGAAACGGTGGCCGGAGTGCCGGGTCGGGACACTGCTGAATGAGAGCAGACACAACAACAGGGTGAGTACAAACTTTGGAGTAGGTGGACTGGGGTGGATGGGCACAATGACACACATGTACAAAATATAGCATTGCATACCCACAACTACTGTGCTGCAGGTCCCAGATAGCCCTATGCATGGTGGCATGGACACACATCACCTGATTCAACCTAAACATTGCAAGACACATATTGCCGGACACACTGACATTGAAATGTGCTCTGAAAAGTCAGCAAAACACAGTCCTGGTACAACATCAGACCACAAAATAAATGCAACATCACATAGCAAAATGCCACATCAAGTTTGTGTGTGGCCCTCCAAGTCACCCTTGACGGCCACGCACAACCTTGCACACGAGCCAGACACATGTGCAATGTAGCAGATGTGCTGAGCTTGTTGTTGGCATGCTTACTCTTGCACATGATCAGTCACATTCACACTGCATACTCATTTTGGCACATAGGAGAAATGGCCTTGTGAAGAAGATTTGGATATGTGTGGCGATGAGGCAAGGGGACATTGTGACAACCATGCATTGCCCAAAAAAATGCCCCCTTGCCTGTACGTGCTATGCAGTACTGCGTACAGCAATATGAGAAAGCAACAAGTGAGTCTGCATACCGGCAACACATGCAATGTCACAACAACCAAACAGATTTTGTGGTCTGCCCACCATTGCAAAATGCAATGCAGGGCACACTACAAAATCCTTTCAGTCATTCAAAGTCTACCTACCTGCATTCACCTGTATATCAGTCCTTACCCGCCACCACCCTCCCCCTTTCCACATCAACGCCTGGCATGTACTATTTCCTCTTGCAAATAAAAAATTCATTAGGTCTGAGAAAGCAAGATCATGACATCTACCAATATCACCAACCTAGTCCCTCTCCCCTCACTATGATGTACAAGTGTATGAGAATAGGATCCTTGGCTTGTCACTATGACATTTCTCCTCCACTACCTTGAAGATGAAGAACCATGTAAGAAGGGGAATAACATCCAATATTGAACGCAGGCCATATAAACAAACATCAGCATCACAAATAAATCCACCATAAAGTCAATTTGCCCCTCAGCCCTCACCCCAGGCATGTCACAACCCATGTTAGTCTGTACTATTTGACATCCATCAGCAGTGCGTAATCTGTGGTCCCCAGAAGGTAAACAATAAAAACCCATTATACAGGCTGCCGCTTTAGATTCAATCATCACGCATATTGCCAATGGGGTCGAATGGTCACATCTACTCGCTATAAAGGCTCTACCCTGTTACTGGCTCTCCCGGCTCAGTGTTGACATCGCTCCCACTGTCTTGTCTACCAATAATCCAACCAAATGTTCCCATTCCATAGCCGCCTCAATGGATCCCTTGCTCACCGTACCCTTGACCAGTAGTAGCCTAACTATCCCATCACACTCTGCCAATTTGGTGAACTCTCTCTTCCATTGATCTAAATTCGTGGCCCCACTCGCCTTCCAGTGCATCATAATTTCTCCCATGGCCACTACCAATCCCATATATATAAACTCGCTGTGATACTAGTTTGAGCTGTGTGTGGGAAGCAATGCAGTATACAAGCCCCCAATGCCAGATCTACCACCCTGTCTGTCACCACCTTCAATAGTGCCATCACTCTGGTCCAATAAGTAGACAAAAGTGGTCACCACCCAAATCATGTGAGGGAAGTGTGCCCCCTCTCCCTGACACCTTGGGCATTCGTCTGAGTCAGTGTTGAAACATGCATTGACTCTTCGCCATCGCAATGTAAAAGATAAAAAAGAAGCCATTGAAAACGGGCGTTCCTGGTGCTCCTCCACGCTCCCTCTACAATGTCAGCCCAGGCCCTTTCCGGTATCTCTTTCCCTACATCTACCTCCCATTTTCAATTAAGTGTGTCCAAAGGGGCAGCTTTTCAAGCGTATGTGCATGTACAGGCATGTGACTACCATAAATGTCCCCGCTGCTGTCAATATGTATTGGCACCCATTAGAAATCTCAGGTTCTGCTTGGTCCCCTTTATAATGTGCTCAAATAGCCGCAATGATCGCTGGATGGAGTATGAAGCACCCCCTCTTAAATCAAATTGCTTATGCTGAGTACAGAAGGTCTCCGCCTTGTACAACGCACAAAAAGGCTCACCACTGCCACATACACTCCACATGTTGGGTCCAAATTTGCGGATAATAGGCGTGGACACTGTCTGTTCAGACAGCAACAACAATTGCAATACATGCTGCACCACACTCAGAAAGGGTAATCCAACAGAAGTGCAAGAAGCAAAGCATGCAAGATAAAACATGACAGACGCAATGCACAAAACACAAATTACAAGGAGCAAAAGCAACTTAGAGGCACATGTGTCCTACACAGTGCAGCTCCGTTGGAAAAGCGAGTAGGCCCTCATTACCAATGTGCCAAAAGTGGACCCTCCTCACACATAACCAATCGCACACAAAACACATGCACATGTGCAAGACCCTGCAAAACTGCAGCTCAGTGTGCCACACTGACAAGCCAAGTGACAGGGCATGATGAATAGCATGCATGCAGGAGAAAGAGATTTACATGATGCAGGACACCTCACTGATGTTGGAACACATCCTCAAAGGAGTATGTCAAACCCTGACACAACCTTATGTACACACAACCCCTGATGTGAACAAGACACATGATGACCTACTATGCACAAGTGTCACAACTCTGACCAAGACACATAGGGGCATATTATCAAGAAACAGCGTTAAAATTATCGACACTTTAGCGGCAGTAAACTGCAGCTAAAGCGGCGATAATGGGCTTGATAATATGCCCTTGAGAATTCCAATAGAAGCCCATGTTCTGGTGTTAACATGGGCTTCTATTAGAATTCTTTATGGCATATTATCAAGCCCATTATCACAGTTTTAGCTGCAGTTTCCTGCGCTAAAGCGGCAATAATTTTAACGCTGTTCCTTGATAATATGTCCCAAAATCCCCACAGTTTTCCACATGTCTGCATTGTACATCCACAGAAGTCCAAGGCCCATTTCATGAAAGGGACAAGGGGCTGCCAAACAAAAGCAGCAGGTGCCACCATCACACAATGCAGTGCACACACATACAAATCTGAGGACATGAACATTGCCTACTAGGTGTTCCGGACTGCATTAGTCACACAACACAAAACAGGAGACAACAGGTAGCATTTGTGTGTAGACAGTCTCAAGACACATATCTTACATAGGTAATTTGTGATATTACAGTGTACAAGTACACCCTCACATCCGTGATGTCTCTGAAATACTCACCATCCAAAACATAGCATGCATCTTGTACAAAATATCAATAATGTACAGTTTCCCGCAGTCTGCTTGTTAAGTCGAATAATGCATGCCCATACATGTAACACACTGTTAAACTGTATCTCACATGAACATTGCAGAGCGAGAGACAACACCTCCTGGACAGCAGAAGGACCCACTCCACCACGATGACTTGTCCGAAACCCCCACCATCAATGTGGAAGAATTCTAACAGATCCAGGATTGCCTTGAAACACCTCATCCAAGAGCAGGGCCACCCAGCAGCATTGTGCTAAGCCCACCCTCTGCACAAACCATCCAGCAGCAAGCACCTTTCACCACAGCTACCTCACAGGACCCTGGTGACCCATATGTGGCCTTTAACTGCATGGTGCTTGAGGTCCAGTGTGAGACACGTGACTATGTGCGAGTGGGCTTGGAGAGCCTGGCAGCCAAATTTGACGAGTTACGTGGGTGTCTGACTTACATCCACAACCACATGCAGAGGATGTCAGACATCCACATCCCCCTCCATGCCATCCAATGCTTCCTGAATGAAATTGCTGGAGTCATGATCCAGAGAGCTGACCCACTGGCCCAGCAGGCTGGCTCCAGTAGTGTCTGTGCTGAATTGCCACGACTCGAACGGATAATGGAGACCTGGGAGCGGAGGGAACTCCAACAGATGGCTGCCACGGCTGAACACCAGCGTAATCTTGCAGGGATATGCCGGGCCCTGCTACGTCATGTCACATCTGCGCCTACCCATGGTCTTGACCCAACAAATGCTACTGCTGGCGCATCCACATCCTCAGCTCCGCACCCTGATGTGTCGGCGCCTCACAGTGCTGCTCCCACCATACCACCACTCACATGTGAGACACATTACACATCAGAGGACGAAGCTGAGGATGAAACTGCCACACTGGTAAGGCACAAGTACACCAAACAGTGATGTACAAAGGCCTGTCTCACCTTAGTATTCTTTTTTAACATCATTCCATGGACCTTCCTCGTCTACTGTCTTCCAACGTCCACCAACACTCACCTGGGACCCACGCATGCAATTGCAGCAAATCTTCTTTTCCTTGACAATGGGACAGCAAACTCTGCCTTTTCTTTTGGCTCTGACACTCACAATGGACTCTGTCTGCCACTCTAACATCCATCCAATCTTGCGTTGTATGGGCCAGTACTGGTCCAATCTCCCCCTTGTATTGTAAAAAAACTTTATTCACACAGATGCGTGTTTACATGACCAATCAAGTATTTAACTGAGGCAATAAGTAAGGGGCTGTGAATCCACAGGAAGGTCCACCAAGAGAAATAGAACCAATCTACAGGTGTTATCTGACACGGATAGGCGTGAGATGACTGCGTATGTGCTAAATATATTGATCAAGTCATCAAGCAGCACATCTATAAAGCACACTACTCAGCCGTGAGTTTCTCAATGCGCTGGGGGGGGGGGATGATGCTACTGCATGAAAAGCCAGGTCTTGCAGAGTCTCCTGAAGGTTAGCATGTCCTGAGTGTGCCATAGGAGGATGGGGAGAGTGCTCCAGGTCTGGGCGGTGAGGAGGGAGAATGATCTGCCACCGGAGGTCACTCTCTGGATGCGGGGGGGTGTTGCAAGGGCGAGGTTGGCGGAGCGGAGCTGGCATTTTCGTGGTGTCGAAGCTGAGTCGTCAGTTGAGGCATGCTGGGCCTTGTGTGCGTGGGTGAGGAGCTTGAAGGTGATCCTTTTTTTGACAGTGAGACACTGCAGGTCTCACAGGTGGGGTGTGATGTGGCTGCTGTGAGGAATGTCAATGATCAGGCGTGCAGAGGCCTTTCAAATGCATAGAAGTTGGTTCAGGAGTTTGGTTGAGGGGCCTGCAGAGAGGGTGTTTTATTTGGCCACCCTGCTGCTGCTGAGGGCCTGGGAGACCTTTCTCCTTGATTAGTGCATATATTTCCACACAGTTATTACAACGGAACGCCTCACTACAACTTGCACTTGATGGCGCTATACAATAAGGGATATTAGAATTGGCTACTCATACACCTTCTCTACTGTTGCACACACTGTTGTGGGACGAGTAAGTCATTCCAATCCTAAGTTCTGTGAATCATGCGCAAGTGTTTTTGGCTAATTACATTTTCTAGATCACGTTGTCAAAGTGTCATAGTGTTGAGACAGCATTTAGATGTCATACCTTCTTGTCACACACGTCACTTATTTATTTACGTAACATTCGTCATGGACTAAAATGGGCTTTGTACTCACCACCCTGTAGGCAGGCATTACTCTGGTGAAGTCTAGGAGGTTGGTCTCATATGCCAGCATGTCCTATGAGTGGTGGGTCCTCTGGCGCACGTTCCGGTCCACTCCAAAGCACTGAAGCATCTGTGCACGCAAACGTTCCCACCGCAGCTTCAGGACTATCACATTGTAACCCTGCAGGATACGTCCTCCCCTCTCCAACATCAATGGTAAGTAACATTTTACCATCCAGAGGAAGCCCCCCAATGCCCCCTCAGTCATCCTCCCGCAGCCGGCATCTCCATACACCCCAGTACCCACTAAATCCTAAGTAATAATAACCCTCTATACAAACTCTAAATAACTAACCCCACACTAACACACTAGGACTGAGGACAGTAGACACTTAAACAATTTAAAACAAATAAAACAGATAAAACAGACACTTTTCACTTGACAGAGGACACAGCAAGTCTCAAAATCTCAACACAACACTACAATCCACCATACACCTCCTTCACTCAGCACAATCAACAGCAATGTGCTCATAAGTGAAAGTGAAAGTGAAGACCACTCCCCTGTGAGACAGGAATCATGCATACATCACTTCCTGTGTGTTAGCGGCTATTTTTTGAGAGTGCGATAAAAATCTGCATGTAAATAGGCCACAAAGGTCCTTAGTCTAAAACAGTGAAGTGTATAAAGCCCGTTTTCTTGAATGCGATGAAAATCTGCACGCTAATAGGCTGCAAAGGGCCCAATGCTGATACTGTATGATACAGCGATGTATTTACCATAGTGTGCATGATGAAAACATCGCCGAGGTGTGAAATATTCATGCTAAGACCAATTTAATACACAGATGGACACTCAGAGCAAATGTAAAATCTAAGCACAATAGTACAATGTAAAGATTGATTTGCACAATGACGATAGCCTACTTTTTATATTTCATGACAGTTGACAGCCTATATTGCATGCAACATGTATGAACACTATCTCCATAGCAACTTTCACAATAATTAATTTAAAAAAATGAAGTAATTTGTCAGGGCACTACTCACCTGTGGTTGTCTGTGGACTATGAGTATGTGCACTGTTCAATCAGACAATGAGTGTGGGCATGATTGGTGCCTCTCACCCATGATGCTCACAAGTCGCTGTGGGTGAGGGAGAGTGCAGCTCCATCGCAGTCAAATGGCCATGCTTAGTTGTTCCGCATGTAAGCGTGCATGGTGGTGGAGTGTTTGATGTTGACTGTCATCTCGCTCATGGCTTTGCCTGCAATATACCACGTGTGCGTAGATGTGCATCATTGTACTGTCTCTGTGCCTGGGTGGTGGGGTTTCGCATGGGTGTCATCATCGACGGGCAGAGAACATATCTTTGATCACCTATGACATGTAATGGGGAGATGGGTACATGATTCATTAGGCATACTATGTTGGCAGGGTTAACAGTTTTGTCTATTGTGAAGTTTGCTATTTTTTTGTTTAGGTCATTTATTGTTTTTTCTAAACACACAATATGTTCCAGCATGGAACGGCTTCTTTGGCAAGGTACTACAGAGAATAGGGACCATATGTAGACAGAACAAAAGACACTTTGTGTGGGGAACTGAACCCACATACCCTGGCTATTTAGCAACATCAATGATGACTACATTGCCTCAGTGTTGATCCACCAACCATCCATTTTGCTGGAGTTTGCTGCACAGTTGCATGAGTGTCACTACTAGTGTACAAAATGTGAATGAGACCTGCACCAGTAACACAGACACCAACAGGCAGTCAGGCTCTCCTAACATCTAGCCATGGCACTGATCCACACTCCTCGCAGTCACCGCCATGTGAATGTTAAAATTACATAGGCCACGCCTGACACCGCTCGCATTCAGACATGATTCTCATGCTGATGGCAGACCTGTGACACCACACAGGCCATGCAATTGTATGTCCAGGAATAAAACAAAGGGACAGACTGCAGCCACCTCATCTGCAGGGACCACTGGGGACAGTGAAGCTTTACACCCAACGTCACCATTAACACGTGACACAGCGTAAATGTCGTGGCCTGCATCATCTGTCACTAGCAGAGCATTAAACTCACATGACACAGATTATCAAAATAATTTATACTATGTGGATTAGTTGACAGGATCAGACTGTCCACACACTTCACCTCACTGATGCACATGGGATGGCTCACCTTTGCACACTTCTTGGCACTTGTAGTGGGATTACCATTTAATAAATATATTTCAACACAAAAATAGTGACCGAGTACACATCCACTTACTCATCGGGCACCCACATGACACACCATATCACCGGTATGACAATGAGAAATATGTGTAGCTGAGTCCGAGAGGAGATGCTACTATACCCCACCAACAGCAGCACCCACAACACTGCAGTCAACACCAATGGCGCTAGATGGTTGTTTCATGACATATTTTTCTGCCTACACATGCACATTTGCCCCACAATGCACTTCCTACAATAAGAGTGCATTGTTACAACCTTGGTCACAACAAACCTCTGACTTGACACACTGATTTTACATGTGTGATTTCTTATGCAACAATGGGTCACCCTAAAAGGTCAACAGCAATGAGAACAGCGACATAATAATTTTCCTCAACAATGGAACCACACACCGGACTGGGATACCAGTGAGGATGACTTTGATTAGCTACATAGATGCTCAGGAGCGGGGGGTTACTCTACGCCTTGGGTACTCACAAACGTTCTCTCTGGGCCCAAATTTACAGTGTGGTTTGTGGCAGAGGGTTGCACCAGTGGGTGCAGGGTCAGTGGGGAAGGGGGCGGGGCTAGAGAGAATAAGAAAATAACCATGAGGTTGAACACAGGCCCCTGCAGCGGACGCCCTCATTCACTGAGCCACCAGAACCGAAATACACACATCTTTATATTGCTTTCACTGTCACTCTCACTCACTCGCTCTCCCTCTCTCTCTCTGTCCCTCCCTCTCTCTGTCTCCCTCCCTTGCTCTATCTCTCCCTCCCTCTGTCTCCCTCCCTCTGTCACACTCTGTCTCCATCCCTCTGTCACCCTCTGTCTCCCTCTGTCTCCCTCCTCCCTCCGTCGCCCTCCTCCCTCTGTCACCCTACTCCCTCCGTCTCCCTCCTCCCTCCGTCGCCCTCCTCCCTCCATCTCCCTCCTCCCTCCGTCTCCCTCTCTCTCCGCCTCCCTCTCTCTCTCCGCCTCCCTCTGTCTGTCTCCCCCTCTGTCTGTCTCCCCTTCTATCTGTCTCCCCCTCCCTCTGTCTCCCCCTCCCTCTGTCTCCCACTCCCTCTGTCTCCACCTCCCCCTGTCGCCCTCCCTCTGTCGCCCTTCTCCCTCTGTCGTCTCCCTTCCTCTGTCTCACTCCTCCATCTGTCGCACTCCTCCCTCTGTCGCACTCCCTCTGTCTGTCTCCCTCTGTCTCACTCCCTCTGTCTCTTTCCCTCTATCCCCCTCTGTCACCCACTGTCACCACCCCACCCCCTGGCTGCCTGGGCTGAGACAGATTCCTGGGCATACACACAGCCGCACACTAGTACTTCACAGGTCTTTAATAGACCATTTACTTGTTAACAAGGCTTTGTCATATTTCACCTCTTGGTACCCCTGCATCTCCACTCTGACTATCGCTGAAACCGCCCAGCACCCATGGAGCAGAGTCAGCGCGGAGTCTGCGCTGCTTCTGTGGTGTTTGCTGCCACTCTACAAAAATTTAAGATGAAGCATACACAGGTACGATGTCTGCAACGTCCGGGGCCCGCCAAGAAAGGCTTGCCGGGCAGCTGGCGGACCGCGGGCTCCACGCAGTGGAGCCAGTATACCTCATCCTCGTACACAGTACATTGGCATGTGGCACAATGTGATGTGTCCATGCCTTTTTTGCACCCCCTACCAGTAACTAGGCTACATATTTACATCCTCCCTCTTGATGGCTCAACATGATTGTGTTTTTTGGGCATATGGTGTGTTCAGTTGGTACTTGCCGACAAGCAATGAATTTCCATATGTGCCATCCTGGAAGCGCTGGTTTATGATGCAGTGTCGGAAGATGAATGCATCATGCACACTCCCTGGGAATTTTGCAATGACATTTGTGAACAGTCCGCGGTGGTCCACTATTACCCGCACATTCATTGAATAGGTGTGCTTCCTGTTGCGGTATATGTGTGCGCTGTCGGTAGGGGGCGCAAATGATACATGTGTGGAATTTATTGCACCCACCACCTGCGGTAAGCCAGCGATGGCATGGAATCCTTGCTTGATGGCAATCTGCTCCTTCACAGTGTTGGGGAAGGGAAGGTGCTTGGGAATCAGGATGAGTATGGCATCCAAGACAATGGGGTGGAAGGTTGAGAAGGCTGCCTGTGATACTCCCCCGACTCTGGCTGTTGTTGGTTGGAATGTCCCAGAGGCCAAAAAGTGCAGCACAGCGAGCAGTTTTGTCTGCGGAGGGATGTTGTTTCTCCGCTGTGTTGGTGGCATCAACCTGTGAGCAATCAGGGTCAGGATATGCTGGATTGAGGTCCTACTGAGCCTGTAGTGGGCTATGACTTCCTCTGGCCTTACGCTTGCGAGGTAGACACGTCTGCACAGCGCCCGCTGTCTTCTTTATCACTGCTTTGGTGGTGGTGGTCCGGGGGGGGTGGCATTGGCGGTGGTTGTTGTTGTTGCCTTGATGGGACTCTAATCTGCATGGTGACTACCTCCATGGCATCTGTGGCTGTTCTGGGGGAGCTCTGTCCTAGTCTCCCTTATATACACCCACTCATCTCCAGTGTAAGTCAGGTTTTTATCTGGTGTTAGCAAATGGAGATAACAGGCGTTAGTGTGACTTTTTTTGTAGCTAAGCGGGTTAGCAATATCATTGATAATAATGAGAAGCTGTGTTAGCGACTTTTTTTGTGAAGTATTAGTCAGGAACGCCTACTTTGCATATCATTGGTGTTGATTATTGGTAACGTAAAATGCAATAAATTTCCAGTTGCTATCGCTGGAAAAGTAACGCTAAAGGGGGTTAGCGACACCTTGTTGATAGGGTGATAAAATTATCGCCGCTTTATCGCCCAAAAATGACGCTAACATAGCGATAAGTCCCTTGATGATATGCCCCTTGGGGCGTTAAAAATAATTCCTCAAGTAATGCCTATTTTCCCAACTCAAAGCTCGGAATTAGAGGTATTTACCACACTTGGTAAACACTCGACCTGGGATAATGGTATTTATTTTCTGTGGTTAATACCCAAACTTAGTCCGAGAATCTTGTAATGAGGGCTTTTGGAAATAAGTATAAGTAAAACATACTCTCAGGGTACGTTAAATCTGGCTACATTTCTGTCAGGTCATAAGGCTAAGACAGGTGGAGCGAAACATGGTCTCACCTGTACCAGATTTATGTTATTCAGGGCCAGATGTACTAAGCCACTTAGTGGTTGTGAACACTGCGGTCTGTTAAATTACAGGGTCTGCGACTACTAAATGGCTTTTACTATGTACTAAACCACATTTGTGACATGGCAAAGGCTTGTTGAATTGCAAAGTTGGCTTAGAAATCCACGATGAATTGCAATTTTGAATAGCTGATTTAATGGAATACCTTCAACATTGCTATTTGCAATGCAGTGTACTTGTAATTTCAATTTCAATGGCAAACCATTGAAAATGTATCGACTCCTCAGAGGAGGTGCTAACCCATTCCCAAAGAGGAAAGAGGTCTCTTTGGAAACACTTCCCCTATATGTATCTTTAAAAAAAGGTTTTTTGTGCAATAGTCTGTGGTCCAGGACACCACAGCCAACTCTCACACAGCATTTTTTTAAAGTCATTTTTTTAATGCAACCCCATTTTCTTTACGGGAGACTGTATGCATTTGAAAAAAAAATACTCTATTTAAAAGCGATCGCAAGCTTGGTGATCTGCTAACTACATATCAAGTAATGACATCCAACTGAAGATAGCCGCAACATGCAACCTACTTCATTTATATTGATGAAATAGGGTAGATTGCAACCCTCTGATTTTGGAACTGACTTAAAGGTACATAGGTCAGTGCATAAAATCTCGTAGGATTCACAAAAAGTCAGTGCGCAATCTGCGACCACTAATTGCTAATCTATTGTTATTACATCTGGACCGTTATTATTTGGGTGCAGCTTCAGTAGGGGAGTACCTGGACAATGCATAATCGTGCTGAGTTCCAATTACATTATCAACCTACAAATAATTACATTATTCATGATTTGAAATAGGACAAATGTGTCTTAACTGTGTTCAGACGAGCTTAGATAGCCAATGCTTACAATTAAAGGGCCTGTAAATGTGAAGTGAAATAGTGCATTTCCTCTTAATTTTTTCTTTTGTTTGACAGTTTAAGAATATGATGAATTAGTCCAATCCACACATGACAAGAAGTCAGAAGAATTAATGTACCAATGTAATGCTCTCCGACTATAGTACAGATTAGCATTAATTATAGGAAAACACTTTAGATAACATGTTTTAAATCACTAATGAAAAGATTTTAAAAATCTGCAATTAGCAAATCTTCTGGGCATAGTGAATCTTAATTTAACTCAAACAAGGACAATTAGATCTCATCGGAAAATGAATAATAAGAAATGTTCTTAAATGAAATATATATAGGGATGCATGTGTTGATGTGTATATTAAGTGGATGTATGACAGAACAATGCATGCCTTTAGCATGCATACCTTTACCAGGCAAAGCATTTACAACGTAATACCTTTAGCGCGCATGCCTTTACCACGCATATACCCTTTACCCTGCATGCCTTTACAACGTAAGGTAAGTATATGGTAAGGTAAGTGAAATCTATATATATGTTAGAAATGGGGTCTCTAGTTGGCAGAGGTATGCACTTTGTCTCAGTAGGGACCACCATTCTAGTCAGGGTAAGTCAGATACACAGCCTAAATTAACCTGTGCTCACCCTCTGGTAGCTTGGCACAGAGCAGTCAGGCTTACCTTAAGAGACAATGTGTAAAGTCATTGTGCAGCACTTAACACAGTAAAACAGTGAAAATACCAAACAAAAATAACCCACACCTGGTAAAAAAAAAGAGCTTAATTTAATGAACAAAAGAAGACCAAAACAACAAGAATCCGATAGAATTGGAGTGATGAATATTTTTATTTTTATATAACTCTTTTTATTGATGACAAAGTAGTCATGATACAGACAACATGGAATTTGGTCATAGAATTGCTTCCTTTCATACCATCTGTTATTTGATTTTTAAACATAAATATAGTCCCCAATGTCCACATCTTTATATATATGTAGCACCTAATTCTTCCTGTAGGGGGGAGGTGGGAAGGGTGGGCAGAGTGCAGAGATTACCTTTGTATGTGTTACACTTGCCCCATATTTACATCCATTTTTTTAGGCATCCCGGGCCATATATACTGTTTTTTCTCTTACCATGCACCAATCCATATCCTTTTTTCATGTGTGCACTGTAGGTGCTTCTTGTACTTCCAACAGTTTTGCAATGTTTCGTATGGTAACCATTAGCCACAGAGTAGCCCAGGTTTTTTTCTTTACCATTCAGGTCTGTAGGTTCCCAAATATTCAGTAAACATCTTTAGACCTCTGGCTCCAAACCGATTCCCAATGCCTCCGTCATACTGCGGAGCACATCTGTCCAATATTTCTTGACATGGATACATTCCCATAATGTATGGATAAATGTGGCTTCCCTGTTGCCCTGCCGCCCACAGCCTGACTCCTCCCTATAACCCATCTTAACCAATGTTCGGCCTGAGAGGTATGTACGGTATCATATTATAAGTTGCACCAGCTTGAGCATGGAGGAGATTGCTATCTCTTCGAGGGAGGCCAGCGCCTACTGCCATTCATCGTCATCTAGCTCTGAAATTTCAGTTTCCACTTTCTACGAAGTTGCATGAGGGAGTCAGGTGTACGGTTTACTAGTTTCTGATAGGTCAGAGCAATTGCTTTTTTTGTCATGTATTCATCAAGAAATCTATCTTCCAAGGGCGTAGATTCAGTCGAGGTTTCTCCCCTTGGGAAGTGAGCTTGCAGGGCATGGCGCTCCGGCAGATATCTAAATCTCTCTGTAGTAGTTAGTTCGTACTCTAGCTGCAGTTGCAGAAAGGGGGTCACATCTCCTTTCTTCCACAGACCCTCAACCCTAGATATCCTTATTATATCCCAATTTTTGGAGCCCTTTCTCTTCCTTAATGTGCCCAGTTGTTCTGAGTCTCACAGAGGGATGGCTTGCATAATCTTTTTAGACCATCCCATACTCTCATGAGCAGTGTGCCACACCTGGACTGAATGTCACATGGGCCCCGTTATGTGCAGTTTTGCAGGTCTAGTGTACAGTGCCCTAGCATAACTCCCTTCCATTAAAAGACATTTGTCCATTCTGTACCCCTGATCATCATTGAACCGATACGTGCAGTGATTAATAGCTGCCAAATGTGCTGCCCAGTAATATTTGGAGTGATGAATTTTTAAAGATTAGAATGAAATATAGTGCTTAAAAGTTAATATCACTTAGGGGCTTTTGGATAAGATCAAATCTGAAAGGTCAAGCTGCCGGCGATGGGGCCCGGGCTGTATACAAAAGCTACGGAGACCCTGCTGAAAACAGGAACTTTCTGGGGGATGTGTTGACATGGACGAGAATCTGCGTTGATTCTGAGACACGAGGTCCACCCTCACAATGATGGCACTGTGTTGTAGTCAAACTCCTTACGATTGAAACACTACGTCATTGTCGAGCCTCTCAGTTAGGTCCCGTGTTCTCGTCAACCCCTTTCTATCTATCTTTTTCTTTATTTATTTATCCACATCTAAACCTTAAACATCCCTTACCACTCTATACCTCTACCCACCCTTAAACAAACAAAACTACCCTTACCACCCTAAACCAATGCCCTCCTCTAAACCCTAAAACATTTATTTATTACCCTAAACCCATACCTACCCCATAACCGAAAAAGATCTCTTACAATCAATACCTCGACCCATAACTACACCCCAAGAACACCCTTACCTCCAAATACCCTTATTCAGCCCAAACGCAAAAACCACCCTCATTACGCAATACTCCTACCCACCCCTAAACACACAGTACAACCCAATACCCCACCCACCGCTAAACCCTAAAGACACCCGAACCATCCAATACCTCTATCCACCTCTAACCTGTAAAAATACCCTTACCATCCTATACCTCCATCCACCCCAAACCCTAAAACTCCCTTACAATCCTATATCCCTACCCACCCCTAAACCTTACAAATGCCTTTACAACTCTATTCCTATACCAACCTCAAACCCTAAAAACACCCTTACCACCCTATATAACCTTACCCACCCCTAAATCATATTTATACATACATAAATATACTTACAGATTTAAGCCTGGAGAGAGGTCAGTGCCTGTTAATCAACAATAATAGCTCAGCTCTTCCCTGTCTAATTGCATTGTTGGAACAATAATTAAAAGAGCATGCAATGCTTTAATAAGCCCATTGGATTTTGGGAATTACTATCCGAGATATTATGACTGATTAACAGGCACAGACCTCTCTCCAGGCCTAAATCAATTCTCTATAACCAGTGGCTCTTGGGTATAGTCACTTGAGAGGCACGTGCCAATCGAACTACTGGGTCCTGACCTCTTTTTGGTGTGAATCATAGCACCTTCCACGCATTTGCTGACAAACCATAAATATACTTATAACCTTTGTTTTTTTCAATGAATTTTCACGTTTTTTTCAAAATCTTTTTTCCTATTAAAATGTGCCTGTAAACTTTGAAATGGTGGGTGGAGGTAAACCAATTCTGCACATGTGCAGCATCAAATCTGCTGCAATTCTTCATACCTGTTGGACTTGACCCTTTTTCAGGGTCATCCCTGAACTTTTTGCCTTCATCCTGGATTTTGTCTCACCTGTTTTTGTTCGTTTTATGACTCTGGGCACTTAATCACTGCTGATCAGTGCTAAAGTGCATATGCTCTCCTTATTGTAAATTGATGTATGGATTAGTGACTCCATGATTGGCTGGTTTGGTTTACTTGTCAGACCCTAGTACAGTGCACTGAGTGCGCCCAGGGCTTGTAAACCAAATTCTGCTGGTGGGCTTGCAGCACTGGCTGTGCCACCCATGGAAGCAGCCTGTAAAGTGTGTCTCAAACCTGCCATTGCAGAGCCTGTGTGCAGTCTGGTACTGCCATGTTGACTGAGCAAGTGCACCCACTTGCCAGTACCTAAACCTTCCCTTTTCTTCATATCAGACACCCCTATGTTAGGCCCAAGGGCAGGGTGCATTGTAAGTACAAGGTAGGACAAGCCCTGATGTGTGTGGCAAGTCCTAATAGTGAATGACAGCCATTTTCGTTTTTCACTATTGCAAGGCTACCTATTCCCCATAGATTAGAATAGTCAATTTGAATATTACATCATATAATCCTAACTGACTCAGGGAACTAGGTAGAAATTCGAGTTTAGTATGCCTGAACTCAGAATGATAAAATACATCTTTTAGTGAAGTTGGTTTTAACATTCTGTGTTTGAAAATACCACTTTTAGAAAGTAGGTATTTTCTTGTCTAACTATGCAAGCCTGCCTCTGCTAGGGTGTGTATTCATTGTCTGGAGTTTGAGTGACAGGGGCTGGGGGATTCCAGGAGACAGGGTGAGTCAGCACATTGCTGAATAGAGAGATCTATATCTAGATGGAAGGGAGGAGTTGCACCTGTGACTTGAATGGGGCTGTGCCTTTCCTCCACAATGCTGGCTCCACCTCCTGTGGTACGTCTGATGTCTCTGCCCTGCACTGTGAAAGGAAAGAAGGAGTCATGTAAACATAGTGCTTCAGGACTGACTAGAACTGGTTTGGACTTGGCAAAAGCCTCTCTGCCTTCAGAGAACAAAGAGAAACTTTGTATAAAAAGGGGGACCCAGACCCTAGAACTTTAGATGACTTTTGGGAAACAAGAAGAAACCTTTGCTGATGAGCGGAACCAGAGAGACTGAGGAGAGACTATCCCTAAGCTGAAGTGCTGCTTGGGGGATTGGCCTGCAGTGGTTGCCCGACTGCCAAAGAAAGGAGAGAGGAACTTTGTGTGTACTTTCATCAACTTGTAAGGGTCTCCAAGGTTTTGAGAATAGAGCTTGCCTCCTACTGAAGTCTCAGGGACAACAGACTTTACCCACCAGCTCCCCAAGAGTTCTTTGGAAGTGCCTGCAGCTGTGTTGGGCTTTCTGAGGAACTGCATGTTGCAAGAAGCTGGAAGCACGCGCGACTCACGAGCAAGAAGGGTGATGCTGAACTGTCGCTGAGCTTCACAACACAAAAGCGCCTCGCATCGCCAGAGAAGAAGATCGACGTCGCAGCAGATGCCACCGCATCACCTGGAAGCATGTCGTAGGGCCAGTCGTGGCCCAGAAGAACCGTTGTGTCATCGCAGGGTCCACAAAGCGCCTCAAATCACCGGAAAAGAGGATCGACGTCGTAGCAGACGCCGCTGCATCACCGGTAAGCGTGTCGCAGGGCGTGTCGCAGGGCCTGTCGCGGCTCGCATCGTTGTCGAAGCACCTTGCATCGCCGGAGAAGAGGATTGACGTCACAGCAGGCGCCGCCGCACCACCAGGAAGCGCATCACGGTCCACATCATATCAAACCAAGAAGAAAACTACATCTTTATTTCTTTGCACCAAAACTTAATTGCATCACAGCGTTGCTTGCCACATCGCCACGGAAGCGCAGTAAGAAACCAACGCATTACCTCCCCTCACAGAGAAGAACCAACGCATCACCGTCCCCTACGCAGCAGTAGGGAACCGACGCATCACCGTTCTTGCTTGTAAGGAACCGATGCATCACCTTCCCTGCAACCCTTTCGTTGTATTGCGCATCTTAAGGTACATTGACTCAAAGTGTTGTATTTTAAGATCTAAAGAGAACTAAGCGAATTCTACCATTTTAAGTACTGATTTTTGCCGTTTCTAGTCTTGTGTTAAGTCTATATAAAAGATACTTATTTTTAATATAGAACTTGTGTGGTGTCCATCTGTAGTGTTATCGTTTGGTTACTGTATGGGTTCAGAAATGCTTTACACACTGCGTCTGAGATAAGCCTGTCTGCTTGTGCCAAGCTACCAAGGGGATGAGCAGGGGTTATTTTAGGAGTGTACCCCTTACCCTGACTAGACGCAAGGATCCATATTTGTCACAGGTACCTTCCTATGCCAACTAGAGACCCTCAAATCTAACAATACCAGATTGTCATAGAATCCTGATGAATTTGTGGGTGTCTTGGTGCAAAAGAATTCTTGTGAAGGGATCCCTTCAACGTACTGCGGGCTTACCTTCTGGGTGGACAGTGACTTCTTGCAGTAGCGCTGCAGATTTGGTTTCTGCCAGCTGTAGGCTGCATCTGTTCTGTGAAGGAATGACACATCTAGTGCATGTGTTAGAGGATCCAAGTACTTAATGTTAAAAACTCTTCTCTGAGTACACTCTAGGCTTTCATGCAGTCAATGTTATCGCTGTAATTTTCTAGTAGTCTTCCTGAAGTGGCTCAAAGATGCCATCAGAATACTCATTAATACTTCATATTTCTCTGAAATGGATACAGTTACCCACAGCGTGTCCTGTAGTATACCAAGTGTCCACAAATTACATTGAAATTGTTAGGACTACCTGCATAACTCAGAAAAGTATGGGTTTGCCCAATAATCAACCTGAAATTGATACAAGCAACAAGAGAAAATCCTAAAATGAATAGCTTCAAACACATAGATGTCCTTGGACTTGATGATTTCATGATTCTTTGGACATATCTTGCAGAGATTGAGGCAATTACCTACACATCACCCTTGATTTGAGAGTAAGATAAAGACCTGGCTGTAGTGAGGGTGCAAGCAAGGAAATTGGGACCCCTGAATGCAGGATAGGTAGTAAAATACAGCAACAGGCATGGTTAAGTGGGCTCCTCATGCCTCTAGGCCCTGATGCCACTGCACCTGCTCACTGCTGATAACTACTCCCCTGAGTAAAGAAAATAAATATGTCTGACAGGTGCTGTGGCTGCATTGAAGCTATTACCCATCCCCCGGCTCTCTGCCTGCCCAAGGCATTGCTCCACTGCAGACATGCGCAGGTTGGGAATACCTTATCCGCCCCGACTCTACCTTATGGCAGCAGAGAACTGAGCTCAGGTAACCATGAATCACAATGACACATGAAATGCAGCCTTCATTTGGCAGATTACAAACTATATGTAAGCATTTCTAATAAACACCCTTCTGACATGTTATAGAAGATGAGTGCTAAGCAGTTATTAACTTGCTATGGTGTAAATTTACACAAAATTTTGTAGTGGGGGTCACGCCTATCTTCATAGTCAAGAACAGTTAAAGTGTAAACAAAAGAGAAATATTATTTTTCCAAGAGCCAGCTGAAAAGCTAGCTTGAACTGCTGTGAGCGTGATTTACTACCCAAGTAGAGTATAAAAACTTGAAATATTGTTTCATTGTTCGTGGTACACAGAGTTTCAAATGTGAGTACATTGGGTCATTCAGCATTGCATTCCTCACTCAGGACATACATGAACACAGCTCCACATGGAAACTGTTTACTGTTGTAGACTTATAAGGGAAAAGCTTTCAAGTGGTCTGAAACCAAATACCTAACCAAAAGGTGTCAGAACATGCATCTTTTGGTGTGCTTCACCTGTCTTTTAGGCTTCTGACCTCCTGGTTTTGAGGGTGTGCTGGACTTTGTTTGCTGGTTTAATGTTTCTGCACACTTTCTCAGTGCTGTTCAGTGTTAAAGTGCAAGCGCTCCTGCTGTAAATCGGTTTTATAGATTGCTTCTCCCATAATTGGGATATTTGATTTATTAGTAAATTCCTAGTACAGTGCAGTTTGTATGCCCATGGCCTGTAAATCAACTGGTGCTAGTGGGCTTGCAGCACTGGTTGTGACACCCACACAGGTAGCCTTTCAAAGGTGTTTCAGATCGGCCACTGCAATGTCTGTGCGCAGTTTTTACTGCCATGTTGACCTGGCTAGTACATCCACTTGCCAGGCCTAAAACCTTCCCTTTTCTTACATGTAAGTCATCAATCTGGTAGGCCCAAGGTACCCCCATGGACAGGGTGCAGTGTATGTGAAAGGTAGGCATGCACTGATGTTTATTACATGTCCTGATAGTGAAATACCGGGCATTTAGTTTTTCCCTGTTGCAAGGTTATCTGTCCCATAGGCTAACATGGGACTTGCTTTGTAACATATTACAAGCATAACTTTTACATTGGAACAAGATATAGAAATGGAGTTTAGGCTTCCTGAACTCAGAATTAAAAATGCTTCTTGTAATTCAAGATGATTTTTACATTATGTGTTTGAAAACTGAACTTTTATAGAGAGAGCATTTTCTTGCTTAACTATCTTTTGTGCCTCTGCCTTTTGTGTATTCCCTGTCTAGGTTTAGAGTGACAGGAGCAGGGGATGTGCATTCACACTAGACAAAGACAAAACGGGATAGAGCTGTGCCCTGCCTTTCCTGTGTGACTCATAGCCAGGCTGAATAGACCTGGCTGCATTTAGAGTATCGGGAGGAGTTGTCGCTTGCACCTGAATGGACAGTGGCTGACTTCCACATATGTATCTCCCCCTCCTGGAGTGAACCTGGCCTGAGCCAGGCAGAACTGGTTTAGCTATGCCAGTGGAACTGTGTTTGGACCAGCATCAAAGGGGAATGTGGAACAAATATTGGGGCCCTGACTCCAGAACTTTAGAACTCTTTTGGATCAAGAAACCTGCCAAGAAGAAGAGCTGCAGAAGCTGTGAGTAGACATTACCACTTTGCTGTGTTGGCTTGCAGTGGCTGATTCTATCTTGGGCAGGTGAAAGAACTGGACTGGACTTTCTGCATCTTATTTTCCTGAGTTTCTCCATCTTATTTTCCTGAGTTTCTCCATGAGCTTGAGGTAGAGCTTGCCCCCTGTTCAAGAAGTCTAAGGAACAGCAAAGACTTCAAGTTCATCCACTACCTGCACCAGGATCTGTGTGTTTTGTGCTGCAACAGAAGAAAATGAAACCAGATGCCGTCAACTACGCCTCTTCCGTCTCTGTGACCCGAAGACACCGCAGAGGGCACAGCTGCATCTTGCACTGCAACCCTGGTCTCACCAATGACACGACCGACTACGCCACTGTGCCACTGGTTGCACTGTGACCTGTGGGCACCGCACTTCGCACCATCTCAATTGATACCACCATCCTGGTATCCCCAACAACGATGATTCATGCTGACATTGACGCCACTGCCTGACAGTGGTTTGGGGGCACCGCTCATAAGGTAAATGATGCACTACTTCATCCCACACCTGAGTCTTGGCCCACCATCCCCAGCGCAATCGACTCCCTTTCACCAGCCGACACCAGCGCTTCAACAATGATACTGTCTGCACCATTAGCTGTCAGCACCGCAACTAGCACGTCCCACTTCGCACCACAGCCCTGGTCTCACCGCCGGCACCAGATGACCGCCACTGAGCCGCTGCCTGTACCTCCAACTGAGGGCACCACAGACCGCACTGCAGGCCCGGCGCACACCGGTGTTCCCAACTTTAACCACACAGAGTTCGACCTCCAATTCATGTGACTTCAAGGGCCCAACGACTTCTGCACTGACCTCCTGAACTGACGCCTGCTGACGCCAGCTCCTTGAAGTTCATCGCAAGGTCCTCGATGCTCTGCATTTCTAAAGGTACTGTTTGCCGATCTCTCCCACACCCTAGCTAGCCTGCAGTGCTGCAGTCAGCCAGAACTGTTGGGTTTGTTTGTTCATGATGTCATGTTAGCCCCAGATGAAGCTATTGACTTCAAGGAACTGTCTTTAAAATCTATTTTGCTTATTAATATTTTTCAATAACTGTATGTTGTATTCTTATTATTTGGTCTTGTTTTACACAGATAAATATTGACTATTACTAGGAAGAGCCTGGGCAGTGCATGTGCTGCTCTACGAGCCACACTTTATTGGAGTACGGAATAGAAGCCCCACCCACTCTCCTCCCATATTTGTAATTGGCTTGTGTCATTGTCCTTCATAAATTCTGGCTTCTGATTCTTTATTAGTTCTTGTTAGACCCTCCTTAGTACTGAATTGTCTTCATTCGTTACCTCCCATGAGGACTGACCCTTTCACTTTGGTTGTTACACTGTGAGCCTGTTTTTAGACTGTAAGCACCATTTTCTTTAATGCGTTTCTCCTACTGCAGGCACAACATGCTTTCCTGTAAGATTCAGTGTTCCACACTTGCTTTACTTTCTAAGCAGCCTGGGACAATGGTGGCTGCTTCTTTGAATAGGTCTAGCATTAATTAGAACAAGCCTGGGCAGCCCATGCGCTGCTCTGTGAGCCATGCTGTATTGGTGTACGGAATAGAAGCCCTGCCCACTATCCGCCTATATTTGTCATTGGCTTGTGTCATTGTCCTTCGTAAATGATAGCTTCCGATTCTTAAATAGGCTTATTAGTCCCTCCTTACTACCAAACTTGTCTTAATTTGTTACCTCCCATGAGGAATGGCCCTTTTACTTCCGTTGTCTTTTTTTAGTCTGTAAGCACTGTTTTCTTTAATGCGTTTCTACTACTGCAGGCCCGACATGCTTTACTGCAACATTCAGCCTGCTATGCGTGCTTTCACTGTCTAAGCAGTCCAGGACAATGGCGGCCGCTTCTTTGAATAAGTCTCTCATTTACAGGAGTTTGAGCTATTGGCATTGTACATGACAATGCCCTTTATTTATGTGAGCACTATGGCACTGGACAGCAGTGGCACAGTACCCAAAACATCTAACACCAGCAAAAATACATGAGGCAACAGCAAAAATGGAAGGGAGACCCACGCCAATGGTGCCAGGTCTAACACGTGTCCCCTCCAGCTGCAATGTGGGGAGAACTACCCTAACTCCTGGGAGTTCTCTTCACTAAGGCGGAAAAATCTGGACAGACCATCAGCGTTGGCGTGTTCTGTCCCGGGGGGAGGGGTGTTCCACCGTAAAGTCCATAGCCTGTAGGGAAATGGACCACCTCATCAGCTTTGGATTCTCATCCCACATCTGCATTAACCATCTGAGGGGCCTGTGGTCTGTCTGAACCCGGAAGTGAGTCCCAAACAGGTATGGTCTCAGCTTCTTCAGTGCCCAGACCACAACAAATGCATCATGCCCAATAGCAAGCCACCTCTGTTCCTGTGGAAGTAACCTCCTACTGATGAAGGCTACAGGTTGATCAAGGCCCTCCTCATTCATCTGTGACAAAACAGCCCCCACACCATGCGCTAAAGCATCTGTCTGAACGATAAACTCACTTGAAAAGTTGGTTGCCCGGAGCACGGGCGCCATGCACATTGCAGCTTTCAGGGCCTCAAAAGCTTTCTGCCAGGTGTCAGTCCGAATCACTGCTTCCTGGACGTCAGCTCTGTCAAGGGTGCAACAATGTTGTCATACCCATTGACAAACCTCCTGTAATACCCTGTGAGTCCTAAAAAGGCCCTCACCTCTGTCTGGGTTTTGGGTGGCTTCCAAGCCAGGATAGTTTCAATCTTGAGTTGTAGGGGCACCCCCTGGCCGCTGCCAACTTGGTGTCCCAAGTACACCACAGAACCCTGCCCGATCTGGCCCTTACTCGCCTTGATCGTGAGGCCTGCCTTCCGCAGTGCCAACAACACTTCCCACAGGTGGCGCAGATGTTCCTCCCAACTGGCACTGAACACTGCGATGTCATCCAGGTAGGTGGCACTGAACTCATCCAGTCCAACCAAAACCTGGTTGACCAACCTCTGAAAGGTGGCAGGGGCATTCTTTATCTCAAAGGGCATAACAAGGAACTGGAAATGCCCATATGGTGTGGAGAACGCTGACCTCTCCTTTGCCCCATCAGTCAAGGCGATCTGCCAGTGCCCAGATGTTAAGTAAAATGTGCTGAGGTACCGTGCAGCCCCATGCCAATCTATGAGCTCATCAGCTCTAGGGATGAGATGCGCGTCAGTCTTCGTGACTGAATTGAGCCCTCTGTAGTCCACACAGAACCGGAGTTCAGGTATGGCACCCGGAGTAGCAGCCTTCAGGACCAAGACCACTGGGCTGGCCCAAGGACTGCTGGAGGACTCAACCACCCCTAGTGCAAGCATCTTTGAGACCTCCTCTTTGATACAAGCCCTCACCCTGTCAGTTACCCTGTAAGTTGTATGCTTCACAGGTAAGCTGTCTCCTGTGTCCACATCATCGACGCATCAATCTGTGACACCAGGAACCAGGGAGAACAGGACATAAAACTGTCCCAGCAACTGGCGGCAGTCATTCTGTTGCTCATGGGTCAGGGTGGAAGAGAGGTTAACACCATCCACTGACCCATCTTGCTCTGAGGCTGACAGGAGGTCAGGAAGAGGCTCAGTCTCCTCTTCCATCCCAGCAACTGTTGCCAAGAGCATGCCCACTTCAGACCTCTCTAAGTGGGGATTAAGGCGGTTGACATGTAGGACCCACAGGGGTTCCTGGGAGACCGCAAGTCCACCAAGTAGGTAACTGAACTCTTGCACTCCACAACCTCAAACGGTCTGGTCCACTTATCCTGGAGCACGCAAGGCTCCACTGTGGCCATGACCCACACTTTATGACCAGGTTGAAGCTCTACCAGAGTGACATTCAGGTCATACCAGCACTTCATCTCCTCCTGGCTGGTTTCCAGATTTGCCTCAGCGAGTTGCCTGAAATTCCTAGTCTGGTTCCTGAAGGCCAGCATGTAGCTATATAGATCCTGGGGAGGTTTCCTGGGAGATTGCTCCCAGTCTTCTTTAACCAGACTCATAGGTCCTGTCACTGGGTGTCCATAGAGAAGCTCAAAGGGACTGAACCCTAGAGATTTCTTTGGCACATCACGGTATGCAAAGAGTAGGCGTGGTAAGAGGATGCCTCATGGGTTCCTCAAGACCCATTATCATGCATTTCAGGGTCCGGTTGAACCTCTCAACCGACCCATTTCCTTGGGGGTGGTAGGGAGTAGTGAACTTGTAAGTTACACCACACTCCTGCCACAGGGACTTCATATACTTAGAAATGAAGTTGGTTTCCCGGTCAGACACTACCTCGCAAGGGAATCCTACTTGTGAAAAAAATTCCCATCAGTGCTCGTCCCACCACGGGGGGTGTCACTGTCCTCAGAGGTATGGCTTCCGGGTACCGGGTGGCATGGTCCACCAAGGCCAAGATGAACCTGTTGCCCATGGCTGTCTTGGGGTCCAGTGGCCCCACAATGTCAATCCCGACCCCCTCAAAGGGGGTACTGACCACAGGGAATGGCTGGAGAGGAGCTGTGTGCTTCCTTCCACTCTTTCCACTTGCCTGGCAAGTCTGACAAGTCCTGCAATGAGTGTCTGAACTCGTGCACATTTGGGGCCAATGAAAGTGGGGGACAAGCCTCTCAAAGGTCTTATTCTGCCCCAAATGTCCTGCCAATGGTACATCATGATCGAGCCCCAGTAGGAAGGCTCTGAACTTCTGGGGTATCACCAGCACACGGGCTGACCCAGGTTCAGAAACCTTAGGCTCACTATACAGGAGACCATTCTCCCAGTAAATCCAATGTGATTCTGACTGATCAACTGCTGCCTGGCTTGCAGACTGTTGCCGTGAGCCCGCAAGAGAAGGGCATTCTCTCTGCTCCCTGCAGAATTCTTTCCTGGAGGGGCCTCCTTCCTGCTGCCAATGGGTCAGCCCCTTTTGTATCGCTTTGTTCGCCATAAGTTGGCAGGGTATGCTCAGACGTGAGTCCCTTGCTCACTTTGCCACTGGATTCAAGCAAGCCTGGCTGAAGACGGCTGTAATGCCAGAAACAAGTCAAGTCAAGTCAAGTCGAAGAATTTATATAGCGCACTACATACCCAGAGGGTCTCAAGGCGCTTAGGGAGGGGAGGAGGATTACTTGTCAAATATCCACGTTTTAAGTTGCTTTCTGAATGCTAGGTGGTTCTGGGTAAGGCGAAGGTAAGTGGGGAGTGAGTTCCATGTTTTAGCTGCCAGGTATGAGAAGGATCTACCTCCCATGGTGGTCTTGTTGATGCGAGGTACAGTGGCGAGGACTTGGCTGGAAGAACGTAGTTGGCGGGAGGGGGTGTAGAAGGACAGTCGTGAGTTGAGGCATTCTGGTCCGATATCGTAGAGTGATTTGTGTGCGTGGGTTAGAAGTCGGAAAGTGATCCTCTTATTGACGGGTAGCCAGTGGAGGTTTTTCAGGTGACCAGAGATGTGTTTGTTACGTGGGATGTCTAAAATGATCCTGGCTGAGGCGTTTTGGATTCGTTGGAGTTTTTTCTGGAGTTTAGCGGTAGTACCTGCGTAGAGGGTGTTTCCGTAGTCCAGTCGGCTCGTGACCAGAGCATGGGTGACTGTTTTTCTTGTTTCGGTGGGGATCCAACGAAATGTTTTTTTGAGCATGCGAAGAATGTTGAAGCAGGATGAGGAGACGGCGCTGACTTGTCTGTTCATTGAAAGTGAAGAATCCAGGATAACGCCTAGGTTCCGTGCGTGGTCTGTCGGGATGGGTGCTTTTCCAAGGGCTTCCGGCCACCAAGAGTCGTCCCATGCAGAGGGGGATGTACCTAAGATGAGGACTTCTGTTTTATCTGAGTTCAGTTTCAGACGGCTGTGTTTCATCCATTCAGCAACTTCTTTCATTCCTTCGTGTAGGTTAGTTTTGGCGGTGCTGGGGTCATTGGTGAGAGAAAGGATCAGTTGAGTGTCATCCGCGTAAGAGATGATGTTGAGGTTGTGTTGGCGGGCGATGGCCGCGAGGGGGCTCATGTATACGTTGAAGAGGGTGGGACTGAGTGAGGATCCTTGTGGTACGCCACAGATGACTTCAGTGGCCTCGGACTTGAATGGTGGAAGGCAGACTCTCTGGGTTCTTCCGGTGAGGAACGAGGTGATCCATTCAAGTGCTTTTCCTTGTATTCCGATGTTTCTGAGGCGTTGTAAAAGGGTGCTGTGGCAGACTGTGTCGAAGGCTGCAGAGAGGTCGAGGAGGATGAGGGCGACTGTGTCTCCATTGTCCAGTAGAGTTCGAATGTCGTCTGTTGCTGCGATGAGGGCGGTCTCAGTGCTGTGTTTTGCTCGGAAGCCAGACTGTGAGGAGTCGAGGGATTTGTTGGCTTCGAGGAAGGCGGCGAGCTGGTTGTTGACAGCTTTCTCGATGACTTTGGCTGGGAATGGAAGGAGCGAGATGGGGCGGTAATTTTTGAGTTCGGCGGGGTCCGCTGTGGGTTTTTTCAGAAGGGCGGTGAGTTCAGCGTGTTTCCAGCTTTCCGGGAAGGTGGCGGAGTTGAAGGAGCAGTTGATGACGTCTCGGAGGTGCGGTGCTATGACGGAGTCTGCTTTGTTGAAGATGTGGTGAGGACATGGGTCTGTGGGGGATCCTGAGTGGATGGAGTTCATCAGGCGGATGGTGTCCTCAGTGGAGATTGGGTTCCAGTCGTTAAGGGTGTTCAAGGGGGGAGAATGTTCAGCATATGGTTGGGTGGGTTGGTCTCCGGGTTGGTTGTCGAAGCTGTTGTGGATGTCTGCAATTTTGTTGTGGAAGAATAAAGCCAGGGAGTCGCAGAAGGCTTGAGAGGGGGTGATGTCGTTGGAGTTGGCCGAGGGATTGGTAAATTCCTTGACGATGTTGAAAAGTTCCTTGCTGTTGTGAGCGTTGTTGTCTAGTCGATCCTTGAATGCTGATTTCTTGGCCTTTCGGATTAGTTGGTGGTGTGTGCGGGTGGCGTTTTTGAAGGCGTCCTTGGTGCTAGTGGTTGGGTCTTTTTTCCAGGCCTTTTCAAGGGAGCGGCAGAGTTTCTTGGACTTCTTAAGGTCATCGTTGAACCATGAGGCCTTCTTGCTGCCAGGTTTACTTTGACGTTTTTTCAGTGGTGCTAGGATGTCGGCGCTGTTGGATAACCATAGGGTGAAGTTGGTGGCGGCTTGGTCTGGGTTAGAAGAGTGGGCTGGGGTGTTTAGAAGGAGCGATGAGGAGATCTGGTCGATGGTGATTTTGTTCCAGTTTCTTTGCAGAGTTGGTTGGGGGTGGTTGATGGGTTTCGGCTTGTTGTAGGTGAAGTGAACGCAGCTGTGGTCAGTCCAGAGGAGATCCGTAGTGTGGCTGAAGGAGACATGGTTGCTGGAGGTGAAGATAGGGTCGAGTGTGTGACCTGCGATGTGGGTGGGGGAAGTGACCAGTTGTTTAAGTCCGAGGTTGGCGAGGTTGTCCAAGAGGGTGGTGGTGTTGCGGTCGTTGTTCTTTTCAAGGTGAAAATTGAGGTCTCCCAGAAGGATGTAATCTTTGGAGGGGAGCGCGTGTGGAGTGATGAAGTCCGTGATGTCTTCACTGAATTTTGCGCGGGGTCCTGGTGGTCTGTAGAGGAGGGTGCCTCTGAGTGTGGTCTTGGGGTCGATGTGGATCTGGAAGTGAAGGTGTTCAGAGTTGGCGAGATTGACGTCAGAGCTGGTTGAGATGTGGATAGATTTTTTATGGACGATAGCGATTCCTCCTCCTGTGTGGCCGGTACGGTCCTTGCGTGTGATCTTATATTCTTCAGGGTTGGCAATTGTGATGTCTGGAGCGGAGGAAGCGTTCATCCATGTTTCTGTTAGGAAGGCGACGTCTGGAGAGATGGTGTCTAGTAGATTCCATAGGTCAATGGCGTGCCTGTGGACCGATCGGGTGTTGAGAAGGATGCATTGTAGGTGGTTGGTGTCGGGAATCTGAGGTGTGATCGTAGCGGAGTTTGTGACGGTACCGATGAATTTGCAGGAGTAGCATGAGAAAGGACCATGGGTGTGTCCAGGAGCGGCTTGGACGCAGTTGGGGGAACGGCCAGGGTTGAGGGCTAGGAGGGTGGTGGCATCGTAGGTAAAGCGGGAGGGCTGGGCAGCGCGAGGGGCAGGGGGTATGGCGCTAGGCGCGGGCCAGGCGCGGACGGGCGTAGACGGGCTTACCTTTGGCGCACCTTCGGCGTGGCCGTAGCGCGTGGACGCTGCGCGTTGGGACATTGGACATAAATGGAGAGTGGAGGGGCGGAGCGTGGGCGGGGCAGCTGGGAGGCGGGAGCTGGGAGGAGACACGGGCAGATACAATGTCAACAAACACTCCACCAAATGGCCGCCCGGCAGCAGAAACGAAACTGGGGCAAAGCCGGAATGCGAGACAAGGTAAACCAAATGCTAAAAAATAAAATCTCAAACACAGTGCTGTGGAAAGTGAGCCCAAATTACTATCGTTGCCCGGGCTGCTGGCGCAAGTCGCCTCTTAGTTCCCATTCTGAGTAGTTACCAAATAAAGAGACGGGCGCTGGGAGCAGGAATACCAGAACAGGATTTATTACTCATGAGGAGAGCCTGTCATTTCGGACACAAAACACAGTGTCTTTCGGGAGGTGCTCTGACAAGTTCTCAGAGGCATCGCCTTTTATACCTTACAGAACATTCCTTATTGCAACAACGGCATTGTGAAACAAGAAAACGACATCCCCCTAATCCTCGTGTCAATCCCACCCCACATGCATCCACAATAGAAGCCCTTGACCTGCTGATAAGAGGAGGGGGTAATCAAACAGCTGAGTGTTCCGCCGATTCTTGGGATATGTGCGCCTGATCGTATCCCAGGGGGTGGGGAGGCCAGGATCAATAGTGGGTCCTTTGAGGAGGAGCGATTTCATACAATAAGGGGCAGTAAACAGTGTCTTCCGGCTTAGGCGATGGCCTCGGACATGTGTGGATAGTCCATCGCGGAGGGAGGGTTTACTAACAGAGGGGTTATTCATGAAAGGAAAGGAGGTGCTGGTCAGGTGCGGCCGTGACTCCCAAGGACAGGGCCTTGCAGAAGAAGGAGGTTTATGACTTGTCCATGTGAGGGAGGAGGGGAGAGCCAGGGTGCGCACAGGGACAGAGTCGCACAGAGAGAGAGGTCTTATGACCCGCACATGAGAGAACGGGGGCAGTCAGATACAGCTGGGGGGGTTATGTCAGCTGAGGCGAGGGATGCTTCTTCAAGAAGGAATGGGGGACTTTGCGTGGGTCAAGCAGGAGGGTTGCTTTTCGTAGCAGGGTCGCGCAGAAGGAGAGGGTTTCATGGTCTATACATGTGAGAGGGGGGGGGGTTCAAATACGCGCAGGAGGGAGGCCGGGGATTCCGATGAGCGGGCAAAAAGGCCATGGTGCCTAAAAAAATGGCTATCAGGTACAGGTGGGCACGGGCTTTTACTGGCAGAGTGGTGTGGTTAACGTACAGGGAAGGGAATGGGAAAGGGCAAATGAACGCTGCTTATGTACATCAATTTCGTTATTTTCCACAGTCGCCGCTTTTTACATAACAAAGTTCATTTTCCCTATTCTTCCTAGTAAATGGGCGTACATATAAACATGTGTGGTTGACGAAACGGCATTTGTCAATACTAACATATTGCATACAATCATGAACAGTTGGTGTGATTGGCAGAATGCAGCACATAGGAAATTGCACTTGTTGGGTTCCTAACGTTCAAACATACTACATAAATGCTTCTGACTTTCTCAAAAATGTGACCAATGAACATTTTGACCAAGCAATTGAGGGAGGAATTCAGTCCAAACAAGATCTCTTCGTCACAGTGTCTTTTTAGCAGCGAGCCATCACTGGTAGGCTCTAGTCCGTGTCCTTTCGTTGGCGCTGTTGAGCACCGGCGGTGGAGCTATAGGTCCAGCTCGGATCCATCCTTACGCGTTGCAGGGTGCGGTCAGTCCTCTGCTGTTAGACCACAGTCCTGTTCCCTAACCAATCCTTTAAGTGGCACCTTATGCTCGGCACCTATATTCCTGTGGCGTAACCCCATTTCCACCTAAATGCTGTTCTTTCTTTCGACAAAAAGTCACGTGAAAAAGGTGGTACGGTTCAGTAGTCGATGGGAGAGAGAGAGAGCGGAGTGGGGTCAGATTTCCTGGGACACACCAAAGGAACCAAGGGAGCAATGGATAACAACGGGCAGGCCCATCAACCGGGCTTGAAGAGGGGGACGGAGGCTTCAGGCACGCGTGGGTAGGCGGACAGAGGGCTTCAGGACAGCCTTTCATTCTTTCGTTTACCACATTGGAGAGTGCTGCCTCGCCCCGTATTCCTGCTGTGCTGTGGCTCCACCTTTGGTCGAGGTCGCATGCGTCCCAGGATCTGCAGCCAGGCTGTGTGTCACGTCCCACCCTTCTCCTCCGATGGTCGTATATCTTTGAAGGGGTAAAAACAAGTTTTAGAGAACTGACAGGAGAAGAGATTTTTACATTCGAATTTCACCCGCAATCCTAGCACCTGGGTGTTATGCTCATTGGTCAAAGTCAGAAGTCTATCACCGTGAAGTAAGTATGTGGGCATTTCTGCTGTGTTTGTACCGAGACTAATCGGCGTTCATTCATGACACATATGGACAGGGGTCAGACTCCTATCACTTGCGTATTTCATCAAAAATAAACATTCAGGGGAGACTCGTCCTTCCAACCCGAGCCTTAGCAGTCTTACATTTCCCCTTTTAGAGCCGGCTAACTTTTTAAGCAGAGCGGGGGTGCAATAATCGAAGGGCAGTGTTAACGCATTTTTCTCGAGGGGCGACAGTTGGTCATGGTCATTAGTTAAGTATCGGTGACAGCAGTTGGGGTCAATCAGGTGGGGCGGGGACGCTTCGGGCATTCGCGCTTTAAGTGAAAAAAAGGGGGGGGGCGGGGCAATTTGGGCATTGGGGTCAATCTGGACATTGGCGCTTGTTTTTAACGAACGGAAAAAATAGGGTGCCATTGACATATAGTCCCCTTTTAAGGAGGACAGATTAGGGGACCTTAGTCGTCTTACCTGTCCTTTCTTTCTTAGCCAATTCGAGTTCATTCATTTTGCAGAAAGGAGGGGTAGTAATATGGCAAATTACAATCATTTTATTTTCTGTCAATTTCGCTGAACACCTTCGTGTTCGATAAGTATCCAATCAGACCGGTGTCAGCGGGACACAATTTTATCACAAAAAGGAAGATGGAACAGGGGGACTCTCGTAGAGAGTGAGAGTCGTCCGCAACCTAAACGAGCCATTCAGTACACGTATGACATGTAGAGAGAGAGAGAGAGAGAGAGAGAAAGAGAGAGAGAGAGAGATAGATAGAGGGGGAGAAAGAGAGAGGGAGAGAGAGAGAGGGACGTGTACGAAAATAGGTCATTTAGTGTGCTCACAACACAGGACAGCAGGGGTTAGGTAGCACAGAGACGCGAACAGGGGGGGAGACATAAATTCATACAGTACATACACACAAAACTTCAGACGAAGGAAGACAGTACATGTATTACATACAAAGAAATTCATGACAAGACATAGAACAGTTATTGGCCAAAAAGATCGGGCTGAGTTCTTTTTACCTATTCCTCCTTGTTCCTCCCGCTTGCTATTTTTGCGAGTGTTCTCAATTACTAATACTCATACCTCGGTCAGCTGGTCGGAAATTAACCTGGTCAAGCTATTGCCCACGGTTGGATCTTAAACCACTTTTGAGTGTCTTCTTTTGGTGGGAAGTTCTCCAGGCTGAGGCAACAGAGGGTATTGATCAGGAGAATAGTCGGACCGCTTGTTTATATCTATAAGAGGGTGAGAAGGAGGTGGTACATTTCAAACATCAACAATATTTCTACCTTCCCAGACAGGTGGTGCCTGGGTAACCCTTACCCCGGGACTTTTCCTTGTCCTTTCCCTATCTAGTTAAACGTCATAGTTGTATTATCTAACGTGCTAATTTCGAGTCAATTTTCGTCATACAGTACCCGTCAAGTTTCTATGTCAGTCCATCCTCCCAGTCGCTATGTTCTAAGGAGGAACAGTCATATCTAAGTCTAGTATAAATACTATGCTGAAATCCCCTCCTTCCCTTATCGTCGGTCGTTCGATCATCGCTCTTCCATACTTCAGCCGACGTTCCGACGCGACCTGCAGAAGGAGAAGAAGAAGGGGGTGGGGGCAGCATTCAAAACACACCAACGAGCATAGATCCGAAAATGTTTTTACCTACCACATACTCGACCTATCTCCACGGGGTGCATTCTCTACCATCTCGGCGTTTAAGCCCAGAGGGACCAGTAGTGTTAGATAGATAATCATCGATGGTCTGCGTATCTACATGAATCACTTGATCGTGGCTTTTTAGGTCATGCGCAAGGGTGGCGGTCAAGTGGCATTTCTTCGGTATCGTTCTAAGGGCGTCTGAAACACTTTTCCGGCTGTCTGTGACACATAATGTAGCTGCTAAGTATCGGACCCTTTTAACTTCCAACCTTAGTCATACTGCATGTATTTTACTTATGTCGGTGACAGTAGCCATACATTTCAATAACATTCATAAATACAAACGCTACGATAATATTTGTGTGTTCAAAAACTTTAATGAAAAGGTTGGCGCACAAATACGGGCCTACAACCCAGTGGGCCGGCAACGGAGCAGACTGGAACTGGGCATAAGAGGAACGAAGTCGGTGGCCGTTTATTTCATAAAGTGCAGTAGTGCAATGAAAATCACATCGAACTTTCTTAAGGTGCAAGTATAATGCGTGTCAAGCTTTCAATAATATCATCTCATTATCCTACTATTTACTCAAGACCTACGTATATCAATTCATTGTTCAAATGCTCAACCAGTGCCTATTTCATACCAATTCATTGCTTCCAACACATAATTAGTACCCACTCTAAATCAGTTCATCGTCCCAGCACATAATCAATATCCATCTTATATCGCTTTCTTTTCCAAGCACATACTCAATATCCATCTTATCTACTTTCATTGTCCAAAAACTGCATACATATCTTGGGGCATCAAAGCTGAGCAATCAGGGTGCAACAAGGATTTTTGAAAGTCTCATTTTGTATCGGCGCCATTTTGGGCGAGGTCAGGCAAGTCCCAGTATAGTCAGATTGCCTCCACTGACTCGTAGTAGGACCAGAACCTTCCGTTGGTAGTTTCAAAAGTTTTTCGCAATGGATTAACAGTTTAGCAATCTGGACCATCAGTCAAAGAGTGGGGAGGGCGGCAACAATCTTTCCTACCGGGTCATTCTGGTGTTCCACCGGAACTGAACAAGTCTGTATCTTTGCTGCATTTTAGCCATTTCCAAACTGAGGCTGGTGCCGGCAGGAGTGCGCCGACATCTCGTGGCTCCATCGGAGGACGGGGGGCGGGGGGGAACGCCTCGTGGAGAGGTCGGCCCCCCTGGCTCTTCTAGAATCTTCAAGGTTGAGGAGCACAGGTCGTGTGCCCGTCCCGGGCAAAGAACCGCTTTTTGATATGGACCCTCTTCAAGCAGGAGCGTTGGGGTGTCGCTGGAAGCCTCCACCTGGAGGGAGGTGGGGGAGGCTCGTTCGCGCCGCCTACCCCTTCCAGCGACCCCGCGCCGTTCTTCGGCTCCAGCGCTTCGGTATTGGCCGTGCCAGCTAATGAAGATGGGGGGGGGGGGGGTCGGTGGCTGAGGCAAGACATCCCCCCCCTTCATGTGGCGGGACTACCTGCAACTTTCAGGGGCTGCCGCTTGTGGCGGGACTACCTGAAACTCTCAAGGGTTGTCCAAGACATAATTGAAAAAACACTGACGACCTCGCCTTGGCTCCGGTCTTCGATGATGGCCGGATCAGGCAAGAGAGGGGGGGGGGTCGGTGGCTGAGGCAAGACAGCCCCCCCGCCCCGTGGCCTGCAGGGCAGCAGAAGAGAGGAAAAGGGGAGACCTTTACGATTTTTCGGGCCGTCCGCCCTACAGCCTCCCCTTCCGATGGCGACCAGCCAGGCCCTGCTCTGCACGCGCTGAGGCCTCGCCTTCCGGATGGGCGTAACCGCGGACCTGTTGCACTTCGGGAGTTTTCCGGAATGGGGGGTAGGTGTTTTATTGATTTGTATCTATTTCATGTTACCGTTATTTGGGCGTGGCAGACAATGAGGCAGACATGTTGGGAGCAGGAATAGGCAGTGGAGCCTATCTACCTCGTGACTGTCTTTGCTGTCAAACTTTTTGCCATTTTATATTTCTTATTACGAACTGTTTCTAATGTTTCTTATTTTTAGTGAAGTCGAAAGCTCATCAGGGGGTTACTGACTTAGCCCGATTTCTTTTATTTTTCCTTCCTTTCCTTAGCGTGTTTCAAGCTAAAGATTTCTGTTAGTAGGGTACGGTGATCACTTCATTTTTATATGTCCTTTCATTAGGGGTACTCCTGGACGGACCAGATGAGTTACCTCCAAGAAATGGTCCGGGTGGAACTAGATTATCAATCAGTGGGGAACACATGTCCCTTCATTATGGTATCATCCTGGACGGACCGAATGATGTACCTCCAATCACTGGGGTAGCCTCCTGGACGGACCAGATGGCCTACCTCCAATAAAGGGTCAATGAGTGGGGAGCATATGTCCCTCCAGTAGGGCAGCCTCCTGGGCGGACCAGGTGAGCTACCTCCAATAAATAGTCAATCAGTGGGGAGTGGGTAGGCCTGACGAATCATAAAGGGGCATAACCTACCCTTTACTACTTGCCAAGACTAGACAGAATATTTCTATTCCACGTTGTTTGCAAACAGAAAATACCTCAAACAAACAATTCCTTGGACAACAATGCCCAGTCAATCAATCAATCAATCAGTGGGGAGAAAAACAGGCATGACGGATTACAACGGGGACAAACGTCTGCATTACCTGCCCTTTGCTATCTGCAAAGGGAGACAGAATATTTCTATTCGTCTCTGTTTGTGGACAGGGAAGATCTCAAAGAGCAACAATCGATTATTAATCGATATCAAACAATCAGTGGGGAGAAAGGTAGGCATGACGGATTACAACGGGGACAAAAGTCTGCATTACCTACCCTTCTCTATCTGCAAAGAGAGACGAACGTTCCTATTCGCCGCTGTTTGCAAACAGAGAATGTCTCGTTCTCAAGAAGAGAACCAATATTTCAAGTAGCATCCAAAGCTAAATGAACCAATAACCAAACAATATCAGTATCCAAATACCGATTCCAATACAATCAATCAAACAATCAGATGGATAAAACCATCCTACCAATCAGGCGTAAAACGCCCTACTTAATCTTACCCGGACCGGACCATACGAACAGTTCTTCGTCTTCCTCCTCCAGTGCCCGATCGTTCTCTTACTCCATGCAGCATTCCTGTGGGATTCCAGTCAGGACAGTAGGTCACTCAAGAGAGGTCCGTTCAGAATCGGTGAAGTTCATTCGATCGGCAGCCGGACGAGGGCCCTCTCAAGGCAGGTATACTCCGATCATTTAGATGTTCACCTCATCGTCTGGATCTCTCTTACTGGACCTTATGTCACTGATGGACCCCGCATTGGGACGCCAATTGTGGAAAGTGAGCCCAAATTACTATCGTTGCCCGGGCTGCTGGCGCAAGTCGCCTCTTAGTTCCCATTCTGAGTAGGTACCAAATAAAGAGACGGGCGCTGGAAGCAGGAATACCAGAACAGGATTTATTACTCATGAGGAGAGCCTGTCATTTCGGACACAAAACACAGTGTCTTTCGGGAGGTGCTCTGACAAGTTCTCAGAGGCATCGCCTTTTATACCTTACAGAACATTCCTTATTGCAACAACGGCATTGTGAAACAAGAAAACGACATCCCCCTAATCCTCGTGTCAATCCCACCCCACATGCATCCACAATAGAAGCCCTTGACCTGCTGATAAGAGGAGGGGGTAATCAAACAGCTGAGTGTTCCGCCGATTCTTGGGATATGTGCGCCTGATCGTATCCCAGGGGGTGGGGAGGCCAGGATCAATAGTGGGTCCTTTGAGGAGGAGCGATTTCATACAATAAGGGGCAGTAAACAGTGTCTTCCGGCTTAGGCGATGGCCTCGGACATGTGTGGATAGTCCATCGCGGAGGGAGGGTTTACTAACAGAGGGGTTATTCATGAAAGGAAAGGAGGTGCTGGTCAGGTGCGGCCGTGACTCCCAAGGACAGGGCCTTGCAGAAGAAGGAGGTTTATGACTTGTCCATGTGAGGGAGGAGGGGAGAGCCAGGGTGCGCACAGGGACAGAGTCGCACAGAGAGAGAGAGGTCTTATGACCCGCACATGAGAGAACGGGGGCAGTCAGATACAGCTGGGGGGGTTATGTCAGCTGAGGCGAGGGATGCTTCTTCAAGAAGGAATGGGGGACTTTGCGTGGGTCAAGCAGGACGGTTGCTTTTCGTAGCAGGGTCGCGCAGAAGGAGAGGGTTTCATGGTCTATACATGTGAGAGGGGGGGGGTTCAAATACGCGCAGGAGGGAGGCCGGGGATTCCGATGAGCGGGCAAAAAGGCCATGGTGCCTAAAAAAATGGCTATCAGGTACAGGTGGGCACGGGCTTTTACTGGCGGAGTGGTGTGGTTAACGTACAGGGAAGGGAATGGGAAAGGGCAAATGAACGCTGCTTATGTACATCAATTTCGTTATTTTCCACAGTCGCCGCTTTTTACATAACAAAGTTCATTTTCCCTATTCTTCCTAGTAAATGGGCGTACATATAAACATGTGTGGTTGACGAAACGGCATTTGTCAATACTAACATATTGCATACAATCATGAACAGTTGGTGTGATTGGCAGAATGCAGCACATAGGAAATTGCACTTGTTGGGTTCCTAACGTTCAAACATACTACATAAATGCTTCTGACTTTCTCAAAAATGTGACCAATGAACATTTTGACCAAGCAATTGAGGGAGGAATTCAGTCCAAACAAGATCTCTTCGTCACAGTGTCTTTTTAGCAGCGAGCCATCACTGGTAGGCTCTAGTCCGTGTCCTTTCGTTGGCGCTGTTGAGCACCGGCGGTGGAGCTATAGGTCCAGCTCGGATCCATCCTTACGCGTTGCAGGGTGCGGTCAGTCCTCTGCTGTTAGACCACAGTCCTGTTCCCTAACCAATCCTTTTAGTGGCACCTTATGCTCGGCACCTATATTCCTGTGGCGTAACCCCATTTCCACCTAAATGCTGTTCTTTCTTTCGACAAAAAGTCACGTGAAAAAGGTGGTACGGTTCAGTAGTCGATGGGAGAGAGAGAGAGCGGAGTGGGGTCAGATTTCCTGGGACACACCAAAGGGACCAAGGGAGCAATGGATAACAAGCGGGCAGGCCCATCAACCGGGCTTGAAGAGGGGGACGGAGGCTTCAGGCACGCGTGGGTAGGCGGACAGAGGGCTTCAGGACAGCCTTTCATTCTTTCGTTTACCACATTGGAGAGTGCTGCCTCGCCCCGTATTCCTGCTGTGCTGTGGCTCCACCTTTGGTCGAGGTCGCATGCGTCCCAGGATCTGCAGCCAGGCTGTGTGTCACGTCCCACCCTTCTCCTCTGATGGTCGTATATCTTTGAAGGGGTAAAAACAAGTTTTAGAGAACTGACAGGAGAAGAGATTTTTACATTTGAATTTCACCCGCAATCCTAGCACCTGGGTGTTATGCTCATTGGTCAAAGTCAGAAGTCTATCACCGTGAAGTAAGTATGTGGGCATTTCTGCTGTGTTTGTACCGAGACTAATCGGCGTTCATTCATGACACATATGGACAGGGGTCAGACTCCTATCACTTGCGTATTTCATCAAAAATAAACATTCAGGGGAGACTCGTCCTTCCAACCCGAGCCTTAGCAGTCTTACATTTCCCCTTTTAGAGCCGGCTAACTTTTTAAGCAGAGCGGGGGTGCAATAATCGAAGGGCAGTGTTAACGCATTTTTCTCGAGGGGCGACAGTTGGTCATGGTCATTAGTTAAGTATCGGTGACAGCAGTTGGGGTCAATCAGGTGGGGCGGGGACGCTTCGGGCATTCGCGCTTTAAGTGAAAAAAAGGGGGGGGGCGGGGCAATTTGGGCATTGGGGTCAATCTGGACATTGGCGCTTGTTTTTAACGAACGGAAAAAATAGGGTGCCATTGACATATAGTTCCCCTTTTAAGGAGGCCAGATTAGGGGACCTTAGTCGTCTTACCTGTCCTTTCTTTCTTAGCCAATTCGAGTTCATTCATTTTGCAGAAAGGAGGGGTAGTAATATGGCAAATTACAATCATTTTATTTTCTGTCAATTTCGCTGAACACCTTCGTGTTCGATAAGTATCCAATCAGACCGGTGTCAGCGGGACACAATTTTATCACAAAAAGGAAGATGGAACAGGGGGACTCTCGTAGAGAGTGAGAGTCGTCCGCAACCTAAACGAGCCATTCAGTACACGTATGACATGTAGAGAGAGAGAGAGAGAGAGAGAAAGAGAGAGAGAGAGAGATAGATAGAGGGGGAGAAAGAGAGAGGGAGAGAGAGAGAGGGACGTGTACGAAAATAGGTCATTTAGTGTGCTCACAACACAGGACAGCAGGGGTTAGGTAGCACAGAGACGCGAACAGGGGGGGAGACATAAATTCATACAGTACATACACACAAAACTTCAGACGAAGGAAGACAGTACATTTATTACATACAAAGAAATTCATGACAAGACATAGAACAGTTATTGGCCAAAAAGATCGGGCTGAGTTCTTTTTACCTATTCCTCCTTGTTCCTCCCGCTTGCTATTTTTGCGAGTGTTCTCAATTACTAATACTCATACCTCGGTCAGCCGGTCGGAAATTAACCTGGTCAAGCTATTGCCCACGGTTGGATCTTAAACCACTTTTGAGTGTCTTCTTTTGGTGGGAAGTTCTCCAGGCTGAGGCAACAGAGGGTATTGATCAGGAGAATAGTCGGACCGCTTGTTTATATCTAAAAGAGGGTGAGAAGGAGGTGGTACATTTCAAACATCAACAATATTTCTACCTTCCCAGACAGGTGGTGCCTGGGTAACCCTTACCCCGGGACTTTTCCTTGTCCTTTCCCTATCTAGTTAAACGTCATAGTTGTATTATCTAACGTGCTAATTTCGAGTCAATTTTCGTCATACAGTACCCGTCAAGTTTCTATGTCAGTCCATCCTCCCAGTCGCTATGTTCTAAGGAGGAACAGTCATATCTAAGTCTAGTATAAATACTATGCTGAAATCCCCTCCTTCCCTTATCGTCGGTCGTTCGATCATCGCTCTTCCATACTTCAGCCGACGTTCCGACGCGACCTGCAGAAGGAGAAGAAGAAGGGGGTGGGGGCAGCATTCAAAACACACCAACGAGCATAGATCCGAAAATGTTTTTACCTACCACATACTCGACCTATCTCCACGGGGTGCATTCTCTACCATCTCGGCGTTTAAGCCCAGAGGGACCAGTAGTGTTAGATAGATAATCATCGATGGTCTGCGTATCTACATGAATCACTTGATCGTGGCTTTTTAGGTCATGCGCAAGGGTGGCGGTCAAGTGGCATTTCTTCGGTATCGTTCTAAGGGCGTCTGAAACACTTTTCCGGCTGTCTGTGACACATAATGTAGCTGCTAAGTATCGGACCCTTTTAACTTCCAACCTTAGTCATACTGCATGTATTTTACTTATGTCGGTGACAGTAGCCATACATTTCAATAACATTCATAAATACAAACGCTACGATAATATTTGTGTGTTCAAAAACTTTAATGAAAAGGTTGGCGCACAAATACGGGCCTACAACCCAGTGGGCCGGCAACGGAGCAGACTGGAACTGGGCATAAGAGGAACGAAGTCGGTGGCCGTTTATTTCATAAAGTGCAGTAGTGCAATGAAAATCATATCAAACTTTCTTAAGGTGCAAGTATAATGCGTGTCAAGCTTTCAATAATATCATCTCATTATCCTACTATTTACTCAAGACCTACGTATATCAATTCATTGTTCAAATGCTCAACCAGTGCCTATTTCATACCAATTCATTGCTTCCAACACATAATTAGTACCCACTCTAAATCAGTTCATCGTCCCAGCACATAATCAATATCCATCTTATATCGCTTTCTTTTCCAAGCACATACTCAATATCCATCTTATCTACTTTCATTGTCCAAAAACTGCATACATATCTTGGGGCATCAAAGCTGAGCAATCAGGGTGCAACAAGGATTTTTGAAAGTCTCATTTTGTATCGGCGCCATTTTGGGCGAGGTCAGGCAAGTCCCAGTATAGTCAGATTGCCTCCACTGACTCGTAGTAGGACCAGAACCTTCCGTTGGTAGTTTCAAAAGTTTTTCGCAATGGATTAACAGTTTAGCAATATGGACCATCAGTCAAAGAGTGGGGAGGGCGGCAACAATCTTTCCTACCGGGTCATTCTGGTGTTCCACCGGAACTGAACAAGTCTGTATCTTTGCTGCATTTTAGCCATTTCCAAACTGAGGCTGGTGCCGGCAGGAGTGCGCCGACATCTCGTGGCTCCATCGGAGGACGGGGGGCGGGGGGGAACGCCTCGTGGAGAGGTCGGCCCCCCTGGCTCTTCTAGAATCTTCAAGGTTGAGGAGCACAGGTCGTGTGCCCGTCCCGGGCAAAGAACCGCTTTTTGATATGGACCCTCTTCAAGCAGGAGCGTTGGGGTGTCGCTGGAAGCCTCCACCTGGAGGGAGGTGGGGGAGGCTCGTTCGCGCCGCCTCCCCCTTCCAGCGACCCCGCGCCGTTCTTCGGCTCCAGCGCTTCGGTATTGGCCGTGCCAGCTAATGAAGATGGGGGGGGGGGGGGTCGGTGGCTGAGGCAAGACATCCCCCCCCTTCATGTGGCGGGACTACCTGCAACTTTCAGGGGCTGCCGCTTGTGGCGGGACTACCTGAAACTCTCAAGGGTTGTCCAAGACATAATTGAAAAAACACTGACGACCTCGCCTTGGCTCCGGTCTTCGATGATGGCCGGATCAGGCAAGAGAGGGGGGGGGGGTCGGTGGCTGAGGCAAGACAGCCCCCCCGCCCCGTGGCCTGCAGGGCAGCAGAAGAGAGGAAAAGGGGAGACCTTTACGATTTTTCGGGCCGTCCGCCCTACAGCCTCCCCTTCCGATGGCGACCAGCCAGGCCCTGCTCTGCACGCGCTGAGGCCTCGCCTTCCGGATGGGCGTAACCGCGGACCTGTTGCACTTCGGGAGTTTTCCGGAATGGGGGGTAGGTGTTTTATTGATTTGTATCTATTTCATGTTACCGTTATTTGGGCGTGGCAGACAATGAGGCAGACATGTTGGGAGCAGGAATAGGCAGTGGAGCCTAGCTACCTCGTGACTGTCTTTGCTGTCAAACTTTTTGCCATTTTATATTTCTTATTACGAACTGTTTCTAATGTTTCTTATTTTTAGTGAAGTCGAAAGCTCATCAGGGGGTTACTGACTTAGCCCGATTTCTTTTATTTTTCCTTCCTTTCCTTAGCGTGTTTCAAGCTAAAGATTTCTGTTAGTAGGGTACGGTGATCACTTCATTTTTATATGTCCTTTCATTAGGGGTACTCCTGGACGGACCAGATGAGTTACCTCCAAGAAATGGTCCGGGTGGAACTAGATTATCAATCAGTGGGGAACACATGTCCCTTCATTATGGTATCATCCTGGACGGACCGAATGATGTACCTCCAATCACTGGGGTAGCCTCCTGGACGGACCAGATGGCCTACCTCCAATAAAGGGTCAATGAGTGGGGAGCATATGTCCCTCCAGTAGGGCAGCCTCCTGGGCGGACCAGGTGAGCTACCTCCAATAAATAGTCAATCAGTGGGGAGTGGGTAGGCCTGACGAATCATAAAGGGGCATAACCTACCCTTTACTACTTGCCAAGACTAGACAGAATATTTCTATTCCACGTTGTTTGCAAACAGAAAATACCTCAAACAAACAATTCCTTGGACAACAATGCCCAGTCAATCAATCAATCAATCAGTGGGGAGAAAAACAGGCATGACGGATTACAACGGGGACAAACGTCTGCATTACCTGCCCTTTGCTATCTGCAAAGGGAGACAGAATATTTCTATTCGTCTCTGTTTGTGGACAGGGAAGATCTCAAAGAGCAACAATCGATTATTAATCGATATCAAACAATCAGTGGGGAGAAAGGTAGGCATGACGGATTACAACGGGGACAAAAGTCTGCATTACCTACCCTTCTCTATCTGCAAAGAGAGACGAACGTTCCTATTCGCCGCTGTTTGCAAACAGAGAATGTCTCGTTCTCAAGAAGAGAACCAATATTTCAAGTAGCATCCAAAGCTAAATGAACCAATAACCAAACAATATCAGTATCCAAATACCGATTCCAATACAATCAATCAAACAATCAGATGGATAAAACCATCCTACCAATCAGGCGTAAAACGCCCTACTTAATCTTACCCGGACCGGACCATACGAACAGTTCTTCGTCTTCCTCCTCCAGTGCCCGATCGTTCTCTTACTCCATGCAGCATTCCTGTGGGATTCCAGTCAGGACAGTAGGTCACTCAAGAGAGGTCCGTTCAGAATCGGTGAAGTTCATTCGATCGGCAGCCGGACGAGGGCCCTCTCAAGGCAGGTATACTCCGATCATTTAGATGTTCACCTCATCGTCTGGATCTCTCTTACTGGACCTTATGTCACTGATGGACCCCGCATTGGGACGCCAATTGTGGAAAGTGAGCCCAAATTACTATCGTTGCCCGGGCTGCTGGCGCAAGTCGCCTCTTAGTTCCCATTCTGAGTAGTTACCAAATAAAGAGATGGGCGCTGGAAGCAGGAATACCAGAACAGGATTTATTACTCATGAGGAGAGCCTGTCATTTCGGACACAAAACACAGTGTCTTTCGGGAGGTGCTCTGACAAGTTCTCAGAGGCATCGCCTTTTATACCTTACAGAACATTCCTTATTGCAACAACAGCATTGTGAAACAAGAAAACGACATCCCCCTAATCCTCGTGTCAATCCCACCCCACATGCATCCACAATAGAAGCCCTTGACCTGCTGATAAGAGGAGGGGGTAATCAAACAGCTGAGTGTTCCGCCGATTCTTGGGATATGTGCGCCTGATCGTATCCCAGGGGGTGGGGAGGCCAGGATCAATAGTGGGTCCTTTGAGGAGGAGCGATTTCATACAATAAGGGGCAGTAAACAGTGTCTTCCGGCTTAGGCGATGGCCTCGGACATGTGTGTATAGTCCATCGCAGAGGGAGGGTTTACTAACAGAGGGGTTATTCATGAAAGGAAAGGAGGTGCTGGTCAGGTGCGGCCGTGACTCCCAAGGACAGGGCCTTGCAGAAGAAGGAGGTTTATGACTTGTCCATGTGAGGGAGGAGGGGAGAGCCAGGGTGCGCACAGGGACAGAGTCGCACAGAGAGAGAGGTCTTATGACCCGCACATGAGAGAACGGGGGCAGTCAGATACAGCTGGGGGGGTTATGTCAGCTGAGGCGAGGGATGCTTCTTCAAGAAGGAATGGGGGACTTTGCGTGGGTCAAGCAGGAGGGTTGCTTTTCGTAGCAGGGTCGCGCAGAAGGAGAGGGTTTCATGGTCTATACATGTGAGAGGGGGGGGGGGTTCAAATACGCGCAGGAGGGAGGCCGGGGATTCCGATGAGCGGGCAAAAAGGCCATGGTGCCTAAAAAAATGGCTATCAGGTACAGGTGGGCACGGGCTTTTACTGGCGGAGTGGTGTGGTTAACGTACAGGGAAGGGAATGGGAAAGGTCAAATGAACGCTGCTTATGTACATCAATTTCGTTATTTTCCACAGTGCAGGCGCTTTAAACCTTCCCGCAATGCAGGCCAATGAGCACAAATTACTATGCAAAAGAACGATGTTAGGCGCGATACAAACGCTGCAATAAGGCAAGCAGGCACCAAATCACATTAACGATACCAAGCGCTGCGCGCACCACGAGGCGCTCAATCTGGACAGTCAGGCAGCAATCAGGGCAATCAGGTGACTTGAAGCGAAGCGTCTAAAGGATGCAAAGCGTGCTGGTTACAGATTGCGAGAGGACGGGCGAGGTAGTAGAGCTCGTGGGTGGGCGGGGCAGCTGGGAGGCGGGAGCTGGGAGGAGACACGGGCAGATACAATGTCAACAAACACTCCACCAAATGGCCGCCCGGCAGCAGAAACGAAACTGGGGCAAAGCCTTTTGTACCGCTTTGTTCGCCATAAGTTGGCAGGTTATGCTCAGACGTGAGTCCCTTGCTCACTTTGCCACTGGATTCAAGTAAGCCGGGCTGAAGACGGCTGTAATGCCAGAAACCGGTCCTAGGAAGCTTGAATCCGGTCCAGGGAAAGCATGGCTTGGCAGTTCGGGCTGGACTGTTCCCATGAGGCACAGGGTCAGACTATTTGCATATGGCCATGTCTGAACTGGGGTGGCAGAGTGGGCTAAAGAACGGTGATGGATTAAACCCAGATCTGTTGACTGGGTGTGAGTGTTTGATTGGTTCAGATGCTCCGTCCATCACCCCCCTCTATTGTACCAATGGGTCAGCTCAGGCAGGTCCCCCAGTTCAGCTACTTGTTCCCTGGTAGGCTCTAGGGCATCCTCCTAAGGGTCTACCGCCTCCTGGGCCGTGGGAACTTTGGGGTCCGGTTTCCCGTGCCCCCGTCACTTCTCTCTAAGGCAGGTTCCTGGGCCTCCTTCTCAGGCTCCAGGTCCTCTTGAGCACCCCTACTGGCTGCCATTGACCGGGTGGTCACGCACGCCCAGTCAGGCAGTCCCACCATCTTCAAGTGAGTGCTCTTCTCCATCTTTTCCCATGGGGAGCTCTCCAAATAGTTCCCCAACAAACAGTCAACAGGCATGGCGGGCCTCACAGCTACCTGAAGAGTACCAGAGACCCCCACCCCACTCAAAGGGAACCAGAGCCATTGGACAACGGCTCACTGTGTTGTCAGCAGCAACAACTCGGCAAAATGCATCAGGGACAATCTGCTCTTGAGACACCAGGTGACACCTGACAGCTGTCGCACTGGCTCCTGTATCTCTAAGAGCCTCCACCTTTTGGCCATTGATAGTCACCCACTGCCCATATTTCTTAGTGTTCCTGGGCAGCTGAGCTTCTGAGACCATCTCACAGTCTCCTAAAGAGACAAGGTCATCTGTGCGGGACCCCACCTACCATGAACATCAATCTCCTCCCCCAAGCTACACTAGCCATCTGCTGGGGCGGAGCACCAGTGGGTGCTGCTTTACCAAACAGGCGGCACCTGGTATCATTCACCTTATGACCCAGGTCGCCAAACTTGTAACATCTCAGGGGCCCCTTTGGAACAGGACTACCTGTCGGGATCCCTTGCTTTCTCTCAGGGGGAGGCTCGGAACCTTTCCCGTGGTTCCCTTGGGGACTACTTTGGGGCCCTTTGCGGAACTCCTTTTGCTTACCCTTGTCCCCCCCCACTCTTTTCCTGGGGACCCTGCCCACCTTTGGCTGAGTCTCCCATGTGACCCTTGTGTACCCGAGTGCTCACTCAGTGGTCCGCCTCCTCAGCAAGCTTCCTATGGTTAGTCAGCTTGCTATCTATCAAATGCTGGCGCAGCTCTGGAAAACAATTATCAGACAAGTGCTCCCATGCAATCAAATCAAAGAGACCTTGAAAATCATTACCCTTGCCGCCCTTTACCCAACCATCCAATGCTCCGCAAAAGAAAGTGACATATTTAACCCAGGTACTGTTTTCTAACTTTTTGCATTTCCTGAACCTCTGTCTATAGAGTTCAGGGGTCAAACCATATCTAGACATTAATGCATCTTTCATGTGGCCGTATGCATTGTGGTGTTCAGAAGGCAAGTCTAACAGTGTGTCCCGCCCCTCACTAAGGAACCTTCCCCACAACCCCGTTCCCCAATTTCTCTCAGGGACGCAGTGGGAAGACATGGCTACCTCATAGGCTTTGAACCACTGACCAATATCATAATTTTTGTAAAATGTCTTCACCACATCTTTGGGAATCTACACTCTACTTTCCACAGATACTGACAGTAAGCTGCAACCAGAGGGAGTAACCTCTAAACTTTTGGTTTTAAACTTCAACTCCCTCAAAACTTTTTCATGCTCAAACTGTATTTTCTTTTCCTCTATATCTAATCTCCTATTTTCTATTTCCAGTTGCATATTCACCTTGAACTTGGTCATCTCCATTTCATACCTTCTAGATCTCTCTCTGTCCCCCAACTCCTCTGGAGACAGACTTTTGTTAGAAGCATTGCTACCTGCGGGGGAAGGTACTCTGCTCCCTCCTGAGCCCAATGGCTCTTCCTGTTGTACATCTGCATGGTCACCCCCTTCCTCAATTTCAAGGGTTTTCCTTGCTTCTACCCTGGCCCTCAGCGCCTTGTAGAATTCTTCCTTCACTCTCAACCCAGAGGTGGAAACTTTGAACTTTCTCCAGAAGTACTTAAGCTGTGATTCTTTGTAGCTTTCCAATTTCTCTTCTTCCCATTCAAGATCAATAGAGGCTATGGATTCTGCTCCCTCTACTTAAACTGAATCAGGCATCTTTCAAAAATAGAAAATCCAAAAAGGAATCGACCAAAAAGTATGTGATTGTGTTATGGTCTGCACTCACTTAGTAGTGTTCATCAATCACTGTACATGAATCACAAATGCAAGTCCAGAATCCTCACTGCTGACCATCAATGTTAGATTTGGGGGTCTCTAGTTGGCACAGGTGGGTACTTGTGACAAATAGGGACCCCTGCCTCTAGTCAGGATAAGGGAATTATACTCCTAAATAACTCCTGCTCACCCCCTTGGTAGCTTGGCACGAGCAGACAAGCTTATCTCAGAGGCAGTGTGTAAAGCATTTGTGACCACATACAGTAACCCAGTGACAACACTACAGCTGAACACCACACAAGGTTTTAGATAAAAAATAAGTATACTTTATGTAGATTTACCGCAAGACCATAAACGACAAAAATACACAATACCGTTTCTTTAAGATGGTAGTTTTAGCTTAGTTAAGTTCAGTTCTTAAGATCCGACACTTTGCATCAATGTACCTTACGATGCGTTGTGCTTCCACAACAAGCAATGACGCAGCGAGGCAAATGCGGCAAAGTTCATGTGCAAAGAAATAAAGACGTGAAGATCTTCCAGATGTGGCATACTTTGCTGGGGATGTGAGAAGTTCTCGGTTCAATGCGTGGACTGCAGCGGTGACACACTTGTTCAGAAGTGCGACGGCAACAGCTCCGATGGTGACGCGCTTCTTGGGGATGTGAGGCGCTTTCCTTGATGCGGTGCAATGCGACAGTTCCAGTGGCACCCTTGCTCAGAAGTATGACGGCAGGCCCAGCGATGGTGACACGTTTCTACCTCGCTGCAAGACTCTTCTCTTGATGCGGTGCCGTCTAACAACTCCAGCGGCGACACCCTTGTTCAGTAGTGCGACGGCAGGCAGCAGCAACGGTGACACGCTTCCTCTTCGTTGCGACACGCTTCTTCTCGATGCGGTGCAGTGCGACAACTCCAGCTGTGACACCCTTGTTTAGCGACGGCAGCAACAGCGACAAGCTTCAATCTCATTGCTTCCAGCTCCTTGAGACACACAGTTCCTCAGAAGGCTCAAAACAGCAGCAGGCACTTCCACAAGAACTCTGGGGAGCTGGGGGTTGAAGTCTGTTGTCCCTGAGACTTCAGCAGGAGGCAAACTCTTTTCCAAGCCCTTGGAGAGCCTTCACAAGTTGAAAGCAAAGTACACAAAGTTCCTTTCTCCTTCCTTTGGCAGTAAGGCAACCACTGCAGGCCAATCCCCTAAGCAGCACCTCAGCTTAGGAACAGCCTCTCCTCAGTTTCTTCAGGTTTCTCTCCTCAGTAAAGGTTTCTTCTTGTAGTCCAAATGTGATCTAATTTCATGGGCTCAGGGTCCCAACATTTATACCCCAAAATCCTTTGTTCTCTGAGGGGAGAGGGGCCTTTGCCCAGTCCATACCAGTTCTGAAGCACTCTATTTACCAGACTTCTCCTTTCCTTTCACAAAGCAGGGCAGAAACATCAGACGCCCCACAGGAAGTGGAGCCAGCATTGTGGAACGCAGGCACAGCCCTATTCAAGGTTAAGGTGTAACTCCTCACTACCATCTAGATGCAGATCTCTCTATTCACCACTGGGCTGACTCATCCTGTCTCTTGGAATCCCCCAGCCCTGTCACTCACAAAACCAGACAAAGGAAAACACAACCTAGCAGAAGGCAGGCTTGAAAGGTTAGGCAAGCAAATACTTCTAAAAGTGGTATTTGCAAACACAGAATCTTAAAACCAACTTCACTAAAAGATGTATTTCATCATTCTGAGTTCAGGGATACTAAAATCGAATTTCTACCATGTTCTCTGAGTCAGTTAGGTTTATAAAATGTAATAATTCTAACAGCCCATTCTGGCCTATGAAGAACAGGTAGCCTTGCAATAGTGAAAAACGAAAATGGCTGTAATTCACAATTAGGACATGCAACACATACCAGGGCATGTCCTACCTTATACTTACAATGTACCCTGCCCTTAAGCCTACTATAGGGGTTACTGATATGAAGAAAAGGGAAGATTTAGAGACTGGCAAGTGGGTGCAATTGCCTAGTCAATGTTACAGTACCAGACTGCACGCAGGCTCTGCATTGGCAGACGTTAGACACATTTTACAAGGCTGCTTCTGTGGGTGGCACAAACAGTGCTGCAGGCCCACCAGCCGCATTTGGATTTACACGCCCTGGGCAAACTCAGTGCACTAGACTAGGGTTTGACAAGTAAACCAAATAGCTAAACATGGAACCACTGATTAATACATCAATTTACAATAGGGAGAACTTGCACTGTGGCACTGGACAGCAGTGGCACAGTGCCCAAAGCATCTAACACCAGCAAAAAAACATGAGGCAACAGCAAAAATGGAAGGGAGACCCACGCCAATGGTGCCAGGTCTAATAATGGCCAGGTTTATTATCATGTTCTCCCAACTATTTGTAACTTACTTTTATTAAACTTTTTCAAACTTTTGCAAACTTTACTAAAAGTTGGTAAGATCCAGTAAAATGATGCCTTGGATAACCATAACTTGGAAAACGTTTTTAAACTCTTTCTTAGGTGTCAACTTCTTGGTAGTTACAAACATATTAATTGTCTGGTACAGCTAAACACAAGTTCTGGATCCCACCGATAGGCATCAATGTGAGAAAAGTAGTGTATTATACTGTGTGGTTGTGTGACCTCACCATGTAATATTCTCACAATATTGGCTTGGGTCCTGTCAGGCTTGTTTGTTAAACCTCAGCTAAACCCTGGGTAGCTGTGGGTTCAAAAAGTCAGGCTCCAAAGAAGCAACATATATAAAGCATTTAGACGAAGCAAAACAACAAAAGTCATAGAACACAAAAGAAATCCAACACCAATTTATAAAGATCGATCTTAATTGTAAGAATGTTTAGACACCAAAACAAACAAAATCAGCCAGATGGTCTTGGAGAAATAGATTTGTAAGTACATTGAAAATCACTGTGATAGACTTGTCATCTTTGGTGTGGTTTCCCCTGACTTTTTACCTCTACCTCCTGTATTTTTGATGCTATGCTGGGTTTTGTTTTTGCTGGTTTAGATGCTTTGGGCACTTTGCCACTAATGATCGGTGTCAAAGTGCTAGGGCTCCCTGTTTAAATTGTTATTACAATTGGTTCTCCCTGATTGGCATCTTTGATTTACTGGTATGTCTCGAGTAAAGTGCACTGAAGTGTGCCAGGGCCGGTAACTCAAATGCTACTAGTGGGCCTACAGCACTGATTGTGCCCCCCCCCCCCCACATGAGTAGCCCTGAAACGGTATCTCAGACCTACCACTGCAGTGCCTGTGTGCAGTTTGTAATCTGCTATGTCGGCCTGGCAATTGGGAACCCACTTGCCAGGCCCTAACCTTCCCTTTTTTACATGTAAGGCACCCCTATGGTAGGCCCAAGGTACCCCCATGGGCAGGGTGCAGTGTATGTGAAAGGTAGGATATATACTGGTGTAAGTGACATGTCCTGATAGTGAAATACTGCCAATTTATTTTTTTCATTATTGAAAGGCTATTTTTCCCCATAGCATAGAATTAATGGGAAATGCTTTGTAACATCTAACAAGTAGAACTTCCCATTGGGACAATATAGAGAAATAAAGTTTAGGCTCTCTGAACTCAGAATTTAATAACACATCTTTTAGTAAAGATGTTTTTTAAATTGTGTGTTTGAAAATGCCACTTTTAGGAAATGGGCAATTTTTGTTTAATCATTCTGTGTGCCTCTGCCTGTTTGTGTATGGGCTGTCTGATTTTGAAGAGACAAGGGCTGGGGATGTGCATTCGCTGTAGACAGCCCCTGGGGGGGGGGGTTGGGGGGGGCCTGGCACCTCCTGGATGACCCATAGCTGAGCTGAATGGAGCTTGACTGTATTTAGAGTAGTGGGAGGAGATTTCCCTACACCGGAATAGGTCCTGTCTCCCTTGCACAATACTGACCCACCCTTTGTGGTCATTCTGCACCAGTGAGGACAGAATTGGTTTGGACTGGGCTCAGAGACCCTTATACAAAAAGAACATAAACATTTCCAGGTATAAGTATTAGACCTAAAACCCCAGAACTTTAGATCACTTCTAGAATCAAGAGTAACCTTTTGCTGTGAGAAGGAGTACTGCCCCTTTGCTCTGTGGGTTTGGCACTTTGCTTTAAACCTACTTGAAGATCTCCAAGGGACTGTGTGTGCTGGCTTCCTGTTCTGAAGTCTCAGGGACACAAAGACTTTTCCGCCAGCTCCCCTGAACTCTGCTATTGAGAGTTCTGATCTGTTAGGTGGTGCCTGTTCCAGAACAGGGCCTCTGGAGGTTGTGCATGCTACTGGAAGCTGGAAGACACCTAAAGAACTGAAAAAATCTACGCATCTCTCTTTTTTCTGCTATTTTTCAGATGCAGCACTGCTGTGCAAGAATAATCTACACGCATCTCTGCACTGCTTCTGAATCGACGCAGCGCCTGTCGCTGTTGCAAGAACTGACACATCATGGGATCGTTGCTAAAGAAACCGATGCGGCACCGCTCTATGCTGTCGCATCGATCGACAACGTGTACCAGATTTTCACGCATTATACTTGTGTGGCAAGTATTCCTGACGCATCACCCACGGACCAGAACCATCTTGGAGTTGACGCATCACTTCCCCCTACAGACCAGATTCCGCCCATCACTTCTCCTGCATGCAACAGAACTGTTGCATCGCCTCCTGATGGTCTCAGGAACGGGGAATAGCTTTTACAATGCAACTTAATACATGAGCGCTATGTGTGTGGCCGTACCTTGATGTGAGATGTGTCTGTTACTTGTTTTTAAAATTGCATTTGCACTTTGGAATTTAAAAAAAAAGCTTTTACTTTGCACTTTGGATCTTCTGAAAGACTCTACCTTTAGTCCTCAGCCCCTCCGCCGCACGCCGCACGCCTCCCGCTCCGACCCGGTCCACCATAGTCCAGGACTTGAGTGGAGGGCGGACCGGGGAGAGAGCGAGACACCCAAACCTGACCTCCCTCCCAGGGGTATTCATGCAGCCCACACCAAGACCGTGCAGCGGACGCTGCAGCGGGCGCGCAGCCAGCGCGCCGAAGGCAAGCCCGTCTGCGCCCGTCCGCGGCCGGGCGGGCCAGGGGCCATAACCCCTACATCTCGTACACCTGAAAGGAGGAGATATAGTGCTAGGGAGCTTATGGCACTTCGAGATGAGCCCCTCATCTCATGTGATCATGCCTGGCATCCGGACATCTCCCAATCCACATGTCCTATGTGCAGCTTCCAATTCAAGCCTATATCCACCAGCAACATCCCCATGGACAGGTATAAAATGCTCCTTCTAAATTGTAGATCCCTTGCAAAGCATGCTCTAGAAGTACATCTTCTTATTCAGGATCTCGACCTTGATGCTGCTTTTCTGACCGAAACGTGGCTGACTGACGAGTCTGACACCAGATCTGGTTCAAGCCATACCACAGGGGTATCAAGTGGTCCACGAAAATCGCAAGACAGGGAAGGGAGGAGGACTAGCCATTATCCTACCAGTGTCGGATTTCCTACCCCCCCATTCCGAGTTGTGAAAGTCTATCATTTGTATTAGATCTTTCACCCACTAAAGTTTTTTCTGGTATCCTTGTGTATCACCCACCGGGAACGGTAACGACATTCATGGGCAGTCTCCCCCTATCAATCGCAGGTCTAGCGACCATGCCCGCCAATTTTACATTATTGGGGGATCTTAATATCCACCTGGATGACGCCTCTAGCCCATCTGCCCTCCACCTGACCGCCAGCTTAGCGGCGCTACAACTCATCCAGCGAGTGGATAGTCCCACTCATATTAAGGGCCACATCCTAGACCCGATATTCAGTAACTGCTCCGGCCTAGAAGTACGTGCGCCGACACCCATCCCGTGGTCGGACCACCATTTTATTTCTTTCACCTGGACCACTCCCAATCCCCCCCCTGCACCAAACTATCCTACCCCTACGGAGGAACTGGTCCAAACTCCCGGTACATGAATGGCAATCTATTTTGGATAAGACTAGACCTCCCATCAACCCTGACCCCTCATTAGCAAACGAGGACTTCAATAGGTGGATCACCAGCTCCTTAGACTCGGGGAGGATGGAGGCAAAACGGGCCTCTAAAACCGCCCCCTGGTACTCCCCTGAACTGCGCGAACTGAAAAGTAAGTGCAGACGCCTTGAAAGGAAGTGGAGATTGGATTTTTTCCTTGCTAGTAAAGCCATATATAGAGACTCGATCAGGGCTTATAAAAGGGAGATCAAAACTGCTCAATCAACCTTTTTTTCCGAGGAAATCTATCTGGCTGCCTCCAAACCTAAGAAAATCTACAGGATCGCAAAGACTCTCTTGAAACGACGAGAACCACCCTCTAACCCTCAGAATGCACAGACACGCTGTAATGATTTAGCCAGCTGTTTCTCTGAAAAAATTCAACGTATATATTCTTCTTTTCCTACAAACCTCGCCCACCTCAGACAGAGACCATTCCCATCCCCGAGACCCCTCCTACTCATTCCTTACAATCGTTCTCTCTAATCACCCTAACCACGCTCAATATCATTGTCCCTCAGGAGAAATCAGATTCTCCGAGTGACCCGGTCCCGCCCCGGACCTTAGAGATGGTAAACGACAGTATCTCCCCAACTTTACTGAATCTACTTAATGCCTCTATAACCACAGGCTCAGTCCCACCTCTCTGGAAACGGGCGATGGTCAAGGCCCTTCTAAAAAAAACAACCTTTACCAAATCGATCCTAAAAATTATCGGCCCATCTCCCTCCTCCCTTGGGCCAGCAACATTCTTGAAAAACATGTTAATTCTACACTAATGGAGTACATTGAAGAAAGTCATCCGCTCGATGACTCTCAAACGGGCTTCCGGCCCAAACATGGGACCGAAACCGCATTATTGGCAGTGACGGAGGAGGCACGGAAGATTATGGACAGGGGGGGCGCAGCAGCCATAATCCTCCTGGACCTAAGTGCCGCCTTCGACAATGTCAATCACAGCACTTTATTACTACGACTGGCGAACATCGGGGTGTCGGGCAGGGCAAGATCCTGGTTGGAGTCTTTTCTCTCCGAAAGCTCCTTTCAAGTGTTTGAAGGGGACATCACCTCATCGAGCAAACCTCTTGTCTGCAGCGTTCCCCAGGGCTCGTCGTTAAGCCCGTCGCTGTTTAATGTTTATATGGAGCCACTATTGGGGGTCGTCCGTCCTTTAGGAGTACGTATTATCACCTACGCGGACGACACCCAGCTGGTGGTGTCCCTCAACCAGATGGAGTCCTACCCTGGAAACTTGATAGCCTGTCTGGAGGAGGTTTCCAATTGGATGACCATGTCACATCTTAAACTAAACAGCGACAAAACCGAGCTAATGCTCCTGGGCCACCCTTCAACATACATTTACATTTACAACCTGCTTTGGTCTACTCAGGGTATTGCGGAAGATCCTCCCTATGTTACCTTTTGAGGCCAGGAAGATAATGATCCAGGGACTCATCCTATCTAGAATAGACTTCGGAAATGCCCTGTATCTGGGTGCCCCCCAGTCCACCCTGAACACGCTGCAGATTGTGCAGAATTGTGCCGCGCGCACACTGCTCCAAATCCCCCGCCGCACTTCAGCCAGGGATGGACTGAGGAGCCTACACTGGCTACCAGTCAGACGGAGAATTGAATTTAAGGCTCTATGTACCACCCATCGATCTATCTGGGAAACTGGTCCGCTCATCAATCGACTCCTTGTGACCCCATATCTTCCTGCAAGGCAGCTCAGATCATCGACACTGTCCTTGCTGACGGTTCCCAAGATCAAGAAAGTAAGATGCGGGGACCGATCTTTTTCGTACAATGCATCTCGGCTATGGAATTCCCTTCCCCAGCATCTGCGCGCAGAACCTAACCTGCTGGCCTTCCGTAAACACCTAAAGACCTTTCTCTTCTCACAACCTGATTAGTCCTCTAGCCCACTCCCTTCGCTCACTATGTCTATTTAGCGCTAGGACGCCTCAGGGTAACTACCGCGCTTTATAAGTTGTCTTTCCATTCCAAATTTTACCACGCACTACCTTTACCACGCAAATTTTACAACGCAAGTCGTTACAACGACTTGCGCTGGGGGGCGCTGTAGGGTAGGGAATGGTTACATTTACAATCCAAAACCTTCCCTACTTTCCACGGGGACTGGAGTTGGAATAGTAAATTAAACTATTCACTATCCAACGCCCCCCCAACGCAAGTCGTTGTAACAACTTGCGTTGTAAAAGTTGCGTGGTAAAGGCATGCGTTGTAAAAGCATGCGTAGTAACGACATACATCCCTCAGGAAATGACCCATCTCTTGTTTCTCAATGCTTCTCATCTCTGGGGCAGTTTGGCCATGTGAATTTCGACACGTCTACAAGTACTTTGTGAGAAATCACGCATCCATAGTTTTCCATGGAGCGAGTTTCTTGAAACCTTTTTAAAGTTATATTCTTAATACATGTATGTCAGATGTTTGTCATTTTGGTCTGGTTGAATTTAGATAAAGATACTTTATTTTTCTTAAACTGGTGTGGCATTCATTTGTGGTGTTATCACTGTATTATTGTGTGTTTTGAGTATAAATACTTTGTACCTTGCCTTTGGGATAAGTCTGTCTGCTCGTGCCAAGCTACCTAGGGGGTGAGCAGGGGTTATCTAAAAACTTTGAAAACTTTGTAACGTTTTTTAAGAGGTGTGTTTGGCTACACCGACCCACTGTGGGTGACCTATTCAGACAGTAGAAAGGCCACCAGAGACAGGGGGAAGGCCAATGGGACCAGAAAGTTGTTGTAGAATAGTTGCCTTACCACCAAAGCAGTCTTAAGTCCAGATTCAGGCTCTTTGGGTGACTGCCATACATTTTAATAGAGCGGCCCTGATGCAAGGGAAACAGATTCTGAAGATGCTATAAGATTCTGAGGAGGCTGTGTGTTCAACAGGGATATTCATGGGGTTATTTCTCTGCCACGTGGGGCAACTTTGGCCACAGAGATTTGATGTTGCTCAAAGTCTCTTTGATCCAGCAAAAGTCTCTTTGATCCAGCAAAAGTCCACTTGCCACTGGATACTGGTCTCCAGTCACCGAGAAACCAGTGGTTCAGTTGGGTGGAGGTCAGCTTCCATCTTAGGTGCACAAACTGCACTCCAATAACTCCCTCAGGTCTTGCAGACTCAGTCGCAACTTTTGAGAACTGGGACATGGCCCAACTGACTCTTGAAGTTCACCTTTTCTCTCTGGGGAGCAGGAGTGACTATTCCATGAGGCAGGTACAGTCCTCTCTTTGCCAGTCTGTTAGACCTGGCATCTTTTGGCATGTTTCCCCTGTCAGTTTGCTTTCTAGCCTCCTGTTTTTTCTGGTATGCTGGACTTAATTTTTGCTGGTTTAGTGTCTCTGCGCACCTTTTCACTGCTATGCAGTGCTAAAGTGCAAGTGCTCCTATCATAAATTGTGGTATGATTGGTTTTCCATGATTTGAATATTTGATTTACTAGTAAGTCCCGAATACAGTGCACTGTGTATGTCGAGGGTCTGTAAATCTAATACTACTAGTGGGCCTGCAGAATTTGGTGTGCCACCCACACAAGTGACTCAGACCCATCACTGCAGTGTCTGCACAAAGTTTTTACTGCCATGTCCTGGCAAGTACACGCACTTGACTGGCCCTAACCTTCCCTTTTCTTACGTGTTAGTCATCCCCAAGGTAGGCCCGAGGTAGCTCCCTGGGCAGGGTGCAGTGTATGTGAAAAGTAAGACATGTAAGTGTGTTTTACATGTCTGTGCATTCCATTTTTCCACTATTGAAAGGTTATCTGTCCCATAGGTTCACATGGGAGCTGCATTGTAACTTTCTATTGGGACAAGATAGAGAAATTGAGTTTAGGCTCTCGGAACTCTGAATTTGATAACACATCTTTCAGTGAAGGTGTATTTTAAATTGTGTGTCTGAAAATGTCCCTTTTAGAAAGTGGGCATTTTCTTACTTAACAAACCTGTATGCCTCAGCCTGGTTGTGTATTCCCCGTCTGGTTTTGGAGTGACAGGAGCTGGGGATGTGCATTCCATTTAGAGAGTCAAAAGGGGGTGAGGTGTGTCCTGCCTTTACTGGGTGACTCATAGCCAGGCTGAATAGACCTTTTCTGAATTTAGAGTGGTGGCAGGAGTTTTCAAAAGCACCTGAATAGGCTGTGTCTGCTCTGCACAATGCTGTCTGCACCTCTTGTAGTGAAGCTGGACCAGAACTGTTTTTTACTGAACTCAGAGACATTCTGGCTAAAACTTCAAAAGGAAAAGCAGTATAAATATCAGGGCCCTGGCCCGAAAACTTTAGAACTCATTTGGACTAAGGAACATACCAAGAAGAAGAATTGAAGAAGCTCTGAGGAGGAACTACCACTATGCTACGTGCTTTGCTGTGTTGGCCTGTGGAGGCTGCTTTTGTCTTGGGCAATGAAAGGACTGGGCTTTCTGCAACTTATTCGCTTACATTTCTACAAGGGCTCGAGGTAGAGCTTACCCCCTGTTCAAGACATCTCATCAACAGCAACAACTTCAAAATCATCTGCTACCAGCACTAGGAAATGTCTGTTTTGTGCTGCAACAGAAGAAAAACCACCCCAACGCTGTCAATGACGCTGCTGCCGGCTCTGTGAACTGTTGGCACCGCAGAGAGCACCGCTTTGCACTGCAACCCCGCTCTCACCGACAACTCAGCCTGATGCCGCCCGGAGCCACTTCTTGCTCAATGACCTGAGGGCACCACACTTCGCATGCCTCGCTTTACATTGCCGCCTTGTTAGCCTGATGCCACGGCTCCACTCCGACATCGATGCTGCTGCCTGCACATGGCCTGGGGGCACCACTCGTAAATTACTCGATGCACTGGCCCACCCCACACGGCAGCCGGGGTCCACTGACACCGGTGCCATTGAGTCAAAATTGTCAATTAACGACAGCAGTACAGGAACAAACGCGGCATCCCACTTTGCACCGCAGCCCTGGTCTCACCAATTCCTCTTGAAACTCTTACCCTGCAGCTGCCTGTGCTACAGCATTAAGGTCACCGCACACCGCTCCGCTTGCCACCACAACCCAGATGTCTGGCGATGCCACGCCCCCTGACTTCGGCTTCAAGGAGTTCAATTTGCAATGCCTGTGACTTCAAGGTCCTGATCATTCCTGCACCAAACACTGGAACACAAGCTGTTTCTTCTGGGCTCATAGCAAAGGTCCACAATGCCCTGCTTTTCCAAGGTACTGTTCCGGGTCTTCCCAACACTGTATGTGGCCCATGACAGCACAACCGGCCTAACTGTCGGAATTGTTTCTTCATGATGCCATGATAGCCCCGGATGGAGCTATTGTGAATATTAGGAACTGTATTTCAAGGTTATTTTTGCAATCTTTGTATTTTGATTACTGCATGTCGGATTTTTATTGTTTTGGTCTTGTTTTATGCAAATAAATATTGGCTATTTTTCTAAAACTGGTGCGGTGTCTTTTTGTAGTATTTTCAATTTGTTCAAATGCTTTACACATTGTTTCGGAGATAAGCTTGACTGCTCTTGCCAAGCTACCAAGTGGGTGAGCAGGGGTTATTTTAGGAGTGTGATCCACTTACCCTGACTAGAAGGAAGGGTCCCTACTTGGACAAGGTGCATGCCTCTGACAACTAGAGACTCCCATTTCTAACACACCTCAGCAATTAGCAAGTGCAGTCCAGTGATTGGTGCAGCTTTATTTGTCAGGTCAAGGGAACAGCAGAGCGGTCCATCTGAAGTCCTCTCTCCAGGCCAGATGTGATCTGAGGTCTAAACATTATGTCAGATTACAAGCACTCTTACCTGTAGGATGCTTGTAGGTTGATTTCGCAGAGACGTTATAGACCAACTTCCCAGAGTTCTAGGCAACACCCAGTGAATAAATATTACACTAAGGTAATTAAATAGAATTTCGGGAGGAGGGCCGGATCGGGGACGCTACCTGTTCCTTGGTTGTCGACTTGCGAAGCAACAAGGAAAACTTCTTTAATTTAAACTCCTGTTTATATCTTGCTAACTACCTAACCCTACAGTAATTCCCTCTTGTCAAATTCAAAGAGAGCCTACCTGCGACTTCAGAAGCTAGGCGCCGCGTCCGTGTTGTCGTTGTGAAGAGTCTTGTACTAGGCGTTGGTTGTCTTCGAGAAGATAGAGTGCTGTCTTGTGGTAATTGTGCTCCTAAGTAGATATTAATAAAAAGAATAAGTTACTGATTTTTTCCCATGTCAAATTTCACCACGTAATGTAGCCAATCCTGTTCCTTGCGTCACTTACTCTGTATACTCTCTCGATTATTGGGTTCTTCACAACCTGTGTATTAATATGTCAAGCAAAGAGAAACAACATCCTAAACATAACATAAGATTAACAATCTTAACATTTCCCTAGATTTTCTTTGATGAAAGTCTCAAAGTCTTTTCATTTCTTTCAGGAAATAAAATATCAACAAAAGTCTTTTGCCAGGATTCTACAGATTTGCCTCAGAATATTGTCAGGTAAGTTTGTTTTCTTAGTAATTGCTGCTTGCTTGCGTTGGGCGCCTTTTTTCTAAACAAGCTTTAATGATTCTTTTCTTTTCTTGCAGCACGAAGGTGGAGGGTCTTTAAATTCCGGATGCTCTTGGGGCGTTGCCAGGTCGTCGGGTCCTCTGGAGGCTGCACAGGTGAGTCTTCTTCATAGACGGAGGAAGGCAAAGCGTCTGGAAACGTCGGGTGTGGCTATTTATACTCGAGCCACACCCGAACGGCTGATGATGCATCGTGCACCTTTTCCCTGCGTGCGTGTGCGTTTCTCGATTGTTCTTTCCTGCCGGTTTGCCCGCATAAAGTTTTTTCTGTCCAAAGAACTCACACTTACCAACTATTAGAACTTGCCATCAAAACTGGACTTTAACCCAAACAATAAGTCATAAACCTTGATTATTTTACGGAATTCTCATATTTGTTATAAACATTACTCAATTTGGCACGAACTACAGAAATGTTACACAAATCATTATGCACTAATTGTTTCATGTACTACCACATTTTCAACCATGGCGTGCAGAATGCACGGGACAGGTGTGGGTTTTATGAGGGACTTAATCTCCTTTTAGGGGCATTTGTGCAATGGCGTAATGGAGTCATGACAGTACTCCCCCCTTAAGAGTCCCCCTAAAACTTGAGGGACTGATTTTGGTTTCTCTGGATACTGTAGATGAAATTGTTTTACTAAACGTGGAGCATTCTGTAAGTTAGCAAGATGTTCCCAGGATCGCTCCTCTGGGTCATAACCCTTCCAATGTACCAAATAAAACAGTTTCCCACAGATTCTTTTTGAATCCACAATTCTCTGAACTTCAAATTCTGGAATTCCATCAATTTGTATAGCTGTGGGAGGTTTCTTAAATCTGGTCATGGGATTAAATGGCTTAATCAAAGACACATGAAATACCGGATGAAATCGGTATTTGAGCGGTAAAGTCAACTTTACACTGACAGGATTTCTTATTTTTTCTATGTCAAATGGCCCGATAAAACGAGGACAGAATTTTTTAGAAGCTTTTATCTTTAAGTTTTTTGTGGATAACCACACCTTGTCTCCGATGGAGTATTTGGGTTGTGGTTTTTTTTGCTTGTGCTAAATGATACTGGGCCTGAGTTTGGATGTGAACTAGTCTTTTAATGTGTTCATCCAAAGATGGAATTATAAAAGGAAGTCTAACTGACCCAGGAATATTTTTAAGATGAAAACCTTGAGTACTAAAGAATGGAGATAAACTAGTGGAGGAGTTGTCCATGTTATTTTAAGCAAATTCCAACATCCATAATATATCCGACCATTCTTGTTCCTCCTCTACTAACATACATCGTAAAAACTGTTCTATGGTTTGAGTGGTTCTTTCTGGAAGACCATCAGTTTGGGGGTGATAGCTAGAAGATGTGCGGACATCCATGTTTAAAGTTTTTCCTAAATGTTGCCAAAAGTGAGAAATGAATTGGGTGCCTCTGCCTGAAATTATCACAGAGGGGATGCCATGTAAACAAATTATTTTTTTAGAGAATATCTGAGTTAACTCTTTAGCTGATGGGATTTTCTTTAATGGGATGAAGTGGGCCATCCGAGAAAAATGATCAACTACGGTTAAAATGGTGGTAAAACTATTCTTAGTTTTTGGGAGCTCGACTATAAAATCAAGGGATACAGTATGCCAAGGTTGGGGTGGTATTGGAAGTTGAAGGAGAAGACCAGTAGGTGCTTGATGTTGTGTTTTATTTTGAGTGCATACAACACAAGTTTCAATACAGCTCTGAACGTCTGATAACATAGAGGGCCACCAAAATTTTCTTTTGATTAAATGACAAGTTTTTGTTACTCCTGGATGTGCAGACATCAGAGTATCATGATGTAATTGTATAACTTTACTTTGTAGCTTTTGAGTAGGTACAAATATTTGTTGATTCATGTACAATAATTTGTCTTTTATTTGTAATAAAGGATACTGATCTTGCCACTCTTGTATTATTCTTCCTTGTACTTTTTTGATTTCCTCTACTACATCAATGTACATAGCTACTACCTTAAAACAGTGATCTGATAATACAGGTTGGGTTTTGTCTGGTAAACAATCTTTTTCTTCAGGGATTCCAATGCGTGACAAAGCATCAGCTTTTTGATTCTCTTTTCCTGGACGGTAAGTGATTATGAAATTGTAATCATTAAAGAAAAGTGTCCAACGTAACTGTCTTGCGTTGAGAGCTTTTACAGAACGCAAGCTTTGTAGGTTTCTATGGTCTGTATAGATTGTCACCGGATGTCTAGCACCTAACAAATAATGGCGCCATTCTTCAAAAACTGCTTTGATGGCTAACAATTCTTTGTCTGCAATAGCATAGTTTTGTTCTGTAGGGGTCAGTTTTCTTGAATAATATGCTATGGGATACATCTGACCGGACTCCTTATGCCTTTGAGATAGAATGCCCCCAACAGCAAATTGCGAAGCATCTGCTTCGACTATGAAGGGAATGGAAGGATCAGGATGCATTAAGATAGGTGCTGAAGTAAATTGTTGTTTTAAATTTTGAAAGGCTTTTTCAGCATCTTTTGTCCATTCAAATTTTACATTTTTTCGTAATAACCTAGTTATTGGTGTTATGATTTGAGAAAAATTACAAATGAATCGCATTTAAAAGTTGGCGAATCCTAAAAAACTCTGAATTTGTTTTACTGTGGAAGGGCTGGACCAATCGAGTACTGCCTGAATTTTTTTAGGATCCATCTCAATTCCTTTAGGACTTAGAACATACCCAAGGAATTCTACTCCTGTAGTATGAAAGGTACTCTTTTCTAATTTTGTGAATAAGGAATTTTCAAGAAGTTTTTGAAGAATAGCTCTTACTTGTTTTACATGTTCTGTGGTGTTACATAGATGAGAATATCATCTATGTAAACTATGCAACAAATATCCAAATAATCTCTTAAGACCTCATTTATAAAAAGAAAAGCTGCTGGAGCGTTACAGAATCCAAATGACATGACTTGGTACTCACATAAGCCGAATTTGGTACGGAATGCAGTCTTCCATTCGTAACCACTTGGACTCTCACCAAATGGTAGGCTCCTCGCAGGTCCAATTTGGTATAAATGGTAGCATCTTTCAACTGATCTAATAAAGTTGGAATTAGCGGGAGTGGATATCTATTCTTAATTGTCACATTATTCAGGGCACGATAGTCTATACAGATATGCAATTCACCTCCTTTTTTGAGATAAGAAATATAGGGGAAGATACAGGTGATTTAGAATGTCGAATGAAACCGTTGGCAATGTATTCATCTAGATATTCCCTCAGGTGTTCATTTTCTTTTTCAGTTAGGGCATATATCCGACTACATGGCAAAGTAGCCCCGGGCATTAAATCTATTCGACAATCAAAATCCCTATGTGGTGGTAGGGTATTGGCTTTCTTCTTATCGAACATGTCATGGAGATCCGAATATTCTTTCGGAACTCCTTCCAACAGCAATACAAACTTAGAGTCCATAGGAAAATCATAACCTTGTTCTAACAGTTCTGGAATTTGATGTTGAAGACAAGAAAAACGACAGAATTCCGAATTGAATAATACAGTTTTCTTCACCCAATCGATTTTAGGGTTATGTTTTACAAGCCATGGAATTCCTAAAATTAGGCGGAGTTGAGGGGCATCTATGATGTCAAGTGTAATGTCTTCTTTATGTATGGATAAACAAATCATTTGAAGAGTCTCAGTGTGCTACTGTATGAGTCCAGAAGATAATTCCTTTCCGTCAACTGCTCTGACTACCTCTGGGTGAAGTTTAGGTTCTGATTTAAATTCCAATTCGTGCAAAAAGCGTGTGTCAATAAAATTGCATGTAGCGCCCGAGTCAATTAAAGCGTCAACAGACCAAACTCTTCCTTCTTTTGAGTGAGACTGTAAAGAGATTTTAATACTGAGGTGTTGGAAAGTTATATCTGGAGTTGTGGAGGCCAAGCTAGATAAAGTACTCGACAAACTGACCTCTTGTTTTGTCGAGCATGTTGGTTTTCCGACTGCTGGACTAAACCTGTATCTGTATTTTTTCCTTTAGGCTTAGTAGGGCGTATTGGACATTCTTTAACGAAATGTCCAGATTTGCCGCAGTAAAGACATTGATTTAACTTTCTTCTTTTGTCTTTCTCTTCTTTAGTCAAAGGTCCTTTTATGGTACCGATCTGCATTGGTTCTCCAAGATCTATTTTAGTCGTAGGCTCAGTTTTGACACTAACTCTGTCTTTGAAGGAAAACAACCTTTGTTCAGCTTTCCCTTTTTCCCCTTTACGTTCAGATAAACGATGATTCAATTTAACTACCAGATCTATGAACTCTTCAATATCATCTGGTGGATCCAAAATTTGGGTAAACATGTCTTTTAACTCGTCTTTTAGGCCTTTATAAAAAAGTGAAACCCTTTTACCTTCCGGCCAATGAGCTTCTCTTACTAATCTGTTGAACTGAGATATGTAATGTAGTAGAAGAAATATCTAAACTTCAAACACGGGTATCCCTAGAATTAGTAGCTGCACGAAGGTTGTCCCAAGTAATTGCACTCTCGAAGAAATCATCCCTAGGTCATATAGCATCTGGTGTTACTCCAGTACGCCCTGTCCGCCCAAATAGTACTACCATCCAGGCCGATGTACACCAGTCCCCGATTATTCCCACCTTTACCCTGCCCTTAGAGCAACCACGCGTTGCAGAAGAGTCAAATTGCCCTGCACCTCCTCATGCCCAGATCCCTACCCTCAATCCCCCTTCCCAAGTATTCCCAATGACTTCCTGCGTTACTGGTGCACAACCTAAAAGGAAACGCCAATCACGTTCAGCCTATTCCCGTAAAAAGGCAAAAGTGGCAGTCTCTCACCACCTGGCAATGACTAACGCTCCGGCATGTAATGTTCTACCTGAGGGTTCTTCGAGCACACAGCCAGCATGCCAAAATATGGGAGAGGGTCTAGTTACTACCACCCTAGAAGATGAGGGCGCGCAGGCACAGGATCCGGGTAGAAATGATAAGGAATTTATAGACCAAGTCTGGGAAACATTAAAAAAACTTCTCTCACCACTCGACTTAAGATTGTCAAGGATTGAAAACAATCTACTCGAGATGGAGAAGAACATTATTGCTCTGGCCACTCTTGGCCTGAGAAGTCTTGAAAACCAGGGCTTGTCCCCAGCTGACCTACATTCGTCAGCTTCTGTTTCGCAAGCTGAGCAGCACCCCCTACCAGTACCTGTTGCTGCAAGGCCTGTTCCTAAACCGAGGACTGTGGCCGTGGACCAAGTTTCCATAACCGCTAAACCTCAGGCCACTAAACCCCAGCCTCCCACACGGAACCCCAAGCCTCGTAAAGCAAATTCAAATCTGGGTGCACCTATTAGACCCCATCCTGTTGAGACCTCAGGGCACTCGTCCAAAAGAAAATTTTAGAGGAGGCTATATAGACCTTCCCCCAGAGGCCAATGACTACGTGGTCGTGTTGACAGGCATTCCTGTGATCGGCATTGACCAACACGAAAACCACTGGTCATTGAAAAATAAAATTATGCACTGGCTCAACGTCAACAGACCGATTCCCAATGGTAGAAGAAGCCGAGTAATGATGGTCCGTAGAACACCCTGGGTGGGTCTAACAAAGAAATCTAAGCCAGGGGACTGTGTAGTTGTAACTTTCGATGACCCACACACGGCACATCATATCGGTTCCTGGCCAACCAGCGATGAATCCTTAGTCATACCAAGGCCGCTATCCTATTTTTACCCTCCACGTCAAGCCCATACCCAAGCTGATAATTGGTCTTTGGTGCAGCACCACCCATGGAACTCCCATCCTATGAGGCAAGAGAATACTCTTCTACATTGGAATGGCCTTTCAACTTACAATAGATTTGGTGGCCTAGAGGAGGTCGATTGACTCTCCATGTTCCCCGCCTGCCCACAACTAGAGAAAGCATCGACACTCCAGGTTGGAGACTTCGTTGGAAATCTAATCCACGGCCCTCCAACTAGCCAAGGCGGCCTTCTGAATAGCTTGCCCCGAGACGTGGAACTGACCAAAATGAATACTCTAGACTGCAAAAGAGCGGAAATTAGGACAGATACACTCTGCTCGATCCCCCTTCCTCCTGTACAAATTAACTTAATGGAGATTGATCCGCCTGATAGAGCTGCATCCCCAGCTTTCCTCCAGTCTGAGATCCTTCCAAAACCAACTGTTCCGGCCGTGGTTAACCCCCCCTTACTTATCCACTCTCCTAAAAACCCTTCATCTGACGAACCTCTACTGAAGATCGTAAGCTGGAATGTGGCTGGCCTCGCACGCAACCTTGATAACCCGGAATGGAATACCTTCCTGGCACCTTATGACATTTGCTTGCTACAGGAAACATGGTGCCTGGAACCAAGACATAGAGTGGGGTTTTCGACCTTCTATGTCCCGGCTGTACATCACCAAGGTTCTAAAGGACGCCCGTCCGGCGGTCTTCTTATTTGGATTAACATAGCATTAGATCTCACTGTTTCCCAAAGGACCACTCAAAAATCTGACCTTCAATGGTTAACACTACATTGCAAAGGGGGAAGGAAATTAGGACTATTCAACCTCTACCTAAGGGGCAACAGGAATGGAGGATCTCTAAATCCACTAGGCTTATGCAACAACCTGGCTGACTGTGACGCTGATTCCCTTGTCCTTCTGGCAGGCGATTTTAATTGCTGTTTTGAGCCTTTAGCCAAAGAAGACATTCTGGATACCAATGAAGAGGATAATAGGAGGGGTATCCCTATCTTGAACCTCGAGCCGATCCCTAAATGGACACAATGTGCGATTGATATAAACGCTCTTTGCATGGAGTACAACCTGAGAGCAACGAATGGGCGTTCTAAATCAGATCCCAAGGGTGCCCATACATATAATAGGACGGGTCACTCATCCAGAATTGACTTTATTATGCTCAACTATAACCTCTGGCCTTACCATCACGACATGGAGGTTATAGAGACCTGTGATAGCGACCACAATCCTCTTGTTTTAACTATTTCTGTCCCTTGGCAAACTGGGTCCCAAGAAACTTCCTATCAGACATGGAAAGCTTCACATGAGATTCTTCCCTCAAACTGTGGCAGACGTCTTAAATGGGCAAGAGTCTCAGCAGATGAGGCAAGGATGACGCAAGCTGGAACCATTTTATCAGAGGCTGAACCTAGGCTTGATACCACAAACGGCACTAGCAAGATGGTCTTATCGTTATTTACAGAGACTATAACGAAACTAAGTGGGCTGTTTATTATTCCCAAACCCAGCTCCAGAACCGCTTCAAAGGGAGCTCCTAGATCAAGCGAAAAGTGGTACACATCTAAATGCCGAATTGCCAAGGGTGATCTTGTTGCTGCAGTGAAAAGCAAAGACCAAGCTAACATCAGGTCTGCAAGGAAGCTTTATAGGAAATTTGTGACCGAGGCTAAGCAGACATACGATTTTAACTTCTGGCGTGATTTAACGGAGGCGAGTACAAGGAAAGATGCTAAGGGGTTTTGGGACTTGCTAAGATCAAGAGAAAAGCCCATTGACCAACAACTGACTTGTAATATCCCTGGCGATGCCTGGTTTGCCCATTTTTCGAAACTGTATTCGGCTCCCACAGGGCCTCCACAATCAGACCTGGTCCCACTGCTCAGCTCCACAGATCCCCCACCAAATGAAGGCTTATTCACCACCCTGGAGGTAGAGAAGGCAATTAGGTGCATTGCTTCTAACAAAGCGGCAGGACCTGATGGGATCCCGGGCGATTTGATAAAAAATAATCCCCTATTTTGGAGTAGATTAATTGCTGCACTTCTTAATGAGGTTGTGTTGGGGGGTCTTTCCCTGATTCTTGGAGGGGCGCTAAAGTTGTCCCCATTTTCAAGAAAGGTTACAGGGAAGACCCAGCTAATTACCGCCCCATCAGTTTGCTGGATTCGACGCAAAAGGTAGCGGGGAAAGTGGTATTGGGCAGGATCCTGGAGTGGGTGGATGAAAATCAGATATTGTCTGACTTCCAAGCGGGTTTTAGAACGGGGACAGGCACCATCGAGCAGACATTCCGCCTTTTAATGCTCTATTGGAAAGTGGTGGTGCTTGGAGGGGGCAGCTTATACCTAGTCTTTATAGACTTAAAAACAGCCTTCGACCTGGTCCCACGAGCATTATTGTGGAAGGTCCTCGATGGGTTAGGCCTACCTCCCTACTTGCTGGCCTTGCTGGTAAAATTTCATGACAACAATTTTGCCCAAATCAGATGGTGTGCCCAGGGAGAAAAAACACTGCGTATCCCAGTAGACAGGGGCGTCCGCCAGGGGTGTGTGCTTGCCCCCACTCTGTTTTCGCTTTACGTCAATGGAGTGGTAGAGCACCTTCTTCAACATCCTGCAGATGCACCATCCCTGGCTGGTAGGAATATCCTGACGCTCCTGTTCGTGGACGACACCCTTCTGATTTCGAAATCACTTGGAGGCATACAGTCATTACTCTCCAGCTTTAAGGCCTTCTGTGACACCAAGGGATTGGCCATAAATATTGGTAAGACCAAATTTCTCGTCCTCAACCCCCCTAAGAAACCTGTCAAACCCCCCGCCCTAGACTCTGCCACATTAGAACGGGTCAAAGAATTTGACTACCTGGGCATACGTCTTTGTGATAGTATGAGCTGGAAGGCGCACCACCAAAAAGTGTTTCTAACCCTTAAGAGGGTTGTTGGTGCTTTACTTAAAGAACAGCGTGCCTCCTCCATAAAACCTATTGGGGCACTCCTTGATATTTACAGGGGTAGGGTTGTGAGCGCAGCACTGTACGGCGCAGAACTTTGGGGTACCCAGAGAGTGGACACTTTGGCCCACTTAGAAAATAAATTTCACAAAGATCTGATGAGGTTACCCCAGAGCACTACCACAATCCCCCTTTTGCTCGATGCAGGTACTCGCCCAATCTGCGAGCAAGCTAAACTACGCCCCTTATTACTATGGTCCAGAATTTGGAATGTCCCCGAACTCCGCAGCTATGCAGATGCCCTAAAAGATGTACTGTCCTTACCTGGTTGGCATAAGATCGCCTGGCTCAGAGAGGTCAAGAGGGTTCTGTATATGCTGGGTCTAGGAGCTGCATGAGAAAATAAAACAGCACCTCCCAAACAAGAACTGAAGAAGGTCTATTGGTCATGGGTGGACAATGAAAGACTAGGTAAATCAAATCATCCAAAAACTGTAGCCAATTTCTTGATGGTCAAAGACGTCCCCTTCAGGGAACCATATCTGGATTTGATCCACAGTTCACATGATAGGGCATTGTACTTTAAATTCAGGGTCGGGGTTTTACCCTTATGTCAGTTTACCTCTACCTGGAAACCACCCCTGCAAACTGTACCCTACTGCCCATTCTGTGAGCTAAAAGTCGAATCTGTCGCACACTTGTTGTTTGAGTGTTGTGCCTATGTGGCCCCTAGACGGAGGTGGTTGAAGCCTCTTTGTAGGAGCCTGGGAACTCGCTCTCATTTGGAAGCTATAAGAATACTGCTTTCTGATGCTAGACCCTTTTTTGCCATTTGTTTGGCAAAATTCCTAGGCTGGGCTTGGCGCATAAGAACTGCTAAACAACTGACGATCCAATAAAGTGTCCCCTCTTATCCTTATTTTATATTATGCTTTTCTCGTGTAAATGATGAGATGTTTTTAACGGTAAAATGAATTGTAACTTGCTTTGTTTTGATTATCGTTTTTATGCTATGATGCTCTGCTTTTAGGATATGTATCTATATCGAAATAAAGCTTTACTACTACTAGTAATGTAGTAAGTCTGATGAACCTTGTTTTAAATGAAGTAGTTCGTGATCTGCAGACTGAACAAAAACATGTTTAGCAAACAATGTTTTCATATATTCTTAAATCGTCTGAGGTCATAGAGAATTGGGTCATTGCGTTCTACAATTGGCACTGACCAAAGGGCAGCATCTCCTACTAAATAGGATAATATAAACGCAATTTTAGAAGAATCATCAGGGAAAGCTGTGGGTTTGGCTATGAAATGCAGATTGCATTGATTTAAAAAGACCGTGAACTTGTTACTGTCCCCATAAAACCTTTCAGGTTGTGCTAAGGGAACTGGTACTGGAGTAACTACCTGGATTTGAGTTGGTGTATTTGAGGAACTTGAATATAAGGTTTGAAGTCCTGGTTGAAATGTTGGTGGTTTTAGTATCGATCTCTGAGTAGGAGAAAAACTCCAGGTACTAGTACCAGAAACATTTGCTCCTTGAATACTGTTTTGTAAGGCTGTAATATCCCTTCTAAGGGCGGCATTTTCAGATTTAATGTCAGTCAAAATACTTGCTATATCTTGCAAAGAAACCGAGGCTGTTGGATTCATAGCGTCTGAGCGAAATATTCTTCGTGGGCTTTGCCTTCTGTCAGATTAAAAGCGCTCTTACCTGTAGGATGCTTGTAGGTTGATTTCACAGAGACGTTATAGACCAACTTCCCAGAGTTCTAGGCAACACCCAGTGATTAAATATTACACTAAGGTAATTAAATAGAATTTCGGGAGGAGGGCCGGATCGGGGACGCTACCTGTTCCTTGGTTGTTGACCTGCGAAGCAACAAGGAAAACTTCTGTAATTTAAACTCCTGTTTATATCTTGCTAACTACCAAGCCCTACAGTGATTCCCTCTTGTCGAATTCAAAGAGAGCCTACCTGCGACTTCAGAAGCTAGGCGTCGCGTCCGTGTTGTCGTTGTGAAGAGTCTTGTACTAGGCGTTGGTTGTCTTCGAGAAGATAGAGTGCTGTCTTGTGGTAATTGTGCTCCTAAGTAGATATTAATAAAAAGAATAAGTTACTGATTTTTTCCTATGTCAAATTTCACCACGTAATGTAGCTAATCCTGTTCCTTGCGTCACTTACTCTGTATACTCTCTCGATTATTGGGTTCTTCACAACCTGTGTATTAATATGTCAAGCAAATAGAAACAACGTCCTAAACATAACATAAGATTAACAATCTTAACATTTCCCTAGATTTTCTTTGATGAAAGTCTCAAAGTCTTTTCATTTCTTTCAGGAAATAAAATATCAAGTTCAAGTTCAAAAACCTTTATTTCGGTAAAAGTTTACCATAAAAGACAATCATATAAAACAATTCATTTAAATGATTTGTACAGTGAATTTGTAAAATTCATAAAAACTATACTGGAAGGAATCTTTATATAATAAAAACAGGTCCATACTCAGTCTATATTTTGAGGTATTTCCTTCTGATGGACCAGAAGGCGCCCAAATATTTGGCCATAGCGAACACAATGAGATCTTACAAGTCAGTTTTTAGGACTCTAAAGGCAGGTAGGCACTTCTTGAATCCCAGATTCCTACATAGGGGAACAATCCAGTGTCTACGAATCCCACAATAGACTGGACAGAAAAAAAGAATGTGGAGCTCACTTTCCTCCGAATTTCTACATGCTGGACAGGAACTACTCGAATCATGGCTCCATTTTGCTGTGAAAGTTCTAATGGGGAGAGTGCCATGTCTCCACTGGAGATATAATTTTCTCAATACAGTAGGATAAATTTTATCTAGAGTAGGTTCCATGTTGTAATTAACCTTGTGAGAGAAAAAGGAAGCTGTCAAGGACCCGGGATGTTGATGGTTGAGTATCAGGGATAATTTGAGTTCTCGGTATGACCTGGCTAGATCTTTTTTAGAGAGGGTGTGGCACATGTTCTGAGGGTCAGACCACATAGTTGAGAGACCTAAAGCCTCCAGTTCTAATTTGATAGATTTGAGCCATTTGATTTTTCCGGCACCTGGAGTGGCAAGAATCTCCCTTAGTCCTTCCCTGTAGCTGGCCAACTCAGGAGTTATCCATATTCTACGCCAGAAGGCCAGTGGGCGTAGAGCCAAGTCCTCATCAAGCGGGCATAGGCCAAGGTCCATCCTCAGGGGTATAATGGGGGTGCTCGGTGGTAGCCCAACAAGATTGCGAATAAATTTATTTTCCACCTTCAGCAATTTTGAAGTATTTTCATGGCCCCAAAGTTCAGATCCATAGATTACAGCCCCCTTGGCCTGAGATTTGTAAATCTGTATTGGGGGGCCGATCGGCCTGACTGAGGATTTGTTGTTTGCCAAGAGCTTCATTATTCCTCCCGAGTGCTGGGTCAATTTCAGTGCAGCTTTCTCCAGGTGGGAGATCCAGGTAAATTTATCATTTAGTACAATTCCCAGATATTCAAATGTTTTTACCCTTTCCAGCTTGGTATGTGTGATACTAGGACTGAAGTGAAATTTCTGTGGGGGGTTAAGGACCATGAATTTCGTCTTGGTGGTGTTGATTTCCAATCCATGGGCCTCACAGAAGTCCACAAAGCCATCCAAGGTACGCTGAATGCCGTTTGCCGACTTGGATAAAAGCAGTGTGTCGTCGGCAAACATGATGGCTGATACCCTCTCGGCGGCCAATTTCGGGGCATCAGAGTTGGGTATGCCCGCTAGGTGGGAGATTACCCCGTTGACATAGAGGCAAAACAGGGTTGGTGCAAGCACACAACCCTGCCTTACCCCCCTGCCAACGGGGAACTTCTCAGACAATTCTCCCATCCTGCCGCATCTAACTTGGGCATAATTACTGGTGTGGAGACGTATTATCATATTCAAGAGACCTTCAGGGACCCCCAGTTTATCAAGGACCTCCCACAGCTTATTCCTCGGGACCAGGTCGAACGCTGCCCTCAGGTCCACAAATACAGTATAGAGGCTGCCACCCTCCAGCTGTACTGTTTTCCAATATATCATGGCGAGGCGAAAGACCTGGTCCACTGTGGAGACCTTCTCCCTGAAGCCTGCTTGAAAGGGGCTAAGGATGTTGAAGTCCCTGATCCACTCATGACGACGGTTCAACAAAAGCTTGGAGAATAGTTTCTGGGAAACATCGATTAGGCTTATAGGCCTATAGTTTACAGGGAGGAGGGGAGACCCCTTTTTGAAAATTGGCACTATTTCTGCCCCTAGCCAGGTGGAAGGGATTGGCAGACCTTTCAAAATGGAATTAAATAATACCCCAAAATACGGAGCCCAAACCTTAGGTTCATGCTTGTAAAGGTCGCCTGGGAGTCTGTCTAGGCCCGGCGCCTTCCCAGCAGACAGGGAGGAAATTGCCAGGGTGACTTCTTCTATACTGAAAACATCCATATCGGTTAGGGTATTTTTGATTTTGGGGGACTCTCCGACATCTTCACTTCTTCCGCTATCACTGCTATGTGGAAGGTATAAGTTTTTGAAGTGTTCCTCCCAGACGGATGGCGCTATACAGGCCTCGACTGCTGCAAGTGGTTCGGCCGAGCCATGCCTGACGATTTGCCAAAAAGTCCGTGAATCTTGGCAAGCAAGGGCAGCTAATATTTTTGTCCAGTTCTCCTCGTCCCAGTCTATTTTTGCATTGTGGAGGACAGATTTGTAGGCTACTCGTCTCTCCCTAATTGTGTTCGGAGTATCTCGTGCTTTCAGTGATTCTAACAGTAGGGTTTTTGCATCCCTGCAAGAGGCGTTGAACCAGGTCACTCTTCTCTTTTTTGGCTTACGTGGCTTAGTAACTGGGTTCAATACCTCTGCAAGATTAGTACATAGCTCCGAGTGGATATTAACAAGAACAGCCAATTGTGCCTGAGGGCCCGAACTACCCGTAATTTTAATCTCTGATTCGCTGGTTGGGTGGTTCATGCAGCACTCTACTTTTTCCAGGACAGGGGTAACTAGTGCATAGATTCTTTCAATATTAGTGTGATTTTCCAGCAATTTGGTCCATTTTATTCTACGCCTATTGCTGGTTAGCACTAAGTCGGGCTGTGATGGTGCATTAAGATCTACCTTATCTAATTGTCGATAGGGGATCTCAAATTTTAATGAAAGCAGGTTGTGGTCACTATCGTATCTATTGATAACTTTAAAATCTTTCACCCTCCTCCAGTCCCTGGTTGATACCATTATATAATCGATCCTTGACTCGTGACCCGGCCTGTTAAAAGTATTTTTAGGCGGGATATCACCCTCCATCCGTCCGTTGCACGCCCTCAAGGAGTGACTAAGAGTGAGGGACATTATCTGGATGGCGAGAGGGGAACATGCCTTGGTCACTGGATCTATCAAGGTAGGAATGTCCCATAGGTCATCCTCCTCGGTGGATATACCTTCCATGTAGACAGGGAGTGGTTCATATTGTTGATTAAAGTCACCACCTATGATTAAGGGGGAGGAAAAATTGTGTATATCTAGGAACTGTGCTAACTCTTCCACTGGGCCTGATGTTACAGCTACCCCGACTGGCCTTGAGTAGAAGTTAATCAGTACCAGCTTCCCTCCACATGGCCATTCCAGGGTGACACACTGGAAGTCACAGGAATTAGTTTCCAGGTGTGTGGCCCTGCAGGCCAGATGGGACCCAATCCAGGTCGAAAGTCCTCCAGAAGGGCGGCCCTTTCCTCCCCATTTTGCTTCAGTGCTAAAGATAGCGAATCCCTGGCGGCAAAGTTGTTCTCTTGCCCATGTCTCTTGTAAGAGACATATGTCATAGCCCTCCACTAGATCTGTCCAGTCCGGGGTGTCTATTTTGTTAGCTAGCCCTGCCACATTCCATGACAGAATAGAAATTATGCCGTGGGCCTCTGGTATGCTTCTAGTGTCTAGTGTTGCGAGGCGCTCAAGAGCTACAGATTTCCCACACTGGTTGGATTGGGAAGCATCCAGTGAGACACTATGTAATTTGAGGCTGTGTGATGTAAGGCAATTATGTTTCAGCCTCTGGTTAGAATCGATAGTTTCGCCCTTGGAAATTATGCCGTGGGCCTCTGGTATGCTTCTAGTGTCTAGTGTTGCGAGGCGCTCAAGAGCTACAGATTTCCCACACTGGTTGGATTGTGAAGCATCCAGTGAGACACTATGTAATTTGAGGCTGTGTGATGTAAGGCAATTATGTTTCAGCCTCTGGTTAGAATCGATAGTTTCGCCCTTGGGTGAGCATGCGGTTTGCCTACCTGCCCCTACTCTAGGTTCATTTAGCACTCTGTGGGCTGATGTTGGTAAGAGAGATTGACCAACCATATGTATTTTTTGAATACTGGTTGTTGGTGCAATGTCCATGGGCTGAGTACGGGCACAGACTGGGGAGGGTGAGGGGGATGCAGTGGTTATTGAGTGTGGAAGTCAGTCCACTTCCTCCAGACATCCATATCTATTGGAAGTTGGGACCCCATTCCATCCTCCAAATGTGTCTGCCCACCAGTTACTTTGTACACCCCATGTGTGGTTCCTTACCTGCAACATACTCCTATTCCCTCCCTGGGTTAGAGGGGCACAAGGTGGATAGAAGAAAGTGAGGGGTCTTGCTGTTATTGATGCAGTTGAAGTATGGTTAATCCATGAGTAAATGGCATGTGCAGTGTTGGAATCCTCAAACGAGATAATCACACAGTCACCGCAAATAGATTTTTGTGTAGTCCCTACCCAAGGTACTCTCCGTACCATAAGGATTTTGCTCCTTAGGTGGTTGGGTATTGGTTTGTTGACGTCTAACCAGTGGATCACCTTGTTCTTTAGAGAAGCAAAGTTTTCCTGCTGGTTGTACATTAGTTCGGTTACTCCAGTCAGCACCACAACATAGGGGCTAACCTCAGGGGGAAGATCTACAAATCCCCTTGATCGTATAAAACTGGTGCTGGCTCTCTGCGATGTTGGGGGATTTGAGTTCTGGCCATTTTTCCTCGGGTTGGGAGGGTCGGTCGGGGCAGGTGCTCTTTGACCAGGTACAGCTAAGGGGGGTGGAAGAGTGGATGCAGCCCCCGGTTGCATGGAATTTGACATTACCCTGCTAATAGGAATATGTGTTTCTACCTTGGTTCGGGGTTTAGGTGTTGGTTTTACCTTAGGTGTAACAATGGGGGTAGTAAGGGAGGAGATTGCAGCTGGTGGGAGTGTGTTAACAGTTCCTGATAATTTGACCTTGGGAAGGGGCCGCGGATTCGCGGCAGCTTTAGCAGTAGGATCAGAAATTGCCACTGGCAGTAATGGTCCATTTGTGCATGTAGTTTTAGGGTTCTGCATAATAATGGTTGCCAGATTTAGTATACTTTTTTCTATTTCTAATAGCTGCGTTTCAATATGCGTGAATCTCTTTTCTAGTGGGGAAAGTAGTTTTTTTAATGTTTCCCAAACGATAGTGAGAAATTCAACATCCTTCCCTTTAATAGTACATAGGGGGGTTCCTGCAGTGTCACTTTCTATGGTAAGATCGTTATTCTCTTGAATGACTACTGTGTGATGGGGGGTGATTTCTGGGCATGTTGCCAGGGTAGGAGATATTGGTGTTGGCAATTTAGGAAGGGGAGATACTTTTATTGGTAGCTGCGCCTTCGCCACTTTGGCCTTTTTTCTTGAGTATGCCGTGGTAGGGTTGCGTTTCCTTTTATTGTGTGTAGGCTTTTGTGCTTTAGGTAAACTACCCCCTTTTTCTTGTGGAACAGGGGTGGGTTCAATTTTAGTGGAGGATAAGCCCTCCTCTGTTCCCTTCTTTTGTTCTGCATTCACCCCCAAGTAGGAATTTGGAGGGAGAATGGGGTTTTGTGAAAGTTTCTCCTGTAAGGGGGGTGTACTATCTTCTAGTTTGGCGTGGATTTCTGCCTTTATAGCAATCAGAGAGGGTGTAGAGCCTATCAACCGTTCTGGTGTTTTTGCCCAGGCAATGGGACCAAGGGAGGATTTTTTGGCGGCAGTTAACTCGACTGACAGTCTTCTGGCAGCTTCGAGTTCTAAAGAAACCCTATTTTGCATCTTTGATATTTCGTTGTCAATGGCAGTGTGGGTCCTGGTGATGAAATCGTCCAGGGTGCCATTTTTAAGTTTGGATTTGGCTACTCTATCTCTAAACTCACGGGTTGCCATACTGGATTAAAAAATAAGATAAGATGTGTACTTAAAAATCAATTGGGGTGGCCCAGCCCTGTCTCTAACTGCCTCTAACGGCCTAAAACGGCCCGCTCTTTGCCCGGTCTTAGCCCCGGCCTTTGCCCCGCGCGCGTCCCGCGTTCGCGTTCCAGGCACTGTTTATCTAGGGGAAGGGCTGGTGGAGGGGGCGGGAAGAGGACCAGCTGCGGCCGATGATCGCCGCTCTGCACGCTGGTCCTCGCAGTCCCGCCTCAAGCCTCAGTGACAGTGTCCGCTTTCAGGGATGCCGCGTTGGTGCTCCTATGCACTTCCCAGGGACCCGGTGGTCAGTTGCTGCAGAGTCTTGCGCCTGCGAGCGGCTCCCGCGAAGCGGGGGCCGCGAGGCGTGGTGTGGCGCAGCGGCCGGAAACAGGAAGGAGAAAACCTCTGCTGTACTCCCACAGGTCAGGAGAGAACCCACGTAGCTTTGCTCCAGCAGGATTTTATCAGGTGGAGGGGCGGGAAGAGGACCAGCTGCGGCCGATGATCGCCGCTCTGCACGCTGGTCCTCGCAGTCCCGCCTCAAGCCTCAGTGACAGTGTCCGCTTTCAGGGATGCCGCGTTGGTGCTCCTATGCACTTCCCAGGGACCCGGTGGTCAGTTGCTGCAGAGTCTTGCGCCTGCGAGCGGCACCCGCGAAGCGGGGGCCGCGAGGCGTGGTGTGGCGCAGCGGCCGGAAACAGGAAGGAGAAAACCTCTGCTGTACTCCCACAGGTCAGGAGAGAACCCACGTAGCTTTGCTCCAGCAGGATTTTATCAGGTGGAGGGGCGGGAAGAGGACCAGCTGCGGCCGATGATCGCCGCTCTGCACGCTGGTCCTCGCAGTCCCGCCTCAAGCCTCAGTGACAGTGTCCGCTTTCAGGGATGCCGCGTTGGTGCTCCTATGCACTTCCCAGGGACCCGGTGGTCAGTTGCTGCAGAGTCTTGCGCCTGCGAGCGGCACCCGCGAAGCGGGGGCCGCGAGGCGTGGTGTGGCGCAGCGGCCGGAAACAGGAAGGAGAAAACCTCTGCTGTACTCCCACAGGTCAGGAGAGAACCCACGTAGCTTTGCTCCAGCAGGATTTTATCAGGTGGAGGGGCGGGAAGAGGACCAGCTGCGGCCGATGATCGCCGCTCTGCACGCTGGTCCTCGCAGTCCCGCCTCAAGCCTCAGTGACAGTGTCCGCTTTCAGGGATGCCGCGTTGGTGCTCCTATGCACTTCCCAGGGACCCGGTGGTCAGTTGCTGCAGAGTCTTGCGCCTGCGAGCGGCACCCGCGAAGCGGGGGCCGCGAGGCGTGGTGTGGCGCAGCGGCCGGAAACAGGAAGGAGAAAACCTCTGCTGTACTCCCACAGGTCAGGAGAGAACCCACGTAGCTTTGCTCCAGCAGGATTTTATCAGGTGGAGGGGCGGGAAGAGGACCAGCTGCGGCCGATGATCGCCGCTCTGCACGCTGGTCCTCGCAGTCCCGCTTCAAGCCTCAGTGACAGTGTCCGCTTTCAGGGATGCCGCGTTGGTGCTCCTATGCACTTCCCAGGGACCCGGTGGTCAGTTGCTGCAGAGTCTTGCGCCTGCGAGCGGCACCCGCGAAGCGGGGGCCGCGAGGCGTGGTGTGGCGCAGCGGCCGGAAACAGGAAGGAGAAAACCTCTGCTGGTCAGGTCAGGAGAGAAATATCAACAAAAGTCTTTTGCCAGGATTCTACAGATTTGCCTCTGAATATTGCCAGGTAAGTTTGTTTTCTTAGTAATTGCTGCTTGCTTGCGTTGGGCGCCTTTTTTCTAAACAAGAAAAAACGTTCACTTAGCTTTAATGCTTCTTTTCTTTTCTTGCAGCGCGAAGGTGGAGGGTCTTTAAATTCCGGATGCTCTTGGGGCGTTGCCAGGTCGTCGGGTCCTCTAGAGGCTGCACAGGTGAGTCTTCTTCGTAGATGGAGGAAGGCAAAGCGTCTGGAAACGTGGGGTGTGGCTATTTATACTCAAGCCACACCCGAACGGCTGATGACGCATCGCGCACCTTTTCCCTGCGTGCGTGTGCGTTTCTCGATTGTTCTTTCCTGCCGGTTTGCCAGCATAAAGTGTTTTCTGTCCAAAGAACGCACACTTACCAACTATTAGAACTTGCCATCAAAACTGGACTTTAGCCCAAACATTAAGTCATAAACCTTGATTATTTTACGGAATTCTCATATTTGTTATAAACATTACTCAATTTGGCACGAACTACAGAAATGTTACACAAATCATTATGCACTAATTGTTTCATGTACTACCACATTTTCAACCATGGCGTGCAGGATGCACGGGACAGGGGTGGGTTTTATGAGGGACTTAATCTCCTTTTAGGGGCATTTGTGCAACGGCGTAATGGAGTCATGACACATTAGGGGTGTCATATTTATGGCCAGAAAGTACCCTACAGGAGGTGGTGGTTCCTAGACAATTGGCTACCAGATCTCTCCCCGTCTTGTGTTGCCTTCCTGCCATGTGTGGCATCTAGTTATCTCAGAGTGCACTATTCTGCCCTCTCCGAAGATGGCTGAACCCTTCTCTTGGTTGTGGAGCTTGGTAATCCACCCTAGAGGTGTGGCTACCTGAGGGCATGACAACTGGTCTCTCCTTTCTGTTCCAGACACCAGTCGGTCAACCTCAGCCAAAGTTCTCGGACCATGCTATAACTGAATTAGAATTAGAACTGGGAGGAGCGGATGAGATGCGCCCCAGGTGGCAGCTGGATCGCACCCTCCTACAAAATCAGGAATGGGTTTCACAATTTAGAGATTGGATTACTCAACACTTTGTAATGAATGATGAACCCTTCTCTGTCTGGGGCGGATTCAAAGCTACAGCACGCGCCCAGATTATTGCATATACTAGCGCTAAGGCAAACGTAAGAAAGTTAAAAATAGCCAAGCTTCAACCTGACGTAGAGAGGGAATATGCTTCGCAGCTCCAACATCATTCAAGTAAATTAGAGCAGGCTAAAACTCTTCTTAGGGATTTTTTTGTAGCAGAAGAGATTAATAGTTCAAAAGCCTTCCAACAAAAGGTCTACAAAGACAGCCAGTTGGTGGGAAAATTACTAGCCAACGCTACTAGAAAAAAGCAGGAGTAATCACTGATAGTGAAAATTCGTGATCCTTAGAGCGGGTTGGAGGAGGAGGATAGAGATAAGATCTCAAAAATCTTCCTGGATCATTTTGAAAAAATTTACTCAATGGAGTATCAGGTAGAGGATGCAAAGATCCAGGACTACTTCGCAGATATAGAAATCCCCAAAATCTCAGAAATTCGTGCAAATCAAATCAGTATGGAAATAAATACCCCCGAAATACAATATTGTATAAAGGCAACCTCAGGGGGAAAAGCTTCCGGCCAGGACGGATTCCCAAATGAATTTTATAAGGTCTTTTTTAAAGAATTAGCAATTCCCCTGAAAAAAGTTATATAACCATGTTAGGCTAGGCGGGTACGTCCCTGCTGAGTTTAAGGAATCTACAATTATATGTTTTCTTAAAAAAGATAAAAATCAGCATGATGTTAATTCATATAGGCCGATTAGCCTACTAAATTCGAACTATAAAATCCTTATGAAAATATGGGCTGAGAGATTTGTCCTTGCTGCCCAGGAGGTCATTCATCAAGACCAGTCTGGGTTTATTGCAGGTCGTTATATGGCAGCAAACACCGAGTTTTTAATCCAGTCGTTGGACTATTTTAATGTTACTTTGACCCCAGCCTGTATTTTGATGATGGATGCGGAAAAAGCGTTTGACTTGGTGAATTGGGCAGCATTATTCTACTCTCTCGGTCAATTTGGTTTCCCAGCCTCAATTATTAAGATGCTTTATAATATCTATGAGGGAGCATCGGCTCAAGTAATAATTAACGCTAAACAGGCTGGTAAAATCAAGGTAAATAGGGGTACGAGGCAGGGCTGTCCGTTGTCCCCGTTGCTTTTTACTTTCTTTATTGAACCTTTAGTAGTTAAGATTAGGGACAACGTGGCTATTCAGCCCCCCATCGTCGGTATGTCTAAATCAAAGTTGTTTGCCGACGATATTATTTTATATTTATTACCCATAAAAGAAAATATTGAAAATCTAATGAGAGAGTTTAATAATTATGAAAAGATAGGGGGATATAAAGTAAATCCAAAAAAAACTGAGGTCCTTGCATTAAACACTGATCATCATTTTCTTCCCGCCGATCTGCAGGCCCAAGCTGCAAGAAGTGTCCCAATAAGATATCTGGGCATATATGTGACCACCGAATATGATATGCTTTATTCTATGAATTATATCAGAATGAAGAATAAAATTCGGAACCTTTTAGATCAATGGCTTCTTCTTCCATTATCAATTATAGGTAGGGTGTCATTGATTAAGATGTTGGTGCTGCCCTTGCTCATATTTTTGTTTAATAACGTACCCATTAAAATTAATTTAGCTTTTTTTAAAGAACTCGAAACAATGCTGAGAGGTTTTATATGGGGTAATAAAGCTTCAAGAGTTAAACTTCCAGTATTACAACTCCCAGCTGAACAAGGAGGTTTAGCTCTACCCCATTTAAGGACCTATTATGAAGCCGCATTTTTCGACATACTGGCAGGATTATTGAGGAACAATCAAACAAGAGATAATTTTTTTCTTACAAGAATGTTACAATAGGCAGGGTCCCAAATTCCAGTTTTCCTAAAAATCGCAAAACTCCCAAAGAGGTCAAGATATAAAACATTAAGAGAATACGCCTCAAGAATGTCAATCCTTTTCAGTAAACATGGTACTGATGGTTCTCAGTATCTAAGTTTATTAGAATGCACTTAAATAGGCCTTCCACTAAGTTAGAATCATATTATAAATTGGGAACTTAACTTTGTGGTTTCTGCGAGTTAAGACACTTTGTTATCCAAAACAGGGTAATTAGTTGGCAGGAGGTCGCCACTAGAATAAATGGTTCATTGTACACGACTCTTTTTGAATATATTCAGATCTCTAATTTTATTAGAAAAGAGATAAGTGGCCTGTCTAACCCTCCTAATATCATACTAACAGCCCTGTATGGTGGAATGAGTAAAGGTATCGGCTATTGGTATAAGATGCTCCATTGCTCAAACCAAAATGTTTTAGTAGACAGACATTTTGCCCAATCTCGCTACACAATGTAACTTTTCCACAAAGGATTGGGAGGCCATTTGTCAGTTGGGGAATAGATCTTTGCGTGCTGCCAACTATAAAAGGATGTCTTCTGTCTCGCTGGTTAGCATATTATATACCGGAGGCTTTGGAAAAGATGTTTCCTGGAGCTGAGAATAAATGTTTCAGATGTTTGGCTAGTAACCAGGGAGGATGGCATCACATTTTTTTTACTTGCGGCCAGTTATAAACTTTCTGGAAGGGAATATTTGCCGATATCGAACAGGCAAATGGGAAATTTCTTCTACCATCAACAGAAGTAGCCCTGTTCGGTTTATGCAAAGATAGGAGCAGGTTTAATAAAGCAGAAGAGGTATTTATATTTATATCTTGTGCAGTCGCTCGTTCCTTAATACTTCAAAACTGGAAGTCCAGTGAGATTCCATCACACTTAAAATGGTTCAACAAAATGAGGAGAACATGTTTTTTTTTAAAAGGCCTATGCTGGTAGAGTGGGAGCGGTTGGGAGATTTGAGAGGAACTGGAAATATTTTGAGACTCTAGAAGTTATTAAGGGACAATGATTCGTGAAGAATTTGGAGAGGAGGTGATTCTTCTTTAATAGCCTTTTTATCTGCTTTTCAGGACATTTACATTTATTAACATCTTTTTCTTATAGGAGATTGCACTACGCACTTTTTAAGATAGCACTTCTTTGCACTTTTGTCACGTTTGAACTAGCACTTTATTGCAGTTTTGCACGTTCTTGTTGATGCTCCTCATAAATTGCATATTTTGTACTTAATGTCCAGGAAAATGTCAACGTTGTAGTAGGCTGACTTTTTCTATCTCGATGAACCTTCGTTTTATCCATGTATATCTTTTTTTAACTTTTTAACTTTTTATCTCTTGTTTGTTATTTGAGAAATGTATTGGAATTGTGTGATTATTGAAAGTTAAAGCATAACATGTTTTGTACCTTTGGTTTACCTATTGCTCTATTCAATAAAAAAAATTCAAAAAAAAAAAACTCAGCCAAAGTTAGAGCCCCTCTCACGTGTGTCCACCATTTGCCCTTCAAACTTGTCTTCCCCTTTGCAGCTCGCCTTTTGAGCTTACACGCTGTGAAGCTTCTAGCCAGGGAGAGGTGATACCTCTTCTAATGGCAGACTTCAATTGTTTCTGCTCCTGGGAGTCATTCCCACTTCTCCTCAGGATGGCAAAAGGCTATCTTGAAGCCAGCATCTGTGACTGTCCGCTGAAAAACCTGGGCAACAGAGTGGCAACTTTATAAATTAGCATTTCTTAAAAAGTGGCATTAAATTCGACTTGGGCATCAAGGCAGGTTTAATGCAATTACTATTTTGATACCTTGAAGTACCAATTTTAGTAGTCCCATTCAGAAGTTAGCACAGCTGGGTTGTCATTTTGTAACCCTGTAGTCACCAATGGGGCTACTGGCTTTTCCAGAGTAAATATGACCATTTGGGGGTTTTACTCTTAGGACATGTCCTACTTTTTCGGTCGAGCCTGGGCAGCGCATGTGCTGCTCTGCGAGCCATGCTGTATGGGGTGTGTATTTGAAGACCCGCCCAGTCTCCGCCCATATTTGTGCCATTGTCCTTTGTAAATGTTGTCTTCGGATTTGTTATTAGGATTGTCAGCCCCTCCTAGTACCCCATTGTCTTCAATTGTTACCTCCCATGAGGACTGGCCCTTTTACTTCGGTTGATACTAGTATGTCTTATTTAGTCTGCAAGCCCTACTTTATTTAATTATTTTGTCCTGCAGACGAGTCATGCTTTCCTGCTTGAGGCACCGTCAGGTTCCAGAATGGCAGCCGCTCATTTCTTGTTATGCGCGGCTGCCAAAATTAACACAAACTCACAAATGGTGCCTGCTGCTCACAGCCCCTCATCTTCGCCCTGCCCATGTTGTTCATGCTTACATTTCAGGTGCATTACTTAATTTTAATTTTAACAGAAGTTTGCTCCACCCCCAGGTCTCCGACATGCTGCAATGCTCTTTATCTCCCCACCCCGTCCTTGCATAAATGAGGCAGTCGTCCACTTTTTGTGGTTCTGCATACCAGCGCTGCAGCTGTCCCCCCCACCCCCACTGCTTGGTATTTGAAGGCTTTGTGAAAGTTAACAGAAAAAATATATAAATATGCGCTTCTATAATTAAGACGTTCACTACTAATGTCTTAATTGTAATGGTGCATAACTATAGTTTTATTTTCTCCTAACTTTCACTGTTCGTGATAACATCGCAGCCTGCTGGCTGCATAGGGTGCAGATACAGCATTTATAATGTAATAGGTCTCGCATTTGCAAGAGTTTAAGGTATTGGCATTGTAAATGACAATGCCTTTAATTTATCTGTTTTAAAAAATGCATTGCCATTTACAATGCCATTTGCTGAAACCCTCGCAAATGCGAGACCTATTGCATTGCCAATGCTGGTTAATATACAGCTCCCTAGCATAAGACTCGATAGGTCAGCTATACGGGTGGCTTAAGTATAATAAAAAGGGAGGTTTGGGCTTCGCCATTAGTTTTAACACAAAGCTGAGTCAGCATTTAAAACTGCTCTGCCAGTCTGCAGTGGCAGGATGAGAGACAATTTTTCACGTTGTCAAATCCAAGATGGCGTAATGAGTTCTGCAGCTTTAGTGGGAGACTAACTTACAGGCTCAGGTACGTCTGGTGCCATATACTAGGGACATATAAGTAAGTAAAGTTAAACCAATTGGGTATAAGAGAACCAAACATATACTTTTAAGGGTCCGGGAAATGGCAGTGAGGTCTGGTTAGCTGACCTCAGTGCAATCTCAGAGTAAAAAAAAAACACTGCATCAGTCCAAAATTTTGGGGGTGATGATGCAAAAAGATGCATTTCCTTATACCAGGCATAAATGCGAAGTCATATTACCAATAACTCCATGCATCACCCTACTTTGCCAACTATGAGAACAAGACTGTGTCAAGAAAGATCCTAAGATTTGTGTTCTGTTCCAGCCAAGACCTTTACCAAGTACGAATAATTTTCTGCAAAAGGAAAGCATTCATGTTGATTGCAATGCCATATGCACTGTCCTAATAGCTAATCTGAGGAGAGGTAGTAATATATTAATCGTGACCTTTTAGCTCTTGCCATATCTTTAGTTACACACAGACTTGAGAATATATCTAGTTAAACACACCCTTGCACACTGTGCATTGAACATCACCTTCGATGGGAGGCATACAAACTTAAAGCTCCTGCAATAGACCGACACATTTAGCATACATCCCTAGTTGAACCTACCACACCTGTTAGCAGCACACATGCAAAGAGGAAATAACGAGGAAAAATAAAGATATTTCTTTATCGTTACGCAAGCCTCAAAGAGGCTCCGGATTTTGTCATACATCCATGTCTATAGGTTTTGTAGTTATGGGTTTGTGTCAAATTTCATAGGTGAATTTAGGGAACATCCATGCACCTCCCAGGGAACACCTTCCTGACAGTAAGTAATGCAAGACAGTGGAATGTTCTGTTACTTTCTTTTTTAACAAAGAAATGCAAATAATCAAATGCATTGCTTTTTAAATGCCAAAAATAATTTTGTGTCGTCTGCATTTAAAAAAGTAATGCAAACTCGACGCAAACCCTTTGCAAATGCGGGTCACAGAGTCATATATATTATATCAAATGCTGTCCTGAATACAGTTCAATTCTCGTCAAGAATGTGACTTATCCAAGCGCTTCATGATGGTCGCAGAGATTTGTTGAGTCTAGAATGCGCAATACAGCTGACCTGATCCATCTTTACAACCCTACATAGACTCTAATTCTGGTAGGAGCTTGGAAATATTAAGACACAGGCTGTTACATTTTTTCTGAATGATATGCCCATAGAAGAGTTCAAAGTGCTGCCTTTTGGGTCCTTGGAATTTACAGTGCCAAATCTTTTGAAGGCCAGGAACATCATCGAGAGTGGGCCAACCCATAGCTCATGAAAGGTTCAGAGGGGGTATTTCACCCTTGAAATACTTCACCCGCAGGTTGAATAGAGCTCTATCCCTTAACTGCCATTCGAACCTTGAGTGATTGCAAAAAACATGACTTTCCTGCCGCTACTACCATACATAAAAGGTTCCACTGGCTCAAATGAACCTGTAATCATGTTTGTGTAAAGGATTTGCAACACTGCTCTACTGTGCAGAGGATCCAATACCATATTTCAAAGTGCATGCGGAGAGCACAGAGATTAAGGATTACAATTGTGTGATTAACTAGCTGATCATCCTCACGTTCTGTTAAGAACCCCAGACATTCTGAAGCTAAACTGAGATAAAGAGCCCTGGCTGTTAGGACCGCTGGGCGAAGGGTTCCTCAGTTATGCAACTAACATTCCCGTCTACTTAAAATGCATGTGCCAGTAATATTTGAACGTTCTGTTTAATTGTATTAGGCATAATTGTAATAATTGCATTACGATGAAATATGTGTATGCTTCCTATATATTTGGGAGTAAACCACTTGTAAAAATAATGTGATCATACAAAAATCAAATAAATCATAAAATGAACTGAAGTAACGTGCATTTTGCTGAGGTCATGAGATGCCAGAATGTCAAGCTGGCTCGGTTAAATTATGTTCCTCCAAACAGCGTACAATAACTATTGACAACGCGGACAGTCATCTCTGCTGCTTGAGCTCACGTCTCTAGCTGTGTCCTTTGGGTAAACCCATGCCGACCGTCTCCCATCCATAGCCTTGTAATCACCGGCAACCAGAAGAAAGTGTTGGAGGATGTCCTGCCCCTCAGGGTGGTCAGCGGTCATTTGATCTGTGGGCAGGGGCCTCCCACTGGGCAGTGGTGATCTGGGCTTCAAGCTCCCTGGCAGCTGGCATTAGCAATCGCGGGGTGGAGAAGCGAGATGGCAGTGTGCAAGATTTGTGGGAGTCAAGCGCCAGGGTCCGTGGACTGTGGATGGCAAGCAATCTGGTATCTGCTGCCCTTAGGGGAGCACAGATAGATGTGGCATTACCTTTCAAATCATATACACCTGCGTTTCCCTCCTTGCGGTCAGTCACTTACTACCGCCCATGATACTACAAGTAGGAATCAGGTGCACTTCTATTCCAAATTCAGCCATTATCTCCAATTTTGAATGAGCGCATCAGAGCAACCCACGCCATTTGTGATTCCGTAGACATATCTTCTTTGGTGAGAATGAATTAAGAAGGGCAAAGGTCAAAATGAAATAAATGAGCTACTTCAGCACAAACATAAAAAGTTCAGGTCTTCCATAAACAAAGCGAAAATCAATTAGGGTCACAAAAGCCTGCATGCATTCATGTCAGGGTTCAGGTAAGAGCGGTGTGTGTGAATGCTTATAGTGGAAATGCCTACTCTTCGCCCAAAGAGCCATGCTGTGCCCGGTCCCTTTCTGATCACCTGCTTGTTTATCTCCCAAGAAGGCCTTATCTTCTTTTAGAACAGAAGAAGCTGCCCGCGGCCCTCACTGTTCCACCTCAGTAATTGCATATCGATTTGACTATTCGTGCATAATAATCATTGCTGGCGTTTCTTTTTCAGCCTTACTTTGTTTGAGAACTGCAGACTGTAGTTTATTCAGGTAAAGTTTTACTAACAGCGCCACAATCTTCCATTCTAGGATGCTGCCGTAAATTACAACATCAAGTTCTATTTACGTCCACCTATATAATATTGTGTTTACTAACATTCTGACTCCTGACTTAGAGGGGACTCTTTCCATTTCCAGTGATGCATTTTAATTAGCCATTGTATATTTTATAAAGATTCAGTCTTGCTGTTCACATCTGATAAATATTTTCCTGATGTACAAAAGTAAAATAATAAACAAAATATCTTCAAAATCCACACTCATGCAAACAAATGACAGTGCGCGGACTTTTTAAATCTGATAAAAACAAATTACTCTTAAATACATGTTAAAGCAAATAAACATTCACAAAGCTACCATTTCTGGGTGACCCTTCGGTGTTGCCAATCTTTGCTTTAATTGTGGATGTTTTTTTGTAAACCTTTGCTACAAAAAACATTAAAAAATTAGCAAACAGTGCATGCATGGGCGGTCATCTTTAAATGTTAATTTGCAATAAAGTTTTACAAAAGCAATGAACGAATGGCAGCCTCTGCACCCGCAAACGTATCCATATGGTCACATAAGTGGCCACATTTAAAGGTTATTTTCCTTTGTAAAACATTCAAAGAAGTTTTCCGTGCTGTAGATGCATGCACTCGCACACACATACATGGGCAGTAACTTTGGATTATGTTTCTGCTAAAAAAAAATAGTGAATTGAGCATAAAATATGTGCATGTAACAGGCAGCGGTGCAAGCTCCCCAGTAGCAGTGCTGGGGATATTGCTGGGCCCTCACCCAAAAGAAAATTAAAGTAAAGGGCAAAGTAGTGTCTTTCTTCATGGAAAAAACGCCCACAGGCCAGTAGTCCTGGCACTACTTTATTTCAGATTGTGTGGACATACCACCAGTAGGATCAGACATTTTAAACATCACAAGTTGTTGCTCCTTTAATTTGCAACTTCCACAAGAATGACATTCTTACCAAAATGTGGACCTAATTTAGATTTGGAAGGTAAGCGAAAAGTATTGGGTTTCTCAAGGAACTGCTAAATCAAGAGAAAACTCAATCATGGGAGGTTCTCCCACCATTCTTCCCAGGTTCAGCATTTCCTCCACAAATCTGAGAAATGTATATTACTACCAACATCCCCAATGTGACGTTTTCTAGTGCCTTCAGGATCTGATTGTAAACGCTATAACTATCCAGAGTAGAGGCAGTGAAGAGAATGCTGCGTCTCCAATATCCAAAACAAAAAGTAATCCAAATAGCATTTTAAAAGAGTCATGCTATACCAGGTCCCATCTTCTTCTCAGCCTGGCAATACAACGAATATGGGGCAGCCATTACAGATCTCAATTTAGAGTTGCCAAAGATCAGCAGATGCTTTCCCTGAGATAATTTGGCTGCAGCTCTTGTAACCCTGGTCTTATGGTTCATGGAGAAGTGAGAGTAAAGCATAGTTCTAAACAGCCTGCCTTATTACCTGTAAGTTCAACCTTTAACTCATGCACTAGCTACTCATCAGCAGACAGATGGAGTTTGATGTGCTGCTCAATTGATTGAATATATGATGCTTTCAGGTGTTAAGTATGCCTTACCTCTGCTGCTCCTGGCATGTGATCAATTAATGTCCATGGTTTACCTTCGGTTTTAAAAAGTGCTATTCCAAGATGTTCAGCTCAAACAATCAAAGCAGATCGATCATAAAAGGACCTGTGTAGCCGCTATAAATTCACTCTGAGTACCTGTGGTGTCTTGAGGTATTTGTCTTCAGTGGGGCTCATGTTCTCTTAATGATGCAATAGTATTGTTAAGTGCTAATTGGTTGGCTCAGCATGCTCCTGTGAAATGTGGTATGTTTGACTTTGAAAGGATATGTAGTTGGAGATTGCTTCTGGGCCCTTTACATGTATCCTGAGCAGCTGACCTTTGCAATAAAGGCTTTGAAGACTACTGCTGAGTAGGGAACTTCATCTTCACCATATTGGTGACGGGTTGGCTCTAAGAATAAGTCAGGAGATCTACGTTTATGTAAGGACCATAGGTCCATCAACAAGGGAATATGGATTAAGAATTATGCCTTACCAAGAATTGAAGATCTCATTACAGCAGTTGCTCAATCCAAATGGTTTACAATGTTAGATCTCTGGACTGCATCTTACCGCTATTGTAACAACTGATGATACGTTTCAATTCTGCGGTATGCCATTCAGACGGGCATCTGCTGCTTCTGTATTCCAGAGGTAGTGGCAGCCGGCATTGCTCGCGGGTGGTGGGGGGTGCATGGGGATCAAGCGGGGAGGCACGCCTGGTAGGGGGGTTGCGCATTGTGCAAATGTATAAACAAATAAACTTACCTTGCCTGCCGGCTGGGTCCCGCGTCTCTGCTTCTGCTCTTCTGATGCACATCGAGGAACAGGAGGGAGGCCCAACTGACCAATCACAATGCTCAACAAGGCAATGGGGATCTGTGCATGTTCTCCATGCAGGCTGTAATGCAGCATGCATGGAGAACAGGGAAAGTGCGCATGACTGGTTTGGGTGGCTCGAGAGGGTCGACCAAACAGTTATTGTGCACTTAGGAGTGGGCAAAGCACGCCTACCCATTGCTCCAAGAGCAGAGCAGCCTTGTGCGAAGCAGCAGGAAGCAGCAGGAAGCAGCATTAAATGATAATAATGCAAAGTTATGATCCTTTCATGTTTCTGCTTCACACTGCTTAAAGCCAGTGGGGTGAAGCTCCTCCGCCATAGCGGAGTAGCCGCCACTATCCAGAAGGTGATGTCCAGAATGTTTACGGACAAGAAAAACGTTGTATTTCAGGATGACATCTTAATTCATGCTATTACACAGGAGACAAAAGATAACGCTGCAGAAGATGAACTCTCAGAATTACAGGCCAATGGTGTTACTCTGAGAGGAGCTAAATGCATATTTGGAGTGAATGGGATCGAATACTTGGTGCATGTGTTATCATGTGAAGCTGTCAAATCTAAACCAAGTATTGTGGATGGGACCCCATCCCATTGACAAGGAACAGGTATGCTCCTTTACACCCTTATGTGAGTTGTACTCAAAATTGATTAGTAGTTTCTCTGGGCTCGCAGTGTGTTTTAGCTTCTTGATAAAAAAAGGAGCAGAGTTTATATGGGCTTCAACATGTTAGAACAACTCTGAGTGTATTAAACAGTGCGTGGTAGAAATACCTGCTTACAGTCATATGTTGAAGGCCATTAAACCTTTCTCACTGTGGATGCCAGTTCCTATGGCGTGGGAGCCGTGCTGTCGCAGAGAGAAAGGGAAAGGTTTTACCTTTGGGATTGCCTCACAAAGAATGACAGATGTTGACATAAGATATTCTATCATAGAGAAGGAAATGCTAACCTGTGTTCAGGGTATAGAAAAGTTAAAACCGTATTTATGGGGAAGAAAGTTTTGTTTAGAAACTGACCACCAACCCTTAGTGGATATTATTTCAGGCAATAGAATAAAGAAAAACACTGCAAGACTAGCCAGGTTGGCAATAAAGCTTTTGGAATTCCATTTTACATTAATACACATTGCAGGTGGTAAGAATGTCAGGACAGTTTTTTTTGTTGTCAAGATTGCCTATCACTGCGGATGGTAATGAAGAACTGGTACAAGATGAAATTGAGGAATCCATTATCACCATTGAGGAAGAGTGTGTTGTTTGTCATGACATGAAAGAATGGCGTGAAGCTCTCAAAAGTGATATCATTTTGAGTCAGGTCATGAAAATGGTAACCAGTGGGTGGCCAAAAGAATGATCCTTGGATAGCTTGCTCCTTTTTTTTTTTTTTTTTTTTTTTTTATTTTCAAAGTTTTTTATTTGCATCAAAGGATCACATAGGCAATAAACAATTCATTTTTTCAAAAAAAAGAAACAAAAATATAACAGTATTCCATGGTTGCATTTAGATAAATATATAACACTACTTACACAGTGCCAAGCATAAAATTAAGAACCGATAGACATAGATTTTAAGAAAGATTACTAAGACATAAATAAACCCCATATTCTGTCAATTTTTCGTCTGGCCTGCAATCCCCTTGAATCTGCAATAGCGGCTTCCATACTATAAATCTCCTTAACTAAACTCCACCATTCTAAAACTGTTGGTGGGTTCTTTTGGATCCATGCTCTGGCAATAATTAACCTTGCACAAGTGATTAGGATATTTAACAAATCTCTAAACATTACACCCCCATTGACGCCTACACAAACATCAATATTTGAGAATAAGAAGGGTTGCTCCAGCCTCTCAGTGATGACCTTAGTTATTCCTTCCCAGTATTCTTTAAGGTGAGGGCAAGTAAAAAACATGTGGACAATATCCGCGCCACTCATATCACATTTAGGGCACTTCGTTCTATCAGAATGATTATTGTTCGTTGCCCATTTAAGTATCCTTTCAGGCGTGTAATATAATTGACAGACTGTTTTAAACATCTGCAATTTTAGGCTGGAAGATTGAACTGATGCATTTAGGCTTTTAAGAGATGTGACAATTAGATCTGTTGGGACGCTCATTGCCAGTTTCCTATTCCATTTCTCTGTTAAAGTAGTAGCATCACTGGTCCTGAGATCAGAAAAGAGCTTATAACCCGAGCTTATGATAGATTTATCAACATCTCTATAGATACAGTCCCATATCTCAGATTCTGAGACTGCAATGAGTTCTAATTTTTTCACTCAGTAATCTCTAATCTGATAGTATTTAAACCTAGCCATTTCAGGTAGATTATAGCAGAGCTTCATTTTATCAAATGCCATAAAGCCATGATGATCATATAAATCCCCCAGAAATCTAATACCGGAGTTTAAAAACATTTGACAGGCTGGGTCATGAAAAATAGTAGGGAAGCCGGGATTGCCCCATAAAGGTGTTTTACTGTGAAAAAGAGATGTATTGCATTTAGCCATAATAGATCGCCAGACACTCACAGTGTCCCTTATGGTCTTAAATTTAACCCTTTTAAAATAGTTGGGGTCGTTTATCCTATACAGAAACATATTGACATCTAATCCTAATAGGAACTTGTGAAAGTATAAACATTTATCCAGAACTGTCAAACTGCAGATCCGAGTCATAAATGCTGACCAGTAGTAAAATTTAAAGTCCGGAAAAAGCAGTCCTCCTTGACTAAAGGGGAGTTTAAGCAGTGATACAGCCCGCCAGGCTTTTTAATATCCCCATACAAAACTGCCAATGATACCTTTTAGTCTGATGAAGAAGGAATTGTTGACCCCCAGAGGGATTGTTCGAAACATATACAAGAATTTAGGCAAAATTTTCATTTTTATTAAATTTATTCGACCAATCATACTGATTGGAAGTTTATGCCATTTCTTAAGTTGCATGGCAGTTTCTTTAAATAAAGGTTCGTAGTTTAATCCTATGATGGAATCAATATCCGAGCATATTTTAACACCTAAATAGGTGGCTACATTACTTATTCCAGAGACAGGAGTGGTTGGTTGATAATTCATGACGACTTGAGTTTTGGTGGTATTAAGTCTGTAACCAGAGACTGAGCCATAGATGCCAGCTTCTATTAAAATCCCTTTCATAGTTTTAGCAACATCTGGCGAGAAAACTGCAATATCGTCAGCATATACAGTTATATCTAATTTATCTAATCCATTAAAAAAAGGGCAGATTAGCGTTTGGCGTTGTAGGGCAATTAGAAAAGGTTCTATTGCAAGAGCAAAAAGTAGTGGTGATAAAGGGCACCCCTGCCTTGTCCCTCTTTTAATGGAAAACAGAGAAGAGCATTTCCCCATATATGAGATCTTCCCCATAGGATTATCATATAGAGATTGGATCCATCGTAGATGTTGTCCTTTAATACCAAATGCCTGTAGTGCTGCCCACAGAAAACCCCACCCCACCCGGTCAAATGCTTTTTCAGCGTCTAATAAAATCATACCGAGTGGGGTGTGTTTAGTCCGTGCTGCATCAAAGGCTGATATAGCCATGTTAATATGTGCTGTGGTGTCACGCTTAGGGATGAATCCATGTTGTTGGGGAGAGACAAGCTGGGACATATACGGAGCTAGTCTAGTAGCCAGTATTTTGGCAAAGATTTTTGCATCACTATTAATAAGTGAAATAGGCCTGTAAGATCCCCTCTCTTGTGGTGCTTTACCTTTTTTGAAAAAGAAAATAATTTGGGTTAAATTCCACGATCTGGGTGCTTGTTGCCCTTTACCAATAGCACTAATCACATCAACAAATAGTGGTATTAATTCTTCAGTGCAATATTTATACAGTTCCAAAGGAATAAGATCTTCCGCTACAGCTTTACCCATTGCAAGAGATTTAATTGCGCCCCTAATTTCTAAAGGCGTGATATCGGCCTCTAATTGAGCCGATTGTTCTGGCTCTAAGTTATTGACTTTGTTAACATTAATATAGTTATTAATACAATCATCTGAGATAGCAGCTTCCGGTGTATAAAGGGTTTGATAGAAGGAAGCAAACTGTTGTAAAATCGATTTTGGATCGCAAAATAATTGGTCATTGTCCCCTTTAATTTCTTTAACCATGTTAATGGAACGATCTTCCGCAACTTTGTAAGCCAATAATTTCCCACTTTTATCTTCATTTTCATACTGTTCTAGATGATATTTTTTAAGTTTATTAATACTTTTGTCCCTCAGAAGGTTTTTTATTGCTGCTTTAAGCTCAATTAATTTGAAGTTTAATTCTTCTAGGTTTGAAGCATTATTACAGATAGCATCAGATATCTGGAGTTCAATATCTCTGATTTCGTTTAGCCTTTGTTGATTTATGGTTCGGAGTTCTTTGTTTTGTCGCCAAATGTATTGCTGGGTAAATCCACGTACGCTAGCCTTACACGAATCCCAGACTATCCATGGTAAGCTGGATTGTCTGTTAATATCAATGAAATCTTTTATATGCTCTTTAAGCTGATTTATAAACATTGTGTCAGAAAAAAAGTAACGAGGAAAAGAGAAGGAGCGAATAGTTTTTTCCTCAGTTGTAAGTGTAAATGTTATAGAGATCGGGTTATGATCAGACGTCACCCTTGGATGTATATCCATTAAGCTTTTGTCAAGAATCAAGTCTGAGGCCCATATCATATCAATGCGTGAGCATACCTTATGTGCAGCAGAGTAAAAAGTATAACCAGCTATATCAGGATTTAAAGATCTCCATACATCTTTTAAAAGATGAATTGCTGCCAGATCCACAATTGCAGCTCTAGTTTTCCTCATTCTTTGAAAGGCATTTTTTCTAGTGATATCCAATTTATAATTCATTATACAATTAAAATCTCCTAACACAATATACGCTCCACCCCATCTAAGTAGTTCCATATTAATTTGATCAAAGATTATAGGCTCATCTTGATTGGAAGCATAAACTCCACATATTGTAAGTTTGAAATTTCCTAACTTTATCTGCGCTATCGCCCATCTGCCAGCTTTATCGGTTAGAGTCTTGATTATTTCACATTTCAGTCCTTTATGTTTTAGGATCGCTACTCCCCTAATTGAAGCATTAAATTCCGTGCAAACTACTGGATCAAATCCTAATTGTTTGATCAGTTGTTTGTCTTTATAAGCAATATGTGTTTCAGTAAGAACTACTATTTGCGGGTTATACATCCTAAGTTCCTCATAGACAAGACGGCGTTTAATTTTGTTGTTTAATCCTGAAACATTCCAGGTTAGGCACTTTATTAAATGCATTTTAAATTATATATTTCCTTACCCATGTAACCACAAAAAACAATCATCATCAGTGCTTTGTAAAACGTCTTAGTTTTTTCTTTGTCATTTTTGTGTCCTTTGACGCAGTTTTTACCCCAAACCATTGCTTCCCTTAACCCGCCCCACACTCTGATACTACCTCCCCCCACCCCGTGTTTACCTGTGGATCCCCCCTTTCTGTTGACTGCCGTTCACCTGGCAGTAGGTGAGCGGATAGAACGCTAATCGGGTCCAGGTATTTATAATTAGTCCATACGACACAGTACTACACATTTTCTCATTATTTCAATTTTAACCTTATCATCATCATATAAGCAATCAACTAATATCCTGTGAAAATTTAGTGGGTGGCAATAAACAAAAAGATATTAACATCAATATATCCAATAAGGCCATTAAGACCAGAAAGAAAAAGACAAAGCACCCCTATAACACCCGTATTTACTTGACATTAGTCCTTAGCTCAATCATTTCCCAGTTTTCCAGGAAGTAATCGCTTTTTCGACCTCATCTACATCCCAAAAAAAATATGAGCGGCCATTTTTTATCACTTTCAGCTTTGCAGGTTCTTGCAAATCAGCTTGAAATCCGAGTTCTTTGATCGGGTCTATGAATTGTTTTAGTTTCCATCTTTTTTCTAGCGACAGTTTACTTAGATCTGATCTCACAAAGAAGGTGACAGACTCAATAGTAACTGGAGTATTAGGGCGTGCTTTTAAAGAAATGGCTTGTCGGAGCAGATAATTGCCAATATAGATCAGAATAGGTCTTGGAAATTTCCCACTCTTATCTCTCTGGAATAGGGGTAATCGATGCGCACGTTGGATCTGTGAGTCCCAGTCCCAGTCTGAGAGATCAGGAAAAGCCTTTTGAAACAAATGAGTAATGTATGCCCTCGGATCTGCCCCCTCCGCCCCTTCAGCAATACCAAAGACACGAAGATTCTGTCTTCTATTCCTATTCTCCAAATCTTCCAGTTTGGCTTGCATCTGGAGTATTTGTGAGGCATGCCTATTCAATTCCGCCTCAGAGCATTGCGATTTCTCTTCTGTAGCAACCACTCTCTGCTGCAATTCCTCTATGTCATGTGACACTGCCCCCAATTTACATGCCATCTCTTGTAGAGAAATTTGAGTTCTATTGTTGTCTTCTCTCATTTGATGATAATGAGTTTTGGCCTCTTGTTTCTGTTCATTTAAGAGGTGCAAGATTGTCTGAAAAGAAGCAGTCACTTCCCCCTGCGGTATCCACTCAGTTGCCCCAGTTGATGAAGATGAAGTAGTATCTCCCAAGTGCATTACTTGTATAGGTTCACCTAATGGGATCCTTAATACCTCCGGAGTGGTTGCCTTAGGCATATCACACATATCTTCAATTATGCTGTCGTTACCATTACTGCCACTATTACCACTATTACTACTGGTATTGCTACAGTCAATTAACACAGAAGCTGAAGCAGGATTGTCTCCGATAAATATCAGGGTAGATGCAGAAGAGTAGGGCTGTAGCTGATCCATTGTATTATCTCCAGTAGCCTTTAATTTATCAGAGATGATAGGTTGAGTAGGGCTGAGTGGATCATCAGCTTTTGTTTTGTCTGTGGGCACAGTTGTTACATCATTGGGGCTATTACCAGATAGTCGCAGCGCCATAGTTTTTACACCACCCTTAGCCTGCACCCATTGTCTGATAGGGCTATTTTCAGCAATAGCCTTCAATGTGTTTGTCTTAGTTTTGCCCGCCATTTTAACCATCTTATTCTTACTTTTGCCCTTCGATTTCTTAGGTAAAGTTTTATTTTTGTCCTTGATCATACATAAGGGCGTGTTACTCCCCTGTTCATTAACATCCACATATTCTTCATCCGTTTCACCTACGTCTAGGTTATCATCATTTTCAGTTCCTTCAGTTTCTATCACCCCCACAGCACACCCTTTATCGAGGGGCAAGCTAGTAACGTTAGTAGCGCTAGAAGAAGTGTTAACGTTAATATCAATATTGGATGAATTCGGCATTGAAGATTGAAGTTCTTGAGGGTCAGTATGATCTGCAAAAATGCTATTAGTGCTGTTAATAGTGGTAGTGTTAATGGTAGGAGTTAGATCACTTGCTCCTTTTCCCACTTGAGCTGTCTCTAAAGCCAGTACATCAGTATTAACCTGAGCTGTGGAAACTGTGGTACCTGTGATAGCGTCATTTTGGGATTGTATCACGGGGTCTTTTAGATTATTCTGCTCTCCTTCCTTTACATTTGCAGCATTGCCTCCCATTTGACCCCTATCGTCTGTGTTACCTTTCGAGTAAGATGGGGTTTTTCCTCCTTCGCATACACCATCCAGCAGTTGCCTGTCTTTCAGAGCAGTTTCAGCAATGTTCTCCGCTGCCGCCGGGGCTCCCGCTCCCGCTCCCCCGCTTGCTCCAAGCTGTATCTGCTCATTGCTCTGAGCCGTACTCTGAGCCGTGTCCACGATAGATTTCTTGCTTGCCAGAATTTCGTTGATTGCGGTAACAGACAGCGAAACTGCCGAGGCTCCTGCTCTCCCGCTCGCTGCTGTGTTGCGCGTTGTCCGTGTGGGAGGTTTCGGCGCCATCCCGCTGACGCTCGCTCTCTCTGGCTGGGCTGCTGCCGGTGCTGTGGGGGAACGCAGACCCGACCAGCGGATTGCTGCTGATGCCGATCCCAGCCTGATCCACTCTGACAAGCTTTCCCAGCCCCACCGAATCCTTGAGGTTCCTCGAGGCAGTCGCGGTGTCTCAGCACTTTTTACACCGGCAGAATGAAATAAGCTTTGGATACGGCTCCTGAACTGCCGTAATTTCCACATCGGCCTCCGTGTCCGCCAATGTTACTGTTGTCACTGTTGAAATGCTATGAGTTCGAGGTGAGTTCTCCTGAGTCTTCCAGATTGCTCCACCGTGTAGTTTAAGATATTTAACAGCAAATCTCGGATCAGCGCTGTATACTGTGTCGGGTCATAGCGTAGCTGTTACTTCAAACCCGGACCCGTCTCAGCGTCCTCCACTCCGGCGGTGTCAATCCGCCATCTTGGATCTCTTGCTCCAGTCATATTACAAAGTAGCAGAAGAGTTATCCATTGAAACCAATCTATTAATGAGAGATGTTAATAAAATGATCCCTCAAACATTGATGAGATTCTTGGTAACTTTATTAGCACCCACCAGGGACGCAAGTAGTCTCAACCAAGTCCAGGCTCCAACTGAACTTTACTTAACCAATAACATTCTTTCCCAGACATGTCACATTCCTATCAGAGAATCCTCACTCTTAAAGGTGAAGATACAACACATCTCCCTCATTATAATACACAAAATATAATACAATGAACATAAATATAAGAGTGATAAAAAATAAAATAAAAATGAGCCAAAAAAAAATGACATAACAAAATAAGTCACTTTGAACAATAATCTTGTAAATACAAAGGAGGTCTTCTAGTTCTAGAGCTGCGGAAAGGAACATTCTGCGATAAATGATTAAAACATTTTTGTTTTACAAAACCATCAGAACTTGGTATTATAGAACCATCAGAGCGTTCCCCTCAACCATCCTCCTCTGCACACTTTGATAACCGAGACATACTCCATACATCTCCCCCTGCAAGCATAACAACATTTTTCATATCTTCACAATGCGCCTAGGCCCGAAGTACTTTGATTCACCTTTTGGTGACCATACTGCCTTCTTAATGAAAACAAGATCACCTACTTTCCATGAGATCTTCTTTGCTCCTTTTAAGATATCAAACCTCCGCTTGTAGTTTTCTTGATAATTCTTCAACCTCCAATTATTGACCTCACAACCTCTGTCCCTTACACACAACCACAAAGGATTCAATTTAGAACCATCAACTCTTCCTTTCAATTTTTTAAAAGGTGACAAACCAGTCACACTATTAGGAGTGTTCCCGTGTGCACACAGTTTTTCCCTGAGAATCGGCTTTAGTGGAACCCTCATCTCTTAAGCAGTCTGGGCACAAGCTCTAATCAGACCCCCCAGGATATAGCGGCACGGAGTAGCAAATTTAGCGGCACAAAAATGGAAATTTAGCGGCACAAATATGGAAATTTAGCAGCAATTTTGCGGCATTTTATTTGGCCATTTTTCCTACAACAAACACAGATATCTTCGTTTTTTTTGTTATTTAACAACATGAAGCTATATATGTATACTAATGTAAGCATTCTTCCATAGAAACACTCTTGATTATAGTTAGGGACAGCGAAAATGACATCACATGCTCCTTGACCTCGATGCCATCTCAGAAAGGGGCACTGAACGACCTTAGTGATAGGCCACAATTGATTTTTTGAAACCTCGAGGCTGCAGCGTCTTAATAAACAGGAGTCTTTAACAAATACAGATAACCAGCTACCGAATCGAACAAAAGCCAAAGGTATACGGACTTTTAAATCACCAACAGCCAGGCTGATAAAATCACAGTAGTTGCAAGCAGCAACATAGGTGCATGGTAGTGTATTGTAATTGGATAAATATAGCGCTTACTACCTCAACGAGGCGTCTTGCACAGTGCACAGTACTCATGTCACGCTTTGGGTGAGGCCGCCTACAGAGTTCAGCTTTTTTTTTTTTAAATAAAAAAATGACAAGAGAGATTTTATTTTCCAGCCCGGCCCTGCTCATAGGGCGAGTTGACAGAGCCATGTGGTCGAGTTGTTGATAATAAGGGGTATTATAAAATACAATAATCTATGATGAATTTTGAAGGCGTCTTATCTTTGTTTATTTTGTCTCATAGTTGCAATCCGCGAAACAGGTAGTTAGCTCTGCTGCAGTAATAAAGCAATGAATGCTGCAAGACGATTTCCAACTGGCAATTGACAACCTCAGGTGGTAATGAAATGCCCCACACCACACTTTGCCTCAAAGCATTAACTTGTAATTTGTGCTGAGGAGCCGGAGGAACCTGGAAGCCCGAGCAGGGCCGCCACATGGCTGCCAGGCCAGGAGTTTAGAAACAGGAGCCCCAGGTTTCAAGATTAAGAGCCCCCCTCCCCCCGGGGCTGTTTGCCATTCGTTAGTTATGAGAAGCATTTGCATACAAATCACAATACGGAATGCCATTAACACCTTGGCTTCCCAAATCGGACGGCGTATAAAAGGATGTCTGTTTACTTGCAGACAACTGAAACTGCCATAAATAGGATTAAGTCAAGAGGCCTGCCAATCTTGCCTCTCTGCCTCTCCGCCCCCACCTCCGACCAGCCCTTCATTCATATGCTCCTGCGGCTGAACAGAGGGGTGAGAAACCGAGCACTTGAGAAGTGATTGCAATTAACCAAATCAAGCTGCTCTTTGGGGGGCAGGGGCGTTCATTACCTCGTACTATGAAGGCAGGACAACTAATGTTACACATGGCTTTACTTTTTTTTACAGAAAAAAAAGGCACAATTCAAACTGCAGGAAACAATGTCGCCTTTCAGCTCCTTTAGCAGGACCTTTTTGGTTGTTTCTATAGCACCAATTACACAAACCACATTAAACAGACCCCCTGGATATAGCGGCTTTTGTAAAAATGCCGCGATTTCTACAAGAGTGCCGATTTCGCGGGCATTTTTGTAAAAATCGTGGCATTTTTATGAAAGTGCCGATTTCGCGGCAAATCGCGAAATCGCGAAATCCTGGAGGGTCTGTCTAATTAACCTGTTCATGCTTTCAACTAAACCATTTGCCTGGGGGACATAAAGAGCAGTTCTTTAATGGGTGAAGGATAAGTCACTCAAAAAATCAATCATCTCTTGCGAAGTGAATTGCACCCCATTATCAGAGACAAGAACATCAGGGACCCCTTCACAAGTAAAGGCATCCTTCAGAAACTCAATAATGTTTCTGCTCAAGACCAAACCCATGCACGAAGCAGATATCCATTTTGAGGTATAGTCCACCAGAACAACAACAAACCTCTCAGAGGGAGCTAAGTTCTCAAAAGGACCAATTATATCCTCAGCCAGTTTAGTCCATGGACGCTCCGGTATAGCAAAAGGTGAGAGAGGGGTTGTCCTCACTTTCCTTGACTTATCATTACCAGCACAAATGGTGCAGTCTCTGACCACAGACTCATTTTCACGGTACAACTCCGGCCACCAATAGGACTCCCTAACCCTTGCCTTCATTAGGCTGCGTCCAAGATGTCCCTCGAGTGCCAAATTTATTATTTTCTCCCTCATCATCAAAGTAGGAATCAACCTTTCACCCCAAAATAACTCACCCTGAACAATGTTTAACTCATCTCTCACATTCCAATAACCCTAGGCTGAATCAGGAACCTCTTTCAAAACCGGCCAGCGACTTACTGTAAACTCCATAACAATAGCTCTAGCCGGATCACTTGAAAAACAATCTTTCCATTCTACTTCATTCAAAGCTGACTCTTTCACCCAGGAAATACTTTGAGGCTCAGAGTCACACACCATAAGCTTCTCTAAAGACAATCTAGAAAGAAAATCGGCCGGTATATTCTTAAGACCAGGTAAGTATTCTACACAGAAATTGTACTCCATGAGTCCTTCAACACACCTCTTGATCCTTGGGGTCGTGCATTCAAAATTTCTACAAGAAAACAACTGTACAAGAGGTTTGTGGTCTGACCTGACAATAAAAGGTATCCCCCATAAATAAAATCTGTAATGCTTGATAGCCCAAGAGCAGGCCAACACCTCACACTCGATCACTGAATATCGCTCCTCAGCACCCTTCAGTGACCGAGAAGCAAATCCAATTGCTCTCTCAGTGCCATCAACCATTTGCGAAAAGTACAGCCCCTAAACCACGTATACTTGCATCAGTAGTCAAAATTGTTTTCTTGTGCACATCAAAATGCCCCAAAGTTTGCATCTTCGCAATTTCAGATTTCACCGTTTCAAAGGCTTCAGTACATTCCCTGTCCCAATTAAAAGCAACACCTTTCTTCAAGAGAAGCCTGATGGGCTGCATCCCGCTTGTAAAATTGTGAATCAACTTACAGTAATATTCAGACAATCCATTGAAAGATTTTACTTGGTCCTTATTAGAAGGCGGTTCAGCCTGTAAAATAACCTCCGCCAAATCAATCTTGGGACTAATACCCTCCCCTGAAATGGAGTGTCCCAAATATGATACAGAATTTACTCTAAATTTGCACTTCTCACGTTTCAAGGTCAAGCCACATTCCTTCAGTCTAGACAGAACTCCAAATAGAATAACGTCTTGCTTGCCTACATCACACCGTACACTAAGATGTCCTCTTGGAAGAACAATACAGAATTGATACCCGCCCAAAAAAATTTCATTACTCTCTAGAAACAAGCAGCTGCACTAGCTAGCCCGAAAGGCATCCTAATAAATCTGTAAGCACCAACTGGAGTTACAAAAGATGTTAGATGTCTTGATTCCTCGTGGAGCATAATCTGATGATATGCCGCCGATAAGTCCATTTCGCTAAACACAGTGGCCCCACCCAACTTTGACAAAATCTCATTTGTATTAGGCAAAAGTTGCCTGTCAACCCAAATTGAACTATTTAGACTCCTCAAGTCCACACACATCCTAATTTTGATACCCTTGTCCTTTTGTGCCAATACAATGGGCGCGAGCCATTCCGAGGATTCTATTTCCCCAATCACCCCAAGTTTCAATAGCCTATCAATTTCATCCTGGAGTGGTTTCAACATAAGATTGGGTACCTTTCTTACCTTGTGCACTACAGGTTTTGCATTATCTTTTAAAATTATTTTATGCTTAAAACCATTCAAAAGATTAAAATTCTCACTGAAAACCTCCGGAAATTTTTCAAATATGTCCTGAATGTCACTTTGTTGGGAGACTAACATAACTTGTTCAGGAGCATTTGGATTCAAAATTATCCCAAGGTCTCTCTGATGACGCCAACCGAGAAGATTATCCCCCCTTTTTGCAACACAGATCTTGCCCACAGTTTCTCTGCCTTTAAACAAAATAGTCTGAATAGAGTATCCAATCAAATCAATCTTTGGTGTTGCATACCCCACAGGATTGATATCAGGAGGCAAAAGTTTGATCTCGTCAGACTCAAAATTTGAAAACCAAAATTTGTCACTAATAAGTGTAAATAGTGAACGTGAATCACTCCTGAAAAGTACTTCCCTTAGTTGAGTTAATCCACTTACAACCAAACTTGCCTCGCTCCTGAAAAAATATTTCCCTTACTTGAGTCAGTCCGCTTCACCTAACGCGTGGAGATAATATTTTGTAATCATAAAACTTTTATCCATACGCGCTCTCCTTTACTCCGCTTCGTTTCCGCCCGACAGCAGAACTAGGCATGGGCGGAAAATCCGTTCCGCTCGCGGATTTTGCGGATTTTCGGGAAATCCGCAATCCGCGAGATTTGCGAATCTCCCGCAAAATCCGCAAATCCGCGAGCAGCGGATTTTGCTCGCACTGTTCGCGTGAGTTCGCGTGAGTTCGCGCCCCGCGAATAAGTGCAAAATTGCAGAAATACGATCTTAGCAAAACTGAAAGTAACTACTTACCAGGTTCAAAAGTTCAGGCTCATCATTAGTAGCCATTTCCTGTAGTGCTTCCTGAGGGGCCCCTCCAGAGTTCAGTTGCCAGTTGAAACTATTATGTGACCCTGCTCTGAACCTCAGAATAGTTACACATATGCCACAAAGGTCCTGAATTACAGCTAAGGGAGACAAGCAGGAGCCAGGCTGGAAGTTAAAATCCATTAATCAGCCCCTAATTCATTATTGTCAGTTGGGGCAGGGCAGGTGTTGTAACTAATTTTGCAACAATGAAAGCACTTAGCAAGTGCAAAAGATCACTAATCAGGGCGCACTAAGGAAGCAGGTGCCAGCTAAAAAAATATTCTGTGACACATTAATCAGCCCCAAATTAATTCAGGTCACTTGAGGCAGGGAAGGTGTGCTTTGCTTTGCCGAAAATAATGTACACTGGACAACCAGAGGGTGTGGTGATGAAACAGAGGGTGGCATGGGTGGGCCAGAGGGTGGCATGAGTAGTCAGAGAGTGGCAGTGGTGACAGAGAGTGGCAGTGATGAAGAAGAGTGTCCCAAACAGGCTGGACACGTAGAAACAACAAGTTCGCGAAACTTGCGACCCGACAGGTAAGTTCGCAATTTGCGAAAGTGTACAAAACCCTCGCGAACTGGCAGAAACACGGGCGAACACAAAAAAAAAATCCGCAAATTCGCGGGAATTCGCGGATTTTGCGGATTGCGAATCCGCAAATCCGCAAAATTCGCGAACGCGAGATCCGCAAAATTCGCTCATGCTTAAGCAGAACGCACTTCCCAGCAGCAGAGCGCACTTCTGCGTTCATGCGTATCACGCCACGTCGCGTGATGACATCACAAACGCACCTCTGCCATGCAATCGCGGTAACAGTCCCGTGCACAGCTCGCTCGAGAATGTCCCATGCACAGCACGTTCCTGATGCAGCTCGCTCCAGATTTTAAATCACGCAGCAATGACAAGTAAGGAAACTTCAATATATTGATTTTAAAACACTTGCTCACCACAAAGCAGTGAGTAGCAGCTCTTCGCTAAAAACTTTCAACACAGTGTGCCAGTCTTTCACGTCTTCAATCCAAAAATAATGCAATCAAAACGCTCCTCCACGAAATACCTTAAAAATGCAAGTATGTGTTTGATTCACATGCACCCCGGGTTCTCTATTTCCTGGTGGGTTTCATCGTCGCCAGTAATAAAATGATCCCTCAAACATTGATGAGATTCTTGGTAAATTTATTGGCACCCACCAGGGAGGCAAGTAGTCTCAACCAAGTCCAGGCTCCAACTGAACTTTACTTAACCAATAGCCTTCTTTCCCTGACATGTCACATTCCTATCAGAGAATCCTCACTCTAAAAGGTGGAGATACAAGAGATGTCAACCTAGTTCTGCCAGATTGTTTCTGAGGAAAGAACTTGGATACTGCTCACTTAGGTCATTTGGGAGCAAATGCCAGCAAACGCAGATTAAGACATGATTTTTGAGGGTCTGGTTTAGATCGAGAAGTAGAGAAGGTAGTGAAGGAATGAGTATGGACCTTCATCTTTAACAGTACTTACAGCACCAAATTTGATACCTCCAGTTTGTATAACGGGATGGTGAATAAAAAATATCCCAGTCACATGCAAATATTTATGTGAGGAAGAGAAATTCAATGTGCCTGGTTATCGATTCGATTACTCCCAGAAAAACTCACAAAACACTGTTTACTTGCTTCAAAATGTGAGCTGTCCGATGAATAGATAAACTTAGATCACTTAGTAGTTTTGTGCCACAGTGCATGGCTGCTGAAAGATAACAGATTATGTCATCACTAGACATCCCTTGGCGTTTTATCTGAAAATACTCTGAAACTAGACTCCACTGCATTTGATCTATTGATCGAAAAAGAGAAATAGGAAAGTTGTTGAAGACTAGATGAGCAACATGACACTGCACCATATATGGAAAGAAATCCAATATATTTCTAACTCACATCAGTTTCACCCCTCAATTAATCTCTCTGTGGAAGGTATTTAATATGAATCTATGTCTCTTGACTGTAAACAGAATTACCTGAGGCTTAACCAGAATCATCATCGTTGTTGGCTTTCTGTACAATTGCCACTTGGCTGGCTCCATAAGCAAGTTACCTTTTCTGAAAAGGTTTTGTAAGATGGGATAAATTCCTCAGAAACCACATAATTCTGCTAGAGAGGACAGTCCAGGGCAGTTTACACAATCCCACAGATGATTTCAGGTTTGGTTGAAACCTATTTTTCCAATACTTGAATTTTTTTGGGTTGTCCAGGCAAAGCAAATTGGTAAAAATGTGTCAAATATAACTAATACAATTTTGAAATACGAGCTAGGTTTACATGATGACTGCAAAAATCAATGATTTGAGAGCCAGATTTCTACTAACGATTAAGATGCGCTGGAACCCAAGACATATACTAACACTTAGAGTAGGAAGATACTCTATTGAACTCTGCAAACCTATCAGTAGGCTGACTAAACTGATATAATACATGGTAGGGCAGTGCACATTAGGCTTCATCAGCTACAAAAAGAATAGCACACCCACAGAACTGTATGCATTTGGCACCACTGTTATTAGTGAATTCTAAGGATGACATGCTATGGGGTTTGATACCAAGGGCTGTACAGGCAACCCCACATATCAAATGTCAAATAGTTATTAACACCAATGTAGAAGGTGAGTAATAATTAGACAACAGATTGTACAGAAAACCAATTGACTCGTTCAGAGAGTATACTCTAAACGTTTGTTAATCGTATAGTAAACATTGATATGTAACGTTTATGGTATGTGGTGACTGTAGAGGTTGGAAGAGGAAGGCAGTGAAACAACCACCTGTGCTGGTACTGAGATTCTTTTCTCTGCATGTGGAACAATAAAAAAACAAAAACCCATGTTACACTGTGCCTTGCAGAAGTTGCCTACAGCTATTGCCTTTGCTTGCAAATGTGGGGGCATATTACCAAGGAATAGCGATATTTATCGCAAAATGCGCTTAGCACATTTTTTTTTATCGCTGCTTATCGCTGGATATGTTTGCGGAGAAAACATGCTATTAGCAACATTTTTCTCCATTGTGCTAAAATATCCAGCGGTAGCAGCGAAATGCGTGAATATCGCTGAGAATAAAGCGATATTCAAGCATTAGCGACGAAATGCTCTTAGCCATGTTATCCACCTCCCATTGGATAACATGGCTAAGAACTGGTCTGGGCAGGTGTTAGCATTTGGAGATATTCGCGCTTAGCGAAGAAACACTCAGGAATGCACACAAGAAAAATATTACCAGGTCATTTTCTTAGAGGACACTTTCTACTGGATTGCTCAGGGCATCATCTATTTGGGGGACCTCAGCTGCTGGACTCTTAGACATTATAATGTTTGACAATGTCAATTTATGTATTAGTGTTTTTGAAAGTTCCAGCAATGACTTCACTAGATAATAACACAGAATGTGATTCTGTGACTGCAGATCTCCCTGTGTTAATTTTGGTTTTTTTACACACGAATTTGCATCCTATGATACCTTTTCAAAACCAGCCCTATTAACTCTTAAATAAAATAGCTGGGCTCAGGATCTTCCTTCAAACTGCCGTGTTAAAATATGCAGGAATGCTGTGAAGGGGGTTGGATGCCATGTGATCTCCTGATTGGAATTGCCAGTCAGGGATGGAGGGTTGGCATCGCTGTCATTTTAGCATTAAACATCTGCACATGAAAAATGCTTTGAGAAACAGTGGACATGGTTCTGCGACATGGGTGAATCTCTGTCTAGCATGGAGGGATACTCTGCATTTTTACTTCTTGGACTTTTATTGTCTTCAGAGATCCTGGGGGTTCTGCTGAATTATGGCCTTAGAGATCATGAAACTACTAACAGCTAAACAGAAGGACATGTCGAAAAGCTCTTCCAGATCACTGCTGCTAAGAGGATAAGCATCAAGTTTAAGCAGAGACGTTTTAAGGCACAAGCAAAGAGGTAATTGGGCAGGAACTCCACCTTCTAACGGGTCCCCTGGGAAAGTAAACTTTCTCTATCTCTGTCTCACCTTCGTCTATTTGTATATCTAAGCATCTCTTCTTCTCTCTACCTACCTCTACAACTGTCTCTCTTAAGAATGTTGGGGGTTCTTGGAAAGACGTATTTCAATTTAATTGGTGTAAAACCTATTCTGAACATTTGTGTGGCATTCTGCAGGCTACTATTAGCAAATAAGTGGGCAATACATAACTGTTATAAATAGAGATTCCAAAAATATGCCTTGCGCCCCAAAAACCTTAGTATGACATTGGGTTAAAGGGCTGGAAAATATTTTTCAACCATTAAGAAACCATTCAGAAAATTGCATGGAAAATGTGTAGGCAAGGGTGCACCTCAGGGCTACTAGTCTGTGCAAGACCATCCCATTCCCTGGCCACACTGTGGCCAGGGAAAAGTCAATTTGAAGAGGCCACTCATCTGTGACCTCCTTGTGCTTTCTAGTTTGTCCTAAAAGGCTGTACTTGGCCACTATAGATGGCCAGCATGTATTGCAATATTCCCCCAAGAGAGCTCATACCTAGTTAGGTCTCCATGGGGGGACTTAGGAGATCATTAGCATCATCACATGAATAAAGTAACCTAGCCTGAACGAGAACGCAACAGGGCCCTTATCTCATGCGTTTATACATTTTGGCATTGATGTCAATCATATCGTGCACCTGGACGCCAAATGTTTTTGGCCTGAGGCCAGCAAATATTATTGAACATGCTACTTGATGTTATTGCATTTATTTTGATTGTCATATGATAACAGGTGATAGACACATATATAATGCTAGTCTGCTTTTAGTTCATATGTTGGTATAAAGTGTTGTGTTTTATTTTAAGTCAAGTGGTTTTCCTATGTGAGTATTTAGAGGTAAGAATGCTCATGAGATTCTGCACACACATCATCACAAATCACAGGAACACTTTCTCACAGTAGGCCAAGAAACAGTACAAATTTACTGGTTTTATCATTCTCCACCAGACAGGCGCATGTTGGATTCCAGGGATTAAATCCACTGCCCGATACCAAGTTGAGTTATCATCACAGGTAGGCAATGACCTTGTAGGCCCATAGCACTTTGTCTGTTGCAAACAGGTATGCACTGATGTACTACAGCCCTCTCTATGGCATTTCAGTGCTAATTTCTATTAGCTCAGACTAAACTGAAAGGGATTTAACTAAAATAATATATTACATATTTTTATATTATAATATTTAATTGAGTCCCCAAATTGTTTTGCGATTTACTTCGATACCAATGAATAAAGTGCCCATTAGCTTTGCTTCTAAAAAGGCTTTATAAAACACGTGTCCAGATTTCAGGTGTGTACTCCGTTTGCTAGAAAGAGTTAGGGTGATCTAAGGAATTGCTTGTGGTGTCAGGCAGATAATACCCATTGCTAATATGGATTGCTTCCAGGTAGTTTTTGGGGAGATACACAGGACACCACCTTTCTGTTTACCCTGCTCCATATGGTAAGATGGTATAGTTGTACTGCTCACAGGTTAAGGGTATTCTACCAGATGTGAAAAGGACTTTCAAAGCCATCAACAATGCTTTTTGACTAATTTATTTTTAAAATCTTCTAATTAGAGATTGGGAAGCATAGAAACAGAAGAGCTTCTAGGCCTGAGCACCTTGGCCTTGACAGTAGTGGGACTCCCAGTGAGGGGCACTCAGTTTCTTCTCCTGTGTCTTAGAGAGTAGGGAAGCAGGACACAGCCTGACTCCATATCTGTGGAAGAAGCAGAAAGCAAACTGGCTCAGTCACCCGGCTTGAAGGAAGTGTGTTTGGCATGTGGAAAAGGCTATGGATGAGTGCTCAAGCACAGCGCTAGAAGAAACTAATTACTAGCATACTGAGGATCAATCAAAGTTGGAGTTATGGGCCCAGAGCATTGCCCCATAAACCAGAGGCAATTGAATAACTAGCATTTTCAAGGTGCAGCTGCTGTAAGGGCAGGGACATCACCAACCATATTATGTGGATGTGATTGTCTGTCAGGAGTAGCCCCGGCCCTCCACCAGCGGTAAACGTCCTTCACAACGAATCCGTTACAACAAAGTCTTTTTACCCCACATTCCTTTATAACGCATCCAACACTATTACGCATACTTTTATCCCGCATATACTTTTACTCCGCAAACTATGACAACGAAAAGCTGTCACAATTACACCCCCCTATTCAGATGACAATGCAACAACTTGTTAGTGTGACAACGAAAATACAATAAAAGTACATGAAACGGAGTAGAGATATATGAAAAATGGTGCAGAAAGATGTGTTATGTTGGTTTCGTTATAATATATTGCGGAGTTATGGCATTTGCGTTGTTAAAATTGCAAGGTAATGGTATGCGGAGAGATGGGATGCGGGGTAACGTCATACATTCATCTATTTTGGGCAAGGAATTGAATGGGGGATCTCTCAAGTTTTGGGAGACCCCCAGGGAAGGTGGAGTTGGGTTGTTTCTGTGCTGAATTGGATGTTTTTTAATTTTGTGAACTACTACGCCCAATGAAAGATGATCCTAAAGCCATTATGAAGATCAATGATTTGGCTAGAGGGGCAGCAGGCCCTAAATCTTAGGTTGGGATTTTAACTGTATTCAAGATTTGAACAGGGAGACTGCTAACAAAACAAAAAACAATTGAATCCCAAGACTAAAAGAGTTTTGGACTTCATAAAGCAGAATTATCAACTACTTGATCCATGGCATAGGGCCCACCCAGAAGCTTCACAATTTACCTGCTACTCTTGTCGATTTCAGTCAACCTGGGGCATCACTTTTTTCTTATTTCTCGTTATTTAACTGTCCAAATGTAGAAATTGAGGCGAATTCATTCTCAGATCATTCACTAGTTAGAATGGAAATAGAAATAGAGGCAAGGAGAAGGGAGAAGTCCAGGTGGCAGATGAATTGTCCTCTTGAACCCTCAATGAGTGCAGAATATGTGAAAATGGATAAAAGTATTTTTCCAGGAGAATAAGGGCACCACAGCACTTTTTTCTGTTTGGGGCACTTTTAAGGCCACAATGTGGGGGCAGATGTTGCCTTTCACTGCCTTACGATCATAAACTCGAAGGACGCGCATAGCAGAAGTCCAACAGGAAGTTTATTCATCTCTAATACCGAGAAATAGTAGTGTGGGGCAGTGCTTTGTAGCCAAGCAACACCCAACCAAAGAGTAATGTTCATGCTCGAGGAGATAAACAGCTCACGGATATTCCAGCAGCGAGTATACGAGGAAAGTCAGACGGTGGGGAAATTACTGGCTTTGTCAAGCAGAGTTAAGCAGGAGGCCTCAGCAATAACAGAATTGGAGGAACCAGGGAGCGGAGTCTTGGTTGCAGATAAGGAAAAGATTGCAAAAATCTTTTTAGATCATTATCATAAGCTTTATGCAACAAAATATAAGGCATCAGATGAGGAGATTAGTCAATACTTCAATGACACCAAGCTTCCTCAATTAACTAATATCCAGGCTGGGGAAATAACAGATGAAATTACAGCTGGAAAAATTCAATGTGTCCTCACCTCAATGCCTGCTGGGTAGGCCTGTGGCAACAACAGCCTTCCCACCAAGTTTTATAAATTATCTTCTGATGAAATTAATACCATTCTTGGCTGAGCTTTTCAAATACATGTAAGTGGGTGACGAGGTTCCCTCTACTTTTAAATAATCCATTATAGTCAGCTTCATTAAGAAGAGTAAGAACCCCAAAGATGTCAACACATACAGGCCGATCAGCCTGTTGAATGTTGATGTTGATTATAAAATATTGATGAAAATTTGGGCAAATCGGTTCTCTCCAATAGCTCAGAAGGTGATCCATAAGGATCAGACGGGATTCGTGGCAGGGAGATCAATGGGATGCTCTTTTTTATGTCCTTAAAAGAATGGGTTCCCAATATTACCAATTAACATGTTATGGAATCTATATCAACGGGCCCAGGCTCAGGTTTTTATAAATTCCTGTACAGTTGGAAAGGTCGACATAAATCAAGGAACCTGTAAGGGCTGTCCCCTTTCTCCTGTGCTATTCACTGTTTTTTATAATCACTCGGGGCTAAGATTAGTAACAACCAGGAGATAAAAGCACCAATAGAGGGTATGCCAAAATTAAAACTGTTTGCAGACTATATTATTCTCAATCTTAGACCTGACGAGCAAAATATTGAAATAATGTTGTCAGAATTTGTGCAGTTTGAACCAATTGAGGGTTATAAAATCAATCAAAATAAAACTGAAATCCTTCTATTTAATTTTCAGTGTCAAACCCTTCCACACAATTTTCAAAGCCAAACTCGTTCCCCTGGCGCAATTTAATACTTGGGGATATGTATTAATATTCGTTATGAAGATCTGTTTAAATAGAATTTCGAGACAATGCTTATCAAGATCAGAAACTTATTAAATAGATGGACACTTCTCCTGCTTACGCTAATCGGCAGAGTTGTCCTTATAAAAATATTTATACTACCATTATTAATCTTTCTTTTTACAAATGTCCTGATTAAAATCAATACATCGTATTTTAAAGAATTAGAAGCAATCTTTTGCCAATTTATTTGGAGCAAGAGGGCCTCAAGTGTAAAACTTTCAGTGCTTCAACTAGATATCAGCCAAGGGGGGGTTGGCACTCCCTCAAGCTCGTACTTATTATGAAGCTTCATTTTGGATACAGTCCCTCGTCTGATAGATGGTAAGGGTTCCTTGGACAGCTTCGTTTTTTTTATAACATGGTGCAGGAAGCAGGATCTCAGATCCCAGTTTTTATTAAGACTGCCAAGCTCCCAAAGAAAACTAGATATAAGACACTACAGGAGTATGGGGTTAGACTTCGGTCATTTTATTCCATCGAGACATATACCGTTGGGTATGAGTATCTGAAGCTTTCAGCATGTAAAAGTCTGGGCTTGTTTATTCAAAATAGTCAAATAAAGTTCTGGGAAAGTAAGGGCCTTAAGGAACTCTGTCATTTTATAGTTAAGGGGAGGTCTCTAAATTGGCAGGAGATCCCGGCTAGGTGTGGAGCTCGGTGCAAGTTCTTCTTCTCATGGTATCTCCAAATTATGCAACTGATAAAAACATATTGCCCCCCATCCAGTGTCACCACAGCATCCGTATTTTCTGCTCCTTTTAGGACCAAGCCAAAGGGCGTGGGAAACTGGAATAGGCTTTTATGGAGCCAAAGGGGGTGCTCCATAGTAACAAGTTTTTGGGATAGAATTTCTCAAGAAACAAAATGCACTTTCTCAGAGTCTGAGTGGCAGGTGATTAGGCACTAAGGCAACAAGGCTTTAATAGCTGCTAATTTTAAAAGAATGTCACTTGTATCTCGCTGGATGACCTACTATACACCAGGAGCGCTACATAAAATGTACACAGACACAAATGTTTTGGTGACTCTGCCAAGGGGTTCCCTTTGCTGACATGTTAAAGGAATTGTGAGAAATTGGGTTGTTCATTGGCTGGGGTGTGAGCCCTGGCCAAGCAGCAACCACAATACTTGTATGAGAGAGACACAAAACAACCCTAAATAAACGTGTGCTCAACCCTCTGGTAGCTTGGTACAGAGTAGTCAAGTTTGAGTCAGAGGCAATGTGTAAAGTATTAGTGTGACACTTAAAACAGTAATGCAGATAAAAAACACTAAATACCAGTCTAGAAAGTGGAGTTATTTTTAATAAATAAAACAAGACCTAAATGAAAAAAATCCAATCAGTAGAAGCAGTGATATGGAATTTAAAATATTTCATGAAAATAGTGCAAAAAGCTGAGAGCACCACTGTGGCTATCTAGTCGTGCCAAACCAGGACAAAGTCAGAAGTTCAGGCCAACGGTAAAGTAGCACAAGTCGCCTGCAGGGACTCAGTTAAACCTGCTAAATAAAGTACCTTAAATCCTGGTTTTTAAAGCATTGCAAGAGATAATATTTAACAGAATTCCACCAATAGTTCCAACTAGGGGGCGGTTCCTGTCACCACAACAGGCAGATCTCCCTCCTTGCCAACAGTATCAAATAGAACAGCAGTTTACATTGGGACCCAGACTGAGGTCGTATCCCAGCCATCGTGTCCACCACACCAAAAAAAATGAGAATTGGGCTTACCTCTATTTCTAGACTCAGAGCCCTGGAGATGGTCTTACCGACATCCAGCCATAATTTGTATATTCTGGGGCAGGACATGAATATATGGAGGTCATCTGCACTCTGAAAACCACACCTCCAGCAGCTTGCAGCACCTTCACCCTTCAGTTTAGAGATCTTTAGCGGGTTCCAGTATATCCTATGAATTGTGAAGAAATGATTTAATCACAGAATAAAGCTGCTTGAAATATACAAAGAGGAACGTATGAGAACTGAATTAATGAAACCAGCTATTATTAAATATCTTCCACTAACTGAGATAGGTAATAATAATTTAAATAAACCATACAAGCCCTGTAGATATTTGTCAATACCAATAGGAAGATGGAACCGGAGCCTTTTATTTAGGTTCCGGGATGGAAGTATTGTAAATTTACTGAGTTTCCCACTTGGCTATAATAAGAATATAGAAGAACTTGATTGTCCGTGCTCTGTCGGTGGGAAACAAAGTTTACTGCATTACTTTATTTTCTGTGGCCACTATAAATTGTATATCCATCATTATCTAATGCCGATCTTCAGAAAATATAACCTAAGAGATTTTAAATTGGCATTGAAATTTCTGCAAATGTTACCAACTGATGATGTTATATACACTATAAGCTGCTTCATAAAAGCCTGTGTGAAATCGAGGGCAAGTATGGAACATGCATAATGGCCTATGGATGCATAACGCACTTTAAAATCTAAATATAAATTGTATAGAGGGTTAACTATATGTATGGAATCAATGATTATTGGTATTAGCTAAACAGAAATTTATGAATGCATCTTCAAATTGTTTAATGTCTTATATCTTGTATCATGCACTTTACGCCACATATGCTGCTCATGCCCAATTGGGCTGTTTTTAACTTCTATACATGTTTTTATGTATTTTAAATGTTTCATTCTGTATGTACTTTTATGGATCTATCATAATCCGAATAAAGATCATTTCATTTCATTTAATTTCACAGAATAAAGCATGTCAATAGATACTTGCCATAACTCCTTTCAGTCTTCGCCTGGCAAGTAATTCTCCCACACCCGGTACGGCTTATCCATTCTTTTTTCTGCTGCAGCCAGAAGATAGAAACACCAACAAGCAACTTCTTCCTTCCTCGAAGATTGAATTTGCAAATCGTTCTCCATATCATCGTCCAGACTACTGGGCCAACTTTGAGATTTACACCATGACAAAAGCTGGTAATGCTTGATTCTGGACAAAGTTCCAGCAGTGGTTTGATTCCAAAACTCCCAAGGAAGACATTTACTGTCCTGTACCTGGTCCCCCCCATACTAAGACTCCTGCAGCTTTTAGTTGGTAAGATAGGGCGTCTAAAAGGCAATCCGGCGTTCCAGTAGAGCCCCACACAGGGGCCCACTTGCTATAATAAGAAAGCTCCAGACAGAGACAACAGTCCGACCAGAGTTTGGCCGCCATCCCCAGTTTTTTGAACCGCACCTTTTTGTAGAATTTGGGGGACCCAAATTTATACATAAAACCAGATTCCCCCACACCCTCCAACATGGCTTTAAACATAATACCAGCCAGGGAATCCTCCTCGGAGTGCAGTAACATCCCAGCGTTTTGTAGTTGATAGGCCCATCAAAAAAATTAAAAGTCAGGCAAACCCAGACAACCCTCTGAGAATTTGTCTCTGAGTTTTTTCCAAGAGAGTCTAATCCCCTTTCCTGCCCAAATAAAGGAAGAAATCCTACCCTGGATTTTCAGGATCTCAGATGTTGGAAACTCCAAAGGTATATTATAAAAAAGATAAGTATATTTTGGGAGAACACACATCTCAATTAAGTTAACACGACCGTAATGTGATAATGGTATGTTCTGCCATCTTTTTAAGAGAGTCTCCACTTTCCTTGAGATTCTTGCTAAATTCACCATTGGACTTTTCCTAAGGTCTTGAGTTATTGTGATCCCAAAGTATCGTCTCATAGGCTCCCCCCTTATTATCCACATTCCAAGCCATTACCTTGGTTTTATCTTTATTTATCTCATAACCTGAGAACTTCCCGAGGGTATCAGATTCCTTTATAAGCTCATTCAGGGTATTATCTACACTAGAGGAAAACAGGACTAAATCATCTGCGTAAATGGCAAGTTTCCTGACAAACCCTCCCGCTTTAAATGGAATGATATTTTCATTTAACGTAAACTCGGAGCAAAAGGTTCCAAATAGATATCAAATAGGATGGGGGACAGCGGGCAGCCGTGCCTTGTTCCACATTCTATATTCACAATCGGGGATAGACTACCGTTAACCAAGATGCGTGCATGGGGTGAACTATAGATTTTTTTTAATTACCTCTCTAAAGCCTACAGTAAAGCCCATAGCATTCAGAGTTCTGTCTAAAAAATGCCAGTTGACCCGGTCAAAAGCTTTGGCCGCGTCAACCGTGATAATAGACAAAGGAGAACAGAAGGCTACGGCCAGGTCCACTGAACCAATTAGGGTATACACCAGCTCTGACATTTGCCTACCCGGAAGAAAACCCTTCTGGTCTTCGTGGATTATCTGTGGTATAATTTAGCATAGCCGTTTGTTCAAAATCCCTGCAAATACTTTATAGTCCACTTTTCATAATGATATTGGACGGTACAATTGACACCCCAAAGGGTCCTTATCAGGGTTCAAGATCAGGGTGATAACTGAATCTGACCATGACTCAGGTAAAGGAGAAGTACCCTTTAATATTTCGTTAAACAGAACCAACCAGACCAAGATAATTTCCTCTTGAAGCATATTATACACCTCGATCGGGATTGAATCTGGGCCAGCAGCGTTCTCCTTTTTAGCCAATTTTAACACATCCAATATCTCGCTCCCAGATATATCTCGAAAGAGAAATTACTGACTAGCCTCTGTTAGCCGCGGGAGTTGTTTCACCTTAAGCCAGATATCTGTAGGCCCATCAACCCCATGGAGGTCTTCATGATATAGATCTTGAAAGAACCCTGTGAAGACCTGGATTATTTCGTCTTTTTCCTCTGGAGGTTTTCCTTTGGAGTCCCCAGGCATCCTGCCTTCCCTGATTCTAAACTAGTTACATGGGGTATGCAGCCCTTTAGGTAATGACAGGACAGCCTATTCAAAGTAAGAAGGGCTGTGCTCAGCTCCACCCGCCCAGCCTGTCAGTGATTGTCCATCCAGGCACACTTAAGCTCTCTATTGTGTCTGGCTGTCCCCGGAGGAAAACACAAAGCCCAACTTCCAAATACACCAAGTCATGTGACCCAGAGACAGGATGCGGGCACCAAAGGTCTAAGGCAGGAAAATGACTACTTTATATAAGTGGCATTTTCAGAGCTGTAACTTAATCCAACTTCATTATAAGATATGATTTCATTACAATTCCAAAGGCACCAAACATGAACTAGGTTCCTGCTCCAATTTGGAAATTACAGCTTGTGTGCTGTCCAGGGCCTACCTTAGGGGTGACATATGTATTAAAAAGGAAGATTGGGGCCTTGCAAAAGGTATAATTTGCAAGGTGGACATAGCTGATTCCAACCTACACATACAGGTTGCAATTGCAGACATGAGACATGTTTAAAGTGCTTCTTGAGTGTGTGGCACCATCAATGTGACAGACCCACTAGTAGCATTTAATTTACAGGCCCTGGGTTTATGGCTTACCACTCTACAAGGGACTGCACACAGGTAGTACCACTTTAGTAGGGACTTACAAGTAAATTACATATGGCAATTAGGTATAATGCAATTTTATCATGTTTCAGGGAGGGAGCTCTTTATCACTGGTTAGCAGTAGTAAAGTGTGCTGATTCCTAAAGCCAGTCAAAAACGAAGTCAGTAACACAGTAGGGTTGATGCAAAAAGTTAGGTAGAAAACCACGCAAAGGATGTCAGGTCTAACAGGAATAATTCATTACAGACAGGAATAAAATGAGGAATACGAATTGGAATGACAATAAAAAACATATTACATCTTATAAGTCTTTCTTAAGTAGTATCATAAGAAACATCCCAATGATAACATTAAACTCAAGTGCGAATGTCTGACATAATATCGACAGACAGAATATCGAAATGCAAAAATATCGGAGCAAAAATATCGATAGCAAAAATATCGGAATCCTATCTTCATTAAGGTAAGTACAAAAATATCGAAAAAATAATATCGCAGTACAAAAATATCGGAATCAAAAATATCGTTTTTTTAAATGTATTAATAATAATGTAAAAATAATGTTAAAATACATATAATTTTACAAATATTAAATAAAAATATTAAAACAAAATTAAAACTAATACATATACATTTAAAATAAATTAAACACTTAATAATTTAATGTAATTTTAATTTTTTTCATGTAATTTATTTGATTTAATGTAATATTTTTTCGTTTTTACCCTGTACGCCTGTACCCCAAAAACCCAAAACTGACCCTGAACCCTAAAAATATCCCTGTACCCCAAAAACCCAAAACTGACCCTGAAACCTAAAAATACCCCTTTACCCAAAAACTGAAAACTGACCCTTATCCCTAAAAATACCCCTTTACCCAAAAACTGAAAACTGACCCTGAACCCTAAAAATACCCCTTTACCCAAAAACTGAAAACTGACCCTAAACCCTAAAAATACCCCTTTACCCAAAAACAGACAACTGACCCTGAACCCTAAAAATACCCCTTTACCCATGAACTGAAAACTGACCCAGAACCCTAAAAATACCCCTTTACCGAAAAACTGAAAACTGACCCAGAACCCTAAAAATACCCCTTTACCCAAAAACTGAAAGCTGACCCTGAACCCTAAAAATACCCCTTTACCCAAAAACTGAAAACTGACCCTGAACCCTAAAAATACCCCTTTACCCATGAACTGAAAACTGACCCTGAACCCTAAAAACACCCCTTTACCCAAAAACTGAAAACTGACCCAGAACCCTAAAAATACCCCTTTACCCAAAAACAGAAACTGACCCTGAACCCTAAAAATACTCCTTTACCCAAAATTAATTATTATTATTTAATTACCAATTAATTAATAATTAACAATAACAATAAAGTAAATATATTAGCACATTTGCTGTAATTAATTTAATTTAACAACTAATATTATTTTTCCCAATTAAGTAATTAAGAGTAACAATAAATTATATATAAAAAATATTACTATAATTAATGTAATTAAATAATTAATATTAATTAATTACCAACTAATTAATACATATAAATATGTACACAATTATATTAATTAATTAACTAATTAATAGAAATTAATTACCAATTAATTATTAATTTAAATATGTACAAACATATATCAATTAATTAATTATTATTAAATTACTTCCCACCCTATTCCCCTATAAACCCATAACCCGCTACAGAACATATTTATCAATTAATCAATTAATTAAAAATTATTAAAAATTATTTCTCAATTAATTAATTAATAATTCCTACTAATTAATAATTAATTTAACATAATTAAATTACTTCCCACCCTATTCCCCTATAAACCCACAACCCGCTACAGTAGTAAAAGACAAAATTTAATAAAATTACATTAAAAATAAATAATAAAACATAATAAATACAATATAATATACACTAAATTTATTTAAAAATTGATATTAGTAACATAGAAGTTATTAATTTCGATATTATTGACATCGATTTTTACAACTTCGATATTACTGATATCATACTAATATCGATATTAAGACTGTCGATATTACTTACCTTCGATATTTTGTCCCATCGATATTTAAACTTCGATATTATTGTATGTCGATATTTAAAAATCGATATTTTGTCTGTGTACCCTCAAGTGCACTTATTCACTCACTTAATTTTAATCTAGTGATGTGTACCCATGAGGCTTCTTTATGAGGCCTACTCATTAGTAGACTACTGAATTCTACCACTGAGAACAATGTTTCAGGCCTACTGATTAAATTAAATCAGCAGCTGTGGTGAAGCCAAGGTAGATAAAACCTCTTCCTATGCACATGATGAATGAAATACATCATGTTGCCATAATGAACCCGAACATAGAAGTGAAGATTGCATCTGGAGTAAAATATTCTGCTGAACAAAAGTCTACAGGTGGAGTGAAACTTCCAGCAAGCATATGCCTTTGTCACTGCAGAGAAAAAGATTAATATTTTTAGAGTGTAAGCTCTATTCCATTTCTCACATAATACGTTCAGCATACATTGAAGCTTCGAGATGTCTTCCATGAGAAACAACGCACCCCATACCCAGAATCCTCCTATTCTTCTTCATAACAGACAGGACTCTGAATCTCCTCAACCTTAAATAATTGTCAATAATATAATTAATTTCCAACTGACAGCATTGCAAATAAACTTGTTCATACTGGTCTTCCACAGACTCAACAAACTCAAGAGTTTACTGCAAAAAACCAAGATGACGTGTTTTCAAACTACATAATACATACATTATTTAATGTAACACCACATTTATAAAATATCTGTTCAATAATTAAAAATTATGTTTTCCATTTATTCCTTGTATTATTGTCAGTCTTTTTGCCTGCACTGCCTTGTCATTGTGGAATGCAAAAAACACTGACAAGCTCTGTAGTAGACGTGCCATTCTATCACCATGTGCAAATCCTCCGTCTTACATTCTGCTCCAGTGATACCAAGATCAGAAAAGTAATTTCCCTATTTATGTTTCTCTCATGTGCTACAATGATGTACATTACTATTGTCCTACTGGACTGAACAACTGATCCCCATTTTGGTGCACTTCAGAATGCAGCACACATAGAAGGTGGAAATAAGAGAAACAAAGATATTTTTCCTCATTATGCCTGCTTCGGGTAGGCTCACCGTTTTGGTGCAAAACAAGGTTTTTAAGTCTTTGTAAATCTAGGCTTGCAACAAAATACATGAAAATACATGAGTGGATGCATGTGAAGGTCCATGGTCCACCGATGTAATGCCTACATGACACAGAGTGAAGCAAGGCAGCTTTTCATTACTATATAATAAACCACTACAGGTATTGGTATGCGACGTTAAGCTACCAGCCTTTTTATTTCATCAGTACACACCAGATCTATTAATAAAGGTGTACTATTGGTGTGTCTGCTGATTTTAATCACCTTTGGTGTCACATCAGGGAGCGATTCCTTGAGGCCTTTGTTTTGCACCTGTCCTTTTTCACAACACGTATGGTTTTGTTTTGGACACTCTTTTCCTTCATCTTACTTTGAAAAGGAATGGCAACCGATGATGGGAAAGGGGCTGTAAACTGGTAACATCTGCCAAGTGCCCCGAGGGTTGTTCGCCCGTGAGGTGTCATTCTTTTTCACCACACATTTTTCACTCTATTTATTTTCAAGTGTGGTTTGATGTACAGTTGAGCAGACATCTGGGGATGTGTCGAGGTGAATTCCTTTTGGAATCTCCCTTTTTAGCTACAAACAATGGTTTGATTTGGACAGCTAGGCAGAGATAGAATATACCCATCTACATATAGAGAGGGTGCAAGACTGGATCTAAATAGTATAGTTTTTTCCAGAAAATAGTAATTGGATGCCTATTAGATGAATGCTAATGTCCAGGGTACAGGGATTTCTTTGATATTGACATATAATAAACCACGCCAAGTCACAGAAAGTGCCTTTGCGTAGCCTAGGAAATACCAAAAATGATTTTGCAACTTGGGTGCACCATAAAAATGATGTAACCCTGACGAAACATTATAGTAAATCTGGGACTCACTGAAGGACTGGGTTCTTTAAGACCCAGCGGTGCCAGGGGACAACACCTGAAACCTTCGTGGGTTACCTGCTCCGGCGTACGAATGACAGAGACACGGGACACTTCCTTCGGCGTCAAAGAATCAAGGTTTATTTACTGCAGGGAACACAGAAGTCACGACAAGTACAACACGTGCAACTTGGGGAGACTGCTTCAAATTGGTTCTGTGGATCGCTCCTTTTATACACGATTTTCCCATAGGTTTGCATAGCAGACAAAGGTTTACAACCCAGTTCCCACAATTATCCCCGAGAGGGGTCGCTTTGGTCGCTTTGATACTCATAAGGTCCGGAACGTAAGTGCGGAAACATTTGGCGGTTCCCAACTGTAAAAACCCATCTTCCCACCATTAGTACATTCCAATCAGCAGTAAAACAGATCAAAATAGGAACAAGGACAGGTGTAGAGGAAGATGGAAACACCGGGGAGATTGGAAAGGGTGTAAAAGGGGGAGGTATCGGGAAACACGAGCTACAGGCATCAAAGGGACGTGCCTAATGAGATGCACGGCTGAGACAATAAACCAGCACGGCAAGATGAGCCTCGAGCGGGGCCATCTGCCTTACAGTATCATCCCCCTCATCATAAAGACACTTACAAAGGACATGTGTCTTCCGCAAATATCTTGGGAGTCCCAGGGTCGCGAAGCGGACAACGTCCGTTCGCTGGCTACTTGAGGGCAAGAGACAAAATGGATGCCGTATCTAAGATGGAACCCGTGGGTACAGATGAAAAACCCACGTAGCAAACGAACGGTTTAAGTTAGCACAGCGAAACTGCGCACACTTACTAAACTCGTCATTTGCGGTTCGTAGATACCAGACTCGACCATATTCGTGCGAGTCGAAAACATCACTTACAATTGTCACGGAACCTCAGACGCTCCTTTTGCCCTCATGTAGGCAAGCACTAGTCGGAATCATACTCGATATTCATCAGACCATCTAGATGTTGCTGTAGCATAGCTCTGTCCAACCGAGTTCCATTGGTAACAGGCGGCTGTCTCATACACGTTGTAGCGCAGAGGCCACATAAGGCAGGACCACACTGCACACAAAGGCAACACGTGAACAGGAACGCCACAACAACTCCGATGATCATCAGAATCTTCCAACCCCAAGTCGACATCAGGCCCCAAAACCACCCAAGTAGCGTCCAATCCCCTACATCCACGTGTATGGATTCGGAGATCTTATGCAACTTCGAGATGGCTTGATAGACAGTCGGAGCGTTATCAGGAATGAAAATACAGCAGCTCGAATGGATCACCTTACATACCCCACCTCGATCTGCTAAGATCACGTCTAAAACCATACGGTTTTGCAACGTCATAAGTCTATCCGCCTGAAGTTCAGTGGTGATATTACCAAGGGCACTGGCAGTAATATTAGCTGTCGATTCTACCACTCGAGTCAACTGTCTCAGGTTCCTACTATTAACCATAGGTCCCCAAAACGGGAGGAAACCCTTGAAAAAGTCTCCTGCCTCTTGACCGGCAGTATCCTCTTCGCTAATTACGCCTCTCACAACTCTAGTCTTGTGATAATCTGCATCTACAGTAAACGTCGGAGGCAACAAGTTTGCGATAAAACATGAGCCCATGAAGTCAGAGGGCAACCATGCATACGTACGATCATGACAAATAAAGTATGTACCCTTGGCAGCCAGAAACACAGGGGACGAGACCATCGGCAGAATGTAATTTTCAGTGCAAGCACTCTCTCCAAGTCGGGCTTTCGATCTTCGGCCACGACCCATTAGACAAAAATTACCAATGTGGGGTACGACCCATATCGGAGGCGAGCTTTTAAGCTGTTTTTCACTAGTGAACACACTATACTCGCCTCTACTCAGGACCCTGTAGGCTTGTACCTCTTCTTCTGGAATAAGCGAGGGATCGTAGATATCGCTATCTAAGTCTTCAATCGCTATCGACAAAGGTTTCTGATACGAGCTAGGACCAGAGTAGGGGGAACGTGGTTCTCGAATGGGGTGGAAGCCTAGTGCGCTTCGAAACATTGTTTGAAATGCTCGAGCAGACCCTTGGGAACTATACGGTAACACCAGATATGGAATTCCCTTATCCGTAGTGTGTGGCATCAACCCACACACCAAACAATTAGTAGTGTTAACCACTAACTGATGCTGATGAAGGAGCTGAATAAAGGAATTGTTGCAGAATTCTGCACGTCTAGCCTGCTCGTGTTCAGGTAAGATATGAAAAGAATGAGGAGAAACAGTGGAGGTGAGTTTAGGATCAGAGGTAGGAGTAGGTATGGCAGAAGGTAAGAAGTAAGACATCGTGTAATACACCCCACCCGCCAATAATGCAGAAACAGTCAAAAACAATACGAATATTTGGAACATAAAACATTTGGTACGACTAAGTTGTTGTAACTTGAACCTTTGCGCCTGAGCTCCTTCCAAGTCCATCAGCTTCGAAAATGCCATCACCTACGACCGTCCGCAACGTTTCTTGACGCACTTTGTTCTGTGTAGCAGTAGTAGTCAATCCCTAGGAGTTCCCAGGAACCGACGGTCTTTAACCTAGTGTCAAGACCTACTAACCAGAAGGAAGTACACGCGCGGCCCTACGGCCTTTATTCACAATTATGTATATGCGAAAATGTCTCTCAGCTGTGGAAGCAAAAATATGAGGAACGAAACTCAATGTATATATACAAAATAATTACAATGATACGAGTGTTCAAACTGATCGTGGAAAACGGGATAATGCAATTGTCAAGGGACAGAACAGGATCTTTTATTAGTCTTTGGTGCTAGATCGCAAAAAGTATCGGGTTTTCCCAGGACGTGTCTGTTCGTCAAACAAAGGATCCGTTGAAGAGACAGCGTCCTGTTGATCAGCTGAATGTTCTGGTCTTGAGTCTTTTGATGACAAATGTTCAACAGTGTCTTTCTGCTGCACTGAGGATTCTCCGACAGGTTGTGCGTCGCTGAAAGGTACAAACGCCGGCAATCCTTCGGTTTCAGTTGATGCAATGCCTCTCCTCACCCACGAGTCTGCTGGCAACGGAATAGGGACTTTTTTGGTATGGGTGGCATGCACCCAGTTTTTCCGACCCTCTAAACGAACTGCAGTTCTCGTGGCAAGGAGGACCTGGTAGGGTCCAGTGAACCTTGGCTCCAAGTTCTTCTTGCGCGAAAAGTTGCGCATCACCACCCAATCTCCGGGCTGGAGCTGGTGGCCTGGACCCTCCGTCTGCGTCGGCAATGCTTCGTAAACCTGTTGGTGAATTAACCTCAGTTTAGCAGTCAAGTCATGAAGATAATCAATCAACATTGGATACTCAAGATCACAGAACACACCCGGTCTAGGGACCCCCCAAACATTGGCAGGACGACCGAACACTATTTCATAGGGACTGAGCCCTACTCGGGAGTGTACAGTTGCCCTTGTTGACAATAATGCTAAGGGTAAAGCGTCAGGCCACGAGAGACCAGTCGTAGCCTGAATCTTTGCTAGTTTTAGTTTAAGGGTGCCGTTGTACCCTTCAACCAAACCGGCTGACTGAGGATGATTGGCGCTATGGAATTTCTGATTAATTCCAAGGCCCTTACACACACTCTTCATCACACTCCCCACGAACTCACTTCCGTTATCCGACCACACAACTCTAGGCATTCCGTACCGAGGAAAGTATTCCTTCAGTAGGATTTTCGCAGTTGACAAAGCAGTGTTGTCCTTAAGAGGGTAGGCTTCGATCCATCGAGAGAACGCGCAAACCACAACTAAAACATATTTCAGGTTATTGCATCGCTCCATATGGATGAAGTCTAATTGGATCACCTCAAAGGGACATGAAGGGGGAGCAAAACTACCAGGAGGAGTTGGGATTCCCTTACCAGGATTGTACAACATACATACCATACAATTCTTAACCAACCGTTCAGCACATTTCGTGATACCATCATTCTTCCACACAGGGGACAACAACTTGCAAATACCTTTCACGCTAATATGTGCTAACCCATGCGCCATAGTCACAACAGCCAGCACATACGCATCAGGCAACATCCATCTTTTCTGATCCGATAAGTCGATCCAACAACCATTCGCATCCAACTTTCCCGTACTTTCTTTCCACTTCATCTTTTCAGTCCCGGTGGCCTCATTCTGAATTGCTTTCACACTCTCGATAGTGTCTTCACACATACTCGATTCTGTAGGCCACCTAACCGAACTCGTCACATACATTCGAGTGCTAAGGTTCGGGCAGTCTCCTTAGCAGTCTCATCCGCAAACGCATTACCACGACCGACATCATCCGTCACCTTACGATGCGCACTACATTTAACAATCGCCACTTGCTTAGGCAACGTAAGTGCATCCAAAAGATCATTCACAAGCTGGCCATGCTGAATTTTCGTACCATGCGATGTTAGAAAACCTCTCTCTCTCCACAATCGTCCAAAACTATGTGCGACGCCAAAGGCATATTGGCTGTCGGTAAACACATTCACACGTTTCCCTTTCGCTAACACACACGCTCTGGTGAGAGCGATCAGTTCTGCAGCTTGTGCAGAACTCTGATTTAGTCTTGCAGCCTCAACAACAGTATTCAACGTTACTACAGCATATGCAGTAGTCACATCACCATTCGGTAATTTTAAACATGAACCATCCACATACAGCGTTCCATCTGGGTCTTCCAAAGGAGTGTTTTTAAGGTCCACTCGACCTTTTGTTTCCTCCTCTGTCCTCAAATAACAGTCGTGTTCTGTTATTTCATCTGACTCTGAGCTAATTGGTAACAAAGTTGCCGGGTTCAGAACATTACAACGTTTTATTTGAATGTGACTTGCCAGCAGCGTCAACTCGTACCCAGACAATCTCGCACTCGTCAAGTGCTGAGTTTTCGTACGATTCAAAAGAGTGTCGACTGCATGCGGAACCATCACCGTAAGCATATTATCCATGACCAATCCTGCTGATTGTCGGATGGACACCGCAGCTGCCGCTGTTGCTCTCAAACAACTCGGCAAAGCTCTAGCTACCGGGTCCAAGGTCGAGGAAAAATATGCACATGGACGTTGCTTACCACCAAAAGGTTGCGTTAAGACGCTCAAAGCACAACCTTCCCTCTCGTGAACATATAATGTAAACGGCTTACTGTAGTCAGGAGTACCTAACACAGGAGCCGAACACAATAAATCACGTAATTCAGAAAAACTTTTCTGACATTCTTCCGTCCATGGTAAAGGAGTCGAAACATCCTTGCACGTAAGAGCTACCAATGGTTTCGCTAGCAATGAAAAATTCGGAATCCATTGCCTGCAGTACAACGTGATACCTAGAAAGGCACGCACATCTCTTTGGGTTGTTGGCACAGCCATTCGTGCAATCTCTGCAATTCTCTCTGGGGTCAACCGCCTTCCCTCCTTTGACAATAAGTGACCTAGATAGGTTACTTCTTGACAACAATATTGGAGTTTAGAAGGTGACACCTTGTGATTTAACTCGCAGAGATGTTGCAGCAGCGATACCGTAGCAATTGTGCAAATGTCCTGAGTATCTGCAGCTACCAATAAGTCGTCGACGTATTGGATTAAGGCCGCACCAGCCGGCAATGAAAACGCATCTAGTTGACCCTTCAAGGCTTGACTGTAAATCGATGGACTTTCACAGTAGCCCTGAGGAGCGCGTTTGAACCGGAAGCTGCGTCCACCAAGAGAGAAACCGAAAAGGTCTCTGCTCTCCTCTGCAATCGGGATGCTGAAGAACGCATTCTTCAAATCAATCACCGAAAACCAAGATGCAGAAGCTGGAATCAGAGTCAGTAGTGCCGTGATGTCAGGCACAACGGGGAACTGAGGAATCACAATTTTATTCATCTCCCGTAAATTGATAACAAAACGATAAACAGGTGGTTTCGAAGGATCAGTACGTTTAAGAATGGGCAGTACAGGGCTGTTGCACACGTTTCCCCGCGTCTCCTCAATAACGTCTTTCTCGATCAAATCATAGATGATCGCTAACAATGCTCGTTCACCATCAAGAGAGATACGATACTGGGGAATACGTGGCAACCGCACATTAGATTTCAACTGAACAACATAAGGGGAAATGTCAAGCAGGCCCACGTCATTGGGACCTGTTGCCCACAAAGATGCAGGAAGAGAACTCAATTCCGGTGGAAGCTTATCGAGAGACAAGTACATAGGAGAGACAACCCTCTCTCCCAACGTAAGCTTTACACCCGCAGGAGAACAATACAGAGTTGCATACAAACGTTTAAGCAAATCCAGACCCAAAAGATTTTCACCACAGCCCGTGGTCAAAATCAACGGAGCTTCTAGCTCTCGAGGCCCAATTGTAAGGGGCAAAGGGCGTGAAACTGGATTGCGAACGGGGGCGCCAGAGAATCCAACGGAAACATTTGTTAAGCCGGACAAAGGTGCGCCAGGGAGTTTCGAATGCTTTATGGAACTTTTCGCTGCACCAGTGTCCAACAGAAAAGGCTCAACGACGCCCGATGTAGCAACTGCGACGTAAGGCCCTCTCTGATCAACCGGAACTGATACCACTCCCTCTCCTTGTCCATGGCTGTCCTAGTAATTACTGTCGTCAGTTCCCTGATCGACGTAATAATCGTCTACATTGTACTGCGCAGATCGTCCTTGCGACGATCCACGTTGATCAAAACAATTATCGGAATTTGATGAGTTATCTGAACGGTCATTTTGAGCACCACGACCTCTACCACGTGGTGCCTGCTGTGAACCACCACGACCTCCTCTAGATGAATTACCACTATTACGATCGTTTAGAACAGGACAATTGAATTTGATATGACCCTCCTGTCTACAATAGGCACATTGATTATACCCTAACGAGGATCTTTGGGAAGAGGAGTCATTACGAGATTGTGATCGGTTCGATTGTGGCTGCGATCTATTTTGTTGCGAAGCATTCTGATTCGAACGTGGAGGATAGGCCTGCTGTAACAACACTTTAGTTTTGAGTTCTTTCGTCTTTTTATCAGCACGGTCATTTTCTTCTTTCTCCCTATTCTCATAGTATTGTGCCGTAGCCAATATTTGAGCCGAGGTAGAAACGGCCCACGCACTTTCTGAATTCTTTAATTTATTGCTCAAATCGGGCAATAAGTTTGAAACAAATTTGTCCACAAACAACCGTTGACCACCCTCCGTGCTCATATCCTGGCCACTATGGTCGATGAATGCCTCCTCGAATCTCGTAAAGAAGTCGGAGACACTCTCGTCCTTCTTCTGTCTACAAGCTGACAATTTGTCCCAATTCACTCTCATAGCTGGCATAAGAGTTTTCATGAGCGTTATTATTCTTTGAGGGAGAGCAGTAATGAGTTGTTCAGGCTTAGCCCCACCAACTTGTCGCGTATCGGCCGCAATAAGAGCAGCCCAATCACCACCTAATTCATTTGGATGATTTTCCTGACGAATCTTAGCCCATACCGGTTGAGGCACGACATTTCCGAACAACATGTCGATATCGGCAAGATTCATTATCGTAGCATCTACGAGCTGCGATAATTGTTTATAGTACCCTGCAGGATTTTTGCGAGGGTCAGGCAAAGATTGCTTTACCTGTAACACTTCTGATCGTTTCCATGGGAGATGTATCCATACTCTCTGGAAATGCGGCAGAATAATAGGAATAGCATTAGCATCACCTGGCATCCATAGCGGTGGAACTTCACGCATAGGAAATTGACCAGACTCATCTGGCTGTCTTTCAATATCTTCAACAAACAAGGCTTGAGGTATAGGAGTGGGACGAAAAGATAGCAACCGTTCAACAGCACGTCGAACATTGGTATCCACTACCAGTCCAGTCGAGAACTGAAGTTGCAAATCAGACAAAGCGGTCAGCACCTCGTCAGGTGCGTCGGCCGATATCTGATCACGAAGAACCTTACACATTTCTTCAAACACGAATCTTTGGGTTGGTATATTGAATTGACAAAATGTGTCGAGTACAATACGAGGTGGATTTCTAAGGGGATGCGTCATCCAACCCATCGCCATATTATATAGCGAAGCGCGTTCCCTGTTACCAGGAAGCTGACTACGTCTCTGAGGACCATCGGAACCAGCGGACCCAAGAACAGGTCCGAGCGAATGGAAGAAACTAGCCGCAAGAGGAGAATTACGACTACGAGTAGAGGGAGAAGTATAGGACACAGGACTAACAAGTGAAGGAGTAGAGACAGAAGCAACAGCAGGAGTTAACAGAGCAGGAGCAGTAGCGGGAGCAGGAGTATGTGGAAGCGGAGGAGCAGTAGGGATAGCAACAGACAAAGGAGCAGGAACAGTTGGAAGAACGGGTGCAGGTTGAGGAACAGGTGGAGGAAGAATAGGTGGAAGAATAGGTACAGGGGGAACCACAGGGGCTGTGGTACCCTGTACATACGGAGGTGGCGACTTCATAAGATAGGACATTAAAGGATCCTCAACTGCGTCTTCCTTCTTTTCTGACTCCGTAGGCAACGCAGGATAGCATTTATCTATAGTCATGCGCTGTAGCCTATCAAACACTTCCTTTTCCTTAACCTCCTTATCACACTGAAATTGCTCTGCTTTCTTTACAATGGTAGCAACACTATCTCTCTGATTTCGTTTAGTCTGTCTGATTTCTTTCTGTCGGGCTTCTTTACGCCACAACCGAAAGGCATCAAACATGGCCGGCCTTGACTTTTTCTCGAACAATTTAGCCTCTAGGTTATCTAAGATCGGGGTCTCAAAGCTCCCATGAGGTGGCCAACTAAGGACACCGTCCTTCTTTGTATAGCGAATCCAATAATCATTAAAAGTAATCGGGCCTAGCCCATGTTTACTGTACAGTTCATAAGTCGGAGTTCCAACCGGAGGTATCGGACGCGAGTCCTCCAGCCGGGAATCCGCACCACAAGGTCTGAAACAACTAAACAAAGTACTGCGACCAGGCATCTTGCACACTAGCCGAGTTTCACAAACTTCAAGGGTTACGGGATTTACCAAGTCCCAGCAAAAGCAAAAACCCTCGGTTTTTGGCGGCTGCAGTCGTCAAACAACACAACAAAGTACCAAGAACTACAAATGCAATGGAACCATGCAACCACTAAGCAACCACAACCAAGAACTCTGGGAGCGACCCACAAATACTTAACTCAAAGATCGATGGCGTCACCAGGAAGGCCCGTCAATCGTCTCGCTCTACCAAGGTCTACGCCAGGCGCCAAAACAGGTCTACAGTCAGGGCAGCAGTCCGTCGCAGCCGTCAGGAGGCGGGAATCTTCGCGGGAAAAGTCTTCGGGCCACTTATTTCGACAACAGGATCGATGAGGCGGAGTGCACCTTCCCTCGGAGATTTCACACGAAGTTCCTCACGATCGTCGGGCTTGGACCGGTACCACTGATGCAGCCCAACGTTGGGCGCCAACTGAAGGACTGGGTTCTTTAAGACCCAGCGGTGCCAGGGGACAACACCTGAAACCTTCGTGGGTTACCTGCTCCGGCGTACGAATGACAGAGACACGGGACACTTCCTTCGGCGTCAAAGATTCAAGGTTTATTTACTGCAGGGAACACAGAAGTCACGACAAGTACAACACGTGCAACTTGGGGAGACTGCTTCAAATTGGTTCTGTGGATCGCTCCTTTTATACACGATTTTCCCATAGGTTTGCGTAGCAGACAAAGGTTTACAACCCAGTTCCCACAATTATCCCCGAGAGGGGTCGCTTTGGTCGCTTTGATACTCATAAGGTCCGGAACGTAAGTGCAGAAACATTTGGCGGTTCCCAACTGTAAAAACCCATCTTCCCACCATTAGTACATTCCAATCAGCAGTAAAACAGATCAAAATAGGAACAAGGACAGGTGTAGAGGAAGATGGAAACACCGGGGAGATTGGAAAGGGTGTAAAAGGGGGAGGTATCGGGAAACACGAGCTACAGGCATCAAAGGGACGTGCCTAATGAGATGCACGGCTGAGACAATAAACCAGCACGGCAAGATGAGCCTCGAGCGGGGCCATCTGCCTTACAGTATCATCCCCCTCATCATAAAGACACTTACAAAGGACATGTGTCTTCCGCAAATATCTTGGGAGTCCCAGGGTCGCGAAGCGGACAACGTCCGTTCGCTGGCTACTTGAGGGCAAGAGACAAAATGGATGCCGTATCTAAGATGGAACCCGTGGGTACAGATGAAAAACCCACGTAGCAAACGAACGGTTTAAGTTAGCACAGCGAAACTGCGCACACTTACTAAACTCGTCATTTGCGGTTCGTAGATACCAGACTCGACCATATTTGTGCGAGTCGAAAACATCACTTACAATTGTCACGGAACCTCATCAGTGCACAACATTTTTGATGTAAAATAAGTAACCTTAAGTAAATCTACTTCTCAATATGTTGTGGTATTTCCTTCCACAAATTCACCCAGGTTTTATCTGTCAAAATTTGGGCAAGGAAAATGTGTAGTGCCTATATTAAACATTTCACCACAAACTAGTTGCCTGATAACATAATGGACTTATTGTACACTTCAGTCAAAAAATATATACTTAAACTAAGATATGATTTTCTGTCTGCAGAGGGCAAATTTTCTTAAAACCATTACGAACTTAAGTGTGCAAAAAATTAGAAGGCGTCCTTAAAATGCAATCTTCGATTAACAGCATTAGTATTGCGTTATTTTCTGTTTTCTGACGTGCATACTGTTGCTAAAAATGTGATGTGTTATTCTTCATAAGTAAGTCTGTGAAAGTAAAATGTGTGTAAAGGATGTCACTGTAATGAGTCCAAACGTTGGCGGTTATTTAGAGCTTGGCAGATGCAGACAAGTGACTAAATTTGCACATGTTCAATCGGTCATCTTTCGAATCTGCATCTACGTTCGAAATAGGGCCATCAGCCTATTTTAGTAGAAGTCCGCATCTGTTAAACTCCAGCTATCCACCATTGTCTATATTCACAAATGTGTTACATGCTGAAAGAGGGAGTAGAAAGTGTGCTTTCTATGATCAGAAATGGAAGGGAAAATCCCATGTGTTGTGTTGCTGGCTATGCAGGGCTGCGGCGGTGCGCTGAAGTAGGCCTGCCAATGCTAGGGTTTCTAATGAGACACACGGACACCAACTAAGAAAAGTGGGCCAGAAGTCACGAGCAACCTCCGCCCTTTTATTTATACTCTCTGGCCATGCCTGGCCAGAGAGTGATACATAGTGTGCCTGCCCTTCCGGGCCACGGAGTTGCAGGGTGGTCTCTTCAGAATATCTAGTCCGCTATATCCCTTCCCAAGTCAGTGTTCAAAACAGCAAAACAAAATTAACATATGAAGTCTGTGAGTTTCTGGCTTGGCCTAGGGTTAGGTCTTAAGTTGTATCTCTCCGGTTGACTTCATTGACTATCCAGAGTTCCACCCAGTAGCTCCGGGTCGTGGGTGGCAGTTGCTTCAACTTCAGCGGTCATGGGAGCGAACCCTGTCCTTGGCTGAGATAGCCATCCTCTGTTTTGATTCCTGATCTGTCCATAGGTTCAAACATTAATTCTTCAGTGTCATTGGTGATTATCCTTTTGAACCAGGATATATTCCGGATGATTTTGTTTCCTCACCACATCAAGCTGTAACCACTGTGCCATTGGTTGCTATCACTGTCTATTGCAGTATAAACAACAAGGGAACCCGTCTAGGTAGTTGAGGACCTCGGGTAGTTAATGGTTTTTAGAAAAAGACAAAGGTCCTAAACTTTTTCAAATAGAATTATGAGCAATAAACACAGACTTAGATAAGAACTATGTCTCTTGTATTCCAATGTCCAGCCAGACAGAGGAATTTTTATTTCCAAAATAAAGTGAAGATTCAAGTTAAAGGATGTAGTACTGTTAAAATGTCGACTGTTTTAACAGTACTACATCCTTCATTTGTGCATTATGTGTTGTAGTTACTCTTGGTTTGTGCTTACACAAGATTGCATTGTATTGTAAGCCACCTTTTGCTCCACTTTGTTTGCCTGATAATTTTCCCCCATGTATTGTTCTCTCTTTCTTCTCACTTGGTACAGGCTTGTGCCCAGTTCTTGATCTATGTTGTGCTTCACTTAAACTTGAATCTTCACTTTATTTTGGAAATAAAAATTCCTCTGTCCGGCTGGACATTGGAATACAAGAGACATAGTTCTTATCTAAGTCTGTGTTTATTGCTCATAATTCTATTTGAAAAAGTTTAGATCACTGTCTATTGGCCAGGCTCATAGATTGTACGAAACGTTCCTCCTCCACGTCGGTTCCACTCCAGGACAGAGCTCCCTGGAGCTAAGACTCAGGCTTTTGCTCTTCTTTTCCCGCTGGCTCTTTCCTTGTTGACTGTTCGTCGAGCTTGGATACTGGCAGGGTCATAGGGCTCCGGAGTCCAGCCACTTGTTGTGAGGGTGGTGTCCCGACAAGGTCCAGCTAACATCAGCGACCAGGCAAACCTTTGTGTTGTGGAGTGTGGTGTGCTCCGATAGTCTCGCAGGAACCTGTGGACAGCTGGTTTACGGTCTGATTGTTCCAATACGGCAATGTGGATGATCTTGTTCAGTGTACGCATAAATCGTTCTGCCTCTCCGTTGGCTTGTGGCCATTGGGGAGTGATGAGGTGATGGTGGACTCCAAGTGACTTGAGCATGGTTTTGAACTCAGCTCCTTGAAACAGGGGTCCGTTATTGGTCTTGATAACATCGGGTAATCCAAACAGTGCGAACATCTTCTCCAGGACTGGTTAGAGGTGTGAGAACGCAATAGATGCGAATATTTCCACAACAGGGTATTTGGTATAGCAGTTGATGAGTTCCGCCGTCACTTTGCCGTCTGAAAAACTGCCAAAATTGAGACTCACTCATGACCATGGGGACGTTGCAGGGTTTTCTGTTATGATGGGAGCGGGTTGTTCTTGGCCGCTGGTTAGCTGGCACGGCCAGCAGTTCCTCACTAGAGTATCGATGGCAGCTTCTAGACTGGGGATTCGGGAACCACATCTTCTCCCTCATTTCGGATTTCATTCTGGTGGTCCCTTGATGTCCCTCATGAGCAAGGGTTGTGGCCTGTACCTGGTGGCTTGAGGGGATAATGATCCACGATCCCCTCAGTACTACTCCTTCGGGGGCAAAGCTTAGCTCATCGCGCACCTTCCTGAAATTTGCCTAGCCGGTCTCTGTCCGCTCCGTTCTAACTGTTGACGTCGCGAAGAAACCCACTCCAGGATCCTTGTTGGATGGCTTCTAGCACCTTTATGAGTACGGGGTCTGTGTTGGTCTTTTCTTTGATTTTTTCCATAGTCAGAGCTTGTGCGTAGGTCCAATGAGATATCATGTCAACATATTCTTCTGTGCTCAGTTCCTGTTCTCCTGCGTTTCCTGCCAGCTCTGGGGTGTGTTGTGACAGGAAGTCTGCTGCGTTCTTCGCACCTGGCCGGTAAACTACTTCCTTCTGGTATTGTTGCTGTTGTATCACCCAGTGCTCAATCCTCAGTGGGGGGGTGCAGCGATGTGCCCCGGAACAGTGGGACCAGCGGTTGGTGGTCTGTCACCACTCGGAACGGGTGTCCACTGACATAGAGGTGGAAGTGATTGCATGCTGACTTTATTGCAAGTGCCTCTTCCCTGGCTCAGTTTCTTCGGTTATGAGCGCTCCTAGCCCGACGGGGCTAGCGTCTACCAGGATTTCCGTCATTCTAGTTGTGTCAAAGTACACCATGTTTGTTCTTCCCAGAAAGGCCGTCTTGATTTTCTGGAACGCCTGTTCCTCATCTTGCCCCAGTTCCAGCTGGCATCCTTCTTTGTCAAGGCTCGTAGGGGTTTGGCTAGTGTGACCAGGTTGGGTATGAACCGCTCGCAAGGGGTGGCCATCCCAAGAAAGCTGAAGACTTCCGATGCTGTTGTGGGGGCAGGAGCTTGTTGGATGGCATGTGATGTGGGAGGGACTACCCTAACACCATCCTGGCTGAACACAAAAATCCTAAAAATTCCATAGATCTTTGGAAGAACAAGCATTTTTCATGATGGAGAGTGATTCCTTTTTCTGCGAGGCATTGGAGAGTTGCTCGGAGGTGGCGGTGGTGTTCCTCTATGGTGGCGGAGTATATCAATATGTCATCGCAGACATTGAGCACTCCTTGGAGTCCTGACAGTATTTCACGGGACAGTGTTCTGGAATATCTCCGCCGCCGATGAGAATCCGTAATTCAGCCTCTTGTAGCGATGCAGGCCTATGTGCGTCGAGAATGTTGTGATGTATCGACTCTCCTCCGCTATCCTCAGCTGATGATATCCTGCGTTGAATTCCAGTTTGGAAAACCGGCAGGATCCGTTCAAGTCAGCCAGGTTATCGTCGACTGTTGGCGTTAGTGTCTCTTGTGCCTAATTGCTTGGTTTGGCAGGCGCATGTCTATGCACAGTTGGATTTTTCCTGGTTGTTTAGGCTTCTCCGCTATTACCATGGGCGAGACCCCCGAGGTGGGGCCAGTAACTTTTTCGATGACTCCTTGTTGTTCTGTTAGAATCTAGCTTGCGACATCAACATTATCGGCGTCATCTTGTCCCTTTTCAGGCTCATATGTGCGCGTAAGTAGCAGCCATTTTGAATGCCATGGCCTCTCTGCCCACTGCCGATAACCAGCGAGTCTCTCTCTCTCTCTCCCTCTGACCTCGCAAGCATCCCCCGCACGCTGACAGCCCCCGCTCTCACATGCTTGGGCCATAAACCTCCCCTTCAGAGCGACCCTGCCTCGGAGCCACATCCCGTACCCAACTAAACACCTCCCTTCATCCCATTCCATGATCACACATCCTTTGATAAACCCCTTCCTCTGTACCCGATTGTCCAGGCCCGATCCCAGGCCACCACCTGGCCCTGCGGATGCAGTTTATTGCCCCCTACAGTAGGAAGCTGCCCCACTTCAAAGGATCTACGACTGATCAAAGCCCCCACCCCATGAGATCCGATCAGCTGCACACATTCCGGGAACCGGCGGAATGTCCAGCTGCGTGACAGTCATCACCTACTGAGATCAGGGTGGGGACTTCTACTGAAAATGTGTGTGGGAACAGGCTTGAAGCGGGGATTCCGACAATGTCTTTCCGTACTTCAAAGTATTTGCAAGAATGTGCCACATGTAATAAACTGTAATAAAGACCATAAACCTGTGTATAAGAGGCCAGGCCTCAGAGATGCGGTTAGAGCACCTCGAGAAGCTACCCTGTTGTCTGATTTGACGTGTTCTGCTCCGTCGGAATAAACTCCTGTTTCCTGCCTTCCAGTCTCCAGCGCCTGCCTCTTTGTTTGATAATTTCGAGTGGTATGAGAGGCGGCTAACGCCGGGCAATACTTTAAGGTTTTCGTTCGAAATCGGCCCTACCTTTCACAATTGGCGTCCCAAACGTGGGGCCCATCAGTGACCAGTGGGAGAGGTCCTGACGACAGAGTGAACGACTGCAACGATCGGGAGTGCACCTGCCCGATAGACCCTCGTCTGGCAGACGATCATCCGAACTTCACCGGTTCCGAGCAGACCTCTCTCGAGTGATCTACGGTCCTGACTGGGAACCATCAGGAGTGCCGCGACAGTTACGGAGAAAAGAGGACGATCGGGCGCTGGAAGCGGAAGACGAGAAACTGTCCATGTGGTCCGGGTAAGGTCGTGTAACACGACAAATTGCGAAACGATTGTTTGATTGTTTGAAAAAAATACTAGTATTGCTTATTGATTGTTTTTGAGATATTCTCTGTCTGCAAACGGGGAAGAATAGAGATATTCTCTCTTCCTTTGCAGATAGTGAAGAATAGGTAACGCAGACTTTTGTCCCCCGTTGTAATCTGTTGTGCCTATTCCTCTCCCCACTGATTGATTGATTGTCCGAACATTGATTATTCGAAGTTGTTTTTTTGAGATATTCTCTACCTACAAACGGGGAAGAATAGAAATATTCTCTCTTCCTTTGCAGATAGGGAAGGGTAGGTAACGCGGACTTTTGTCCCCCGTTGTAATCTGTCATGCCTATTTTTCTCCCCACTGATTGATTGATTGTCCGAACATTGATTGGTCGACGTTAGTTCTATGAGATATTCTCTGTTTGCAAATAACGTAGAATAGAAATATACTGTCTAGTCTTTGCAAGTAGTGAAGGATAGGTAGTGCGGACCTTTGTCCCCCGTTGTAATCTGTCATGCCTATCTTCTCCCCACTGATTGGTAGTTGGTTCAGCCCGGACCGCTTATTAGAGATGAACCATCCAGCTCCACTGGAAGGCACCCCTAATAAAGATATGTTCACCAAGTATGGACTAGTCGCCGTAGCCTATAGTAAGCTATGGCATAAATATATACGAGAAAGGATCAGGAAAGTCAGTGGCCACTGATAGGATCCTTTGATGACGATAAAATAAACGTGCTGGAAACAGCCCTTCGAAACAATAAGACAACACCCACTATGCTTGATAGTCTCGGCATGTGGCGCAAAGAAGCAGAACAATGAAAAAAGAGGAACGAAGTCAGATTAGAGAAAGAGTTACGAAAAGCAGCTCACCTAGCTGCTAAAAAGTTAGAGGAAGAAATAAAGGAGAGAGAGGAAGCCAAACAGAAGCAAGAGTCCGAAACATCGAGCCAGTGCCCCGTTAGAACACCCTCTACGCTCTACCCTGAGTTACCCTCGAAACAACGAGCGAACGATGATTTATTGCTAGGTCTCCCAATCATCTATATGCCCCGTCCGTATGCCCCTTCCCAACCCATAGTACAGCACCCGCAGCCCCCAAGCACAGGTGAGAATAGTGCCAGGGCCTTGGTCCTCGCGGCCTCCGCGCCGGACAAGCCTCTTGTGCTTGACGCAACGCAGACAGCAACATCAGATAACCCAGAGGCCCGAAAGAAAGATTCTACTAGTGTGAACAGGTTGAGCAAGGATGAACCAGCAGGAATCGAAAAGATAGTAAGGATACTGGTGGAACGAAAGGAGAGCGAAGAGTATGTAATGGATATGTACAATTCATATGCCGATAGCCACAGACGACACTTTGTCGTGCGATTTTGTTATTACACCCTCAATACCTATGAGGACCGATACCAAGACAAAGGTCCTGAGAGTCTAACGATCTTGTATAGGAAAGTCGACATTGGGGATGAAGGTGAGTGTGACGTGACGGACCTCTTCACGCGCACGCTTGAAGCTTTCCGCCACCTCACCGAACAGAGGTTAGAAGCTAAAACTACGACTCCTGTAGCGACCGAACCTCGAATAGAAAAAACTAATACAATGATGCCTATAAGGGAAGCCGCTCCCTACAGGGTTCCCCCACGAGGTCAGGGAACGCATGATGACGTTAACCATCAAGATGCGAGAGGGAGGGTAGTTTATAACTGGGTCTACCAACCATGGGATCAACAAGATATCCTGACGTTCTGAAAATCCATGCCCGATTTACGAAAAAACTCCACTGCCTTTTATACTGAATTAGGCACAGCCTTGGGTTCGACGATTATGACCTTAGCCGACATTGATTTGTTTTTCGGGTTATGTCTGCCAGCTGATGTGTGGAAGCAAATCCGGAAAGTCGACCACCTTGAGCTGTTCGGACATACCTGGTCACAACTCGATGGTATAGACAGACAACGAGGGCCTGGACAGAAACCTTTGAAATCCATTTTAGAACTCCCAAACAAGATTGTTCAGAAATTGAAAACCCTGATCCCAGAAAAGAAGGTGGACTGGTCGATAGTAACGGCCTGCCGCCAGAAACCCCAGGAAGACGTATCAGAATACTTCTCCCGGTTTGAGACGGTGTTTTCCGATTACAGTGGCCAGGACATGACCACTGCAACCGGACATCATCTGTTTGTCCAGAACTATGTTAAAGGTCTGTCACAGGAGGTCTCTCAGAAACTACAGGCTAGCGAGAGTAGTTGGGCGGCCTCCAAGCCTGCGGCTATCCTTCAAATGGCCCAGTATTATGAGCATCAGAAGAACGAGAATGATAGGGCGACTGAGAAAAAGAAAAAGGACCTGAAGGAAAGGGTGATGATCGCACAGTTGCAGGGGGTGACTATTGGAAGAGAGCAGTACAAGGGAAATTACCAGTCGAATGCTCCTAGAAATCCACCCCCTAAAGACCGTACGCCTGCACCCTATGCTGGACGTAAAGACATCGACGAGAACCAGTGTGCATTTTGCAAAGGATTTGGCCATTGGAAATCCCAGTGTCCGGTTCTGTTAGAGATGAACAAGAATAGGAACATAAGAGATGCAGCGGGTGGGCCTAGAAACAGAGGACAGGGACGAGGGTCCACGAACGACACCAACAACGACAGGCCAGGCAGACCGAACACATTTGACCGTCCCCGACAGAACTAGTACCAACAGTCTGACTGCGAAAACACCCATGACTTTGCATAGGACTGCCAAGGGCAAGGGAGGGATCCAGTCGAGCTCTATGTTGACCAGCAAGGTCCTTATGTCACCGCTAAGGTCCTGGGTACGAAGTCTCTATTTTTGGTAGACACTGGCGCAACACGTAGTGCGTTATCTAAACGACTGATTCCAAGGGCACCCTTGTCTGGCTCACATGTAACATCGATAGGTTTCGATGGAACGCCCTCCACTAATCCCTTGTCCACACCGATCTCCTTTGACTTAGAAAACAACACCACTGACACGACGTTTTTACTCTCATTCAACACCCCTGACGCCATTATGGGACTTGACTTACTGAAGCATTTCTGAGCTACTATTAGGTGTTCGCATGACGGAGTTCGAGTCTTTTTGTACGATAACCCGACTCTGCTCAGATTCTGTCCCACCCGACGCATGTTTTCCATCACTGATGCTGACTTGTCCCTGCTTGACACTCTACCTCCATATCTGTGGGCCAAGACTGACTCGGACGTAGGACGCATGATGATCGACCCGGTGCACATAACTGTTCGACAAGACGCAATACTCCCTAAACTTCCACAATATCGGATATCGCCCGAGGGCGAGAAGGCATTGGTAAAGATTATCCAGTCCCTGATAGATGCAGGAGTGGTAGAGGAAGTAGTTAGCAATGTTTGCAACAGCCCTATCCTACCCATTGTAAAGAAGCAGGGTGAGGGAGATGAGAAAGCGTACCGCTTCATCATCGATCTACTAGAGGTTAACAAAGTAGTTGTACCTCAGTACCCCGTAGTCTCAGACATCACCACTATTCTGACTCTGATTCCTTCCACTGCCACCACCTTCACTGTCATCGACCTCAAGAACGCTTTCTTCTCTATCCTTATCCACCCAGACAGCCGCTACCTCTTCGGCTTCACCCTAAAAGCCCGCTCGTATAGATTTTGTCGAGCACCCAAGGCTGCACTGAAAGCCCCAGCATCTATAGCCAAGCCCTCAAGAAACAACTGGACGCAGTCCAGTTACCGGATGGAGTGGTGCTGATACAGTACGTCGATGATATCCTTTTGGCGGCCGACACCACTCCACTTGCAGTCACAGCCACCATCCAACTCCTGCACTTCCTCGCGGAAAATGGCCACAAGGTCTCCAAGAAGAAGTTGCAATTCTGCTTACCCCAGGTCACCTATGCAGGCCACCTCTTGTCCAAAGAGGGGAGAATGCTTACACCCGATCGAATTCAGCCCATTCTAGAGACCCCTGTCCCTAAGACCCAGAAACAAGTCCGCTCCCTGCTAGGCCTCACCTCCTTCTGCCGACAGTGGTTGCCAAATTTCATTTTGAAACCACTGCTTTCCTTACTGGCTAAATATGTCCCCTTCCCGCTCCCCTGGGCCCCTGAATGCCAATCCTCCTTCAAAGAACTACGAGATGCCCTCTGCTCCGCCCCCGTCCTAGGAACCCCCGATTACACAAAGCCCTTCTCCCTCTACACTCACGAAAGGGAGGGGTGCGCTTTGGCTGTCCTGACTCAGTCCATTGGCCCCAAGCAATGCCCATGTGCCTACTTCTCTGCCACTCTTGACCCCTTAGCCAGAGCTTTGCCTGCCTGCCTCGAGCTGTAGCTGCCGCTGCTGTCTCTATCCGACAAAGTGAGGCGATCGTGCTCTCTAACTCCCTCACGGTGTTAGTACCCCATGCGGTCGACACTCTCCTGAACCAGACTAAGACGCAACATCTGACTAGTGCATGACTGACTGGGTACGAACTGACTCTGCGTGCACCCCACATCACATTGAATAGATGTACCACGCTGAATCCAGCCCCTCTGTTGCCCCTACCTGAGAACGACCTCAATGTGTCCCCTATACATGACTGTGTGACCCTCACGGGCGAACAGACTAGGAGTAGGGTTGACCTCCGAGACACCGCCTTCCCAGACCCTGACGGAGAGCTGTGGGTGGATGGCTCTTGCATCAAACTCCCCGACGGCACCACCTCAGCTGCTTATGCTGTTACCACAGCCCGAACTGTAGTAGAGACCGCCCGCATCACACAACGATCTGCACAGGCAGCAGAACTGATTGCCCTCACACGAGCATGTATCCTAGCAGCAGGAACCACAACAAACATTTACACCGACAGCCAGTATGCCTTCGGGGTGGTTCATCATTTTGGGCTCCTGTGGAAGGAGAGAGGATTCCTGACCTCACATGACACCCCCATCTTACATGGAGATCTAGTCTCCGCCCTGACTGAAGCGGTCCTCCTTCCCAAGCAACTTGCAGTAATCAAGTGCCAGGCACACAAAAAGGTGACAGACATCATTGGGCAGGGGAATGCACTGGCCGACATCACTGCCCGAACCACAGCCGAGAATAGGACAACGACACGCATGTATGTGACCATGTCACAATCAGAAAAATGGACGGACGCTAGGGAAACTATTAGGGACATCCAGATGGCCAGCTCATCACACAAATTGACTGAATGGGCACGGGTAGGATTGAAAGACGATGAAGGCTGCTGGCGAACAAAAGACACAAACAAATGGCTGCTACCCAACTCGTACCTGATCCCCATATTGACCATGGCACACTCCCCTGCACACATAGGATCTGCCCCTATCGCCGAACTTGTCTCCAAAGTTTGGCACAATGACAAGATTACAGATTCAGCTAAACGTCTGGTCCAACAATGTCTGATATGCCTGCAACACAACCCTGCGAAAGGAACTGTAGTACCCCGGGAAGGGTTTGGGGTCCCCAATCATCCATTTGAAGTCTTGCAGATGGACTACATCCAACTAGAAAGATGCCAAGGTCTGAAATATGTACTTGTTGTCGTGTACGCATTTAGCAACTGGGTGGAAGCCTATCCAACTCGCGACAACACTGCCATTGCCACTGCAAGGGTATTATTAAAAGAATTCTTCCCTCGCTACGGCCTTTGTCGAATTTTGTGGAGTGACAATGGCCCTCACTTCGTAGCCAAGGTTATCCAACTCATCTTAAAGGGGTTGGGTGTAAAACAAAAATTCCACGCAGTCTTCCACCCCCAATCTGCTGGACTAGTTGAGCGACATAACGCCACACTGAAGCTCAAACTAGCTATGATAGTGGCTACCACAGGACTGAAATGGCCAGACGCTCTCCCACTGGCATTGCTATCAATGCGTTCCACCCCCACCAAACACCATTTGTACCCCTTACGAGGTCGTTTTCGGCCGCCCTATGAGCATTTGGTCTGCACCAAAACCAACTTCCATTCACGACGTCCCGGACGTCCTAATGTCTGATTATTTGTACAATCTGACTAAGACACTGTCTGTCATCCATCAACAGGTGCTGCATGCCATCCCTGAAGCTTCCAGGGGCCCTGGACATGACATCCAACCTGGTGATTACGTTTTAATACGTAACTTCCAGCGTGCAAAGAGTCTGGAACCCCGGTGGACAGGCCCCTGGCAAGTCTTGATCACCACCCGTACAGCTCTTCGAGTGGAAGGAAAGCGGAACTGGCTGCATGCGCACCACTGCAAGAAGATCTCCTCAACCCTGATGACGACCGAAGACGTGGCCACCCAAGAAGAGCTCCTGAACAAAGATCAACCATCCCTGAGCTGTTACCCTGATAAAGAGACACTTGAACTGGCAGAATTCCCCGATCCCACTGTGCCATCCAGAGAAGGGTATAACCTGCAACGAAAGGAGGGAGCTTCGGCTAAGCAGACCACTGACTAAGTTACAATTCTCAGAGCGGCGGCCTAACACTACTAAGGCTGCCAGGAGAGAAGCCAAACGAAGTTTGTGGTTCTGCCCGCTACCGAGCCCCTTGAAGATGATGGAAGCGCCCAATATGAAGATGATGGAGGCCCCCGACACGAAAATGATGGAAGCAACCGGATATCCGAAGACCCGCTACAGAAACCCAAAGACTGACAAAATACACAGCTCAAAGACTATTGCCCTTTTTATCGCCCTTCTCTTTTGCCTCCTCCTCATGACCACCCTCTGGATCGTGGAAGAGAGCGCACCAGCTCATAAGACATTTCTAACTACTGAACAGCCTACCACAATGAAAGAACACTACCTGGTCTCTCTTTCACCTCAACTCCGAGAAAGACGTAAGGAGTTTTGGAACAACTCCTTCGTGCAGTTGCTGCACCAGCACAACCTTGCGGCCAATGCCACAAACTGCTGGATCTGTGGGCTGTTACCTCATGCCACTGGACATTCTATCCCCTTCATTCCTTCACCTTTCTCCGTTCACGGCTCCTACCTTGCTTGGCTGATCCTCTTGCAAGAAAGCTACAGGGATAATGCCACTTCCAGCAGAACTATGGCACACTTCTATCATGGGGTATGGCAGAACAAAACAGGAAGAACTGCTGCCCCCTTTTGCCCTCTGACATCCAACAACTCTATTCATATGGACATCCCTGCCAAAGAACGGATTGAAATGCAGGTGTTCAACAACGCAGCCCGACCCACCTTCTCCTACCTCCGGAAACGAACAGCTGCCACCCTGACTGTGGCCCTATCTGTCGTCAATGTCTCGGGCCTTGTATGCATCGAAGGCCTTGGGACACAGCTGGTAGGCCACAGCGCCTGCCGCATCACCAGAACTTTGGACTCAACTGATCCACCCTTTTTTGTCACCTCTCCGAACATGTACTTTGTTTGTGGTATGAAAGCCTACACCTGGCTCCCCAAAGGCTGGGGGGGGTACCTGTTACATTGCCTTCATCCTTCCTCCGACCTATGTGGCTCCAGTAAACCATCACCGACAAAAACGAGCAAAAGACATTGAGCAAGCCGACTCCACCGGAGCAGAGTTCCTGGACGCAATGAAGGGACTTGTTCCACTCTGGGGTCCGATGCCGAATAGCCGTGCCATCCGACATGTGACCCAGGCAGTTGAAACGACAATCAACATTACAGCTGGCATCCTCACAAACAATACAGCCGAGCTTCAGACGGTCCGCCTGGTGGCTCTTCAGAACCGCCTTGTTCTAGATGTGGTTCTAGCGAATCGCGGAGGAGCATGCCGTATCATTGGGTCCAGCTGTTGCACCTACATACCGGAAAATTCACCCTCAGTGTACAAAGCCATTGAACACCTCCACAGACTTTCCTCAGAAGTTCATCAGGAACAAGAAAAATGGTCGCTTGGGAGTTGGTTCTGGAGTACTGTAAAGGACTGGGGGTGGAGGTTGTTTATGATCGTGTTAATACCGATTGCCGTAATATGTGGATTCTGCCTGGGTGTTCAATGCTTGCCACCCCTGTGCTCACTTTGCGCTAACTGTATCTGCCCCAAGACTTTGGACTTTGAAGCCGAACGCATGAGAGCTATGTATGAAGTTGAAGTCCGAAATATACTGGGGATAGATATAAATTGACAAGCTGGCTAGATATGTTGAAAAGGGAGGACTGTTAAAATCTAGTTTGCGACATCAACATTATCGGCGCCATCTTGTCCCTTTTCAGGCTCATATGTGCGCGTAAGTAGCAGCCATTTTGAATGCCATGGCCTCTCTGCCCACTGCCGATAACCAGCACGTCTCTCTCTCTCTCTCTCTCTCTCTCTGACCTCGCAAGCATCCCCCACACGCTGACAGCGCCCGCTCTCACATGCTTGGGCCATAAACCTCCCCTTCAGTGCGACCCTGCCTCGGAGCCACATCCCGTACCCAACTAAACACCTCCCTTCATCCCATTCCATGATCACACATCCTTTGATAAACCCCTTCCTCTGTACCCGATTGTCCAGGCCCGATCCCAGGCCACCACCTGGCCCTGCGGATGCAGTTTATTGCCCCCTACAGTAGGAAGCTGCCCCACTTCAAAGGATCTACGACTGATCAAATCCCCCACCCCATGAGATCCGATCAGCCGCACACATTCCGGGAACCGGCGGAATGTCCAGCTGCGTGACAGTCATCACCTACTGAGATCGGGGTGGGGACCTCTACTGTAAATGTGTGTGGGAACGGGCTTGAAGCGGGGATTCCGAGGATGTCTTTCCGTACTTCGAAGTATTTTCAAGAATGTGCCACATGTAATAAACTGTAATAAAGACCATAAACCTGTCTATAAGAGGCCAGGCCTCAGAGATGCGGTTAGAGCACTCTGGCTCTGCCATCTTCCACGGGCACCTCTGTTAGGCGCATGCACTGTATCCACTCTCTCGATTTTCACTACCACTGGTTTTTCTGCTTGCTGCATGATGACTCTGTCCATTGCTGTCACTCTTGCATCCGACAGGTCGTGCGACCGCGCCATTATGAGTATGTCTTGAAGGGAGATGCCGGGTTGTCGCAGAATCAGGGTCCGGAGGTTGTTGTTTCAGGACCCTTGTATCAGCTGGGATCTTAGGGGCATATTACCAAGGGCATTATCGCCGCATTAGCGGTAAGCATGGGCGGAAAATCCGTTTCGCTTGCGGATTTTGCGGATTTTCGGTAAATTCGCAATCCGCGAGATTCGCGAATCTCCCGCAAAATCCGCAAATCCGCGAGCAGCGGATTTTGCTCGCACTGTTCGCGTGAGTTCGCGGCTTCCCAGTACAACTTCGCGCCCCGCGAATAAGCGCTAAATTGCAGAAATACGATTTTAGCAAAACTGAAACTACTTACCAGGTTCAAAAGTTCAGGCTCATCATTAGTAGCCATTTCCTGTAGTGCTTCCTGAGGGGCCCCTCCAGAGTTCAGTTGCCAGTTGCAACTATTATGTGACCCTGCTCTGAACCTCAGAATAGTTACACATATGCCACAAAGGTCCTGAATTACAGCTAAGGGAGACAAGCAGGAGCCAGGCTGGAAGTTCAAATCCATTAATCAGCCCCTAATTCATTATTGTCAGTTGGGGCAGGGCAGGTGTTGTAACTAATTTTGCAACAATGAAAGCACTTAGCAAGTGCAAAAGATCACTAATCAGGAAGCACTAAGGAAGCAGGTGCCAGCTAAAAAAATATTCTGTGACACATTAATCAGCCCCAAATTAATTCAGGTCACTTGAGGCAGGGAAGGTGTGCTTGCGTTGCCACAATAATGTACACTGACTGGACAACCAGAGGGTGCTGTGATGAAACAGAGGGTGGTATGGGTGGGCCAGAGGGTGGCATGAGTAGTCAGAGAGTGGCAGCGGTGACAGAGAGTGGCAGTGATGAAGAAGAGTGTCCCAAACAGGCTGGACACGTAGAAACAACAAGTTCGCGAAACTTGCGACCCGACAGGTAAGTTCGCGTTTTGCGAAATTGTACAAAACCCTCGCAAACTGGCAGAAACCCGCGCGAACACAAAAAAAAAAAATCCGCAAATTCGCGAGAATTCGCGGATTTTGCGGATTGCGAGTTCGCAAATCCGCAAAATTCGCGAACGCGAGATTCGCAAAATTCGCCCATGCTTAATTAGCGGGACTTTTTCCCGCTAATGCGGCGATAATTTTATCGCCCTATTACCACCAGTTAGCGACAGCTGGTAGGTGATAGCGGGCATTTAGGGGCCCACTTTGCATGTCAGCGATAATTATCGCTAATGACATGCAAAGTGGGCGTGCCAAGATGTTAGCGACTGAAAACAGTCGCTAACATCTCTAACTCCTATTAACAACTTTTGGAAATATTCGCGCTAAGCGCGAATATCTCCAAAAGCTAACGCCTGCTAAAAGCAGTTCTTAGCCATGTTATCCAATGGAAGGTGGATAACATGGCTAAGAGCACTGTCACGAAAATGATTTTTCAGCGATATTCATGCATTTCGCAGGATTTTTACCGCTTTTGAGATAAACCTTGATAATATCAAGGTATCTCAGCGGTAAAAATCCTAGGTGCTCTGCGATATTTTTTTCCTGCTAACCAAGCAATAGCGATAATTATCGCTATTGCTTGGTAATATGCCCCTTACTTCTTTGTTCTGGTCTCCGGCTGTACATTTACTTTTCAGCTCCCGTAGATGCACATGAAATGCATCCATTGATTCCCCGTCCCTCTGGCGTGCTTGACGTAACTTGAATCTTTCGTAATTGGAGTTTAGTTGAGGATCAAAATGGGCGCTTAGCGCTGTCACAGCTGCATTGTAATCATTGGGTGAACCAGTGTCAGGGAGGTGAGAAAACAACTTGTATATCTCTTCCCCCCACAAAGTGAAGCAACAGCGATCTCTTCACCATGCCATCCGTTTCACGCGTCGCCGTGAAATAGTTATCCAGCCTGCTAATCCAGACAGTCCATCTGGGGGAGGCCGGGTCTATGAGCTCACTAAAAGAGGGAAGCGCCTTGATTTGTGAGTGTTGTGCCGTCTGTTGTGCGATTAGTGGCCCGGCTGGTGGTTGGTGTTGGGGTGCCGCTTGATCTGCTGGCTTGTTTATGATCGGGAGTGGCCTGTGTGTAGTGGGTGGCACTGCAGTACACTCTCCTCGTGACATATGAGTCCGACACTTGTTGCTGAGGGTTGTGGCAGGCTGTGGCCCATGTGTTCCACTGTAGCAGGTATATGTACTTTATGTCCGTTAGGCTCTTGGTGGCAGACTCTTGTGCTGTGCAGCACGACATGCAGGAGCAGTCAATTGTGTGTTTATTACTCACTGAGGTGTACAGGCAGTCAATAGGTGTCTTGGTGTGTAGGGTTATTGCCTTGTATTTATTTTCTTATTTATTGGTGTTGCCAATGCTTGGTAGCTGGATCCCTCGACTGTGATAGCAGGGGTTTGGATTTGCTCGACGTGTAGCTGGTGCAGAGACAGGAAGAGCAGGGCAGGCGCAGCATCTCAATTGGGAGGAAAACGTGCTGCGTGGCTCAGGCTGCGTACCGACTTCACATGAAGGGGGCCCAGTGGGACGTCTCATCGAACCACGTGGCCTGACGCAGGCCCTGACCAGGGTCGTGCCGGGAGCACCAGCGCTACAGGGTACGCGGAAGGGTGCAGAGCACAGGGAGGCGAGGGGCCAGCTGGTACCTTTTCGGTGGTGGCGCATGAGCCTCTGGAGTTTCAGGCAGCCACGCCTGGCCAAAGAATGATACATAGTGTGCATGACCGGGCCATGAGGTTGCAGGGTTGTCTCTTCAGAATATCTAGACTGCTACACTGTTCTTATGGACGTGTGGGTCAGGTGAATGCTACAAACCAGTAAAATATCTTCCCTTTTTCCTCCCCAAAAAAGCAAAGGTCATAGGTATGCTTGTACCCTATGCATTCACATATATTTTTATCAGCAAAATCTTTGCAAATATTTGACTTTCATAAGTTTCCATTAGTTTGCGGTGGGATTTCAGTAAACTCTGTGTAAGTTAGTAATCTTCTCGAAACATAGATAAACTTACATTTGGGAATTCATAATTTATGTTTTTTAGAAGGGCACTAGCAAATCTGTAAAAATCACACTGTGCAATCTTCCAGGTTTAATTCATGAAGACCTTTGTGAGTGAGCAATTTTATTGTACATACTGCATAATTGTGCTTATGGAAATGCCCTCACATTTCTGCAGTTGTAGACATGTCCATTACCTACACCACAATAGAAATATGATCACATAATTTAAAACGCCATCGTAGGGTAGTCTGCCCATAAATAAAACAATTTAGGAGTGCAAGGCCACCTTTTGTGAATACAATGCAAGAGTAAAAAGAGCCATGTGAGCCAATAGGTGGGACTCAACATCTTCAGTGATAGCACAAATCGTATTCATTTTAATAACTTGTTTTTATTTTGCATCTGATTCCTCAGGTTTGCAGTTTATGGAGCTGTAAGTGACTCATTTAACTCTTGGTCAATTCAATAGTGCGTATTGTATTGACTTCCGAAGGGTAAGAGGGCTCACACATCCTGTCTGCGACTCGAATTTTGGTCAAGTTTGTATTTCTATCACCCTCCGGTTCTTAAATTCAATATCTAACCAGTTATCCTACCAGCGATAGTGGTCGTGATCATTAAGAATCTCGGACGATGGCCGGTATGCTGTTTGTACTCATAAGATAAGGAACATTTTCCAGATCTTGGGCATATTTCTTTTCCCTACCATAGAACTCCCAACACCCTCATACAATAAGTAACTATCCATTGGTTAAAACATTTGGGACATCGTTCTACTGCTACTAAATGTTGGTCTTGTGGTCATGATAATAGTGATCTTCTCCACATGTATTTGAGTGCCCTTTAGTTAATACGTTTTGGCTACGTATATGGGATAAGCTTAACAAAATTTTGTCTACAAGCATTCCTTTTGAAATCCTGCACATTCTGAGAGGCTTTCCTCCCCTTTGGAGTTCCCAATGTATGGTCGAGAAATTTATTGACTTGACAATTGCTCTGGTTTCACAAATAATCACAACTAGTTGGAAGGATAATACTAAAATTACTTATATCGGATGGAGGAATTGTTATGTCATCACCATAGACTGGATCGAGCTCCTGCTACTTCTCTTCCTTGAAAGATTAAAAAAGATGTATCAAAAAGATTTATTATAGACACCACTTACCTCATTCCTATTCAGGCAATCGGCTTGATCCTTGTCTAAGGTTATTAACTATGACCCCACCTTAAAGATTAGAATGTTTATTACATATTTATTTTTATTATTGAATAGTTGTTAGCTGCTTGCTCTATAATTAAATATGCAAAAACAACAATTGATGCACAGAATGCAGAACAATGTCATACATTTTCCCCATTACAGAGATCTGGGCATCAATCCATATTGTTTTGCTCCCCATGCCATTCCAGTTTGAACCCAGCCATATGCAAATCAATCTTGACCCTAAACCTAATGGGAATAGTCCAGCCCGAACTGCCAGGCCACGTCCTCCCTGGACTGGAAACAAGCATCCTAGGGCCGGTTTCAGGGTTTCACCCCTCATCAGCCAGGATAGCTTGACTCCAGTGGCATGGAGAGCATGGGACCCACGTCTGGGCATACCCATCCCCATCAGGGTGACAAATGCAAAAACAGCAATTGATGGATAGAATGCAGAACAATGTCATGCATTCACCCCAGTACAGAGATCTGTGCATAAATCCATGGTTTATTTTCTCCCCATGCCATTCCAGGTTGAACCGAGCCATATGCAAATCAGTCTTGACCTTGCGCCCAATGGGAACAGTTCAGCCTGAACTGCCAGGTCCTCCCTGGTCTGGAAACAAGCATCCTAGGACCGGTGTCTGGGTTTAATCCCTCATCAGCCAGGATAGCTTGACTCCAATGGCATGGAGAGCACAGGACCCATGTCTGGGCATACCTGTCCCACTCGGGGTGACAAATGCAAAAACAGTTGATGGACAGAATGCACACCAATGTTATACATGAATGATGGATTTAACCCAGATCTCTTGACTGGGGGTGAATGTTTTCATTTGTTCTGCATTCCGTCCATCAATTGTGTGTCTGTTGCTTCCTCGCCCTAAGTGCTCCGGGTATACCCAGACATGGGTACCAGGCTCACTGTGCCACTGGATTCAAGCTTCCTGGCTGATGAGGGTTTCAACCCCAAAACTGTCCAGGGAGGGCCTGATATGGCAGTTCGGGCTGGACTGTTCCCATGAGGCACAAGGTCAAGACTGATTCGCATATGGCCACGTCTAAACTGGAATGGCATGGTGAGCAAAAGAATGATCTCTAGACTGGGGGTGAATGTTTTGAATTGTTCTGCATTCCGTCCATCACTTGTGTGTCTTTTGCTATAATTAAATATAGCATTATATTTTCTTTTCTTCTTTCTCTTCTCTCCCCTTTTCCTCTTCTTCCTTTTTCCTTTTCCTTTCTTTCCTTATTGCTTTCTTCGCTCTTTCCTCATAAAAATGATTAAAATGCATTTTTTAGCATTATGTTTATATATTCCAATTCAAGTTCGTAGTTTATCGTTTATGATTATATACTATGTTTTCTTCAAATGGTTTTTATACATTGATTATTTTACTTCTATGTATTAGATTGGTGTATTATTCCATATTACTTTATTTTTCAATATTTGCTTGGTTTGACTTAAGGATGATTCTTTTTATCTGTTGTAACTGCTTTTTGTTCTTTATTCTCTTTCATAAAGCATTTCTAAACATTAAAAAACATTTGAGACATTCTCAAGATGGATCTTCATTTACTTGGTAGTTGAACCTGAAGGGAAGAAGCAATGCCCACATTTTTCAGATATGTATGTGTTGTTGTTGAGGAGGAGTAGTTTTTTTGTACAGGCTACATCGCCCTTTATGTCCGCTTTACATAACACTAATCATGAATTCTACTGTAAGTGCATGAAGATCACATTCCGAGCCACAATGCTTGTCACTCAGTGGTTCAGTGATGGATTCCTTCTCTGCCAATGTGCACAGTGTATTATCAAAGTCCCTTAAACAGCTGGATAACTTCAATATACCGCAGACAGTGGAGTGGTCGACTAAAGTTGATGAACAGTCTCTCTCTTGGTATCCTTGATTAAAGACCGCATGTAGCAGCTAAGAGAATATCTGTCAGGTTCCTTGGCCAGTAACCCTTAGATTCTATGCTGCATTAAAAAAAATAGCCAGGCCCTAAACATCATTACCATCCCTCACATTAGATTAACTGAAGCTTCAAGCATGTCAGTGTCACATTTAGACATGACAAACCCATGTGGACAGCCACTCACAGGTGGTGATGTCGTTTCCTGCCAAGCAGTGAGTAGTGTTCAAAGAGATTTCTTGAAGCAGCCTGTCATATTCGGCCCAAATGGCCCTGAAGCAGTCTATCAGATGTTGGCATGAAGTTTGTCTTTGTGTATTTCTCATCCTTTCAGAATTTGATAGCATGGGGTGAACAAACAAGAAACATGGATCATACAATTATCACTTTGCAGTCCACAACACCACCAAGCCCTTTCAAAGAACACCAGTAGCCACTGTGTGCATTCCTTCCTGTTTGTAGCTCAATCACTCACATGTATTGGTGCAGTTCTTGGTGCACACGTAGCTCACTGTTGCTTTCAGAACAGCACCATCCATAGTGCTTATTAAAAATAATTGATCAATGAACATCCACAATATAAACACCATATGAGTGGGGTATTATTTAACTATGGCCCTCATGTATCAAGCAACTTTACAGTCGATAGAGCCCTGGTTTGAAAAATTAGAGCCTTTCCGACAATAAAATGGAATTTTTTCATTCACGAAACCCAAATAGAGTTTCAGCAACATGTTATATAGATATCGGTATTTACAAGCTGCATTTTAAGTGTGTCCATTCCAGATACTGAAGAGCATATTTACAATGCAGTGACGGAGTGCGGCGTTCGACTTCCTGGCATAACGCTGCACTCTGCCATTTTAGAAACGCAGGACTGCACCATATTTAGAAGAATATGAGGCAGCCTGCGTTTTCCCCTGCGCTGGCGCTAAACTTAGCAGCCTAGCACCAACGCAGGCCCCCTTGCACCATTGTGCGAGGGTGTCTCCGTTGAGATGAAGATTGTTTATGTGCAGGACGGCCTCCCTTTCTGCACATAGACAGTCTTTAAATGACGTTCTATAACTTTTATATGTGCTGCTTAATGCAGCACAATTAGAAGTTGCAGAATGTCATTTCTTTTTTTATTGTTTATGTGCAGGAAGGGAAACTTTTCTGCTCATAAACAATCAATAGCAGTTTGCTGTTTCTATGTGTGTTGCACAATGCAGCACACATGGAAATGGCAAAAACGAGTAGAAATAAAGAATTTCTCCCATTTCACCTGTTTAAGACCAGGTTTTCCTTCCCACTCTATTCTACACCATTGCACTATGTAGCACTTTACTCTGCACCACTCTATGCCACCACAGACCAATGCACTCTATGACACTCTACTCAGCATCACTGCACTCTCAGTCAATGAATGATCTGCCACTCAACTTCATGCCTTTCTACTCTGCTCAAAGTCTAATCTTTGTTATCTTCTCAGTACCACTTTATGCCACTGCATGATACTCTGCACCACTCTTCTTCACACTCATCTACTATGCACCACTGCACTCTACTCTACTTCTCTCTATGCCTCTCTCCTCTACTGTGCATCACTCTATTCTATGCCAGTGCACTCTACTTTCCTCTACTATGCACCACAGCACTGTTCACAACTGCACTCTACACCACTCCACTCTGCAACACTGAACTGTTCACCAATGCACTCTGTGCCACAACTCTATACCATTCCACTCTACACTGCAACACTCCGCTCTACATCACTTCACTCTACTCTGAAACATCTAATCTATGCCACTGCACTCTACCTGGCACCACTGTACTTTACCCTGTACCACTCCACTTCACTCCAAAAAAGTCTACTCTATTCCACTGCACTCCATGCTATTGCACTCTATGCTGCACCACTGCACCTTATGCTAAACCACTCTACTTTAAACCACTGCACGCTATGCCAATTTACTCTACATTACTTTACTCAAAACGAATTCACCCTGTGCCACAGTACCTATGCCAACAACTTTGCACCACTACAGTTTTCACCACTATACTCTACAACATTCCACTATATGCTACTGCACTGCATGCTACGCCATGCTACACTATGGCATTCTACGCCACTGCATTCTATGCCACTCTATTATAATTGACACCACTGTACTCTATGTCACTACTCTCTGCACCACTGCACTCTATGCCACTGCACTCTATGCCGCTCCTCTGCAACCTAAACCACTGCACTTTACACCACTCTACTGCACTAAAAGACACTTCACCACTCTACTCTGTGCCAATGCACTCTAAACCACTCTACTCTGCATCACACCACTCATGCATACGGAGTCTACCCTTCACCACTCCACATTGCTCTGCTCCATGCAACGCTATGCCACTTCACTCTATGTCACTCTACTCTGCAACACTGCTCTCTTCGCCACTGTATTCTACACCCTCTACTCTGCATCGCTCCACTCTACACCACTGTAATCCACACCAATCTACTCAAAGCCACTCTAATTTACTCTGACACTCTATACCACCGCACCCTATCCACTTTACTCCACTCTGAAACAATCCACTCTATGTTACCGCAGTCTAAGATACTCTATTATAGTTTGTGCTAATCCACTCTATGCCATTTCACACTACTCCACTCAATTTTATAACACTGCACTCTATGCCACTGCACTCCACACCAATGCTCTCTACATAACTTTAACCAAAACCAATACACTCTATGCCACTGCACTCTATAGCAATCTAATCTGCGCTACTGCACTGTACAACACAATTCCTTACAATACTGCACTCTATGACACTCTACACCATTGCCACTTTACTCAGTACTACTCTACACCACTGCACTCTACACCAATGCACTCTAAAAACTCTACACCACTGTACACCACTGCACTCTAGAACACTCTACTCTTAAGCACTCCACTTTTTGCCACTGACTCTATGACACTCTACTCTAGGCCACTCTACTCTGTGCCAGGTGACTCTATGCCACTGCAGTCTGCTCTGCAGTACTCTGTTACACTCTATGCCAATGCACTCCATGCCTCTGCCCTCTGTACCACTCCACATCACTCCACTGTGCAATACTGCACTCTATGCATGTACACGTTTTGACACTTCAATCTATTCTGAAACGAATATATTCTATGCCACTGCACTCTGTGCCATTCTAACCCACTCTGTGCCCATCCACTCTACACCACTGCAATCAATGCTGTGCCTCTCTGCTCTACACCACTTTACTTTATGGCACTACGCTCTACCTTGCACCACTCCACTCTGAAAAAATCTACACTATGCCACTGCACTTTACTCCACTCTACTTCACTGAAGTCTACGCTATGCCACTGTACTGCAAACCACTGCACTATATACCAATTCTACTCAAAACCAGTGCACCCTATTCCACTGCACCTACTCCAACTACTTTAAACCTCTGTACTTTATGCCACTATACTCTACAGCATTCTACTATATGCCACTGCATGCTTCACCATTGCACTCTATGCTACTCTATTCTACTTTGCACCACTGTAATCTACATCGCTTCTCTCTGCAGCACTCTACCCTGCACCACTCTACTTTGCACCAATCTTCTCTGCAACACTCTATGACCCTGCCCTCTACACCACTGCACTCTACGACCCTGTACTCTGACACTCTACTCTGCATGACGGCATTCTATACCACTGCATTCTGTCCAACTGCACTCTACACCACTCAGCTCTACACCGCTCTACTGCACTCTACATCACTGCACTATATGCCACTGCAATGTGGGCCTCTCTACTCTCCACCTCTGCCCTCTAACCTGCATCACTCCACTCTGTTGCAATCCACTCTTTTCTCATTGCTCTCTACACCACTGCAATCTACTGTGCACGCCTCTGCTCTATGCCACTGCACTCTAGAGCAATGCACTCTACACCACTTTACTCAAAACCGATGCACTCTACTCCGATCTACTCTGCTTCACTTTACTTTACCCCACTTCACTATAGGCCACTGTACTACCCTCTTCCCTAAGCCACTCCACTCCACGATGCTCCACTCTATGATGCTCTACTACATTAAACTATGCTCCATTGTCACTCAACTCCATCCTATGCCACTCCACTCTACAGCATTCTCCTCCACTCTATGCCACTCTATGACAGTACTCTACTGTTTCATGCTCTACGCAACTCCCTCTATGCCACTCCATGCCACTTTACTCCACGGTATTCTATAACACACGACTCCACTCTACTCCAATCCATTCTGTGCAACTCCACTCTATGAAATTCTACTCCCCTGTCATACATTCTAGTCTACAACACTCTACACCAATCTATGCAACACCCTCTACACCTCTCCACTCTGCTCTACACCACTCTATGACACTACTCAACTCTAACATTGTCCTCCACTCTATTCCACTGAATGCACCTGAAACGATGTTATGACGATTTAAATGACTTGCATACATGCTTTAAATCAGTTGTGAATGTTTGAGCAGAGGATCGTTTAATAATTGTGTTTAAATAAAAAAATGTAAAAAATGTAATCTGGGTGTTCTTTATATAAGAGTATTGTAAAGAATTATGTCAGAAATCAGAAGCTTTAAATGCTTTAATTTAGAATGTGAATTGTAATGTAGAGACTGTAGTTCCCTGTCCTCTTCTTGATTAGTTGCTCTGATCATCTGATGTGAGAGAAGAGACATACTGACGTGGGAGCGTGAGAATGCAAGAACAGTGAGTGGTTTCTGAAGCACGGGCTGTGGCGGCTATACGCAGGGCTCTGCAGAGAGTACCTGGTAAATCTGGTGAACCTGGGGGGGGGGGGTCTTTCAGGGTCTCTACGACCCCTTGTGAGGGCTTCAGTGAGGTTCGAGGGTTGCGAGTCAGGGCCGCTAAGGCTCAATGAAGGTCCCGGTTCAGCCCATTGAGTGAAGTGAGTGCAGTGCAGTGAAGCTGGGAACGCAGCTGCCGTAGCAGGCAGACACTAAGTGGGAGCCCCAGGTAGTCCGCAGAGGCAGCCCGGTTAGTGCCCAGTGCAGATTGCAGTACGCCACTCCCCAGCTGTCACAGCTACTGCCTGTACCTCTGCAGAAAACCATCAAGAACGAACAGCAAAGTTTGCAGTTGAGACAGTGGTGGATCTCCCTCTTCCCCCTCAGCATGCATATGCCTGCCCTAACGGATTAATGATTGATGTGCCAGCACCTGTATCTACCCTGGTTGGATTGCTATCTAGCCCCTCCAGCCCCTCTAGCTCACCTCAGTTTAGGGCCTCACAAACAGGCAGGTAGGTGGACAGCACTACACATTCACTCACAGCCCCCTAATCTGTAGTGGAGTGCCCTAGAGCGTTTTAGGGGCTGGGGAAGAGTTGCCGCCAGGACCGTAGCTCAGCCACTTAGTCATCCAATTACTTACCTCATCGGTTATAAAGGGGCCCCGGCAAGAAGAACCAATAGCGCAATATTGTGCTCGCACCCATGCCCCCTCCCCCTGCAACTAGGACTAGTCTGGAGGCCTTCCAGCAGCCCCCTAGTTCCTGTTGGTGCGGAGTAGGCATCATGCTCCAAAGGGGGTCAGTAACTACCAACCAAACAGGCACAAAATGAGGTCAGGAAAAATCTGAAGAATAATAAAGTCAATAAAGTCAGCAAAAAAAACAAGGAGGACTTAAAAGGGACACAGGTAAAAAAAAGGACATGACAAAAAAAACAACGAAACCTAGGACCCAGCTTCAGAAACTGATACAGATAATACTGATGAAACTGCAACAGGTGCATCAGACATGACCAATACCAACATTAAGGCCAGAAAAATGGCAAAAATAACAGATTTTTTTTAGTGCACCTTACCACCTCAAGGGAATGGCAAATTAGGCAACAACAATGACAACAATGGCAAATCTCTCGAGGAGCAATCCATTGGCAATAAGATCGAACACAACCAGTACCTAGTGTCCCCACAACAACCAGCTTAAGGGGGCAAACAAACCATTCAGAGCTTCAAACCTCCTCAGATCCAAATCCTTTAGGTAACTTACCAGACCATCTACAGCTGATTGCAGAGGTTTTAACCCCTTCGATGCTTGTGATGGAACCATTCCGTCATCAGTCACGGCTGAGCTGTGCTGATGACGGAATGGTTCCGTCACGACCACACCCTGTTCTGGAATGTCCAGCACAGGGGCAAAATTCAAGTAGCAGCCAAGGTGTTAATTCATGCTGAAGAAAACTCAAGGGAGCACCCGTTTACGATTCAACAGCCACCTTACATGACTGAGCAGTTAGCTAATTGGCTTGACAAAGCTGTATTTGAGGAAGATCATGAAGACCAAACAGTTTGGTGAGAAATCCTCCTAAGCCCGTTTGATCAGCCATACACTTCACCTTTTGACCAGCCAAGAGCTCCCATTTTGCCAGCAAGCAAATATGACTCCAACACCTTGCTTACTCCCATTCAACTCTTTCAGGGAGGGCAATCCCCTCATGAGGAGTAGAGTCACTTAGAGACAAAATCATAGAGCATATACAAGAATTACCCATATCGGTAACAAAGAGAACAACCACAGCCAATGGGGCCCAAGGGCCACAGGAGGAATCGCCCAAAAGGAAAATGGATTTTACAGAACGGCCTTGGCAACGGCAACACATCAATCTCAAGACTTCTCTGTGTGGCAGCAATTGTAAAACACCATGGAAGTAATTGGAACAGCAATGGCATACCATGCAGATAAACTGGATACGCTAGTCGATCTATTAAATATGCTAGCTATCCATGTACAGGGGATAGAACAAAACCTGCAGTCACTAAACATCATGATTACAGAAGCACAACAGGATCCAGCCACCACTTATCATGCATGCCACTGCACCTTAATAATAGACAAACTTGCTAGGGTCCCCACCATAATGACAGAAATAATGGGGGAATCCAAGGAGTCGCTCATAAAACCCCCCACGGGCAAGCAGTGGCCCCCCCAAAATTCACAGTAGCAGCAACAATTATCCAAATCAAGAACTGACTACAAATGCCACAAAGATGGTGTCGGAAACAAAAGACGCAGAGCAGGTAGTGTTAACACAAAGAAAAGGAGCACCAAATGCCCTGTCAAAACAGAAAAAGCAGCAGAAGTCTCTCTAAATACCAGTTCACATCCATCCCTCACAAAGAGAGTAAATGGTTGAGGATAGCCAGGAAAAGTAAGGTAAAAATACAAATATATATATTACCTACTGGCGGTCGCCAGTAGGTATATATAGTTAGGATTTTTTCTCTATGGGATTTTTGAAAATTCTATGTCAAATAACTTTGGCGTTTGTGGACGGAATTGGCTGAAATTTTCAGGGAAATGGAACATTTTGTTTCTGAGCAGCCCCTGACAATTTGGGGGGGTTTCATAAAGGGGGGGCTGAGAAAAAAGGGGGGTCCCAAAACGCGTTTTTCCCATGTTAATTTCCATAGGGCGGTTGGCCTCACTTTTAGCTCGAACGGCTAAATGGATTTGCACGAAACTTGGTAAAATTGTAGGGACTGTTAGCCCGATGTGCCTTTGCTAGGTCTCAAAATATGTGCTCCAGTGGATTTTGAGTAATTTAGGTTCAAAAAAAGATATATATCTGGGCGGAGCCTAACCACACATCTGATCTGATTGGCTGTCAGAACTTCATCCAAGAAGTGTTGGCAGCCATCTTGGGACCAATATACATGATAGCACCTCATTAAAAAGCATTGTAGTTAATAGAGGGTTTTAGGACTTTAGTTACATTATAAATCATTTGTTGATGGTACCATACTCGTTTTAGGAATTGTGGTGGGTTCTAAGGTGATTTTACCATGTGAAAAAACCTTCTGCTGTGATATCATGAATATTGTTTGAAAGAAAACTAATATCTCATGATTTTCCCACAGTGGTTTGGAAGGGGATCTATAAGCTAAACTGAAAGCATATTTTCTGTAAATTCACATTATCTTTCTCAGTCATGTGAAAATGAAGTCTGACATTCTCAGTAAAACATGTATATCCAACAAGGACAGAGACTATCAGTTGATTCCTTTGTGTTCTACTGCAGCCTCCTAGAGTGTTCTAAAGAACAACTAGAGCGCTAACAGTCCTACTTATTACAAAGGTATGGCACACCTGAAGCCATCTTGATTGGAATAAAGTGGTAACTCTTAAAACATTTAATTTAAAAAGAAACAACATGAGGGGGTATATTTTGCCATAGAAAGTATGATTAGTGCTGCAGAATGAAAAATTAGGGCACATTTTGAGTGACTTCTCAAATCCTTTTCTATTTCATTAAAACATTCTGACATGCAGTCTCCCAAAATGGCCACCAGAGACAAAAGAGCCCAAATGTAGCCCAAATATCACCCAGATGTAGCCCAAGTATAGCCCAATGACAGAATGTCCCAGAGTGTTCTAAAGAACAACTAGAGCGCTAACAGTCCTACTTATTACAAAGGTATGGCACACCTGAAGCCATCTTGATTGGAATAAAGTGGTAACTCTTAAAACATTTAATTTAAAAAGGAACAAAATGAGGGGGTATATTATGCAATAGAAGGTATTATTAGTGCTGCAGAAAGAACAATTAGGGCACATTTTGAGTGACTTTTCAAATCCTCTTCTATTTCATTAAAAAATTCTGACATGCAGTCTCCCAAAATGGCCACCAGAGACAAAAGAGCCCAAATGTAGCCCAAATATCACCCAGATGTAGCCCAAGTATAGCCCAATGACAGAATGTCCCAGAGTGTTCTAAAGAACAACTAGAGCACTAACAGTCCTACTTATTACAAAGGTATGGCACACCTGAAGCCATCTTGATTGGAATAAAGTGGTAACTCTTAAAACATTTAATTTAAAAAGGAACAAAAAAAGGGGGTATATTTTGCCATATGAATTATGATTAGTGCTGCAGAAAGAAATATTAGGGCACATTTTGAGTGACTTCTCAAACCCTCTTCAATTTCATTAAAAAATTCTGACATACAGTCTCCCAAGATGGCCACCAGAGACAAAAGAGCCTAAATGTAGCCCAAATATCACCCAGATGTACCCCAAGTATAGCCCAATGACAGAATGTCCCAGAGTGTTCTAAAGAACAACTAGAGCGCTAACAGTCTTACTTATGACAAAAGTATGGCACACCAGAAGCCATCTTGATTGGAATGAAGTGGTAAGTCTGAAAACACTCAATTTAAAAAGGAACAACATGAGGGGGTTAATTTTGCCATAGAAAGTATGATTAGTGCTTCAGAAAGAAAAATTAGGGATCATTTTGAGTGACTTCTCAAATCCTCTTCTATTTCATTAAAAAAATTCTGACATGCAGACTGAAACATGCACTTTGAATACCAGCAGCAGACGTCCCTGGTGAGCAGTAGCTTTACTACAGTGATCTAATGTGCAACTAGAGTGCTAACATTCAGAATTTATGGCAAATGTGTGACACATCTGAATGCCTTCTTGATGGAACCAAAGTAAACAAGCATTGAAAATGCAATAGATCTCGCCCTCGTTTAAGTTAAAGCCATTCTGTTTGTAATGAGGTGGCTTTTTAGCTTTGCTTTTATTAGTGTTTTTTCAACTTTCATGTAAATAACATGCATCTGTATGCATATAAGTATATGTATGCATGCATTTATGTTTGTATTTATATAGATATACAGATGATATATGTTTATATATGTATGTATATATATATATTCACTGAAAAAACCATAGGTTATAGACCATATATAGTTAGGAATTAGCATTTACAAAACCTTGAAAATTCACTCTAAAAAACCATAGGTTATAGACCATATATGGTTAGGAATTCGCATTTACAAAACCTTATTTTACTCACACAAAACCATTGAAATTCCATATATAGTTAGTTGCACTAACTATATATCGCGCACCCGCAATCCACTGCTGATGATGTCACATATTACATCATTCATGACATGGTCAGTGACATCACTGATGACATCACTGATGACATCTCAAATGACATCACTGATGACATCACTGATGACAACATCCAGTGACTGTATGTTTCTGTAAAGTTAAAATATGTCTTACATATTGAAGAATGAGTGGATGTATAAGTGTCTGGATGAAGGATTTAGTAGGTGCATGACTGACTGTATGAGTGAGTGATTAAATGTGTCTCACTGAGTGCATGGGTTAGTGACTAAACTGTCTTAATTTGTGCATCATTATGTCTGTTGTTCTGTAAACTGTTGCATGTGTTGATAAGTAGCTATATGAGTAACTATATGGGTTATTGATTGGTTGCCCAAGTATTTGTATGGGAGACTGAGTGTGTGTGTGGGTGGCTGGGAGGTGTATGACTCTGTGCATAGATGTGTGAGCAGTTGATTCACTAGATGTATGGTTTCAAAAGTTGCATGTGGAAACAGCTGTATGGGTGGTTGACTGTGTGCATGAGTGTATTGGTGAGTGAATGGATATCTCAGTGCTACATGTCAAAGTAAGTACATATGTAAAACACAGTACATGTGAGAGTTGACATATATAAATAACTGTGCATAAGAGCCAGTGAATGTGTGAGTGGCTGTATGGATCATTGTGAACTTGTATCAGGGATTGTATAAGAGAGTAAATATGTGTTAGTATATGTTTGAATAAGTAAAGTTTGTATAACTGTATAGTTGAGGAAATGGAGGTGTGATTAATTCTTTGCATGACTGACTAGGTGTGTGAGTAACTCCATGGATGAGTGACAGTCTGTGAGTGTCTGTTTACACTGATTGTATCTAAGGTTATATTAGAGTCTGAAGAGGTTCATCGTATTATCACATGAATGATATCATCAGTGATGTGATCCGTAATGTCAAATGAGATGTCATCAGTGATGTCATCAGTGATGTCATTTGAGATGTCATCAGTGATGTCATCAGTGATGTCACTGACCATGTCATGAATGATGTAATATGTGACATCATCAGCAGTGGATTGCGGGTGCGCGATATATAGTTAGTGCAACTAACTATATATGGAATTTCAATGGTTTTGTGTGAGTAAAATAAGGTTTTGTAAATGCGAATTCCTAACTATATATGGTCTATAACCTATGGTTTTTTCAGTGAATGTATATATATATATATATATATATATATATATATATATATATATATATATATATATATATATATATATATATATCCAGAACACAAAGTTGCCTGTTGAAGAAGGGCCCACAAGCAGGTAAGGATTCAGCTCAACATCTTTATTGGAGGTTGGTTTGTAACAGAAGATCAAAGCGCTGCCTCGCATTCAGATAAACCAGCCCGACGCGTTTCATGCGTAAGCACTTCCTCATGGGCTGCCGGTTCTCAAGTGTGAGGCAACAGTCGTTTATTTGAAACCACATTGTCAATTTGCAGTCACCGCCCTTGTGGGCGTAGCTCCTCCCAGAGCATTGTGGTCTTCGTGGTTTCAGAGTTTTACCCCAGTGGGTCTCCGTGCCTCTCACCATAAAATAATGTCCAATGAATACCAAGTGGTTTGCTCCGCCACGCTGAGCCTTCGCACATCACCTTTGCACCTCCAAAATTAGGCTCCTGCTACCCACTTTGCCTCGTAATTAAACGCTGCAGCAGGACTGGAAAACCAGCAGGGCTCCTTCTGCGACTCAGGCCAGCCGCTTTGACATCCAGAACACAAAGTTGCCTGTTGTAGAAGGGCCCACAAGCAGGTAAGGATTCAGCTCAACATCTTTATTGGAGGTTGGTTTGTAACAGAAGATCAAAGCGCTGCCTCGCATTCAGATAAACAGGCCCGACGCGTTTCATGCGTAAGCACTTCCTCATGGGCTGCCGGTTCTCAAGTGTGAGGCAACAGTCGTTTATTTGAAACCACATTGTCAATTTGCAGTCACCGCCCTTGTGGGCGTAGCTCCTCCCAGAGCATTGTGGTCTTCGTGGTTTCAGAGTTTTACCCCAGTGAGTCTCCGTGCCTCTCACCATAAAATAATGTCCAATGAATACCAAGTGGTTTGCTCCGCCACGCTGAGCCTGGGCCACAGAAGGGGGCCGAATGCCGGTCTGGCATTTCTGTGGTGACGCCAACTGACGCCACTATGCAGAAGACAGGAGCCGGTTTTTGCAAGAAAGAGTCATGCAGCAAGGACTCCATGCCGTCCACCACAACCCACGAGGGTTTTTAATCACGCAACTGCAAACAGTCACAGGGGGGCCCACTGTGGCAACACAAGAACACTTCAAGTACCAAGATGCCGAGAACTGGCCATGCCCACATGGGCGGGACATACAGAGCAAAAGGAAGTGCTCTAAACTCACCTGTGCTGATGCTGTTACCGGAGCCTATGAAGAAGTGAAAGAACCACGAAACGCGTCGGCATGAACCGGATTGAATTTCAGTGATGGAGAGCAATGCCCTTGCTGTAACCTGCATTAAAGATTGTTCGGCAAATTTTCTACCTGTCTCGAGGCCCTTTCTACAGCAGGCAACTGTTTTTTTGAGTGAGAGATGGCGGCTCAGCCTGGGCCGCAGAAGGGGCCCGAATGCCGGTCTGGCATTTCTGTGGTGACGCCAACTGACGCCACTATGCAGAAGACAGGAGCCGGTTTTTGCAAGAAAGAGTCATGCAGCAAGGACTCCATGCCGTCCACCACAACCCACGAGGGTTTTTAATCACGCAACTGCAAACAGTCACAGGGGGGCCCACTGTGGCAACACAAGAACACTTCAACTACCAAGATGCCGAGAACTGGCCACGCCCACATGGGCGGGACATACAGAGTAAAAGGAAGTGCTCTAAACTCACCTGTGCTGATGCTGTTACCGGAGCCTATGAAGAAGTGAAAGTACCACGAAACTCGTCGGCATGAACCGGATCGACGAGACCCGGCTTCCCTGGCACCTCTGACCTCTACTCACCTCTACAGCAAAGCTGAGAACTGTGAGTGCGACGAGACCTCGAGGGACCGACGATCGCCAAGACTGCATGACTTCTTTGCAACAAGCCCACCGTGTGCTCCACTGGTGAGTGCTTTGGGGTCCGAGAAGCCCCAACCCTGAGCAGCTCCAGCACCGAAGATCAGCCCTCCAGCATCTCCACGATCTGCGTGGGGCCCTTCTGCTTTTGCGTGCTCGCCGCGCTGTGTGGCTACTAGCTGGCTGGCTTGTGGCCTTCTACACGACGCCCGACGACATCACTGCTGCTGGTCTGGTTGCTCCAGACTGGCCCTTGCTTCCTTCTTCAAGAGAGGCACCCCGGACCCTCCTGGTCCACTCCAGACGCCATTTTAGGTCCACCGCGTGGGCTTGAATTTGCCAAGGCTTTGTTGCCCAATCCTGGGTCCAGCGACGCCGACAGCTTCATCCATCGTGGGACAGCTCGCTCCTCCATCCTGGTCGCCGACAACGCCTCCTGGTCCGTGAGATCTGCGTGCACGGCGTCACCCACTCACCTAGTCGAGGTGACTACCATCCGGTGCCCTCCTGGTGCCACCTGACTACTGGCTAGTAGTCTCGAACTTGGTCCCCTCTGCTTTCAGGTGTCATCTTCCATCGATCCAGGCTTGGATCCACCGAACTTTCTTCACTGGTCGCCTGCCAGCAACTTCTTTCTTCCAGGCTCTTGGTCCGTCTACGAGGATTCCCGACGTCCTTTGAGTCCTATGCAGCTGCAGCCCCTGGGCTAGGTAACTTCGGCATTTCGGTGCCCCAGCATAGCCTCACTATCCAAGGGTCAGAATCCACTTTCGTTTTCCTCCTACCAGGTCGGGTTCGCCCGAGAACACTAACTTTGCAATTTCTAGCTACCATAGACTTTGTCCCGCATCCCGCGTGAGAGTGCACACTCTGCACCCGAGTCCCCTGGGTCTCCTAGAAGTAATCTGAAGATTCTATAGTCAAGATCTAGCAATTCCAAAGCCTATTAGTACTGTACTTACCTGCTAGTAATTTCGCATTCCACTTTCAAAGTATATGGTTTTCCGTGCCCCTCGGGCATTTGTATAAACTGTGCTAACTTAAGTATTTTCGTAAGAGTTTTGTTTTGTGCTTAGTACCCTGTCCTCATAAAGAGTACAGGGCTGTTGTGATTCCTAATAAATATCTTGTTTATTTTCATAACACTTGTGTGGTGTCCTTTCACTGGGTATTCAAGGGGTATATGTGTGGTAAACAGCTGGCTTAACACGCCCTCTCGAGTCTTTAGCCTTAGACTGCTCGTATCCACGCTACTAGGATAGCTGGTCTATAAGGTTGACTTACAACCAATCATCAATAAGGGTTGCTGGACTGATACATAGTGTTCACTAGAATAGTGAGCACTGCATATCAGGCCACCTTCTCACACCTATTCCCTGCTGATGAAAGTTAACGACCTAGAAACACGTGTCCAGGGATGGCCATCACAACGGTGGATACACTCAACATTTTCCTAGAAGCGCACACGCTGGAACAAACTGAATTAACCATAATTCTCAGGGGAACACCCGCTGGTAGGAGGAGCAGTGTGCGACCATATGGATTTCTGTTTATTAAGGCTCCCTTGAGCCGGTTGAGCTGACAAGCTCATGGTTATGCACTTGCGCGCCGCGAGAGGTATCAAGACCTGAGAACATTTTGGCAGCCTACGCAGCAGCCCCATACATACGCCTATTCCCTGCTGATGAAAGGTAACAACCTACAAACACGTGTCCAAGGATGGCCAGCACGACGATGGATATACTCAACATTTTCCTAGAAGCGCACACACTGGAACAAACTGCATTAACCATAATGCTCAGGGGTAAACCCGCTGGTAGGAGGAGCCGTGTGCAACCATATGGATTTCAGCTGTAGTTATTTAATTATGAATCCTGAAGATTAAGATTTAAAAAAACTTGCTCCATCTTTTGTCATACTTTTTAGGACTAAATAGATGCTGTTTATTATTTTCAAGATTGTAAAGCATTTCAATGTGTATGTAATAAAACACATTGTTTTTCTCACAATTTTTTTTCATTTGTACAAACAAATAGAGAAATATGAATTCAAGTGAAAAGAAACTCTATGCAGCCAGAAAGGCAAGATAGGAATGCCTGATGAAAATAGCTGGTATCTTTTTTCATGGAAAAATTGATTTTAGGTCACTTTTCTCTTGTCCTAACCATTTGGTGCCTATAGCTGTGTCCTGGGTCACATGACTAGGTGTAGTTCGTAATTTGTCTCTGCATATTTCTGCGAGACAGTGTCACACAGGGGACATGATTTTGGCAAAAGTGATTGCGGAACCCCTCTGACAGGGTATTGGAACATATGTACAGCAATATCCGTTACATCTACAGATGACGCATACATTGTATATCATCACACTGTTTGGGACACCAACCTGGGGGCCGCGACACCATCTCAGGGGGGGGCGCGCACTCAACCCTAATATCTCACCTGTCATTGTTTCACAATTAATGGGGCACAACATGCCCATACGTTTGTGATTTTTAAAGAAATCTAATTCCGAGTCTCCGAGAGCTGAAAGGCTTTCACCTGCAGGCAGTGAGTATCCTCTGCAATGAAATCGAAAGTGAACGAACAGAATGTCTGTTTGTTCGCTTTCGGTTTTCACAGGCAGAGGAGACCCTACCTCCCACTGCACCCGCTCTCCTAAGGCTGCACTGAGAAGAGAGACACAAGAGGCAGCAGAACAGCTGCACATGGGGGCTCAGCACCTCGACTCAGAGCACATCAATTTCTCTCTCCCATTGGCCACGAGGTGATAGAAATACAAATCTCACTGACCTGACTCAGAACACAGATAGCGACAGGCAGCAACTCCCCACTGGTCGCAAGCAGCGACCGTGCCTAATACTCTCATTGACTGTCTCCCGCAGCAATTTTGGACGGCCCTGATGGCACCGATGGGGTCGGGTCCCAGTTGCAGCCACCGGATACAAGCTTTACCAAAGGAAAGCAATAATGGTGTGCTCCAGCCAACGTGGAGTCTGATCCAACGCTGCATTCGTGTAAGCTGCACTGCCTGCCATATATAAATCCATGATTGCCAGCAGTCAACTTTAAACTGCGAGGTGGCCCACCAGCTTTTGCCACAGGAAGCAGGAGCCAGACCGGCCTAAACACAGATGTCAGTCAACTAACTCACTTTGAAAAGAAGGGAGCGACCCCACTGACCAAGAGAAGGGGTACCACAGATAAATAAAAACTGCAAAATTCTCTTGACAGCATCAGAAAATTCACAATAACTCCTAGTCCTCTTACGTATCTCTTACAGGCCACAGTTCACCAACTATACACATTCAGTCAAAAAGACCCCAGACCTTACTGGCCAATTATAGTACATATAATACAACAAGGAAATACATTAAAAAGATTTTTTATTCAAAGAGTTTCTTTTACCAAGCTCTCTTAGTATCTGTTCGGTTGACCAATATTTCACAATACATTAAGAATACATTAAAAACACAATATTGTATCCATATGATAGTGAGAGACAAACAAAAAAAATAGGAGTGCAAACTGTTAATCACATCTAATATCAGTTCTTCCTTATGGAATTCGTTTTGTTGTTTGTTAAAATGCCCACAGACCTTTATACTCTATAGGGCATAAACAAGTTTCCTGGATACAACCATATGTAAAGCAAAGGCGTCAATGTAAATGTAAATGTAGGTATACTTATATAGCGCAACCTGTCACCACAAAGGGCATCCTGGCGCTTGCCTAGGGAACCCATCCTGGCATTCCCCTGTGAGAAGCCCCGACAGGGTGTCCACAGGGTGAAAGTCAGGCATCCCGCCGCGAGGGGCCGTTGTGGAGATTAAGCAAGCTATTGCCCAGAGTCGCAGAGTGTGAACCCGTGAGTCGAGGAGGCACCGGGACGAGAATTATCGAGTCTGTGGAATTTTTAGCCCAAGACCCGCCGGGGCGGGGAATTGAACCCTGATCCAGGACCGATCTCAGATTCCAGGTCTGCCGCCTCTAACCCCTGAGCCACACTTCTCCACAATGCGTTTCGGTGGTGTTTTTCCTGATGTAAACCACCTTCTTCAAGACTAAAACTATGTAACAGTCTCTCTTCTGTTAAAAACCCAAAAAAGTCCTTAACAATTCCAAGGATGGATCAGAGATTTGTATCCTTTAATCAATATGGGCGGGGCTCCAAGCGCTAGTTCTACACGGTCTCTAGTACATGGACGCACCACTCCTCCTAAAATGCCTAAGCAATGGAGGTGCAATTGAGTGTCCCCTACCGCCTTGATCCTGTTTTGGAATCCAAAGTACATTGTAGATATGCGACACTGCGATATTACTGGGAATCCGTGAACTGGTTTGTTCATATATATGGAGGATCCCAGAGTACATCCACTTATAGTGGGACCTTGCTATGCTGTCTTTTGTGTGCACTAACTCTGGTCCTCAATCGTAAAGTATGAAACCCAGGGTTTCCAAAACAGGATCAAGGGGGTAGGGGACACCCGTTTACAAGCCCTGGTCACACTCAGTGCACTGTTCTAGGGTCTGACAAGTAAACCAAATCAGCCAATCATGGAATCACTAATTCATACCTTAATTTATAATAGGGAGAGCATATGCACTTTAGCACTGATCAGCAGTGGTAAAGTGCCACGAGTCATAAAACAGCCAACAACAGGTCAGAAAAAATATAGGAGGAAGGCAAAAGTTCAGGGATGACCCGGCAAAAAGGGCCAAGTCCAACACTGTGCACATCAAATATGTGGAGACCGCACCAGGGAGCTCGTAGGAAAGATGGCCGGGGACTAGCTGCTGACATCATTAATCCCAGTCGCAGCCATAGTGTAATTTATGTTTCCTGCAGCCATAAGCTCTACAGCATCCCCGTAGTTCTGAAGTTAAACAAATCTTCAACACGCAGCCCTTCCTTTGAATATTCACAAGCTCTTAAAATTAATTGTTTGGAAGACTTTCTTCTCAGCAGATCTCGCACCCGTTCATTATAGATTGCAAGGTGACCAGCTTCTGTTCAGAGGAGCCATACTCGGTGGGCCCATTTTGCTGCGGTCCTGAGGCAACTAATGCTCCTTTCTGTGCCCACCTGTTGGTTCATATGCTGCCTCGCACTCCCACATTCCAGGCACGGCGAGCACTGACCTCCTCCGTAGTGCAACGGCTCAGTGCTGGGCGAAGCAATCCTGCTTCTCAAGGAGCAGAATGGCAGGTCCTAGGGAGTGCGGACGCACTGGGCACACAGAAAAGGAATGCGCTTCTGCAGGGTCACAATACGTGAGTCAGTCAACCTGCACTCCCCACTATCTGCAGCTGCGGGCTCTGAGATCCATTTCTCCAATATCGCCGGCCCATCCACCAGCTCCAAGCACTCCGGGAGGTAAAACATGCAGCCGCACGTCGCTCTTTGCTCCGATCCTTCCCCCAGCGCGTGTCAGGGCTCGCAGAGGCAGCAATCTTGTCAGTCTCCTCAGGCCATCACGGCGACGCTCGCGTCCCAGACGGCACCGCGCCACAGCACAACTCAAGCTCGGGGATCCGAGGCCTGCAAGGCGGAGACCGTCAGAGCTCCGTAACTATGCTGTTTTTGAGCCTAGAAGAACCGGAGCACAACCACTGCACACTCAGCGTGTTCCGGTAATCAGGCCACACCACTGCTCTCGTTATTAGAGAGCGATGCTATCGGATATATGCCGGATGGTAGGACGATGTTACGGAGCTAAAGGCTCAAGCGGCCATCTTGGTCGCAAGCAAGCTCTGCCCCCGCCATCCAGCAATAATGTTAGCAACAATCCAGTGTCCTATGGACAGGTTAGAATCTGCGTACCCCAAGTTCTGGTGCCCACCTATGTAGTGAGAGATCATAGACAGTTTTTAATTTGTAAAAAAATAAGTGCTGAGGTTCAAAGTTTTATTTCAGAACCTCATTACCAGCGCTGCTGACATTTGTTTCATCTACCACCAGACACTCTCTCCCTCTTTATCTCCATTTTGCAGGTACTTTTCACTCTTACTTTTTCCTGTTGTCTCTATTTTCCAGATGTTCCCTTCTTGCATCTTTACCCATCTTTACCTTTCTCTCCCGTGCTTTCTGGTCCCTAAAAATACCTGCCGCTAGCCACCACCTGCAATCACAAACTCAAATTATGCACTGGAAATAGTATTTGTGATGGTAGGGTTGGCCTAGACTTTTGCTCTGGATATTTTAAAGTAAACAGCCCTCGATCATGAAATAAAAGCACGCACATATTTGTTACCGCAGATAAGTTGACATTAGTTAGTTATTGAAAGACTTCTCCCTTTCTATGTAGCTGAGCATGTTCACAAATGCCCTGTCTAGGAGTAGGCAAAAAAAGGCTTTCACTGGCAGATTCATAGTGAAGTCGATCATAGCAGTCCCATCCAGCTGAGCTCCGGCAACAATGTGCCCAAGAGGCTGTCCCAGGAAGAGAGATGCATGCAATGTCAGGTCCCCACTGCACATGACGGGCGAGGGAAACAAGAGGTCCAAAGTGGAGGTATTATCCCAAATTGAAAAAAGAAGGTACAGTGACGTGTATTTGTCCACCTACCCTCACCCACCACTTACATTTCTGAAGCACTCATGACACAGGCATTGTCTAAGGGGTGCAAAGAACTGTGGGCTCCGCCCTACTGCTGGCTTAGCTGGGGAGCCACTGTCGTAGGCCTCTGTGAAATATTTTATCACCAGACGCAAAGCACACAGGCTAGCGTAATGTACGCATATTTTTATTTGCTCGTCACGTTCCTTCATCGTCCTAGGCCTGCGTTTCCAAGCATGCCTCGCCGCAGCAGAGTGATGTGCTAGCTCTTACCAATACTTTTCTAATTAGAGGCTCATGCAGGGTGCAGGCTTTATGACGAAATGGGTAAAAGTGAATGCAGCTCGAAGATGATTTGAGAAAAATACAGCAGCCCTGCTGCATGCATTCCTCTTTGAAAAATGATCTGCACCACAGCTGTTTGCGTAAAAGATAGCTATATTTCCTTGGAAAAAAAGTGCTGGTGCTATGCACCGGAAAGCACCAGCACAAATTAAGCACTGATCATAGACATAAATGGTTTTCTGCATATGAGATAGCTCTTAAGATGCACAGGTTCCCAGAGAATTTGTGACCCAACCTGTGGAAACACATACCAGTAGTGGGGAGGGATACCGTTCTTACATTAGAGTTGAGGGAATCAAATGACGTTCACTCCCCTGGAAGCCATTTTACTCACCAAGTTTGAGGGGTCCCCTGAGAAGTATTACAGGTTCAGAGACAGCCAGAATCTACCAAACCAGTCTTGGGTGTATTTCCTGGACTACTCCAGCAACGCACCGAGTGGTTAGATGAAGGGCAACCAAGTGAGTTACTATACTGTGATGTACAGTACAATTTTGGTGCTCCACATGCTCAGAACCTGTTTTATAGAGCGGAACCAACAGCTGGTTGATAGTAAACTCACTGAACCCCCAGGGAGCCTGCAAAGGAAGAAGACCTGTGGGTCAGTACCAGAGTGTCCCAAAAATGTATCTGGCGGATTCATAAAGGGTGGTAAGTGCTCCCACCAGCTGAAAGTGGGGTGTGGTAAAAATAAAAACAAGAAGTTTCCTCAAGGCCCCAAAAACTGAGATGCAGCATCAATCTGACCAGAAAAATGATGTATTCTTTGACAAGAAGAAAGGAAAGTGTATTCTAAAGTGCCAGGAGTGCTAGAAGTATAGACACATAAAGGGAAGTGCCAAGTGTCCCAAGAGGACATACCCCTACACTGGTGAACAGACGCAAGGGTTGGCCAGTGTAGCCCTTGGGGAGGAGATTGTCAAGGGAGTTTGGGGGAGTACAGCAGAGGTTGCCGAAGTGTCCCTAGGTGACAAAGAGAAGATGCCCAAAACACACTTGCCTTCTAATACATGCAAGTACAAGCAGTGTATCCTCATCCATAGATAGAGGGTGGAGGCTCTGAAGGGCACAGGAGCCAGTATGACTAATGTAATGTGTTACTTGGTGTCCTCAGAGAATTTAATACCCAATACATTTGACCAGGTTGTAGTCGCAGACATCCCTGTGTGTCACTACCCAGTGGCTCTGGTTCCCTTTGAGTGGGGCATGAGGGACCTCAGGTTCTCATAAAGCAGCTGTGAGTTCTGCCATGCCTGTAGATTGTGTGTTACACACTGATCTGACGATGGATTAAACCCAAATCTGTGACAGGGGGTGAATGTTTTGCCATTGTGCACCATTCCGTCCATCAATTGTTGTTTTTGCTTTTGTCACCCCGAGTGGGACGGGTATGCTCAGACGTGAGTCCCGTGATCTCCACACCACTGGAGTCAAGCTATCCTGGCTGAAGACGGCTGATAGCCAGAAACCGGTCCTAGGATGCTTGATTCTGGTCCAGGGAAGACATGGCTTGGCAGTGCGGGCTGGTCTGCTTCCATGAGGCACAGGGTCAAGACTGATTTGCATATGGCCATGTCTGAACTGGGGTGGGGTGGTGAGCAAAATAAGGATGGATTAAACCCAGACCTGTGACTGGGGGTGAATGTTTTGCCATTGTGCAACATTCCGTCCATCAATTGTTGTTTTTGCTTTTGTCATACACTGATCTGGAGCACACACTATGGAAGGAAGTGGCGATTGGACCTGACCTGGAGATGTTAATGATGTTAAAATTGCCTGATTGTGTGCACCTGCACCTGACCAAAAGGTCTATTGGTGCCCAGTAGGGGAGTCAAGGAGGCCTTGAGCCTGGGAATAATGGCACAGGCCACTGCCAAAAGAGGAAGGGTAAGGAGTGTTATAAACCAGCCCCTGAAATTCACGCAGTTCAGGTTGAAGGGGCACATAAAGAGGCCATTCCAGAGTCTGCTGCAGAGAACCTTGAAGCCCTGGGAGAACTGCCTGAGATTTCCGGATGGCAAGTTGAGATAAGCCCACCAGGGAGCAGTCCTGGAGAACTCAGAAGGTGTGCCCAACTCTAGAGGGCTTGAGTCTTGTCACACACTTTCATTGGCCTACGATGAAGACAGTCTCTGATACCTTCTACAGGTCATGTCCCAACTTCAAGGCCAGTTCGAAAGCAAGTAAAAAGATCAAAGTTACCTTACTTGTCATTTGAGCCCCCTTAGAAAACTGGGCATTGAAATTGTTGGGCCCCTGGACTGCCTTAGACAACATGTGACTGCACCTGCTTTGGCTTGGGCCCTGAAGTGGATTTTTACCCAAGTGGGGTTCCCCCAGAAAGTGGTGTCTGACAGGGGCTTCAATTTCATATGTGTGTACATGAAGACCATGTGGGATTAGAGTGGGGTAACCTAGTACAGGCTAGCGCTGTGCGGTCTATTGCGATTGTTTCTACAAATTGGCTCCCTTGAGCTTTGAGCTGACGAGCTCCTGGACGACGCACCTGCGTGCCGGTTCGGGCATCGAGGCCTTTGACGGTTGCTTGGCGGCCTTCTCTTCCACCCCTAACTATTTTCTCTACTGATGAGGGAAGTTATCCCGAAACCCGAACCATGTCTCGGGCGATATCCTAAAACCTGGGACATGTATCGGGTCTAGAGATCATCAGTCCAACAAGTACCTACTTGCACCCACTGGGGTGAACCACTCAAGAACTTTATGTACCAGAGTCCCGAGGGGCGATCCGGAGGATGGGCTAGCGTTGTGCGGTCCATTGCGATTGTTTCTACAAATTGGCTCCCTTGAGCTTTGAGCTGACGAGCTCCTGGACGACGCACCTGCGTGCCTGTTCGGGCATCGAGGCCTTTGACGGTTGCTTGGCGGCCTTCTCTTCCACCCCTAACTATTTTCTTTACTGATGAGGGAAGTTATCCCGAAACCCGAACCATGTCTCGGGCGATATCCTAAAACCTGGGACATGTATCGGGTCTAGAGATCATCAGTCCAACAAGTACCTACTTGCACCCACTGGGGTGAACCACTCAAGAACTTCATGTACCAGAGTTCCGAGGGGCGATCCGGAGGATGGGCTAGCGGAGTGCGGTCTATTGCGATTGTTTCTACAAATTGGCTCCCTTGAGCTTTGAGCTGACGAGCTCCTAGACGACGCACCTGCATGCCGTCTCGGGCATCGAGGCCTTTGACGGTTGCCCGGCGGCCTTCTCTTCCACCCCTAACTATTTTCTCTACTGATGAGGGAAGTTATCCCGAAACCCGAACCATGTCTCGGGCGATATCCTAAAACCCGGGACATGTATCGGGTCTAGAGATCATCAGTCCAACAAGTACCTAATTGCACCCACTGGGGTGAACCACTCAAGAACTTCATGTACCAGAGTCCCGAGGGGCGATCCGGAGGATTGGCTAGAGGTGTGCGGTCCATTGCAATTGTTTCCCCACACCCTATCACCCTTTGACAAATGGGCTTTTTGAGAGATTCAACATGACCCTCTTATCATGACTGTTTTTTGGTCTACAAGGAGAAGTCACAGGAGGAAGTTCGAGGTTAGCCCATTTGACCTCCTCTATGGCCACCCTATAGGTACTGCTCAGTTTGGTGAAGAAGGGGTGGTATCACCCTCCCAAGAAGCCCCACCAGGTTATAGTTAGCTACACACTGGCTCTCTGGAACCAAATGCAGCTCTTATGGATGAAGGCATCTGAGAATCCAGACGGCAGTCAGGAGGTGATGACGCTTTGTTATCACCAGAGGTATGACCAAAGGGCCACTCTGGTCAAGTTTCAACCTGCCCAGAAAGTGTGGATAATGGAGCCTATGGAGACCAGGACCTTGCCAGACCATTGTTCAGGCCTTATGAGGTGAAGGAGAGAAAGAGGAAATTACCTACTTTGTAGACCTCAAGACCGCCTAAACATTTCTTAAGAGTTCTTCCATGTCAATTGCCTCAAACCACACTATGGCAGGTCTGAAGTCACCATGCTCTTGGTGACAGATAAGATGTTGAGGTAAAAGAGGAGAGTGAATCTCTCCTCAAGCTTCGATCCTCTAAGGAGCAGGATCGGTCAGTGGAAGGTGTCAACCTTTTCACTTGCTCTGACACCAGAGCAGCAGAGAGGGGGCATTGAAAGGGGGAGTACTGTCCTCACCTTTTTTGACACTCAAAATCAGACATGATGTCTTCTAGCAGCCCTCCTTGCAGTATATGCTCAAAATGCAGATTTTAGCAGTTCCCAGGGTCAAGATCGTCATGAACATGATAATCCTCCAGGTATGAGTGCACAGTTAAATCCTCCAAAATCATCACTGAATAAAAAGTATTTTTCTTATCCCTGTATGACTCTAAAAAGGAGACTTAACAAGTGTTCATTCATACAATATTTCTCAAAAGAGTTATAACAGTCACAATTAGTATTTTTGGCATGTTTGCGGGCATTGTTTTAACCACTAAGAAGTTGCTGGAGCCAGAATCAAGCTTACATTACAGTGGGAACCTAAGTTATTGAGGGAGCTTTGGGTAAGTAAGCCCCCCTTAGCTCAATCTGCCAGGTTCAAAGTAGGTCAAAAAATCCTCCACCAAAAGTGTTATCTATTTTCCAGGTTTCTTTTAGGTCCACCACATCATGCTCCCTTGGAATATCTACCCATCCTGTATCTTCTCCTTTAGTTTTTAACCCAGCTTTATTCCAACTAAGGACATTTAAGTATCTACCTGTGCTGGCTACCATGCTTTTTATAGGGCAGGCTTTGCCAATGTTTAATGTGTCCTTGGTCTGTGTTGGGGGAGGGAGAGGTGGTACGAGTCAACCATTGTTATGCAACTAGCTCAATAGAGAAAATCTGTTTGTTTTTTCTGTACTGTTTTCAGGTGCCCATCTCCACTTGAGCCAATGCTGATCTATGGATGATCCAGCCAATAGAGATAATCCATTTGTTGTTTCAATACTGTTTACAGGAGGCCCCCCACTCAAGCAGAAACTGGTCTGAGAGGATAAATGGAGGATCTAGCCTGGGCTGCTACTCTTGGGGGATAAAAGAAACCAAGTGGCAGTGCTCTTATACCTCTGGGGCCCCGGTTAGTGCCTCCTTTGAACAACCTCCTTGCTATGTCGACCTGGTCAAAGTTGATTATAATGCAATCCCCCTCTTCCGGTTTGGTTCTCTAGCCTACTCCTCCCACCCGTCTGACCATGATGATCTGGGAAGAAGCCTTTGTCCATGTTCTGAAAGATTTTTACACCAATCTTTCATTTTCCGAATCAGCTCTGAAGTAGATTCTATTGTGTAGGCCCTAATTGAGGTACCGCTGCTAGTACTGCTACCAAGGGTGTAGCCTCAGGAGATAAATATAATCTGCACTTACTACCAACCCTGGGTATTGGTTGAGACGGATAAGTAAAACTGATATGTGTAGTGTTTTACTGCATAAAAATGGGTAGATTCCCTGGGAGGAGAGGAAGATAAACTTCACAATGAGTTGGGCTAGTCTCTGACACCCTAGGACCATGTCCCTTTCTAGACTTAGCCTTATCAGGCTTGAGAGCAACATAACCCGGATTACTATGTTGGGGTTACCCCCTCTAACAAGCCCAGCCCAGCCTTTTGTGTACTTTGGGTAACTATGACAAGTTAGTCACAGCATGAGTATCATTATCCACAAGCCTTGCATTCAAGTCAATCAATAAAGTCTCTACTTGACTTATTTTCCCCACCAATCCTTCTATAGTAGAGTCAACAAATTTGGCTAAATTCTCGTAAAAAGTCGCGAGGAGTGGTTCTAATCAGGAATGGATAAGGTTACCTACAGCTGCTTTCATGGATGAATGCAACAAATGTTCGTTATCTGGAGGGCATTTCCACTTCCACTTCCTGATAAGAGATAGAGTGAGCGTTATCTGTTGTTAATTATTAGTCTGTAACAGTATCAACATTTGGGCCCCTTTTCTCTTTTTTTTGCAGGGACTACCACTACAAGATTGGCTCCCTCTGATGATGATGATCTTAGTGTTCGTGGTGATGAGTAATTTTGAATGGGATCACCCTGACCTTTACCTTGATCAACTGTTCCCGCCTGGTCATCCTTCACCAGCAGCTCATTAGATGACATATTCAATGCTGTTCTTGCAACCCCCAGGCCTAACTTTTCCTTTGCACTCTGTATCTCTTCTGTTGATCTTTGCGTTGGCAGTGCAATCTGACTCTCACCGTAAACTCAGGATAAGTGTTCATTGGTGCCTTATGTCCTCACTTAGTATTACTATACTTTTCCCCTGGTGTTGACTGTGATGGGGTGGCACACGGGGACTTTGGCTCCACTGCCCCACCCTCCAGACCAGGCTCCCATCCATTGTGTCTCTCCAGCGGTATGCAGGCACTGCATGGTACCAGAAGTCTCGGGCCCGATCGCATAGCTCCAAATCCTCAAGGCACACAGGTTCCGGCTACCACCCAGTACAGGGTCCGGGAACAGTTGTCCAGCTTCGCTCTGCCTCTGATCTAGGCTGCGGCTCTGCCTGTAGGAAGCAGGCAGTCACAGCTCACTCCAATGCTCCTCAGGCACACTTTTCCGTCCCGCCCGAAGATGGTGGCTTTCACTACTCTGCCCCTGCCATCAGCGCACAGGGTTGGAAGGGGGAGAAGGTCGCCCTTCACGCGTCTCCCTGCTTGAGTCAACCAGGAGAGCAGCCACAGCAGTTGGGTGGTCCCTGAGCAATCCTCTATAACATGATATGCTCTTTTCCTTCATCCACAAATGTATATACTATTTCTACAAAATACAAATGTATTTAATTTCATCTGCACGGATCATCTGTGTTTTAGACATCATTTGGTGTGCTAGGAGTGATATTTGTAAATGTATCTTCAGAATTCCTGCCATCCATTATTTTTCAAATACTGTACCAGGTATAATAATAATAAAAAATGTTTTCAGAGGCATTTGTTTACATTATCAGAATAAGTGTAGGTAAAATAACTGATTAAAAGATTGTAGTGGATAAAAAGCATAATAGCACATATTTACAAGGAAGTACTATGCAGTCTTGTTTTTTTTGTACAATCCATACAATAGTTTTTCCGCACTGTTCGAAGATGATGCTTCATACAGACCACCATGTATGTTGAAGAAGTATGAAATCTGAGAACAGTAAAAAAGGGAAAATAATATTGTTTGTCACATTGTATGAGAGTGTTACAGTATAAAAATATGTATTTTTATAATTTTCAAGATCACACAACAATCATTTTTTTTCCTTTTGTTTTTAATAGTGGTGACTTTACAATGTTCCAAAATGTCGCAAAATACGTTTTCTACCACAGACATATTGATAAAAGATATTGATGCAGAGTGTTTTATATATAAAATGATCTTGTGATAGCTTGTCATAACTTTTTGTGCCTCATTTGTAAGTAAACTTTTCAGTACGAAATTGCAGAATTTCAGTCACTCACACATCTCATCTCATTCAAACAGTTATTCTAACAAATACTCACATATGCACTACTTCATTCACACATTGTATCACACCTCCACCTATACTTTCAAGTTTGACTCCCTGACAACTGCAGTTTCAAACTCCTATGCTTAGCATTCATGCATTTTTTACATCACATATCTAGCTTCATACCCAGCCACTAACTCACTTGTACAGACAATTGAACAACCACTTACTCATCCATTAAATTACATAGACTCTTACTCTGTCACTAATAGAGACACTTTTTAACCCTCCCCATCTACATAACCGTTTACACACCCATACATCCACTCACTCAAATACACGAACATTACCATACCCATTCACCCCGCTATAGAATCACTCATGCATATACACAGTCAGTCACACAATCACTTCCACACTGAATTATTCCCTTATACAAGACATAACACAATAAATAGTCATACAGTCACACACAGACTCACTTATACTTACAGGCACTCAAACACCTAGTCACTCACCTATATTTACACTAACACACTTATTTATTCACCCATAAAGCTACCCACAGATGCACTCATTCACTCATACAGCTACTAATGCAACCTATGACTTATACACACTGTTACTCACAGAGCCACTCACTCAGTCATGCAGACACTTACATCTCATACAACCACTCCCACACTACCACTGATATACCCATTTTCACACACTCGTACAGACACTCACACACCTAATCACTGATCCATACAGCCACTCGCACATCAACTCACATATACAGCCATTTATGCATACAACTACTCACTGACCAATACAGTCATTCACACATTTGGTCATACAATTACTTACACACTGTTAGCCTTGGCACCATTGGCGTGGGTCTCCCTTCCATTTTTTTCACTGTTGCCTCCTGTGGTTTTGCTATGTTTTTGCTGATCTAGATGCTTTGGGCACTTTGCCCCTGCCATTCAGTGCCAAAGTGCAAGTGCTCCCTACTGTAAATTGTTGCAATCGATTAGTGACCCCATGATTGGCTCCACAAAGTCTAGTGAAGATTACTTATTTTTCTGAAACTGGTGTGGTGTCAATTTGAAGTGTTTTCACTGTATTACTGTTTGTGTTCACAAATGCTTTACACACTGCCTCTGAGATAAGCCTGTCTGCTCATGCCAAGCTCCCAAGGGGGTGAGCAGGTGTTATTTTAAAAGTGTTGCCCCTTACTCTGACTAGAAGCAAGGGTCCCTATTTGGTCAATGTTACCTACCTCTGCCAACTGAAGACCCCCAGTTCTAACATTGGTGGTCAGCAGTGAAGATTTGGACTTGCATTTGTGATTCATACACAGTGATTGGTGTACACTACTAGTGAGTGCAGACCATAATGCGAACACATACTTTTTGGTAGAACTTTCCTTGGAACTTCTTTTTGCTTTTTGATTTACTTGTCATACCCTAGTACAGTGCACCAAATGTCCCCAGGGCCTGTAAATCAAATGCTGCTGGGGGGGCTTGCAGCACTGGTTGTGCCACCCACAGAAGCAGCTTGTAAAGTATGGCTCAGGCCAGCCATTGCAGAGCCTGTGTGTAGCTTGGGGCTGCCATGTAGACTTAGCAAGTGCACCCACTTGCCAGTCCCAAAACCTTCCCTTTTCTACATATTAGTCACTCCTAAGGTAGGCCCAAGGGCGGAGTGCATTGTATGTAAAAGGTAGGACATGCCCTGATGTGTATGGCATGTCCTGATAGTGAATTATAGCCAATTTAGTTTTTAACTATTGCAAGGCTATCTGTTCCCATAGGCCAGAATGGGCAGTTTGATTATAACATTTGTATAATCATAACTGACCCTAGAAACAAAATAGGAAAATAAAGTTTTGTATGACTGTACTCAGAATGTTAAAATACATATTTTAGTGTGGGTGATTTTTATATTCTGTGTTTGAAAATACCACTTTTAGAAAGAAGGCATTATCTTGCCTAACCAGCCAGCACGCTCTGCTCGGTCTGTGTATTCCATGTCTGGTTTGTGAGTGAGAGGGGGCTGGAGAGGGCTTTGGCTACAGCAGTCTGATGCGTCATGGCTGGGCTGAATAGGACCTGCATTGAATAGAGAATGGGGGGCGGAGATTTCCTGGCACTGACCTGAGCCTTCATAGAATAGAGAGTAGGGGGAAGAGGTTCTCAGTCTCAGGGTTACAAGACCTCACCACCAGCTCTCCTGAATTCCCTTGCTGGGAATTCTACCTGCAGAGAGGTGCCTACTGTTGTTTGAGCCCCCTGAGAAGACTGCGGGTCGCTGGGAGCTGGAAGCACAACGCAACGAGGAGAAGCATGTCGTTGCCGCAGCAGTTGCCGTTGCATTGCCAAAGTAGCGTGCCACTGCTGCAGCTGTTCGCCGTCGCATCCCCGACCAAGCATGTTGCATCACCAGAGAAGCGTGCCGCAGGGCCTGTCCCAGCTCAGAAGTTACCCAGTTAACCGCACGGCCGTCGCCATGCACGCATCGCGTCCAATGTTGTCGCATTCCATCAAGGATGCCATTTTGTCGCATCACACCGGATTATCGCATCGAGGCGCCATCTTGTCGCATCGTCACCGGGCCACAGTAAGAAAAAACGCATCAACTCCCCACACAGTAAGGAAGCGAGCCTTATCTCCCCTGCACAGCAGTAAAGAACCGACACATCCACTCCCCTGAGCGTAAGGAACGGTGCATCAACTTCCCTGCGACCCTTTTGCTTGTTTTGCATGATGCCTCTAAGGTACTTTGGGAGTAAAGTGTCGCATTTACCATCTACATTGAACTAAGCTATTTCTACCATTTTAAAGTCTATTTCTGATTACAGTGTTGTGGATTTTTGTTGTTGGGTCTTGTGTTAAGTCTAGTGAAGGTTACTTATTTTTCTAAACTGGTGTGGTGTCCATTTGTAGTGCTTTCACTGTATTACTGTTTGTGTTCACAAATGCTTTACACACTGCCTTTGAGATAAGCCTGTCTGCTCGTGCCAAGCTCCCAAGGGGGTGAGCAGGTGTTATTTTAGAAGTGTTGCCCCTTACTCTGACTAGAAGCAAGGGTCCCTATTTGGTCAATGTTACCTACCTCTGCCAACTGAAGACCCCCAGTTCTAACATTGGTGGTCAGCAGTGAAGATTTGGACTTGCATTTGTGATTCATACACAGTGATTGGTGTACACTACTAGTGAGTGCAGACCATAATGCGAACACATACTTTTTGGTAGAACTTTCCTTGGAACTTCTTTTTGCTTTTTGAGAACGGCCAACTGTTTTTCACCATGAGCATCCATTGCATCTGTTGACATTGATTTTGAAGAAGATAGGATTGACACCTACACTGTGCCTTACCTCAAAGCTGTTTGCAGGAAATATAAAGCCTCTATGAAAGGCCTCACCAAGAAAGGGGAATACCAAAAGGCGCTGAAGGTCTGGGTAGAAACTAGGAATGCCAGTGAGCAGCCTGAAGAGCCCAGGGAGGAGGTAGGGAATTTAGATGGGCAGCTAGAGGGGCCAGTGGGCCTGGATGGGCAGAATGTGCCTTCCAGAGCAGGCAGCAGTGTTTCTTCAAATGATTTGTCCCCAAGAGAGTTGGAGGACAGGGATAGAGATAGAATGCATTAGATGGAGCTAGCCAAGCTCAAACTAGGTAGTCAGATGGAGTTAGAAAATAGAAAGTTGGCCTTGGAGCAGAAAAGAATGCATTTGGAGCATGAAAGGATGTTGAGGAAATTGGAATTGAAAGCTAAAACTTTAGAAATGTCCCCCTATGGTGGTTACGCACCATCCGTGCCTATTAAAACAAGAGTGTTTATTCACAAGGATGTCATTAAGGAGTTTCATAAGGATGAAGATATTGGGCAATGGTTTAAGGTCTATGAGGTAGCTATGACCTCCCACCGGGTCCCTGAGAAGGATTGGGTAGCGGTGTTGTGGGGACGGTTCCTCAGTGATGAGCGGGATACCTTATTAGAATTGCCTTCTGAGGATCAGAATTCTTATGTGCAAATGAAGGAAGACTTAATGACCAGGTATGGGTTGAACTCTTAGCTTTATAGACAAAGGTTTATTAATTGTAAGAAACTTGAGTCTAGCACTTCGGTAGAATATGTGACTTTTCTTTGCAGAGGGCTCTATAATTTGTTGGCATGGGAGCACTTTGTCTAGCAATTGTTTTCCAGAGCTATGCCAGCACCTTACTGATAGCAAGCTGACTAACCCTAGGAAGCTTGCTGAGGAGGCAAACCGCTGGGTGAGTACCGGGGTTAACAAGGGTCATGTGGGAGACTTCACCAAAGGTGGGCAGCAGAAGAGTTGGGGGACAAGGGTAAACCGAGGGAGTTCCAGAGAGGGGCCCGAAGTAATTCCCACCAGAACCAAGGGAAGGGTTCTCAGCATCCTTCTGAGAAGAAGCCAGGGGCCCGACAGGTAAACCTGTTCATAAGGGACCCCTGAGATTTTTTAAGTGTGGTGAGGTGGGCCACCGTTACTATGATCCCCAGTGCCCACAGAGAGAAAAAACTGCATTCATTGTTGCGCCACCCCGGCAGATGGCTAGCGTAGCCCTTTGGAAGGAGATGGGTGCCCAAGGTGGGTAGGGTCCCGAAGAGATGTCCCTAGTCTCTTTAGGAGACTGTGAGGTGGTCTCCAGGACCCAGCTGCCTGATAACACTAAAAAGTAAAAGCAGCTGGTGACCATCAATGGCCATAGGGTGGAGGCTCTTAGAGACACCGGAGCCAGTGCGACAGCTGTCAGTTGTTGGCTGATGTCTGAAGAGCAGGTGGTCCCCAATGCATTTTACCTAGTTGTTGCTGCTGACCACACAGAGAGCCACTGCAAGTTAGCTCAGGTTCCCTTTGAGTGGGGGGGGGGGGGGGGGTCTCAGGTACTCTTCAAGTCGCTGTGATGCCAGCCATGCCTGTTGACTGTCTGTTGGGTAGCGATTTGAAGAACTCCCCTTGGGCTAAGGTGGAGCAAAGTGCTCATTTGGAGATGTTGGGTCTGCCTGAGTGGGAATGTGTGACCACTCGGTGCATGGCAGCCAGTAAGGGTGTTCAAGGGGACCTGGAGCTAGAAAGAGTGGCCCAGGTTCCAGCATTAAAGAGAAGAGGCAGGGGGTGCCGGAAACCCATCCCCACCGTTCCCATGGTCCAGGAGGAGGCAGACCTTGAGGGGGATGCCCTGGAACCTACAGGGGATCAGGTGGCTGAGCTGGGGGAACTGCCTGAGTTGACCCATTAGCAGCAGGAATGAGGACCCTCCAGGGAAAAGTTCTGTGAGGAGTAGAAAAAGTGCCCTTCTCTTATGGGTTTGTGTCAACAAGCCACAAACCAGGCACCAGGTAATCAGCCTGGATCACATTGCATCTACTGGGGGAATGGTCTCCTGTATAGCGAGTCTAAGGTTGCTGAGTCCTGGGTCAGCCCATGTGCTGGTGGTACCCCAGCGCTTCATAGCCTTCCTACTTGGTTTGGCTCATGATGTACCTTTAGCAGGACATTTGGGCAGGACAAGTCATATGAATGACTTGTCACCCACTTTTATTGACCCCAAATGAGCAAGAGTTCAAACACTCATTGCAGGACCTGTCAAACTTGCCAGGCAAGTGGAAAGAGAGGGATGAAGTACCAGGCTTCTCTCCAGCCATTCCCTGTGGTCAGCACCCCCTTTGACAGGGTGGGAATTGACATTGTGGGGACTCTGGATCCTAAGACAGCCACGGGCAACAAGTTCATCCTGGTCTTGGTGGACCATGCAACCCGGTACCCGGAAGCCATCAATCTCCGGACTGTAACGGCCCTCGTGATGGGTTGTGCGTTGATGGGGTTTTTCTCCCGTGTAGGGTTCCCCAGAGAGGTGGTGTCAGACCATGGTGCAAACTTAATTTCCAAGTATATGAAGTCCCGGTGGCAGGAGTGTGGTGTAACTTATAAGAATACCACTCCTTACTACCCCCAAGGTAAAGCGCTGGTTGAGAGATTCAACCGAATCCTCAAAGGCATAATTATGGGTCTTGAGGTACCTATGAGGCATAAGTGGGACGTCCTCTTGCCATGCCTTCTCTTTGCTTACAGGTAGGTGCCACATAAGTTCTTAGGGTTCAGCCCCTTTGAACTGATGTATGGTCACCCTGTGAGAGGACCTCTGAGTTTGGTAAGGAAGGCTGGGAGAAAGCTCCCAGAAAACCTCCCCAGGATGTATGTAGTTACATGCTGGCCTTCAGAAACCAAACCCGGCGTTTCAGGCAACTCGCTCAGGTGAATCTGGAAACCAGCCAGGAAGAGATGAAGCAGTGGTACGATCAGAATGCCACTCTGATTGAGCTGCAGCTTGGTCAGAAAGTTTGGGTCATGGCCCCCGTGGAGCCCTCTGCGCTCTAGGATAAGTGGACAGGACCATTTGAGGGGAGCGCAAGAGTGATGTCACTTATTTGATGGACTTGCGTTCTCCCAGGAACCCTTTGCGGGTCCTGCATATCAACCGCCTGAAGCCCCGCTTAGAGAGGTCCGAAGTGGGCATGCTCCTAGCGACAGATGATGGAATGGAGGAGGAGGAGACTGAGCCTCTTCCTGACCTCCTGTTTGCAACAAACCAAGATGGTTCAGTGGATGGTGTAAATATCTCTTCCACCCTGACCCCTGAGCAGCAGAATGACTGTCGCCAGTTGTTGGGACAGTTTTATGATCTGTTCTCCCTGATTCCCGGTGTCACTGATTGGTGTGTCCATGATGTAAACACTGGGGACCTGTTATGCACAAAACTTACAGAGTGATTTACATGGTGAGAGCTTGCATCAAGGAGGAGGTCTCCAAGATGCTTGCATTAGGGATGATTGCGTCCTCTAACAGTCCTTGGGCCAGCTCAGTGGTCTTGGTCCCAAAGGCTGTCGGACCGGGTGCCACGCCAGAACTCCAGTTCTGTGTGGACTACCGAGGGCTCAATTCAGTCATCAGGACTGACGTGCACCCCATCCCCAGAGCTGATGAGCTCATTGATCAGTTTGGGGCTGCCCGGTACCTCAGCACGTTTGATCTAATGTCTGGGTACTGGCAGATTGCCTTAACGGATGGGGCAAGAGAGAGGTCAGCCTTCTCCACACAGATGGGCATTACCAATTCCGTGTTATACCCTTTGGGATGAAGAATTCCCCTGCTACCTTTCAGAGGTTGGTCAACCAGGTGTTGGCTGGACTGGAACATTTCAGTGCCGCCTACCTGGATGAAATTGCAGTGTTCAGTGCCAGTTGGGAAAAACATCTGTGCAACCTCTGGGAAGTGTTGATTGCGCTGTGGAGAGCAGGCCTCACAATCAAGGTGAGTACGTGCCAGATCGTTCTGGTGTACTTGGGGCACCAGATTGGGAGCGACCAGGTGGCCCCCCTGCAGCCCAAGATTGAGACCATCCTGGCTTAGGAACACCCCCAAGACCTAGACCGAGGCAAGAGCCTTTTTAGGAAATCACCAGGTACTACAGGATGTTTGTCAAGGGGTACGGCAGCATTGTTGCACCCTTGACAGAGCTGACTTCCAGAAAGCAGCCCATGAAAGTGAACTGGAATGAAATCTGTCAGAAAGCTTTTGATGCCATGAAGACTGCCATGTGCACGGCCTGTGCTTCTGGCGCCCAACTTCTCCAAAGAGTTCCTTGAACAGACAGACGCTCCAGAGCATGGTGTGGGGGCTGTTCTTTCACAGATGAATGGGGAGGGCCCAGACCAACCTGTAGCCTTCATCAGTTGGAGGTTACTTCCACTGGAACAGAGAAGGAGTGCAATTGAGCATGAGGCCTTTGCTGTGGTCTGGACACTGAAGAGTTTGAGACCATACTTGTTTAGGTCTCACTTCCGCGTTCAGACAGACCAGAGGCTCCTCAGATGGTTGATGGGGTGAGAATTCAAAGCGGTTGAGGTGGTCAATTTCCCTACTGGTACAGAACACACCAATGCTGATGGTCTGTCCAGATTTTTCAGCCTTAGTGAAGAGAACTCCCAAGGGGTGGAAATTTCTCCCCACATTTCAGCTGAAGGGGACACGTGTTAGACCTGGCACACCAACAATATCTTAACAGACTATCTGGAGTCCAACTGTCTGTTGCGTGCCTCCCAGACAGGTTTTCGCCCTCAACATGGCACAGAAACTGCCATGTTGGCGGTCACAGAGGAAGCAAGAACGATTTTGGATCGGGGAGGAAAGGTGGCCATTATCCTGTTAGACCTTAGTGCCGCGTTCGACACGGTGAACCATGCCACGCTAGTATACCGACTGGCGGGCATGGGCGTGTCGGGCGCAGCTCTGGACTGGCTCACCTCCTTTTTGAGTGAGCGCTTTTTCCGGGTCTTTGAGGGTGAGACAGTCTCTCCTAAACATCCTCTCAGGTGTGGGGTCCCTCAGGGCTCCTCCCTGATCCCGACCCTCTTTAACGCCTACATGGAACCTCTGGACAGGATAGTCCATCCCTTTGGTGTGCGTATAGTCACCTACGCGGATGATACGCAGCTGGTGGTCTCGTTAGACCACGCAGATGGATCATCCAACACCTTAGGCCCCTGTCTAGAGGCTGTTGCCAGTTGGATGCAAGCTTCCTGTCTCAAGCTTAACGGGGAGAAGACAGACATCATTCTCCTTGGAAATCCCTCCCCGTCTGCTCTTGCACCCGTCTGGCCACCATGTCTTGGCGCTCCTCCTGCGCCCAAGTCCCAGATAAAGAGCCTCGGGATCTGGCTTGACACTGCCCTTGATTTCTCTGTCCAGGCTACTAAGACTGCTGCCACTTGCTTCGGACTAATGAGGATGCTCCGGCGGGTGCTCCCTTTGCTCCCTTTCCAGGCGAGGAGGATCATGGTCCAGGCCATCATTCTCTCTCGCCTGGATTACGGGAACGCTCTCTACCTGGCAGCACCGGCCTCGGTCCTTCAGAGGCTTCAGGTCACACAAAACAGTGCGGCCCGCCTATTGTTCAATCTGTCCCGTCGGCAGTCGGCGAGGAAGGCTCTGAAGGACCTTCATTGGCTCCCAATGGCTGCCAGAGTGCAGTTCAAAGCTCTGTGCATCATGCACAAATCCTTCCACCGTGTAGGCCCAGCGATTCTGCACCCTCTGGTTACGCCTTATGTTCCAACACGCCCCCTCCGGTCTGGTACCCTGCAGCTGGCCACCTCCTCTAAAATTAACAAAGCCCGTTGGGGTGGCCGCTCTTTTTCCCATTCGGCGACCAGACTCTGGAATGCCCTCCCCTTTGCCATCCGGGGTAACAGCAACCTCCTCTCGTTCAGAAAGGCCCTAAAAACGCATTTGTTTGCTAAATCTCTCTGATCTGCCCCGAGCCTGCGCTAAAACCATTTTATCTTCAAGCGCTGCGAGGCCTCAGGGCGGTTATGCGCTATACAAATGCAATTTTTCATTTCATTTCACCATTGGCTTGGGTCTCCCTTCCATTTTTTTCTCTGTTGCCTTCTGTGTTTTTGCAATGTTTTTACTGGTCTACATGCTTTGGGCACTTTGCCACTGTCAGTCAGTGCCAAAGTGCAAGTGCTCCCTATTGTACATTGTTGTAATGGATTAGTGACTCCATGATTGGCTTATTTGATTTACTTGACAGACCCTAGGACAGTGCACCAAGTGTGCCCAGGACATGTAAATCAAATGATGCTGGTGGGCTTGCAGCACTGGTTGTGCCAACCACAGAGAAACAACTTGTAAAGTATGGCTCAGGCCTGCCATTGCAGAGCCTGTGTGCAGCCTGGGCTGCCATGTCGACTTGGAAAGTGCATCCACTTACCAGTCCCTAAACCTTCCATTTTCTACATATTAGTTACCCCTAAGGTAGGCCCAAGGGCAGGGTGCATTGTATGGAAAAGGTATGACATGCCCTGATGTGTGTGGCATGTCATAATAGCGAATTACAGCCCAATTAGTTTTTTACAATTACAAGGCTATCTGTTTCCATAGGCCAGAATAGGCAGTTTGATTATAACATCTTATAATCATAACTGACCCTAGGAACAAGAAAGGAAAATAACGTTTAGTGTGCCTGAACTCAGAATGTTAAAATACATCTTTTAGTGTAGGTGATTTTTATATTCTGTGTTTGAAAATACCACTTTTAGAAAGTAGGTATTTTCTGGCCTAACCATCCAGCATGCCTCTGCTAGGTTTGTGTATTCCACGTCTGGTTTGTGGGTCCGGGCTGGGCTGAATAGGACCTGCATTGAATAGAGAGTAGGGGAAGGAGATTTCCTTCCAGCTACCTGGGTCAGGTCTGCCTTCAACAATGCTGTCTCCGCCTCCTGCCAGGAAGCTGCACAGAACTTGTTTTGGCTGGGCGCAGGCACCCTCTGCCTTCAGAGGACAAAGGATTTACTGGTATAAATATTGGGTCCCAGACCCCAGAACTTTACATCACTTCGGGAATCAAGGCAAACCTTTGCCAAGGAGAAGAACCAAGGAAGCTGAAGGAGACTTCCCCTGTGCTCTTTTGCTATTTCTGGGGTTGGCCTGCAGTACTTACTTTATTGGCAAGGAAAGGGGAAAAGGACTTTTGTGAACTTTTCATAATCATAGTTCATAAGTAGAATCTCCAAGGGCTTGAAGTGTGCTTGCCTCCTGCCTGAAGTCTCAGGGATACAAGACTTCATCACGAGCTCCCCTAAATTCCCTTGCTGGGAACTCTACGTGTAGAGAGGTGCCTACTGTTGTTTGGGCCCTCTGAGAAGACTGCATGTCGCTGGGAGCTGGAAGTGTGATGCAACGAGGAGAAGCGTGCTGCCAATGTGGCATTTGCCATTGCATCGCCTATGAAGCGCGCCACAGCTGTTTGCCATCGCATTACTGACGTAGCATGTCGCATCACCAGAGTAGCGTGTCGCCGCTGCAGAGGTCACCGTCGCATCACCGGAGAAGTGTGTCGCAGGGCATGTCGCAACTCAGAAGTTACTGAGTTCGCCGCACGGACGTCGGGCGTGCACGCATCGCATCCAACGTTGTCGCATTGCATCAAGGATGCCATTTTGTAGCATTGCACTGGATCGTCGCATTGAGGCGCCATCTTGTCGCATCCTCACTGGGCCGCAGTAAGAAACAAAGCATCAACTCCCCACATAGTAAGGAAGCGAGCCTCAACTCCCCTGCGCAGCAGTAAGGAACTGACTCATCCACTCCCTGAGTGTAAGAAACGGCGCATCAACTTCGCTGAGACCCTTGATTATTTTGCGTGACACATCTAAGGTACTTTGAGAGTAAAGTGTTGCATTTACCATCTACATTGAACTTTGCTATTTCTACCATTTTAAAGTCTATTTTTGATTACAGTATTGTCTGCCTGTCTGTTCATGCCAAGCTACCAAGGAGGTGAGCAGGGGTTATTTTAGATGTGTAGCTCCTTACCCGGACTAGAAGCAAGGGTCCCTATTTGGTCAAAAGTACCTACCTCTGCCAACTAGAGACCTCCAGTTCTAACACACACCCATACAACCACTCACACACTAAATCAGTCATCCACACAGCTATTTACACATTCACTCCCTCACCCATACAGTCATTCACACAGCCACTCACTCACCCATACAGTTCTCACACGCTCACTTACTTACATATACTAACATATTTACTCACTCATCTGTACAGACACAGAGACAACCACATACTCTCCCATACAATCTATTTCACTCACCTACTTACCCATACCACCACTCATACACATGTACTAACCCATACAGCCACTCACACACCCACTCACTCACCCATACACCCAAATACATACCTATTCATGCACCTATACAGCCACTATTTCACCCTCTCATTCACCATTAGTCACTTAAACACCTACACACTGACCCATACAAATACTAACACAGCCTCACTTATTCATACACCCACTCACACACACAAAAACTCACTCATGTATACAGCCCCTTAAATATGCACTCACTCTTCTATACAACACTTACACACCCACTCACTAACCCGGAGAGATACTTCCACAGCCACTGTCCTTGTACATGTTTAACACTCTGTTTAGAAAAAACACACAATCGGTGCATGTTGTCATCAGTGATGTGTCATTTGAGATGTAATTAGTGATGTCACTGACCATGTCATGAGTGATGTAATATGTGAGGTCATAAGCAGGTCAATGCAGGGGTGTAAGTTATAGTTAGCCCAGTTTTCCAACCTTGTGCCCCTTTCTTCTTGTGCCCCCATTCTCCTTGTGTCCCCTTGCCCTATGTGACCCCTGCCCGCTCCCCCCTCCAGGATTCCTGCTGCTGCGTCCCCTGCAGCCCCGCCCCCTGCAAGCCCATTCACCAACCCACTCCCGCCTCCCAGCTGCTCCTCCCTCCCACATCCCCTCATATGGAAGCCGCACAGCGGGCGCGCCACTAGTGAGCTGAAGGCACGCTTAAGGCAAGCCTGTCTGTGCCTCTCCGTGCGTGGACCACGCCCAGCGCCAGGACCCCTGGACCCCGCGAACACCGCCTCCGCTACGATTCCAGCAGCCTCCACGAACTCAACACCGGACGATCACGCACCTGCTGCCTGGCTGCCCTGAAGCGCACCCAAGGACCCTTCTCCTGTTGGAACTGCAGCTTCACCAGCATCCGGCCCACCAACCCACCCACCAAAGAAGCCAACTTCCTCACATGCATCCTGCTCAACACCCGCTTCGCCCGTAAACACGCCATCAAACTTTGGTACCTACTTGACGCCAATGCCCCAGATGTCACCTTCCTGATGGAGACCTGGCTGACCCCCTCCTCGGCACCCGACATCGCCATAGCCATCCAGGAGGGCTACAAGATCACCCGCAAGGACCGCACCAGCAGAGCAGGAGGAGGAATTGCCATCATCCACAGAAACACTCTCAAAATCTCAACAGACGCCAACGGCACCCTCAGCACTGCCGAACACCTGCACTTCCAGATACACACCAACCCCAACACCACCCTCAGAGGCACCCTCTGCAGTTCAGTGACTCCAACGCTGACTTCATCAGCACACATGCCCTCGCTTCAATGGACTACATCCTCCTCGGGGACCTGAACTTCGACCTCGAAAACAATGACGACTCCAACTCCTCTACCCTGATTGACAATCTTGGAAACCTCAGACTCCGACAACTCGTCACAACACCCACCCACTCCTCCGGCCACACGCTTGACCCCATCTTCGCAGCAAGCACCCACGTCTTCTTCAACCGCACAACCGAACTCCACTGGACCGACTACCACTGCATCCTCTTCACCTTCCTGAAACCCACGACACACCACCGCATCCAGCAGATGCCTCACCGCAACTGGAGCAAGGTCACCGAGGACCAGCTAACCACCGCCCTCGCCCGAAGTCTACCCGCAGACCCGACCAACCCAGACACCTAAGCCCGCAGCCTTAGACTATGGATCGACAACTGCGCCAACACCCTCGCCCCGCTCAAGAAACCCCACAATACCCAAACCAGCAAGAGAGCCAGCTGGTTCACCAAAGACCTCCAGGCATCCAAGCGAACCTGACAAAAACTAGAAAAAAACTGGACCCTCAATACAACACCGGAAAGCTACACAGCCCACAGGAACGCCACCCGCCGACACCACAACCTCATCAGATCCGTCAAAATGATCGCCTTCAAAGGCCGCCTAGACAACAACGCACACAACAGCAAAGAGCTCTTCAGCATCCTGAAGGAACTCTCCAACCCCAGCTCCAACACCAAAGACATCCCACCGTCACAAGACCTGTGTGACTCGCTGGCTACCTTCTTCCATCGCAAGATTGCAGACATCCACCACAGCTTCAACGCCGTCCCCACCCCGGCAACCGCCGACACCCCCGCTCCCATGACCACCACCCACACCAACCGCCTGCTCGCCTGGACCAACATAAACAACGACAACACCATCAAGATCATGAACACCGTCCACTCAGAATCCCGGGAAGACCCCTGTCCACACAACATAATCAACAAAGCCAACAGCACTATCGCATCCTACCTCCGGAAAACGATCAACATCTCCTTCGAGACAGCGACCTTCTCAGAGAGCTGGAAGCATGCAGAGATCAATGCCTTACTCAAGAAACCCAAGGCGGATTCCAAGGACCTCACGACCCATCCCCCTGCTCCCATTCTTGGCAAAGGTCATCGGAAAGGCCATCAACAAACAACTGACCAGCTTCCTTGAAGGGTACAACATCCTGGACCCGACCCAGTCTGGGTTCCGCAGCAACGACAGCACCGAAACTCCCCTCATTGCCGCCACCGACATCAGGACCCTGCTCGACAACAGAGAAACCACGGCCCTCATCCTCCTGGACCTGTCAGCCGCCTTTGACGCAGTCTACCACCGCACTCTAAGAGCACACCACCACCACGCCGGAATCCAAGAGAAGGCCCTGGACTGGACCACCTCCTTCCTCTCCTGCAGAACTCAGAGCGCCCCCCTCCCCCCCTTCTGCTCTGAAGCCACCGAGACCATCTGCGGCGTACCCAAAGGCTCATCCCTCAGCCCCACGTTGTTCAACGTCTACATGGCTCCTCTTGCCCACATCGCCCTTCAGCAAGACCTCAACATCTTCTCCTATGCCGACAACGCCCAGCTGATCCTCTCCCTCACCAATGACCCCCACACCGCCAAAACCAACCTCCACGAAGGAATGAAGGCCGTCGCCGACTGGATGAGAAACAGCCGACTGAAGCTGAACTCGGACAAGACGGAGGTCTTCATCCTCGGTTCCACGTCCTCGGCCTGGGATGACTCCTGGTGGCCGGCTGTACTAGAAGCACCCCCTACACCCACAGACCACGCACGCAACCTAGGAATCATCCTCAACTCCACCCTCTCCTGACAAAGCAGGTCAACTCCGTCTCCTCCTCCTGCTGCTTCATCACCCTCCGCATGCTTTGCAGGATCTTCAAGTGGATCCCCACCAAAACTAGAAGGACGGTGACCCAGGCCCTCGTCAGCAGTAGACTGGACTATGGCAACACACTCTACGCAGGAGCCCCGGCTAAACTCCTGAAACGGCTCCAACGCATTCAGAACGCCTCTGCACGCCTGATCCTCAACATCCCCCGCCACAGCCACATCACACCCCACCTGAGAGAGCTGCACTGGCTCCCCATCAACAAGAGGATAACCTTCAAGCTCCTCACCCATACACACAAGGCACTCCACGACACCGGACTAGCATACCTCAACAGCCGACTCAGGCTCTACACCCCCACCCGCCAGCTCAGCTCCAAAGACCGCAAACTCGCCACTGTCCGCGCATCCAAAGAGCGACCGCCGGCGGCAGATTATTCTCCCACCTCGCCGCCAAGACGTGGAACACCCTCCCCATCCGTCTACGGCAGACCGAAGACCTCCTAACCTTCAGGAGACTCCTCAAGACCTGGCTGTTCGAACAGTAGCAGCATTCCTCCCCTCCTAGCGCCTTGAGACCCTCACAGGTATGTAGTGCGCTTTACAAATGCTATGATTGATTGATTGTTTGATAATTATAAATGCTTAATTTTAATAGTTTTGTACAAGTATAATCTGGGTCTAACTATAACGTCCCTATGAGCTTTGATTTTTTCAGTATATATATGTGTATATATATATATATATATATATATATATATATATATATATATATATATATATATATATATATATTACCTACTGGCGGTCGCCAGTAGGTATATATAGTTAGGATTTTTTCTCTATGGGATTTTTGAAAATTCTATGTCTAATAACTTTGGCGTTTGTGGACGGAATTGGCTGAAATTTTCAGGAAAATGGAACATTTTGTTTCTGAGCAGCCCCTGACAATTTGGGGGGGTTTCATCAAGGGGGGGCTGAGAAAAAAGGGGGGTCCCAAAACACATTTTTCCCATGTTAATTTCCATAGGGCGGTTGGCCTCACTTTTAGCTCGAACGGCTGAATGGATTTGCACGAAACTTGGCAAAATTGTAGGGACTGTTAGCCTGATGTGCCTTTGCTAGGTCTCAATATATGTGCTCCAGTGGATTTTGAGTAATTTAGGTTCAAAAAAATATATATATCTGGGCGGAGCCTAACCACACATCTGATCTGATTGGCTGTCAGCACTTCATCCAAGAAGTGTTGGCAGCCATCTTAGGACCAATATACATGATAGCACCTCATTAAAAAGCATTGTAGTTAATAGAGGGTTTTAGGACTTTAGTTACATTATAAATCATTTGTTGATGGTACCATACTCGTTTTAGGAATTGTGGTGGGTTCTAAGGTGATTTTACCATGTGAAAAAACCTTCTGCTGTGATATCATGAATATTGTTTGAAAGAAAACTAATATCTCATGATTTTCCCACAGTGGTTTGGAAGGGGATCTATAAGCTAAACTGAAAGCATATTTTCTGTAAATTCACATTATCTTTCTCAGTCATGTGAAAATGAAGTCTGACATTCTCAGTAAAACATGTACATCCAACAAGGACAGAGACTGTCAGTTGATTCCTTTGTGTTCTACTGCAGCCTCCTAGAGTGTTCTAAAGAACAACTAGAGCGCTAACAGTCCTACTTATTACAAAGGTATGGCACACCTGAAGCCATCTTGATTGGAATAAAGTGGTAACTCTTAAAACATTTAATTTAAAAAGAAACAACATGAGGGGGTATATTTTGCCATAGAAAGTATGATTACTGCTGCAGAATGAAAAATTAGGGCACATTTTGAGTGACTTCTCAAATCCTTTTCTATTTCATTAAAACATTCTGACATGCAGTCTCCCAAAATGGCCACCAGAGACAAAAGAGCCCAAATGTAGCCCAAATATCACCCAGATGTAGCCCAAGTATAGCCCAATGACAGAATGTCCCAGAGTGTTCTAAAGAACAACTAGAGCGCTAACAGTCCTACTTATTACAAAGGTATAGCACACCTGGAGCCATCGTGATGGGAATAAAGTGGTAACTCTTAAGACATTTAATTTAAAAAGGAACAAAATGAGGGGGTATATTATGCAATAGAAGGTATTATTAGTGCTGCAGAAAGAAAAATTAGGGCACATTTTGAGTGACTTTTCAAATCCTCTTCTATTTCATTAAAAAATTCTGACATGCAGTCTCCCAAAATGGCCACCAGAGACAAAAGAGCCCAAATGTAGCCCAAATATCACCCAGATGTAGCCCAAGTATAGCCCAATGACAGAATGTCCCAGAGTGTTCTAAAGAACAACTAGAGCGCTAACAGTCCTACTTATTACAAAGGTATGGCACACCTGAAGCCATCTTGATTGGAATAAAGTGGTAACTCTTAAAACATTTAATTTAAAAAGGAACAAAATGAGGGGGTATATTTTGCCATAGAAAGTATGATTAGTGCTTCAGAAAGAAAAATTAGGGATCATTTTGAGTGACTTCTCAAATCCTCTTCTATTTCATTAAAAAAATTCTGACATGCAGACTGAAACATGCACTTTGAATACCAGCAGCAGACGTCCCTGGTGAGCAGTAGCTTTACTACAGTGATCTAATGTGCAACTAGAGTGCTAACATTCAGAATTTATGGCAAATGTGTGACACATCTGAATGCCTTCTTGATGGAACCAAAGTAAACAAGCATTGAAAATGCAATAGATCTCGCCCTCGTTTAAGTTAAAGCCATTCTGTTTGTAATGAGGTGGCTTTTTAGCTTTGCTTTTATTAGTGTTTTTTCAACTTTCATGTAAATAACGCACCGTTTTCACCAAATCGACTTTGCCCAAGCACACCCTTCCCTTCGGCCAACAAATCCCAAAAATTCGGCACACCTGCCGATCCACTCTTCCTACAGCTCACCCAAGCCCCGTCCCTCTAGCGCAACTTGAACACCCCAAATTCACCTTCTCCATGCGCACCAAAAACTCCTATTGAATAACATGACAATTCGCTACTCCGCACAAAAATTGCTCTTTAAAGCACTTCCACTGCTCCGATCCGCTTCAAACTTGGCTGGACACTAGTTCCAGCGATTCCCTAACATCTCACCAAAAATCAGCCCAATCCATCCACTGGAACGGGGACGAATTTCAACCCGAATACGCGCCCCCCGCAAACACAAAAAAAGCTATAAAACGGCCAAATCTCGACCAAAAACCGCCAAAATCCCTCAAAACCTTGCCAACACCAATACGCACGAAACTGAACCGGCCCCTCAGCCCTAGGCTCCGGGAACCCTACTTAATTGACCCAAAAGCCCTAAAAAAGCAACATAATACACACGAAAACGCCCTAACAACCCTAAAATGCATATAAGTATATGTATGCATGCATTTATGTTTGTATTTATATAGATATACAGATGATATATGTTTATATATGTATGTATATATATATATTCACTGAAAAAACCATAGGCTATAGACCATATATAGTTAGGAATTAGCATTTACAAAACCTTGAAAATTCACTGAAAAAACCATAGGTTATAGACCATATATAGTTAGGAATTAGCATTTACAAAACCTTGAAAATTCACTGAAAAAACCATAGGTTATAGACCATATATAGTTAGGAATTCGCATTTACAAAACCTTATTTTACTCACACAAAACCATTGAAATTCCATATATAGTTAGTTGCACTAACTATATATCGCGCACCCGCAATCCACTGCTGATGATGTCACATATTACATCATTCATGACATGGTCAGTGACATCACTGATGACATCACTGATGACATCTCAAATGACATCACTGATGACATCACTGATGACAACATCCAGTGACTGTATGTTTCTGTAAAGTTAAAATATGTCTTACATATTGAAGAATGAGTGGATGTATAAGTGTCTGGATGGAGGATTTAGTAGGTGCATGACTGACTGTATGAGTGAGTGATTAAATGTGTCTCACTGAGTGCATGGGTTAGTGACTAAACTGTCTTAATTTGTGCATCATTATGTCTGTTGTTCTGTAAACTGTTGCATGTGTTGATAAGTAGCTATATGAGTAACTATATGGGTTATTGATTGGTTGCCCAAGTATTTGTATGGGAGACTGAGTGTGTGTGTGGGTGGCTGGGAGGTGTATGACTCTGTGCATAGATGTGTGAGCAGTTGATTCACTAGATGTATGGTTTCAAAAGTGCATGTGGAAACAGCTGTATGGGCGGTTGACTGTGTGCATGAGTGTATTGGTGAGTGAATGGATATCTCAGTGCTACATGTCAAAGTAAGTACATATGTAAAACACAGTACATGTGAGAGTTGACATATATAAATAACTGTGCATAAGAGCCAGTGAATGTGTGAGTGGCTGTATGGATCATTGTGAACTTGTATCAGGGATTGTATAAGAGAGTTAATATGTGTTAGTATATGTTTGAATAAGTAAAGTTTGTATAACTGTATAGTTGAGGAAATGGAGGTGTGATTGATTCTTTGATTGACTGACTAGGTGTGTGAGTAACTCCATGGATGAGTGACAGTCTGTGAGTGTCTGTTTACACTGATTGTATCTAAGGTTATATTAGAGTCTGAAGAGGTTCATCGTATTATCACATGAATGATATCATCAGTGATGTGATCAGTAATGTCAAATGAGATGTCATCAGTGATGTCATCAGTGATGTCATTTGAGATGTCATCAGTGATGTCATTTGAGATGTCATCAGTGATGTCATCAGTGATGTCACTGACCATGTCATGAATGATGTAATATGTGACATCATCAGCAGTGGATTGCGGGTGCGCGATATATAGTTAGTGCAACTAACTATATATGGAATTTCAATGGTTTTGTGTGAGTAAAATAAGGTTTTGTAAATGCGAATTCCTAACTATATATGGTCTATAACCTATGGTTTTTTCAGTGAATATATATATATATATATATATATATATATATTTCACACAACAGGAAACCCTTATGAAGAACTTCGCCACATGGAGATTAAATGCAGCTAACTTTATTTGGCAAACAGCCTGCCAGCAGGAACCATCAAAGAGCAGCATAGTTCAAATCAATCCAGCCAAACGCGTTTCAGGTGTAACCCTTTCTTCAGTGGCTTCTCATGCAAAACGACAGCAAATGCTGCTGGGAGTACACTTTTATTTCCAGAACGTGCCCATGTGGGCGGGGCCATCTGCATAGCCTTGTGGGTGATGTAGTGTACCCCCATAGTATTACCGAGTGGGTGCTTTTGCCGCAGTACAAAGTGTCCATAAATAACATAAGCACATCTCAAATGCGGGACCTGCCCTGCTTTGTTGCTGAAAACCAGAGCTGTTCTGAACTGTTTTCCCCTGTAAAGTCACCACTTCGTCTTCGTTCATTAAGGCTAGACACTGCAGTAGTGCCTTCGCTGACCCGCTCACAGCGGTGGGCTGTTCTTCGCGACCGGGAACGGCCGCCTTTAATTTTCACACAACAGGAAACCCCTTATGAAGAACTTCGCCACACGAAGATTAAATGCAGCTCACTTTATTTGGCAAACAGCCTGCCAGCAGGAACCATCAAAAAGCAGCATAGTTCAAATCAATCCAGCCAAACCCGTTTCAGCTGTAACCCTTTCTTCAGTGGCTTCTCATGCAAAACGACTGCAAATGCTGCTGGGAGTACACTTTTATTTCCAAAACGTGCCCATGTGGGCGGGGCCATCTGCATAGCCTTGTGGGTGATGTAGTGTACCCCCATAGTATTACAGAGTGGGTGCTTTTGCCGCAGTTCAAAGTGTCCATAAATAACATAAGCACCTCTCAAAGGGGGGACCTGCCCTGCTTTGTTGCTGAAAACCGGAGCTGTTCTGAACTGGTTTCCCCTGTAAAGTCACCACTTCGTCTTCGTTCATTAAGGCTAGACACTGCAGTAGTGCCTTCGCTGACCCGCTCACAGCGGTGGACTGTTCTTCGCGACCGGGAACGCCCGCCTTTAATTTTCACACAACAGGAAACCCCTTATGAAGAACTTCGCCACACGAAGATTAAATGCAGCTCACTTTATTTGGCAAACAGCCAAGACTTCACACATGTTATAGTTAGCTGGACATTTCATCATACAAAACCATTGAAATTCCCCCATTATAGTTAGTTCAGCTAACTATAACTCGCGCGCCCGCAATGCACTGCTGATGACATCACATGTTACATCACTCATGACATGGTCAGTGACATCACTCATGACATCACTGACATCATAATGTTTCTGAAATTTAAATATGTTTTATGTATGTGTATCTGAAGGTTTATGGAAGAATAAATGGGTAAATAAGTGTCTAAATAGATGATTTTTTGTAAAATTGATTGTGTAACTGACTTATTAATTGTATCTTATTGAATACATGGGTTAGTGAGTAATGTTTAAATATGTAAATATCGGTATCAGTTTCACACTTTGTGAATAAGTGGCTGCATGGGTTGTGAGTAGCTACATGAGTGTCTATATAGGTTATTAGTTTTTTTTTTAGTATCAGCATGAGTGTCTGTATGGTTCGGTGGAGGGTATTACTTAGCGCATAGATGCATGAATGACTGACTCACTGTTTGTGTGTGTTTTGAAGACAGCATGTAAGCAGGACTATATGGGTGGATGAGTGTGTGTATGGGTGTGTTAGTGAGTGAATGACTATCTCAATAGTTTCTTTATGAGAAACTACAATGTTTTAATCTACTATATGTGAGTATTGATGTATATAAGTGATTATATGTGAGAGATTGGAAGAGTTCCTGTATAAATGAGTTTATGTTTCAATAAGTGATTGTTTAAGAGAGCAAGTATGTGTACGTTTCTGTAAAAGTAAGTGTAGTGGTGTGTGTATATCTGTATATGCAAATAAATGGATGTTCGATAGTTTATTTGCATGTGTAAGTATGTGTGTTAGTAACTCTATGGATGAGATTCGGTGTGTAACAGGATGTATAGGTGTATGAGTACATATGATGAGTGAGTACATGTGTGAGTGACTATATAGAACTGTTGGTGAATGAGTGGATGTGTATGTAGATGTTGGAATTACTGAATAGGTTGTTGTAACTGGTATGGTAACCCCATTTCTTCGAAAAAATGTGTTTCTATTTTTGAATGTGTGTATCAAAGGTTATATTAGGATGAGAGGAGGTCTGCCACTCTTTCACAAGAATGATGTCATCAGTGATGTCATGAGTGATGTCACTGACCATGTCGTGAGTGATGTAATATGTGATGTCATTAGCAGTACATTGCGGGCGCGGGAGTTATAGTTTATTTATTTCAGACATTTATAAAGCGCGTTGTTACCCAAAGGTGTCCGCGCTGTTACCCAAAGCTGAACTAACTATAACTGGGGAATTTCAATGGTTTTGTATGAGTGAAATGTCCAGCTAACTATAACATTGGTGAAACCTATGTTTTTTTCCGTGAATTTCAAAGGTTTTGTAAATGATAATTGTAAAATGTATTAATTCTTACATTTCTTTCTTTTTAAACTTTTTTTCTTCATTTTTATAATAAATATTTAAATTTTTTTTATTTTATTTACATTCCATATTTTAATGTAAACTAATACCAAAACTAAATTTAAAAAAAGAATTTAATTTTTTAAATAAAATATGAAAATTAAATTCTATATAATTTCTTTTTTTTGGATAATCGCACCGTACGCTTACAGTAATCGCACAGCCCTTTGTACGGTAAGTCGTACTCAGCGCTTACGCACGCATACGTCACAAATACGTTTGGACGTTATGCGGCGCATTAGCACTTCTGTGTGACATCATTTACATTTGTACGACGCACCGTGCTCGCACCCCTCGAAAGTTTTATAATGTTTAAAACAATATATCTATGTATTTATTGTAAATTTTAAAGGTAGACATTATCTGGGATAATCAAGAAAATAGTTTATTTTAACTTTTAATAAGCGTATATTACTTTTCTAACTAATTACGCACATCGCGTCGGTACGTCGTACGTGCTCTCACCGTAAGAGCACCGTAAGAGTAGGCACAGCCATGTGACTTTAAAAGAAGAGATTTCATTGGTTCATAATACTTCCTACTCCAACTGTTGAAAGATCCCTCCCATTTTGATCATTCTACTTGGACTTTCTGAGGAGCAGGATCTCTTCTTTGGAGCTGAAGTCGTGTAGAACAATTTTCATCAATATAGAGTGCCAGTGGAGAAAAGGCAGCAAGAAGAGACAGAGCAGAGGGCAGGAAAATACGGCAAAAGAGGGTCTAGAAGAAAAGACCCAGTGCTGTAAGTTCAGGGCGGTTTCTGCACACACATAACCATGAGGATGGCAGCAGACGAGCCACAGGCCAAGAAGATCAAGCTGGACGAAAAGGAGAAGACCGAGGGGGACGGGTAAGTTCTTTAATGGGGGCCTCGGGATGCAAATGTTGATGCATCAGGGGATTGGGGAGCGGGGAGGCCCGGCGGCGTACTCCACAGACCTTGGAATCCACACGTGTGAAACTTCCAGGGACACAATCCAAATATCTGATGTGAACACAAACCTGATTTCCAAGTGGGAAATACTTCGTCCTTGGCTATATCAAGGCTGTCTAGGAGTGGGACTGCTCTTAAGCGCATGAGAGAGTAAACCAGAGGTCTTAAAACGCTTTTTATTCTGCTCCCCTCCAAAATGTAATGCAAGGATTTTAGGGAGGGGGCAGGGCTGATCGTAGGATGTTGGGATTATGCAGTCATTTCAAGTGTATTTTTCTGAAGCTCACAATCGACAGTACATGTGGGACTTCTAAAAGAGTAAACATGTCAAATAAACCCATAAAGCACTACTCTCCATAATCGGGGTGCTGTGAGCCTCTGCACTCTTGGGCGCCAAAAGAACTGCACACGGTGCCCTAAAAATGGCTGTGGTCCTTAGTGGTTAATTTGTGAAAAAGTAAGAGCCAGGTCAGGAGGCAGCCTGCACCAACCCATTGCTCCTATTAGAGCAGCTTATAACAGAACCAACTGCTAACAACGAAACACTACAAGTGGCGAGAGGATGTGGTGTAACGGCCAGAGCTGCTGACTTTGGCACTGTGGAACCAAGTTCGAGTCTCGGTGGCTCCACATCCTGTGATTCTGGGCAAATCACTTAATCTCCCAGTGCCTACCAAAAATGAATGTGTTCTTAACTGGTGCTCATGAAAAGCGTTCCAATGCCTTTGGGTAGAGTTTGCACTAAAAGCGCCAGTATTGACGATGAAGTGCCGGTGCTGAGCACCGGAAACCACTGGCTCAAATTAAGCACTGGCTTAATTTCTCATCCTCATCTTGCCTGACCATCATTTCAATCTTGAACAAGCATTTACAATGCAATGGTTTCGCCTTTGGAAAAGTTAGAGCTATTGGCAATGTAAATGACAATGCCATTTATTTATCTGTTTTCAAAACCAACACATAAATACAATTTTTGTAATTTACAATGGCAATAGCTCAAACTTTTCCAAAGGCGAAACCATTGCATTGTAAATGCTTGTTCATTGTTGTGCCTTCCTCACACCTCCCCTAGGAGGCGTAAGCTTTTATCACTGCCTCAAATTTACAATTTCTCATAAGTCTGGGGCAGTGTCAAAAAGCTATAGGTGTTGTTGTGAATGCTCCCAGAAACGCCCATTGCATGCCCCTTTAACACAGAACACTATGTTAAAAGGACTGATATTCATCATCTAGCAGTATGCCAAAACAATTGAGTTATTTGTGCCTGATAAATATCACGTAGAAAGCCGTGCCATGGAACATCACAAAAACAGAGTGATTGCTGAAAGTCTAATGATACAGACTGGGGAATTCAAAGTATAAAGGACTAGTTTGTAGGTACATAGAAGACTGCATGCATAGTCTATACAGGTTTAAAGCAGTCAATGTCCTAAGACAGAGCTTTCCAAACTGTGTGTCCCGACACAGTACTGTGTCGCCTACAAATAGTGGGTGTGTCGCAACCACTTAGCTCATAATGGCTGCTAATTAAGAGGCATTCCTTAACACCCTGCTCTATGATCTTTGAAACACCTGTGAAATGCAGCAATGCTAACAGCTCTCAACTCCAGGCTAGACAAAGGAAAATGCTGCCTGTCTATCAACTACAAAAAAAGCACACTAAAGGCTTTCAGTGTTAATAGGGGATCTGCAATTCCTTTTGTGGAAATTCTTTCAATGTCTTAAACTTACAGAACAAAGCCTTAACCTTGGAATCGGCAGCCTGTGCACAGAGAAACCTCTTGCAGAGAAGCAGGATGTATGGTATGCATGCCAAGTTAAAAATGTGTTGATAGTTTATCTTCACTTTTGGTGCACACCAGAGCTATTCTGCATAGAACCATTAGAGAGACGTTCCATGGCTACTCTCTGAAAATTCAAGGCATGTTCTTTCTGCTTGCTCTCTCATTTATTGATGGTAGAATATTCATAAAGTGTTGTAAGCAAAAACTGTGCACAATTTAGCAAGAGTAAACCCTATTGAAGAAGTGCTCTGCGTATGGATTAAGGCTTGGCTTTTCTTGTGTTAATGGTCTCTACACGGCAGACATCTGCTCTTGCAAAGGGCTCTAGTAAACCCCTTTCAGGATAGAAACCAGTATAGAACTCAACTTCAGTTGGGTGTAAGGGAGGGTTTCTTGCTAGAAGAAAATTGCAAAACGTGCTGGCTTCCCCTTCTGCAGTCTTGTAGCAACAGAGAGAGGGAGACAGAGAGAGTAAGTGACACAGACGGAGAGACAGTAAGAGAGAGTTAGAGAGCAAGCAAGAGGAAGGTAAACAGAGAGAGAGACGAAGGGAGACAGAAAAAGACAGAGAGAGAGGGTGGGAGAGAAAGAGAGAGACAGAGAGAGGGAGGGTGATAGAGATAAAGACAGAGACAGACAGATAGAGACAGATACAGGGACTGGGGCAGAGAGATAGAGGCAGAGACAGACAGAGACAGGGAGACAGAGAGGGAGATAGAGGGAGGAAGACAGGGACAGACAGATATGAAGATAGAGGGTGACAGACAGAGGGAGGGAAACAGAGGGAGGGAGACAGAGAAAGAGGGAAACTGTGGGAGACAAACAGAAAGGGAGAGTGAGGGAGACAGAGGGAGGGAGATAGAGGAATATAGACCTGGAAATAAAAGCTATAAAACACAACTTTGCTGGTGCATAGAAGAGTGTATACATAATCAATAGAAGTTTGAAACAGTACATGTCCTAAGGTCCACTTTGCACCATGAGTACTTAGATACTACCTGAATGATTACAATTCCACAAGAGTCCCCCAAACCATTTTTAATTTTAAATCATACATTTATTCCTGTAACATTTCATAATTTAATAGAGCTTCTAACATCATTTCGCCTGAAATTTCATTTTCTGGAAGATCAATTTAAAAAGTCTTATCATGAAACTCGATGTCGTCTAATGCTTGAATAAAATCATCATCCAATGTTTCGTCTAAAAAATCGCTGGTGATATCTCCAGCAGCAATACCGTCATCTTCATTCTTGCTCCCCATGAAAGGTATATTTAGCTCCTCAATCAGAATGTTACTAATTTCAAAACTAATTTCCATATTGTTCTGTTCTTCTTCCATAGTGAATTTTTTTATGTTGTTGTTCCTTGTAGAAAAACAAACACTCAATGTTATCATTTTTCCTAATATATAATACAAAACTAGGTTTATCAACTATTTTGCCATTTATAAAATATTATGCAAAAACCATTCTCAACTACTTTATATAATTATATCAATAAAATTGCTTATGTGGAGAAGTGTGGCTCACTGGTTAGAGGAGGCAGACCTGGAAGCAGAGGTCAGCCTGGGACCAGGGTTCAATTCGCGGCTCGGCGGGGTCTTGAGTCCTAAAATGCCCATGGACTTGACAATTCTCGCTCCGGTGCCTACTCGATTCACGGGTTCACACTCTGCGACTCTGGGCAATAGCTTGCTTAAACTCCACAATGGCCCCTCGCGTTGGGATGCCTGGCTTTAACCTTGCGGATACCCTGCTGGGGTTATCTCACAGGGGAATACCAGGAGGGGGGGCGTGGCTTGGATGCCGAGGAGGTAGGCAGCGTGAGCCCGGAGCTCCGCGCCCGATCCCGAATATCATCCTGATTATCTGAACGGATCCCAGCGAAACTGGGAAAACCCAAAATCTGAAGTCATCACGGAGGGTGCGGCGCTCGCAGCGGAAGACCTGAAGCTGTTCTTGGCCCTGAAATTTGACTTTGAAAGTTGGCACCGGGCGTGAGGCCATCGAGCTAAGATGGCGCCCTGAGCCCGAGACAAAGAAACGACGGGAGCACGAGGCCGGACTCTTCTGCTGGCCTGTTACTGGCGATGTTGGATGGATTGAAAGGCCCCTCTTGACCACCTCGGCGGACACGGGCGAACTTTCCTCAAGCTGATGCGAGCTGTTGGGCATCGTGACCACAATTACGTTCACTGAAGAAGCGATAAAATGGCGGCGGCCCTGTGATGACGGTCCCGGCTATCTGAGCACAGACTGGCATCTAAAGGCTCAACGGCGGCAGTGGACCCTAGAGTGCGGTTTCCTCTAGAGTGATTGGAGCGGAGCCCACTGTGCTAAGCACATCCGAACTATCTGATCATATTGTCCGGGGAATTTCCTAGTGGTGGAGCCCTGCAGTGCGGAGTGGGGGTGACGAGGTGACCCTAGAGGCCGCCGCTCTTTTGCAGCCGAGATGGTGAAATCGAAAGGGAAGGGGGAAGGAGCGACCGACACAGAGGCTGCGGAAGGAGCGGATCGTGATCAGTCTGCTCTTCAACGCATGCAAGACCGTATACTGGAGGCCATCGCGACCACAAAAGACGCCCTGCAGCAGGACATAGCCCAGGTGGCGACGGGCTTGGGTCTCCTGAAAGCAGATCATGACAAGCTTAAGGATAGAGTGAAGTCTGTGGAGATCACTGTTCAGGAATTGGCTCCGGACCACGCAGCGGTGAAAGCGCAGATGGCAGATGCCCTAGACCGGCTGAAGGTGCTGGAGAGGAGGGCCGAGGATGCGGAAAACAGGAGTAGGCGCAATAATGTTCGCCTCGTGGGCCTACCGGAGAAAATTGAGGGCGACGATATGGTGGGCTACCTCGACAACTGGCTACGCACTGAAGTGGCGCCGGAGGGATTGTCTCCTTTCTTCTCCCTAGAGCGGGCCCACAGGGTACCGGCTCGGCCACCGGCCCCGGGCCTTCCACCTCGCCCGGTGGTGTTCAAGTTGCTCCACTATAGAGACCGGGACTGGCTGCTACAGAGGGCGAGGGAAGCGGGACCTTTTCAAGTGGATAATAACAGAGTCACCATGTTCCCGGACTACACGTTTGAGACTCAGAGACTCCGGGCCAACTTCTTGTCCCTCAAGCGTGAGCTCCGTGGTGAGGGCATAAAATATTCCCTGCTCTTCCCGGCGAAGCTGAGAGTGGTGGTGGATGAAAAATCGCTCTTTTTTACGACCTCGGCGGATGCCTGGGCCTGGTGGGACACCTATAAAGCTGGAACGGATGGAGCTAAAGCCAGGGCGGAGGAGGCTAGAGTGGCGCAGCCGGTCAGGAAGTCCCAACGGATTCGAAAAAATCGTCGGAGAACTGGTAAACCATCCGTGTCACAAACAGAGACAGAGAGGAAGGCGGCTCTGCAGGCAGTTGTGGACCTATCTAGCGTGACCAGGAGCCAGTCCGGAAAGGGCACGGACTCTGATGAGCAGGGCTCGGGGTCGGAGACGGGGCTTTCGGAATTTGGTGGAGCCAAAGGCCCTATAGTGGCACCGCAGACTTCTGGGGAGATCCTTGAGGCGTGACACGCTGGACAGGAGGAGCGGCCTACTGGTCAGACACTGGGGCGCTGTGCCCGTGAGCGCAGTATACTGTTATTTGGGGTTTCGTGACTCTGTAATGAGGGGATCGTGGGGCAGAATGTGCGGGATTGATTTGCTTTGACGAACCTTTCGACATCGATCCGCGCCCTACTGGCCCTTACGGTCATTGCAGTGGAGACTGCGAACACTATTGCCTTCCTATGAGGGGTAGTTGGGTGTGACAGTTTGGATGGGGTCGCTTCAGATTGTGGGGGGGCCTGTCCTGGGGGGGTGGGAGCCGAGAGTAGTTGGGGTTGCTCCAGTTGTCTTGGGGGGGGGTTTCATTTGTTTGGAGTGGGAGGGATGGGCAGCACGTGGTTGGCAAACGCGCATGGTCGAGGACTTCTATTGTTCTATTGTTCTATCTGTGTGTGCAAAGGGACATGGCTAGTACGGGGGCTCTGAAATGTGTGACCTGGAACGTGCGGGGTCTGCAGACTATGACACGAAGGCACAAGGTTCGAGCGTACCTAAAGCGTAGGGGTGTGCACATAGCATTCTTACAAGAGACGCATCTCAACAAACAGGAGGGGATTGCGCTACAAAGGAGGTGGAGGGGGCAACTGTTTAACACGACATATTCAGCCTTTGCAAGAGGGACGTTGATTTGGATACGTGCGGGGGTCCCTTTCCAAGTCACTAAGACGTTGGTAGATCCGGAGGGTAGGTATGTAGCGGTGGAGGGGAGATTGAGGGGCTGGGTGGTATCTCTCTGCAGCGTGTACGCCCCCAATGTGGATTTGCCCGCTTTTTTAACAACACTCTCTGGCAAACTGGCGAGTTATCTAGCAGGGCCAGTGCTCATGGGGGGGGGATTTCAACTCGGTGGTAGATGTTGATTTGGATAGATCCCATCCCCCGCTGCGCGCGTCCCCAGCACACAGGGTGGCTAAACGCAGGCTGGAGTGGCAGGAGAGTTGGGCCTTAGGAGACGCCTGGAGGACACTGCACCCCACCACTAGGGATTATTCCTTTCACTCGCAATTGCATGACCTGCATGTTAGGTTGGATGCGTTTCTGTGCTCATCACACATGCTCTCCACGGTGGGTGGCGCGGAGCATTTGGCTCGAACGATGTCGGACCACAATCCTTTGTTGTTGTCCCTGAACTGGATGGTGGAAGTTAACTGTGTACCAACATGGCGACTTCAACCTGACACCTTGGATGACTTGCTTTTCAGGGAGGCCCTAGGGGAGCGAATAGAGCGCTACTTTGAGGAGAATAGTGGCTCCGCCTCTACTAGGGCGGTGGAGTGGGACGCGTTTAAGGTGGTGGTCAGGGGGCACTGTATTGGGAGCGCTGCAGGGGCTCGTAGGACTTTGCTGGATTATCTTGAGAAGGCGGCGAAGCGGTTGAGGGAGAAGGAGAGGGAACGCCCGAATCACCCCGCGCTTCAGGAGGGGCTTAGTGGCGCCAGGGAAGCACTAGCGGTGGAATTGGAACGACTGCGTAGCTTTGACCATAAAGCGTATATGACAAAGGCGCATGCGGAAGGTGATAAGGCGGGGTCGATGCTGGCGTGGCTTGCCAACCCGATCAGGCGGGGCACGCCGATCATGGCGATTCAGGCGGTGGGGGAGGAACCATGCCACACCCAAGCCGGGATTCTGGATAGGTTCAGGGCGTATTACGAATGTTTGTACGAGAGCGGAGAGACGGGCGGGGTGGATGAGCTGGGCACCTTTCTAGAAGGATTACAGCTACCGCAATTGGAGGAATCGGAGGCAGAGGAGTTGGGTCGGCCCATTACGATCGGGGAGATAGGGAGTGCAGTGAAGCAGATGGCTAGGAATAAGACCCCGGGGCTTGACGGTCTCCCGATCGAGTTTTATAGTAAATATTTGGAGTGCCTAGCTCCGCAACTGCAATCAGTTTATAATGAAGCGCAATCGCGTGGTCGGCTCCCAAGCTCAATGTGTGAGGCCCTCATGATCCCATTGTTAAAACCTGGCAGGGAGGGCGCTGCTCTATCCTCCTACCGTCCATTGTCCATGCTTACGACGGACTACAAGATCCTGAGTAAAATCCTGGGGAATAGACTACTGGCCCACATGACCGGTCTGGTTCACAAGGATCAGTGCGGCTTTATCCCTACGCGTAACACTACCCACAATATCCGCAGGCTTACAAGGTTGATGGGGGCCCACTGGTCGGACTCCACTACTCCATTTGTGCTCTCCATAGACATCGAGAAGGCCTTTGATAGTCTTGAGTGGGATTATCTGTACGAGGTGATGCAGCGTTTCGGGCTGGGGGACGGGTACATCAACTGGACCAAAGTCCTGTATACCGAAGCCGTAGCTAGAGTCAGGGTTGGCTCCCTGATCTCGAAGCAGTACCCCGTGCGACGAGGCACCAGGCAAGGGTGCTCCCTCTCTCCCCTCTTGTTTGCTTTGGCAATGGAACCCTTTGCAGTGGAGGCCAGATCGAGCCGCCACTATGCAGGACTGATGTACAGGGACAGGCCGCATCTCATTTCGTTGTACGCAGATGACCTACTGATGTTCTTGGCTGATGCGGAAGCAGAGCTACTGGGGGCGAGACGTCTGTTGGAGCGGTTTGGGCGACTGTCGGGCCTGAAGGTCAATTGGCCCAAATCCTGTCTATTCCCCCTGAGACGGGGAGAGCCGTGCCCTCTCACGGTGCAGGAACTCTGGTGGGAACCGCATTGTCTGCACTATCTTGGCGTTTACGTCTACCATACCCCAACGGATATGCTGGATGGTAATATTAACCGTTGCATTACCGCCCTGAGAGGGAGTATGGATTTTTGGTCTACTCTTCCACTGTCACTGGCTGGTCGGATCTCCCTACTTAAGATGGTGGCTCTGCCCAGGCTGTTGTACTACTTTAGGACGCTCCCGGTATTGATCCCGGGCTCTGTTTTCCAACGCCTGAGATCACTGACCATAGCGTTTCTTTGGGGCACAGGTAGGCGACGAATCGCGCTGGATACCCTCTTGCGGCCCAAGGATGAGGGAGGCATGGCGGTGCCTGACTTTGAAGGTTATTATCTGGCGGCTCAGTTGCAGGCTTTCACTCAGGAGGTCGCGAGGGTATATAGAGGCTAGAGATGAGGGCACCCCGCGGCATGTGCTGGCGTACATCACACTGCATCAGAGGCTCTTGGTTAAGGATCTGACAGTGGAGGAACAGACATTTCGACTCTGCTGGAATCGGGCGCGCAAACGAGCGGGGGTCCGCCTTATGTATGCCCCTGAAATTCCGCTGGGGGTGGTTACAGCCCTCCCTCATGGAGGGGACTGGTCGCGTTTACTGGGCTGGGAAGAAGCTGGGGTCCAAATGCTGGGCGACTTGTACGAGGATGGTGTGCTGCTCCCGTTTCAGGACCTGCAGGAGCGGTTCAACCTCCCACGAGGCGACTACTTGTTGCATGCGGCGGTAACAGGCGCTATACAAGACCACTGGGGAGAGGGGTTGCAGGAACCGGTGATCTCCATGGCGTGCCAATATACGATGATGGCAGCCGGGACATTTAAGGCGGTAACCTGTCTATACTCCAGAATGTTGCGGGAGGCTTTGCAGCCGCTCGCGGCTTTGAAGGCTAAGTGGGAGTTGGACCTCCAAATGGAGATCCCTGATGCGACTTGGGGTCAGTTGCTGCGACAGGCACGGAAAAGCTCGAGAAACGCCAGGTTCCAGCTAATACATTTCTACATTATTCATCGGGCATACCTCACACCTGGGAAAATACGGCAATACTTTGGGGTGGAACAAGCGGCCTGTCCCAGGTGTAACACAGTTGGGGCGGAGTTGGGTCACATGCTGTGGGACTGCCCTGCCTTAGGGGATTACTGGCAGGAGATTGGGAGGGCTCTGAACAATGCAACGGATAGGGACATACAGTACACCAAGGCAGTGGGGGTCCTACATTGGTTTCCGCACACATCTAAGAATAAAAATACCAGTCGGTTTATAGATTTGGGGCTGATCCTTGCAAAGCGGGAAATCACGAGGAATTGGAAGTCGAAAGCGGGACCCACATATAAGCGATGGTATGGTGAATGTTTGCGGTGGGCAGCGTGTGAAAGTACATTGAGGTACCAGATGGCTTGGAGAATGGATGATGAGAAGGCTATGGAGAGGGCGACAGCATGGGAAATGATGGTACAGGCGCTCCGAGATGATGCTGATGAGGGGGATGAGGAGATGGAGGAATTAATGGCAGCTAACCCCGCTAACACACCCGGGGACACACCTTGTCTTGCGAATGTATAAGACCTTCCTTCAACACACCAGACTTTACTCTGACTGGGACCTTTGCACAGCGCGGCCACGGGGTGGGGGGTGGGGAAGGGGGGTGTTCGGAACTGTTGGGGCGATGGGGGGAGGGTGTTTGATAGGGGTGGGGGAGGGGCAAAAATTACAAAAGCAACCCACTTTTTCTTGCTACTAAGATGTCGGACGTTGAATTATGCAGCAAGGACTGACCTAAGCGTTAAGGCAGAACAGTCTTCTTTTTGGGGACATGCCACTCATGATGGGGAAGGAGAATCACTACTGTGTCTTCTTGCTATGCTTTATGATTATACCGTGAACTTAATGTCTGTACATTTATTTTGGTGCTGCAATAAAAACGATGTTACAAAAAAACAAACAAACAGGGGAATACCAGGACGGGTTCCCTAAGCAAGCGCTTAGAAACCGCTCGGTGATTTGCGCTATATAAATTCCTGTACATTTACATTTATATGAATTTTTAGTTTTAAATTTTCCTTACATTTTCAAACCAGTCACTTTTTATCACTATAGAAAAAAACTAGGGCTATTATAATAAAATGCAGTACTAAAAAAAGTACAAAATATCTATTCACCTTACCAGTTTCAAAGTAGTTGATGTGTTGTAGTTAAATGCAAAGAATACAGGTACACTCAGTATGTATATTTTTTAATTTCTTCAAAAATGTTTAAAAGATACAAACCGTCTTTACAAACGTATGTACACCATGGACGTTCTCTTTCTTCAGCTCTGTAGAAGTACATCCCATCGATCATTTTTAACTGTTAGTTATACTTACCTTCAAAATAATAAATTTAAAAAAAAATTATTATAAATGTTGCATCTGTAGAAGACACATACAGTTACAATTTATCTTTTACAACACAAAATCATTTCAGATGCCTTTTTTGCTGTTCTCAGAATACATTGAAATTCACTAGAAACAGTGAGTTCAATAGTACTCATCACATAACAGCAGGCAAAAAAAAGACAATCAAGAAGATTATCTAAAAAACAAACAAACAACAATCTCAATAACAATCTTAAATGGGTTTTTTTAAGACCAATTTCTTACATATTTATGAGATATGGCAAACAATCTTGAAAAAACAACACACCATCATTAATTTTCTTCCATTATAAATAATATTACTTACAAATATATGCAGTCAAAATTTACAACAAAAAGTCATTAAGAGTTTCACGTACTTTTCCCCATGGTCAAATAGTATGTGTGAAATTCTTAGTTTAAAAGTTGTTTAATAGAAACTCTGAGCGTCTGCCTCCCAGCCTTCAGATCCAAAACCACTGACATCATTTGCACTGTCTTCCAATGCTCATTCTCCAGTCCAACGCTATTCAACATCTCCATGGCCACCCTTACACAAATGGCCCACCAACTCAACCACAACATTATCTCCTACATCGACGACACCCAGCTCATCCTCTTCCTCACCAAGGAGCCACATACCACCAAAAACAACTTCCACAACACAATTAAGGACGTCACCAAGTGGATAAGGAGCAGCTCTTTAAACATGAATTCACACAACATGAAGATACTCTTTCTCAAACTCACCCCCTTAGCTTCAGATAACTCCTGCTGGTCAACTACACTGAAAACAGTACCAACACCTACTGACCATGTACACAACCTATAATTCATATTGAACTCCTCCCTCTACAAGTGTAAACAAATCTACAGCATTTCCTCATAGTGCTATAACACCTTCAACATTCTCCACAACATTTACAAGTACATCCTAAAGAAAACAAGAAAAAACAGACTACACTGTGGCAAAACACTCTACACAAGAATTACAGCCACACACCTATAACGACTACAACCAATCCAAAGCACCTTCACCTGATTGATTTTCAATGTCCCCTGCTACAGCCACATCACCCACAACATGATACACCTACTCTGCCTCTACATCAACAAGAGGATTACCTTCAAGCTCCTCACCCTCAGTTACAAAATACTTTACAACACCAAATGAATCTACCTTAACAGCAGTATTCCTGAAAGGCCAAATTTTGATCTTAAAATATTGGCTTTAAAAATATTAGGTAAGAATTTGGTAACTCTTTAGGCAAACGTTGCTTAAAAACTAATTGGAAATCATTACAATGTATCCAACCTTTCAGGCATCTTAAATAAACAATAGAAACCGTTTCACATTTTCTTTCATCTTTTTGTTTTTTTCTATTTTATGCTAACACTGTTTTACCAATATCCATCTCTGTGAATATCAATTATGGTCGGTCCCAATAATTTTTGTTGTTGAATTTGTACCATTAGTTTACATAGTTGACATTTTACACTGGGTCTGATGCAGCACTTTTTGAAGTGTTGCTACATTTCCATTTATTTTTGCTGCAACATATGTTTCCATTGAAATGTATTTTCACTATTATACTTTTGCCTATACCATTTGAAGCATCAGTTACCCATAAATTTTGTTTAGCTTACTATGGCCACTTTAAATTGTTTACATGGTTGCAATTTCCCTAAGGGTTATTTTGCTGTTTAAACCAACCTACAACCGCCCCGCCCCCAACTACCCCCGCCCCCAGCGCCTTGAGACCCTCATAGGTGAGTAGTGTGCTGTAAAAAACCCTGATTGATTGATTGATTGATTGAAGCTGGCAAGTTTGAGTCAGGGCTGCAATCATTGATACCTCCATAATCACAAAGACTGTGTGGCATGCCCTTGTCCAAAAGGTGTCTTTGTTGCTGTTCAAATCTTACATTTTACTTCACCCCAATACATGGCATTACATAGCACGTGGCTGTTTCCAGGACATCATCCCTGCGCTAACAGCAGGACCACCCAAAAGAACAGAATAGCATGATAGCCAGCCGGCCTAAGCATTAAACAAGTGGGTCTTCAAGACTTTCCTATAAATCTTTTCCGAGGGAACAAAACTAAGGAAGACGGAAGCAAATTACAGAGTCTTGCTGTCAATAGGGAAAATGATCTTCCATTGAACCTCGTCCGGTATATCCTCTGGATGTGCAGGATCTTCAGGGAATTTGACATGAGAGATGTAACCTGAAAATAGGCCTGGAGTCTGCATCTCAGATACCTTGGCCCCTTGCTCTTCAGGGATCTATAGGGAGATTAGAGCCTTGAACTTGATACAGTAATTAACAGGGAGCCAGTGCAACTGCAGAGAGGTGTGGACACCGAGTGACGTGTGGTGGCATTTTGGATACTCTACAATCGCTGTAGAAGGTAAGCTGGCAAACCCAGGTTGAGACTGTTGGCGTAGCCCAATTTAGTGGGGACTAGAGCTTGATCAAGGGGTCTTACAAGATGCTACAGGAACCAAATGTAGCATCCTTCTCAGGGGCTTCATGGTAGCAAAGCAGTTGGCAGAGACCACTTGGATCTGTGGTTCAAAAGACAGAGCGGCGTAAAATGGTACGCCCACATTGCTAATGCAGGAGGAGGAGAAGAGGCCCGCAGCTCATACGGACAACAACTGAGGGAGTCAAGGATCAAGCTTGTACCAAAAAAGAGAACTTGTGTTTTATCAGAATTTAGTTTGAGGCAGCTTTTGCTCATCTAGTTGCCTACTGCTTTGAGGACTTGAAGGTGACAGGTGCCTCTTCCTGGAAAAAGAGTAGAAGCTGCGTTCCATCAGTGTATGAGTTCTTCAAACCACATGATTCTATAAAACTACGCCAGGGGTTCCAGGAAGACAATAAAAAGTGTGTGACTCAGGGGAGAGCTCAGAGGCATCCTGTACTTGAGAGGCTTGTTTTCTGAAAAAAAGTTGGCAAGAAACACTGCTTGAGATCTATCCTCCAAATATGATGTGATCCTGGCCAGCGCCTTCCCTTGACTACCAATCTTCCCTACCCTGTTCAGTAGGATGGGGTTTGAAACCGTGTGAAAAGCCGATGACAAGTCTAAAGGAATGACCAATGCTGAGACACTCAGTTCGAGGTTGAGCTTGATGAATTCTGATACCTCCAGTATGGCGGATACAGTGCTGTAACCTGGCCAGAAGCCAGTCTGCATATCATGTAAGAAGGTGTTAGATAACATAATCCAACAGATCGGTTTATTGACTGCCTTCTCCAGCATCTTGATTGCTACAGGAAGGAGGAAGATTAGTCTACAATTACTGAGTTGCATGGAATCTGCATACGGTTGTTTAAGTAGAGGAAGTAAGAGGGTCTGTTTCCACCTCTTTAAAACAGTAGATGACTCCAAGGAGGCGTTCAGTAATTTATTGAGAATGGGACTGGTAACTGGCGAGGCTGACTTTAAAATGTCCAGGGAGCAACAGTCCTGGAGTTAGCCAGTAGCATGGCTGATCCCTCCAGTGTGATAGTCTAGAAATCACTCACATACCGAGCATGTAGGAGTCACCCCCACCCCCTAGGATAACTTCTGCTGTACCCTGTGTGAGAAAATGAACATACATTGTGTTCATTTTGGTTGCAAAGAAATTAGCAAGTTCCTCACACAGTTGCACAGAGAGAGTAAAGGAGTTTTGAATAGCCATTGAGAAGAGAAGAGAGTTAATGAGGCTGAAGAGGGACAGCGGTTTATTAGCAGTAGCATCAATGGAAGACACAATAAACTCTTTCTGCACTCTACAGAAAGATTTGCAAAAGCTAGGCAATGACTTTTTATATGAGGATTTTGAATACTTATCATATGCAGAACACTAAAGGTGCTCCAACCACTAGCAGTGTGCCTTCTCCTCACAAATAGCTTTCATAAACCAAAAGGCAAGTGGCCTTGAACATCTCTGGGCTAAAGATTTCATCAGGACAACAAAATCTAGAGCTTCAGAGAATCAATTGTCCACCAGTTCGAGATTGATCTCAGTTGACAGAGCCTGTGAGAGTTAAAGAGTTGCCAATAAAGCTTCCCCCAGCCAAGCTCGGGACAGTTGTCACCATAGTCACCTACATTTCTGATCAGGGGGCACCTGCTCTAAGAGATAACTAGTAACAATTGTAAAGGGAAGTAAGAAGAAGTCAGACCATGGTAATTCAATTGTAGCCCATACACTGATACTCAAAGAACAAGAGAAAATTAGGTCCAATGTGTGACCCGTCGTGTGAGTGGGACCGTTATTCCAAGTTGAAACCTTCCATGGTATTGACAGACTGTGATGTGCTAGTTTGGATCACCGACATGTAGAATAAAATCTCTCACAGCTAAGAAGTTGGAATACACAATAGGGATTTGGCCCAGAAGTTCCAAAAGCAGAGGAAGGGAGTTAATGGAGCTGTTTGGGGGTCTATAAACTAAAACTCCAGACAAAGGAGAAGCCAGATTAATTGAGATAGAAAATGCAAGACCTTCAATTGGATCTACATCTTTCAACTTAGAGAGTAGAACTAACCATAGTGTCTCTGAACACAACTGCTACTCCCCCACCTTTCTGATCGGCTCTGTTGATAAAAATGAATATAGAAACCCTGTGGGATAGCTAAAGCAATGTCAGGCAAAGAGGAATACCAAAGCCATGTCTCCATCAGAAACAAAGGGTCAAGATTATTGTTCGCAAGTACACAGCGTATGTTGTAGTGTCTCGGAAGCGACCCACAGTTTAGGAGACATTTTTATATCTTTTGCATGTTTGGGCAAGCATAGTTCTGGCTTTGCAAACTCTGAGGCTCAGTCTGTTGATAGTGGACAGTATGTGTTCTATTACATGATTTCGTTGGCTGCTTCCTTCTGTGTACATCTTTTCCCTCCATTCACTGTTGAAGTCATTAGTCACCATGTGTTTCCTTAACAAGGTTAATAAATAGCACAATCCACTCTTTTCAAGGGTCTTTACAGCAGAAGCACATCATGGGGATTAAACCTTGTGTTTGGATTTTTTTAAATTAATTTATCAGAGGGACGGACGTGGATGCCATGCTACACCACCATCTGGATTTCGGCATTGAAAGGCAGTTTAATTTCTCAGCTTGAAAGATAGTGTTAGAAATAAGGGTCTCAAGTTGGCAGGCTTGTACCCTGTCCAAGTAGGGACCCTTCTTTCTAGCCAGAGTAAGGGGACTTCCATTTCTAAAATAACCCCTGCTCACCCCCTTGGGAACTTTGCATGAGCATACAGGCTTATCTCAGAGTCAATGTGTAAAGCATTTGTATATAACACACACAGTAGCAAGTGACAACACTACAAATGGACACAACACCAGTTTATAAAAATAAAGTATCTGTATCTAAACCAAACCAAGCAAGACCAAAACAACAAAACCCCAACATACACAACTCGAAATATGACTTTTAAAAGGTTTCAAGCAATTCTGTCCATGGAATTCTATGGATGTGTTAACTTAACATCCAGTACCTTAACTGCTTCAAAATCCGCAAGGCAAAACAGCTGCAGAGAAAGGAGGCACTGGAAAACACAGTGAGGCGTTAGTTTCTGAGTCCTTGGGGAGGCGAGGCAACAGTTCTGCTGCATGCATGAAAAGTGGAGCTTCAAATCAGGACAGTAGGGAGAAGTGAGGCATCAATTTCCAAGGTAAATTTGGTCTGCGGGATTTGAGTCAGAAAACTTTGGTGCACAGGTCGACACGCAAGAAAATTCAGCTGCTAAGGGTCGATATGGCGGCGATCCAGGTGCTGCATTGATTTTCACAGCTGCACAAAGGTGATGCATTGATTCTTTTAGCCACACAGCAGGGCCTGAGTCAGATTCAGTGCAGGGGTCTCAGACTTCAGAGAACGATGAGTTGACTTTGGCATGTGGTGATTATTTGGGCAACGGTCAGGTGCTACATCAATTTCTTTGGCAGCACAGGGCTGCGCATCAGGATTTTCTCCAGCAGAGTGGTGCTGACTAAGAAATTTCAGCCGCAAGAAGAGTGAAGCATCGCTTTGCAGATTCCTTCAGATCTGTGCAGGTCTATGCAGCAGGAACAACCTCCAAAGGCCCAGTACTGGATTTGGCACCATAAGGAGGGTCAGAACTTCCCGCACTGGAGTTCAAGGATGCTGCAGGTGAAGTCTTTGTGTCCCTGAAACTTCAGAACAGGATGCAAACACACACAAGCCCTTGGAGAAACTTCACAAGCAGGAAAACATAAATGTCAAGTCCTTTTCCTCTCCTTGGAAGGAGCAGCAACTGCAGACCAACCCCGCAAAGCAACACACAGCAAAGGAGTAGTATTCCTTTCTACTGCTCTTCTCCTTGGCAGAGGTTCCTCCTGGTTCTAGCATTAGTCTAAAGTAGTGGGGTTTAAGATCTACTACTTATACACCATTATCTATTTGTAGTCTTTCTTTCAAGAGTCGCTGAGCTCAATAACAAGCATTTGCAATGCAATTGATCTCGCATTTACGTGAGTTTAAGCTACTGCCATTGTAAATGGCAATGTCATATATTTATGTTTTAAAAACCAATACCAAAATTAAAGGCATAGCCATATACAATGCCAATAGCTCAAACTTGCGTAACTGCGAGACATATTGCATTGCAAATGCTTGTTCTATATTGTCTTGCCAGGGTCTGGACATTGACAAAAAAAAAACTACCTTCCTAGACCCAGCGCATACTTTTTTAGGTCTAACACATACCTTTTGTTAATGCAAAACCACCTTTTCAGGGGCCAATTTTAGCGACTTTTCTGTACTTACTTGGTGCTCTCATCTGCCCCCTTAAACGGTTCAAAGTGATTGGCAAGGTAAGGGGTGGCCCCTCCCTGAGCGCGGATGTGTTTTATCCTCTGATAAAAGGAGATGTGGTAAGTGTGTCCCGTAATCCGGGCTCTAGTTTCAAAGGGGAATCCACCAGCCAAGCCCCCAAAAGCAGCATTTGAGTTGCAGGCCTTGGCACACACAGCACACTTTACTAGGGACTTACCAGGAAATCAAATATGCCAATTAAAGATACCCAACAAAAATTACAATTCACACAGAGAGCATATGCACTATAGCACTGATCAGCAGTGGTAAAGTGCCCAGAGTCCTCAGACAAAATAGGAGGCAAAAGGCAAAATATTTAGCGATAAACCTGCAAAAAGGGCCTGGTCTAATGGATGGACGGACAGACAGACAGACAGACAGACAGACAGACAGACAGATAGATAGATATGTGTTACAAATGCAAAGAATTAGACGCAGTGATGGCCCTAGCCTCTACTTCCTATATGGAGGAGCACTCACCATGTTTAGAGGTCCTCACCTGCATAGTAATGTATTTGCACCCACAGTACATCTGCCAAGCAGAGTGGAAAAAGAGCATCATATTTTGTTTGCCACCTAGGATTTCTTTTTGCTTTCTCAAACAAGCTCTTAGAGTGGAAGTTTGTTTGAGATATACAGAGGACTATTGCCCTGATTCTCAGGGAATTCACTGTCTGTGCATTTGGACCATTTGTATTCCTTAACCAGGATTGAATGGTGGATCCGTAAAAGGAAAATTACTGGTGATGCCATGTTTTGCCTGGAAGATTGATTTTTTGACCCAAAGCACCACCACTGCAGTATTGTCACACGGAGAAGGTTAGTGACAAAACATCACTGTACTGACCGATTTGGGTAATAACAGTAAAAGTTAAGACAACCTGACGTAACACAAACACACCAAATGATAAATGTTCCCAACCCCAGCTTGATTCACAAACGCTTCAAAGAAGCATTCTTAGGAATATTTTTTGCAATCGTAGATAAAAGCACATTAAAACAGTGCAATTCGTTTTCTTTAAACAGAAATGTTTCCCCAAATATTTCAGATGACTGCTAAAACAAAAAGAGTAGCTTCAACACCAATGTGCTCATGCCTTAAAGCAAACTCAGAATGACAGGCCGATTATCATGCCAGAGATGACATATGCACCAGTATGTTTAATTAAAACTCAGCATAGATCAAAGAGTACATACATTTGTTGATTACATTAAAGAATATTCAATTAAGTGACGTCCAGGTGGATACAAAAAGAAAATATAGTCAATAATATTTGGGGGCGTAAACATATCAGTGGATTGAGTTGAAGTTCTTAATCTTTCGAGAAATGAAATAACCCTAGTACATTCCCAGAAGCGCTTGTCACTCGGATCAAACAACTTTGAAATTTCTAACAAGATTAGCCACCTTAAGATATTGCATTTGACATTGTTTTAACAAATGAAAATTGTGCCAAAATATTGGAAAATTATTGCATTGAAAATAATACAATTCCAATCATTTAAAACAGTTAAATGCTCAGCGGATATCAACTTAATGTTGTTATTGAAACATATTACAATATTACTTTTGAAGTAGTATTCTTTTTACAAGGAAATGCGTCACATGGGGAGTAAACAAAAATAGTGAACATTACCGGTGTTTATAGACGTGAAAAGTTAGAAGAGAACTAGGCATGCAGAGTACACTGGTGATATCATTTTGAGTTCACTTTCGAACAGCATACAAATGCAGTTAACATGTAATTTAGTTAATAATTTGCAGCTGGGCTGCAGTGATAAATAAGGCAGGTTGATTTCCTTGAAAGCATAAGTAGAATGCATCAGCAGTCGTCCGCATTTATCCTTATGCGGCTAATATGTAGAATATGTTTACTGTACCAGCTTTACAAAGGAAGTTTAATTTCTCATAGGCTGCAAGGCAAACATGTGATTTAAATCCCATCACTAGTTCGAGATACAAGGATTAGTGTATGGAAGAACATGCTGAACGTTTATTTCAAGGTGGCAATCGTGTGCTAGTCTTGCATTGCACATCATGGGCCCTATTCTCCGAAGTAAAAGAGATTTTGGAATTCATGAGTATTCCCAGTATTAAGCCTAGATAACTGTGTCTGGTGTAGGTTTCCAGATGCACTACTGGAAAAGTTTTGACAATTCCAGCGGACTCCTGTTCTCCCGCTGTGGATTTCTACACAGTGTAGAAACCCACACAGGGTCAAAGAGCTTCTTGTGCAATACCACTTTTTTCTCCTTAAGGAAAAAAAATCCCTGTGGCCCCAGTAAATATGTGTGTGATTGGTTACTACATCTATGTATGATCAACTACTGGATGGAAAGGAATGGGAATGCCCATAAATGTACATATTTGTGGGGATTCCCAAATTTATAAGGCAAGCCATGTCTTAGAACACTTGCTTTCCATTCATTGAGAGGAATTTACTTGTTTGGATGTAAATGCATATGCTTGCCCCAGGAATCCCTTTGTGAATTCATGGCAGACGTCAATTAGGTATTTTTGGCCATAAACAAATGTGTATGTCTGGAAATAAATTTGAGAGTAGACACATATAATTTCACAAAAGGGTTTGAGTGATTTTTAAAATCTTTCTCCCAAGCAGTTTCCAGTATGATGTTCTCAATTAACTTTTTTTCACAACTTTCGTGACCTCGTCCAAATCTCCAATTTTTTGGCGTCCACTCATTCAAACCAGAAAGAGGTCTATTCTACCGATCTTTAATTGTCCCTCAATTCAGCAGACTATTAAAAAATTGTTTTAGGCTGTGAGGAAAACTTAGCCAGATGCTTTTGCATGCCATGTTCTGTAACGCTTTGAGAGTAGCATTGAATGAGAACTGCTGGAATTCAGGGAGAACTCTAGTTATGAAATGTGTCTCGCTTACTCACCTAAAATGCATTTGATAAATCCAATCTGTTTTAGCGAATAACTCGCCTTATGCTACTAACAAAGACTATTCATTTCTAAAAACTGTTCTATGAAAAATGTTTTTACGCACATTTTATGAACGTACATGCTGATGGCGTACGTGTGGAATAGTGCAGTCTATGACGGAACATGTGAGAAATTGTATCAGAAAGAATCAGTGGCAGTAAATGTAAATGTGTTGTATTTGTATAGCGCGAACAGTAACCCGTAAGCATCCCGGCGCTTGTACTCCTACCACAAGGGAACCCCTCCTGGCTTTTCCTTGTGAGGTGTCCACTCCTGGGCATCCCATGGTGAAACCAGGCATCCCTTGTGTATCGGGGGCCGTTGTGGAGACTAAGCAAGCTATTGCCCAGAGTTGCAGCGTGGGGCCCATGCTTAGATTCGGCACTGAGGAGAGAATATCCGGTCAGAGGAATTTAAGCCCGATCTCGCCGAGGCGGGAATCGAACCCTGGTCCCTGGCCAGCGCTCTGCATCAAGGTCCGCCACTCTAACCATTGCAGTGCCATTGCATAACATATTTCATGTTGTAAAACATAGGGCTTGATTTAGAGCTAGGTGATAATGCAAATCCCTCAGATTTCCTAAGGAAATGGTAGTCCAAAGTAGAATCTACTAATGAAATTTTCATCACCTATTCAGACCCCCCAGGATATTGCGGCATAGATTTGCAAATTTAGCGGCATAAAAATGGAAATGTAGTGGTGCAAAAATGGTAATTTAGCTGCATTTCTGCAGCACTTCATTTTACTCGTAATCATTTCTTTTCAGGCTCAAATCAAAGTAAACTGATTCAGCAGAGTATGTCATGTTGAACTAGGCATTATAAACTGTCTGAGAGATTAAGTGCGGGTGCCGTGCACCGGAAACCAACGGCTTAAATTAAGCACTGCTATATGCACACATTCTCTGGTGCAAATTCAAGTTGAGCAGCTATAAAATGCTTTCACTGGATCTGTTTGGTAGCACAGGCATTCTCAAGTTCTATGGAGAAGATTCCATTTGATTCAAGAACACCTCGCGACTTTTTATAAGACTCAAATAGTGCATTTTGGTTTCAGATGGGCTTCTAGAGTAACGCCTACATATAAACCAGAACGTGCACAGGACATAGATTGGCTAATGTCAAAGTAACACACATCCACAACTGTAGTCAGTAAAATCCATTTGTTACTTGTCAAATGGAATATCCACCAGGCTGTAGGTTAAAAAATAGGACTCAAAACAAAATTCTACTGGATGGTAAAAATGTTATTATATTAAGACTGCAGGATTTTGTGTCAAGATTTAGAATTTGTAACAAGGCATCATATCCTATCTTGTTCTTTGTGTGTTTTGTATATAAAATTTAATATTTTCAATAAAGCTATTTAAAACAAAGTTTTAGCATAGACGATAAAGCTACTCAAAAGTGTAGGAAAGAATCTGTCATCACCCACACATTGCCTGCCAAGTTTGTTGATATCCTGCTTTAATCCAGAAAGTACTTTGCAAGTGAATTTGTTAACGAAAGACAAACTAGTATCTCCCAAAGATGTTTGAGAGTAATAACAGACATCGATATTTATAGATACATACAATGTGCACACGCCCTGCAACATGTTGTTTTTGTCTGTATTTTATTTGCCAAGCAATTGTGGATTTTGAGAAATGTTTGAAGCTAATTTTGTCTGCTATTTCTGTATTTTCTGATCTCAATGCATTTTTTTTATGTCTGCACGTTTACTATGTCTGTGGCTTTTCAGATGCAGCCATGATGTTGCTTGTAATGTTATAATACTCAACTCTCTGATACTTTACATATTTAACTAAGTTTCAGTAAAATTATACGCCAGTTATGTGGAGAGTTCAGGCATGTAAAAATCATTTGTTTTGCCTCAGATGTGACTTGCAGAACAGGATTTTGGGTTTTTAGGCTGCACCCTGACATATCTCTAAGTTTATATGTCACTGGGTATTTCTATGGTGCAGTTTTTGCTAACTACTTGGCCTTTTAGTGTTTTGTGCAAACATTAGTCTATGGTTGTGATTCATCTAGCACACAGAAGCGGGCAGCTGCCCCCTTGAGTAACATTTGCTCCTCTGAGCGATGGCTGCTGCAGCTTCTTCGAGATAAGGGTTCAGAGGTCAGCGCGAGTTCACTGCCACTAGAGATGCAATACATGCCTAACAATATCTGTTGTGTGTCATAGCCTCATGAAAAAAAAAATTGACTGCATTCTACAAATTTCGTGGGCAGTTTCGTAAAAAATCGCGGCTTTTTACAAAACTTTAGATTTAGCGATTTTTTGCAAATCACGAAATAGCAAAATTCTGGAGGGTCTTGCCTATTACCTCTATGGTGGGTTAAACTCAATTATTGGATTTGCAACTGGCCTTAGCACACCATCCAGAAAATGGAGGATTACATTACCACATAACTTAGCACCATGATATTCTCTGTCTGAATGATTCCTCCCACTATGGATGAAAGACTTTTGACGATCATAAAAGTGGTAGATGAAGGTGTAAAGGAGTCCCTTTAATACAGTATTAAAATGAAGAAGCAGTGGATTCACTGGAATACATGTTTTACCATTTCTTTTACCTCTCTGGCTACCTTCAGCTATTGATTTATTCATTCATTTATTGAATTAAACAAACCATTGCGTCCTGTACCTAGAGTAATTTAAAAGCAGTCCAGGACAACATGTTTACATTTATGTAAAATTGCCAGCAAAAGCTTCATGAAGGAGAAAGGTTTTTAGGAAGGTGTGAAAAGATAAACATCAGAGTTCCATAATTTAGGACAAATGCCCCTAAGCAGAAGGAAGAGCAGGAGGGAGGTAGCTGGACCAAATATCATTTAAAAGCATAAGCTACCCCTATTACCCCAAGTTAGCCCCAAGTTATCGATTCAGCGAGATAACTGGGAATAACTCTTGTTAAGAACTTTAACATGCAGAAGCTCATCAGTGTCGCCGCCAAAGGAGCGAACCTACAAATGAGCATCTTAAGGAAATTAAAACCCTTTCTCTCCTCAAATGACTTCAAATCTGCAGTACAAGCTCTAGTACTCCCTAGTTTAACCTATAGAAGTGCAACCCTTAGCGGCCTTCCCAGGTTCACAACGTGTCCTCTAAGGGCCTCCCTCAGTTCTGCCGCTAGACTCATCACTGGATCTGAAAGAAACACCCATATCTCCCCTGACCTTATCTGTCTCAACTGGCTTCCTTATGAAGCAAGAATTCAATTAAAAATCGCCTTCATTAGCGATAAAGCCCTACACTTCAGTACCCTGAGATACCTTGCTCAGGGGTTTGGAGCCCTCTGGTGGTGACAGATCTTGCAAAAGCTCCAGCACTTAATTGCTGAAACCACAGAGATCCTCCAAAAAGAAAACTTGCAGCCGAGCTTTCCCTGGGATCGCCCCGAAAATCTGTAACTCACTGCTCCCTGTAACCAGACTAAATCCCTCAACTGTTCCCTTCAAGAAAGAACTCAAAACATTACTCATTAATACATGTATGCCCTATATCCTAGGATCTCCTTTCCACGTCGCCAATTAATTTCACGACAACGGCTTGCTGACATTATTTTGATGATTGTTTTTTCTATGCTTATTGAGTCCATTTGTAACTATTCTTTGTGTTGATCTCTCTAATATTGTGAGACATATCTGTTTTTCTTATGCCTCTGCTCTTTGTACATGCTAAAAGTGCTCTGAAACTCGCTTGTGTAATGTTCGTGCTACATAAGACTTTTAAAGTGAAGAAGGAAAATAAATGCTGCAGGATGGAAATGAAAAAACAGAGTAAGTTGTAAATATTCAGAATCTCAAATTGACAATGATGAGAAACTAGCAAGATGTTTAGAAAAAGGGAATGATTACAGCCAATAGTAATGTCTAAATTACAAATAGATGTGAATATTGCAGGGCGTGCACAGGAATTGGGAGGGGAAGTGCCCAAGAAAATGTAGGAACCGATTTTGTAGGCTTAAGATATTTAGAATGTGAAGTCACCGAGGGTGTAGGTGATAGCAAACAATCAACCAAAACTGACGCTATGATTAACAGGAGAGAAACAAAGAAAAAGAGGTTAAAGTGGGAATCATTAGCCTACAAAATATAGGATAGATTAAACCAAGTGATAACTTGTGAAAGAACAGATATATAGGAACAGCACTGGAACTGTTGGCGTGTTGGACCTGTCAGCCTTAGAAGGTCTTCCCCTACCTTTTTGCCCATGTGCCTCCCATTTCCACTGTCCCTTTTTATTGGACTTAGGACTCTGGGCGCCTCACCACTGCTAAACAGTGCTGAGGTGCAGGTGCTCTCCCCTAAAACCTTGTGACCCCCTCATATCTGCCACAAGCACTTGCGACTGCAGTAAGGCTTAACTCTCCATAGGCTAGCTTTGGGAACCCCCCTTATGGGATAATTTCTGACAAGGACCTAATAAGTCTGTCATGTTTGGTCTTGTTTGACTCGGGCGGGGAAATCTTTCTAATGATATATTGGGTTTGGGCACTACTACGCTAGGGATCCCACTTTTAGAAAGTGGACCCTTTCCTGCCTACACTTAGCCTGGGCACTGTAGACTGCTCCTCCCCTCTGCATACTGATAGCCTGCCTGGGTTGAGAGGTGGGAGTGGTGATTCACACCTTCTTCCCTGGGATGGGCCGTGATGGCCTGCCCACTGTAGCCTTAATGGCCTGTCTCTCATCAATGTGACAGCTAGGTCAGGGAAGGCAGGGAACATCCCAGAACTCCCTGGACTCTTCCAGAAGCCCCTGCCCACAGACCCTTCCAGGGAGTTCTACCACTTTCTAGCCCCTAGACTGAAAGATATATAAGGGAGGGTCCTGGCCTCACTTCTTTGTTACACTATTGGACCACAACGACACCCTGCTGGAGAGAGGACTGCTGCGCAAGAGAATTGCCATTGGGAAGGAGGCTGATTGCTCCAAGGAACTTCTGCCCCCCAACCTGCTGAGCTGCCCTACTTTCTGCTGATCCTGCCCTGCTGGGAAAAACTGGGTGTAACATCACCAGAGTGTCTCCACCATACCCTGACGGCCCCCCTGATTGCTGGGGATTCATAAGGACAGCACAAAATCATGAGAACTGCCTCATTGGGGTTACAAATGACCCCTGGGGTGCTGAAACACCCATGTGTCCTCAAGAACTGCTCTGCAGCACTTAGGCGCTCGGAACTGCACCTTGCTTCAAGGCCTGCTGTGCCTAAGGAAGACTTGGTGATCAGAATCGGCAACGCTGTGGGTCTCGGGAGTCCAGCGCACTGCCCCGCTGACGTCAGAGCAGGGCCGCGCTGGGATTGGAGCTGCTGCGTAACGTCACGGAGTGAGGTGGTGCTCCCAACAGGAAGGGCTTCCCCGTTCTGCTCCCATGCAGCTGCGCCAAGGACTGGGTGCCCGGAGGAAAGGAGAGCTCCCGGACGGTGTCTGGCTCACCAACAACCGCAGGTAATGGACAGTGTCTAGCCTTAAGCTGCCGTGTGGGGAAGTTGGCGGGAGCGGGTGGTAGACTGCCGGGGATTGCCCTCTGTACGAGCGAGTGACGGGGACGGCCTCAGTCAAGAGCGGACTGACGGGGACTGCCTGCATTTACTGTGGGGGGATATTTATTTTTAATTGCGGGCCGGGCAGACTGTTATCCCTGTTGGGGGCCTTTGAGAAATACCACCAATAGCGAGCCTGCACAGGAGAGAGCTGCGGTACCGGCCTCCCCGAACTTGACACTCTCGGCCTCTGGTGAACACACAGGGACCCCTATCAAGTCTCCTCCCTTTACCAACCAAGTTTAAACACTGAAGCAGCCACGGAACTCTCAGCGCGAGGGGCCCTGCACATTAGGGACTGCGTCCCCATTCAATTGCCTCATGCTCATAACTCCTGGGGACCGTGTTTACCATACTGCCTTTGGGAACCGGGCGCCTTAAAGGGATCAGAGACTGGCACCTAACTGCGGGTGACTGAGGCTAGCCCTATCTTTCTTCTACTAAAAGACGGTAACAGCCATCCCCAGACATTGGACGGAGACCTGTGATTTTATATATGGGGAATTCCGACTATTTTTGAACTGTGCACCATTTACAGATCAAGATAAGGTTACTGGCTTTATATGTGACTGGATTTATCTGACTGCTAATCTTGCTTGGAAACTGGTTTTACCTGCTTTTGGATCTCGCACAATTGTTAGATAAAGATATTCTTATTTTTATATAAAACTGGTGTGGTGTTCCTTTTGTGAGTGCTTTTACTGCGTTACTGTTGGTGTGTGTTGCACAAATACTTTACACATTGCCTCTGAAGTTAAGCCTTCCTGCTCTGCGCCAAGCTACCCTGTCAGAAACGGTGGTCCCTACTTGGACTAGGGTGCATATCCCGGCCAACTAGAGACCCCGGTTCAAACAGGAAATAACACACTGAATGATGCAATTTGATGACAAGTAGTAAGGCAAGAAACGGCTAATCAAAGATAATGAAAACAATCAGTTGGAATCAAAGCAAAAAAGATAAGAATGCAAATTGACATGAAAGTTAAAGAAGGAAAGAGTGAAGGATACCATTTCCCACTATGTACAACGCTGCAGCAAAGAAAAAGTAATCAAAAGCTTTGTTAAGATCAGCAAGCAGACATTTAGTGGGTTTTTATGGTCAGGATGCCTTAAAGAGGGAATTCCTGAGTAAACTTCTATGCGAGAAACAAACGCGTGAGAGTCAGTGGGTGCAGGTGGCTGAGAGGTCATAAGTAAGTGGAAATAAATGAAAAGGGGAAAGGGGTGAGATAAGAGGAAGTAGGTCAGTAAGCAAACTTTAGAAAAAACAGATTCAGAGAGGATCCCGGCTTTCAAGAAGCTGGGGTTATTATTTGGGAATGGTAATAGGAGCCATGATTAAAGATGACAGGGGCAAGGTGGAGATGGAACTACGTGAGAGAGACAGAGTGGAACTCGAGATGACCTTAATGACAATAGAGGATGAGCAAAGAGATAGGATAAGTGAGAAAAAAAGAAACTGCATGCTAATGTGTAATGCGTACAATAGTAATGGAGAAGAGTTACCAGGAATCCAAGAGGGGTGGAAAAGAATAGACGTTTTTCCTCCCATGTCCCAAGTGTGTAGTGTATGAAAGAAGGCAGAGGAATACGTAATAAATAGAGAATGAGTAGGAGAGTTGTGAGATGGTATCTAAGAGGCAGTCACAAAGAGAGACTGGGATTTAACATAAGTGTCTCATCAATAGTAAATGTTATTTTGTTACAAAGTGAACTGTCGAGAAACTAATGCAGATGTTTGGGGGTGATAAAGAAAAAGGTGGAGGCAATTAAGGTGTATCAACTTGTGTAGGACAGAGGAGGAAAATGAGGCAGAACACAATGGAATGTCAGGGACTGTAGGTGGGCTTGATGAAAATGGTAAAACAACAGAAAGCAGAAAGTAATGCATTTAGCGACTTTATTTAAGAATGCCTGTTGTAAAATGTGAATTGACATCTAATTTGGTTCTGACTATTTAAACTTTGGGAACAATTTGTTCTCATATCTTTTGTTTTGTTACCTATGTTTGTATCATGCTAAGGCAGCTCTGTCATCACTTCAAAATAATATGGTGGGATTAAGAAAGGTGCATAGAGCAGACATTATCAAAACATTAAAATCAAATCATGTAAGTAGAAAGAGGCTGAAATAAGTAAGTCCCAAGGGGGTAAGCACTGAGCATTAAATGATCTACATGGGTAGCTGCCCAGATGTGTTGGTAAGAAAGCAGCAGTATGTTGAAGTAGAATGTAATTCAGCCATAATGAACCTTGTAATAATTACAGGCAGTCTGATAGTCAGTTTATTAAGATCTCAAAATTAATCAATGCTATAACAATAATCCAAGGTGACCAAGACATTAATGACTCTCCTCTGGTGGTGCACCCAGACTCCACTTCTGAGCAACTAGTAATGGAAGCTTTTTCTTTTATATCTGAAATTTGGGAATGAGACGTTTGTAAATACACATTATTGATATGTGATTTTAATGCCTAAATATCAACTATGCTTTAAGGCTTTTTACAAATGAGCCAAAGAAGAGGTGTCAAAAAATCCCCTCATAATCTTACTTCCCTATAGTATATCCGACAAAAATAAAAGAGGTCTCTTGTTGGTGAAAGCCTTAAGGAATTTTTAATGTTAACGGAAGAAATGAAAACAATACGCCTGCAAATTTCACACACAAATCTTCGGATGGTTGCTCAATCATCAATTATGTGATTGTCCCTTTCACGACTTTAGGGAAGATCTTAAATATTAAAGTCATTGATAATTCCTTTTGGCGATCATAAAGTACCTTCCTTATGATTGACTCGGCTCAAAATGAAGTAGGGTCCTGGAACCTTAAAGCTACATTAGTGAGCTGTGTGAAATCTAATGCTGTAACACACTGGAATTCTAAGGGAATTGCTCAACTGAAATAATCTTTGGCAGTATTAACCATGGAGCCACTGTCGCTATCCCTTTATTCAATAATTATGTATGCAAGGTACGAAATCCCTGGAGGCCACATCTAAATTGTAGAACCAGGTTTCATTAAAGAGACCACATTTTAATCCTGTCATTCCCCAAAATAAGAAGATACATTTATTAGTGATAAGACAATTAGTCTATTTTTTTGCTGAAAGAGGCAAGTTAATTACTTTACTGGTTCAACTTAAAAGAAGCGGACTCCTGGAAGTTTTCAAAAAGATATTGTGAAATTATATCTACCTGATGTGGGTGTAGAATAAAATCCCTATCAACTCCTATAAAGGAAGATGAACAGAGCACATATATCAGTGATCTTTACTCATCTAATTCTAGTATAGAGCTGACCTCGAACCTTTCAGATTCTCCCATTCAACCAACTGCAGTAATTGGCCCTCCTTCCACAAAAGAGATCGAAGTTATGATTCAGGGTATCAGAGCCTCCAGGGTGATGGGGCGAGATGAGATTCCCATGTCTGTAATTAAGAGAGATCCCTCATTATGGGCTAGTTCTCTTATGCTTGTTCTTGCATAGTGTTATACATATGGAATAATTCCTCCTTCTTTGGTCAGGGAGTATCTTAATTACCTTAGATAAAAAAAGGAACAAGGAATCTCTCCTCTAATTACCAACACATTGCATTACTTGATTCAGTAGGAAATATGTTTGCTAGGAGTATTCTTGATAATGTTTCATTACAGGTAGAAGAGGAAAAGATACTTCCCGTAGAACAAGCAGGTTTTAGGAAGAAACATTGCACGTTTGACAACATCTTTAAACTAAAACAAACGTGAAAAAGTATGTGTCTATTTGTGGGCCGAATGTATACGCTGCATTTACAGATTTTATTGCAGCATTTGCTAGGGTAGATCACCCAACCTTCTAGAAAAACAATTAATAAATTAGGTATACCTGAAACCCTCATTACATTAGTTATTGCCCTCCACTTCTCCACCTGGTGCCAGGTGTTATTAGGTGGCGATCAGGCTTCTCTTTCATAATTCCAAAAACAAATGGTCTGAAACTGGGCTGTCTATTGCCCCTCTTCTTTTCTCATTGTATCTTTCATACCTACCTGGAAGTTTAGTGAACAGTAAGGGTGATTCTTCTTGTATTGATAAGTGATATTTTCCATTTATAAAATATGTTGATGATATTGTCATTCTGGATAATAGGTTTGCCTTACTTTTGCTTCCCATCACTTTCTGAAAATTAATATTTAAAAAAGTAAAGTACTGATCTTTAAGGGTAGCAAAAGTAGGAACTATGGCTGTTTTTTGGGTTCATAGAAGCTGGAGGTTGTAAAAGCATACCCCTATTTGTGGAAAATGATGTCAAGCAGTATGACTGGAAAAGACCATATCAACCACTGTTCCCCCAAGGCCTTATCACATGCCATTGGATTAAGAGCATTTTATAATGCAGTGGGTCGGAGGCCCTTTTCACACCTGCTCTCGGTATATAGGGTAAGGTTATCTCAATGCTACTGTATGAAATAGAATCAATCATTCAGTCTAGGTGGGATTTTTGGAGAAGATGGAAACTCAAATTGGGGGAAATTGTATAATGTGAATTCCTCTGTTCCTATACCTGCTTTAAGACTTGAATTAGGCTTAACACGCTGTCATAATCAAGGCCTGGCTAGCGTGATCCGATGGGGCCAGCAGCTCATGAAGGCCCAGGGGGATTCACTGACGGTTTTTTCTCCTAAGACATTTTTAGTTCAGATTCAGGAAAATATTCGTTGCCTAGAGATTTTAAATATGCATTACGTCCATTTGATCTAAAGCAGAATATACTGGACTCTCTTTCTTATACTCAACTTAAAAGTTTTCTAAAGCATTCACCAGGTGTAATTAGCCAAAGGTTGGACGTCAAATAATGTTAATCAAAGAGGAAATGTGAGGTGATAACCATCTCTTACCAGTTATAGGAAGCTCAGCAATATTTCTTGTGGAATCTAGAATAGGGAATTTGTCGCTTTTGGACACTATTATGATTGAATGTATTCCTTCTACATGTGCTGACCACGAATTGGAATAATTCCAAAGATGATGTGAAAGTGCGCAATTTATGTAAAACAGGTATTTGGGATTTTTAACCATGGTTTTGTTTGTCATGCATTGCTCCTTCCCCGTTGACAAATTCTATGAACAATGTTTTTAAATTGAAATACAGTAGTGGCGGCTTCGCAGCTGCTATCCCTCCTGAGAATGAAGTAATTTGTCAAAAAGTTTTACTTTTTGTAAATGTTTTTTAAATGTATATTAATGTGGTCTCTGTTATCTGTAATACTTTTAATCTGTTTGGGTTTATGCGGACCGCATCTGAGTTCCAAACCTTGACTAAATATTTTTAATGTATTGAACAATGGCTCTTTTAAGAGGAAAACTCACATCCATGAAATGTCAATAGTCTATTCCAGACATCACTGCTGATGGATAAGGGCATCAGTAATCTTGCACTTACTAGATTCTTGGACAAAGGATATATCTGTAATTTTTTGACACAAGTGATTGAGAACTTTGCCCAGAAGGCAAAAGAATGTTGCTGATGGAATCATGAAAATTGTTATTTATTATTGCCAACAAGGAGCAAGCAGTCTAGATAATCTGTCATTAATAGTTCAAACAATTCAGTGTTTGTTATTAGTTAGTTGTACCTTGTGAATTCAGATCTATTAGTCACAATCAAGAATCTTGCATTTGGTGATCTTTGTCAAGAAGATAAAACTAAAGTTATCCTACTGTGGAACTTTTTCCTCCATTCTGCCTTGTGGATTATAATCCAATAATCATGTACAATCTCTAACATGCTACAGTACCAAAGGTAAGGGTAGTCTTCTTGCTAAGATCTAGACCACACTGACACCCATGCCTCTTACTACTCAGTATAGGATTTAGGTTCTCAGCTTGACTTTTGTCAAAACTTAATTTTTATTTCATTTACTTCAAGTTAAATGTCTAAAACATGCCATGATGCATTAATACGGGTGAGTTTGTGCCTGCGATAAAGGAAAGTGAATTAGAGATGTAATGTTACTGAGTGAGGAGAAATGACTTTGTGTCTTGGACATTTGATCAAATATAGATGGCCTAGTATAGGGCCCAATATATAGTTGCAAGAAAGTGTTTGGTCAAAAGCAAATATGTCACCAATTTTTTATATTTTGCAAAAGTGAGCTACAGCAGAAACAGCTGTTTGTACTGCAGTGATGAGCAACATATAATTTGTAAATTCAGTTTAGGCCACCCAACTTCATTACTGTTGCTTATACGTTGAAAGCAAGAGGAAGGCACTACTTGATGTAATGCAGCCAGTCTCTTATTCAAAGAGATTGCTGTCTAATAACCATTACAGATAAAGTTATTATCCATTTTGGTGTCTTCAAATCAAGTAGGTTGATGTTCTCATATGGAAATCAATCACAGTCACAAGTTGATTCTAAATGGCCCCTCCGTCAGAGAGATTTATACATTTTCAGAACAATTAAATTTTAGAAGCATTTTAATGCTACAATCTTTAGGTACAAATAAAATTACAGTTTAAGATTATGCTTTCTGTGAGCTACCTTGCTGAGCTAAGAGAAATCTTTCACAAAGCATCAGTACAAGCGGACAGAGCACACTTTATGCTAAGCTTTTAGCTTAATCAGAAAGAAAGAAGCACAACACACTGGGGGGCTCAGCTCTGATAGCAATTACCTATTCTGTGGGTGCAAAGCATGTCTTCCGAGGGATAAGGAATGTAATGCATGGCGATGGTAGCCTGATACATGATTCCCAGGAATAGTAGGCTGGAAAAAAAGAGTATTCTAGATTTTTTGCCTAATTATGCCCTAAATGTGTATGAATCTATTGGGATGAATTGAAAAATGTAACACTGTTATGACATTCTATGTGAGCAGGGACAATTTGTATTTACACCAGTATAATTCCACGTAAATTTTAGATACTTGATAGTGTGTATTTTTAATAATGTTGTTTTACTTATGATTTTGGGTAATTCTGTTTTTTAAGACTATGCATTTCATATAATGTTTGGATTTGGGTGACTGGTCTGTGTAGAAAATGACACCCAGAGCACCCCCAAAAAACTGAATAGGAATCCTGTGCGACCGTCGTACCTCAAGACATACCCACTATTCACTTTCCATACAGATAACCACTTGGGCTTAATTTTCCTAATTTAAACAAAGATAAGCGGCCAGATTCAGCGAATGGGTAACTCCATCAACAATGTGACAGCTATCTCATCTGCCGAATTAAAAGTGCCATTGGATATGATGCACTTATAATACCTGTTTTTCATTAGGATGAAGTGGAATGGTTTAAGATCTAGTTTTTATGTGACATTATATTAATCTCGCTTCTTTGCACCAAAGAGAACAAATGAAGGAATCATCTTATTTGGGAATAACTGGTTAATATTCGTTTTTGAAACCTCCTTGTGCTTTAACAAAAGAGAAGGTAATAATCTGTGGCTTCTAGCATTTGTTGTGTGAAAGTAAGATACTGAAGAGACTGATGCCAAGGGTAAATTGGAAGGAAAAAGTTGAATGTTAGTTTCTGGAAAAAGCTTGCGATTCCTATAGTGTTTTTATGCCTCATACACATTATGGGCAACATTCACTAAATGTGAGCTTCAATTTTAAATCTTGATCCCTGGCAACCTTATTTAGATTCCTATATTGATGCTAAAAAAGTAGTGATAATTGGACTGCTGCACATTCTGAAATTTCAGTAGGTTTAGTATTTTGTAACTCTAACATATATCTGTGAATTGCTTCTGATATCAAAATGGTGGAGGGAATCAAGGGCAGCAAACATATTTGATCAAATGGGTGCTACAGCTAGTGTGATATTTGCACCCACTACGAGGCAGGCTTTACTGAATAGGTCACCTTTAATACAGAGCACAAGGGACATGCTGTTACATAAGCAGAGACTTCTTGAAAAGTTTACAGTTTAAAAAACGTTCTTTTGATAACTCCAATCACGCTGATTGTTAAACAAATGCACATCATCAGTAAAGATTTGTAGTTGGCAATTTCAAGGGTTCATGCAACCAACTATTGAAAGGTTCTTTCTCTCCAGAATAGTAGAACGTCATTAAAAGCCAGCTACAATGATTTACATCTGAAGCTCCCTCACCCTTTGGTCATTATTTCCATAATTCTAATCCGCTAAGGAATGACAAGCCTCCCTTGGCTGAGTCAGATTGATGGAGCTCATGTCCCTGGCATAGGTTGATGAAATAATAGGTCACACTGCTGGGTGTACAACAATGGATCCTAGTCACAAAAGAATTGATATTTGTGGCAGCTGTGTGACTTAGTAAATAGTACCATAATAGAGGTGTTATTTACAAATGGGGTTTCACTCTGATTTCATAGGTCCTAAATGTTAAAAGTGCTTTTGCTGCTCATCACTGGCCACATAAGCAATTCACAAAATGAATGTGCTATTTAGTTGGTGACTAAAGTGAAACTGATTATTAAATAGCATAGGTGTGTCTAGGTATTGTTTGTCCATGTAGGAAGATACTTGGACCCTCTGGTAGAATCAATCCCACAATCATCAATTCAGTTTAAAAAAATGTTAGCATACAATGCATTGAAAGAGCTAAGTGACTCCTGACCCTTCAATTAGATTCACGGGGCATCACCAGCTTATTTGTGCCTGTTCCCACAAAGATAGTGGAAGAACGTTTGATATGGTCAATACTCACGATCAACATTGCTTCTGTAACTTAAAATGGCAACCCTATTATTGACAACATCAGGTCCCCTCTGTCCTCAGTTGCAGATACTCAGTTAGTTTTATCTGGACGTAATGATTTTTTTTTACTTATGAATTTTATACGAAATTCCCAATGCTATAAAATGAGCGGCCATAGTCAAAGATAGATAACGTGCAAGAGTAAACATGGGCAGGGAGAATGGAGGAAGGAAACAGATTTAAGCAAACAGGAGAAAATTTAGATAATCTCTGAAATAGAGGAAGAATTAAAATGTATACATTTCGAAAAATGTAGCTTTTGTCACAAACTTAACACATTTACAAACATTCTTCAGAATGTTCCTTACTGTAAACTTTAAAATAGTGCTATTATTTTCCATCTAAATATGTGCATTAGGGTAAGATAATATAGGTGCATAGTTAGAAATACCCCTTTTGATATGGTTATAACAAAAAAGACCTTCACCTGATATATTTCTTCATAACTACTCAGCTATGTCATGCTTCTTTCTTCAGCAGATAAGCAAAGCTGATGTGTTCTATAATATTTCTATAGTTCTATACTGTAAAGCTTGTCTGCCTCTTCAAATAATGAACCCCTTAACGTTACATTATAAGACACCAAATAGCATGACCTTGGTTCTACAATGTACGAGTTACAAGCCGATGAGAGACACGCTATTTTCTGAAATTAAGTACTCATATGATAAATTGTATATATAAAGTCATTCGATTTTTTCTGCTATGTACAAATTCAACCCATATTGTAAAACAAATTTGTGATATTTATTCTGCGCTACCATTACTATCTCATTTTTTTTTAGATTTAGAAAATATTATTTTCTTGTACATATATTTATAAAAACAATGCTTGCAAATAGTCATAGCCTCCTTCAGTGGGGAAAGCTGAGTTCATCACAAGGTAACACTGGATTCTGTAACACAAGATATGAATCCTTTTCAACGTTAACACTGTTTTCCGACTTCAAAATATGTATATTTTTGCATTATTTTTCGTATGTAACCCTTCATGCATTTAATTATGTTCCAGCTTGTTGTCATGGTGGCCTTTGCTTGAAGTCCTCCCCTGGTTTCTTTCCTCCAAATGCCTTTGATTTGTGTTGCTAGAATCCTCAGCAGTGAAGCAATCACACAGACACCATGCTTGCGTTGTGGCGAGAACGTGACCTTTCCAAAGGTGCTCGTCTGATATCTGCAACCAAACAAACAAAGAAAAGATCATGAGGAAAAACAATAAGGCGCAGCATGACTTGAACAAAATCAGAGCTACAGTGGTGTCAAGCGTCTGCTCAGACGCCTCCGCGAACCCTTGAATATGAATATGTAAATATGCAGCCAGGAGACAGGATCAGAGGAGGGATTCGTGCGCCATCTGCCAGGCGGAGTTCAAGAGTTCCACTACCAGCATTAAAGGGCTCTTCTGATCAGAGGAGCAGGGGTGGAAAATGCAGGTGAGGTGTGTGCAGCTTAAAAGCAAGGTGCCTTCGTCAAGCGCCAATACAATACACTCCGGGTAAAACAATTGTACAGCTTCACACGCCGAAAAATCTGTGTGTTATGGCCATCCAACTTCTTGTTGTAAAAGGTTTTTGCTTTGTGTACTATACAAGGATTACAATCAAAGTCTTCAACAAACATTGCATAATTTTGTCTCGTGAATATTCTGTGATAAACTTATACATTCGAACTTAGGGAAAAAAATTCCATCAATATGTAAATTCCCAATTCCATCAATATGTAAATTCCCTCGGCCAATGGCCAGGTGTCTCGTGACCTAATGGTTTCATATACAGTTGAGTAAAAGATACAAAAGCAATGGTCATTGTTGTCTTATGCAGTGTTCTCTCCTGAAGTCAAAGAATCGGTTCATGCAGTTTCTTTTAAATCACTATCATAGCAGAAACTAGTCTGGTTTTCTGGCACTCTTGGTGCAGATACATTTTAAGGCATGCACAAAGTGGGCTTTGGGCCAGGGCCCCAGGCTTTCGGGGCACCCTAATAGTGCCAGCTTTGTTCTGCAAAGTTTTCCCCTTGTGACCTTGAATACATTTTAAACAGATTGTTTTATCTACAGTTTTCCTTTAATTTATCTTTAATGTGGGTGATGTGTGAGAGTCTATTACAAACATGTTGCAAAGAAATGCTATGTTTATTTCAACAACCATAAAAAAGTTAATTTTAGTCAAAACAGGATATCACATATAAGAAACGCGATGGCGTCACAGATTATTTGCAGTAATATTAGTGAGCTGCTGCAGTGTTACAATATTAAAAAAATACAGTCACTATACCTGAATATTAGATGTAAACACATATAGAATTTGAAGGAGTCAAAAAGGGCATGAAAAAGGTGAAATTAGATCATAAATTCAAAGCCATTCCGAACAGGGCCCCCCCAAAATACGTTTGGTATAGGGGCTACAAATCCTTACAAAATCCTTAAAATGTACTTGTCTGGGTGTGTAAGCACCTGGGGATATCACACAGACTTTTCATTCACACATCTATGATGAAATTAGTGTCTCCTGTCTTTCAAACACTGAATAACTTCGAACGTTATGCTGAAGTACACTAAGTAGGTGAATAAATACTCTAAAGGGTCACAGTGTGATTTTATCCCCTTATGATAGCTAAAGCTATACTCAGGTCTACTGCAATTATGTGATTGTGCAGCAGTGGCGTTTTCTGTACAATTATGGATTTGTTGCATTTGCCACATAACCCATCATCTAGTGCATAATTTGCAGATTTTAACAAACAATATTTGTTTCAAGCTCAAATGAGTCACAAATGACAAAAAATTCAGCCAAGTTTTTTGTCGCCCATTGGAAGGTTTGTCGCAAACGTTAACTGGTCACCTTTCAATTGCATGTTGCTGTATCTGAGCATTGAACGGGTATGACTAGGGTAAAACCTTAACCTGCATAGTATTAACATCTGTAAAATGACAAAATAATGTAGTAATACTATTAAAGAATATGCATCATTATGTCACATATTTTTCCTTTTCTTGCTGCACAATTTAATTAAGCTTGACGCATAATTTGGTGCTCCCTTGTTATTTATTTCAGTGACCCTGGAAATACTGAAGATCGAACTCTACAGAATCCAATTAATCTCTATGACCAGGCTGAGTATCTCTCTTTGTGTACAATTTTCCAAAACTAAACTGCACTTCCTGTGTCAGCATGAATTGTAGTTTTTCTGAGACAATACTCAGAACTTCCTTTGGGTTTGCTAGGCCACTCAGGTTACTTGTAAAGACAGATTCGTAGTAGTACCCCATCCTCTATCCAGCATACATTAGCAGGAACGATACCTCTGTTATGGCAGAGGAGCATTGTCCCACTGAAAAATAAAATGATAATAAAATCACTTTATTATCATTTTATTATTTATCATTTTATTTTTCATAACTTCCAGCTGTGGTTAGGGCGGGTGGGGCCATCCTGCTCTGTGTCACAGTCAGGGAAGAGTGTTTGGACAACTATAGGTGCGCATGTCTGTTTAGCTAGCTGTCTCCGGCTGGCCAGACATGCGCACTCATATTTCTCCAATAGAGCTGTGCTGTCCAGCCCGGTTGGAAAAAAGCTCCAGGTTCCCCGGGCCTGAGCTAACATCAAGTCAGCTCGCTCAGGCCAATCACAGCGCTGCTCTCATGCTGGATTGCCCCCTCGGAGCCTGTGCAGCATGACCAGCATTGGAAGAGGAGCACCTAGGCGGCAGCCACAGGAGCAAGTATGTTTTTTAAAATTATTATTTTCCCCTCACCCCTGCCTCCCGTCCCCCCTGCATTGCCCAGCTGCCCCAAAATTGGAACACCTTCCACTGTACATTAGGCCTCGAAACATTCCCTGTTTTAATTTGTAAATTGTCAATATCATTTAAATATATAAACACACTCATCTGTTCTAATTTATCATCCATATCCTTACCGAAACGTATATCAATAAAACATTCTTCTCTGTCAATAGTTTAATATTCATTTTGTATCCAGAGAATCACAGCTCCATCAACAGTCTCATCTCCCTCGGTTTCCTTTGCTAGCACTGACTCTCACACAACTGTCTTCACTTACTCAAATCCAAACATCACTCAGCACCCTGACTAAACATGTTTCATAACTCAACCACAAACATTCTCTGTTTCACAAACCAGTCAGTACAGTAATGTAACGCAAAAGGTTTAGACCCCCTTCAGAATGTGAAGAGGGGTTCCTTATTCTCCCATGTTTTGGAGATATTCATTGGCCTTGGGCTGGATGGGGACCCCTGAGAGGCTGTGGGTTGGACAACCCCTGTACCACAGGGGCTTGCAATACCCCCTGACACAGTACTTTACATTCAGACCATCCACTAATTCTCACTCTCAATATCATTCACATGCAGGTTCATGACTTCCCAGTCCCATCATTTAATTACACTTTTATCCACCCACACGGTTGCCTTCCCACTGTGTCCCGTAGTGTGCATTTGCTAGTTGAAGCTATAATCAGCATTGTTAAAGGGACTCGTTTTTATCAATGTGTCCTGAGACAAAAGCTAAAATAAAGAACTCAGCACTGCTCAAAGCCAATTACAATATGGAGTGACCTCCCCAGCTGGACAAATGTTTGAACTGGTCCGTCTGCCAGCATCTACCTTCAACCATTTTTTTCTGACCAGAGTGAGTTTATGGAAATTGCTTCCCTTGGAAGGCATGCCACTGTAGCCATTAAGAAGGAAGTGGGCACGCCCTCGTTGTGATAAACATCTTCTCCAATTAAGCACAAATAGCTCTGAAATAAAGTCAAGTCAAAACCCTTTTTTCCTTTGTGCAGAGCCAATCTGATCGATTATTGTATATGTAATTACCATTTCTATTAAAATACTTTATATTAAAACAAATACGAGTTCACTCACAACTTATTTGATTTTAATGGCTGATGCCTGAAACATTAGTGCTATGAATGTCATTAAAATTGAATGCCACATCCTGCCTACAATATATTTATATTTATAACTCTCCACAACTGGTGCGCCAACCTGACCTACTGGCATCTGACTCGATAACCAGGTCGGGGTTGAGGCGAAAATTGCTCTCCCATTCCACGCTTCCATGTGAAAGAGCCACCAACGAATATCCTCCCTTTCCTCCTCTGACAGGGCAACTGGATGGGAATGAGGAAGCCCCTTCCGCAAAGGCTTTGCTTTTAGATGTTGCAAGGCTCGGTAGTGCAACGGGCCCGGAAATATAGCCTGGATGAAGGACGACAGAAGCCCCACTACGGGGGCAATTTGTCGAAGCGGGACCCTCTTCTTGGTCAAAGTCCGAAACAACTCGTGGCGGATCTTGGGCATTTTCCACGGTGGAAGGCTTGAGAGTCGCCTCAGTAGAATCTACCATGAAACCCAGGAAGGTGACGTTCTGAGCTGGAACCACCAGTGATTTTTTGGTGTTTGTCACAAAACCCAGACTTTCCAAGAGATTGACTGCTTGCGGTAACTGAACCTGTAGTACTTGTGGATCTTGTGCCAACTGAAGCATGTCATCTAAGTACACAATGAGACAGGTTATTTGCGCTCGGCGGACTCCACGACTGGTCTCAGCACCTTTGTGTACCCAGAGATCTGTTTAATGGGAGTAAGAATGAGAGATCAGCAGGAATCACAGGTCTGGCAAAAGATTGGCCTTTTAAATTGTAAAGCTAAGTATTTTGATTGGCAAATGTTAAAACGCTACGGTTATGCACTGCTAATAGGAAATACATTTTGCAGTGGGCAAAAGTGCCTTGTTGGAGACCCTATGGTATTCTTTTCTGAGATGTACCACACAAGGAACTGCTATAGGGGTAGTGGCAATATTAGCTAGAAGGGTCTTGTGTGCATTTAAGCGGAGCACTTAAGATTGAGTGGTTAGCTTTGGTAGAATGTCAGGTACATGGAATTTGCTATACTGTTTGCTCTATATATGGCACAAATCTGAATAAAGCACAAGTTGTTGAATATTTGGAAATATGAACTTGCTATATGGCCAGTCCTAATTTTTTGTGGGGATCTTAATTTGCAAATAGATATGGTTCAGACAGCATCACAGGTAGCGGGGTATGTGGGCAGGAAGCCAGCAGTATACAGATAAGTTCAACAACTTCTGTAGAATCACGGCTGAACAGATGTCTGTGCAAGGTTTAGTCTCCAAATCCTGAATATACATTTATTTTTTCATTCCCCCATGAGAAGTATGTACAACTGGATTACTTCTTGATTTCAGCAGGCTTTGTGTAGGTGTGGGCACAGATAGGAAAAGTACCCAGAGTATTTTCAGATCATAATCCACTGATTTTAGAACTCAGGGCTAGGGTAGCATGTGGAACACATCAAACATGGACATTCGACAGGGGGTTCTACTGAGTGTACAGAACATATGAATAAGTGGCTGAGAGGATTCTTAATCAAAAACAGGAGAACTGCAGCAGTACGCAAAGTATAAGGTGCATTAAAAGCAGGTATTGCGGGAAACACTCAGCATTGGTCTTCATAAACAAACATCTCAGATAAATCAGATAAAGGAGGCATATGAAGAGCTGGCTACATTGGAAGCTACTCATGTTAAGGCAATAGCAAAGGAGGTGGAGGATGATTTTGAGCTGACTGATAGGATTGATGCGGTCAAAGCTAGCACTAATAGTGATCATGCAAAAAAGGCAGCTGAGATTTTGGCGCTCTGTATACGGCAGAAGGAGATCCACAATGGCATCAGTGCTATCAGGGGAGGGGCAGGAATGGGCAACTGCTTATTCCACTGGAGGCAGTTGTCAGCATCTTCGATGAATATTGTCAAAAGTTTTACCAGGAAGATCAGATCCAAACTTTGAGTAAGATTTGGCAATATCTTGATGCAGACAATGATGGGGTGTTAGAAGCTTGCGAGTGGACAGCTTTAGAAGCTCCTATAATATTAGATGAGGTGAAATGAAACTCTTGATTATCTGGCTTCCGAGAAGATAGCATGACCAGTTAAGATCCCCATGGAATTTTATAGAGTGTTTTATCTGGTATTGGCAAACGATATGCTTGATACATTTCACAAAGCTCAGGGAGGTTCTTCTGCTCCAACCTTATGGGCAGTCACCAACATCATGGTATTGCTAAAGAAAGGGAAGCCCCGTGGGATCCCAGGTCAAAAAGGCCGATTTAATGGATTAATAGTGCTGGGAAGATATCCTATAAAATACTGGCTACCCGTATGTGTAGAGTTGTTGACAAAGTGGTCTCGTCCTGGCAGCATGGTTTCATCTCGGGACATGGCACACGGTTCATATAGGCCAGGTGATCATGTTATTTGATATAGCAGAGGTTTGAGATACACCCCTGGCTCTGATCCTGCTTGGGTCTCCTGGAGTTATCTCTTGGAGGTCCTTGAGAGGAGGGGACTGGGGTTTTGGGTTTGTACAGCTATATCAGAAGTCCACCGCTGGACTGCAAATGATGGGGAGGTAAAATTGGCTCCCGAATCTCTGGCTTCTAGGAAGACAGCGCGACCAGATAACATCCCACTGCAATTTTATTGAGTGTTTTATCCGGTATTGGCAAAGGATCTGCTTGATACATTTCTTGAAGCTCAGCTAGGTTCTGCTCCAGTCTTATGGGCAGTCACCAACATCATGGGATTTCTAAAGAAAGGGAAGCACCAGTGGAACCTGGGTCAAATAGGCCGATCTCATGGATTATCTGTGATGGAAGGATATACAATAAAATACTGGCTAAACATCTTGGTAGGGTTATGGTCAAATTGGTCTCGCCCTGGCAGCCTGCTTTCATCTCGGGACGTGGCACAATGGATCATATAAGCCAGGTCCTCATGTTATTTGATATATCAGATCAGAGCCATGTGTGTCAGGGACACTCATGGCTCTGATCCTGCTCACATCTCCTGGAGTTATCTCTGGGAGGTCCTTAAGAGATAGGGGATTAGCTTTTTGCTTTATACGGCTATTCAAATGCGATATCAGAAGCCCACTGCCGAACTGCAAATGATGGGGAGGGACTCTTAAGTATTTGTGATAACTAGGGGGACCAAACAGTGTTGTCCCTGCTCTTCCCTATCATTCAAGCTCTACATTAACCCTTTCTATTTCGTTTTGAGTGGAATAATGTAATAAACCTTCTGGTTATACATGATTATAGTACCAAGGTATTGGCAAATGCCGATGATGTTGCTCCTGTGACATTGGCCCCTGGATGCCCTATTGAAGAAGTAGAAAGAGAGGCCAAGATTTTTGAAAATATGTCAGGCTATTTGCTGAATAGGAGCAGGACTCAAATAGTATGCAATGATGCAGTATGCCTGATGGATGCTCGAAAAGTGCACAGTGTGACATATTTGGGAGTTACAGTTACGGCCAGCTTTGGAGCTAAACTGTCATTAACTTTAATCCATTATTGTCGAAAATCGGGAAAGATTTGGTATGGATTAATAATTTGCATCTTACATTAGTCGGCCGCTGCAAGGTAATTAAGATGATGATTCTGCCTAAGGTGGTGTATTTATTTAGGGAAATTTCTCATGAAAAGGCTGGATGCTGTATGTAGCAATTTCATTTGGGAATACAAAGAGTCAAGGAGGTCTTTAAATGTATAGTGCTCCCGGGGGATATAATAAGTATTGTTAAACATGGGAACAAGCAGGAATCTTAAAAGTAGGTCATTTATTTGAGCTGGGTCGGATTTGCACCTAGAGGATTTGCAGAAGAAATTTGGTCTGACCAAGCAAAGCTTTTTTAAGTAATTTGCATTAGTTTTTTCTCAAAAGTGGATAATCATCAATGCTTATTGGAGCAGTTTTCGATTCTTGAATTATTGAGTCTGGGAGAGGGAAGGTTTGTATCATTCATACAACTTTATCCGATTATGTTGTGGATGACTTGGAATTAGAGGAAAATAATTGGTCTAGGAGACTACTGGTTAGTCCTAGCAATGCAGAGTTTCAAAATTGTGGCTGTCAGGGGAGGAGATTTTATTATCAGCAGGGTTGAAGAGAAAGTATTATAAAACTATATACATTTTATATTATACTGCTAATTGAATAGGTGAAGGAAATCACCTAACTCCAACTGGCTGAGGTGTGGAGGAATTGAAGAAGATATTGTGCACGTGTTTTGTAACTATGCAAAGTTAGGAGCTTTTAACCTCTTCCCTGCTCATGACGAGCTCAGCACGTCATGCAGCACAGTGCTCCTGTGCTCATGACGAGCTGAGCTCGTCATGACCACACCCGTTTTTATTGCTGTCCAGCACAGCAGGGGAAAATCTCTAGCAGTAATGCGGTTAAGGAAGGGATCAGCAGTTTTCCGGAAGGTACTCTGAATATTCAGCTTATGATCACCCCTCAGCTTATGCTGCTTGGAATACATTGGCAATTTAATAGGGATAAGTATTTTTAACATTTGTAGCTATGGTAATAGCCCGTATTTGCAGTTTGGAGGGAAGAGGAGCCCCCTTCCTCTGAACAACAGGTAGCTAGGTTGCTCTCTACTTATGTTATGTTATTATGTTTTGTTATGTTAAAAGGACTTGTAAAGAGCATAGATGCCCCAGCAATGCAACTTCCTAGTGCTTGACCAAGAGCACATACTACAGGAACAATACACTCACCGACGGAAAGCAACACAGAGATGAAAGAGCTAATTATAAAATAGACATTTCCTGAAGTTGAGAAGGTTATGAGTTTTCTCAAGGAAGAGGGGCAGTTTGTTCCTTGGGACAGGGACTATTGAGGTTCTGTAAATTACAAACTCGTTCGTACTCAGCCTCCATTTTGTGATCGCCGCCATTTTATGTTGCCCTCACTCAGGCAGCTCGGCAAACGCGATGTTTTTGTTGTTTCTGCCTTTGCGTGTCAGGTGGCTTCTTTGCTTCTGTTTACTAACGAGTGTCAGGGTCTGGCCGAGTACACTAATTCCTGTCTGAGCTGATTAATCCCCGTCCGGACTACATGTTGGTTCACACCATTGTTTCCTTTTAGTTATCTTATCTGCTGTCCTTCGCTACACGTCTCATGCATTCTCCTGTTTCACGACTGTCCTTCTAAAACACGCAGCTGTGTTTTCTCTACTTGTAAATCGAATTGTGTGGATTCATTTGTGATTTACTTAAGGGGTCGAGTGACAAACAGAACCGGGAATTTGAGTTGCTTTGGTCTTAAAACATTGTCTGTAACGTTTGCCTATAGCTCATGCTCTTGTGTGATTGCATTTTGAATTTTATTGTAGCATATATAAACCTGTGCGCCATGGAGTTAAGTGGCAATCTCTTTTGAACCTCGTTGTACTGACGACTTCTAGGACCACTGTACTAGCTGCAGCTAATAAATACCGTCTTCTACGCCAAACTAAGAGTCTGTGTCTCTGTTTTGACAAGGCAGGTGAATCCCGGGGATTTCAGGCGTACCCTGCGCCGCCGGGCCTTAAGACTGCGGTTCTCCACTATGGCTCGGAAGGAGCCTCCTCCTGCTCTTACCCTCTTGACCCGAGGAACAATGGCTAAGTTGAAGTTAGTCGACCAGAAGGACCTAGATGGCAGGTATGGTGACATAAGATCAGCAAGGATGTGAGCACCTTGGGAGTGGAGGATCTTCTGGGCAACGCAAAAGGCTTTAAAGTGTACATGCTTGTCCACAGGAAGCCAGTGAAAGTTCTGGATGGGCACCGCAGTGGAACAGAATTTTGGAAGAGAGAAAAAAGCTGCCTCCCTGCAGCATTTTGGGAGGTCTGAAGTCTTTTTGTGACTGCTTTGTTGGCTCCTAGGTACAGGACATTGCAATAGTCTAGGTGAGACAAGATTAGGGATTGAATATTAGTCTGGCTAGTTCAGGGTTCGAAAAGGCCAATGATAGGTTTGAGGCTTCTTAAAAAGCCGAAGCAAGTACCTGCCAAATATTTGGCTTGAGCCTTAAAGGCATGAGTATCATCCATCCATACTGCTATGTTCTTAATGACGGGATTGGTCTTGGGTGGGAGGATCGAGGCTGACCAGCAACCAGTATTCTCCCCAGGTGTGGGTGCATTACCTAACAGAAGGACTTCAGTTTTGTTAGCATTTAGTTTTAAACCATTGTTATTCATCCACTTAGCAACAGCAAGCATCCCTTTAAGAAAGTTACCATGTTTTGAGTTGCTTTTGCTGAAAGTGAAAGTATAAGCTGGGTGTCGAGCCCGAAAGATTTTACAACCTGCGCTAGAGGTTGGATGTAAATATTAAAAAAGGGCCGCTCAATGTGGAACCCTGGGGGACTCCATATTGCAGTGGTTGTTAGTGAGACACAAATTGGGGAGATATTATCTGAAATGAACATTCGCTAAGGAAAGAGCTAGACCAGGTCAGGGCTGACCTTATTTATTATTTTATTTATTGCATTTGTATGGCGCAACAGCTACCCTGAGGGTTTCCCGGCGCCTTTGATCTGTGTTTCACATGGAATAAGGGGGAGGGGCTCTATTGATTGAACAACCATGATTTAATTCCCTTCCGGAACGAAGGTAGCAAGGTTCCAGGCGTAGTAGGAGCGGGAGTGAATTCCACAGTGCTGGGGCCAGATGGGCAAATGAGCGGCCGCCCATCCGAGTCCGGTTGACCCTGGGAACTGCAAATTTTGCCTTGTTCATGGAGCGAAGATTACGGGAGGGTATATATTTCTGGGCGATCTTACATAGATATTCAGGTGCTTCTCCTGAACTAATCTTAAACATGTAGCATAATGCCTTAAATTTTACTCTGCTAGCAATCCTCAACCAATGTAATTTCTTAAGGTGATCTGTCATGCTCGTGCGGCCTGGGTGGTTGAGGAGCAGTCTTGCTGCAGAGTTCTGGACCACTTGAAGTCGGTTCAGGATACTTTTTGTAACTCCTAAATATAGGACATTACCGTAGTCTAATCTCGAGCTGACTAGTGCCTGTAATACTGTTCTCTGTGCCCCGTCTGGTAGTTGCCATAATATTTTCCTCAGCCATTTGAGGATCACAAAACAGGTTGAGGCTGTTTTGGCTGTATGTGCACACATAGACAACTTATCATCAATTATTACCCCTAGGTTGCGAGCAGATTGCACCGCAACCGGGGTTGCCCACATTTCTGCTGGCCAGTGAGTCGGGCCCCAGAGATTCTTTTGGTTACCAAAAACGAGCAGCTCAGTTTTATCCCCATTTAACTTTAGTTTCTTGGAGTGAAGCCAATTCGCTATTCTTAGGAGCCCAGAGCGAAGGGGAGAAGTTCCAGATTTGTCTGTAGGTGTGAGGGAGAACACAAGTTGTGTGTCATCCGCGTAGGAGTAAATTGTGAGACCCATTTCTTCAGCGATCCTGGCTAATGGAGTGACATAGACATTAAAAAGTAGCGGACTCAGTATTGAGCCCTGGGGTACCCCGTAAGGGGACTTTAGGACCTCCGAGGAATTGTTTTTAGAAAAGACCTGGAAGGTCCAATGCAGGAGGAATTGTTCCAAACATTTCAGTGCTTTTCCTCTAACCCCTATATCTTCTAGGGACTGAATCTAGATTGTGTGGGAAATGGTGTCAAATGCGGCACTCAGGTCTAAGAGAATGAGTGCCGCCGTGCCTCCAGTGTCCAGCTCTTGACGGATAACCTCAGCGACCCCTAATAAGGTGGATTCTGTAGAATGGCCTTTCCTAAAGCCAGATTGAGAATAGTGTAGTAGATTATTGTCATTGACAAAATCTGCCAGCTGCTTGTTCACGTGATTTTCTAAACTTTTTGAAAAGATCAGCAGTAGAAATATTGGGCGGAAGTTAGAAAAGACCACCGGGTCGCTATTAGCCTTTTTTAGCAAGGGCATCACCATGGCGTGCTTCCACTCACCAGGTATTACCGCTTCGTTGAGGGAGGCGTTTAACAGCGCTCTGATTACTTCCAAGATGGATGGGTCTAGCTGTTTAAGAACATGAGCAGGCATAGGGTCCTGAGGAGAGCCTGATTTGATACTGTTCAGGGCTTCGCCGAAATTATTGATGTTTAACGGTTGCCATACCGTGATATCATGCTTCATGGAGTAATCCCTTTGGTCACTATCGCTAGGGGTAGAGGGATTAGATAGATCATCGGTGACATCACCATCTGAGGTGAAATTGGTATAAATTGTTGATATTTTCTCCTGGAAGAAATTGGCAATAGAATTGCATTGTGTGGGTGACAAGGTAGGAGGTTCAGGTTGCGCTGCTGCCCCAGCTAAGTTCTTTAGAACTTTAAAGAGAGTCCCTGAGTGATTTTGTGCTCCTAGGATGGTATTTTTGGTGAAATTGCCCTTGGAGATTTTACAAGACAGATGGTACACATTGAGTGCTTGTTTATATATTTCTTTTTAAGCAGGATTATAGTCTCTTCTCCACAGCCTCTATAATTTTTTACACTGACTTTTTTCTTCTCTCAATTTATCCGTGAACCAAGGGACCGGGGGATTGCATGATTTGTGTTTATTTAAAGTCAGAGGAATAACAGTTTGTGCGGCACTAGATAGCCAACAATTAATCATTGTATGATCACTAATTGTGATCTTCTCAAGATCAAAGCCAGGGCTGGATCTGATTAGCTGTTCATCAAGATCCTTTATGTGGAGTTTTTGTCAATTTCTAAACCACACCTCAGATTTTACAAGGACTTTATGAGAGGGTTCCCAGATGTTAAATTTAGTGAGAAGGTGGTCAGACCACGGGATTGGCAGTGCAGGCTCGCACTTTATACGATCAAAATTTGCAACGATTGGGTCTAATAGGTGGCCAGCTCTGTGTGTGGGGCCAGTATTCCATAGGTGGATATTGAGTGCCTCAAGATTAGAAAGGAAGTTAAGAATCATTGGACAGCTGCGGTCTTCAAGGTGCAGATTGAGGTCTCCCAGGATGGCAAACATAGATGCTTACAGCAGAAGCATCCTATCCCTAATCATATAATCTCTTATGTAACACATTAAGTGTCACTCTGTCAAAGCAGCGCTTAGATCCAGCAGAATTAGAGCTGATGAACTGTCCTCATCCTAGGCACTGTGAAGTTTCTCTGAACTGATTAGAGTTACAAGGGTAGGAAAGAGATGAGGGTGATAGTTTTCTGGTGTGGTCGGGTCTAAGAACGTTTTTTTAGGTGGAGGGATAACTTTTGCATGCTTCCAGGCACAAGGCACCATAGCAGAAGTCAGGATTTTTAGAAAGGATAGAAGTAAAAGATCTTGGAGTTTTAGGATAAGGTTGGGACTATTAGGGTTATCAGGAGAGCCAAATTTGACTTGGTTGCAAAGAGCTTGTAGAGAGTCATGGATGAGTGGGGGCAATACGCTCAGTTCAGCCCTGGGGGATAGGGGTTTAGGGCCTCTGACATAGTAGAACTGTCCATCAAATCAGGAGATTCTCTTGTTGAGGTATTGGGGTCCGGGTGTTATGGAGGCCTTAGTAGGCATGGGTGAGTATCTTGAAAGTGACTCTCTTCTCGACAGGGAGCCAGTGGATGTTGCGCAGGTGCTGGGTGATGTGTTTGTGTTGGGGGATGCAGAGCTGGCTGCAGTGTTTTGTATGGTTTGGAGTTTGTGGAGTAGCGACTTGTTGATTCCGGCGTAGAGAGCGTTTCCGTAGTCCAGTCTGCTTATGACTGCATGGGTGACGGTTTTCCTTGATTCTGGGGGGATTCATTTGAAGTTCTTTCGGAGGATGCAGAGCGTGTTGAAACAGCTAGATGTGACGGCGCTGACCTGTCGAGTCATGGTGAGGGCGGAGTCGAGTACGATGCCGAGGTTTCGGGCGTGGTCCGTGAGGGTGGGGGGCTGTCATGGACCACCAGGTGTTGTCCCATGCTGAGGGGGGAGGGTCCGAGGATGAGGACTGCTGTCTTCTCTGAATTGAGCTTCAAACAGCTGCTTCTCATCCAGGATGCCACATCCTTCATTCCTTCATGGAAGCTGAGTCTGGTGGTGATGGGGTCCTTGGTGAGGGAGAGGATAAGCTGGGTGTTGTCTGCGTTGAATACTATGCTGAGTCCGTGGTGTCTGACGATGACAGCGAGGGGGGCCATGTAGATGTTAAAGAGTGTGGGACTGGGTGACGTTCCTTGGGGAACCCCGCAGTTCATTTACGTGGGTTTGGAGAGGAAGGGTGGCGGTCTGATTCTTTGGGTTCTACCGGTGAGGATGGAGCGGATCCAGTCGAGGGTGGTTCCCTGTATGCCGGCGTCGTGGAGTCTGGCGTTGAATGTGCGGTGGGAGATGGTGTCGAAAGCTGCAGAGAGGTTGAGCAGGATCAGGGCTCCGGTGTGTCCTTGGTCGAGGAGGGTGCGGATGTCGTCTGTGGCGGCGAGTAGAGCAGTCTCGGTGCTGTGTTTGCTGCAGAAGCCAGATTGGGAGGGGTCGAGGATGGAGTTTTCTTCGATCAATTTTGGGCATTGACGATCTTCTCAGTGACTTTGGCCATGAAAGGGAGGAGGAAGATGGGTCGGTAGTTCTTGAGGTCCGTGGGGTCTGCTGTGGGCTTCTTTAGCAGGGGTCTGACTTCTGCGCATTTCCAGTCGTTGGGGATGGTGCCCGTCTTGAAGGTGGTGCTGATGGTGCTTCGTACTTCTGGGATGATGGTGGCTCTGTGGTAGACGTGAGGTGGGCAGGGGTCAGTGGCAGCCCCAGAGTGGATGCCCTTCATGGTCAAAGTGGTGTCTTCAGTGGTGACTGAGGTCCAGGAGGAGATGGTAGGCTTGCTGGCGGTACTGGGGAGGGTGATGGTTTTGGCGTTGGGTGTCTGGTCATTGAAGTGGTCGTAGAGGTCCTTGATTTTCAGGTGGAAGTAGAATCCAAGCTTATCGCAGAGGTCCTGAGAGTGGGTGATGGCTGTGGTTTCGCTGGGGGCTTGGTGAATTCCTGGATGACGTTGAAGAGATCCTTGGAGTTACTGGAGTTGGCGAGAATCTTGTTGTGGATGAAGGTCCTTTTGGTGAATCTGATGCGTTGGTGGTATTCCGTCATGGCGGTATTGTAGGTGGTGCAGTCTTCTTGTGTTTTGCCGTTTCATCCAGTTCTTCTCGAGACATCTGCAGGTGCATCTGGATTCTTGCAGGTCAGCGGAGAACCAGGTGGCTTTCCTGGGGCGCTGTCTGTGGGAGTTGCGAAGGGGTGCAAGCTTGTCTGCCAATTGGAGATCTATCGGTGGAGTTCTTTGGCTGCACTGTTGGGGTCGGTTGAGATTTTGGAGGGGACGTGGTTGAGGGTGGAGTTGAGCTTCTCCTCAGTGATTTTGCTCCATTTTCTTCAAGGGGGTTGCGGTGCCGGTTTGGGGGTGCTGGGTTTGTTCACGTTGAAGTTTACACAGTGGTGATCCGTCCAGAGGGGTTGTGTGGTGTGGCTGAAGTAGATACTGTTACCTTCTGCGAAGATGGGGTCGAGGGTGTCCTGCCTTGTGGGTGGTTGTGGTAACGAGCTGCTTCAGGCCAAGGTTGGTTAGGTTGTCCAGGAAGGTGGCGGAGTTGGGGTCGCTGAGATTGTCGAGGTGGAAGTTCAGGTCTCCGATGAGTATGTAGTCCATGGAGGCGATGGCGTGAGGTGCAATGAGGTCGGTGATGGCCGTGACTAACAGGGCGCGAGGTCTGGGGGGTCTGTAAGCGAGGGTGCCGCGGCAGAGTGCTTCTAGGGCTGGTCTGAATCTGAAAGTGAAGGTGTTTGGTGGTGGAGATGGAGAGTCGGAGGGAGCTCTTGTGTGCGATGGCGACTCCTCTAACTGGGCGGATGGGATGGTCTTTCCTCTGGATCTTGTATCCGCCGGGGATGGCGGTGGAGATGTTGGAGGCGGATGAGGCGTTGGTCCAAGTTTCTATAAGGAAGGCGACGTCTGGACGGAGGGTGTTGAGGAGGTCCCAGATCTGAACGGCCTGTTTGTGCAGGGAGCGTACGTGGAGGAAAATGCACCTTAGGACTTCGGAGGTGTTGGCGTTCGGTGCGGGGGTGGGGGTGCTGATGGTGTTGAAGCTCTGGCGGCAGTGGTGGCAGGAGAACTGTCCGTGGGTGGTGTTCGGTACGGACAGCTGGCAGTTGTTGTTTCTCCCGGGGTTGAGTGCAAGGAGGATAGTGAGTCGTAGCGTTGGATGGTTGGAGATCCAGGGCCGCGGTCGGGTCGTGGACGGGCGCAGGCGGGCTTGCCCCTGGCGTGCGTTCGGCGCCTTGAGCACTCTCAGCAAACAAGCAGAGGAGTGAGGGAGAGATATTTGTGTGGGTGTGGGCTGGTGCATACTCCACCCTTCCCAGAAAGTAATTCTGACAGCTCAATTTAAACACACCTTGCTCATGCAAGGAGGTCACTCCGTTCACTGTAGTGTGGATGTGCAAGGCAGTCATTATCTAGACTGATGAACTGAGATAATCCCATCCCGTTCATGCTAGAATGGTTATTACACAGGTTTTTGCACCGACTAATAGGCGAGCTGACACTGAAAATAAAATGGCATGAATGTCTCTAGAAATTGACCCTTGGCTACTCCCCACCAAAACCTTTGTTCTAGTTAATATCCGCCTCCCTGTAAGAGGGTCAGCTAAAGGAACATGGAGTAAGATCTTGCCTCATCCTGGTGCCAATGCTCTTGAACAAACTTGACTGGTGACGTCCAAAACTAACTCTTCCCTGTTCAAGCAGAACTTAAGATAATTCTTGCTTAAAGGATACTTCCAACTTGTTAGGAATAGGGTAGGGTATTTAGCAAAGACAATAAATAAATTCCACTTATTTCGAGTTTTACACTTGAAAAAGAGGCATAACATGTCAGAGTTTATCCCACTTAATTCCACATCTTTTGTCCTTTTTCATGCATTTTTCTCACTAAATGTTAGCAGGTTTGACTTGTCAGAATCTATCTGCTGAACCAGCAAGGGTGGGATTGTTAGCACATAACTCATAATTCCACTATCCATGCAAATTCCCGTTTTCACAGGGCTTTAGAGCTGAACTTGTAATCAGGGCCCTTTGTGGGTATCCCTTGAGACTACTTGCGAATGCATCTGAGCGCAAGGCTGAATGTTTGACCCATACAAAACGTCCAACCAAAAAATTACTTAATTAATGCACTGGTGGCCAATGGCATTCTTACCACTGCTCAGTAATTGCATCTCTATTACGTGGAGAATAGACAGGGAAAAGTCTGCTGTGTATGTAGCAAGAACGACGGGATGCTAGTGGGAAAATTAACAAAACTTTAGATCTCAATTTAACTGGTGCACCACGTTTCATCGATTACTTCCATTTACAATTAATACGTTTCTTAACATGAAAAATATTACGTGTGATTTCTTTTTAAAAAATTATATTGGTTGTAATCAGTCTACTTATCAATTCTTAAAGTCCCCCTCGTAGAACAGAAAATTAGAAAACTGTTATGCAAGGGGAACGCCAGAAGAAATTAGATTTATTGCATCAGGCATGCTCTTGCATTCAAAACACACGGAGTATTTATTAAAGATTAGACGGTGTCCATAGGAAATCCTTCGTGATTAAAAGCTGCTTTCATTCCTTCCTGAAGAAGTAAAGAGCTGGCGCGCGGTCATTAAATTTCCAGGTACCTGCCAGAAGAAAATTGTTGTTTTTTTTTGCTTCAGAGGAGGAAGCGGAGTACCTGGCTCAGCAAGAGGAAGTCTGAAATTATGCATGCAGACGGCGTGAGTACACAGCCTCGTCCCCATGGCACAGGGACAGCTGTGCTGAGCTAAAAACCCGGCAGAGATAGCTCCTTCAGCAGAGCACATTTTCGGCATTTAACTGCTTGTCGCTCATAAGAGCAGCTTCTGATGTAAACTGTCGGCTGCAGCAGGTGCAGCAGTTACAGAAGATAAACTGCGCGCTAAATAATGGAGCAAAGAGGGCCAGCAGCTTCGCAGATATTTTAACACTACTGGAGAAATCGCACCGAATTTGCTGAGGAGGTAAAAGCGGGGATCTTCGTAAATATTTTTTACAGTATCGGTTCGGGTTCCAGGTTTCTGTGCATTGACCACGCGAAGCCTTAAGGGGAAACAAAACCACGAGTTAAAATGGCGTCCGTAGAGTTTAAAAAGAGATTAGAGTGATTTGCATGCAGACTGGACAGAAAGAACGAGCTCTCGACCCGAGAGCGTCATTTACTTGGACCTTTGAGTGACATAATAAACAAGGTTTGTGGGATTACTGCGTTTTACCGCAGGCGGGAAGACAGCAACAAAAGATTAAAACTCGCCCAGTGCATGCTGCGGTGGGGATTAGCGACGGATTCTATAAATATGTAAATATAACTCAATGAGTCACAGGCAGAGTGTTGTAGGTGGAGGAGGCGAATGAGGGAAAGTGTTACTAAGAAAAGAGAGCGTTCTCAACAACAAGGTTTCAGTCAGTGTTGAGGCGGGCATCAGAAAAGGCCAGTCAAGGCCTATCCTGTCCGATAGTATGAGCCACAAGCTTAAAAGTACACTCGAATCACCCCCCAAAACTCCACTCTGCCCCTGTTCGAAAATGCTCATTGAAACCAGCCAGAGACACCTGCTTAACCCCTTCCATGCTGATGACGGCCCCCATCCGTCATGCATTACAGTGCTCGTGTGCTGATGACGGCTGGGGGCCGTTCCATGCTGATGACGGCCCCCATCCGTCATGCATTACAGTGCTCGTGTGCTGATGACGGCTGGGGGCCGTCATAAAGCCATTGATTCTTTAAAAGCCTAGCACACGAGGAAAATCGGCCCAGCATGGAAGGGGTTAAAGCAAAATACGGAGTTTAAGCTCCACTCGCCAAGATGACACCACCTTTCCAGCACCTTTGTCATATGTAGGTGCACACACATTCCCATACCTACATTCTGAATGTAATATATTTATTAGGTTTGCATGTAAACAATTATTTATTGTTTAAGTTAATTAAAACTATAACAATGTCATAATACAAGTAAAGTATCAATAGTTTGGCAACAAATAAATGATTTAAAATGTATATAAAAGTTAATTATTTTGTCCTAAAAGCCGGAAGTGATGTCCTTATCATGAGACCAATTAAAATGTGTTCGTAATTCTGTGTCGTCTGATTGTTGTTGAGGTACGGTTTTAACAAATAGTAGCATTGAAATGTAATTTTTTTTTAAAATTGCAATAAAGATCCTAAACATTACTGTGTAGGCAGTGCCATGTAGTTTTTCTCATAAAATAATAGAAATGTCATCATTTTACAGGTCAGCTGAGGGTCTGATGTACCAAGTCCTCTAATGATAGATCTACAAGTTCGGATCCCTAAGTCATTAAAAGCCTTTTTTAGTAGGGAGAAGCGTTTCAGTTTTAAGCTGGGGCAGACACATATGAGATGGATAAAATCTTGCCATGCTACACCACATAAGGTACAAGATTTGACGCCTGTATACCTCCATGCTGGTTGATCAGCCAGGCTTGGTAATACCCCAAATCTGGTTGCCATTAGCTTGCATTTCAAGTGGGGCGAGTATGTTGTACCGAGGTATTCCGCCAGTAGGAGTGATGTATAGGATTGGAGAACCATTCAGCCATGGGATCTTTTAGCGAAGGTACATTTGTCTTCCAAAGATGATTGTAGCTTAGCTGCCACGTTTGTTATGCTACGGAAGACTTGGAAGGAAGGAATCTGCGCCCAAAGTTAATTTGTCTCGGTATCCTTCAATGCCTTTTTCAGGAATTTGCTGTAGCTTGAGTTTGGATCGTTATCCTTGGCTCGCCACAAGGCGCAATTTAAGGTATTAGAGTGATTCTGCCAAAGTTTATACCAAGTTTTAATCGCGGCATATTTTCTTCCTATCGCTTGTTTGATAAGGTGACATTCTAGTCGGACCTGTGCCGGGGATGCTGTCTGGGGTGGACTGAAGACTTCATTGTAGGCCTTTGTTTGCAGAGAATCTAGGAGTTTTCCGTCTTTGCCATTTAACACTATGCTTGCATAGGTTATTGCAGGTAGTAGCTTAGCGGCCATCACTAATATTAGTGGCGTGAAGGAGGACCATATAGTTTCTTTGCAATGGCGCAGAAAGCGTAAATAATGTCATTTCCTTTTTTTTTCCAGATATTGTTTCTGAAATTGAAAATGTAATCTATTGTCCATGTATACCCCCAGGTACTTATATGTACTTACTATTCCAAGGCTCGTCTCTCCCAGTTTGAATTGATACTGATACCGAGTGCAGTTCGGGACTGACATAGTTTTTGTTTTAGTGTTAATTTCCAATGCGTTGGTGTTAGCAAACATTAGGAGCTCATTGAGTGCTCTTTGTAGGCCTACTCGGGTCAGACTAAACAAAACTATATCGTCTGCGTACGAAAGATGCGTATGGACAAGGTTTCCAAAGCGTGGGGGGTGTGTATTTGCCTGATCCAGTCGGGGTGAGAGATCTGCCATAAAGAGGTTAAATAAGTGGGGGGCTAGTACAACAGCCTTGTTTCAGTCCAATCTCCGTTTGTTTTTTGGACTATTTTGTACCATTCGCTGTTTTCACACGGACCCACGTGCACGTATACAGTTGTATAATTGGTCATAAAATTGTTTCCGGGAGACCCAGATTCTGTAGTTTAGTCCATAACAGCCCGGGTTCACGCGATCAAATGCGGCTTTGAAGTCTATAAAACACAGTTGTAATGGTCTTCGATGGCATTTGCACTTATCTGCTGTTGTGACACGAGCTAAAATATTTGTTTTTGTGCCATATCCTTTGCGGAACCCTGTTTGGTTAAATGGGATCAGCCCTTTTATGTTGGACCATTCTACCAAGTCCTCCAGGATTCATGAGTCAAAATATTTTGCTTCCACATCCATGAGTGCGATTAACCGATAGTTTGCTGGGTCTACCCTGTCACCTCCCTTGAAGATCGGATTAATGATTGACCCTTTCCAACTTGAGGGAAAGGTATTTGTTAGACTGATTTAATTGTAGTGATCTGATAACGATTTTGCCCAGTAGTCGGGATCAGATGGCCTGAAGATGGCCTGGGGGATGCGATTTGGGCATGGGGGCATGGGGCCCCATCGATGCGACCCCGTTTTATAATTGTGGCGATATCTTCTACTATGTAATATTGACTTTCCAGGGCTAGGGTGGTACCGAGGTCTTGTGATCCAGGGTGATTCTTCCCAGAAAGTTTAGGGACAAGAATTTTGCTGTTACTGTTAGTTATGCTTTTCAAGAATGCTGTGAGATCTTCAAATGTTTTACTTAAATGAACTACTCAACCATTCTCTGATACCAAGGCATTATTTATCACTTTTTCAGATTTTATTGTGCCTTTTACTAATTCCCAGAAGAGCCTGTTGTTCGCTTGTTTGGCACATAAAAAAGTAGCTTCGTCGAGAATGTCTCCAGTTGTGCTTTCCTGTCCTTTCAGATTTGATTTTTATACAGCCTCATTATATTCTTTATTTCCACCGCCAGATGTGATTTGGGACTTTCTGTATTTTGTTTTTCCTCACGCCCTTTCTCAGTTCTTTTCTTAGCGAGTAGGTCTTGCTGGACATATTTGCATTGAGCTTGAACCTTCTGAACTGTGCATAATTCGTTTTAGGAGCCTGAATTAATAGTTTGTGAAAGTGGACCAGTTCTCTACTGAGTTATTGCTCTTTGCTTCAATTATTTCTTTTGCTAGTGATGTTAGTTCTGGCAGAGTTTCCGCTGACCATCTTATTCGTTTCAGATTTGTTGTAGTCAATTGACCCACCTCCATTGGAGCCAGGTGATGCTTTAGATAGCCTGTTTCCAGTTCTAAGAACAATAGTTACTTACCTGTAAACAGGTGGTTCTCCAATATTGGTGTCTTTCATAGATTCACATGCCTGAATCATTCCCCGTCGTCGGAGTAGGAGTCTCACGGTATATAAAAAAGCAATAAAATGCCATAAAATATATAGCATATCACAGAAATACCAAACCAGGAAGTAAGTAGCCCCAGCTACAGTAGAAAAAACTTCCACCTTCGTGACTATCTAGGTCATTATGTGTTAGTCCAAATTGCAGCCAATCAGGCGACAGCACCCACCAGAATGTTCTCCCCAGAGGCTCAGGCTCTCAGATTTTCTCGCACAGGAGTGAAGTCCCATGCTATTCGAGAGAGTCTCTGGGGGAAGGCGGGCGGGTTGCATGTGAATCTATGAAAGACACCAATACTGGAGAACCACCTGTTTACAGGTAAGTAACTATTGTTCTTCTCCAGTATTAGGGGTGTCTTTCATAGATTCACATGCCTGAATCAGAATAGTAAGCAGTACTCACATTATAACGCTCGTAGACGTCAGAATATCATGTATGCATATAATTAAATATACCTATGTATATAGTAAAGGAGACATGCACAACAGTAATCACATGTTCTGAGCAAACGTCTAAAGAGCATAAATGAGGAGGTGGAAACAGAGGCTCACCTTATTTGAAAAGATTGCGAAGCACTGCTCTCCCCACCGAAGCATCTGCATCATCTGCCGAGTCCAGACAGTAGTGTCTAGTAAAGGTGTGCCTGCTAGACCACGTGGCAGCTCTGCAGATCTGTCGAAGTGGCACACCAGCAAAAAGGGCAGTGGAAGAGCTAACTGCCCTGGTTGAATGTGCTCTTGGCAAGGCTTGTAAGGGCCTACCAGCCTGTTGGTGACAAAGTCCAATCGTAGAGGAGACCCATCTAGCAATGGTCTGTTTTGAAACAGCACAACCCCGGCGTTGCCGGCCATAGGCCACGAACAGTTGGTCTGTCTTGCGGATGACCGAAGTTCTGGAGAGATAAAATCGAAGGCATCTTCTAATGTCTAAAGAATGCAGTGCTTTCTCAGCCGTAGACTGTGGGTTAGGAAAGAATGTTTTAAGGACAACGGGTTCATTAAGATGAAAGTCCAGTGGTACTTTAGGCATGTATGTGGGATTAGTGCGCAATACCACCGAGTCCGTGGTGAATTGAAGGAAAGGTGCCTTAGATGTAAACGCCTGAATATCGCTGACCCTCCTAGCAGATGTCAAAGCCAGGAGCAACGATACTTTCCATGTCAGAAATTTCAGGTCCACCTTATGAATCGGTTCAAAGGGGTGTCGCATGAGCTGGGATAGGACGATGTTCAGATGCCATGCCGGAGGAGGTTTTCGGACCGGCGGAAACATGCGAAATAAGCCCTTGAAAAATTGTTGGATGATCCGTACAGAGAACAGAGAGTTTGATCCATCTTGGCGAAACCTAGAGATGGCTGCTAGGAAGACCTTAAGAGTAGAGTGCGCCAAACCTAGTCTGGCTAGATGCAGAAAGAAAGGAAGGATTTGTTCTGGTGTTGCTTGAATGGGATGTAAGTCATTAGCTTGGCACCATGCACAAAACCGTTTCCACTTGAGTTTGTATGTTTTGATCGTGGATGGAGCCCTGGCTTTTGCAAGCACCTCCTGACAATCTTGTGGAATGTTTAGGTGTGCAAATTCCATGTGTTGAGGAGCCAAGCTGACAATTTCAGCGAGTTCGGGTCCGGATGGTATACCCTGCATTGCTGGGTGGAAAGAAGCTGCGGAATGCGTGGTAGTGGTATAGGGTTGCATTCCGAGAGAAGGAGTAGTTCGGGGAACCAGTATTGTCTGGGCCATCGAGGAGCAATTAGGATCAACCGGCATGGCTGTTTCTTCATTTTCCTGATAACTTTCGGGATCAGAGGTATCGGTGGAAAGGCGTACGCGAAGATTTGATTCCAGTTCAGCGAAAGGGCATCCCCGCACGAGTCCTTGTGGGGAACCCAGCTTGCAAAGAATGGGCATTTCCGGTTCTGGAAGGTTGCAAACAAGTCCAAGTCCGGATGCCCCCACATCTGAAAGATGCGACGTAGAGATGGGAGATGAAGTTCCCACTCGTGAGTGCAGCCCCCGGACCTGCTGAGAGAGTCCGCCAATACATTTGCGATCCCCGGAACGTGGACCGCTGACAGATGAATATCGTGAGTCAAGGCCCAACTCCATATTTCTTGTGCTTGTTGAGATAGTCGGACTGATCTGGTCCCGCCCTGTTTGTTTAGATAATACATGCAGGTGGTGTTGTCTGTCCGTATCAAGACTGTGGCACCTTGCAGAGTCGCTTGAAAGGACTTCAGGGCTAAAAATATGGCGTGTAACTCTAACCGGTTGATGTGCCATTTCATTTGGACCTGGTTCCACTTCCCGCTGACCGTCATGCCTTGGAGGTGTGCACCCCAGCCTGTCATTGATGCATCGGTCGTCACTATGAACCTGGGAACTTCCGTTAGCATGGAGCATCCCACTTGTAGGTTGGATCGGTGGGTCCACCATGCGATTGCTTGTCGCATGCGAGGTGTAATGTGGAGGATATCTTCGAAAGATCCTGTGGCTTGGATCCATTGGCGGCTGAGTTCCTCCTGTAAGGGTCTCATCCGAAGACGGCAGTTGGGAGTGAGCAGAATGCAGGAAGAAAGCATTCCGAGGAATGACTTGAATATGCGTACTGAAACGCACTTTCTTAGTGACAATGTCGTCGCGAATCTTTGAATTTTGACTTGTCTTTCTTCTGAAATGAATACTAGGGCAAGGTTGGTGTCCAGTGTCGCTCCTAAGAAGTCCTTTCTCGTTGTAGGTGTGAGGCGAGACTTCTCGAAGTTGATTGAGAAACCTAGGTTCTGCATTAGAGACAAAGTTTTTTGAACGTGATCTTGAGCCGTGTCGAAAGAACTGGCCTTGATAAGGCAGTCGTCCAGGTATGGATAAATTTGAATCGATTCCAACCGAAGATGGGCCGCTACTGGGGCCAGCATCTTCGTAAACACTCTGGGGGCTGAACGCAGGCCAAATGGGAGGACCTTGAACTGGAAGTCCCTGCCAGCCACTCTGAACCTGAGAAACTTCCGATGCCGTGGGAAAATCGGTACGTGGAAGTATGCATCCTGAAGGTCGAGTGTTGCCAAAAACTCTCCCGTCGAAAGAAATTGGAGGATTTCCTGAAGTGTTAGCATCCTGAATGTGAGTTTCTTCAGAAACTTGTTTAATGCTCGCAAGTCGAGGATGGGGCGCCACTCTCCTGACTTCTTGCGAACAAGGAAAAATCTTGAGTAGAAGCCTCGTCCCCTCTGATGATGAGGCACTCTTTCGATTGCCCCTTTCCGGATCATGGTGTTGATCTGGACGAATAGCTCCTTGAGGTGCGCTGGATCGGGTCCTTTTGGGGGGCAATTTGGGGGGATTTTTACGAATTCTAAAATGTGTCCTCTGGCTACTACATCCAGGACCCATTTGTCTGTAGTAATTTCGGACCAATTTAAGTAGTGCTGGGATATTTGACCTCCAATTTGGTTCGGGTTGGCACAAAGTGATGGCAGGATGCGTTCCTCATTTCTTGTTGTCTCTTCCTCGATAATTAGATTTTCCTCGAGGTTGAGAGTAATTTCCTCTCTTTTGTCCATAGGTTTGTTGCCGGTAAGGCTGAAATCTTTGGTTTCCCTGGGTGGAGGGATAAGAGCGTTGTTGGGCGTACCCTCCTCTATTATTGAAATTCCCCCTTCCTCTTGTGCCACGAAAGGAAGATTTCCGGTACTGAAGGGTACCCAGTGAACGCGCTGTTTCAGTGTCTTTCTTTATTGCCTCCAGGGCCTCATCAACATGTTTGCCGAATAGTGACTCTCCATCAAAAGGCATGTCAATGATTCTGTTTTGAACCTCCTGCCTAAAGGAGGTTGCTCGTAACCATCCTTGCCGTCTTAAAACAGCTGCACCTGCAAGCTGTCGAAAGGCAGTGGCAGCAACGTCCACAGCAGCGTCAATCATCTCCGAGGAGACACACTCTCCTTCCTGAAGGATTTTCTTGGCCTCAGTGCGATCAGGCTCGGGGAGCTTGTCTACGTACGGTGAGATGTCTGACCACATCTGTCTATCATATCTCCCTAAAATGGCGAGGGAGTTTGCGGCCCGGATGGTCGTGGCTGCAATGGTAGAAACCTTCTTGCCAATGGAATCAAGGCGTCTCCCATCCTTGTCTGGAGGGACAGAGACCTGAGACGTAGGGTTGGAAGATCTCTTCTGCGCTGCCTGTGCCACCACAGAATCGGCTTTAGCTTGCCCGACAAGGCATGCTGGAGAAGTAGCAGGCGCCCTATATTTTTTATCTACTCTAGGGAGCACTGCTGGTAAGGAATTCGGCTTGGCCATGATCTTAAGACCCTCCTTCCAGATGAAATCTACAATTGGAATGGTCCAACTCTGCTTATGAGGGGTAGATTTAAAATCATACAAAAAGCAGTCTTCTTGTTTAGCTTCCATGGTTATTAGAAACCTCCTAGTCGCTCTATCCATGATCCTGTGAAATGAGGCAACGTCCACGGGTGGTGACTCAGAAGCAGTAGGCTCCGCCGGAGAGGGTGTGTTCGCATTGTAATCCTCATACTCCGACGATTCAGAGGCTTCATTCAGCTCTCCTTCTTCCTGATCATCCTGTTCCGAAAGCTCCTCTTCTCGTGGCTGAGGAGATGAAATTGGTGACGTATGCAACGTTGAGCGACTGTCCTCCAACGCATTAGAAGCCCTTGGTCTTGTACGCGGAGAGAGGGAAGGCCTTCCCTGCGGCAAAGGTGCAGACATCACTGAGTCACCAGACTCAGAAGGCGGGAAACGTCTATAATAGTCACTGAGCATGTACTGCAAGTTGCGGAATAGATCTTCAGGCAGTTGCCTATCAGTATCAGGTCTGTCAGCACGCGGAGCAGGCTGAACGTCCTCCATGTTATCCTCAACATCTTCCTGAACTTTAATATGGAGTTCGGATGGACTTCTAGCTGGTCCAAAGTTTTCGTCCTCATAGTATTCTTCTTCATCGGAATCCAAGAGCTTGTCAGGCACCACAATGGTAGTAGAAATAGAGTCCACAGTAGCTCTCTTTTTTAATAAAGTAGCAGTGGTCGCAGGAGATGGCAATGGAATCCCTGCTGTTTGCGCGGACCAAACCTGCAAAGTAGTGCAGCTTGAAAGAGGCGGCGTCAACGGGACGCCTGTATACTGCTGACAGTGCTGTGTCGCCGACGGAATCGTCGTCGACGGGGTCGTCGACGGGGTCGTAGACAGTAGCTTTGTCGACGAGTGCTTTGCCGTCGACGATGATCTTTTCGTCGACGAGGCCGTCGACGGTAGTGTCGTCGTCGAGGCCGTCGACGGTGGTTTCGTCGTCGAGGCCGTCGACGGTGGTTTCGTCGTCGAGGCCGTCGACGGTAGTTTCGTCGTCGAAGGTGGCTTCGCCGTCGACGATGATCTTTTCGTCGACGAGGTCGTCGACGGTGGTGTCGTCGTCGAGGCCGTCGACGGTAGTGTCGTCGTCGAGGCCGTCGACGGTGGTTTTGCTTTCGTCGACGGTGGCAATTTTTTCGTCGACGGGGATTTCAAAGATGAAGATGACAAAATCGTCGGCGGCACCTTGGCCATCGTCGTCGGGGCAACTGTCGACGACGAGATAGGCCTAATCTGGACATGAACCAGTGTGGGTGAAGAAGCTGAAGACATGACGAGTGTAGGCTTCGGTGAGGAGAAAGTCATAGTGCAGGTGGTAGAAGTGGCCACATGAGAAGAAACACAGTCCTTCCTTGACGTTGAAATTGTCAATAATGGCAACTGAGGAGGCACAGATTTAGAAGATTTCTTAGGCACTGTCTTAGTCCCAGACTTCTTAGAGGGCGTAGAATCCCCTTTGGAAAGTGGGATAACTTTACTTGAAGAACTAGGCCCAGGAGCATCCTGGGAAGATTTAGACTTCTTAACCACCTTCGCCCTCAGAGATGAAACATCAGTTTCAGCCTTCCTCTTAGTTGATAGAAATGAAGAGCCGGAACCAAAACTTCCTACCTCAGAGATAGGGTCATCCTTGTTCTTTAGTCTATTGAGCCACAATAGAAGGCGCCCTTCTCTATCCTTGATGGTCTTGGAGGGGAAAGTCCGGCAGATCTTGCACTTCACCACATGATCAGGATAAAGACAATACAAACATTTCTTGTGGGGGTCCTCCTTGAAAAGTCTTGGCTTCCCACAAGAGTCACAGGCTCTAAACAGGGATTTAGATGAAGACATCTGTGAAAGTTGAAGAATTTTAGTGATATAGAAGAAAAAACTGAGCAGAGCTCAGGGAGACTCCCTTCACACAACGTGCGGTAGAAAATCTGAGAGCCTGAGCCTCTGGGGAGAACATTCTGGTGGGTGCTGTCGCCTGATTGGCTGCAATTTGGACTAACACATAATGACCTAGATAGTCACGAAGGTGGAAGTTTTTTCTACTGTAGCTGGGGCTACTTACTTCCTGGTTTGGTATTTCTGTGATATGCTATATATTTTATGGCATTTTATTGCTTTTTTATATACCGTGAGACTCCTACTCCGACGACGGGGAATGATTCAGGCATGTGAATCTATGAAAGACACCCCTAATACTGGAGAATACCTGGTATGAGTGATCATTTTGGGTTGAGTGCTTGATCGTATATTTCATCATGCGGGCGAGTAAAGGAAGCAATAAAATTGTATAATCTAAGATTGACTGGGAGTGGGCACCCTGATAGGTCCACCGCGGTGTAGTGTCATCTTTTGTTCTAAACGTTTAAGACTCGCAAGCCTAGATGTTTCAGTGCCAGAACCAGCTTTTGCCCTTCAAATCATGTCTCTTTATTGAAGAGAAGAGAATGATTGTGAGGGAACAGACCATAGCTCGTGTCCGCTTTCAGCTGGTCATCATCATCTGGTGTATGGATTAAATATGAATTGAAATCGCCGGTTATTATTATCTCCAAGGCTGGGTTTTCAAATCTGATTGAAGTAATTATCGACATCAGTTTTTCAGACTGTGCCTCTTTTTTCCTGGCATTTGGATGAAAGTAGAGATTTATTAATATCACTGTTGTCTGATTTTTTGGTACCCTGGACCATTTTAATTACTTGTAGATCTGATGTTGTACTCAGTAGCTGTTCAGTTTTGATATTTAGAGCCTTTGATATATATATTGCTAAGCCACCCTTCGTTCTTCCATGTTTCTGTGTTCTGGTTGCTGTTACATGTTGGAGTGTGTAGTTGGCCACGTCCTTGCACTCCATCAGCCATGTTTCTTGGAGAGCGATGATGTTAGGTTTGTATGGTTCTGCTAACCCGTACAAAGCGACAGAGCAATGAAGAATACATGTTAAATTGATAACAAATATCCATCTACAGTAGCAGCATCAGAGAGGGACTAAATACAACAGTAGAGGTCAGGTACGAACTGAGTCCTCTGTGAGTTACAGCATGGAGGCTTCAGTGATCTGTACAAATCTAAACCCAGATTGGCGCAAACACCCAGTGACTTTGTCATTTTTAAAGAGCTTGAAAGAGGGAAGCACATATGTTGATCTACCTCTTGACCAACGTGTAGCATAGTATGTGCATTAGCTTGCCTTGATGACCTGCTTTTATGCCAAAAGCCCTCTGCATGGCTCTGGGAAACACGTTACGGCCCTCTTTATTTTTCAGATTTGCCCTACATTTTCTCTCCAATTGACTTGACAATCTGCTAAGCCAATCGAAAGGATCAACATTGTTACTGTGCTGTTCTGATCAGTCATAGGCTCTGGTGATAGAGATTGCCCTAAAGTTAAGCCCCAACATGAATAAGGGTGGTTACATACTGGTTTCAAACTTGGCCAGTTTTCAAAGTTTTCACCAGCTTGAATTCTTAACCCCAAACGGATCCAGTTTAAGTGTTGAGTTAATATTGGGAAAGGTTTCAATGGTCCTGGATCTGAACCAGTTGCCACAGAAACCCAGCAAGTAAGTCCATGTGGCTATTAATATAAAGGAGACGTTGCAAAAATTATCCATGACATAGTGTCTGTCTCAGTTTGCAAATGTGATGGAGACTAACAAAAAGTCTATGAAAGTGAAATCCTCACAGTTGCACTGAGGGCCGGACTGGCGGTAGCGGGCACCGGGCATTTACCCGGTGGGCTGGAATGGTTGGGGCTGGTTTTGAATTGGTGAGGACCTTTTTGTTGCTGGCGTCCGGTTTTGTAGCAGTGCTGCAAAATCCACCCCTTGTAACAAAAGTGCAGCAGCAGTGTTCCAGCCCTGCTGGCAAGTACGTACGAGCGACCCTCGCCCTCCCTGGGGGTCGGCCGGCCGTAATTGCCAGGGCTGGTTTGCGATCCCAGTCGGCCCTGGTTGCACTCTCCCTACAAGGGTGAGATGTAAGACTGAACTTTCAAATTTACCTAAATTTATATTTTTCATGCACCTTTATTTCTATTTATACCTTTTGGCACATAGCTGTATCAATAAGCCTACAACAGACTTGTACCATATAAAATGATAAACGTTTGTGAACTGTAAGAACAAATAATGCAAACAGAATTTGTACATCAAGGACAGTTTAGCATTTCAAAAGATAATTACAAATTATGCTATCAATATCTTGATGTTTTGATACTATTTCAAATTGCAAGTCATTTCAGAACTGGGTACAATTAGTTTAAATACACTTCGTAATGTCAGGCAAAGAATCTAAGGAAGAACAATCGGGCGCAGGACATTAACTTTTCAGAATAATTTGTATTTACCTTTTCACGCGAAAAATCGATACAAGTAACTAAAGGTCGTAACAGCGTATAGGAGTAATTCAGCTAAGGAGCTGCTTTCATATATGGAAACCCCGCTATCATTACCAGAGTAAAATCAATTGCATTTACCCTGTGGTGTTTTAATATACTTTATAATAAACACCCCCTCATGACAGAACACACATTTCAGAAGACACACCAACAGTGCAATTTGATAGCCAATTATTAACATCAATTTGTGGCTGAAATGTCTCTGATGCCAATTTAAAAAATAAAATGCTATTGATTTTGCAAAAGTATCAGAAGAGAGAGTTGGGCAACTGATGTATACGTCCAACGTCCAATTATATTTTTGCAGTTTCTCGTCTTATATACAGTTACATAGGACAGTTTGAAAGGTACATACAATTATAAAACGCAAATATCTGAATTTATACGTAGGGATACACAGAAGAATTCAACAAGTAAGTCCCTCATTATGACATCTTCAGGAACATCACAGATTCGTTTTACATGGACATTTTAACTGCTGAAAAAGCAGATGAACTCTCAAAATTCAAGAGCTGCTAAAAGCAACTGAATCTTCATGTGAAAATCTGTGGATAAATAAGGAAACCCATGGGAATTGTACTGGGACTTCCCGATTCCCCAGGTAATTCCTCATTCATAGAGCTAACTATGGCTTCCACCTGTAATCCCAGGTAACACCGCCATATGTATTTTTACTGTTAACCTTGTTAAGGGTAACTCTCGGGGATCAGAGTTACAGGATGAATTTCAGTGGCATTCAGAATGAGGCCCCCAATTGACAAATCATGTGGCCAGAAGACATTTCATACATTAAGCTATTATTTGGTTGCCTCAGCATCGCCTGTACTTTCCGCGCAGCACAGAGTGATTAAGCTGCTTACCATCCTCAACAACACAAAAACAAAAGAGTGCATAATTCAGCAGACTAATCCTCCTGGGTGTAGAGTAACCTTCTGATAATGAATAAACTGAATCATTCTGGGGGTTAACAAATGCTAAATCTTTTCACTGAATCAATTGTATTAATCAGGAACTAGGTATTCAAATTGTCCATATATTGTATAGCTGCTTCCAAAGCAGCATTGATTTTGATTCGAAAAAAATGTTAAGTCTCATTAAAGGTAATGGTTACTTAAAACATTTAAGTAAAAAGTAAATAGTCATTGCTTTTGGGCATTTCGTTGCTGGACCATGTTGGGTACTTACTCTTTTTTTTATATTCATTGTGCACGTTTTCATAACTGAAAAGGATAAGTTGATGTTGTGGAAATATCATACTGGGTAACATGCTACATTCACTTTGTGGATTAACAACTGATACACGATCATTTAAGCAGTTTTACGTAACCAGCATGAGATACCATGATTTTACCAGGACATTTATTTGGTCTGTCTGTCCCTTGGACTCCGAGAGCCAGTGGAAATCAAAAACATGCACTACTATGTCTGGCATGAGAAAGTAAATACTGTATCATATGTGCCTTATTAATGCAGCTTGGTAAAGTACAACTGTGGTGGAGCACCACCATTTTCTTTTCATATTTATCATTTAAATAAGTCATTGAAAAAATGTCAACCATATCCACATATGTACCTATCAATGCAAATGTAGAAAAAGAGATTGTTCATCCTTGGGTAACAACCCTGACTAATCTAGTGATCTCAATTGGTTAACGAGTTCAGCAATTGGGTTTCTTTGGGACAATCTAGTTTTAAGGGGTTTTAAGATGGTGAATGTGTTCACTCAGGAGTAATTCAAGACAAAACAGGTCACTCTAGAGAATCAAATGGTGGCTTCTTAGAAAGATCAGGCACGTAGACGTATCAAAGAAGGCAGGGAGAAACCATAGTATGCAGATTGCTAATTCTCCACCATGTCTGATCCTCATAACGATGAATATTATTATTAGTTGTATTACATAATATAAAAGAGATTATGCACAATATCTGTCACTTTGAAGGGGATAGTTTCATCAGAGTAATAAATAAAGTGGTCCTAATGCAAAGTGGACTGAATTTCTCCACACTGATGTCCAAGTTTTTAGTCTGTAGGCACTTCTGTGCATTATTATCTTAGAATACTTTTTGGGTATGCAATCCTTCCCACCTTTCAGTTTTGATTCAGTGTTTCCTCTAAAACATGGAGTGAGGTCAGAATTTTCCTGGTTGGGAGCATAACTCTTCGATTGTCTATTTCTCTTTCGTGGAATATCTAAAACAACAATGAGATCCAAATAATCTCTGATAGCTCATAATAGCTAATAAACTTCAACATATTTGAAACCATATAAGCAATGTGTTGAAAATTTGGTTACCTTAATTCAGATTAACATATTCTGCTGTCCTCTATGAAGGTATGCATTCATTTAAATCAGAGGTCTCCATATCCTCTCATGGTTCAGGATTAAAATTAATTCATTCTCTGCCTTCGGATAATAAGGATGTCTCTTCTCATCACCAGCCTGGAGGCCAAAATTAATAGAGCTCCAATATCTATGTCTTCCTTAGAAAAGTCAAATTCAGCTGTTCACAAACGTTCATGTGGAACTCTGAACTAACTGATCAATCGGTGGCCTTGCATGTCTTACATTCTGTGCCTTCCACAGGACCCTGACAGATTAACTCTGAAGTTATTGGACCTACAGCCCAGTATTATATTAATTGCAATCTGATGGGCCTGTAATTTTGGGTCTTAATGTTTACCATCCTAGCTCATCATTTAGAAACTGTAAACTATACCTTAATTTCTTAGGACATCATTTAGATACTGATGCAAACTGGGTTTCAAAAATCCCAGAAACAAATAATATTTTATTGATGGTTTACCCTTTAGCAGAAAGAAGGGATATCACCATGGAAAATCGATTTCCTAATATATTGTGCCAAATAATATTGTTTTCGATTTGGTTTCTGTTAGATATAGGGGTCTCTAATTGGCAGAGGTAGGTACTTTTGACCAAATAGGGACCCTTGCTTCTAGTCAGGGTAAGGGGGATACACTCTTTAGATAACCCCTGCTCACCCCATTGGTAGCTTGGCACAAGCAGACAGGCTTACTCCAAAGGCAATGTGTAAAATATTTGTACCAACACTCACAGTAACACTGTGAAAACACCATAAATGGACACCACACCAGTTTAGAAAAATAAAATGTCTTTATCTAAACTGAACAAGACCAAAACGACAAAAACCCAACATACTGATACCCAGTAGAATGTCTTTAAAAAGGATGTTGCAAAAACAAGCTTGTAGAAACCAAATTGAAGCAACTGGGGCTATCATGATGTCAGGACAGTACCTGATCCAAAGTACGGCGCTGCCCGCGAGGATCGCGGCTTTGGGCATGGAGTCACACAGACTCCCAAACAAACAGTACCTTGAAAACGATTTCGGTGATGATGCACGGTGTGGTAGATGGCCGATGTCAGCTCCGGTGATGATGCGATGTCGGCAAGTTTCTCGAGTCACTTTCGGCAGTTATCGGCACAGCGATAACAAGATGCGGGCGCTGGAGAAGACTGAGTCGATGCGAGCGCTAGCGTTGGGCACGGCTGATCACTGCCGGTGTCAGCGAGCGTCGTGGAGCTGCGGAGCAAGCAGGGCACTACGTCGTTCACTTCATGAGTGGCTCCCTGGGCCTCGATGCAGATCGTGGCAGAGTTAATGGCAGCGAAAACAGGATTTCTTCCTTCTCCTTAGTTTCTTCTAGCTCCCAACAGCTGTAGCAACCTCCAGAGGCCACACACATAGGTGTGTTCTATATGTAAGAAAAGAGAAGGGTCAGGCCTGGCAATTCGGTACACTAGCCAGGTCAACATGGTAGTTAGCGAACTGCTCACATGCACTCGGTGGCAGGCCTGGGACATCTCTTTGGGGCTACTCATGTGGGTGGCACAATCAGTGCTGCAGGCACACTAGTTGCATTTGAATTACCAGTCCTGCCACACTTAGTGCACTTTACTAGGGACCAACTGGTAAAACAAATATACCACTCATGGATAACCAATCACAATAACAATTTACACAGAGAGCATATGCACTTTAGCACTGATCAGCAGTGGTAACGTGCCCAGAGTCCTATAGCCAACAACCACAGGTCAGGAAAAACAAAGGAGGAAAAAGCAACAAGTTTGGGGATAACCCTGCAAAAAGGGCCATTTCCAACCGTTTCACTCTCACTTTTAACACTTGCTCATTGACACTGTTACAATCAAGCATAAAACCTGAGAGAGCATAATTAGTGCGCTCATATTGAGCAGTTGGAAACAACTGTGTCTTCAGTTTCTTATGAAACACTGTGAGCGAATTACAAGCTCTCAGTGAAAGTGGCAGACCATTCCTCAGTTTAGGGCCAAGATGTGCAAAAGACTAACCGTCCTGCCGGGACTTCCTGATCCTGGGAATCATGGCCAGATGCAGATGGCTTTAATACAGAATGCAGTTGGGAGCGTATTGGAACACCAAATATCTTAGATACGGTGGTACTGTACTAGCAAAGCACTTATGCATATAGCATGGACCACCTGCTTAATAGGCAGCCAGTGCAAGGCACAGAGCAAACTAGCTGTAGAAGTATGCTTAGGTGGACGAAGTAGCATGTGGGCTGCCACATTTTGAACAATTTCAAGCCGTTTGATCAGAAATTTAACCTCACCCAGATATAAAATGTTTCATAGTCAATTCTGGATATCACGAAGTGTTGTACTGCCGTTCATTGGCGCAGCCGTTAGACATGCCAAAATTGTCTTCAGCCACTTAAGGATACCAAAGCATGGGACTGCTACTCTATTTATGTGGAGACTCACAGATAGTTTATCATCTATCCATACTCCCAGACATTTGACCACCTGCATTGGAGAGGGGGGTCTTGCCCCAAGAAGATGGCCAAAGGTGGGGCCTCTAAAGATGTGGATGGTACCCAACTAACAGGAACTCTGTTTTGTCCATGTTAAGTTTCAGCGAATTGATGTAATAGTTACATTTGAGATGTGACTTTGAGATGCCTGCTGACAGATTGACAAATTTTATATAAAGGGGTGACTGACTCTTCAATCCCTTTATGTGAATTAGGGTAGATTGCATGCTTTGGAAAAGTGACTTTGCAACTTTTCATTGGTCATTGGGCAATTTTAGCAGTGGGATTTGACCTGAATTACTTGTGCAAACTAATATTTCCACTTGCTAATCAGTTGAAAAAGCGATAAAGTATTTGCAAATGCTGGTGTAATGTTTTCTGTTCACCAGTCGGTGCCTAGTCATCTCTGAAAGGCAGGCGATCAGGCTGCTGAAATACCACGAACTATGGAAAAAGGCAGATGTAGTCCACACGTAAAACTGATGAAATCTATCTGCAAACTTATGATCCCTTCTCAGCTAATTTAAAAATGGAAAAAAAAAAGGCAACTTCCACATCAAGAGAGTTTGGTTACCATGTGTGCGCTTATCGAAAACTCACAGGTCGTTTCACTTCCCCGTGAAGAGCCCTTGCACATGTGTATGTGGGTCATACATGAATGGCTAAAGGTAGGAATTACTGCAAGAGGCACACAGAAGTGAATTCCTCTGACTGTATTTCTGACGACAGATACTATATATCCCCAGCATTAATGTCAGCAGGGAGAGTAAGAAATGCTGGCTTTCATTTTTAAATAATGAGATACTTACTTAGTTGACTATTGGCTGCACTAAAACAAATGAAAGATAAAGTCTAATGTAGCTTTATCTCTCATTGCCTTGATCAATAGAAACAATTGAATCGAGTGCGTGTACATTCGAATAACGTGGGGACAATCAAAGAATATGAACCTTACCTAATACATTTGGAAATAACTCAACAATCTTAAAGCAAATTAGCTGCATCCATGCAGTTGCTACAGAAAGAAACTTTCAAAGACATCTGCAGTGCTTTTTTCACTTTCAAGAGCAAGTCAGAGGCTTAGTGGCACTGAGAGAGATAAGTGGAGTCCCTATTCAGTTTTTCCTGTCACTTGATTATTCCCATTATATGTACTCTATACCTGCTGGGTACTTGAGGCAGTCAAGCAGCTAGTCAAAAATAGCTTTACAGAATCCAAATTATATTTTGATTTAGTATTATGAAATGTCTTTAGAGACACAGCAACAAATGCATTGGCGATTTTATGCTGAATCCTTTTAGAACTATTATCATGTTCAGCTCACAAGATAGTTTTGTCATTCACCACACGATACATTAAAATTATCACATTCAATATATCACCCAAACAGCAATAAAATGTCATTAAAACAAATACAGGAATAAACTGGTTTTCAATAGAAGGCACTCATGCATCATAGGTCATCGCCCCCTCACCACCACCACCACCCCTCTAGGGAGGCTCTAACTCAGAGGTCTTCAAACTTTTGGATGCAGAGACCCCCCTGTCAACATTTACAGGCATAAGGACCCCCTCCTGACAAAAATTTCTAAACCTCTAGGCAGGGCTACTGGAATTATGAGGCACGTGAGTACCAAATTATGCGACAGGCTTGACTAAATTGTGTGAGTAGAAAATTTAAATAATGTTCTGTGATACCGCGTATTTTGGGATAGCATTGCTTTATTATTTTGAAATTTGTTAAACACAGTAACACTGAGAGTGCAGGGTGAGTGGGTGAATGGTGTGAGTGCATGGTGATCAGTGTGAGTGCAGGGTGAGCGGGTGAATAGTGTGAGTGCATTGTGATCAGTGTGAGTGCATTGTGATCAGTGTGAGTGCATTGTGATCGCTGTGAGTGCATTCTGATCGCTGTGAGTGCATGGCGATCGCTGTGAGTGCATGGCGATCGCTGTGAGTGCATGGCGATCGCTGTGAGTGCATGGCGATCGCTGTGAGTGCATGGCGATCAGTGTGAGTGCATGGCGATCAGTGTGAGTGCATGGCGATCAGTGTGAGTGCATTGTGATCGCTATGAGTACATGGTGATCAGTGTGAGGGCATAGTGATCGCTGCAAGTGCAGGGTGAGCGTGAAAGTGAAGGCGAGAATGAGAATTGAGTTGTCTGAAAGCTGGGTGCATTCCCAGAAACTTGAAGTGTAGGGTTTCAGATATAAGTTACAATATTGCTATAATGGCATTAATCAGGGATTGTGGGTGGAGAAAATAAATAATGTGCTGATCCTGTAACAAACTTCCAGTCTTATGATTAGGGTTACCAGCTCATTATTTTGATGGCCCAGAAATAAGCAGTCACCAAAAGCAGTATTTTTAGCACTTATCTGTGAATACTTAGAACAGCAAATATAAATAGAAAGCACTTTTAATTGTGTCACTTTTAATTGTGTTCTAGGGCTGCCTCAATTATCCATGACTGAAAATTAAAGAGAACAAAGACCGAAAAGTCACATAACTAATTAATACATACTTTTTTATTTATAACTCTATTTAGTGTCAAGAGCAGGCATTTTTCGTTTGGCAACCCAACTTTATATGCAGTGTAAAAATACAAATGTAAGGAATAGGTAGAGTGGGGGCCCAGGGAGTACTGGAACCATAAAAAATATTAAGCCTCTGTAACCAGTTTACAAAGGCAAGTAAATATGCTAATGGTCTTTAAAGACCTGAGAAAAACTCGGGCGTGCGGAGATAAGACTCCAGACACTGCCAAGCCGAGCCCCCAGCAGCTCAAGTTTCACTGCAGCAGCCCGGGCTGAGACACATGGCGGGGGAAGAGGGGGGCTGAAGCCCTGGAGGCCAGGGCAGACGTGTGACTGTGAATGTGCGACCCCCTTCACACCACTCCACGGCCCCCAAGGGGGTCGCGCCCCACAGTTTGAAGACCCCTGCTCTAACTGGTATCAACCATTACATTTTTGACACATGAGAGGGCAACACAATGTGACTGTGTCGTTTTTGAAAGGAGTAGGTGGAGTCAGTGCAACCCTGACCCTTTGGGTGGGGCTGATAGCACCAGAAATGTTGCAGTATCACATCCCATCAATGGATGATGTTTGAGAACCTAGTAGTGAAACAAACGGTGTTGCTGGATACTAGATATATCAGAGCTCTATATCTGCTTATCAGGCTTCCATGCCTACAGCACACTTACGCAGGTTGTTGCAAGCCTACAGTTCCAAAGTCTACTGCAATCACGATGATGTCTGTTCTTTGAGGGAAGTTGTCTCTTTTTCTTCCCATAAGAAAGATGATTCCACAGTATGTGCCCACTTGTATAAACAAAGGACTGGAATAATCATCGGTTCTATGGCACGTTATAAATATGTGTCTTCATGATTCAAAGAATATGAAGACGCTAACATTTCTTGAGTTCTTGTTTCACCTGAGCTCATACTGGTGTATATACTTCCATATAAGATGACTTGTTCCTCTTTAGCCTGTCTTGGAAGGGCCCTCTAATGCTTGTTAGAGGCCTAGTGTGTCACCAAACTCTTTTATTGCTCACTTTACTGCTTGATTTTGGACAAGCTAGTAGTTGGAACAAACTAGTTATTTTGAGCTGATGAGGCGGGCATTTTGCTACAGAGGTTCTCATTGTAGAGTCATAAATAATTAAGCTGAAGTGAGTTCCTTAAGAATGAATTGAAAATACTTACTGTACAGTGATGTACTCGGTGATTCAATTCGTATACACCAGACTTAAAAAAAAAAGCATTGATGAAAGTCTCCTTTATGCTGTGTGTAAACCATATGAAAACTGATGCAGAAATATAATACAGAGGAAGAATGTTGTAACACTGTATAGGGATGGCTTTAGGGCAGTGCGACTGGTGCGGCCGCACTGGGCGCTGACCTGAGGAGGCGCCACTGACCTCCGGGGGGTTGTTGCTAAAAAGGGTTAGTTTGGTCAGAAATACATTCTTTATAGTAAATTCAACCTTTACCAGTGCTTTAAAACAAATGATATGTATGTGAGAGAGGGGCTATGGAAAAATACTGGGCACTTTTAACCAGTGGTAGTCATGAGGGGGGGCTCCGAAACTGATTGTCGCACCGGGTGCTACCTGCGCTAAAGCTGGCCCTGACACTGTATCCTGTATATGTTCTGAGCCAGTAGTTAGACAACCTAGAACGGAAGACATTGCTAACCTCTATTTTGTTTCAGTGGACAATATATTCTGTATTGTGGCTCAGTTTTAAAGCATGATCCGGAGGGAGGTTTTAATACTTACCTGCTAACCTGGAGTCTAGCTCCTGAAGGGAATTGCAGAACCAGCAATCAGTCCTAGTTTTTTCAATGCTGTGGGCTGAACTGCCTTTATAAAGTCAACAAAAATGATGCAGTCTGAGATTCAATAGCAACGGCAAATCCACAAGCAATACACATGAGCGGGCCCTTTGGTCAAACCATGCTCATTTGCTGCTTCATGAGTCACCTCACAAACCATTTGTTTGATTTATCAATTACTTTTATGCAAATATTGGCAATGCCATGTATCCATTTTGATTAGTTTGAAGGCTATGAAACTTGCCACCTAATAGTTTTATGACCAGACGTACCCATGTCCAGTGCATGGGTGCTGTAGAGTTTGGTCTTCTTCTGGTGGAAAGCACTAGAATCAGGATACATCCCATGTTAGCTACAATTTTATATTAGTGAAAACATTGAAGCATTTTTTTCTTCTAGTTTGATACTTAAGTTCCAGCTATTGAAATTACACTGTGAAACGGTTAAGACTTGTATCTGGGAAGGTACAAATGAGAACTCTTGTATTGCCTAGTGCAGTGCATCGGGAATCCCAGGGCCTGTAAATCAAATGCTACTAGTGGGCCTGCCGCACTGAATATGCCACCCACCCAGTAGCCCTTTAAACATGGCTCAGACCTGCCATTGCTGTGTCTGTGAGCGCAGGTTTAAACTGTCATTTCGACCTGACAAGTGCACCCACTTGCCAGGCCCAAACATTCGCTTTTACTACATGTAAGTCACCCCTAAGGTAGGCACAAGGTAGCCCCATGGGCAGGGTGCAGTGCATTCAAAAGGTAAGGCATATACTGGTGTGTTTTACATGTCCTACTAGTGAAATCCTGCTAATTTAGTTTTTCACTACTGCAAGGCGTATCTCTCCCATAGGGTAACATGGGGATTGCCTTGAAATATTTAAAAATAATTTTTAAGTGTGATTTTTCAATGGGAGCAGATAGAGATTTTGGGGTTCTGAACTCAGAATTTAAAAAAAAGTCTTTTGGTGAAGTTGTTTTTTAAATAGTGTTTTTAAAGAAAAAAATCCACTTTTAGAAAGTGGGCATTTTCTTGATTATCCATTCTGTGCCTATGCCCGTCTGTAGAATACCTGTCTGGGTCAGTGCATTCACTCTAGACAGTCACATATAGAGAGCGGAGGTGTACCCTGTATAGTCTGATGGGCCATCACTAGGCTGATGGGCTTTCATGAGCTAGAATGGTGGGAGAAGTTGTCACTAACACCTGAATAGGGCTGTGCTTGTTCTCACACAAAGCTGTCTCCACTACCATGTAGTGAGACTGGAGCCAGGTCAGGGTAAGGCAGCATCTTTTGCACTATACAAACACTTTCCATTAAAGTGTACCTACTTCAAAGGCAGAAAGGGGTATAAGTATTAGACCTCTGACTCCCCAAAATGAGAACACTTCTAGACTGAGGTCATTCTACCCTGAAGAAAAGCTGGATGATGTACGTGGGACTGCCACTCTACCTGTTGCTGTGTAGTGCTGACCTGATACTTGCTGATTCTGTCCTGAGAGTGAAAGGACTGGACTTTGCCTTTTGCATCCTGCTTTTAAGGTTCTTCAAGGGCTTGATTGTGCTTGCCTCCTGTTAAGAAGTTCTGGGCCATCAAAGACTTCACCTGCCAGTGCCTAGGCTCTTCTACTGAGATCCTAGGCACTGGCAGGAGCCTGACTTGCCAAGCGGTTCCAAAGCCAGTCCCTGGGACCTTAGAAATGTAACTTGGTAATCTTGAGGAGAAAATTCATGCATCAACTTCTAGCACCTGTTTTCTCGACGCACAGCTGCAAAATTTCCACGCATTGCTGCTGCCTGTCCCAAAGCGTGGTTATCACTTGAAGTATTGACCACGGCTTTCACCGCTGGCCTCAGCTTGCCATCGCAGCATGCCAGAAAAATCGCTGCATCATGAGTCTCAAGCCCCGTGTTGCTGACATCAAGGACACCTGCTCAAACTCCGACACACCACTTGCTTCATGGCACAGGAATCGATGAAGCACCCACTTTGCAGCTGTGACATTGACTGCATCGGTTCTATCATATCGATGCTGCATGCCTGGATTTTCGACACAATCCCTCGACGCCGATTCTTCATCGAAACCGCACAGCAGTAAGGAAACAAGGCCATGTGTCCGGGAACTGACGCATAACCTCCCCTGCCAGTCAGTACCCAATGCGTTACCTACCCTGACTAGCTCTAAGGAACTGACGCATCACCTCCCCTTTATAGTAAGGAACTGACACAACGTTTCGATTTTCCGGCGCCTTACCTCCTTGCATCTTACACCAACTTTGATGTTTGCACATCTAAGGTACTTTGCACTAAAACGAACGCATCCATTGATTTCTATGGACTAAAACTTGCCTAATCTTTTCAAAGTGATATTTTGACAAGTGCATGTTGAATTTCTGTCATTTGCCTTGTTTTATTCAGATAACTATTGGCTATTTTCTAAATTGGTGTGGACTCCATTTGAATAGTTGTCACTGTGTTACTGTGTGTGTGTGTAGAAATACTTTACACATTACCTCTGAGATAAGCCTGACTGCTCCTGCCAAGCTACTAAGGGTATGAGCAATGGTTATCTTAGCTGTGTGACTCCCTTACCCTGACTAGAGTGAGTGTCCCTACTTGGATAGAGTGCAAACCACTGGCAACTACAGACCCCATTTCTAACATTGGTGATCAGCAGTGAGGATAGGACTTTGGGTTTATACTTTGCATACAATGATTGGTGTACAGTGCGTTCATATCACAGAACATTATGTACCAGCATACTGTTTTTTTTTCTCTTTCTGTTTTTGCAACTCTTGAGTTTTGGCCACAATAATGTCTCAGTCAGGAGAGGTTGGAGACCCATATGGTGCCTCGACTCACAAAGTTCTGCAGGAAATTCTAATGTTCTTTTAAAGGCCTCAATGGATAGGTGGACCTGCAAAAGGAGCTGAGCGCCCGGTCAGCAGCCAGGGAGGCTGGTGAGCACCCTGAGAATGGGAATGATGCTGTGGAAGAGAAGGAACAGTCTCTGCACCTGGGTTGGCAGGAAGAGCCAGCATTGCGTGGGCGAGGGAACAGCATAAATGGTGGAAGAGCTCCCTCCAAAGCTGCCAGCAGTCTTTCCTCTCCAGGTCTGTCTCCAGAGGAGCTGGAGAACAGGCAGAGTGCCACAAAGCTCACGTTGGAGCTTGAAAAGCTCAGGTTAAAGAAGGTAAGGGTGAAAACTTTAGACATAGTGAGAAAGAAACTTCAAATGGAGAAAAAATAGATAATTTTAGTTCATGAACTGAGCATGGGGAGAGCTGGTGTTGGAAGTCAGTGGGGCGGAGTCCAGCTCAGATGGTGGCAGTGAAAGTACTATGTGGCGCTAGCCTACTGCTTGTTGCTTCAGTCCTGGGAGTAAAAGGACTGGACTTTCCCTTCTGTATCCTTCTTCCAAGTTTCTCCAAGGACTCTGGGTTCTTCTGCTCAGAGTCCTGACTTGACAAGTGGTGCCAACTCCAGTTCCTGAGCCCTTGGAAGTATAACCTGGTGATCTTATGGGGAAAATCCATGCATCAACTCCCAGCACCTGTTTTCTCAACGCACTTCTGCACAAGATCGACGCATCACCGCTGCCTGCCCCCAAGCATGTTTCCCACTTTAACCCTTTGGCATGCATTGGACGGCCCCTGCATGGCCGACGTCACGGTGGGCATGTGTGCAGGACAGCCGGGGGCCGTCCGAAACACGCCCAGTCGTAAATCACCCACACCACGGTGGCATTCCGGCCGTGGTCAACGGGTTAAGCATCAACCACAGCTTTAACCGGAGGCCCAACCTCACTGCCACAGTGTAAAAAAAATCACTGCAGTGTGTCTCTCGATCCCTGTATTGCCGCCGTCAGACACCCACTCCGATCTGCTTTGTGGCTGAAGAATCGATGTTGTGCCCGCTTCACGGCTGTGAAAATGACACAGTACCTGCTTCACTGCTGTCTCATCAATGCGGTACAAAACGGGGTGGTGATGGACGGAGCACCCAAGCCAATCAAACACTCACACCCAGTCAACAGATCTGGGTTTAATCCATCACTGTTCTTTAGCCCATTCTGCCACCCCAGTTCAGACATGGCCATATGCAAATCAGTCTGACCCTGTGCCTCATGTGAACAGTCCAGCCCGAACTGCCAAGCCTTGCCTTCCCTGGACTGGATTCAAGCCTCCTAGGACCGGTTTCTGGCATTACAGCCGTCTTCAACCAGGCTTGCTTGAATCCATTGGCAAAGTGAGCAAGGGACTCACGTCTGAGCATACCCTGCCAACTTATGGCGAACAAAGTGATACAAAAGGGGGTGGTGAAAAAAGCAGTACAAAAGGGGGAGAATGTATGACATTGTTCTGCATTCTGTCCATCAATTGTTGTTTTTGCATTTGTCACCCCGAGTGGGATGGGTATGCTCAGACGTGAGTCCCATGCTCTCCACACCACTGTAGTCAAGCTATCCTGGCTGAAGACGGCTGATAGCCAGAAACCAGTCCTAGGATGCCTGATTCCGGTCCAGGAAATACATGGCTTGGCAGTCTGGGCTGGAATGTTCCCATGAGGGACAGGGTCAAGGCTGATTGGCATATGGCCATGTCTGAACTGGGGTGGTGTGGAGTGCAAAAAAACGATGCATTTAGGCCCAGATCTCTGTAATGGGGCGAATGTATGACATTGTTCTGCATTCTGTCCATCAATTGTTGTTTTTGCGTCTCATCAATGCAGCGCATCTGGATTTTCACTGCATTGTCCCTCGTTGCTGACTCGTCATCAACACTACACAGCAGTTTAGAGCCAAGGCTGAGTGTCCAGAAACTGACACATCACCTCCCCTTCCAGTAAGGAACTGACACATCACCTCTCCTGCCTAGCAGTAAGGAACAAATACATCACATCCCCTTTGTAGTAAGTAACTGAAGCAAAACTTTCCTTTTACGGTGCCTCACTTCTCCTACACCTTGCTCTGTCTTTGATTTGTGACGCATCTAAGGTACTATGTGCTAAAACATACACATCCATTTATTTCTATGGCCTAAAACGTGCTTAATCTTTTAAAAGTGATATTTTGACTTGTGTATGTTGGATTTGTGTCAGTTTGGTCTTGTTTTATTCAGATAAATATTGGCTATTTTTTAAACTGGTGTGGACTCCTTTTGTAGTAACGTCACTGTGTTTTCTGTGTGTGTGTACAAATACTTTAGTTTGTGGATTAAATTTCAAGTTGACCTTTATTATATAACTTTGAATGCCATTTTAAAGTATCAAATTTATATTTAATCTACAAGGTACTTAAGCCAAAATCTAATAAGTATGGAACTAAAGTAACATTATCAGGCTCTTTATTCCAATGGGCTTTGTGGGTGCCAGGTTTGGAATTTATCACTTGATTCTACAGAGAAACAATGGGAAGGTTTCATTACCAATTTGTGTGTGTTTGCTTTTCCAGAGATTAATGTGAAGTTTGGCAGCGAGATTTTGTAATTTTATAATCTGTCTTTGGGCATTTTTCAAGTTACCCCATCAATCGGGCCTTCACAATTCTACCATGTAGGTAGATTGCATTAGCGAAATGACTTCTTTGTAATTGTGGGTTTGCTTTCTGATCACAGTGTGGATTTGTGGACAGAATGAGAAGTCTGTGTTAAATATAAATAAATATCATGTATCATTTTATAGTGCTTGGTTGGTGTGCAAATATTAAATGATTGGTAGGATGCATGTCCTAAAACTATAGTTGGAGATAAAGGCCTTTCATATACTGTCATTCTGAAGGGCACCACACACTATTAAAGAATCCTTGTATGACAGTTGTGTTCTCTTTGTTACTTTGATTTTGCCAAGGGTGAGAGTGATGCTCTTTCTTTCACTTGTACCATATCCGATCTTGAGACACTTGCTTAAACTTTTCTACCTACAGAAGGCTTCATTTGAGTTTGCCCACACGCCAGTCTTATGGGTAAATACCAGTATAAACTCCTCTCTCCACTTGACCAAAGTTAAGTGATATTTGTCATAAGTGTCTGGAAACTTAAAGGTATTATAAGAATGCTCTAGAAATGTAAAGCCATGAAGGAATACATTCTAACTTCAAGGCAATGCAGAATCTTAGACTGCACTGTACTAGACTGTCAAGAATAGAACAGCCACAAGTTAAATCAATGCATTCAACAGGATATGTCAATGATTTCTTCTGTATCCAAATTTGCCTCGTGGTTGGGTGCAAAGGCAATCCAGGCCATGTTAAAGATATATCAATCCAAGTGTATTCCCATGGTGAGGTTATGGGAGCGACATCTGGGAGTATAGAGTGACTACTGAGTTACAGATGGTTGAAAAAAGATTTATGAGGCGCCTAGTCTCACTGCATCAATCTATGCCCTCTTATTCCCTAACCGTAGAACTAGAGGTAGCATATATTTCTGACCTTTTAGCCCTACTAAAAGGTCTTGCTCAGATGGATCTCCGTATGGCTAAACATCGAGCTGACTTTTAATCAGGCAGTTTTGTCAGATTGTATGAAACTAGATAAAGCCTGAAATATCTATCCCATGGCTCAGCTACATTAAATCAACATTTGCCAACTTAGGCTGCCCTGAACTTTACAATTTGCCTCAACAGTAGGTCTGAGGGGACTTATAGTGGGTGAAAAAAGACTTTCTAGTCACTGCACAGGCCAATAGAGAGAGGAAGGAGTTGTGCAAACCTAGAGTTCACACCTACGTTATGTTGAGGACAAGTGCGACTTCTGAGCTTTATCTTATAATTGTCTCCAATCCCCATCACCAGTTCTTTTTAACAAGATTCAGACTAACTCTTCTACCCTGGATCTTAGCAGACCCCGCTGGCTGAAGCGGAGCTGATAAGCTAGACCCTTGCACCTGTGACTGCTTCTCTGATCAAGACACTTTGCACTTTACCATGTTTTGTGACCACTGCAGCCCGCTCAGAAAACACCTTTTAGTTCCTCCATTAAAAGGGCTTCAATTCACTCATGAACGACCTGCATTAACTTTTTTTGCAAATGTTGCCCAATTAATGTGCAGGGGTGGTCAGACGCAGACGGTGTTGTTGAAACCAGTTCTTCTATTGAAAGTGATTTGCCAGTTAAACCTAAAAGAGATATTATGGTTTTAGTATTTTTACCCTATATTGTTATTTACTGTCTGTATTAATGGAATCATTATTTTGTTTTAATCTTCACTCTGTGTTCGCTGAGTGTATAGTCGTTTCATTGTACTGTATGTTTTTATTCACTGCAACTTTATGGGTTTAAAATAACCGGATAAAGAATCTGTGATGGTGAAGATACATAAATCAAATGTTTTTCTAACAATAGAGGGTTATTTCGATGCCCTGACCCAACAATAATCCATTCATTATCCAAATGTTTTGTATTACAATTTGTATTTGCTTTGAAAATATTTAGTTTCAATATACCACTACTCACGTTATCATTGTACTGGGTAATAATAGGACCTCTTAGAGACAGCCAGGAATATAGAGAATGCTATCCAGTAATTATTATTACCATTGTAATCATTATCTTTATCATTATTAATATTACACGTGCTATTATTAACTTGTCATGCTGGATAAGTCATACGACGAATGACAAGGAAACGATATCAAAGGTTTCCTCATTAAAGATTTCAGATTCCACTAATTAGTGGCATGCGTTCTAACCCCAATCCTGGGAGGACTCATTCCAGCAATTATCATTCTATGAAGAATGCACTGCCATGTTGTGACATGCTGAACACACCGCCCCAGCGAAACTCTTTTTATCAGCGCCATGTTGGGAAGGGGGGAGGTATAATTGGAGCCCTCTCATGTGGCTGGAAGGTAGGGCGTTCTCACGGCGAGCGCCCACACATATTGTTCATATCGTGGTTTTCTGTCCCTTTCCTTAACTAAATATTACTTCAACCTCTCTGATTTGCCCTTGCACATAAATCCGAATTTCTGCTTGAAATAAACATTTTCTAATCCCTTCAGAACATGGCGCCGACAGTCTTTCAGTGAACCTAAAATGCAAATACGTTCACTGGGCCTTCGTGTACAGGTGTAAAACAATTATTAGATTTGATATCTGACTGAATTCAGGTTCCCATTAGAGCCTCGCTGCTTCAATGGCCCTATTATTTTGCTTCCGCTGCTCCCAGACCTGATCGGGGCTTAATTATTGTGACTAGCGAAACATTTAGGACATGAATTTCTGATGTGCTTTAAGCCAAACGGGACAACGAAAAGATGTTCGTTAAAAAGAATAACACAAAGAAAATAAAGACGAATCATGCGATTATTATAGCGTGGCACATTGTGGGCGGTGCACACCTGGACTGGTAATTGTTGTGCTCCTTGTTACTTTAAGGAAACCTCTCCTTAAAGTGTTTAAACTTTAAAAAGTTCAAAAACATCTCATGTTGCCAACTTATCTGAACGAGTAAACTCAGAGAGATATTCGCTGAGTTAATATGCATTCTTAGGTTGCTCTTCGTGGTTTACAGAGAAATTAGAACACAAGCAGTGGGATTTTATCCTGTGATCATGTTTACTTGCACAGAGGATGCTTCTGGAGGTAAGGTGTAGCTGAATAATTTGTGCTAGTTTCACACTTGGTATAATTGTAGAGTAAATAAATATTACTTTTGCCACAACTATACATGTTGCATTTATTTAGCCTATGTATTTATATGGGATGTCTGTACCCGATGACCCAGAAAATGATTGCAGTGGATACCAGTGGTGAGACAATTCTTCAATTAAAGGTAAAGCCTACCATAACATACATAGCATAACGCATGCAGCATAGTTGTTCGTGTTTTATCACCGCACGCTTTATACTTCCTGAAAACAAATCACCATGGGCATCTCTGTTGCCTCTCATGACTGTCTTTCTACAAGTTTTCTTGAATTTAACCTCAGGCACCTTGTTAGCTAGAAGACCAGAGGGCATCAGTTTGCACTTGTGCATGCACCAATCACCAGTGGTGCTGGCAAGTTACCATTATGCGTGCCACTGCAGTGTAATGGCACCATTCGCATTTGCAAACTGCACACCCTTACTACTTGTGTTTCGTGAAAGAGTTAGCAGTGCACTGTGATAGAGGAATAGCTTTGCATGCCAGACTGTCATATTGCTGCACGGCTGGGCCACTCAACTATTATGAGGAAGTCTGGTCTTCACTCACCATTGTGGGAACCTTCGGGCAGCTCCAACGCTTGGGGTGCAGGAGTGAATGTCCAAATCCCAGAAGCGCAGACACAGCTGCACTGATCGGTGTTTGTTCATGCTCGCCACATATCTACTTGGAATTGGCCAGTGTCTGCCACTCTACAAGGCTCAATAGGCTCCTCTGGCCTTTTGAGCCTTGTACACTCTGGGGGCATATTAAAGTCCACTAAGCCATGGATGGTGGACATTCAGTGGGGTCGTCGTCCCACCTACTCATGCTTTAATACTGAGGCTATGCACCCTAGATCCTTTCATTTGCAAGGAAAATTTCTCCCAAAAATGAGAAACAATGGTGCTAATTTTACACTTTAATAAAACAGAATGAGCCTTGTTTGGGTGCAGGATGTAGATACTACAGAACGTGACTAGATATTATCTAAAGAAGCGGACGACAAAGCAAACCTTTTATCACATTCATGCAATATCAATAGATTGGGATATTTTTAAACACAATGTACACCCAAAATCGAATATCTGTTTATGTACTGTATATGTGGGTCATGCTAAAATGTCACTCCACACATAGGAAGCAGAGCCTCAGTAGAGAGACTCAGGGGCACCTCACGGACATTGATACAGGGAGTAAATATCCCTATAGGACACCGCTCAACTATGCACGATATGACAGACACTTTAAAAAATGAATGAAAGTGAACATATGCATGTGCCTCACGTGATTGACACAGAAATGTCAGCACCTGCGTAAAACCGTCAGTCAGTTCCCCATGAGGTCTCTTTCACCGCCCATCTCGTCAAGTTACATGGCGTTCCAGTGGTGTGATTGAAAAGCATTTTAAACAATGTTAACACATATGAAAGTTAGAAAAAGCATACGTATAAAACAAAGAAATACTGAAGAACCTCATTCTGACTCAGACTCGATTATACAAAAGTATTTCAGGGCAGAGAGTTATGTATGACTAGACAACCTGTTTGGTGTGTTTTACTCATTAGTGGGCAAATTGATCATTCTCTTTGGTGTCTCCTTTGGGATATCTGCCTAATATATGCAAATCTATGTAACAGTTTCAGACTAGTACGTCTACGAGCACGCTGCGAAGGATCATTTTGAACATTTTTTATTCTGCGCTTTCTAGGTAACTACATTTTTCTCTATAATTATTATTTGGCCGAACAGTGGAATGGACTGTGAACAAATACGTGTTTTTCTTTTCTTTAATGTAAGCAATTGCCAAGACGTCCACATATTTATAAACAATAAAGAAATATCAACAGCAGAGAGGTATCAAAAGCTAGAAAGTAAATGAGGGTTATAATAGGTTTTTGAGAAATCCCATTATGTACCTTTACTTGAGTCACGTCTATCTCCGACTAGGTTGTGGAGTTGCAACCAGAGCCAGGTCACATCTTAAAGGCTCCTGCCGAGTGGCTGCTTTGATGAGGGCTGCACTTGTGAAGTGCCAGACTGATGCTGGTGGCATTAGCTGACAGGGTTCAGGCAGGGAAAGGGGTCAGAGTAGATAGACCTTGTCCACAGGAAGTACCTTGGAGTTGAGTTATACTCTGTTCTCTTTCTGTGGAGGAACAGGAATCACACCTCTTGGGGTGTAAAAAGAGATCAGGTGGGCCATCCAACCTGTCCAGCACTGAGGAGGAAGAAGGGCAGTGCTTTGCTTTGAAGGGCCGTCCAATGGTTGTCCTGAGGATAGACACACCTATTACAAAGGACAGGAGGATTGATAACACAAGAGCTTGTACCATCCCACTTCAGGAGCAGAGGCTGAGTGAGAAGAGGATGTGTCAGCCCAATCACGCCTTCAGTTATACCAAGGTAAAGGGCTGTCACGGAGGAGAACCAGAATCAGAGGGTGAAATACTGAAAGAAGTGAGCCTCAAAGAGAGAGGTGTGACTGTAGGGCAGTGGTTGGTGGTTTATATGATGCATGAGAACCTGGGCAGAGAATACACTGTTCAAAGCAGATATTCGTTTTCCCAGGAACCGATGAACCAAAGGGAAGACCCTGCATAGGACCTTCAGACAGAAAAACAGCCCTGGGATCAATAAAATACTTAAAAGGGTATCTTTGCCTGAATCATTCAACCAATGAAAGGGTTATCGTTCGAATGAGACAGAGAACTGTCTCTTTCATACATGCAAAACTAGTAGTAGTGAAGGCAGGTATCTGATACGTCCAGTTGAAGTGTTGCATGGTTGATTTCTCCACATGAGAAGGCATCTATATTACTACCTTATTGGTCTTTCTCATGTTTCCTTACCATATAAGTGATCTCATGGCACAAGGCTTGGCACGATGGCCCTTTTATTATATTCCCCTAAAAGAACTATAAACAAAACCTAACAATAACTGATATTCACCAGTTACATGAAATACAGAACCATAGACTTCCCAATGCATTGCTCACTACCTCACACATCATCGTACAGACACCTCATGACATCACCACTGACTTCAGAAGGCGCAACATATGAACATGCAAAGAATGTGCTAGGGCTGGCCTTTAGCTAGACCTTGTGCTGAGTGGGAAGTGGTGTTGAGCTCAGAGCCTACGTTTGCCATGGTTAGTGGTCTCTGGGTGTGGGTTTGCCATGCAACCTACCTTGTGCTATATGCCTACAAGAAAGCCTGCTGAAAGCCCACCAAGCAGAGTTTTTCACCCTGCCCAGTGACCTATGAAAGCAAATCCTGCTGTTCAGCCAGTTTCTTCACTTAGGTTGTCTTTCAGCACCCCTTCAACTAGAGACCATTAAACATGGCACTGGGCCAGAGAGTGTTCATCAACACACAAGCCACAGGTCCTCAGTTCCCATTAGAGCACAAAGGGTGTTTTTTTCTTGGATTGTTTTCTCGCTCTGTAGGATGCAGTCATTACTTTGAAGGAAATCAAGTACTACAATAGGTATAACACAAAACACTACACAATCCATAATTATTCCAAGAATTAATAGGAACTAAAAACCTAAGAGGGAATATTCTCACTGTTTGTTTTCTAAAGCACTTCACATAACAGAAGCTGTAACCAAATTCCTTTCATTTTTCTTTGTAAAGACCTGTTCAAATGCATGGTCAGTAAGAGATTAGACCCAAGTGACACTGTTTGTATTCTAATAGTCCAAAGTGATAAATACAAATTAGTCTACTTACAGTGAGCACAAATGCATTATGAAACGCCTACCCCCAAAGGGAGACAATACTGCTTTTCTAGTGAAATAATAGAAAGCAATGGCAACACAACATCCTATTGCAACACAACCACACCACATTTACAATTAATGTGTAGACCTTGATAAAGTTTGCTCGCAGACTTCCACAGACATTTGGCGTGCTGCGTGCAGCCTGAGGGGCACGGCTGCCCTTGCCACCCAGAGACTGTGCCTTTGAACATCCTCGGCGACTCTGCCGCCCAGTGGCCCCTGAGCGTTTGCCCATCTAATTGACCCTTTCCCTCCTTGCTCCTGTGGCTGCCCCCCTCTGCTCTGCTCTGCTCCTCTATGGCTGCCATTTTGCTGCTGCTCTCAGCTGCTTCCTTCTCTTGATCCTGGCCCACCATCTTGTCCGTTCCCTCGGCCTTTACCCTTCTACCTCGTTTCCCCCTTGACGATCCTCAAATGTTTCTCATTTGCCTTTTTTCCATACCCAGTATCCCTCCCACCCTCCCTACTCCCACCCAATTCTACTATTTGTATATATATGTATATAGAGATAACTCTAATCACTAGTATATGCTGTAGACCATTGTACTCTCTACCATTCCTATGTGACTCTTAGAGTATATCCATTCGTATCCCTTCCCTATGTATATAGAAATAACTCATCACTAGTATATGCAGTAGACCTTTGTACTCTCTACCATTCCTATGTGACTCTTAAGAGTATTTCCTTTTGTATCTCTTCCTTGAGTGACTTTACATCTTGTACATTTGCAATTTTTCTTTCTGATTGTATCTCTTCCTTGTGTGACTTTACATCTTGTACTTTTGGATTTTTTTCTGTTTGTATCTTTTATGTAACACATGTAATCCTAAATCCTTATGTTTTGCAACTGGTTTTTATGTAAAGCGCTCGGACATCTTCGGGTAAAGTTTGCGGTATATAAAATTGCATTAAATAAATAAATAAATAAATTTGAGGTCGTTGTTAACCACACACATCATGTGCAAGTCGTGGCTATATTTCTGGGACACAGCCCATGAAGCAAGCTAGTGGGAAATCTAACTGGCCTTCCCAATTCTGTAAAACAGCTCAGTGATCTGCATTTGCTGCTGAGACCTTTATGCACCCTGTAGGTCGCAGGCTCACACCCAGCGGTTCTTTATCCTGCTGCGGCACGTACATTCAATACCAATGAGTTGGATACCTTGAACTCCAGATTTTACCTGCAGCAATGAAAATGTAATCTCCACTGCAAACACTATTTAAAGTACACATTATTAGTGAGAGATTATGGCTGATTAGGTTCAGATGTCATGATGTCGGTGGTAGAAGTTAAAATTATGTTCACTGTTTTAAATAAGGGCTCTGATTAGGGGGTGCTCACCACTGGCGTAACGAAAGTTGATGGGGCCCCCCTGCAAGGTACATGGAGGGGCCTGCTCCGGATTGAATCTAGAGGTCTCAAGCATGAATACTATGCAGATGGGGCCCCCTGGAGCTCGGGGGCCTCCCCGCATTGCGGGGGATGCGGGGGCCTGTGTTACACCACTAGTGCTCACTGAGGCAGAAAGAAATAAAGAAAAAAAGAAAAAAAAGAAAGAAAGAAAGAAATAGAAAGAAAGAAAGAAAAATAGAGAGAGAAGAGGGCAAGAGAATGTGTGTGTGTGTTTGTTTTATTTAGAGACAGCACGCCTGATATGGTGGTACAGATGGCACCACATTCTTTAGTGCACATATCAGCACCCAGAATCCTACAATTGTGCTCGAAGAGGAGGTAATAACAATGAGGGAAAACACAGGCCAAACAGCTTGTGAGAGGGCCTATGTCATGTCCAATACCTTCGATGGCCAATCGTCTTTCAACAGCATTTTGCATGCTGGGATTGTCAGATCGAGCTAGTGGAAGCGTAAAATTACAAGGTGTCACCAATGACTGGGCTCCCGACAGGTGTACAAAATCCTTGCCAGACACTGGCAAACTACATCTTTCTATTAAAGCACAACTTTGCAAAATGTTCATGTAATTTTATAAAGAAAAAGCAAGCTATTACGCACCCCTATTTCTGAGAAGTAAAAATAAGAAATCAGGGCTAATAGGGAATCCAGCAAATACCGAATCTTCCCTACAAAATAGTAGATCACTAGGTGCTACGTTTGTACCCTGCAGGCTGTGAAATCTGCAGCCTTCCTTAAACTAGGTGTGCTTCGTATTGACATCAAGACAAACACAGCATTCAGCTCCTTGATGGCCGGACCTATTATAGTCTTGATTTGTCTGCGGTGGTACCACTACCCTTTACCATATTTAAAAAAAAAAGCTGCAACACTGTAACCTGACAGCAGACGTCAAAGCCAGACTGACCGTACCAGGCATCAGGCTTTTCCCTGGGACACTGGAGGGGCGGGAGGCTGGTTTTGTTACTGGGGGCCGATTTTGCAGCAGTGCTGAAATATAGACTCCCAGTAACAAAATTAGAGGACGGTCCAGCATAATGCTCACTTCTCGCTCTCATTGCAGAGTGCTTCGTATACCTAGCAGCAGTGGCAGGTTGTAGGGAACGGTGGTGGGGGGTGGTAGGCGGGCGAAGGCGGAGGGGGGTTTAGGAAAAAAAAACGGAAAAAAAACTTACCTGGTGGTCGCCGTCACCGCCTCTCCTTCAGCAGGAACCAGGAAACCCACAGCCTCCCAGAATCTCCTGATCAATCACAACGCGGCCTGACAGCAGCATTGTGATTGGTCTAAGCGATGTAGTTTGGCGCTGAGAGAGGGACTGGGAGGTTGGGCATGTTCTCCACCCAGGGCTGAACAACCAGGCCTGAACAATACAGTCTGAGGAGAACACACACATGAGACAGCCGGCCAAATCGTCAGGCGCACTTAAGGTACACCCACCACTCCTTCCTCAACATCAGGGGAGCCTGGCCCCGGCCTGCCCAAGCAAACCGGCTGCAGTGCAACTCTAATACTCAAAATAAAATGATTATAAAGTTCTATTATCCTTTTATTTTTCCTTTGCACTGCTTTAAAGCAGTGGGGCGACACTCCTCCGCCTTGTATTTCCTTTTGTCTTATGTAACATTTTCTAAACACTGATTTGCTTCATTGTGTGCGTGATGTAAAGTGCTCTGACTACTGTTGAAGCAAATTAAATACACGCAAGGCGGGCTATGGAGAGATGTCGGAGGGTGACAGTGAGAGAATCCTTGACTGGCCAAGTAACCGATGATACGAACTCGTGCAGGCCTAGCTCCGAAAGTTAAAGAGAGAGCCGTTAAGCGCCGAGTCTCAACCCTGAAAACGTTTGTCCTCAAAAAGAATGAACTTGACATCAAAGTGGTCCCCTTGCCCCTTGCCTCCTCTCACTAATGATATGTAGCGTCTGCTGAGCCTGCAATAAACGTGTTTACGTCCGGTCCGATTGCCGTCATTTTGCGAGCCGGGCCGGGGCTTTGCAGAGGCAACTCGCAGGAGACCAGCAGCAGCGCGCGCTCCCAGGCATTTCCTGACATCCGCCTTCACTTCGCACTTAAGTTGAAGGGAGTGGATCTGACACGACGCCTGGAAAGTCAGGAGCGAAGCGGCTTCACCTCCTCCTCAAATGTGCCTGACAGGAGTCAATAGTGATTCCGTCACGAGGCCACCATCAAAAACTCGCAGATGAAAGTCCAAGGGGATGCTTTCTAGCTATTCCTTACGATATTTTATTGAAAAGGGCTCGAAGCATGCATGTGCCGCAGCAGGACTTTTCTTTTTTTTTTCTGGTTCATTTGAATCAGTTTTAGCAGCTGGTCTTATAAATGCACTCTCCGATGCCCGGATGCTCTTTCCTTTGCATAAACGGTAGTATAAAGGCAAAAAGCAAACGAGGAAAGAAGTAAAAGCTCCTTTTTATGGTATAAAAAGAACGGGCCTTTCTTTGTAGTATAAACGGAATGCCACGTGAGGCCTCAATAGTCCCTCCTGCTGCTTCATATGCACTCAGCAGAGTGCTTTTATTTGTAACCTATATCTCTCATAGTTTACTTCCAGAAGTAAACACGGTATGCTCAAAATTGGCCATTTTCTTTCCCAAGACTCTTGTGTGAAGAAAATACACACTTTGTTCCTCGATAATATTTAAATGGTACTTGATTGCGCTAAAATGTCCAATTATGTGCCACAGTCGTGTCATGAAAATGTTTGCATAATGTGCCCCTCTGCAAACGACTCTTGCTTATTTCTAAGCATCCTCTGGTCCTTTCGGGATCCCGAGAAGACATCTTTGCCACTGGGTATATTTTCATCTGCTCTATATTTTTCCAGTGTGCATGTGTGTAAAATGAAATATTGGCTAAGGTCAAACAATAAGTGCACTTGTGAAATTACGTTTTGCACACATTCACAATCTAAATATGTAGTTATTGCATGGAAAAACTACAAAGCTGAAAAAATACTTGTGTGCCCAGGTAAGAGGTGGCAATAGATATGCGGCATGCCTATAAAATGCATAGAAGTTCTTTCTGCATGAGCACTTTATAGCATATTTTCTTGGTACGACCCTAGATTTGATTTTATCCTCTTTCAGTAGATCAAAATTTTCAAACGAGGGTTTGGGGGATACGCTAAGAAAATATTTATAGTTTAGCAAGAGTTCTTATAGAATGCAGTATATGAAGAAGAAACTTGTTTTGGCCCTATTTGACAAAAACCTACTCCTCCCCTCGTTTCCATTACACCAAAACTAAAAGGTATTTATATATACTATAATATATATTGGATTATAGGACTACAGTTAAAACTGTAAGCTACTTATATAATATGATTCGGGATAACAGGACTCCACCTAATAATGAAAGCCAGTTATAACACGGATCACAGGAGTACAGCTAAAACTGAAAGCTACTTATAGAACACCTAACTAAGAGGCATATGGCTAAAATAGAAAGCTACTTATAAAACATGAATCACAGGACTATAGCTAACACGGATAGCTACTTTTGTAACATGATTCGGTTCTATGACAGAATATCTTGGGATCAATATTGGTTCACCAAAATATCACTTAAATAATACTGATTACGAAAATATCATAATTCTATACTTAAAAAAATATATTGATGACATATTTCTGTATACAATTATCTAAATTAAACCATTTACAAACACATACATATCTACAACACAATATCCAAAATATCAAAACGCGCAATATCGACTACAATATTGCAAAAAATATATTAATCCTAAACTGCTTCTATACAAAAAATATAAATGCAATGAATAGACTATAAATATCATACTATACAAAAAAGTAATACTACATTGAAAACACAAATATAACATGATTCATATATAAAACCATGTCTACTCACAATTCATCAGCTATTAAAAAGAAACTAATGTAAAAATATCAAACATTATTACAATATAAATATTATATCAAAGATAAAAATAATATTAAATTTAACATTTAAAATAATTGAATAATACAATTATAAAACAGATACACATATTTAGAATTAAAACATAAACAAACCTTAATTAGCATCCACCCAAAAACTAGCTAACTGAAAAAAATTCAAACTAAACACAAAGTAAGCAATAGAATTTTGTGTAAATCAAAACTATAAACAAAGTTAAAAAAAGAGCACATAAACCGATTAGTTTTCATAGCAAAAACTAATCGACTACAAAAAAGCGACACTGCTGGTTTGCAATAAGAAAAGCCAAAAGTAAGACTTCAACAAAGTAACAAGCCAAATTGACAAATAACCTCGCTGTAACATTGCTGCTTTGACTGGCTGGTGTGGGACTATGTCCCCCAGCATTCCTCTGTGTGCAAGGAAGGGGGACTGTCAGAACCAGCACTTACAATTGCTCTGCTTTCACCCGCTGCACGAGACGGGTCATGGTGCATGGCCGGTCAAAGACCTGGCCAACAGCAGGGCAGTCTGAGCCTGTCAACGCCTGTGCCCCCCTCTTGGTCCCTCCATCTGTGTGTATAAACAAGGCAGATTTGCTTTTGTGAGAATGGGAAAAAGGAGAGCCTGCAATGGGAAGGTGGATCTAATCATGTGACTCAAATTGCTACATCCATTACTAAATATCTCACCACCGTTATGGGAGCGATTAATACAGAACTAGACTTGGTGGAGGAACAAATATATTTAGTGAAGCGGCAATCCATAGCTCTGTTTCTGGCCTTGCCCAATAGTACTGCTGGGGAAAGTGCAAAATCAATTTAGGAGGAAGCTGCCCTAAATTGAACCAGGGTTACCACTGAATAAGCAGGAAGTCTTGTGCTCCACAAAACCCTAGCTGGAAACTATTGAACCTTGCCTGGCAAATGACAATACCCCGACCACTAAAAGGAAAAGAAAGGACGTGTCTTAAAACTGCCAAAAATATTAGGGGCGCCTCTGTTGAAGGCAGACTGTCCCATCAAGTTGTGTATGGCAGGAGTTTGTCTGAGTCAATGCTAGATGGGGCGGGTGTGAAAGCACCTCCTGGCCAGACCGCGTACTTTGCCTCCCTTCATAATTTCTGTCCTTCCTTTTTTAATGTTATAAACATTTTGTGCACAGATACAGGGTCACCTGGATATAATAGAAGCAAAAATTAACCCTGTAACTGTGTCATTACAGAATGATCAGAGAAAAATGCTATGATGACATCCTGAAATGGTCGTAGAGAAAAACCCCACGCTCCTACTTCTGAAGTATATGCTATATCTAATCAGCCATCGGTGGGTGAAAGGCAACAGGACTCCACTCAGAATATCAATACCTATATAGCTAGTGTTAGACCTGGCATCATTGTAATGGGTTTCCCCTGTATTTTTGTCTTTTGCCTCCTGTGTTTTTGCTGTGTGTTGGACTTTGTTTTGCTGGTCTAGATGCTTTGGGCACTAAGCCACTGCTGTTCAGGGCCAAAGTGCAAGTGCTCCCTTTGTAACTTGTTGCTATGGATTGGTGATTCCATGATTGACATATTTGATTTACTAGTCAGTCCCTAGTACAGTGCACTGCGTGTGCCCAGGGCCTATAAATCAAATGCTGCTAATGGGCTGCAGCACTGATTGTGCCACCCACATAAGCAGCCTGTAAATGTAACTCAGGCCTGCCAATGCAAGAGCCTGTGCAGCCCGGTACTGTCATGTCGACCTGGCAATTGCACACACTTGCCAGGCCCTAACCTTCCCTTTTTTACATGTTAGTCACCTCTAAGGTAAGCCCAAGGCACCCCTGTGGCCAGGGTGCAATGTATGTAAAAGGTAGGACATGCCCTGATGTGTGTGGCATGTCCTGATAGTAAAATACTGCCAAGTTTGTTTTTCACTACTGCAAGGCTACCAGATCCCATAGGATAGAATGAGGAGTTTGTTTATAACATCTCATAAACACCACTACCCCTGGGAACAAGGTAGGAAAATAAAGTGTAACATGCCTGAACTCAGAATGTTAAGGTGCATGTTTCAGTGAGGGTGATTTTTACATTCTGTGTTTGAAAATACCACTTTTAGAAAGTAGGTATTTTCTTGCTTAGCTATCCAGTGTGCTTCTGCCAGGATGTGTATTGACTGTCTGGCTTTAGTGTAAACAGGCTGGGGAGGTGTAGGGGCTCCAGAGAGTCTGTGGAGTCAGGGCTGGGCTGAATAGACTTGGGATGCATTTAGAGTAGGGGGAGGAGATTTCCTCTGACCGGAATGGGCCTGGCCTACCTTCTACAATGCTGTCTCCACTGCAGTTGCAGCAGTGAGGACAGAACTGGTTTTGGCTGGGCACAGACACTCTCTGCCTCAGAGAACAAAGGGTCTTACTGTACAAAAAGATGGGCCTAGACCCCAGACATTTAGATCACTTCTGGGAAATCAAGAGGAAGAGCTGGAGAAACTGAGGAGGAATACTGCCCTACTGATGTTTGCTGTCTGGGGTTGGCCTGCAGTGGCTACTTTCTGCCAAGGAAAGGGAAAAAGGACTTTGCTGTTTGCTGTGTTCCTTGCTTGAGGACGACCTCCAAGGGGTTGAAGAAGAGCTTGCCTTCTGTTCTGAAGTCTCAGTGGCACAAAGACTTCACCCCCAGCTTCCCTGGACTTCCCTGCTGGGAGTTCTGGCTTTCCAAGAGGTGCATGAGCCTGTTCTGGGCCTCTGGAAGTTGTTCTGGCTGTTGGGAGCTGGAAAAGCAGCTTAACAACAAGAAGCGTGAGACATCCACACCTGTTTCCGATGCATCGCGGAAAAAATAGTGGCAGCGCCTGCTCGCAGCGCGAGAAATCGCAGCACGCCGCATCGAGTGCACCGATCTCCGAAGTCCGAGATCATCGCGCCAATTCTGACGCAAGCCCTGATGTGCGGCTGCAAGAACCCACGCATCGTCCTGGATTATCGCACTTACCCATTCACACACATTTAAAAAGGGTATTCAGGCCCTGTCCTTAGGGTTTTCCTAAAAATCAAGGGGGAAGGGGTTGACAAGGGGGCCTTTAATATTGTCACCTTGTCTCAACTGGTACTCTAAATTTACAGTGGTTGTAGACCTTAATCTCATTTTAAGACATTACCTGTGTATCAGCAACTATTTAGGCTGCAGATTTGGAGGGTTTGCAGCTCCTCCAACACATTTCCTCTCCTAGACATAGACATGGCAAATCCTAGATCCCATGTTTTCACATTTGGCGGTATTGTCTTTCAAAGTTAAATTACCAGATCTCGATTGTGTGGGTAGGTGGCTTTAACCATAAACTGTGCAAATTTGGTGGCATATCGGTCTGTGGTTTAACCGGCCTGAATAGTGACTCTATTACCCATTTTAAGCAATCTCATTATGGGGAAGTTCTCAATAGGATTCTCATGAAACACCATTTGTTATTTGTACTAAACCTTCTCCCCAAACATCGCCCTATACTTCCCATTTTCCATGGAATTGGCAAGTCTAGCACCATTGGTTTTATATTAATTTCTGGTGCTCTTGCTCTTTTAATTAGTGATTTTTTGATCGTGACTATTTGCACAAGTAATCAGATTATTGTCTCTAATATTAAACCTGGACATAATAAAGACTCAATCACAGGTGATTGGGTAATTGGTTTATGCGTCTAGGTCAGGTGTAAGATTAAAATGGGATAAAATAAACCCCAATCTTTTTTTGCAAGATTTAATTCAGAGTGAGGAGGATGCATTCCTTTCTTGCTTGTCCCAAGAAGTAGATTCATCTTCGATTATTAATGACTATACTCCCATTGCCATAAGGTGTCCAGGCTCTAGATTGCTAGGAAAGGCATCACAAATCTGTAGATGGTTTAACAACACTTGCACTATTGTGCATCGAAATCTTAAAAGTGCACTTAAGACTATTCCTAGGCATGAGGAACTAGTTAAAGAAGCCGGAAGGTCTGATAAAGAAGCACTTTTCAGTAGAAAGTTGGAAAATAGACAAATAACCAATGATGAATTAGAAACAGTGGTAAGGCTAAATGATCAATCAAACTTCTGGGAAGTAGTAAATCATCCTGTTTGTTGATGAACAGAAATCTTGTAAGTTAGAATGTCTTGTATCAGCTGAATCTTGGGTCCCATATTTCTCAAAACATTTCTAACACAGCAGTACTATAGAAACTGACCACGGGGACTTAGAAGAAGTTGCTATTGATGAGACTCTCCTCTTGGCATTAAGCCTTTCTATAGATTTGAAAGCTGTGTCTATCACCATTAAAAAGAGTTTGTCACGCAGAGCCCCAGGAGCAGACGGAGTCCTATTGACTTTTTAAAGGCAAATCTAGAGGTATGGGCCACTCGTATTACAAATGCAATGCATGCCTCTGTTATTGGCCATATTCCCCATTCCTAGAAGAAAGCGGTTATCGTTCAATGTTTAATAAAGGGTTGAAAACTGACTCAAGTTGTTATAGACCTATCTCTTTGCTGGATTCAACTTCTAAGATACTACAGTGGACTCTTCTCTTGCATTTAGAAACATGGTCCGACTCTAACAACATTCTTTCTCCAGTTCAACTCGGTTTCTACCCTGGTGTTGGTGGGCATGGTGGAGATGTGCCTAAATCTTTTACTTATAGATGGTAAATACCTCAAAGCAAGGAGAGGTGCTTTACACCTGGCTTTTTATGGACCTTTTCTATGCCTTTGATAATGATAATCACTCCAAATTGTTGCTCATGATGGAATTCATGGGTGTTAAGTGGCAACTCGTGGATCTCTTTAAACAATTACTCTCAAATACCACAATTATTATCCAATATTAACAAAATGGGGAATGTACTGCCCCAATTAAATCCAGAAGAGGGGGCCGGCAAGGATGCATTTTGGCTCTGTTCCTTTTACTTCTTTATATAGATGATTTGGACCAACATTTGATTAGAAATGTGGAAGACATTCCCCTGATGGGTTATCATCCAGTCCCTTGTCTCCTATACATGGATTTATTTATTTATTTATATCATTTATAGAGCGTGCTGTTACCAAACGGTGTCCTGGCGCTGTAGTGATAGCTCCCATCGGTTTCAAGCCTACTGCCTAGTGATTAAAAAGCCACTTTTTAAGACTTTTTCGAAAGGCCATCAGGTCCATGCTTTGTCTCAGTACCAAAGGTAAGGCATTCCAGGCGTTGGCCGCCCCTCTGATGAAGCTTCTGCCCCCCAGCGTGCCTTCCTAATACGAGAAGTCTTAATCAGCTCCATACTAGCCGACCCAAGCTGTCTGCCCAGTTTGTACCTTTGGAAGTGCTGCTGAAGAAACAATGGGCCTGAACCATGGACAGCCTTAAAAACGATGCACATTGATTTAAACATAATCCGTTTACGCACTGGGAGCCAGTGTAGCTTCCTCAGCTCCTGAGAGACGGATGTGAACTTGGGTAGACCCGCAATAAGACGGGCTGCCGCATTTTGCAGAACCTGCAGTTTGTTAAGCAGCCCCTGTTGGGCCTCCAGGAATAGACTGTTGCAATAGTCAAGGCGGGAGAGCACAAGTGCCGTCACCACCGTTTTCTTGCAACCATCCGGTAGGAAGGGAAGGATTTTCCTAATGATTTTCAAAGCCCAGTGGATGGAAGAGGTCAACGCATTTACTTGGGATTTGAAGGAGAGATGGTTATCGATCAGAACTCCCAGGTTCTTAACCTTCGTTACAGGAATAGGGGGGTTCCAATCTCTTCTGGCCACCACTTAGGACTCCAAAAGTTGACAATGGAGCCAAAGAGTAAAACGTCTGTTTTGGAGGAGTTCAATTTTAGACAATTTCTGGCCATCCAAGTGCTGACTGCTGTCATGCACTCTTGAAACTTGGCGGCTACGCCTTCTTCTCTTCCCGGCAGCAGTGATACCACAATCTGAGTATCATCTGCATAAGATGTTAGTTCAAATCCGTATGAACGGATAACCGGGGCAAGAGAAGAGACATATACATTGAAAAGGGTGGGGCTTAAAGACGATCCCTGGGGAACCCCCCCTGGGAGTTCGAAAGGTCTTGACTCGAACTCTCCCAGGGCCACCACCTGGGCCCTATTCGTAAGGAAGGCTTTCAAGATGTTCAAGGCCCTCCCCTGGATCCTGCAGCCCTCTAAACGGTCCACCAAAATACTGTGGTGGACCGTGTCGAAGGCCGCGGACAGGTCAAGGAGGACCATTACTGCTCGGCCCCCTGCATCCATCGCCTTCCTGATCTCCTCGGTTGATTTAATCAGAGCGGTCTCGGTACTATGACCTTCCCTAAACCCATGTTGGGCTTTGTCCAAGCCCTGAGCGTATCCCAAAAATGCGCAGAGCTGAAAGTTCATGACTTTCTCTATAAGTTTGGCTGGCAGCTGTAATCTGGCAATGGGCCGATAGCTATTAGGATCGGTGATATCCATAGTCGGTTTCTGTAACAAAGGGGCAATAGATGCTTGTTTCCAACATGTTGGAAACTCCCCTGTTTCAAACATCAGGTTGAAAAGCTTGGCAAGGGTGCCCGCTATGGGGGTTGCCACCAGCTTTGCCACTGACGCCGGGCAGGGGTCATGTGGAGAACCTGATTTTGTAGCGTATAGTAGTTTTTTAATTTCTTCGGAGCTCACCGGGCTAAACGCTGAGAGTTTTGACTGCAGAGGGTTGGCGGCGAGACTCATATGGGTACCAGCTAATAAACTCTGCTCCACCTGGGGCTCAAGTGCGGTGAAAATAAGTTCCACCTTACTCAAGAAGAACTTGGCTAAGTTCTCGCAGAGTTCCTCACTGGGTGGAATGATCACTGGCTTAGGAAAGGCCAAGCTAGAGACCGTATTGAAGAGTTCCTTAGGTGAATTCCTAGCCCCCTCAATACGCTCAGAAAAGTATGTACATTTGGCCTTCCTTATCATATCTTTATATACCCTCTGACTGGATTTAAGTTTGTGTTTATCCAACTCAGAGTAAGTTTTACGCCAGTTCCGTTCTAGTTTCTTGCATACCAACTTGAATTCCCTGAGCTCTTCAGAGAACCAAGGAGCAGATGGAGTGGAGCTAATTGGGCAACAGTATTTTGACGGGACTAGTGTGATACACGCCCGGTCTATCCAATTGGTATACGTGGCCGCCGCCTTGTTTACATCTGCTGTCAAAGTGATCATGGAGGATACCAAAAGGTCCTCCAGCGCACTTCCATCAACCTTCTTCCAGGTTCTGCATGTCCTCGCTGATTTCCTATCCTGCCTAGCTTTATGCAACCAGGTACTCGCGATATTAAACATCACAGCAGCATGGTCAGTCCAGGCAACGGGATTAATCTTAACGAACTTCACATCAGGGTCATTCGTAAATATTCCATCCAGCGTGTGGCAGGCCAGATGCCTAGCCCCCTTAACCACCTGAGTGAGTCCCACCCCGTGCATCACCTCCGATAATGCAGTGGTATCTGGGTCTAGACTACTCTCTAGGTGAAAATTAAAATCTCCTAGTACTGTAAAAGATTTGGCGCACAGAGCTTCCTCTAGAACATTGCCAGTTGTTTCTAAAAACTGGGTCTTTGTCCCGGGGGGTCTGTAGAGAAGCAACCCTTAAGGGATTGATGATCAGAGAGGGTGAGCTTAAACCCCAAAGCCTCGCACGTCATGGATGATGCTGTGCTCCCCATGCAAACAGCAAATGTGCTTCAATCCTTGCTTGAATCCTTCACCTCATTTATGTTTAACCTAGATTCAAGGGTTAACTTCTCAAAATCCTTTAAGATTGTCATGGGTCCACAAAAAACGAAATCCAGGACACAAATGGTTGATGGGCTTACTCTTCCCAGAGTACCCGCTTTCAACTATTTTGGGTATACCCTTTGATAGCTCTTTAAGCTGGGCCCCCCTACTTAACATTAGAGCATAACAATTTCATAGCACAAAAGAAGCACTATTCCGTTTCTCACCCAGGAGAATGCTTTTTACTTACAAAAGCAAATGCATTCCAGTGAGTCTATATGGTGCAGGGGCCTGGGGCTACGTAAATGTACAGCATCTTCAGATCTTGTAAAATAGATTTCTGAATCGTATTTTATCTACCCCAAATTCAGTATCTTCAAATATTGGTCATGAGGAACTGGGCCTAAATTACTTAGCTGATATGGCCCAACTTGTCCCGTTACTTTTGTGGGTCAAAATGTGGTCTTTTGCAGAAGCAGCCTTCTCTAGAACAGTTTTGGAAGGTTGCTTAGCTTTGGGTGGTGTGGACAAGATTCAATGGATGAAATTCATTAAGCACTCGTTTGACCAATTGGGCTTTAGGGATTTTTATTTTAAATCTTTAGCGACTACTGCTTTGTCTAAAGAAAGGATAAAGACCATTTCCTTGACTACCAGTCTACAAACAGGACAGTTAAAGCCTCAAAGATGCAAACAATGGTAGTGCACTCAAACCTGGTTGCATCTATAGGTCTGAAGCCTTATCTTCTTTTATTTTGTAGCCCTCAATACAGGTTTTATTAAACAGAGTCGGGCTTAGCACTATATACTATTTATGTTCCTTTCCTGTCCCCGTGTGTTGGTTTAAATCTCTTCTCAAATGCCCCTCTGATAACTTTAAACCACAAAGCACATTGTGTTGTTTTGTTCACTGTATGAAAATGCTCCAAAAAGTTCTAACTTCCTGTTTTAAAATCTGTGAACTTTAAGCAATATTTTTACAACTTGGGTCTGCAGAAATTGTGTTGCTGTTCTGAACTATATATGAGAAGTGCTCTGATCATTAGACGCAAACGTGCTAATTGATTTGTATGTATGATTTGTCTTGTTGTTTTCCAATCTGTTTAAGTTCTTATTTTATGTTGATGCATTGATTTATGATGAGATTGTATGGTTTTTAATTTTGTGAAAAGTGTGCATAATGTTTTAATATGCATGATATGAATTGTATTTATTGACATTTTATGGAATGAAAATCTAAAAATAAATCACTAAACTCTCTTTTTAGGTCTCGTAGCGAAAACACAGCGCGTCAGCGCTGTGTCTCGCTAGAGATCTATTGTTAGCGACTGTGCTTCCCAGGAGACAGTCCCGGCCGCGCGCATCGCCTTGGAGCTGATTTGAAACTGGAACGCGCGCTGTGGCCAGGCACTGTCTCCTGGGAAGCTCAAGCACCACACACGCATGCGCATACACACACACAAGCGCCCATGCACGCCCGCACATACATACATACAGAGACACCCCCCCCTGACACATACACACACGCGCGCGCACACACACAAGTGCACCGAGGCCCCCCTCCCCCGCCGTCACCGTCGCACACATACATACACACACGAGCATACACGCACACACACACGTGCACCAAGCCCCCCCAGCCTTTTGGAACTTACCTTGCCAATGTCGGGGACTCTTCTCTCAGCACGCGGCGCCCAACCTCCTGCTAGCGCGGCCCCGGGGCTCCACACCGCTCACAGGAGCCCCGGGCCGCGAGACGCATTGACCCCGCCTGCCTCCTCTTCCGGTCTGGACGTGGCCCCGCCCCCGTCACAGGCGACCGTGCCTGACTTCCGGGGCGGCCGCGGCAGGAATCCGGGGGCATTCGCCACGAGAGACAGGCAGCAGCTATATTATGTTGTATTACACGCCGCACTGGGTGGCTCACGGCACGCCAGTGCAGGGAAACATTTTTAAGCAGCCCTTTAACGTCACAGAAGGTAGACAGCAGAAACTCGTGAACCGGTGAGTAGCGCGTGTTGTTTTTTCCTTTTTCAAAAATATAAAATTAACCGTTTGGTTTTGCCAGTCTTCCTACACTTCCAAGAAATACATTTTAAACAACCCGCAAGGCAGTCCCAAAAGTAATACTTCATCGCAGTTTCATTTTCCAGCACTTGTGGTGCCAATCAGTATTGCACCGCGAAATTAACTCTACGCTTCTGCTTTTCACAAATATGAAACGTCTTGCTCTCCTCAGCCGCTTTTCTACACACAATAAACGTGTTGCACTCCTCACCTACAAAAGCGGTTGCAGCTCTTAGCTTAACACACGATCTTAATGTTAAAACTACTCAGCGTAGAAAAACACAGCGCTGCCTTTTCAATTACATGTGCATTAATAACAGATTACCGGAAGACTCTTTAATGCGCTGCCTTTTCTAATAACAAGTGCTTTATAAATTGGCACTTGGCATCGCAGATTACTTCTGTGCATCCGCTTTTCCCACCAAAATAAACATGTTCCTCTCCCTGTCAAAGAGAAACGGCTGCAGCTCTTAACTTTTCACCCGCAAGGCAATTCCAATTTCTCCGCACATACGGCACTGTGCACACTTTCTCTGTTGTGCCACTCAATATTGCACCGCAGATTACTTCAGTGCATCCGCTTCCAGCAGCTCTTTGCTCTTCACAAACTTAAAGTTATAAACACTTCAAGATAGTGTCACACAGCGCTGCCATATCCACTTACATGCGCATTATTAACTGCATACCAGGAGTCTCCTTACAGATCGGTGTCACACGCCTTGGGCAGCAGGGTGTCCAGATCACCACGGACACTGGTGGGGTTTTCTTTGCAAGGCGTTTCACTCGACCCTCCCCGCCCCCGGGACCAGCCGCGAGCCCCCACCGGAGACCCTCCAAGGACGGAGCCGCACTCAGCCCGCACAGCCGCCCCCCGAGCCCGCGCAGACTGGGGGGAAAAGCAAGGGCCGGAGCAGGTAGGACCGAGAATGAAGGGGTGAGGTGGGTGGGAGGGAGCAGGGTGCGCTGACCCCTCAACGTGTCTGCGCCCAGCAAACATAGCGCCTCCTAGTACTAACGCACCGTACACCCCGGAGCGCTGAGTCCCCTTAATTTCCACCTACACTTCTACCAAAACAACATTTCCACTTAGAACAAACACCTTCTCCCCAATCGCATCCCCCTTCAGCCCTGTAACCCTTCACGCAGTGACCCAACCTCTTCCTATACAACTGCCCCCCCCACCTGCAGTAAGCCCGCAGAACCCAGCCAAGACACTCCTATATAAACTATACACAGTACTTAACTGGCGTGCCTTGCCGGACAAAGTGAATACATGGGGTACAAGAAGCACCCTCTTTGCTGCAGACAGCCGCCCTGTCCGCCTCTGGCAGAAGTCTCTTGCAGACAGCGACTGTCCATAGATAGACCGTCCCACAGCACAGACACCACCAGGACCCCAAACAGCAGCCTCCGCTCTCAGACAACAAATCTCTTCCAAAGATAGCAGCACTCCGCAGCACCAATGTACCAGCACGGGTATTGTCCCAACTGACAGCTGCCGCACCACAGACATGTCCCCGAACACCTTCGCAGACTGCAAATCACTCCTGTCTCACCAAAGATACCCAGACGCATCACTCCTGCCACACCGGACCCCGTCCCTCACTACAGGCCTCGCCTCACTTGTACCCTCACCGACATCCCTGCTCACAGGGAGATGGCACCTACTCACAGACAGAGCCCCTTCCACAGCCGGCAACCACCCTCTGACAGACAGACTTCCACCCCACAGACCTGTCCTAGAGAACGACAGCACCAACCTTAATGAACCTTACCCATAGTTAATGGTTATCTCAAAGACATAACATTCCTACCTACGGCCCCTAGCAGCTTCCAGCTGTACCCCAGTTAACTTGCGTTGTTGCTTCCACGTCTCAATTTAAAGTTTTGGTCTGCCCTTCCTTTGGAGAAGATTACATTCAAATGTTAGTCCTCATCCCCCACAGACTCGTACTGTGTCACCCAACTCTAGGAGTTAGGCATCATCTGCTGTGGTTGCACACTCGTCCTATCTTTTCTTTCAGTGTGTATGTTTTGAATGGCCTCCTGGCACTTGGCAGGTTTAATTTCACATGTGGGGGGCTATTTGAAGTGCTGAAACAGTTCGCCAAGTGGCTTCCTCTGAGAGCTTGTCTCCAGCTCAAATTATAGAAGATGCAAACGTGTAAACACATCCCTAAGGATGGTATACTCCTTCAGAAGTAAACGGATGTTGGACTTGCTTCGACGTGCTGTATGTGTACTGTCTCCACAATGTATCTCTTTTCTGTAGGGTCCATAATGCAAACCTTATCAGATGTGGTCACTGTGCTGGAGTCAGTGCTGCAGTCCAAACATACAGAACTGACACGGACACCACCACTGCCATGCACACACGGACACCACCACTGCCATGCACCACATCACTCAGGGGCATCACCACATCACTCAGGGGCACCGCCACATCACTCAGGGGCACCGCCACATCATTCTGGGGGCACCACCACATCACTCTGGGGGCACCACCACATCACTCAGGGACACCACCACATCACTCGGGGACACCGCCACATCACTCTGGGGACACGACCACATCACTCGGGGACACCACCACATCACTCGGGGACACCACCACATCACTCGGGGACACCACCACATCACTCGGGGACACCACCACATCACTCGGGGACACCACCACTTCACTCGGGGACACCACCACTTCACTCGGGGACACCACTCTGGGTCACCACCACATCACTCAGGGGCACCACTCGTCACTCGGGGACACCACCACATCACTCGGGGGCATCACTCGGGGACACCACCACATCACTCGGGACACCACCACATCACTCGGGGACACGACCCACTTCACCCTTCCACCAACTCAATTACAATAACTTTTATTTAAGTATTAAAAAAATGAAAAGCCATTGTTATTTGTAATATCAATACATCTAAGTCATGTAAATACAACTCATATTGCATTATAAATGCTATAGGTGTCACATTTGCAAATGTTATAGCTATTGGCATTGTCATACACAATGCCAATAGCTCAAACTTTAATGCTGCGAGACCTATTGCATTGTAAATGCTTGTTTATTATTGATATCAGTCTTTAGATAATATATGAATACTTGTAGAATTGCATATACTATAAAAGCATGTCACAATTTCTGCACCAAAGGAAATCAAAATATTCAACGTACTGTTTTGCAATGGATGTTCTTGATCTACCTGCGCTTCCAAAAAAATCCAATCCACAAAAAAGTGAAAAAACCCCAAATAAAACTCAACAATTGAATTTCCAAAGTAAATTCCCTAAAGTAATCCACAGCAATTGGAAGCTATATGAAACCCAAATAATTCAAAGTAAAAAGTGCTCATAGAAATAGAAAAAAAGGTAATTTAAAAATTATTTTGGTTTAATAAAACCAAATGTATTTCCTTTAAAAAAAGACATTAAAATGAGTCGCAAATGTTGCCCTCTGACTTCCAAATCTGTAAAAAACATAATAAACCCACCCTCACAAAACACACATCCCAAACACAATAGAAACAAAAATGTAGAACTATACAATCTTGATAGAATATATCACAATATCTGTAATAACAAAGTACTACAAGCAAATTATAATTAGGCCTACTGCACTATACAACATAACCCCTAAACACAAACAACCTCTAATTGATCTACCAATAAAAACTAATATGATTATCCACTATAACTACACATAACCACACACCCCTACCCCAAAAACCCTAAAAAATAATAATATATATATATATATATCTCTGTTGGGATTCATTTGATTCAAGATCAGACAATACAAAAAAAGAAAAGGGAGAAACAGCACCATTTGACTGTAATATACTGCCCGATTCATTTCTTTCCCCAAGGTAAAGAAAAGTGACTCGATAACACAAAACATCTATAGCGGACTAGTGGTCTGACAAAGTGCTCAGCATCAGGTCAAATTACTATTAAAGCTACTTAAATGTGATCAGTCACCTCTGTTGCAAATAATGCCAGAAATGGATATGAATAAAATGCAGCTATTGCTCTAAGCCATGAGGAATGGCTCTTGTCAATGTAGAAATAGTTAATAAGAAGAAAAAGTGGGGATATAAAACTTAACAGAACACAATAAACATGACCAGTTACGACTTAAAGTCAACAGTGCTGATTAACTGGTGGGATTGGTAGTTGGTATCATTGGAACTTACTTGGGATTATCGAAGAGGGTGGTGATACACACAGCACCTTGAGACTGCAGGTTCTTCCAATACCCTAACTCCAGAAAACAAACACAAAGGCCTGCTCACTTGTAGGTGCTGCATCCACTAGGGCAAGATGTATCCCAATTACCCTCCATCATGAGCACCAAACACTACCCACACAGTGTCATCACAGGCAGCGCACAACCACTGCCACAATTCGACACCAGAAAAGCTATCTAGGGTAGGTAATTTAACTATCATTGCATCCAAATCTGCAAATCTGTCAGCAAATTTAGGTTTGGGTTTTCTTGAACAGCCTCAACACATATGCTTCCATTGAATAAGGATAATCATTACCCATTACCACATGAACCAGCGCAAGGACCACTTTTTAAAGTAAGACTAGGAGGACCAGTCAAGAACATGTGTGTCACCTCAGCATTAGATATCCACAATGGGGGCAATCTTTGGCTGTGTCAGCGTACATTCCATGGAGTGGCAGTGGTGTGTAGGGTGCCCTGTGCGGAATTTTTAACTGAGTAAACTTGAAGTGGGTATTATGGAAAGGGAAGACCACTCGGTCCCCCCGAACGTATTGATGAGTGCCCCGATCCCCCCGGGAAACCATTTTGGGCGGGGGCGTGTTTCGGCTGGTATGCCCAAAGTGGCATAGCCGGAGCACGCCCTTCCCGCCCAGAAGGGGTTGTCCTAGACACCCGCCCGGAAGACCGCGCCCAGGTGGGCGTACCCGAGGCGGGCCCCCGCCCTCCCGCAGACGGATAAATAGAGCGGGAATCCAATGAAGCATCCTCTTGTTCCAGTGCTCGGAAGGCTGCACCACTCGTTGCTCGTGAGCCCTCGACGGAACAAGCAGCAATTTTGAGAACTTGTAATCTTTGTCGTTTCTCTTTCAGTGTCAGGCGTGTGGAGGAGCTAGGACCTTGTCGATCAAATCGGACGGAGCAACCGAAGGCATGTCTGGCAAGAAAGCGGGAAAGAGCTCCGAGATGGAGAAAATGCTACGCACCTTAGTGAACCGAATGGCGGTTATGGACCGAAAACTGGGTAAAGTGGATTCGATCGGTCGGTGCTTAGCAGAGGTTAAGAAACACATAGCAGCCCAGAACAACCTCGCGGGGCGGCCTAAGAAAGTGATAGGACCGGCCTTGCCGGGCGTCGCCCCAGAGGGTAGGGGGAAGCGTAGTAAGAAGAGGGCGGGTTCCGGGGAGGCCCCAGTCCCGGAGGTGCCCCCAGCTGGCCCAGTAGCGCCGGTGGACAGCCCGGTACCAGGTCCGGATGTGGGTTTACCAATCCCCGTTGTGATAACCCCGGTTGAGGATGATCAGATGCCCCCAGAACTGGCCCTTCAGTTAGCGGCAGTGTTACCCTGGCTAAAGAAGAAAACAGGGGGGGCAGTGGCTGCGGGGGATCCGGCCGAGGACGCCAGAATGATAATTGAGCAGTTACGGCAGTCAAGGGAAGCCGGGACGGCGAATGTTCCTTATGTTCTCCCACAGGTGGCACCGGGAGTGACGGCGGATGGCCGAGAAAAGACAGCGGACACGGCGGTTGAACCCGGTAAGAACCCATTGCCAATGGTGGGAGAGAGTTCAGTGCCCTCGAGGCGGGAAAGGTTGGCCCAGCACATCCCGGCGGCCACGAAGGAAATGATATGGGGGGACAAATATATTTTCACTGTTGACCGACCACCGTGAGATAGAGTACGCAAAGACCCAGAAAGATTTATGGCACCCCAGCGTATGGCGGGCCAAGATGGCGGAATTTAGGGTCGACGAGACCATAGCGAATTGGGTGAAGGCCTTTTCTCTGTTTACAGCAGTAATGGGGGAACGTAAACCTGAAGTGTTGCCCGATCTATCATGTTACCAGAACAGGATCATGGATTTTTATACAATGTACAGGGGAAATGAAAGGAAGGGTTACGATGTTAACTTTCGAAAAGCTAAAGAGTTTGATGTGACTTTAACGTGGGATTGTCTCGACACGGTGTAATGGCACAAACAGCTCTTGCCTGGATCGGCTGGTACGTCCTCGCCAGGCGGGAGCGGGTCTGGGACAGTTCAACAAAGACCGGCGCAGCCCTTTCGAGCATGCGCCGGTGGGGAATCACAGCCCAAGACCGGCGGGAATGGGGGCAAGCGTGGGGTTTGTTGGGGTTTCAACAGAGGTAACTGTAACAGGCCCCAGGGAACATGTAGGTTCCGGCATGCTTGTGCGGGCTGTGGGAACTCCTCACACCCAGAAAGTAGCTGTAGGTCCAAGAACGGTAGTTCGGAAGGAAAGGGGGGATCCAAGCAGGATTGATGTGATGCTTGGGAAGCAATCATCTTCACCCATCGACATCATGGCTTTGACTCCCTGGCTGAACAAATACCCTGATCATGTATCCGCCGGGATTTTGAGGAATGGTTTCCTATATGGCTTCAAAATCCCGGCGGGGAATTTTCGGGGGAGCCCCTCTTGTAAGAATCAGCTATCTGTTCAACACAACCCAGCCAAGAAAATTACCAAAGAAGTCAGCTTGGGACGGGTAGCAGGACCTTTTCCATGCCCGCCAGTGGCGGATTTCGTCTGTTCACCTCTAGGAGTGGTTCCGAAGAAAGACCCAGGGGAGTATAGACTCATTCACAATCTGTCGGCCCCGAGGGGGGCCTCGGTGAATGAAGCCATTGACCCGGAAGTCTGTTCAGTTCGATACGCATCGTTCGACGATGCCGTCGACCTACTGAATCACCTGGGCCCCGGTGCTCTGATGGCAAAATCAGACATCGAATCAGCGTTCAGGTTGCTCCCGGTACACCCGCGGGACCAGCGCTTGCTAGGATTTACGTTCCAGGGGAAGTATTACATGGATAAATGCATGCCCATGGGCTGCTCGATTTCTTGTGCTTTTTTTGAAATGTTCAGCTGTTTTTTGGAATGGGCGTTCACCGAGGCCTCTGGCCATAGACAGGTGATGCACTATTTAGACGACTTCCTGTTCTTAGGGCCGGAAGGCACTAAGAAATGTGCACAAGCACTGCAGGTCTTCTGCATTCTCATGCAGGAGTTTGGGGTCCCATTGGCACCAGGTAAGACAGTGGGGCCATCTACTTCACTGGAGTTTCTGGGAATTGAGCTCGATTCTGTGGAGGGATGCTTCCGTCTGCCAATGGAGAAGGTGGCCAAGATCAGGGCTTCCTTATTACAATGCCTGGGTAAAGAGAAGGTGACCCTGCACCAGTTGCAACAAGCAGTGGGACAGCTTAACTTTGCCTTGAGAGTTATACCGATGGCTCGCCCCTTCTCACGTTCCATTGCACAGGTTATGGCCGGCCTCAAGGAGGGACACCACCGCACGAGACTGTCGGCAGAGGTTCGCCAGGATATGCGCATTTGGTTGACATTTCTGGCGGACTTCAACGGTCGGGTGGCGTGGAACAAACCCCCAGCATCGTCTGATGAACTGGGTTTATGGACCGACTCAGCCGGGAGCGTGGGATTTGGCGCAATCTTTGGTAACTGATGGTCGGCGCAATTATGGCCGACGTGGTGGCACTCCAGTGGCCTAACAGGTAACATTGGGTTCTTGGAGCTATTTCCCATTTGGGTGGCTCTGTTGGCATGGCCAGAAGATTTTAGGGACCGCTCAGTAGTGTTTTGGTCTGACAACATGACAGTGGTCGAGTGCATTAATCAGCAGGCAGCACGCTGCAAGTGGATTTTGAGACTGTTGAAAGAGATTGTATTACGTTGCATGAGATTGAATGTACAGTTCAGGGCAAAACATGTGCCGGGTGTACTGAATAATGCAGCTGATGCGCTCTCTCGTTCACACATGCAGGCTTTCAGGGGCTATCTACCTACAGCGGATCTAGTGGCGGCACCGTTCCCCGAAGCACTATGGCTGATCGTTGCCCGGATTACAGGACCTCGTGGCAGCCAGCTTAGCGCCGAGGACGAGGAAAGCCTATGAGGGAGCGTTTCGTTCATACTGCTCCTTTTTAGGGCCGGCAGGGAGAAATAGCTGGGGGCAGGAGGAATCCTTCCTAGGGTTCTTAGTGGCGCTTCATAAAGAAGGCCGATCAGCCGCAACTGCCAACAGACATAGGGCGGCCATATCATTCATGGCACAGCTCCACGGCATACGGGACCCGACGGGTTCCTTCTTAGTCAGGAAGGCGCTCCGCGGTTGGCAATGCCTGGAGGGTCGCAGACAAGATACAAGGCACCCGATTGGTTTAGAGAAATTGTCTCTGATACTAGCAAAACTGGAGGAGACATGCTCCTCCCCTTCCGAGGTAGTTCTGTTCCGATCGGCTTTCGCATTGGCATTCCATGGGGCCATGCGGGTAAGTGAACTCGTGGCGAGGAACAAGAGGGATATGGAGGGAGGCCTATGCAGGGATCACGTTCAAATTCGGGGTGATTCTATGCTAATCTCGATAGCCAGGTCCAACACAGACCAGGAAGCTTTTGGGAGTAGTGTTGTTGTGCAGCGCGCTCGAGGGAACCCCAGTTGCCCGATAATGTATTTAGAGGACTACCTGGCACAGAGGCCGGCGACATGGGGAGGGAGCCTGCTTAGACACAGGGATGGCACCCCGTTGACGAAATTTCAGTTTCAGAGGGTGCTGGCACTTACAATCGCAGCGGCGGGCATGAACCCGTGCGATTTTGGGACCCACTCATTCAGAATGGGGGCCGCTACTGAGGCTACGGCTCGGGGTCTGGGTGCGGAAGAAGTGAAACAGTTAGGCCGTTGGTCCTCGAACTGTTTCAAGAGGTATGTGCGACTGCACATGTTGTAAAAGACTGATGAAATGCACTCACGCTTGTTGTCTTTTGTTTGGATTACAGTTTCGCAAGCCTGTGACGCGGGGCGGAATTTGGGATCAACCCATCACCAGAGGACTAGCGGTCAAGGATCACCGACTGGAGAGCAAGTGGTATGGGTCGTGGGCCACTCATACGTGAGGCGCGCCGGGGACGTATTCATGGCAGGTGACGCGACTCACGCATCTGAGGAATACGGGTTCAGAGTGACCTTCCATGGAAAGGGAGGCCTCTGTTTTGACCAATTTCAATCGTTTGTGGAGGGTCTCTTAGGACGGCAAAGGTCACCGCCATCTGTAATCATAGTGCACTTGGGGGGCAATGACTTGGTAAGACTGGGAAGACGGGTGTTAGTGGAACACATATTGTCGGCAGTCAGCTGGTTGGCTGGGAGGCTCCCGGGGTGTACAATTGCCTGGTCCCACATGATCCCCAGGAGAGTTTGGCGGGGGGGTTTCTCTGTAACAGCGTTGAACCACTCGGTAAAGAGGGTCAACAATAAAATTGGGAAATTGTTTTGTTCCGCGCATTTGCAAAGCATTCCCCATGGGTGTATTCGGGGTGATCACTATTACTTGAATGATGGGGTTCACCTGTCCAGGGCGGGGAATGATTTACTCATAGGAGACTTCATAGCATGGATAAGAGGATTGAGGAGGCATGACCTTTAGGAGGTGTGGGGGGCCGGATAGTCGGTCAACTATCCGGCCTGTGGCGGTAAGGTCATGATCGGTGAGCAGTGATTTCAAGGTCCCTAGGGGGGCGCCACCCAGTATGGAAGGGAACGCCCGGGGGGAGGCGGCACCCACTACGGATGGGTCGCCTAGGGGGAGACGGCCATAGGCCCCTCCCAGGGGGGAGACGGCTATATGCCCCTCCTACGAATTTCCCGGGGGCCGGATATCCGCGACGGCGGAAGAGAGTGTGGGGAAGGGGGGGGGAGTCCACGCTGTCCTTCTTACAGATACCTCACACGGGAACTCGGACGACCTTTAAGATGGCGTCGAGTGAAAGGGGGCCCCCACGACAAGGGAAGTTACAGTTGGCAACGAGGGTAAAGCCCTCTGCGCATGCGCCACTCACACCGTGATGGCGGGAATTTGGTAGTAGGGATCTGACACCGGTTAAGACCTTGCCGTTGGCCCTTAATGCTAGGATGTACAATTTTATTTTAGAATGTGATGCATTTTCAGGATGCTAGACTCGGCTAGGAAACCTTTGTATTAGAGATCTGTTAAGGTTAGCCAAAGAACATGTCTTCATCAAAATGTAATTAAAGTAAAATTGTACATAATTTATGAAACGTTTTAATTTAAAGTTTTAAATTTTGTTTCATATTTTAATAAATACGGCCGGGGGGGTAACTCCCCCCGCCTTCCAAAAGCTCAAACTTGTGTCTGTCTCCTCCCATGGGGAATCGGTGTTGGGAGGGGGTGGCGGGCATCCCGGCCATATGGAAAGGGAAGACCACTCGGTCCCCCCGAACGTATGGATGGGTGCCCCGATCCCCCCGGGAAACCATTTTGGGCGGGGGCGTGTTTCGGCTGGTATGCCCAAAGCGGCGTAGCCGGAGCACGCCCTTCCCGCCCAGAAGGGGTTGTCCTAGACACCCGCCCGGAAGACCGCGCCCAGGTGGGCGTACCCGAGGAGGGCCCCCGCCCTCCCGCAGACGGATAAATAGAGCGGGAATCCAATGAAGCATCCTCTTGTTCCAGTGCTCGGAAGGCTGCACCACTCGTTGCTCGTGAGCCCTCGACGGAACAAGCAGCAATTTTGACCCACCCACCAGCCCCTTTTGCAATGTTTGTTTGAATAAAGTAATTGTTGGTGATATTCGAATGTATTAAAGAGATGCAGTCACAATTTTTTCAGCATTGATATATGCCTTTGAATGAATAGATGTGTGTAGGCCTTTTTTTTCCCTTGTAGAAATGTGAAGGAGTGTATCAAATAAGAAATTGTCTTGTGCTTTAGGACTTTTTTCCCTTTGTAGAAATAAGAAAGTTGATGAATTGTCAAGCTGTGGCAGATTAGGCGTATTTTCTTTCCTTAGTAGGTAAACAAATGTCGTATTTATTTTGGTCGGGCGGTAAGGTCATGATCGGTGAGCAGTGATTTCAAGGTCCCTAGGGGGGGCGCCACCCAGTATGGATGGGAGCGCCCGGGGGGAGGTGGCCATTGGCCCCTCCCACAGGGAGGTGGCACCCACTACGGATGGGTCGCCTAGGGGGAGACGGCCATAGGCCCCTACCAGGGGGGAGACGGCTATATGCCCCTCCTACGAATTTCCCGGGGGCCGGATATCCGCGATGGCGGAAGAGAGTGTGGGGAAGGGGGGGGGGGGTGGGGGGGGGAGTCCACGCTGTCCTTCTTACAGATACCTCACACGGAAACTTGGACGACCTTTAAGATGGCGTCGAGTGAAAGGGGGCCCCCACGACAAGGGAAGTTACAGTTGGCAACGAGGGTAAAGTCCTCTGCGCATGCGCCACTCACACCGTGATGGCGGGAATTTGGTAATAGGGATCTGACACCGATTAAGACCTTGCCGTTGGCCCTTAATGCTAGGATGTACAATTATTTTTTAGAATGTGATGCATTTTCAGGATGCTAGACTCGGCTAGGAAACCTTTGTATTAGAGATCTGTTAAGGTTAGCCAAAGAACATGTCTTCATCAAAATGTAATGAAAGTAAAATTGTACATAATTTATGAAACGTTTTAATTTAAAGTTTTAAATTTTGTTTCATATTTTAATAAATACGGCCGGGGGGGTAACTCCCCCCCGCCTTCCAAAAGCTCAAACTTGTGTCTGTCTCCTCCCATGGGGAATCGGTGTTGGGAGGGGGTGGCGGGCATCCCGGCCATATGACAATCTGTATGGGTAAACGTCGTTTACAGCGCGGTGTTTACATACACCGCACAACCTTTATCACGCTGCCATTACAACGCAAGTCGTTACTACGACTTGAACTGGATGGTGCTGTTGGTTAAGGAATATTGTAATTTTATATTCCAACACCTTCCCTACTGTTACATGGACTGGTGTTGGAATATAAAATTATAATATTCCTAAATCCGCGGCCTCCAACGCAAGTCGTCGTAACGACTTGCGTTGTAAAATACGCGATGTCAAGTACCGCGATCAAAATGATCGCGTTGTACTGACAAACATCCTCTGTATGTTTATTTCAGTAACTACAACCTCTCAGGTGCTGTCAAGTGCCAGCGCCCTGGTCTCCTCTAAGAGAACCATGTCGGCACCAGATTGCTGCACCAGACTTTAGTAAAGAACTTTCCCCACTCTCCTAGGTCTATCATGTGTGAGTATACTTTTCAGAGTCCCATGAGTGGGAGAATATGCAGTTCCTAGCTCCCAAATCCTTTTCATCCTTCTTATAAAAGTCTCTGGTACTTGGTACTGCCCCTCGGCAGGTGCGTAGTCAGGCATAAATGGTCGAAGGTTATTTGTAATTGGTCTCTAAGCAAATCTCCTGGGGACTGTTCAAACTGAAAGCTATTTTTGTAACATGAATCACATGACTACAGCTAAAACTGAAAGCTACTTATGTAACATATTTCACAGGAGAACGGCTAAAATTGAAAGCTACTTCTATAGCTAACACTGAAAGTTACCTTAAAAACACGATTTGTAGGCCTAGAGCTAAAACTGAAATCTATGTATATAACATGAGTCACAGGCCTATAACTAAAATTAAAAGCTGCTCATGCAGTATGATTCATTGGCCTACAACTACGTTTTTTTTAAAAAGCTATGAACACATAAAAAGTAGTTTTGAAAGTGTGCCAAGAGTAATAGTTAACAATTCCTGTCATAACATCTGTGACTTGCATGTGGATTATAGAACAGTGTCAGGGATTAGATAAAATAACTTGATATATCAAGACTAACATTACGGATTCATCAGCCACAAAAACAGTAAATTCAGTTGTTTGGGCTTTTTTTTTAGCCGAGTTGATTTGACACTGCAGATTAAAGGCTTTGAAATCAACAAGGAGGCTTTTGTATTTCTCCCTTCCTTCCTCAGCTTTAAACTATTCATTTGAGTGTAGTTTATTCACCATATTTTCTAAAACGTTAAAGTCCCATGGTTTTCAGGTCTTCCACACTGCTTTGTTTCGTAACTATCATTGTTCTACACAAACACCATACAAACATACATTCATACATTTACACTCAAAGAGTGATGTGTGGGTAGTGATGCCATGTGCAGTGCTGTGGCATTAAGTACTTCGTTTATTTCTATGTTCTACGTCCCCTGTCAGACAATTTTTATTGATAAACTACGGTCAGGTTTTGCCATTTCTTTGTGTTGGAGTTTCTAACCCTGATTGTAGTATTTTTCAGTTGAATAATATATTTCAATTTCTCCACTCTTTGTGAAGTAGATCAAGAGAATGTCAGATAAGACATTTCTAAAAGAGATGCCAGAAGGAGAGAAGAATGAGGCTTAAAAGTAACATGGTAAAGAGTAAAGCCCTTGATGTAAATATACTTCTTGTAATATTGATTGAAGCCATTTTCATGTAGAATGGATGTAGAAGTCTCTGAAGAAATAGTTACCATATAATCAGTTGAGTGATTTTATAGTGAATACATTGTTACATGAGTAGAATATTTCCATGAATGAGTGGAAATTTATGTTGACTCAGAATGATTTTGATGAGATGTCTTTACTGTAACCACAATGCGTTCAACAGAGGACAATACTTGAATACACATAAATTTGAAATTGAGTTCATGTTTATGATAGGCGTAGGCGGTGAACTCCATTCCGTTCTCGGAGTTTGTGGAGTTTTTGGCACTATGCAAGGCTCGCAGAATTCTGAAAAACTCCACTTCATTTAGCAGAGCAGAGTTTTTTCCCCACCCGCGCTCGACAATGGTAAGTTGGTGAGTGTGAGCGAGGAAAATGTAATCCTAGACTGCTTTCCAGAAAGATTTCTCAATGTGGGCGGTCACTATGTCTCACATTGAGCAACCTTCCATTCCCGCTGAGGAAGCTGCTGCTCGAGTAGAACGTCTACTCTAGCGGCAGAAGGAAACTGCGCCCACTTGTTTTGCACGTGATGCAGTTCACGCTGATTTTATAGCGCTCGACAAATACATGGCGCTAAAAATCAGGTAATGCACTCCACCGCTCACGGAACTATGTGTAGCTTGGCAGAGTTTTTTTTTTAACTTCGCAACTCACCCAGGCCTAGTTTACGTATCACCCAATTCACTCTATTGGCCAATGTCGGAACAACCCGAAATTCACGGAACGATGGTACGCCATCCTCAACCGTTGTTCACTGGATCTAATCCTTCTCATTGTAGAAGAACTTTCAAAAGTCATCGATGATCTAGACAAGGAAATAACACAGATTTCACGCAACCTAGAAAACAACATGTCTAAAGAAGATCTTGATAAAGCTCTCGCTGACATCAACGTACAATTGGATAAGTACACGAAAGAGATAAACGATAGGAAAATCAGAAAGTATAGACGCGACACGATGGACTACAAACTGGGCGAAGTGTATAGTTGGGCAGAGGTCTATGCCCAACGTAGACAACAAAGACCATATAGCAACCCGTCCTCGGATGAAGGTAGTTCCACAGATGGCTCTACCTCCCAAAGAGGAAATACCAATTATGGCCGACCACCTAGGAATATTGTACCATCGAAAACACCTGTGAATATTCCTTCAACCACAGCCTCCACTTCTGGTGTTTCTTTTTTAGATGTAGGCCAAACTGCCAACGTCGAACCAGGCGGGGCAGAAACTCCAAGAGAAACAACCACCTCAATTGCTCAAGCCACCAGGAGCAAAAAACCCTCGTGATCAATATCTCTAAAACCAACCTATCTCAACTGCAATTATCTACCTTGGAACGTGGCATTTCTTTTGTTCCCACCTACAATTCAACTGAATTGGAAACGGAGATAAGCCTGTATAAATTCTTGAGAACTTTGAGACTTCGACACTTTTTCTCCAACGTGTGCCCTCCCACCAGTACACCGATCCAACATGCTTGTAAAGACTTAAGAAGCAGAAGTACATTTGTGGCTCCTGTTAGCCACAAAATACTTGACTCTTTTGAAACAATTACCTTGAATTCCATCAGAGAGATTTACAAAAAACCTCACCCTAAATTTAACAACTTCAACCTTAAGGAATCCAGAGCACTCAACCAAATTGTCAACAACCCTGAAATCATGTGCTGCAAAGCTGATAAAGGCGGTGCACTCGTAGTCATGGATAGTAATTTCTACCACACCAGTGTCAGTGAACATGTCAACGACAAGAACCTTTACATGAAGCTACCAAACGATCCTACCGACGTTTTTGCCAACATTCTCAAAACAATCTTGGATAAAGCACTCAACATGGGAACGATCACAGAAAAAGATCACAAATATCTAATACAACCTCATCCCAAATGTCCTAGCATTCACATGCTTCCCAAAATTCACAAGGATCTACACAAACCTCCTTTCCGCCCCATCGTTTCCACTAAAAATTCCATCCACGAACCCACCGGCAAGTTCATTGACCTATATTTACAAGACATTGTCGCTTCCATGTCCACTTACCTACGAGACACCACTGATTTCTTGAAGCGCCTACAAGAGGTTACCATCGAACCTGACAAAGTACACACCCTGGTTACCATAGATGTATGTGCTCTGTATACATCGATTCCACACAATAGAGGCTTGGAAGCCATAGAATCCTTCCTACTACACCATCCCATCGATGTCACTTTGAAAGTTCTGATACTTGAACTCCTGCAATATACATTGTATCACAGTTACTTTTCATACAACAACGAGTACTATCTTCAACTCGTTGGTACATCAATGGGAAATTGTGCTGCTCCCAGCTATGCCAACCTGTTTATGCACCGGATGGAACTAGATCACATCTTGAGTCACAACAAATGGAGTAATAACATTCTCACCCTTTGGAGGTACATTGATGACATTTTCCTCATTTGGATTGGCCAACCTGATGAAATCATGGAATTTCTGACACACATCAATTCTTTGGATGACCACATCAAGTTTACTCACACCATCAGCTCTCAAAGTTTGCCGTTCCTGGATGTCCAGGTCACACTACTCAACAACAAATTGACAACTAATCTCTTTGTTAAAACCACAGACAGGAACAACGCTTTGATGTTTACCAGTTGTCATCCGACACCACTCAAAACTCACTTGCCATATTCTCAGCTCCTAAGGGCCAAAAGAATCTGTTCAGAACCCGAAGCCTATGTAAACTCTGAAGAAAGAATATTACAAAAATACAGAGACAGGAAATATCCTGAAGTTACATTGCAAGCAGCCAAAACCCGAGCGGCTACTAAAACTCGAGCAGAACTTCTAAAGACCCACATCAAACTAACTGAGGAACAGAGACCAGTGTTCGTCTCTAAATACTCTACCAGAAGCAAGGCCATTAAAAATATCGTTCTAAAAAATTGGGACATGATTCGTTTTGAACCAGACTTCCAGGGCATTTTTAACACCAGACCACTTTTTGCATACCAGAGAGCTAAAAATCTAAAAAACATCCTCGAGACCAAACCCATTGAAACTTCTACCACATACCGTGGTACCATACCATGCCACAATTGTAGCCATTGCCACAATATAATTCCGGGTAACACCTTCAACCATCCATCGTCAGGAAAAGCCATCAAACTGAGAACCACCGCCACCTGTGACTCTACAAATTTGGTGTATCTACTTAAATGTCCCTGTGGACTGCCTTATGTAGGCAAAACCGAACGAAAGATTAAAGTTCGTTTAACCGAACATAAAAGCACTATCAGGAACAAGTCAACTAAAGCACCATTAGCTGCTCACTTCAGTACACACCAGCACAACGTGAGCCAACTGAAGTTCCTTGTTTTGGAGGTTGCGCCACTGAAAGTAGGCGTTGATAACAAGAAACTACTACTCCAAAGGGAGACAGTGTGGATCAAAAGACTAGATGCCTGTCAGCCCAAGGGGCTTAATGAGAGACTGGAATATAGTTGCTTCTTATAGATAATTGTTGTCTCAAACCCACTCCTATGTAATTGTCTTCTATCTGCATTTATATGTCTTTACTTTGTTCTTCCTCGTGTTTCTTTTCTTCACTATCTACTTTTCCTCTGAATTGATTATCAGTCCGCAAAATCTTGCCCTTATCTTCTTTTCCATTTTCTTTTTAATTCATTTCACCTTATCCACCTTATTCTTACTAGTTGTCATCACTTTCTTTCAATTCTCCTCCAAATCCAACAGTTTCCTTTCACCACTATTTTTTTCACCCTCATCTCTATCACTATAGCTGGTTTTCTTCCCTTTCCTTCTAGTTCTTTACTTATTCACACTTCGTCTCATTGATTCTTTCCTGTGATGTTTACTAGGATACACTGTGTTTGTTCCGAACCCACTCTAAGATGGCCGCCACTTCTGAAGCTTTATGTTGTGTTAGTCTATACACTATATTTGAGTTCATGCACATTTGACTCGTTATTTTCATGACACTTCACTTTCCCTTTTTTATAATCTGATATTTTTAACTCCTTGGGGCATGCGAAATTCACACACGTTTATTTCCATTCTTCGTTAGTCCGTCTTCACTTTCGCTCACCTTATTTACTTCCGCTATTCTGTCAGTCACGTCTAAACCCGAGGCACCACGGCGTTTGGCGCGTCGCGTCTTTCACCTACCGGTAAGCTTCTTTTCTCCTCACTTTCACTCGCTGACCAGTTTCCGTTACCTGGCACTCTTGTTCGGATATTTTATCAGTTGTTTCACGAGTCTATTTGGTTTTCAGTTTCACGCACTCATTAGGGGTCTTGGCTCCATTTGTCACCAGTCCGGGTTCCTTCGTCTTTTTAAACACGGCGATTCCTTTTTCTATTCACCACGTCGAATACAATAAGGTGCATTATTATTTTCTCCTTCTCTCTTCCATCACTAACAGAATGGCATGGGTCACTTTGCACTTATTTTCCTTTTCTCAAGATACCGATTATAAACTGCACGCTTTCTATTTTTTACTGACATGTTTTATTTTACTCAGCTTGTGGCCGCGTGCTCTCCTTCCTGATTGCGATTTATTTATTCACAGATCTGTTGCTATCCCCTGACGAAGGGCTCCGCCCGAAATGCATAGGGATGATGCATAGATTCATTGATGCTGTTTAAACGTTCCCCTTAACGTACTGTTCCATAAGGATGTCACTATGATGATTTAATATGTGACCCACTAAATAAATTCCTTGAGAAAGATTACTTTGAATACGATTGTTCAAATTACATGCAATACATTCTGGAAACCATTATTTAGGATTTACACCTCCTATAGGAGTGCCATTGGAAACAGTGCAAGCCCCCCTTGCACTCCTTCGTTTGTTGTCAAATTTTTGTCCCTACCGGCCGGAAGGGACGATTTCCTGGCACCCTAAAACACTTACCATTGGCTTACTGTATCACTTTGATGAACATTACACGCTTTGTGTGCCGCCATCTCCCTACATTTTGCTAAGGTTAGCCAAAGAACATGTCTTCATCAAAATGTAATGAAAGTAAAATTGTACATAATTTATGAAACGTTTTAATTTAAAGTTTTAAATTTTGTTTCATATTTTAATAAATACGGCCGGGGGGGTAACTCCCCCCCGCCTTCCAAAAGCTCAAACTTGTGTCTGTCTCCTCCCATGGGGAATCGGTGTTGGGAGGGGGTGGCGGGCATCCCGGCCATATGACAATCTGTATGGGTAAACGTCGTTTACAGCGCGGTGTTTACATACACCGCACAACCTTTATCACGCTGCCATTACAACGCAAGTCGTTACTACGACTTGAACTGGATGGTGCTGTTGGTTAAGGAATATTGTAATTTTATATTCCAACACCTTCCCTACTGTTACATGGACTGGTGTTGGAATATAAAATTATAATATTCCTAAATCCGCGGCCTCCAACGCAAGTCGTCGTAACGACTTGCGTTGTAAAATACGCGATGTCAAGTACCGCGATCAAAATGATCGCGTTGTACTGACAAACATCCTCTGTATGTTTATTTCAGTAACTACAACCTCTCAGGTGCTGTCAAGTGCCAGCGCCCTGGTCTCCTCTAAGAGAACCATGTCGGCACCAGATTGCTGCACCAGACTTTAGTAAAGAACTTTCCCCACTCTCCTAGGTCTATCATGTGTGAGTATACTTTTCAGAGTCCCATGAGTGGGAGAATATGCAGTTCCTAGCTCCCAAATCCTTTTCATCCTTCTTATAAAAGTCTCTGGTACTTGGTACTGCCCCTCGGCAGGTGCGTAGTCAGGCATAAATGGTCGAAGGTTATTTGTAATTGGTCTCTAAGCAAATCTCCTGGGGACTGTTCAAACTGAAAGCTATTTTTGTAACATGAATCACATGACTACAGCTAAAACTGAAAGCTACTTATGTAACATATTTCACAGGAGAACGGCTAAAATTGAAAGCTACTTCTATAGCTAACACTGAAAGTTACCTTAAAAACACGATTTGTAGGCCTAGAGCTAAAACTGAAATCTATGTATATAACATGAGTCACAGGCCTATAACTAAAATTAAAAGCTGCTCATGCAGTATGATTCATTGGCCTACAACTACGTTTTTTTTAAAAAGCTATGAACACATAAAAAGTAGTTTTGAAAGTGTGCCAAGAGTAATAGTTAACAATTCCTGTCATAACATCTGTGACTTGCATGTGGATTATAGAACAGTGTCAGGGATTAGATAAAATAACTTGATATATCAAGACTAACATTACGGATTCATCAGCCACAAAAACAGTAAATTCAGTTGTTTGGGCTTTTTTTTTAGCCGAGTTGATTTGACACTGCAGATTAAAGGCTTTGAAATCAACAAGGAGGCTTTTGTATTTCTCCCTTCCTTCCTCAGCTTTAAACTATTCATTTGAGTGTAGTTTATTCACCATATTTTCTAAAACGTTAAAGTCCCATGGTTTTCAGGTCTTCCACACTGCTTTGTTTCGTAACTATCATTGTTCTACACAAACACCATACAAACATACATTCATACATTTACACTCAAAGAGTGATGTGTGGGTAGTGATGCCATGTGCAGTGCTGTGGCATTAAGTACTTCGTTTATTTCTATGTTCTACGTCCCCTGTCAGACAATTTTTATTGATAAACTACGGTCAGGTTTTGCCATTTCTTTGTGTTGGAGTTTCTAACCCTGATTGTAGTATTTTTCAGTTGAATAATATATTTCAATTTCTCCACTCTTTGTGAAGTAGATCAAGAGAATGTCAGATAAGACATTTCTAAAAGAGATGCCAGAAGGAGAGAAGAATGAGGCTTAAAAGTAACATGGTAAAGAGTAAAGCCCTTGATGTAAATATACTTCTTGTAATATTGATTGAAGCCATTTTCATGTAGAATGGATGTAGAAGTCTCTGAAGAAATAGTTACCATATAATCAGTTGAGTGATTTTATAGTGAATACATTGTTACATGAGTAGAATATTTCCATGAATGAGTGGAAATTTATGTTGACTCAGAATGATTTTGATGAGATGTCTTTACTGTAACCACAATGCGTTCAACAGAGGACAATACTTGAATACACATAAATTTGAAATTGAGTTCATGTTTATGATAGGCGTAGGCGGTGAACTCCATTCCGTTCTCGGAGTTTGTGGAGTTTTTGGCACTATGCAAGGCTCGCAGAATTCTGAAAAACTCCACTTCATTTAGCAGAGCAGAGTTTTTTCCCCACCCGCGCTCGACAATGGTAAGTTGGTGAGTGTGAGCGAGGAAAATGTAATCCTAGACTGCTTTCCAGAAAGATTTCTCAATGTGGGCGGTCACTATGTCTCACATTGAGCAACCTTCCATTCCCGCTGAGGAAGCTGCTGCTCGAGTAGAACGTCTACTCTAGCGGCAGAAGGAAACTGCGCCCACTTGTTTTGCACGTGATGCAGTTCACGCTGATTTTATAGCGCTCGACAAATACATGGCGCTAAAAATCAGGTAATGCACTCCACCGCTCACGGAACTATGTGTAGCTTGGCAGAGTTTTTTTTTTAACTTCGCAACTCACCCAGGCCTAGTTTACGTATCACCCAATTCACTCTATTGGCCAATGGAAGCCAAGTAGGCGGAGATTTATCTGACGTTATGGAGATATTTTCCATAGTATGTCGCTGAATGGAATTCGGAGTGCTCAGCTGGACTAATTAAGATGTGGGTAATTTAAGGGGCGGTTTTGTAAAAAAACATTGCAGTATGGATGGGCTAAATTTTATTGGAGGCCTCTAGGCCTACAGCACAGAACCCCCTACACTTCTCTTTTCACCTAAATCCTATTTTAAGTTGTTAGAAGCGTGAAAGATTGATCAATTATCATTGTGTGATTTTTTAAATATTTGCGTTCACAACCTTCTCACAGTATACCTCCCCGTAAAGGCAGATGTTTTTGTGCATACATTTTGTGGAAGGGGGTCCCAAAGTCTTGATTCAGGACCCATTGTAGATCTAGTAGTTCAGCTGTGTAGCTTTACTCAAAGGTGCTGGAACCTCTAAAACTCAAATGGATACCAATTGGATCATTCTACAGGTCAGGGCATGAAACACTGCATCTTTTCATGAATGTCTCCAAAGACTGCCCATAGAACCGAAGAAATTTTCGTGAATTTACAGTACATATTGGATTGAAAACTGCACTATATGCCCAACATATTCTGTAGCGTAAGAGTACATTTTGGACAAATTACCCATTCAAATTTGCTACATTCACTCACTTTTTCTTAACATTTAGAGTGTGGTATTTAAGCCCTACCTATTTGTTCCTTCACCAACCTCCACTGATGAAGATACACGATGATGGTACCCATTCGGTAGTAGCTATTGAAATATGCACACAATTCATCACCTCACTATTGCCATATTTACATTCTTTTTTTAGTACTGAAGCTATTGTGATTCAATTCTACAAACTATTAAAAGGATCCATTAGCCAAATCAAGAAGTGCAGATCTCCAACTATTGTTCTATAACAATAAATGAATAACCCAACATTGTTTAAAGGAAAGCATAAGAAACCATTTATCTGGAGAGTACATTTTACATAAATAGAAGCCACACTAAGTTCTGCAGATTACACTGTACCTATCCATTACTTACCAATAAACCAATCATATTAAACCACATTCAACTGTTCACCCACATCTCAAGAAAATGATACCAATGAAACATACAATAATGCTTTCCTGTAGCATTAAGCTGTAACATAGACCCATATGGTTAGGTTAATGTAAATCAACTTGACCAGTACAATCTGATGTTTAGTAGTTTATGGCATCAGAAAGAATATATTATCAAAGAAAATGTATTAACTCTCTTTGGATCTTTGAATCTGATAATGTGCAACAGTTGTCTTCTATAGGCAGAGTTGGTTGTCAATGTACGTATCCCTAAATACATTTTTATAAATGTACTTTCTCTGCATATATGTAAACCAAGTATGTGATTTCAATTAAGCATGGCACCATGAAAAATCATAAGTTTTTAGTCATGAGCATCTTGTGGCCGATTCACAGAACTAATTTGAGATAAAATTCTAAACTTACTACTTTTGGTACTAACAGAAGGCATGTAGTTGTAGTAAAGTTAGGAGTCCTAACTTTAATACTACATAATGCCTTCTGTGAATACCAAAAGTAGTACGTTTAGGATTTTATCTCAGATTAGTTCTGTGAATTGGCCCATTTGTGTCTGAGGATCAGTCTGAGGAACAGTCAGTCATACCACCAGAAGAAAATTGCACATTTTCAACTGGCCACGGGTTTCTTACACGAGATTAGAAAATGGACCTATATCATCAGTATTAATCTTCAACAAATTAAACTGCCCTGAGTACTAGCTTTGTCTAACCTCTGAGTCCTTGACAAGACTGAGTCTCTACTGTCAGGTAACAGCAGGGTAGCTCTACAAACTTGTGGTGTCAGTCAGAGTAATAATCTTTCACTGAGCTTCAATTAACTTCAGAGATTTTTATCTACCGTTGTATGATGCCCAAAACATGCTGGCTTGACCAAAATCATGGATTGAACCTTAAAATGATCTAGATCTGCAAGCATCATAAAATCCTGTTCACTCCATCCTTTTTGGTAATGTTGCTGGCGTCCTGAGAGCGAGACATAGAACGTTAACTCAGTTTGCTTAACATAATTACGTTTTGACCAACTATGAATTCAAATTCAAAGAGAGAGAATGGAGAAAGCCACCAGTGTAAAAAGATAAGATGTCTTCACTTTGCAAAAGGTGATCAAGGACAGTGGGAAAATGTTCCCTCATTTCAACAGATCAATTATAATAGAATTAAGAATGGCTTGGTGTTGCTCATAAATTGCCTGCCCGCAAGCAGAGGTGCCTCCATCAGGTCAGCAGCATGCACACCTGGTAGTATGACAATAGTGGCATAGCAACACCATAGCCACAAAAATGTCGTAGCACTTTAAGCAAGAATGTCTAAGTTCAACATGTTCAAGGCGTTTCAGGTCTGCAGTCACAAATTAATTCTCTGTGTTATATTTTTTGTTATCATTATGCAGGAGTGAATATTTGTGAGGTATATGTCAAATAAAGTTTAGGAGTGGTAAATATGTAATAATCATTGCTATCAAAATGTTCAGTTTCTTATCAAATTATTTCTGTAGCTGTGCTAAACAACCTCCCCCTGTTTTTCAGTATATGGTGAGGGAAACATCAAGAGATCCACTTACAGTGGAAGAGTACACAAAATTGTAATTGCAGAGAGTTCTATAACTGTTTTATGACATTAGAACACATCTGATTTTCCGATAGAGATATGCCCAGTGGTCTGGGGCGAGCCAGCACATTTTTGCCTCGCTTAAGCAAATCTTGTTCTAAGAGTAAAACAGAACTCTTTTCTTGCTGCTACACTGAGTACCACCACTAATTTCTACAATGGCAGCTTTCCTAGTTGCTGAAAATCTAAACAGTGTAAGGGTTATCAAGGGCTATCTTTACAAAAATGCAGGATTTAGGATAATACACACTCTTCTTCAGCTAATTAGTGCTCCATTTTGAGCTTGAGGATGGATCTGCATACTCTGTGAGTCATCACCTATCTCGAATCTTCTTGATGTAAATCAGCTGCACTAGTAACCGTAATCCCAAAGAACTAGAGTCACCATCACAGACCAGACGTATCTAGAACCACAAGGCATTCGTCCAACTACGATTAAAATGCTACAACTTTAGGAGAAATTATTATTTCCCTATCATAAAAATATATAAATAAATAAATAATTGTCAACAAGGGGTAGGAAAATGGTGTCTCATACAAACGAGGGGCCGCATTTATGAAAAAGTAGCCCAAAGGAGCGTAGCAACAAAGGTTGCTGTGCTGCGTTGCGCTTGGGAGAGAGCAGGGCCGAGCCATATCTATCAATACATGGTACTGCTGCTGCACTCCACACTGCCGGTGCACAAGCAGGCTGCCTAGAACCATTGTTCAAAGGTTTGTGCATGAGGTCTACCATAGGTTTGTCCTGAAAGCGTGCGTACCTTTTCAATACAAAATACTGTGCTTAGACTAAAGTTTGAACTTTTCACACATCGAGTTTGTGCTGTACAGTGCAACACACATGCAATGTGTGAAAAATAAGAGAATCAAATCATTTTATCTATTAGTGTCTAATACTTCGAGTAGATAGGCCTTTGCATTAAAAACCATGCGTGGTAGAGGAGGAACACTCATGTACCCTCATATAAACTGCTCCCCTGCCGCAGAGTAGCACAAAAGCAATGCAAAACACCATTTGCATTACTTTAAGAACTGCTTTTCAGCACAAAAACAAGATTTGCGCTGGAAAGTAAATACTTTTTAACAAATTGCGCTGGTGTAAAGCGTTGATAACTCCACCCCTAAGAGCTATGCCCTGGCAGTGACGGGATGGAAATTCAATGCACTGATACGCCCAAAATCTTTAAACACAAAGACTTGTCCCCCTGTGATCTTGCTCTGTGCACCACACTTCCCACTGTGTTTTCAAAGAAGCAACAGGGAGAAGTGACAAACTTGCATAATTACAGCCTAAATCTGCGTTAAAGCAACGTAAATTATACAATAAGCACAGCCTACACATATAATTATTTTGAGATTAAATAAAATATCATCATATTTTATTCATGACTAGGTTCACATGTGCAATTCAGCAGTTTGCAATGTATGAACTGCATCGGTAATGCTGTGGAGAAAGGGAAAGGCACATCTTTCCTACTTAAGCATGTGGTGTAAGCAGCAGTCATTAGTGCCTGTCCATTGCCTTCATCATAAAACATTAAAAGAAAGCTCCTGTTCGAGGCTGCTAGATGATCTCATTACTACTTGTTACGTTTTCCACAGTAGGGCCACCAGCTGTGCTGTACTAAAATATTGATTCTATATGGCTTGAACAGCATTCTAGGATACTGATTTGAAAACATGCAGGAAACATCAATGTCTTCTTCAGGACAATACTCGATTACACTATGTAGTGAAACATTTCACAACACATAGTGGAGTGCATCTATGGAGGAGGAAGGATGCAGGCAATACACTGTTGTCCATTTGGCACTTAGATCCAGGGTCTTGGACGATGTTATGGTATATTATGTTACGTTGCAATGTATGGGAGAAGGAGTGAAAACAACAAAATGCAATGCGTCTATGGAGGAGAAAGGATGCAAGGTGATCATGAGAGGCAGATACAGGTAAGCACGGTAGGGTTTAAAAAAACGAAACACTCACCTTGCTGCATCACCGAGCCGGCCAGGCTGCGAGTGCAAGGTGAGTGTTTTTCTTTTTTTAATATTCTTTTCCCTCATCTTTGTCTGTCGACGATTCCTCATCCCACCCCCCACCGCACCACCTTACCTGCACTGGCTGCTCCTGAAGGTGATTCCAGCCTGTTTTGGCACAGGATTTATTCAAATGTCCAGTTTCACTAACAATAATAACAATTACATATTTTATAGAGCGCATTACACCACAAATGCCATACCTAGTCATTTAAAGTTAATAAAGGTAAACTGGCCTTCATGAAGTTCAAACTCATGGCTTCAGATCAATGCATGTTGTAGCATCAGGTATTTAATGCGTTGAATCATGTTGCTGACTAGGACAGACTATGTCACCATCGATCTTTCCCTGTATCCCCATATTGTGTTCAGTCACATAATGTAACGAAGAACTCATCAAATACCTTGAATGCCATTATTTTCCACTACATTTCAGTACATGTCACCAGGTACCCTGGTTTCTCATTACTCTAACCTAGGGCATCTTGTGTCAAAGTACCCATAAAAAGTCAGCAAATGCAATCCTATATAAGCCAGTACAGGCCACCCTGTGCCTAAACACTATCCATCCTACAGGAGAACATACGACCATTTGCTCGGGAACTCCCTTAGTGCCAGTCAAAAAATGTTTTTTTCAATTACCTATTTTGTGTTATTTAATGCCTGATTTGCGACATGAATCTCCTACGCGCACACGTTTCTGTATGCACACACAAACACACACATACACAAACTCACAAAAAACATTCCTGTTCGTGGGTACGAAGCTGCACGAAAGCTCACATGCTTGCACAAGCACACATACAGAATAATTCATTATTTAATCAATCAATCAATCAGTGACACTTATAAAGCGCGCTACATACCCGTAGGGTCTCAAGGCGCTGGGGGGGGAGGGGAGGGGGGGGGGGGGAGCCGCTACTGCTCGAACAGCCAGGTCTTCAGCTTCTTCCTGAAGGAGAGGTGGTCTTGGGTCAGGCGCAGGTCGGTCGGGAGGGAGTTCCAGGTCTTGGCGGCCAGGTAGGAGAAGGACCTTCCTCCTGTAGTCGCTCTTCGGATGCGGGGGACGGCGGCGAGGGCATGGTTGGCTGATCGGAGGTGGCGTTTGGGAGCGTAGAAGTTGACTCGGCTGTTGAGGTAGCTCGGGCCTTGGTCGTGTAGGGCTTTGTGTGCGTGGGTGAGGAGGCGGAAGGAGATTCTTTTGTTGACGGGGAGCCAGTGAAGGTCTCTCAGATGTCCGGAGATGTGGCTGGTTCGTGGGATGTCGAGGATGAGTCTGGCTGAGGCGTTCTGGATCCGCTGGAGTCTCTTCTGGAGCTTGGCGGTGGTACCGGCGTAGAGGGCGTTGCCGTAGTCCAGTCGGCTGGTGACGAGGGCCTGGGTGACGGTCTTCCTGGTCTCGGTGGGGATCCACCAGAAGATCTTCCGTAGCATGCGTAGGATGTTGAAGCATGCCGAGGAGACGTTGTTGACTTGCCTGGTCATGGAGAGGGAGGAGTCCAGGATGAAGCCCAGGTTGCGTGCATGGTCTGTCGGTTTGGGTGCGGTGCCCAGGGCGGGAGGCCACCAGGAGTCGTCCCAGGCGGAGGGAGAGGAGCCCAGGATGAGGACCTCCGTCTTGTCCGAGTTCAGTTTCAGGCGGCTGGTCGTCATCCACTCGGCTACCTCTTTCATCCCTTCGTGCAGGTTGGCTCTGGCGGCGGCGGGGTCGTTGGTCAGGGAGAGGATCAGCTGGGTGTCGTCAGCGTAGGAGATTATGCTGAGGTTGTGTTTGCGTACGATGGCCGCGAGGGGGCTCATGTAGACGTTGAAGAGGGTGGGGCTCAGAGATGATCCTTGGGGGACGCCGCAGATGACTTCGGAGGCCTCTGACTTGTACGGTGGTAGGCGGACTCTCTGTGTTCTTCCGTCGAGGAAGGAGATGATCCATTCCAGCGCCTTGTCCTGGATTCCGACGTTGCTGAGGCGCCGTACTAGGGTGCGGTGGCAGACCGTGTCGAATGCCGCGGAGAGGTCTAGGAGGATGAGGGCCGCTGTTTCTCTGTTGTCCATCAGGGCTCGGATGTCATCGGTGGCGGCGATGAGGGCGGTCTCGGTGCGGTGGTTGGCTCGGAAGCCAGACTGTGAGGGGTCGAGGGATCCGTTCGTCTCGAGGAAAGCGGCCATCTGCTTGTTGACGGTCTTCTCTATGACTTTGGCTGGAAACGGGAGGAGCGAGATGGGGCGGTAATTCTTGAGGTCGGTGGGGTCCGCTGTTGGTTTCTTGAGTAGAGCGCTGAGTTCGGCGTGTTTCCAGCTCTCAGGGAAGATGGTGGTGTCGAAGGATGTGTTGATGATATCTCGCAGGTGGGGTGCGATGACAGCGTCGGCCTTGTTGAAGACGTGGTGAGGGCAGGGGTCGGTCGGTGATCCGGAGTGGATGGAGTTCATCGTGCGGATGGTGTCTTCGGTGCTGATCGGGGTCCAGGCGTGGAGGGTTGTGGTGGGGGGTGGTTGTTCGGTCATGGTGTGCGTTGGTTGGTTGTTGAAGCTGTTGTGTATGTCCGCGATCTTGTTGTGGAAGTATGAAGCGAGGGAGTTGCAGAGGTCTTGCGATGGGGTGATGTCGTTGTTTCCTGCGCTGGGGTTGGAAAGCTCTTTCACGATGTTGAAGAGTTCCTTGCAGTTGTGTGCGTTGTTGTCCAACCGGTCCTTGAATGCTGTTTTCTTGGCGGCGCGGATCAGCTGGTGGTGTTTCCGGGTGGCAAGTTTGAAGGAGGTCCTGTTGTCCGGTGTCGGTTCCCTTCTCCAGACTTTCTCGAGGGCTCGGCAGTTCTTCTTGGAGCTCTTGAGTTTGTCGGTGAACCATGGGGCTTTCTTGCTGCCGGGTCTGCTGGGCGGGGTCCTCAGTGGGGCGAGTTCGTCCGCGCAGTTGCTGATCCACTTCGTGAGGTTGTCGGCGGCCTGGCTGGGGTTCGCTGAGCTGGCAGGAGGGTGCTGGCTCAGGGAGGTGGCGAGCTGGTCTGCTGTGATCTTGTTCCAGCTTCTGCGGGCGGCCTGTTGCTGGTGGTGGTGGGTCGTTGTTTTCTTGAAGGTGAAGTGGACGCAGCTGTGGTCCGTCCATTGAAGCTCTGTGGTGTGGCTGAAGTTGATGTCCTTGCTGGATGAGAAGACAGCGTCGAGTGTGTGTCCGGCGAGGTGGGTGGGGGTGGACACCAGTTGCTTGAGTCCCAGGTTGGTGAGGTTGTCGAGCAGGGTGCTGGTGTTGCGGTCGTTGTTGTTCTCCAGATGGAAGTTGAGGTCTCCCAGGAGGATGTAGTCAGCGGAGGGGAGGGCATGTGGGCTGACGAAGTCGGCGATGTCCTCGCTGAATTGTGTGCGTGGTCCAGGGGGTCGGTAGATCAGGGTGCCTCTGAGGGTGGTGTTCGGGTTGGTGTGGATCTGGAAATGCAGGTGTTCGGCGGTGGTCAGGGAGTTGTCGGTGCTGGTCGTGAGACGGATGGTGCTCCTGTGGATGATGGCGATGCCTCCTCCCATCTGGTTGGCGTTTCGGTCCCTCCGGACGATCTTGTAGCCCTCTGGCATGGCGATGGCGATGTCGGGAGCTGAAGAGGCGTTCATCCAGGTCTCCGTGAGGAAGGCAACGTCTGGAGCTGTGGTGTCGAGGAGGTTCCAGAGTTCGATGGCATGTCTGTGGACGGAGCGGGTGTTGAGCAGGATGCACTTGAGGTGGGTGCTGCTGGTGTTCGGCTTGGTGGGTGCTGGTGCGAGGCAGGTCCGGATGCAGGTGAACTTGCAGGCGTGGCAGCTGAAGGGTCCGTGGGTACGTCGTGGAGTGGCTTGATGGCATTCTGGGAGTCGGCCGGTGTTGAGAGCGGTGAGGGTGGCGGCGGAGTACGTCAGGCGGGTCGGTCGGGGTCTTCGTGGGCCAGGGGTCCTGGCACTGGGCGCGGTCCAGGCGCGGACGGGCGTAGACGGGCTTACCTTTGGCGCGCCTTCGGCGCACAATCGGCGCGCCCGCTGCGCGTGACCGCTGCGCGTTCGCACGGTCGCCATTTAAGGCGAAGTGCGCGGGTGGGCGGAGCAGCTGGGAGGCGGGAGCGGGGAGGGTACAGAACAGAAAAAGGGGCGGGGAAAAGCGGCGGTGGCGGGAAGGGAGGGCGGAGGGCGGCGAGGTAGGCGGACAACAAGGAAGGAAACCACAACACGGGGGAAATAAAAATTAAACAGAACAGGCACAAATTCTCGACAAAACAAGGAAAAAATCAAAGTTATACAAAACAGGCACAAATTTCAGACAAAACAAGGGCAAAAACAACCGCAGCGGCGCCAGCCGGCAACCGGCAAACGAGGCAGCAGCGAGGTAGAGGGCAGGCAAGGGGCACACGCAGCAGCTGGTGGCCGTGCGGCGTGGGGGTGTCCCACAAGTGGGTCACACTCACCTGCGTCGCACGGTCGCCATTTAAGGCCAAGTGCGCGGGTGGGCGGAGCAGCTGGGAGGCGGGAGCGGGGAGGGTACAGAACAGAAAAAGGGGCGGGGAAAAGCGGCGGTGGCGGGAAGGGAGGGCGGAGGGCGGCGAGGTAGGCGGACAACAAGGAAGGAAACCACAACACGGGGGAAATAAAAATTAAACAGAACAGGCACAAATTCTCGACAAAACAAGGAAAAAATCAAAGTTATACAAAACAGGCACAAATTTTAGACAAAACAAGGGCAAAAACAACTGCAGCGGCGCCAGCCGGCAACCGGCAAACGAGGCAGCAGCGAGGCAGAGGGCAGGCAAGGGGCACACGCAGCAGCTGGTGGCCGTGCGGCGCGGGGGTGTCCCACAAGTGGGTCACACTTACCTGCGTCGCACGGTCGCCATTTAAGGCCAAGTGCGCGGGTGGGCGGAGCAGCTGGGAGGCGGGAGCGGGGAGGGTACAGAACAGAAAAAGGGGCGGGGAAAAGCGGCGGTGGCGGGAAGGGAGGGCGGAGGGCGGCGAGGTAGGCGGACAACAAGGAAGGAAACCACAACACGGGGGAATTAAAAATTAAACAGAACAGGCACAAATTCTCGACAAAACAAGGAAAAATCTGCTCTATCTTCATTTACTTATGTGCTCTTCTGCCACTGAACATCCACAAGAACAAAGCCTCAGGCTGAGCTATTGCCTCTGGGTGAGAAAGAGCAGAATGATAGGCAGGGTCATAAGGATGAGGAGGGATCTGTCCCACCCAATTCTTCTTCCTCCTCCATGAATGGATAAAGGATATGAGCTGTCGGCTAGGCACAGCCCATAAGTAAAAAGATCAGTGGCCTAGAGACCACTTTACTATTACTGAGGGCGAACATATTTAGAAGTGATTGCATGCCCTGGTAAAAGTGACTTTTACCAATGCTGAGTCTGCTGGGTGAATAGGCCCTAGAGTTCAATAACTCAAGGAGTTAAATTTCTGAGGATGTTGTTGCAAAGACATTGGGAGGATAAAGGTCCAAAACTGCCTGTGCAGCTGTACCATCCCTGCGATTTATTCACTTTTTACAAGCAAGATTAAGAGTAAGAAGATCTTCACACGGATGCAAAAATACATCCATAAAAGTACAACAATTCATACATATTAAATCATTTAAAAACATGTTTAAAAAAGTTGAAAAGAGAGATAATTACAATATTAACGCCTTGATTAAAAGTACATTGTACTACAGCCCATATAGGGGCCAGCATAGCACAAGAATATGAACTAACATGCAAGCGTGTCTCTTCATCTGGTAATAGTAGCCGAAAGACAAAAGCTAAGCTAAAATGCCTAATATTGCAACATTTAATGAGCTGGATAAAAAGATTATTTGTATATCTATCATAGAATTTAGAAAAAAGGGCAAACTGCAGCTTAGAATGCTCGGACTTACCATCGCAGGGGCATGGGCTAGTATCAAGACTCTTCTGAAAGCCCAGAAGGATACATAAGAGGTACTTTAATGTGTCTGCCTCGAAGTTAATCAATAAAGGGTGTTCCCAACGCCCCCGCACATGAAAATGTTATTAAAGGGTTCCCTTTCTGATAGTTAGACTCAAATAAGCTGCCACTGTGGTCTTCCCCCTTCTTTATCGAGTCTAATGGTACGATCTACGTTATATAGGGCATGCTGTACATGCTTTTTGCTTAGATTATTAGTCACTGAGTCATTAAAAAGGTGCAGCAAATCAATCTTTTCATAAATCGATTTCACATAAGCAAGCTATGAACTTGATAGTTCCCTGTCACACATAAGACAATCCATAAAATCTACAAAGGCGTGCACCAACAGACGCAGAGTCTTAAGTGTTTGTGCCATCAGCACTGCATCATCCGCATATAAGAGTGTAGGGAGCGGAGTACCTCAGATTTTTGGTACATCTTGGGTGATAGTTAAAAGAGGATGGAATTCATTAATATACAAGATAAATAATAGTATTGAGCCAACACACACCCTTACCTCACCCCTCAGGAAATAGTTATATCACAAGAAACCTCTCCGTGAGCACTAATTCTGATCCTGACCTTCATGTCCCTGTGTAAATATTTCAAGAAGTGCACAAGTGCTTTATCCATCCCTCGATTGAAGAGGATTTGCCATAACTTCGAGCAGTTGGCACAGTCAAACAATGACGTCAAGACAATTAATGCCAGATACACGGGTGTTTGTTTGGCAATCACATATTTGCCTATGACCAGATTCAATTTCAACCACTGCTCGATCGTCCCTACCCAGTTTCTGAACTCATACTGACAAGAATATAAAATTGGCTTCTCCAGAGTCCACTACTTTGTATAAGCGGATTTCCCATTCTTTTTGCGGTTTGTGGGACACCTTGAACCTGAGGAGCCACTCAAACTGCAAATCTTGTGTTCTTTGGCGGCATCCTGACAGTGGAGAGAACCGACATTTACGCCTATTCCTAGCTGTTTCAGTCACGGCGGTCGGTAAGAACAGCCCCCACTGCAGGGGCTTTGACTGGTGGCAGCATTATAGTTTTCCAGGGTGGAGTAGCTGCAGGTGATATCAAATGGCCTTGCTATGTAAATTAAGATCAGTGGCCACTGGCTGATTGGGGCTGATACGTTGTTTTTTGGTTGTGTGATATTATGTGCTGGCAAATAATATGAGGGCAGAAACTAGTCTATAATCAGTAGCATGCGCCACTTGGTCCATTCTTAATTAGTTGTCTCTTGGACATACACAAGTGTTTGCACCATAGGAAGATACTGGGGCCAGATTTATTAAGGGCTTGTGTTGCCCTTGCATCAAACAAAGCGATGCAAGACAACACAAGCTGTTAATTCAAATGTACTACGTCATGTAGAACTACTCTGTGTGGAACAGTAACATCTAGAGTAACAACAGCAGCGTTACTTGTTGCCTTGAGCTACTCTGCATTGGGAAGGCATTCCATGGGTGGAGCCTGGGTGTTCCCACACATCCACCCATGGTTTCTGGCACATTCCCAGATTTACTAAGACTAGTAAAATGTTACCCCTACCCAGGTGGGGAGTGACAAGGAAAAATATTTTTATTTTATGTGTGCAGCACATATAAAAAAAGAGGAAAGTGCCTCTGGGGATTGGTTTTGTGCAGGAAGGTATGCCTTAAATAGTGGCCATGACAATGCATTCTGGGACAAGAGATGTCTTTCCCAGAAACTCCTTTAAGAAAGGGGCTGTGGTTGGTTGTATTTTAAAATGGCAGAAAAGCACTGGCTTAGATTAGCAGTGGGTTACTGCACAACTGCCAAGACTTCGAACTATACAACTCCTCTCCAGCTTATTGAACACCATCGTCGAGTCAGAAGTGTGTGAAACCTGTTGTCATGGTGCTTTGGGAATTTATAGCGGAGTGTTGCCCATTTTTCTTGGCTAGAAGCCGCTGCTGGAGCTGTGCTGGCTTGCCCTGATGCTACATGGAGGCACCAGTCAGCTCACTTCTGGTCATTATGTCCAGTCCTGTCCTTTAGTGTTCACCTACCAATCATTGATTTCAGGAATGTTAGCCTATCTGATTTAATGGAAGCAAAATAAGAATATTAAAGCTTGAATATATTAGGCATGCAAATGTCCAGTACTATAAACAGTGTTGATAATGACCTGGTGGGAGATGGTCACCTTGCCTCCTGATGAGCCCAGAGACAAACACTGTACCTACGTCCATGCTATCCCCTCACCTGAGTCCATATGAGGGCTTCCTCAAAGGTTTAGGGCTTCAAATGTAGGCGAGCAGAGGGCTAACTTTTCCTGGCAAGCACATATCCTCTCTGCAACTTAATTTATTGTTTTAATTGATCCTCGGACCTAGCTTTGTCTTTTATTGTCCAGCACCTGGCCATCCTACAAGATAGCTGTATTGAGAAAGGTCTGGGTTGTCCAAGTAAGTGCCCTTCTCATTGTTGAACCTAAAAGGAGGAGATGAGGCCTAATGGAAAGAGCTGCCACCTTCGGAACTAGGGAACCAGGTTTGAGCACCAGCATTGGTTAAACATACCGTGATTCTGGGCCAATCACGTAATCTCCCCCTGCCTAAGAACAAACAAAAAAATGAATCTGAAATTGTATAATGTAATCTAGTGCACTTTAATGCCCTTAGGCCAAGTTTTCACTCTAAAAAACTGTAAAGAAACATCATTGCCCTAGTGGGTCAGACTGCCATCTAACTGTCATGGTTGGTCCCGTATGAATATAGAAGCACTGACCTGTAGACACTGTGAACCATAGGTTCCAAGATATCCTCACTTTAAGAGCCCAATGCCACCAGATCATAAGCTTTCTTTTGCTCCCTGAAAGGATCAGTTGTAGTGTTACTGTTCCACTGCATATTGGTTTCATTGCTCTCTTTATTTCATTCCAAATTTAGTATTCACGATCACTATGATGACAATTGCTAAGATTTGCAAAGCCAAACCAAAGTAATCAATTTTTTTGGGGAGGGTTGTGATATTTGCAAATATTGTTCCAATCATTCAATCATTAGAGTAACTGCTTTTTTGTAGGGCTGATTTATAATATTAATAATTATAATAACTGAATTTATAAAGCGCCTGGTTACACTAGGCTAGTGTGTCCCCGCGCTGCAGTGCGTCTTTAACCAGAGCACTTCAAGCTCATATTTCATCCCACCCACTTGCTACCTAGCCCGGGACAGCTCTTTACGGAATGCCAGCATTGACGTCTCCAGCCGGAGTCTCAGAGGGAGTTTGTTCCACTGTTGAGCTGCCAGAACACGAAAAGGAGCTCCCTCCCATCCTCGCTCTTCTGAATTTCGGAACCGGAACCAGGACCTGCCCCGTCCCGCTAGATCTCAGCTGCCGGGTAGGATTCTATGGGATTAGCAGGTTATGGAGATAGATGGGCCCTTTCCCCCTGTATGATTCGGTGACTAACACATAAGGATGTAAACAGCACCCGTTCCCTAATCGGAAACCAGTGTAGTGTTTTCAACTCCCTCTTCGAAGGGGCTCTCCTAGGCAGCATCAGGACCAAGCTTGCCGCCGCATTCTGTATACGCTGCAGCCTCTGAGTGCACTTGGCAGTAGTTCCCAAATAGAGGTAATTCCCATAGTCCAGCCTTGATGTTATTAAGGCATGGACCATGGTTTCCTGGCAGTCGTAGGAAGTAGGCCCAATGTCTTCCTGACACCCCTCAGGATGCCAAAACATGTACCTGCCACCCGTCTTGTGTAGTGCTCAAACGAGATGTTAGTATCGAGCCATACCCCCAGATTCCTAACTTGATCGCTAGGTGAGGGTAGAGGGCCCAGCGCTTGAGGCCACCAAGCTGAGGTCCACACCGAAGGAGCCTTCCGAACAATCAGCACCTCCGTCTTATTTCTATTTAGTTTGAGGCAATTATTCGCCATCCAAACCGCCAGTTCCTGCAGACAGGTACTGAAATTGCTGGCAACCTGCTACTCTGGTTGCGTCAAAGCCACAACCAATTGAGTGTCATCTGCGTAGGACACGACTTCCACCCCAAATTTTTCCGTGATCTCCGCCACTGATGCTACATAAAGATTAAAAAGAGTTGGGCTGAGACTGGACCCTTGTGGCCCCCCTTGTTTCAGGCTGATGTCTTTGGACCGATAGGGTCCCTGTGCCACTTGAAAACTGCAGTCTTGCAGAAAGGACTCCAGCCATTCCAACGCTTTACCCACCACTCCTCCCCTTTTTAGACACTGAAGCTGCGTGTGGTGAGCTACAGTGTCAAATGTGGCACTTAAATCCAGCAGAATCAGTGCCACTGTTTGACCCTCGTCCACAAATTTCCGTAAGGTCTCTGTAGACAGGAGCAGTGCTGACTCTGTCGAACGGAGTGCACGGAAGCCCGATTGGGCGGGATGTAGCTGCTTATGAGCCTCGATGTGGGCTGTCAGCTGATTATTAACGGCCTTCTCCGCGATCTTAGCGAAGTACGGTAGAAGTGAAATGGGACGCAGGTTATCTAATTGTTCCATGGTGACATTAGGCTTTTTTTTCAAGGGAGCACCACTGCCTTCTTCCAGGTTATTGGCACCTTTCCTGAGTTGAAAGATAGCTCTAGTACGTGTCTGATGTACGGCTCTAGGATCTCCACACTGCCTCTCAATACTTTATGCGATGCAGGATCTTTGGGGGAACCCAATTTGATTTTACCAGCTATTTTGCATAAGGCGTCCCGAGAAGGGACACTGAAGGTCATTAGACACTGCATTCCCCTTAAGTTGATAGGAGTCTCCACTACCATGCAAGCTTCCCTGGCCACAACCAGGAAGGTCCTCTCCATCTTGTCAGCAAAAAACTCTGCCACCTGATTGCAGGATCCCTCGTACCCTGTCATCGGAGCAGCAGTGCTGGAAAGGTCAGATATTTCTTTAAAAACGGAGAACAACTCCTTCATCGAGTTATCGGCTCCCTCTATCCTCCTACTGTAATTGGACGCCCGGGTCTTTCTAATTAGGGCATGGTATTCCTTAAGACTATTTTTATATTCGCTCCTGCCTGTAGCAGAAAAACCTCTCCTCCAAGGACTCTCAAGGCGCTTCCATGCTGCTTTCTCTTTTCAAAGTTCGGCCTGAACCATGGGGCAGATTTTGTTTGTCTCCTTGGTCTTTTCCTCGACCAGCTCACAGTGCTATCAAGTGCCTCCTTAATGCGTCCGTCTAAAGCCTCCCAAGCTGACTCTATCCTAAGACCCCCCTGAGGCCCACCCTGGCCAAGGGCCTTGTTGAACATCTCTGTGGAGAAGCCTGCCCACCTCCTGCGTCTGTCCTTGATTCCCACCTTGCCTTGGGTATTAACTATCGGTTCCGCCACCTTAAAAGAGATCAAATAATGATCTGACCAAACCACGGGTGTCGGGGGTTCAATTATCAGTGTCTCCCAATTTGCATAAATTGGGTCAAGTAGATGGCCATGGCAGTGTGTAGGCAGTTCTGATTTCAAGGTCAATTGTAGTGCTGCTAATTCCTGACGGACCTCTTGCGCCTCCGCACTAGAGACCTCGTCAAAGTGGAGATTAAAATCTCCCAGGAGTAAAAGCCTCTCATACCGGAGGGCTGGCTGAATTAAGCCCTCGATCAGACTCGAGGCAAACCGCGCCCCTGGTCCCGGTGGTCTGTACACCAAGAACACCTTTAAGATATGATTGTCAGTTGCTGAGATCGAAAAGAACTCAGCTTCACTATCCGCAATGCCAGCAGTCTCAAGGGTGCACTGAATCTCATGCTTATAGATTATGGCAATCCCCCCACTCCTCCCTGTAGGCCTGTCAATCCTACTGATTCCATAGCCGTGGGGGAGTGCTTCCAGAATTTCTGGCACCGGGGCCTCGTTAATCCACATTTCCGTGACAAAGAGAATGTCCACCTGCCCATCTAGCGGGTGGTCGTATATTTCAACACTATGCTTCCCTAGAGATCTACAGTTGATTAAGGAGAGACTGAGCGACTGACCACTGTCCCTGGACTTCAACTGGCAATTTACAGAGAAGTAGCAATAATTGCACCTCTTATTGTGACTATCCAATTCCATGCTGTGTTTGCACTTTACCCCCAGCATCTGGCATAATGTATGCAGCTGCTGAAAGTTGTACTGCCTCCTTAAGTTAAAACTGGCAGGGGTTCTGGCCCCTGGCCCCAGGTCGGCCACGGACGGTCTAGCCTTTGGCGCGCCCACTGCGCGCGGCCGGTAAGGCATGTGACCTTTATGCCTGGTCTGGCCCTGTAACTAGAGCGCTAACTGACGTAAGCCGAAGTGCCTGGCTCTACCTACCCCGTCCTCCGCGCAATGGTACTAGCTACCGCGTCGGACCAGGGTGGGAAGGACAGAACACTGAGCATAGGCCCCCGAATCAGGTAAGTGCAGTCAACAGCCTCCCTTGCCTGTAACAATTAAAATGTGGTGTTCCTGTGCGCAGAGAAGCCCAGTGGCAACAGAATTAAAATAAGCTTTTAGCGTTAAAAATACGAGCAGGAGTGTCTGATAGCAGCCGTCACGCAAACGGGTCAGGGGGACACTGCCACCACCCCCTTCACCGTGATGTGGCCGCCACACCAAGCTTCCTTTATGCCCAGTCTCGCCCTGCAAATAGAGCGCTAACCGCCGTAAGCGGAAGTGCCTGGCTCTACCTACCCCGCCCTACGCGGAACGGTACTAGGTACCGCGTCGGACCAGGGCGGGAAGGACAGAATACTGAGCTCAGGCCCCCAAATCAGGTAAGTGCAGTCAACAGCCTCCGTTGCCTGTAAATTAAAATGTGGCGTTCCTGTGCGCAGAGAAGCCCAGTGCCAACAGAATTAAAATAAGCTTTTAGCTTTTATCATATTCAGGAGCATGGTTATTTCTTTGAAAGGATGGATTGGGGAAAGGCATGACAGACACCAAAGGCTTAAGTTTGTAAGCCAGGATAAACATCAATATTATTAACTGAGAAACTTCAGGGCAACACAGAGAAATGTATTAAAATAAAGTTTGAAAATTGCTACAATGGTAAATCCTTCAGCTTGACTAGTTTGCAGAAATGCTAATCTATACCTAAAATCAAAAGCAATTCAGGGACAGTTCGGAGAATCTTACCTAGAGAGGTCAGCACATACTAATATCGTCATCCCATAAAGTAATTACACATGCAACAGAATAGCCAGGTACAAAATACGTGACGCATACAACAGGCATTGGCAAAGTCAATCAGTTTTGCTTTGGCAATGATATTCGTTGTGGTTATTGGCTGTGCGACTCTTGGATGCTTTGAAAATCTGCTGGCATTGGCAGAGCCTCTAGTGGCAGCTAGTCATATTGAAAGTTTATTTTATAAACTCTCAACATGGCCTCCAACGTTGCTTGATGCAACATAACATGGTAACACAGCATGCCAGATATCTTGAAAATAAAACACATTATATAGTCATACTTTTAAGATGGCCTGGAGATTGTCTAATGGATCACAGTGTATCAATCATGAACAACCCACTGCCTGAAAGAAATTTATAATTATGCTATACGTCAAGGAAAGGGCAAGGGAACTGCATAATCACATCCCCCAAAGGCAACAATACAGTGTGCAGACAGATAAAAGGCGGCAAACGCTCAACAGCTAATGCGAAGAGACCATAATTATTGTGGCATATGTCTCAAATTTGTTGTGCCAATTCTCAAGTTATAAAAATAGACAATTAATAAACGTTCAATAAATATCCCACAAAATACAATATCAAATCAGAACATGATAATGCATATAGATGAAACCCAGGCGCAACACACATACACATAACCAACTCATACTCTAAGCAGAATCATACTCAATCACTTGTACAATCACAATATTCAGAGAGGGTCCACTGCATCAAAAACAATAGTCTCCACAAATAAGTCATTAAGGAAGTTATACATAGACTAAAACACAAAGTGCTTCATAATTCTTCCATCCTGTCAAACGATCACCATTTATACATATGTTTCCATCAGGTAAAGTTATATATTTTTCAAAGCTTCATGTAAACCTCAAGAGAGGCAAAAGCATAGTGGTATTGGACGAGATGTATTGATCAGGGGATGCCAGCGCTGACGCGCCTTTCTGTGAACGACCTCAAATGTGGGTCACATCTTCTTCAGGACGCAATGAACATGATACAGGGGGAACTGCAGGTGCCTGGGAGACCTATAAAGGAAAGATACTTAAGATGGAGCGTCGCTACGGACAATAATAATAAAAGTTACACTGGCACAGGAGGGGGCTGGATGAGCAAAAATGTTATAAATCCATGGTGGCCAGATTTAAAGATAGGTGTCAAAGACCTGATTGTGGCATCAATCTACGTAGCAGCCGTCCTGTGGCTCTTGGAGTAGTCACAATCTCATCTCCTGTACAGGTCCTGGGAGCAACAAGAGTGCATCATTCCTGAATGCCTGGATTGTGGGTTGAGCACCCGGTTACCAGAATCAATGAATAGTCCTAGCCATAGTTGCTCTTACATGGCCCAAAGCTGCAAGTTGTCTGCTGGGCATCATCAGTAATTTCTCCGGTGATGGTTTACAGTGCACCACCTCTATTGGCCAGTAGATTATCAACTCATTTGATTATGGCATCAGGGAAATGGGTCAGACATCTGGCAGAAGCACGTACTAGTCTTTAAACGGGCACCACCATATATCTTCAGTGCGTCTTGTTTTTTTAATACATATTTTAGAAAAATATAATAGAAAATGATGTAAAACAAAAAAAGAATGAATAGCTTTTTTGTTTTTTCTAAATAAAAAAATGAATAATAGGGAATAATAGATGGCTGATTTTTTCAATTGTTACAAGTCTATACCATAAATAAGAAAAGGATCCCTGGTGGTTTTCATGTGATAGAGCTTTATGCTAAATTGCATTTCTAGCTAAACAGGTTTTTCCTCTAGCTGTACCACGCAGTTGTTAAACCGTAATCCTAGATTGAGCATCTGCAGGTACCATCGATCATAATGTGGACACATTGGCAATTAGTTTCTATCGCCTACTTTAAAAATATATTTTTTATAACATGGACTGAAAAGCAGGCATCTGACCTTGAACTAGTCTCTTGTATGCGTCTTTCCCCAGTCTCTAGTCCACGTAAATTTTTCATTCTCTTTTGCACTCTGTAGCACTTGCTATGATCTTAACTGTTGCCTTTTCTCAAAGACTCCTGTACTCTGCTGTCCCCAGATATACATAATTTAAATCCCGGACTGTAGAATTCATGAAACGTGATTTTTTTTTCATATCAAACGAATTCCTATGGAGAGCAGAGGAAGCCTTTCTGAAGAGAAAGTTAAGTACTGTATGAAAGCAGTTCCTTTCACCTATATTGGATTGAATTCTGGCATGTTTCATCAGCAACCTTAGGGACTATAATAGCATCAAGCTCATTCAACACAATTGAAGTCCAGCTGACAACCGCCTGTATATATATGAGTGTTAGCTGTTATTCGAGAAATTCCATGTTCCACAATCCAATAATTCCGATTTCTAAGAATGTCCCGCTAGCTCCTGAAAAAACATCCCTAACACAATTTGCCTGTCTAATACTCAGAAATAGATATTATCAAATGTGCCATGTGAATAATACATAAGCTTCTAAGATGGCTCAAAGAGTTAAGTACCCACTACTGACATTGACTGCAATGTGAAGGTCACAAGTTTAAATCCCGACAATGAAAACTTTGTCTGCTAGTCTTCAGACATGAGTAAACGGAGTACCATTAAGTTGTGTCACAGTAGTAACATTAAGTTGTGTCACCGTAACAACTGTTAACGACACTTACATATGTAAGTAATACACTGCCATGTTGTATAAAAAGGTTGCTTTTGTTCTAAAATCACACGTGTTTTGCTCCTAACCACTCTTGAATGGCTTGCCTTCATACTAGGACTTTTCGTAAGAGGATGCTCTAACAGAACATGTGATCTTTCTAGTAGTCGCTTTGCTCAACGTGTCACCACATACCATGCAGCCCAGCTGTAAAGCTTATACCAGCAACTTGTACGATATAAAGCCTTCTAGGTAAACATTGCTTTCCACTTTAGCGCAGTGCATGAGACATCTGCCTCTACCAAAGTAGAGCAGTGGCACATTCTCAACACACTTGGTGGCCTTGCCGTGTATGAAGTGGTATATACATCCTATATAACAAAATATAAAGGCTTAATTGTTCTATAGAATATATATTTTGATATTTTCACTGAAAAACATGGACAAAAGTAACATTATAGTTAGGTTTGATAAAAAAAATCCTTACAAGGTCATAAAAAAAGCCAAAGCTTAAAGTAACATTATAGTTAGGCGATTATGTCAGTGACAACATTAAAGCTATGAACAAAAAAACGAACTGAAATTCACCTGTTATAGTGAGCATAGCTAACTATAACTTGCACCCCTGCCATGCACTGATGACCTCACATATGACATCACTCATGACATGTTCTATGACATCATTAATTACATCACTGATGACATAATTTTTCTGGTAATCTCAAATGAAATCATTGATATCACTGATGACATCATCTAATGAGTGTCTTTTTTTATAGTTTACAATAATGAAATAAAGCTGGGCCAATCCTAAAGCTCTCTTTGTAAATTGGTGCTCCGGCAAGAGTCGAACGAGTCAGACCCAACTGTCCACATATACAATTATATTTGTCCATTAATGTCTCAAAAACTACAGAATGAATTCAAATTAAATCAGAAAAAGCACAATTTGCAGACCAAGATCGAGCTTTCTGCCAAATTTAGTGCAATCCCGTTTGGCAGTTTAGCTGTAGCCTTACCTAAAGAACTCTATGGAAAATACATGGGGAGTTAGCATTTTGGGATCCTCTTTTTTTCTCACCTCCGCCCTCCCCTCCACTTGACAGATCACCCCAAAACTTTCCAGTAAGGAGCTGAGGTAGCTGAACCTTTTTTTGTTGTAAATCTTTTTTATTAGTTTCAAAATAAAGAAAGAAATAGACATATCAGGGCCATACATTCAGACATAATAATAAGGGGAGCAGACGTAAATACAGGATAGATACTAAGCAATGAAGAAATGGTTGAGACGCCTATGCTAATGTATGAGAAACAGGATGTGCCACAATACAATATACAAATCAAATTAAGCGCAAGCCCTCAGAGTTTGCCCACCCATAAAATCAGGATAATAAGAGAAGCATGAGCACCGGATACTGGAATACCAACGAAGTCAGGATGTTCCACCAACTATATTTATAAAAGGAAAGTGAGAAAGAATTTGAAGAAAAAGAAACCATAAAAACAAAAAAGGAAGACAAAACAATAAACCCATCCCCCCACAGTGCACCCCTGCATATGGCTATCGCCTAACCCCAACTAGCAGTGTGCCTGTCGCCCCAACTAACTAAATACTAAAAGTAAAATATGGAGGAGGGCATCTTCATATATGCCCCCGGTCTCCCCTCCACCCGCCAGAGCCAAGAATCCCCTGACTAAGGTATCGAAATCTATTAGGTTGCAAATACGTAGCGCAACAGGGGAAACTCCAGACACCGCCCAACCTCCCGAAAGCATCATGGTTGCAAACCCGTGTCCAGTAATACCCGATGTCAAACTCAATCACACAGTCTCATCCTTGACTATTCCGATCAGACGTGTGAGCCCCTTCCGGACGAACTGCCGTTTCCGCAGGATAGTCAATGCGCGAAAAAGCTGTAGCAAAGTTCAAACCGAGACATAGCAGAGAGATGAAAGTGTTGAGAACTCCGCTAGGTCCAAAGATTCCCCACACCGTCATGGATTCCCAAGATTGTTTTGTCCGCCATCTTAGCGGGGCCGATGTATAGGGGAGTGACGCAGTTTCAAAACGACAACAGTTCCCATCAAAAGTCTCCGAAAAGGGAGCATCAAATAGTCCTTCCATAGTCGGCAGCGATCGTAGGCCTGACAATCCATGTATGGCATCAAGCTTGCTCTCATCCCCAAGAACACTGGTCAGAAGCTCCAACGCCTCCCATAGTACGGGGTCTGCTTCCTCCATCGAAGTTGCCATCTTGGGTATCTTGAGTCGTTTCGTTTCTTGTAGTGGACCAGGGTCCGGTCCCATCTGCCCAATTACAGACAAACACGCTATAATTTTATGAATGTGGGCTTCAACGCAAACATGAAGTGATCCTATGGCTGCCAACACAGTTCGTAGTGAAGGGTCACTCTCGGTCCGCTCCACAACACCTCGCTCAGTTTCGGTCATATTTGCGTCCCAAAAGAGCCCGGTCTCCCGGGGGGAACAGGAGGATGCGGAACGGACGACTTCAGAGGGGGACTTATCATTGGGAATAACAATCCGAACTCAGCCACCGCAGGCAGAGATCCCAACCCAGCGAACACCGGCGGGGCCCTAACCGGGCCACCGGGCTAGGTACCTCCGTCCACCGCTCCAATTGTGCGTCATCACCCTCCTACGATGTTTACCAATTCAGTCAACCATCGCCAACTTCGGTCCAAGAACATTTTTCCCACCTCGGTAGACCGGACCCTGTCACACAACTACAGCCGATGTTGTTCAACTGAAACCCGGCTGGGCCAGTACTCGAGACCCCGGCTTCCAGGCTGGTCTAGGCCGCAAACTGCCACACAACATATCTTTGTCTACCAAACTGATAGAAATCTTGGGATTGCACCGTTAAGCTCCAGTCCGGTTCATACGCACGAAGGCAGGGCGCAAAAACAGGATAAGTAACAGGATCTTCTGGCAGGAGTTGGAGGTCGGCGGAGCCGGGAGCTTCTTGTTTGCTAGCGTAGCTCCCAGATGAACCTTTTTGAGAAAGTTTGTGAAGATTTGGCAAATTTGGCAAATTTGGCCAAAGTTATTTGCAAACAAAAAAAAAATCTCGTCCAGCATAAACAGATATTGTTTCTTTGTTAATATATATGTATATTCTTTCTTATTGAAAATCCACGGAATCGCATTCTTGGTTAGCCAAAACCATTACTCTAAAAAAGAAAGACGCAAGAAAAAATTGTAAAGGTACATATTTTTTTGCCTCAAGATTCTCTAGTTGCCTCTCCAATTGTTGTTGGCAGTTTCTGCTAACTACTGTGACCATTTCTACCTGTAGACAGAGTGTGTTCTGATCATATGTTTCTAGCCCATAAAAAAAACAAGTGAATTCAGTGTTAGAGCATACATGTATCTCGCAAGAGAAAAGAGAATCCTCCTCATCACAGCAATCCAGGCTGTGCCACTTAGGGCCTGATTAGGAGTCTGGCGGTCCATGTACCGCTAGATGAACATGGGCACGACTGTGGCGACCTCCCGACTGCCAGATTATGACTTGGGCAATGGGACCGCTGCCAGGAAACCGCCATTCCCTGGAGGTGGCGTGGTGGTCCTGAGACCGCAATATTCTTGACAGTTCCTTCGCTGGCACAGAGGAAACAGCCTCATGCCATGTGCATGCACATCAGTTCCTGCATGGCTTGCACGTTCAAGTCAATGCTGTGCAGGAACTGTTTTTGATATTCCCATTGCGGTCCCTTTTTTTAAAGGCACCGCTGTGGGAAAGGAAAAAAAAAAGCCGGCCAGACATGAGAAAACTCATACTCTGGTGGCCGACCTCACCATACGTTTGGCGGCACGGCGCGGCGGCAGTGCGGACCCGTTGCCGCACCGCCAACCACCAAACTCATAATCGAGCCTTAAGTGCGAAGGGTTTTTTACAATGTTGGTCTAGCATAGTCATACATGCAAAAGTTACACATTTTCAACATTTTTGCCAGTCTGCAGTGGAAGTGATGCTTTCCTGAAGAATAGCACCCTCTTATCTCAGTGAGATGATGTATGGCACTCTATAATACTCCAAAATAAAATTTTTAAAGAGGGCACTTGATCATGTCACATGTGTGAGCCAATGGGAAATACTTGGCTAGTGGTTTGGGACTCCTTCTAGAAATTACAGTGATATAGTTAATCGATGTTAATCTTTAATTGAAAGGCACTATGGCCAATTCCCATTTCAAAATCTCTAACCATTCTCAAGTAAATGTTAAAAAAAAGTCACAGTTGATTTTTGAGGGGGTTTGACAACCCGTCTTCCAACTCCAACTGAAAGCCGCCCTGTTCTAATAAAGTTAACTGAATGTGCAGAGAGATCTTCTGGATGAGTTTGGTTATATTCCATCCCTCTCCCACTACCTTACATCGCTTTAATGCATTTAAATGAAAGCTCAATTTGATGTTGTGAAATTGATATTAAATAGAAATAATTAAAAAGCTATTCTTATCAGGTGCATAAACAGAACGAGTACCGTGCATTAACTGCGACTTTCTTGCACTTAATAGTTGCACGATACTTGTTATTAGGACATATGGAGTAAACAGGCGTTTAAGGAATGTCCTTAAATTAGAAGTATACCCAGCTACTTGGAAACATTCAACAAACGGAATTCAGTACAGCAAGTAAAAATCTCTCTAAGTGTCAATAAAACTCAGGTTAACCTCTTCCATCTGCTTCATATCCTTTCTAATCTGCTTCATTCCTGCCCAAGTACTCCTCTGATTTGCAGAGAAGACAGAACCATTATGCTTGTCCTTGACACTGTTAATCCTGCTATGTGGAAATGAATAATGAGAACATAAAATGTTCCAAAACCAGTGCACACTTCAGTAAGCAAGAGAGGGACTACAGTACACACACGTCGTGGATGCACTTAATGTGGAGCGCATTACTTTGACGAGTCCCCATTCCGGCAGTTATGAATGCCATGGGAGACAAATGTATAGCAAATATAGCATAGAGCAATGTACTTAAAATTAAGGTTCTTGTTTCACAATATGTTCGAGACTATGTTCAGGCATTCCGTTTATCTGAGCTTGAAAGACAGAACACAGGATTTATGACTAGATGTAGGTAGAATAGATTTACCGATTTTTAATTACCGAATTTTACCGATTCGGTAATTAAAAATTTGTAAATCTAAGGGGTGGGTATGTTGGTATTCCAGATGTGCTGGAATACCGAATCGGAAGAATTCGGTATTTTGAAGCCCATAGGAATGAATAGGCATTACCGATTCGGTATTTACCGATTTTCACAAGGGTACACAAGGGTACAGGGGGTGTCACTTTGACACCCTCTGGCATCCCAAAAATTGGCATGTGCGCCATGTGGCACACAGACATGCTCTAAGGGCATGTCTGTCTGTCACATGGCTAGGTGTGCATGCACACATGTGCATGCACACCTGAATTCGGTATTTTAACACCCAATTGGATTGGGTGGTAAAATACTGCATTTGTAGGGCCTTTGGGACTCAGAAGAGTCCCACCTACATCTGAATCTGGGAATTACCGAATCGGTAAAAATACCAATTCGGTATTTTACAGAATCGGTAAATTTACCGATTCGGTAAATTTACCGAATCTGTAAAATTAAGGGCCCTACATCTCAAAATCCAATTACCGGTCGGTAACGGCCAAATTCGGCCGTTACCGACCGGTAATTGGCGACCTACATCTGGCCCTTAGTCTTCCAAATGTTGGTCCTATCAGGCTGTGGAGAAAGTCAGCAGGGCTGGTTCTACGGACGGGGAATTGAGGAAATCAAATAAATAATTCACGAAAAATGCACCATTGCATATATGCGAGATTTAAAGAATTGATTCCCTGCATCTCTGTGTGGCATGCACCTTCCACAAGATGTTAGTAAAGTCAATGAAAGAGAGGATGCAGAGGGGAATGGTTGCAAACGGGCTAACTGTTGTGGACGACCTGGCAGCATTGAAGCACGTTTTAAAGTACCCTTATTACACTGCCCTACAGGACTTTCTATTTAAACTTAAATACGTATATATCTTATTCTGAAAAAAGTGCCCGAGAGTCACAAAGATGTCGTTTTTGAAGCAAACAAGCAAAAGGTACTGTGCTAACAGTCGCTGCTTCACAGGGAGTTTAAAATAGGGGCGTGTGACTTAAATCGCACGGTCGGTCACATTTTCTTTTGTCCTCGGTTTTATTGCAAATGAAATTTCGTACAGGAAACTGTTCATGAGTGCATTTAAAAGGAGTACCCTGTAGTAAAATGGAAGATGTTGACATTCCATTGAAAAGAGCCCGAATGGCACACAAAAAACACTCAATAGCCTGTGCTAACTACCCTCTCGGTTATTGTGCCTGAATTTTGCGAGCCGCTCAGAATGGCTGTTCTGCTACATTATCAAGTTTTTAATACCATCCTGCCAAAATATTAAATAAATAATATAAACTACCATTGTATTTTGAAGGCAAGAAAATAATACTCAGCTCAACATTTAAATACCTTGATGAAAAACAACTATTTAAGTTATGGGAATGTGAAGCTGTGATCTGTGGGGCCTATTCACCAATACAGTCAGACAAAAAGCACTGTTAAATATCTACACCTTCAACTTCGTGTATTTTTCAACTTTGTGGTGTTCAAAAAAATGCTAGAGAGTACTTATAGATAGCTGTGTCAGGTTTTTACGCCTAATTTTGTGAAGGTCCTGTGGCTTTCCATGCATGTTCTCCCTATACAGAGTTCTCCATAGTTCAGAACTCTGCACAGTGGGAACTAGAACTCCTAATGCAAGAGCATTATTTTTCCACCTAGAGAAAACTCTTTTCCTACAATCCCACCAAATATGAGAGCTTAGGCCCGGCTTTAGCACTGGTTGCCCACAGTGCAACATTGTCTGTTGACGCTCCACAATGACCACCTCCGCCACAGATTCCTTCACTTCCACCACTTAACAGTGTGCCTCAAGTCTCCAAACCGCTCTACATCAGATACATTTGATTTGTTTTACAGGGCCGCCACCACTCATACCAGTGTAGGGTGTCAGAGCACTTTACATCACACACACTACACAAAGACAATCAATCATAGGTGTGTAAATCTACGTATAGTAAATGTTACATTAGACAGAGGACTACAAGTTGTAGGAGTCACATGCCATTAATACTGGTAGGCAGGATAGCTTAAGAGTGCTTGGTCTGGAGAAACACACAATAAGAATTTAAAACAGAACTCCATGGTTGGGGGTTCTTTTTTTTTTTTTAAGAGTTTTATATAGCGCAAACTAGACCCAAGACATCGGGTATCAGAGCGTTTTACATACGCACCAGTTTCAATGTAGAAGAACACATTCATTTTTATTTTTTTTGTTACGCACGGGCAGATTCAGCTTTAATAATCAGAATTGATTTCTATCCAAATAAACCCTTTTTCCAACTTTAGGATAATGAAAGACTGGGGAAAAAATTATAATGCTCTAACCTATACCTTACAGTTTGCATGCAGCCCTTTCATAACAGTTAATAGCTCACTGTTCTAGGTTAGGATTATAACTTATAAACTGCAGGTAACAAAGGATCTCTCAGACAAAAGCAGTAACCCAGCGACCTATTTACATTATATGCACTTTGTGATCTGGGTGGTACATATTCTTTGCAGCAGGCATATATATTAGCCCTCTGTGTTACCTTATCATGAGTCAAAACGTCCATTACACAAACCTCTGACCTCTCTTTAGCAAGAACTTTAATCACCTGAGTTATCTTTACATTTGTATAGTTGCCCGAAAATTGCTGGTGGCCAAGAATGTGCAGCCGGTGCTTTTAAAACCATGATATACTTCGAACCCTACCATTTCCAGGTGGAAGAGTAATGAGAGGAATTTGTGAATGCCCACAGACATACATGTTTGTGGGTGTATACAAAACACCAAAGCTAGCTGCACAATAGGACCCCATCTTCCCATCCTTTGAGAGGGACTTACGAGGTTGGAAAACTCTGCACTCGTGACACAGATCTCTGCACATGTCATTGGGCTTAGACCTGCCTGGAATCTCTTTGTGAGTTACTGCCAGGGATAACAAAATTAAACTTATTTGTAAACATACATATAGTACCAAATTTATCTTTGTGAATAGGGCCCATTAAATCCATACATACCTAGGTATACTTACCTTCACAATATAGTGCTTGTCACTATTCTAGATTCAATGTAGATTGATAACTTTGGTAGTAGGCTATTATTTACCTCGACATTGGTGTATGCAGCAATTTGAATAAGGATGCAAAAACAATAGTTAGTTACATATGAGGGACATAACTTGAAAAAAATTAGTTCCAAATCTACGAAAGACAACCTGTATTTGGGGTAAAAATTGGACTAAAATATTTCAACTGAATTCAACTTATCAGAACTGACTCTGTGGCAAATGTATTATACACTTAGTGACTTTCTGGTCATGTATTAGTCTGGGGATGACACCTACTCTGTAAGTCTGCCTTTAATTGATTTTCTGACCTAATTAGTAATTATGTGAAGCTGTAGAGGTAAAGTCTTTTAACATTTCGCTTTCCAGGCAGGCTCCCAGTCCTCTATGGAAAATATACCTGCCTTTTCCTTTTGGAATACAGATGTGCAGCGCGGTAAATCATTTAGGTCAAGCTCATTTGTCACTAACCTACTGTACCATGGTGGCTTCGCAGTGACCTGATTCTGCGACTTTCTGTTTCTTTCATTTCTATTTGGAGAACAAATTCACGGGCATTCGAAATTTGCAAGAATGCTGCTGTTTTATCTGCATATGAATTCCGCTCGTCTTCTGGATTTAGGTTCGTCATTTTTATCATCGTTTTTTCCTTTCCTTAAAACATTTATTTAGTTTTTTTTTAGCTAACACTCACATTGACCTGGCAATTCGTTTGGAAAATAATGCACTTGTAATTCTAAGAGAAGCCAAGTTTCAGTTTTATAGGGTTTCCAAATGAAAGTACAAAATCTACCTCAGTAGAAATTACACAGCATGAAATCACAGATGCAAAGGGCTTCCATGCAGGGTGAAAAGTAAATCGATTTTTACGTGATTTAGCCACTTTGACATTTTTGAAAGTTTTCATTTTTGAACATTTCTTTAAAGTCTAATCAAAGCATTGAAACATTATTTGACAGAAAATAAGTAAAATGGTTTCGGAGTCCTCTGATCTACCAGGCACCTTTGCGGCCAAACTCCAATTTTGTATCCAGATTCTAATCAGCCTTACGTTGCCTTTTACCAAATGTCACCGAGTAAGGCCTTGTCCTCTTGTGCAGTCACGATTACCAGTCACTCACCATTTCAACATGAAATCGAACAGTTTAAAAATAAATCCCCACGTAGAGTATTTGACCGAATGAAAGTACATGACCAACATTCCAGAGGCAGGCTTGGTACTGGCAACATCGAAGTTCTATACGTGCTGCTCTTTTGAAGGTTTGGTGTGTGAGTGACTTGTGCCATTCATTGCCATTGCTTTGTAATCTATACTTGCTATATTGGCATTCAGGTTAGCTGTTAAAATGAAGTATGCCAGATTAAGGATATATGTTTATTCTTCAAATTGCATCTTCGGTTACAGGAAGATGGTAAATTCCTATAATGCCCCACCAGGAGCAGCCTCCTTGCTGCTCAGCCCATTCAAACCAACTGAACCTTCTTCAAACACAAGCATTCTAATGACCTCACCACTGGCTGAGCAGCAAGCCAGTGAACAACATTGGGAGGATGCATTATATTAGCAAGTAGATTACAACACATCTCCACCCTTATAAAGACAATGGAAAATCTTATGGACGCACGGTGATAAAACACACCAACACCACGTCCAATACATTTATCAAAACCACACACCCTAACCAACTAGGAAGGAAACTAAACCCCTTACACAGTGGGTATCTCACCCCACCTCGCCTCACACTCAAGGCACAACTACTCACAGGGTATCTTTCAACCCTAATACTGTGGGTATCTAACACCAACTCAACTCACACTCAAGGCACAACTCTCAGAGCAGGACAAGGGGCTCCAAACCCTCTATTGCACCTGCACAACTCACAGCAGGACCAGGTCTCACCTCAGGACCACAGCAAAGGGTATTTCTCAACCCATACCATAACAGGGTATCTTTAAACCCATCACAATAACAGGGCATCTTTAAACCCATTACATTCCCACTAACACAGGGAATCTCATAATAATGTAGCACGCCACACACGTTCTCAAACACCTCACCCGGTCTCCCAACAGACCCAAACTCAATCCCTGACTCATTCCCATGCACAGGGAAACTTCACAGTGTAATACTTTATGCAATATGCACACCTTATACAGTATAAGATAAATTCACCAAACAGGATTGAAAAACTCACCCACACCCTAACACACAAGCAAAAACAAACTCATGAAGCAAATCCAGAACTTCACAAACAAATTACTTTTAGCATATAATTATGCTAGGCAAACATCAGAACACGGCAGCAAATTGAGTGGAGTACTAAGGAATAAACTTAAAAGCGCCATAATGATACAGCAAAAATTCTAGCACACTCAAAGTTCCTGGTCTTCACGCATCACAACAATGTCCACATGACAGGGAAGAGAATTAAGTATGGCATTACAAATATAAACTGAGGTAACATGTCAAGAAATCCTTATTCCAGTGAGCGACCTTCCACCCTTGAATATTAACAATAAATGAGACCAACAAGAGAAGTTCAATTCCACCCCAGTTGCCACAAAAGGATCAGCAGTTCAGCACCTTCAAAACAGCTCCGGTGTGTGCCCCACGCATGTGGACATTTCGCTCCTCAGCTTCAAATGCTTGGACTTCCACTGTCCCAAAGTGAGCTAGTTGTGGTGCGATAATCATTCTACATCAAAATGTGAAAGTCACTCACCATTGGACAAAATCCCAGGGAAAATTCAACAAAGTCCCACCACCATAACAGGGAGCCACTATAATCCTGTCTAGTTCCAATTAAGCTGAGCGGCCATTTTCACTGATGCCAATATTCACACACAGCTCAAGCCAGCATCTGAACACAGTTAAAACTCACATGTTTTGCAACATTGCTGACGTCCATCATACAACTACTACAATAGAAACCCTTCCTTACTGATCTCCACAAAGGTTAATTTCATGCTGCCAGTTTGCTCACTTCACAAATTGCTGCAATATTTGTATCGCAGGACTCCCTGTTCACACCCCCCCAGCATAACTAGTCAAACCATGAACTCTTCCTGTACATACCAACTTCAATGTTGTTGATAACAAAGTCCTTTCAACTCAGCAGCCACCATCCAGATCTGCTGCACACAGTATGCAGGCCTGTTCAATTGCCGTCGGCTGCAGGCTGTCTGATGTACATAGACACTGGTGGGGCTACCAGGCTCATGTTCTTCCTTAAAAGGCTTCAAACTCTTCTTCTTTTTAATACTCTAGTTTCTTCTTAATTTCTTGTTCCTCACGCATAGTTTCTTTTCCGCTCATCACCAGTGTTAAAGTGAAGTATACAACATAGACAGGTCATGTAGATTAAGGTTATATGTTTATTATTCAAGTTGTATCTGCAGTTACAGGAAAATGGTAATTTCCATGTAATTTCTTTGTAATGCCCCATCAGGATCAACCTCCTTGCTGCTCAGCCCATAAACTCCAACTGAATCTTCTTCAAACACACTCATTCTCAGCATTCTAATGTCCTCACCACTGGTTGAGCTACAAGGCAGAGAACAACAATAGGGAGGATGCATTATATTAGCAAGTAGATTACAACATTAGCCTCCTTCGGCTATTGTTTATCATGGAACCTTCAGACATTTGCTTTCAAATTTGTCAATCTCATCTTGGATTAACCTAAAGGACTATTCTGATCTAATCATTGTTTTATTGGTTGTTTACTAGTACCCTTTTACTTCCTTTGGAATTCACACAAGTATCAAAGAAATGGATGCTTCAGAAAAAAAGAGTAACTCTATCATCTGTATCAACCACTTCTATCTGATGCTTTTATCAACACTCTCTATCAGGTGCTGTATTTAAAAAAAGATTACTTCAGAAAAGAAAGCAACCCTTGTTTCTGGCGCATCCCAGAGGTTCCCAGTAAGTATATTGTGGTGTGGGAACCCCGAGAGGGCTCCCATGTAAGGCCCTGGAGAATGGGGTCCCTGGGAACAGCATTAGCTTGGCAAGGGGCCTCTTACTCCTCTCCTCTTTACAAAAATGTTTTGGCCCCTGGGAATGGGGTTCCCGGAGACTCTATTGACTAAAAGTGGCTTGGAGCAGGGAGCTGCACCAATGGATTAGACACAGGGCCTAACCGCATGCCTGGCCCTGCGAGGGTTTGGCCGCAGAGCGGGGGGGGGGGGGCTTAGCTTCATGTATGATAATAAAATCTTACTTTACGTAAATTAAACCCTAGAAATTCACTGAAAAAACTGAGTTTAAAGTGGCATAGTTAGGTGAACATTTCTGTGACAATATAACCTTTTAAACAAAGAAAACACTGAAAGTTATCCTCAGTAACTATAACTCCTGCCCTAAGGTAACTATAACTCACATCCTTGCCATGTACAGCTAATTACCCCACATATTACATCACTAATGACAGGTTCTATAACATTATTGATAACATCACTGCAACATTTGAAATTCCATTATTGAAGATATTGTGTGTGGCAGGTGTGCGAGTTATAGTTACTTTAGGGCATGTACTATGGTCCCTTGAGATAACTATAACTCTGCGGACCAAATAGATATAACGATGGGATCTGAATGGCTGGCAAAACATCAACAATGGTGGGTTTGGGAGATGTTAGACGTTAACAAAGGACCTCAAGTAAGAGCAGAATCAAACATCACTCTGAGGCACGGAAAAGAGTAAACTTTACTAATTTAAGGACCCTTAATAAAAAAGGCTCTTGATTTGGTAGATCTAGGGTCAACCAACATGACATGATTTTTTAAAATGAGTTTGAAGATCTAAACTGTCCATAAAACAAATAAAGGAGTCAAAAGACGTTGCACACCTAGTGCTGTTCTTTTTTTTTTATTTTTTTTTTTTTTTTTTATTTGTCCTCATTTTCGCCCTTGGTATATCACATCAGGCTATCGGAGAGAGGAATATACTGCCACAGATATACTGGTAGTGCTTTCACCGATAATTCAATGTTGACACTCAGCATTATCGCATCTCTCCATAAAGCACCCCGATATAACCGTAGCAGGGAGATGTTGCTGCAATTCAATACCCACTGACGTTTGGGGAAACCATTGGGTGTACCGAAAAGGAAAATATAGACCAAGCAGCTTAATCATAGGACAGTGGGGAAAAAAAAAAAACCCACAGTCAAAAGCCAACTAATTCAAATTTAGGAGAAGCCAAAATTTACGTTTTTTCGGGATTGCCAGATCTTGCGAGGTCAACTTTGGATGTTTGCAGGACTGAGATACGCCAGTCTAACAACGTGGGAGGTGCTGGGTCTTTCCATTTCCTGCAGATTTCCCATCTGGCCAATAACATGCAGTAAAAAAGAAGGTTCTTAGCAGGGCCTCGAACTCCCGAAAATAATCCGAAGATTACGGTCATTGCATTGATTGAGATTGCTACCCCTAAAGATGTAGTCAATAGTTTACTAATTGAATCCCAGTAGGAGAACAAGAGTGGACATTCAAAAAACATATGTATGTCAGAGACTGCTAGAAGCCCACACCTAGGGCAGGCTACAGGGGAGTTTATTGAAAATTTCGACAGCCGCTGTGGTGAATAATATGCCCTGTGTAGGGTAAAAAGATGATTCCTACGCAACCAGGCTGGTTTCACTATGTCCCACAAGATTTTAAAAGAGGCGTGCCAGATGTTATCAGTGTCCTGATCAATAAAGGAAGCGCTCCACAGTGTCTCCGGTAAGGTGAAATCCCCGTCAACCTCTTCCAATAATAAGTTATACCAGACTGAGATCTCCTTACTCACAGAAAGTTTGTCCAGCATCAGGGCCACTAAGCTGCTGTCTCCTCCCAGTTGGTATCTACCCTTAGCTGAACGCTGTGAGTGAGCCCAACTCGCAATCTGTATATACTTGAATCTGGAAAGACCCGGCCCTACTCTAGCTAGTAAAGCTTCCCAAGGGAGGAGAGAACCATTTATAAACAAGTCCCCCAAACCTCCAAACCGGCCTCCCTCAGTGGTGTTGCCAGGCTATCGAGAAGCCAACCTGGACATCCCGGGGAATCCCACATTGGAGACCTGCCTGCAAAATATCCCAGTTTTATGGAGCCTCTTAGCTTAACCCACGTTTTTGTCAATCCCAATAATACCTTCAGCTTCACCTTTTTAAAAAACTTAGGGTCCCCAAATTTAAACAAAAAACCCTGTTGGCCAACTCCCTCTCCTCTAAGTAGTGCGGAGAACATAGTGCCTATTCCCACATTCGTGGGCATCTTAAGCAGCATCCTGGCGTGGGAGAGTTGAAAAGCCCACGCGTATAGTTGTAAATCTGGAGCTGCAAGACCCCCGTTTTCTCTCCTACGCCTGATTTTTTTCCATGAAATCCGAGCTGTGAGGTCATTCCAAATAAAAGAGCTAATATCACTTTGCAATTTTGCTATGATAGAAGGCTCAAAATAAAGCGGAACAGTGTTAAACAAAAAAGAAATTTTGGGCAAAATAGACATTTTAACAAGGTTAACCCTACCCAGAATAGAAAGCGGGAGTGTAGACCAAGACCTCATAAGTTTTCTACATTCTCTTGCTATCAATGAAAAATTAAACGTTGCAATTTTGTCTATGTTTTTAGTAATAGTGAGGCCAAGATAACGCATAGAAAGACTCAATTGAACCCCTGCCACTGGCTCGGGGTCGTTCCACTGCATCATCTCAGTTTTAGATGCATTAATTTGGTATCCGGATACCTCCCCATAGTCATAGGCCAGAGCAATTATAGAGGGAAGAGCAGTACGGAGGTCTGAAGAGAAGATGAGAATGTCATCGGCGTACAGGGCCACTTTCCTCTCCCAACCCATATATGAAAAAGACTTGATGTTACAGTTGTCCCTTAACCGTTGGGCGAAGGGCTCTATATATAAGTCAAATAGGAGAGGGGAGAGGGGGCAGCCCTGTCGCGTACCCCGAGTAATATTAAATGGGGCTGACAGTTCGCCATTAACCAGTAAAGAGGCCATAGGCTTCTGATAGAGTAGACTCACCGCTCTGCGGAAAGCCCCCCCAATGTTGAATTTACCCAAGACCCCCGACAGGAACATCCAATTGACCCTGTCGAAGGCCTTGGTGGCGTCCAACGTGATGACAGCAAGGGGAAGAGAGTCCGCCGTCGCCATATCTATGGCCCCAATAAGATCATAGGTCAATTCAAAGAGTTGGCGACCCCTCACAAAGTCCCTCTGGTCCTGATGTAATATAGAAGGTGCCACTACCCCATGTCTATTGGCAAGAACAGATGTGAAAAACTTATAATCCGCATTTAAAATCGAAATAGGCCTATAAGACCCACAGCTTGAGGCTGGTTTACCTGGTTTCAAAATCAAAGTAATAGAAGCATCATTCCACGAATTAGGGAGAGACAGCCCTACCTGAAAGATCTGATTAAACAGCGAAGTTAAAGGAGGAACTATTATTGTCAACAAGGTCAAATATAGCTCTGAAGGAAGGCCATCGGGACCAGATGCCTTACCCTTCTTGCTGTCTAAGATGGCACGGCTAACCTCTTCCTGCGTAATAGGTCTATCTAAGGTGGCTCTTTGTTCAGCTGAAAGAGAGGGGAGAGACACCCTATTTAACCAGTCGTCAACCTGACAAGCCTCAACATGTTTGTCCTCGTGATAGATGTTCTTAAAAAAATCACAAAAGGCACTTCTAATGTCAGCATCTGCTGAGTAAGTCGCCTGATCTACGTTGATTTGAGCTATGTTATTTCTAACTCGATCAGTTTTGGCTTTCCAGGCCAGAAGCTTGCCAGCCCCCTCTCCATATTGAAAATGTGCTAGCTTACTTGCCTCCCATCTCTGAAGGACTCGAGTATTTATAATTGAGCCCAGTTCTCCTTTTAGGGTAGATAACTCATCTTGCCAACTTTTCATAGTTTCCGGAGGAACGGCCGGATGTAACAGGATTTTCTTTTGCACCCTAGCCATATCAGATTCCAATAAGGTGACAGATTCTCTATAGATTTTGTTTTTATGTGAGACCTTGTTTGTTATTATGCCTCGCAAGAAGGCTTTAAATGTGTCCCAAACACACCCGGGGGAAGCGGACCCAATGTTGTTATCAAAAAAACTTTGTGCTTCAATTTTTAAAGCGGTAATTTCATCGGGAGCAGTAAGTAATGAACGGTCAAATGACCAAACTTTAGGTGTATTTTCCGGGAGGGGGGCAGGGGGGAAAATTTCTTTAAAAAGTCCTCATTTTTTGCTCAGTTCTACTTTTTATGTCCTTGTTGGGGAGAGCCATATATTCTATGGCATACATTAGCTTTAATATTAAGGGTTCTTTTACTCTAGGTACTGGTTATGGGGTGATGGGGTGGATGTTCCTATGGAGAAGATAGGAATTCTCTCCTGGAATATAAATGGCCTACGCACTAGTCCCAGAAAATGGAAAATATCGCAGTATTTGCGAGACTCAGACGCTCAAATTCTTGTACTCCAAGAGACCCATCTTACAGAGACTGAGATCACCTCTGTTGTTAGAAAAAATAGATGGGTAGATTTTTGTGTATCTACTACACAATCTCTAAACTCCAGAGGCGTGGCGATCTTCTTCAAAAAATCTTTAAAAGCAAGGTTAATTGATAAACTCGTAGATCCAGGAGGTAGATGGGTAATTGTTTCTGTGACGGTGGCAGGGGCTCCGATTACAATAGTAGGTTACTACGGGCCCAACCATGATGACCCCTCGGTATTGAATACGGTATTTTCTCACCTGCTTGCGTATCCGGAGCCCACGATACTGGCTGGAGATTTCAATATAGTTTTGGACCCTATACTGGATAAATCCCCTACTAATAGATCAGTAATCCCCTCAAAAACAAGGGCCCTTTTACTTGACAAAATGAAGGAATTTGGCTATGTAGATATTTGGAGATTAAGATCTGGGCTTCAACAAGGTGTCTCATTTCACAACTATAAATACCACCACCAGTCGAGAATAGATTATATCTTAATCAGTCAGCAACTAGTTAAACAGGTACAAAACATCTCTCATCTCCCATTCCATTTTTCCGATCATGCGGCCATCTCTCTAGAACTGGGCGGGCTGCTGAAAAATACACCTAGTGCTGTTCTTGAGAGCAGGACAGCATCGTCAGCATATAACAAAGCTGGCAATAGTGGCTCATCCACCTGGGGTATATCTTGTCCCCCCAAGAATAGAACAGATCTGGTAAAACTCTAGGCCACTACAATCTACAACCCTGGACAGTAATTGTCTCTGAGCCCCGGTTAAGAAATGGCTGGAGGACAGAATAAGAACTTGAAAAGTATTGTATTGTTATATTTATTGATAGATCTTCATTTTTTTTTTTTTTATCCCCACGACAAATAATGTGTTTTTGGATGCTTTATTCGAGTGGTCATGTAATTGTATCAGATGTTATCATACCTTGCTTGTGGTTAATTATGTACTTTTTCATTGCACCATGAACTCCAATAAAAAAAGGGAAAAAAAAAAAAGTAATTGTCTCTGAGCCATTAGGGGGAATTACAATGAGATTTAAATGGGATCCCTACTTTAACAAAGCAGTCAAAGAAGTATGGTAACTATGAGGGTCCAATAACACAGACAAATTGCTAAAAGATTGTGACAGAGCAGAGGACACAAAAATGAAATGCACCTGACTCCAGTAAACGTAGGTGTAACCATGGTAGACCCAAAGACCAGGCATAGTTGCTGTAAGAGGGAAATATTACAATCACTGATAATGGAATTCATTAATTCACCCTGTGGAGAATGTTTAAAATGGGGGCCATAAAGTGAAACTGTATCCAATGTACCCCGCCCATCTAATGACTGGTCGAACAAATAGGTAAATTAAAGTTTCTTATGAGGATTAGGGTAGTATAGATACAATTTCACAATTGGAAATATCCGGAGTGGAAAAGGAGCAGGATCCATCTAGAAAGAAGCTGTTGGAAGTCACCCAATTTTCCTGAAAGCATGTAACATTAAATTTAGTTAGAACGCCAACTATCTTCCTCTTTTTTACCCGCCAAACAACTATATACCAACATAGGATTTCAAGTGTATGAGAAGATACATCATCCACTGGCACAACAGTATGTGCAGGATTTTACAAAGAAGATAAGAACAGAACTGGATTTCAACTGCTTAACAGAGTAGGACTGCATAAGCTGTTACACTATATCAAACTTTGATGAAATTCTATTCAAGCAATATAGAATCTAAAATGTGTGTCAAAACTACTTGACAAAATGTTTTTCTGTAAGAAGAATTTTCATACAAATGAGCAATAAAAGTGGAAAACAAAAGATATATTCTAATCAGTGCTGATAATTCTGAATTAAAGCCATAGGGCTTAGTTGCAAAATAGCTGCAAATCTCCAGATGCATAAAAAGACACCTGTGCAATGAGGCGATTTATGACTTTTTACTATAATTACGAAACCCTGAGGTAAACAGTCATTTTGACCAAGTTCCAGAAATATTGCAGCAATAGTATGCTGTTCATATTATTTCCTAGTCAATGCATATGTTTCCCACCCCAACGTGTGTGGTATAGGGACAATGTAGAACACTAGCATGAAAGGTGTTAGGGAAAATGTAATGTTTCACAATTACTTTTATTCTTTTTCTGGAAATGCTCTCCATGTGCTGCTCCGGCTTCTCACACACCAAGGGAATGTTGAGATATTTCAGTATGGTTTGTTAGCAGTTACACTTGGATCTTTCAAGTATAAAAGTGTTGATAATTGCATGAAAGGTATTGAACGTTTATGAGTGCTGGCAATTTCTCACTGTGAGGGTGTTCATTTAAACTTTTCTGTACCAAGGATGTAACAGTTACATTCTCCGCCACGGTGGCCGTGTGCAGAGGACATAACCGTTATGTCCTTTGAACACGCCTAGGAAATCCCCCTGCTGTTTACAGCAGAGGGATTTCATTTTTTAAAACTTTTCAGCCTTGGGAGCAAGGGCTTCTTCTGCCACCCAAGTCAGTTCTTTTTTTAGTCTAATGACGATCGGCCCCCATGCTGCACAGATGTTATTACATTAAAGGAGAAATTAGCTGTTTGGCTCATTGTAGAAATAAACGGGTCATTTTGGTTGAAAAATGGTCTGCGTCCATGTTGAATTTTGGGCCGTTTTCCTGGTGAGAGCCACGCAAGTCAGTCCACCCTAGATAGCCCTAGGTTGGTTAGATTTCCCTGGGTGCTGACTGAGCTAGAGTCCAAAATCTAGGGGAAAACAAATGTTAGAACAAGTGTTATCATCAAAATTAGAGTCTAGAAGCTCTAACTGTGCACAAGGGCCCCGCCAGTCCCCAGGGTGGGCCCTTCCACCGCGGACTCCATCCTCAGGCCTGCCACACAGCGCCAAGGGTCCGGGACGTGGTTCCATCAGGCCCGGAAGGCCTACCCTGCTTTTCTTGTGTGATAAGGAGTCCGTGGGTCCCGGTTCAGAGCTCCGTCAGTGCCCCCCTTACAGATCTGTGCCTGAGGCCCAGTTGGGGTTCTGAGCACCTGGGTCGCAGAGTCCCCAGAGACTGGCCATTTGGTCAAATTCCAGGCATTCGACAGGGTGACCAGATGGCTGGGCAGCCCTGGTAGTCCAGATGAGGGCTCATTTGCTTCCTTGAGCCCAGCTGGGGCTCCAAGAGGTCGGGTGCACAGTGGCGGCTCCTCCACTCAAGAGGAGGAGTGTTGTCCCACTGCACCAAAGGGAAAAATAAAATGACAATAACATATCGTTATTGCATGCAGCCTGTGTGCAGTGTTGGGCAGAACTGGCCCGGAGGCTCTTGGGAAGACCAAACAGTTCATGCGCATTACACAGCCTGATCAGGAACATGCACAGGCTTTCTGTTAAAGTCTGAGCACCGATCCACGGCAGTCAGACCAATCACAATGCTGCATTGTGATTGGCTCAGGGGAGCCAGTGTGCCGGGTGCTTTCTGCTGCTAGCAGGACTGGAGACGGTAAGAAGAAGAGGACGCAGGGCAGGCTGCAGCCGGACGGCCGTTTTAAGGTAAGAGTTATTTTAATGATTAATTAACCCCCCCCGCCCCACCAACCCCGTCCAGTAGCAGCCACTACTGCAGGAGAATGCACGCCTCTGTCCCCTCTTTCACTCGATGCGCACACATAAGAACGGGGGTAGCCTTCCTCCAGATTACTAGGGACAGGGTACCCTTGTCCACCTTGTGGTCTGGCAGTTTCTCAGGCAGCGACCAGATGACCCAGGACCAGGCCCCAGTGGGACCTGTGGTGGGGTCTCCCTATCTTGATTGCCGTCCTCAGACCTGCCAAATAGCAGAGTACCCGGGACGGGGTCCTGCGGGCCTGGGGAAGCCTCCCCTGTGCAGCCGGGTCCAGATCAAACGACCGGGCCCCGCTAGGCCCCAGGGCAAGTGATCCTGCCCTGGGCTCTGTCCTGCGGCCTGCCCCACTGTCAAGGCCCTAGGACTGGGGTCCATTGGAACCAGGGAGGCTTCCCCTGCTTGGCTGGGTTCAGAAGCTCTGACTGGGGCCCCAGCAGGTCCCGGGGTGGGAGCCCCCCATCCTGGGCTTAGTCTTCTGACCCACTGCATGGGCTCGCCCCTGGGACCAGGCTCCTGTGGGCCAGGGGAGGCCTCTGCTGCGCGTCTGGATCCAGGAGCTGCGACCAGTTATGGTGACGATAGATTCAGATATCTCATTGTAAACTTTTGATGGCACTTTCTGTGTCTACCATGGTGACCAGAGGTTACAGGCAGGGTGACTGCAGGCCCAATGAGTACTCCATTGCTCCCGTACTCGGATTGGGGAAAAGAACGGCCCTGCATGAACCCCAGCCCTCGGGCACAGAGCTGGAACACGAGCCTGGGAGAGCATCTAAAAGCCTTAAGCAGATGCCTGGGTCCAGTCTCGAATGGCAGCGACTGTCGATGTCCCACGCCACCCAGGAGGTACTTATGGGAGTCCCAGTGCAAGGTTTACCATTAATCTAAGAACGAGCAGGTCCTGACAAAGGGGAAGCGGCCGGCCTGGAAAGCCCCCCTCCTTCTCCAGGAGGTAGGGAGCTGTGGTTGTGTCCTCGGTCAGGGCTCCGGCAGGACCCTGGCTCCATGCGCCGGCCCTCCATGCCGCCAAATACACAGCGGGTGTAAATCGGCTTCACAGTCAAAGACAGAGGGGCCACCCAGAGGAAAGTCCAGAACCGACTCTGGTTGATCAGGCATAGTTGGGTCTATTTAGCGACGGTGGGCTGCTTGGTTGAAAACACCTGACCGTGGCCCTGGTCTGGGCTTCTGAGCCACACAGCGGACAGGATGGGGCTCCGCCAGGTTAGGGAGCCAACAGGGAGCTGGCTGGCCTGGATCTGCGAGCCCACCAGGGCCCTTTGTTCCCCTTTCCAGCCCCTGGTTTCATAAAGAGGATGCTGCTCCTGCACGGCTGGGTTCAAGAATCTGAACAGGGCCGCGGGTCCCCACTGGGACATGGGGTGGGTGCCCCGATCATGGGCTCCGTCCTCTAGCCTGCCGCCTTGCAAAGAACATAGGGCAGGGGTCCCATGGACCAAAGAAGGCTACCCTGCTAAGCTGAATCCCTTCGCGTTGATCTTCATTAGACTAAAAAAAAAATGTAATGCATCGGGAGGCAGGGGAAGCTCTTTCCCCACTCCAGAGGCTGAGAAATGTAAAAAAATTTAAATCCCTATGCATTTCTTCTACGCATGCAAAGGAATTAACAGTTATGTCCTCGGCACACTGCCACCATGGCAGAGGACATACCGTTACGTTCTTGGTACAGAAAGGACTAGGGGAACAAAAATTTTATAACAAGTGTTATTATCAATTTTCCGAGCAAATGGAAGCTTCACCTGTGTGGTTGGGTCCAGGGGGCTCTGAATACCCAGGCCACAGGGTCCCCTGAGCCTGGCCATTTGTTGGCAAGCGATGCTATCAACTGGGGCAACCAGATGGCTGGGCTGCCCAGGAAGTCTTGAAGAGAGCTCATTTGCTTCCATGAGCCCAGCCAGGGGTGCATGCATGCTTCCGGTCCCCTCTTTCACTCAGTGCCCACAAATGACAAGAAAGAGGCTCGCATTCCCCTGAATTACTAGGGACAGTGCCTAATTTGAGGCAGTGGTTTCCAGTGCTTGACACCTAGCTCTGGCACTTAGGACAGCCTTCTACATGGCAGCGCTCTTCATCTAAGTTTGTGATGAGCACATCCACTAATAATTCAATATACATTAAAATGACTAATACCGGACACCCAGAGCTGTAGGAAAAGCTTAGGCGGCAGGTATTAGTCAGTTTTAATGTATATTAAAATTCTGAATTATCACAGTTGTACGAATGTGATGGTTACTTGTGTTGGTACTGTCACTGGCATCGCTGGCAGGAGCAATGGGTGGAGCAAGCTGCAGTGCATTCCTCATAAAGGCACTGGCACTTATATTTTTACAAATTAAGCACTGGACAGGGTACCCTGGACTACCTTGTGGTCTTATGATCTAATTCAGTGGCCATATGGCCCAGAGATGGGGGGCCCCCTTATCCTGATTGCAATCCTCAGGCCTGCCGCATAGCAGAGAGCCAAGGATGAGGTTCCGCAGGTCCGGTTGTGGTCTCCTCTGTGCGGCAGGGTCAAGGACCACTGACCAGGCCCTACCAGGCCCCGGTGTGGGTGCTCCCACCTCTAGCCTGCCCCACAGTTTAAGGAATCACATTAATTCTCTACCCTTTGGAAAATCCCCACTGATTCATGTGGTACTCGTAATGAATGACAAAATATAATTGAGCATAGGCAAAGTAATCCTGTATAACAGCTCCTTTGTTTTAGCTTTCTCACTAGAAAAGGAAAGCAAGTAGCCTAAACTCCAATGAAAAGTCTAAGGCTGTACATGTTTAATGAAGTTGTCAACCCCATTTGTATACTGCCTACGAACATATTGGAGCCAATCAGTGTGTGCAGAGAGCGCAGTTACATTTGGGAGGCATGTGAATATTCATATACTTATAACTTTATGAGTTTACTTTATGGTTTTCCCTGAAATTTCATTGTAAGCCAAATTGTCCCTCCAAAGAAAACATCCATATTTCTGCCACTTCTCCTAAACATAGTACTGTGGACAGTTTGAATAATGGCATATACTTTGGGTGGTAAAATACATATTCAAATGTGCATTTATGCAATTCCTGATTCTATCAATCGTGGTTTTAAAATTATGTTCAGAAGTGGCTTTTTGACCCTTTTGTGCTGGTCCATAATAAATAGTTTATCGGACCCACAGTATCTATTTGTGAAGCAGGCGAGATTGACCCATGCTGTAGTAAGCCATAGCAAATTGGCTTGCGGAATTCAGAATTTTGTCTACTTTTTAGAAATGTATAGCTTTATGTGATCCACCATGGGTTTCATATCCAATTCTACCACTACCTGAGAAGAGACTGAACACACAAAAAATTAGGAAAAATGGGCTATGTCCCAGTAAAATGCCAAAACTGACCCAAGCTGTAGTCAGCCACAGGAAATTGGCTAGTGTTGGAATGGGACAATAAGTAACCCCTTCTACCTTCTGAAATATTAAACAACAAGCTTCTATTTGTTCACTTCTGCTTTCAAACTTAATCAAATATCATGCCTGTGAATTTTACTTGATCTCTCACGCAAAGAAATGACTCAATAATAAGCCATGGATATTGCTCACTACTGTTGCTTGAAGGTGATTTGTAGGGATCTGCACCTGCAGAGCAGAGGCCAATAGTATCACTAATTTCATTCAAAGAAGCCATTAAATAACTGTCTTCTTGGTGAGTGATTACAACTGTTTCCCAACTACAACTTCTTTTGACCTGCACCAACCTTTTCTGAAGCTCAGTGAGCCAGCGTGACCTCCACTAAGCTAATATGGCAAAACCTCTGAACTCCAGAGGCCATTGATACAGATTCCAATGACCATCTAGTTGTTGAAAGGTATAAAAGGTCTGTTACTGGTATCATCAGAGAATATCTAGCATGAGGAGTAAACTTGCACTTGATAATAAGTGGGGTATTTCCTCTCCTTTTGTGTATGGCGTGAAAGTTTAAATAAAATCTACACGTTTTAACGGCCAACATGTGCACTAGAGAATTATTTAAGAGTGATTATTCCTAGCAGCCAGGAAGTGCATCTTGGCGCAGTAAAATACAGGTGCAGACTGCAAAGGATGTATGATTCGGAATGGGGTTCCAAACACAAATAGATCTGGAGTCTCTAAAACAAACTGATATATCTCATCTTCGGGAAAGATCCTGCCAAGGAAGAGATTCCAATGGCTCTTTAGACAAATGCCCTTGATAAATAATGAAATTGTTTTGCTTTACAAAAACACCAGTGTAAGATCCATATTAATGTAATCCTAAAGGCCTGGAGTTCAGAATGTTATCATTTAGGAAAATACACAGAATCCTAGGCAATTAACTACATGAACAGATTTAGAGTTTTCTGAAGCCAAAACCTAATCCCTTACAGGATGTTACCTACAAGAAACCTTAGTACTTTTCATTTTAACTGTGGAAATAAATGTAGGTTAAGACCTGGGGCATACACCAGATATCCACTTATCACCCCGTCTCTTCAGGCTTCTGAAATGTCAAGTCTGTGTGACTGGCATATTTTAATATGAAGAGACAAATTAAAAAAATGTTTTTAGTTTTTTGATGGACTCTGTTCATGTTACCCAATATCAGCATGGATCTTCTGCAGGGGTGCCACTGCTGTAAAGAAATAGCAGATATTCCACACTTTGTATATGGATGAGTGGTGACCAAGGTCTCTGAATTCTATCAGTTGGAGAACAAAACAGCTTAACAGTGCCATTATAGAGAAGTCAGCTTAACCTCAATGCTGAAATCTAACATTACTAGAAAATACTTGTTGTCTATACAGTTTATTTGAACAAGTGGCCAATTAATCCATAAAAAGGAGTAAATGCTTATAGTGTGTTTAAATAAAAAAATATCTGATGAAAATGCTGATGCACAACACTTAATAGCCTCCAATGTATACATTCACATTTGTAAGGGTATCTTAACAACACTGAAGACACTCATACTCACCAAGCTCCTTATTGAGAACCTTTACGCTACAACCTTAATGAATGAAGCTGTTTGGAAACCAAAGGTTTCTGAGAGCTTTCAATACTGCGAATATTTTCTAACAAATTGTAAAACAAAGATTGGATGGCATGGGAGCCTTTAATATTGCCCTGTTTTTATTTCTATGGCATAGAAACAATGCAAGCAAGTAATAATGGTTTCCTTGCCATCTAATTAAAAATACACAAGAAATAAAAAGTACATGGCCCCAGTGGCAGAGAGGAAAAGTCACTGGAAGCCAAAAGTATCATAAAAATACTTGTATCTGGCTGCAGTGAAGAGAAGCTAAAAACAAAAATATCACACAGTGTGACACATAATACCAGATGATGATTGGATTCTCTTAACAATCTCACTTACGACATTGAGAGCCTGAAAGAGAATGTCGAAGCACATACAGCAAACTAAGGATTTGAAGAAACTTAAATGCACCTGGCCCTGCTGGAGGGGTTGTGTACATAGTGGGTCCTGGGTAGATATAATTCCTATGTGGAAGATGCTTAGAGAATTTACCAGATAACTGATTCATGCTTCAAGGAATCCTCAGATATGTAGGTAGTTATGAGTGAGAGGAGGCCTCCCCCACCACTTTCGTCAGAACAACCTTATTAGAGAGAAAGATTTGGAAGTAAGGCTAGGAAATGCTGTGGTAGCCAAGAGACAAAGCACACGGAACACGTCCTTGGAATCGGTAACACAGTGGGATGTCTTTAGCATACACTTCACATCCTAAACAAACTGTGACCAGCTAAACAGTAGTAAAATCCAGTGAATTAGAGTCGAAATTATTTTTATGATCAGTCAAACTACATTTTCTCCAATAGCCAATGCTATGGGATGGCAAAATACTAAAGACAGGTAGGAGGAAATAATGGTATCAGTATCCTATTAAGGAACAACTTGAAAAGCTTTCCACACAAGACTAGTCCTCGTATACTTACGTGTTTAAGCAATGAAGGTTGTAATAAAATGCTTTTTGCACCACATCTTTGGTATCACAAGATTTGCTCACAAGGCAATGTCACATTGGCTCTGTGTTAATTTGCACTAGAGTGCTATTCAGCTCCATATTACATATTTTAAAGATATACTCTGTATTTTGCTTGTTATGTTTTTCTCTAGCTCAAAAATCAAATGTCTCAAATAAAATAGAGCAAAATATCAGAACAGTACAGTATGTAATATGTGCTAAATAGCGTCAGCACAGTTTACACAGAGTAGCAAAACATGAGCATTCTGGCAGTTTATGCAATTGATCCATTGTGTCTAGTTATGGCATATCCTTTGCAGGTTAGTACAGCCTTTTCTTTCACATCTGCTCCACACGCATTCTAAGCATGCACCCATAAGTAATATTTAATGGTGTGTGGCTGCAGGGCGTTCTGATATTAGTGTATATGTTCCATGTAACTGAGAAGAAAGTAAGGGGTGAGTCTCGGAAAGAACAAGTGGATTAATTCATAGCAATCACTGCAGAGCCAACCAAAAAGTATTAGGATCATGCTCCCATTTCATATCAGGGAAAGGTTCCAAGAAGCCTGACACTCCAACCAGGGATCCATTTCAGACCCCTATAAGCTGTTGAGCAAGAAAAATATTGCCTTAATAATGGCTTTTTAGCGCCAAACGACTAACACAGAAAGGAGACTTTTATGATGTTAGACACTATTGAGTTCCTCTGTTGCTGTTTCTCTTGGGTTGAACTGTCCTTTGATGTTGGACAAGTTGTAGTTTTGTGTTAGACTTACACAATGGTTGGACTCGACCTGTGGGTTTACCTTCTCAGAGACATTTCTCTCCTCAATATCCATTAAATTCTGAGAAGCTAGAATTCTTGTGGTTAATTCCTCTTTCTAAGCCACCACGGAATTCAAATTAAGCGCCACTGCCAATTTAGGGGCCCATTAGGATGGCGGGCGGATTGCCCCCGCCAGGCTGGCGGTAGCCACCGCCGGCCTGGTGGGGGCAATCCACCCACCATCTTAACCAGAATGACCCCCAGCCATATTAGCATGGGCTGCAACAGATGCCTTGCGACCGGGGCGGAAAAGGTTTAATATGGTGGCGATGTCTATCAGACACCGCCAGCCATATTAGTATGGGCTGCAACAGATGCCTTTCTGTGGCACAGGCGGTCTTCACTTTGGGGCCCCCTGCGGGCCCCCGGAGTGAAGGCGAGGTGGGGGGTGCACATAGGGGGTACCTGTGGTACCCCCCAGCATTTGCATACACAAAGCGGCAGGCATCGCGCGGTGCCTGCTGCTTTGTGTATGCAAATGCATACATGCATTTTTAGAACTCTCAGCACCGCCCGCCACAATGTTAAAAATGCAGGATGCGCCCGCCACTGTGGCGGGTGCATCCTAATACCCCCAACGGGACCCCCGCCCTTATGGCGGGCGGTCCCAAGTACTGTGAGGATGGCGGGCGGGCAAAGTCCACCCGCCATCCTAATGGCCCCCTTTGTGTTTTTCATGATGACAAATAAACCGGGAGTGAGTACGGTTGAAAATTAAAAAAAACACTGAAAGAAGTTACACTCGGAAATGGCGTTTGTTTAATCTAGGAGTCTGGTCAGAAACTCACCTGCTCAAGCTTACATTGCACTGTGTGCATTTAGAAAATGGAAAAATAGTTTACAAAACTTTAACCGGTAACAACAGACCATACGACATGACATGGCAATGTTCTTCAAAACTGTGTCTGCATTAATGCTACCTTACATGTTACAATATAAAGTAGAGGCAAGCTAAATGAAATTATCCATCAAAACAAAATATCTAGATAGACAAAAACTGACAAGACCACTCTCCTTACCGAGCTAGATGACTTAACTTTAACCCTCTTATCTTTCTTTATTGATACAATAAACACCATTAAATTGAGCAGAAGCTGCAACAACAGTCTTCTGGTGTTTAAAATATGAGAACTGCTATATTACGTGTTAAAAACATATTAATATTGTAATTAGAAGGAAAAAGTAAAATACGTATAAGAGTGTAAAGCTAATTTATTTTAGATTTTGTGAGCAATACCTAAATACTTCATAGCGGAGTATTGTTCCGAAAACAGAACTCGAATGGGACTGAAATGTTTCAGATGAGATGTGAAATTTAATTTTTGCAAAGTTAGCATACCCCCAAGGAGAAGTATTCTTTAGATGGGAAAAGATTGAATAGCTCTGCTGCAGCGAAGCAGTGGGGAGCCTAGCAAAAGTCTGACCCTGCCCTGAAAGGTCACTCGAGTTAATTTAATAATGAGCCACCTGAAAGGTCACTTAGCATTGTGTCAGTATCTATGCAGTCCCCACAGCAGGATGCAGAGCCTAATTAATTACCAAACTCAACCGTTAGAAACTTTGTCCTCCAAAAAGAAGCACACACAGACGGTATTAGTTTTTAACAAACCTAAAAAACATGGTGGCCTAAAATGCTAAATGAACATGTAGAAATGAGTAATCAAATATGTGAAAAAAAATAATTATGCCTTTTCCTAATTTGTATTTCTCAAGTAAACAAACCTAGTCATTTCCCTTATGACTGCAAACAACATCTGGGAATTATACAATGGGAAATTATGCAAGTGTCTGTTTGTTCTGAGCTTATTACTAGCAAATGTTGTTATTCCCATGGGCGATAACTAACAGGAAACCCAGGAAATTAAAGTAATATTACCAGTATGACTTCAAGCAAAATTTTCACATTCTGCTAAATTGTACTATTCTTCACAATTCATACTTTTGCAATTTTTGTTTCATGGACAATTCTGTGCAAATTACCAAACTTGTTGAGGAACCCGATTAGGGAATGTGGGCTAGTGAATAAAACAATCTAACTAAATATTATCCAATTTTTTGTAATTAGAGTGTAGGAAGTACAGAACACCACCTGGGGTTGTATCATAAACAATACGCCACTGTGCACAAATTAATTTGAGCACCTCTGTTTGCACAAGCACAGCTGTGTTTCAGAGGTTTATTCGCCTAATCATCAAATTGTGCACTCTATTTTGACTAGCACAAACGTGGTTACATTTTCCTAAGTTATTTCTATCTGAGAATATGACAAAAACAAGCAATTCGTTGAATTAATGCAAACATGTATTTGAATTTCTAAGTTTGGTAAAAGCTCAACATTGTGCTCCAACAGCAATGTCAAACATATTAAACACAATGAAATGCAGATAGAATAAGACATGTATGTCAAGTGGCCATATATACAAAGTTTTTTGATAATTTGAAGGGGAGTTTAATTTTCTTACCACTCACTGCAGCACTTTTACAAAGTGTGCAGAACTGATCTGGGGAATCAGTGGACGAGAGTCCATTCAATAACGGGACAGGAGGAGACTTTCTTACTAAGTTCCCTTCAAAATGCCTTACAAACCAATATTAAATGAGGCCATGCCGCACATCTCCTCGACTCTCATATTGTATAGTTGTATATCTGACACATAGAAAGTTTTGCTTTGAGGTTCAATAATTCACATTATAATAACTTATCTATATAAACTTCCTCTGGTACTGCGGGTTTCTATATCTCCTTCTTTTTCTCTCACTCCTTCCACCTAATCCACTCAGTGGCCTAAATAGTTCTGCAGCTTGAGTGTGTTTTCCAACTTCTGGTGCAGGTGAGGAAGAGGGATATAAGGTGTCAATGCAAGCTTGTCTCCTAAATAGGAGAAGCTGCATACTGCTTCCTAAGCTGGGTTATACTAGCAGACATCCTGCTTAACCCCTTCCATGCAGGTGACGAACCCCAGCCGTCATGCTCTGCGGCGCTCGTGTGCTGATGACGGCTGGGGTTCGTCACGGCCCCGCACTGTTCTTTTGTTTACCGCACAGCGGCGGAAACGGCCCAGCATGGAAGGGGTTAAACATCTTCATAAACCCAACTAGCCCCGCCTTTTCTCAGCCAAACATATCTGGTAGACTGCCTTGAAGCCTGCATCAGCATTGCCAATGCCTACAGCCTTGGCACTCTGCAACACAAAATGGATGAGTGGAATGCTTGCAAAAGTCTCAAACAATGGTAAACGCCCAGCACCAGCTATTAAACATTGTTTTTTTGTATGCAAATGCATGCAACTCTAGGCCAGTCTCAATATATTTGTATGGTCATTTCAGAATTTTAATCTGGTCCTCGTTTTCATTACTAGAATGTAATAAATATGGTTCATGAGTGCCCAAGAAAACCAGGTGTATCTTATCGGCTGGCATGTTCTTCCCATTCTCTGCCTACCAACAACGGAAAATTGGGCAGGTCAGAGTATGACAAACGAAAGGAGGCTTGCATAATGACAATAGTGACCAGAACATTCAAAACACTATTTCAATTTATCATGGTGGTGCAGTCCGGAGTAATTAAGTAATTACTGTTTAAAGGTAAATACCTGTGGAAACCATGGAACGAGATGCCGGAGACGCGAGAGGAGTCTGACACAGGATTCCAGACTTTTCCCCTCAGCGTTCTCTGTCACGATGTAAAGGCACATAACGCACGCTGTGCGGTGACGTAGCATGTGGCGTGGTGGCATTTTGGATAGGCCCCAATCTCCATGATAACGCTTTCATGGAGAAAGCTGAGCGTACTGTGCTGTCTTGTATGAGAATCATGAGCCGGTGATCATAATCCTACATGCAAAAGACTAATAAATCAAGTAAGTCTTATGCAATGCGCCTCTACACGCTGCTATAGCACTGCTTACCACTGTAGAAAATGTTCTTTTTAAAAAGGGGTAAGATTAGAGGCAAATCATAGCGCTGCTTTTTCTTCGTTTGGCATTAATTTTAAGCACATTCACAATAATTTAACGGGCATCTGTAGAGGCAATTCTTTGCTTTGTGTGCAATTCATCGCACAGCCTTCTCTCTTCGCATTAATTTCAAGCACTGCCACAATACCCAAAGCGAAATAGGACATCCTTATTCCACATAATTTTAACTAGTAAAGGGAAACATGCAATTTGATCCACCAGACAAGTTCTTGCAAACCAAGGGAGATCCTTTCATCCCTTGGACTCAGTGGAAAGAGGAATTTGTTAACTACATGGAAGCAATTGATGGAGAACGCATGTGGGCGGAAAGAAAGAAAAGTATATTTTTGTACTCTTTGGACTCCGAAGGCCAAGTTGTTTTTAGAGCCTTACCACAAATTCCCCCTGCCGTAGGTGAAGTTGAGGGTACTAATGTCTACAAAGAGGCCTTACAACAAATTGAACTAAGATTTAAACCTGTCACCAACATCGCCCTCAACAGATACACATTTTATACCAGAGTACAAAATGAAAATGAATCTTTCGATGAATTTCTGACCGCATTGAGATCCTTGAGTTTGCATTGCAATTTTGGTATTATGTGTGACGAAATGATTAGAGATCAAATAAATGTGCACGTAAAAAGACACAGGAACAACTATGGGTGTTAGGTAACCCGAAACTTGCTGAAGCTATCTCTACAGCCAAGGATTTAGAACAATCTGAGAAGTGGATGCATACTGTGAGGAATACACACAATAAATCAGAACAAAATGAAAAAAACATGTGCTGTCAAACGACCGGACACACACTAAAATGAAATATAATCTTCAGGATCTAATATTTCTCGCTTCAGTAACTATCGGGGAGTTAAAGAATCAACAGAAATTAAAGATCTGGTGCTTGTTATAGTTGTGACAGCAAAACACAAATGGCATCCTATGGAGGGTGTCCTGCATTAAACAGAGAGTGTATGAAATGTGGTAGGATTGGTCATTTTTCCACAGTTTGTAAAGACCAGAGGAGAAATACATTACCTACACATGGCAAGATATCTTGCACTTCAGAGAGATGTGACATGGTGCATAAGTGTGAATGTGGTGCCACTACAGTGGAAAACAAAGGTTTTGTGGTTTCCCTTTCAGAGGTGATTTCTAATGTAAATAATCCTGATTTTAAACACTTTAAGAAACCTCCCATTTGTAAAGATGAGGTTGCAGGTGTAGTCTTAGAACTCATGGCAGATTCTGGTTCTCCAAGGAACATTATCTCTAAGAAATAGTTTACAGAGAAACTTAGTAGTGTGTTAGATTAAAAAACTAATTCCACCTGACATTATTGCAGAGACTTTTCATGGTTCCAGAAAAGATATGGAAGGTTATTTCGAGGTCAACTTATGTTTCAAAACAAGAATGAAGTCTATCAAGTTATATGTTGTAATTAAGGGGGTAAATGTCCTAGGATGGAGGGACCAATGGAAGTTAGTTATTATACTGAATCCCAGTTCCCTTGAACCCGTAATGTAGGACAAAAACACAAATGTAGGAAACGTTGCAGTTATAAGTTGTGATGAGAAAAACAAATGTTTGAAACAAAAGTATAAGGCTGTTTTTTCAGTTGTTTTGGGTAAACTTAAAGAGTATTCACACAAAATTAAGCTCAGGTATGATGCCATACCTGTGAAGCAAAAATTGAGGGGTGTGCTGATCAATGTTAGGGAAGAATTGAAGAATATGCTAAATGAATTGTTCACTGAAGGCATCATTGAACCAATTGATTCTGCTGAGTGGGTTTCTCCCGTTGTTTTAGTAAGGAAACCTGATAAAAGAAAATTGAGAGTCTGTGTTGATCTTAAGAGTTTTAAATGCTGGCATTATTGTGGATTGCCACCCTCTCCTCAACATTAACAAGGTTGTTGCCATGCTAGAGGGTGCAAAGGTATTTTCCATGTCAGAGTTAAAATCGACGTACCACCAAATTCCTCTCACTAAGGAATCCAAAATTCTCACGGCGTTCATCACCTCGCAAGGGGTTTATCAGTATACCAGGATGCCATTTAGTCTTGCGTCTGCGGCCTCTGTTTTTAAAAACGTAATGTTCAACATTTTTAGGGATGTGGACAAATTTGTAAAATGCTTCCAAGATGATATTTTAATCTTTTCGAACAGTGAAGAGGAGCATCTGGGGCATTTAATAGAGGTGTGTGAAAGATTAAGGAAGAGTGGCTTGACTCTTAAAACCAATAAGTGTAATATGTTCAAAACCTCTAAGGAGTATTTAGGACACACTTTGACTTGAGATTGTGAAGTTTCCAAGAAATCCAACGTAGATGGGATTCTCAATGCACCTTCCCCCACTAACAAAGAACAATTGTTGTCTTTCGCAAGTATGTGAGAATACTATAGTTAGTTTGTAAACAATTTTGCATCCAAGATGGAACCTTTAAGGAAACTTTAAAGACACAAGAGCACTTTAGGAAAGAAGAAGAACAACAAGCTTTTGAGTCCATTAAAAGTGAGCTCCCACCCTCAAACCTTTCTTCATGAACAAAGAGTGTGTTATTACGGTGGATGCGAGTTTGTATGGAATTGGTGGAGTTTTATCACAGAGTTGTGGAAAGGATGAATGGAATGTGAGTTTCGCTTCCCGCACCTTAAATGAGACAGAACGTAGTAATTGAGAAAGAACTCTTGGCCTATGTGTGGGCGATAGAACATTATTGCAATTATATCAGGGGTAGCAAATTCATTTTGAGAACTGACCACAAGCTCCTCATCAACATCTTATCCCCAGGTGGTGGGTGAAATTCCACAGCTCGCATTGCAAGACTCACTTCCAGACTGCAGGAGTATAGTTTTAAAATGGAATTTGTACCTGGTAAGAAAAACGTCATGGCTGATTTTATGTCTCGCCCTCCGTGTCAGGATAGCAGTTCTGACAGTCTTGATGTCTCTGAGGTAGTTACCACAGTTCAAGATGTGGTTTCTGGTGAGTTCAATGGTATCTCTGAAGAATCCTGGAGGCTCCGTGAAAAAGAAGACTTTCTATGGCAGAACATTAAAGACTATATTATAAAGGAATGGCCAGAAAAGAAGTATTTGTCTCCTGAAGTTATGCCCATGTTGAAGATTGCAGATGAACTAGAGTTAGAGGTAGAACCTATGTACATGAATTCGAAATGTGTGCCACCTTTTGGAGTACAAAATTAATTTTAGAGCTAGCACACAAGTCTCACGCCGGCATGTTGCCATGAAACGCTTGGTCAGAAATTACTTTTGGTGGCCAGGTTTGGATTGCCTGGTTAATTGTACTGTCAGGGAATGTGATGTATGTATGAGTAGTGAGAAAATGATGAGACTTAATGTACCAACTTTAAAAAATACAAACTGGTCAGATGAACCCTGGAAAAGTTGTCTTTTGACATTTCTGGACCCTTTATGTGTTTACAACATGATTCCCACAACACATGTGTACTTGTTGATTACACCACTCAAAGTGGCCAGAAGTAAAACATGTTTCAACTTCTACCACCAACATGGTAATAGAATTTTTTAAGGAGGTATTTTCTAGGTAGGGTTGTGCCTCAGTTCTCGTGACTGACAATGGTGTTCAACTTACCATTATAAAGATCGAAAATTTCCTAAAATGCCACAATATTAAACTATAAAAAACAACAAGGGCACCCAATCGAGTCAGCACAGGACCTCGGGGAACATATGAGTAAAGACAACAGCGGTCCTATGCAAGGAGGGATATAGTCAAAAGGTAAATATAGACAAAATGGAAACTATATTGTAAATTGACTTGCCCAGCCGGGTAGAGGTCTAATATTTAATTTAGAACCACAATATTAGGAGATACCTTCAACAATTTCTTGGAGATGGGCACAGAAAACAATAGCTTTTGCCTAAAAACCTTTCTCTACCTTCTATCCACTCCGCTAACCATGACAATTTGTAAACGTCTGGGCACAGGCTTGTGCCCATCTCCAAGAAATTGTTGAAGGTATCTCCTAATATTGTGGTTCTAAGTTAAATATTAGACCTCTGCCCGGCTGGGCAAGTCAATTTACAATATAGTTTCCATTGTGTCTATATTTACCTTTTGACTATATTCCTCCTTGCATAGGACCGCTGTTGTCTTTACACAATATTAAACATCAATATACAAACCACATGAGAATGGTTAAATAGAATGCTTTAATAGAGTCCTGAAGGGTTATGTGTCTGATGTGATCAAGTTGGGAGGAGACTGGAAAATCTCATTAAGAGAAATGCTTTGGATATATCGAATCACGCCCCATACCACAACAGAGATTAGTCCTTTCCGCCTTTTAAAAGAAAGAGACACTGCTTCCAAAATTTGTCCTTAGTGGTTCTAGGAGAAGTGCAAAAACAATGCATTTTTTGGATGAAATGATGAGTCGTGCTTCGCATAGGGTAGAAGCCAAGCAACTCAAAACAAAGATGTGGTATGACTGCAAGTGGAAAGCTCAATCTCATAGTTTTAAGATTGGTGGCTGGGTCAGAATTAAGAAGCATGGTTTCACCAGCAAATGCTTGGATAAATTCAGCAAAGCTACGAAGATTGTAAAAGTCTTTGATAACAGTGTCATCACACAGGATGGTAAGTTGTGGAACATTAGGCGTGTTGCCAAATGACCTGCTGGATCAAATATTGTGGATGACACGACTGAATTTTCCTCTACTGGGAATACTAACCCTGATTTAAGATACAATCAAGGATGCATGCCCAACTCATCTTCTGATAGTTGCATCTAGGGTCAAGGTGTCAGATCGCTCTAGACTTTTCCCTAAACGGTTGTCTGAATTTGTTAGGTGACTTGGCGTGCTCCTCTTCTTCCTGCTTTGCTTTTGGGGAAAAGGAGATATGTTGTATTTGTATTTTGTGTGATTGTTTTTTCCCTCTCTCACTGCCTTCCTTACAGTTACATGCATCTTACAATGTAATGTTCCAATTCCACCTGGAACCTTGAGGCTGCTGTCAAGAAATTGAGTCAGTTGCACTGTACCTCATTGCTGGCCAGTTGTGCCTTGTTGCTGGACTGCTTTTCTTGGAATAAACATTTTTACACCACTTGAACCAATTACTTTTTTACAATAACGGATTACTCTTGTGATGCAAAATTACAGAAATTACACAATTGCATCAGTTTGAGTAACCAAGAGTACGCTGGGACAAAACTCCTACTGCAGGAACTAAGGAACAATGAACTAAGAGACAGTAAGCACCTCCTGACTCCTGCTAGTGATGTCCTGTAGCATATAGTGCTAATTTCTTAGCACAAAATACGCCCATATGGAAATGAGGGTAATTTACACTAAGAAAATAGTGCTGAATGCTGGATTCTTCTTCTTACACAATTCTGCATAATTATGCGTAATTCTGCATTAATTACGCTAGAGAGAATTACGCCAGTTACACCCAATCCTAGTAAAAATGCAATCTAAAATAACAATAAAAGTCAGCAAAAAAGTAGAATAGTATACGTTCTGACACATGCAGACGTCACATAAAGCAAGTACAACCAGAAAAATTGAAACAGGAAACTAAGTAGCATAGTTTATCTAAAAGCAACTTTAGTTCCATCATTACTGTTGATGGAACTAAAGCGTGTGTGCATTAGGTGTGGGTGACAGTGTTTCTTTCAGTGAAAAGAAAGCTAAACAGTTCTCAATGCTTGCAGGAAGCATCTGTCTTTCATAAACTCTATAGTTGTTTTTTTATTATCTCTTTTGTTTATAGTGTTCCAAGAATCTCTCACACAGCCAAAGGTCACTGTTTCAAGCATTCAAATATATAAATACATTTGACTTTAATGTTACAGACCACATTCATAGGTTAATAAATTGAAAAAGGCTCATATTTTTGAGAGCTAGGTCAATTGAAACAGTCCTTCTCTTCTCAGTAGTTTTAAAACCCTTGCCTTCATTTAAAGACTACAGTTTGAGTTGCAAAACTCCAATTGCTTACTACCGCTTCGGCAAACACAGCCTTAAAACAAAAAGAGAGAGAAAGTAGGTTTATATAAGGGTGCACCTTTCACACAGCCAAAGGGACCCCTTCAACAGCCTGTTCCAGAGTGCGCTCCCTACACACAGGAGGTGAACTTCTTTTCAGACAATCCACACAGCAGTCCTGGCCTGAAAAGAAGACGGTGTAAAACAACAAACTGTAGTTCTTCACCATATTTCTTTTTCACACTTTAAAATATAAATGTGACCTCGACATCGAGCACTCTGTCTGAGTCAAGGCCCCCAGGTGGGCTGCAATTCAAAGTGGGCATTACATTTCCAAAGATGTCTTTCCCACTTTTCATACTGCAGACAACAAATGCGAGTCACGGCCGCCAAGCAGGAGGTAATCTGAATTCGGACCTATTGGGATCAACTAAAGCGTTCTTTGGGAAAAACAAATAAAGCATTTGCTACTCAGTAAATACAGTAAAGCCTCCACGTGGGATGCATAACTGCGGCGCGAAGTCTATAAAAGTCCAAGGTGACCCCCTCCAACAGTCCTTAGCTTACTGACAATAGGCCACTCCATCAGGCTTTATTGCTAAACTATTCCAGAGTGTTAGGCGCGCGGGCCCCCCTCTGCACCCGGCTCATTGGAATAAAACATTCGAGATGCGCGCAGCCCCCTTCCCGCGCCTTCTCCAACAGAGATCTAACAGTTTAGCTCTGCACACTGGAGCAAGTTCAATTTAAAATCCCACAGAGGAGCACGGAGTATCATATCTTCTTCCCCGGCTTTCATTTATGCTATAAAGCACAAAATATGATGTATGCGCTGGGAACATGGAACCGTGAACAGTGAAAGTTCAAATAGAGGTGGCTGGGGGGAGGCCTTCCCTGGCAGAGGAGCTCGGTGATGCCTGTGCGGCTGCAGAACAGCTTCCTTTCAAGCACTGCGCTGGGTAAATTAACACCATTGAAACAAACAAACACAGCATTACCATAGGATCTCAACATGTTAACGAAGCTAATTATTTGCTTACTTGCAAACCATGCAAAGGCTCGTTTGTAATGAAACTTAGATTGCATTCTCTTGAGGGTTTACAGAATATATGTTTCTGAAGATTTGTGAAAAAAAAGTCTCTTTAGCATGTAGTGCTGTTTCCTAGAATCTGTAAAGTGTCTTAAAATGGCTAATCAATTCCACCCTGAGGGTTTGCCACACCACATTCCATGTTGCAAAACAGAAGGATTCTGAGAACCCTCCACCCCCGCCTCTCCATGAATGTGTTATCTGTTAATTACCTTCGCTTGTCTATTTTTTGAAAAAGTGGTTGTCCAAATAAATGGTAGGTAAAGTGAATTATTTTGTGCTACCACAAAGCTTTCACAGCAAACAAAGTCATCTGTTTGCAATCATAAGTGAGGCAAACACTCTCAGCTCTGCTCTTCACTTTATAACATGACAATGTTCAGTAGTTACCAAGTGCTTGGGGGTGCAGGTGACAACAAGCAATGACAATTATTAAGAGATGTAAGGAGGAATGCCTCCATTAGCATCTAAGACAGGCCTTCATTCACCCCCAAGATTCCCCCAGCACAAGGGAGTTGCCAGAAAAGTAAAAGACCCCCCCCCCTTGAAATAAATCTCTGATGGCATCAATCAAGTGAGCCTGAGCATATACCTACCTAAAAGAGCTCCCTTGTCTCTTCCATCCAAACATGTATCCATTCATTGTTTCATCCATCATTCAAACTTCCCCTGTTCTATCCATCTATTCATCCACTCTGACATCCATCTATTCACTCTTACATCCACCCTCCCATCCATCCTGCCATTCATCCATGATACATTCATACACTCTGCAATCCACCTATCCATTTGCCCAGTCACTCTATCATCCAGTCACTCATACTTTTACCCACCTACTCATCCACCCATCCATCCATCCATCCATGTACTCTGCCATCCTTTCAACTTGCCCATCCACCTATCCATCGTTTTATTTTGCCATCCTTGCAACTGTACATCAACCCTTACAGTCACTCATCGTTTCACCCACTCATCCATCGACCCACTTATTTAGCCACCCACTCATTTACCTACTCATCAATACATTCTTTCACCTTTCCTTCCATTCAATATTAGTTCTATCTTTCCCTCTTCTATTCACCAATCATTTGTTCTTCCTTGTCCCTGCTTTCTCTTGCTGTATTCCTTCATAACAGAATTTTGTCAGCTTTTGTCTGCAAAGTTGCAGACAAAAAAAGGCCACTGAAGTTGCTAAAGTGGGGTAAGTCCTTGCTTTAGCATGTTTGCTTTTTGTTACCAGTGCGAGTAAATTCTATGCCCTTGGAACTCCTTGTATTACACACAATCTCTAGTGAAGCTCTTTAGAGATTGTTTGAGCATCTTATCAGAGTTCACTCGGAAATGGTGAGATGCCTTAGGCATTAATTGGCAGTGCTGTGTTAGCCAACTGCCCAAATTTGTGTTCATAAACTGGAGCTGTGGAGCAGCCCACTTTCTGCTTGTTAGGATTAAGACTTTGGCCCTTCTGAAGCTTTGCCTGATCTCCTTTCTACTGACCTTGCCTTCCATGGAAGCCCCAAGACACTCCAAGGACAAGGAGGTTTGTGAGCCTGAAATGAGCCTCAGTCATCTATGTCCTCACCTTGAGAAGGAGGCGGGCTACTAAAGATGTGATCGTTCCAAACCCAGATTTTCCATAAGTTCCACTGATCCCCATAATGTACACCAGTGGTGGGGATCAGTTGTCAAAAACATTGGTCCCTTCAAGCATATTTGAGATGGCTTTGGCTCAGTCTGGTGAGCGAACCCCTCTTTGGACCAACCTTTATTAATTGTATTAATATATTGGCTGTTCCCTTTGACCTACCATGTGATACTGCTCAACACCCAGTGGCTAGCTACCTATTTGGATTGGGTTAGGTTTGTGATTATCTTGAGCCCTTGAATGCTCCCTGTTATCCCAAGACACCAAACCACCACTGTATCCCCATTTGCTACCACAAATTCTGAAGCATTGCCCCACTTGCCTTGCAGGTACCCTTGGCACTGTTGATTTTGTTCTGTTTGTTTTCTGTTGTATTGTTCAGATGTTAGCAGATATTTCGAAGAGATACCAAAAACATAAATTGCATTTTAGTGGGAAAGTTGTGATCTTCTATTTTAAACAACAGTACCCATGTCAATAAATCTGTTTCGGAACCTTGCAATCTTGTGTCCATATTCCTTGCATTGATTCTGTGCTTTTTCCATTCTAGGAAGGTTCCCACCTCTGCGACGAATAGAGCCTTGTGAACATCAGAGCACTTTGAGACCATTATGAAGTGTTTACCCAGGAGACCTGTATTGAGCTGCAGCACTAAAGGATTCTGCGAGTGTGTACTACACCAAGTTTGGAAATTTCAATAAACCATCTAAAGAACAAGTTACTTACCTTCGGTAACGATATATCTGTAAGAAACATTAGTTAGTGTTAGATTCCTTACCTTAGAATATCCCCAGGCGTCAGTCTGGATCCGGAAACTTTTGCGTAGCAGTACCCCTGCGCGTCGGTAGGCGTCGTCTGCAGGCGTCCCCTGCGGCTCCGCGTCCGTCGTTGGCGTCGTGCGCCGTGATGACGTCGCTGGAGTATATAGACGCCGCCTCCGCGCGCTGACGTCAGTTCTTTGCACACAGCTTTTCCGCGCCAGGAGACGCAGAGCCATGAGAGAACCAACACTGGTGCCATGTAAAACTAGGGCCCTGAAAGGGATGTCCTTAACCCTAGGTATCAGTTCGCAGAACGGGGAGGATGGGTGGGTTCGGTAAGGAATCTAACACTAACTAATGTTTCTTACAGATATATCGTTACCGAAGGTAAGTAACTTGTTCATCTGAAAGAAACACGTTAGTGTTAGATTCCTTACCTTAGAATACATACCCCAGCAATACCAACCCCGGTGGTGGGTCTGCGAACCAATACATTTCTACACCAGAAAGTCCTGGAGGACAGAACGGCCAAAGAAGCCATCCCTCCGGACTTGACTGTCCAGGCAGTAGTGCCTCGCAAAGGTGTGCAGCGAGGCCCACGTAGCCGCTTGGCAAATGTCCTGCAAGGGGACACCCCGACCCAGGGCAGTGGTAGCCGCCGTGGCCCGAGTGGAATGGGCCCTCAGCCCAACAGGAGGCTCCTTCCGAGCCAAAGAGTAGCACGCTTTGATGCAGAGGACGACCCATTGAGAGATGGTTCGTTTACAGACCGCCCGACCCTTCTTCGCACCCACGTAGCCAACAAACAGTTGGTCATCCACCCGGAACTGGCGTGTGCGATCCATGTAGAATGAAAGCGCACGTTTTGGGTCTAGACGGTGGAGCCGCTCTTCATCCTTTGAAGGATGCGGAGGCGGGAAGAAGGAAGGGAGGGTGATGGACTGCCCGATGTGAAAGGCCGAAACAACCTTGGGCAGGAAAGAAGGCCTAGTCCTCAGAACCACCTTATCAGGATGAATGGACAGGAAAGGAGGTTGGACAGAAAGAGCCTGGAGCTCACTCACTCTCCTGGCAGAGGTGATGGCAACCAGGAAAGCCGTCTTCAAAGTCAGGAGACGGAGAGGACAAGAATGAAGGGGCTCAAAGGGAGCACACATCAGAAAGGTCAGAACCAGGTTCAAATCCCACTGAGGCATCACAAACGGAACAGGTGGAAACATGTGAGTGATGCCTTTTAAGAACCGAGTTACAATCGGGGATTTGAACAAAGAAGGCTGATCAGGAAGCCTCAAAAAGGCTGAAAGGGCAGAAAGGTAGCCCTTGATAGTGCCCAGAGCAGAGCCCTGCTGGGCAAGAGAAAGAAGAAACAGAAGAACCTCCGAAAGAGGGGCAGAGAGAGGATCCACAGCCTTTGCTGTGCACCATGCCACAAATCTGTTCCACCGACAGGCGTATACCGACTTAGTGGAGGGACGCCTGGCTGCCAGAATAACATCACAGACTTCAGGAGGCAAGTCAAATGGCCTCAACTGCCGCCGCTCAATCTCCAAGCATGGAGGTGGAGACTGGACAGGTTCGGGTGGAGGACCGTCCCCTGCTGCTGCGACAGAAGGTCCTCCTGAAGGGGCAGGCGGATCGGGGGACCGACTGACATGCTGAGTAGCTCGGGATACCAGTATCTTCGAGCCCAGTCCGGAGCCACAAGGATAACTTGGGCCCGGTCGCGCCGGATCTTCTTCAGCACTCTGGGCAGAAGTGGTATAGGCGGAAAGGCGTATAACAGACCGCAACTCCACTCGCGCCGAAAGGCGTCGCCGTGCGAGTGCTGTCTTGGAAACTCCAACGCGCAGAACTGATGACATTGCGCGTTCTCTTCTGTGGCGAATAGATCTAACCAAGGCTCTCCCCATTGCAGAAAGATGCCTTGCGCCACGTCCGAGTTCAGACGCCATTCGTGATCCATCGAGCACCGACGGCTGAGTTCGTCCGCCCTGGCGTTCAGAGAACCTGCCAGGTGTTGAACCGTCAGAGTCACGCCCTGACGTTCCAGCCATTGCCAGAGGCGCAGAGCCTCCTGGCAAAGGGTCCACGACCCCACTCCGCCCTGTTTGTTGCAGTACCACATGGCGGTGGTGTTGTCGGTGAACACCTGCACTACACTCCCGTTGACAAAGGGGAGGAATGCCTTCAGTGCCAGACGAATCGCCCGCAGCTCCAACAGGTTGATATGGAGCCGGGACTCCGCCGGAGACCAGATGCCTCTGATCTCTGCCTCTCCCAAGTGGCCACCCCAGCCCTGGAGGGACGCGTCCGTCACGACAACGTGCTCCGGTTGGGGAAGGGAGAGGGACTTGCCCCTGACCCAATCGCGGTCCGTAAGCCACCACTGCAGTTGTCTCGCAGTGCCCTCCGAGATCAAGACGTGGTCGGACAAGTTGCCCTGATGCTGGGCCCACTGAAACTTCAGGTCCCACTGCAGAGCCCGCATCCGCCACCGGGCGTGATGCACCAGAAGGATGCAGGAAGCCATCAGTCCCAGCAGCCGCAGCGTCAACCTGACCGAAACCCGGGATAACGGCTGAAAGATGGGAATCAAAGCCTGAATATCCCGAACCCGCCGTTCCGGAGGATAAACCCAAAACTGCGCCGAGTCCAGAACCGCTCCGATGAAAAGGAGCTTTTGAGAGGGACACAGGTGTGATTTCGGCACATTGATGGAGAACCCCAGGTCGTGCAAGAGGTCTGCCGTCATCTGAAGGTGGTGGACGACCGTCTGGGGCGAGCCCGCCTTCAACAACCAGTCGTCTAGGTAGGGGAAGACTGAAACCCCTAACCTGCGCAGATGGGCTGCGACCACCGCCATCACCTTTGTGAACACCCGTGGGGCGCTGGTAAGGCCGAAGGGAAGCACGATAAACTGAAAGTGCTCCAGGCCTACCGTGAACCGCAGGTAACGCCGGTGGGCCGGCAGGACGGGGATGTGAAAATAGGCGTCCTGCAAGTCCAACGCTACCATCCAGTCTTGTGGGTCTAGAGCAGCCAAGACCTGAGCTAACGTCAACATCTTGAACTTCTCCTTCCGGAGGAAGCCGTTGACGTTCCTTAGATCCAAGATAGGACGTAGGCCCCCCTTGTCCTTCTTGGGCACCAGAAAGTAGTGGGAATAACAACCACGCCCTACTTCTGGCCCAGGAACGCGCTCGATGGCCCCCTTGGCCAAGAGGGCCGTAACTTCCTCCTGCAGAAGTGTCAAGTGGTCCCCCGACACACGGTGGTTCTGCGGTGGCATGGCTGGAGGAGAGGTCTCGAAGGGGAGGGAGTAGCCCCTTCGGACAATTTGCAGCACCCACCTGTCCGAAGTGATCGTGCGCCAGTGAGCGTGGTGATGGCGAACCCTGCCACCCACTGGCGTCACATGGGGCCGAAAGCACGGACTAGGAGGATTTTGAGGCAGATGCTGCGGGGGGAGGTGTGGTCTGACCCCGCCGTTGTCCCCGACCGCCGCCACGGCGGTTTCCACGGCCGCCACCGCGTTGAAAGGATTGTTGCGGCGCGTGGCTGGCAGCACGTGTGGGGGCGCCCCTTCCTTGGCCACGAAATGGACGAAACGAACCCGCTTGCTGACGCTGGGTCGAGAGACCCAAGGACTTGGCCGTGACCCTGGAGTCCTTGAAGCGTTCCAGCGCGTGGTCCGCCTTGTCACCGAACAGGTGACAGCCATCAAACGGCATGTCCATCAGTGTATTCTGGACATCAGCCGAAAAGTTGGCGGATCTCAGCCAGGCGTGGCGACGAATCGCCACTGTCGTTGACATAGCTCTGCCCAGCGAGTCGGTCGTATCAAGACCACACCGTATTGAATATTTCGCTGCATCTCGGCCCTCAGCCACAGCCTGACCGAGTTTAGCCCGCACCTCCATGGGGCATTCCGGCAGCAGTTCCGCGACCGTATCCCACACAGAGTGGGTGTAGCGGCCCAAGAGGCAAGCGGTGTTGCAAGACCGCAGGCCCAAACTAATGGACGAGAAGACCTTCTTGCCAAACTGGTCATACCTCTTGGATTCCCGGTCGGGCGGGGCCGACGGGAATGCGGACTGGGAGGTCGAGGCCTGGATCACCAGACTCTCAGGAGTGGGGTGGGTAGACAGGATCTTGGGGTCGTCCGGACAAGGACGGTGGCGCCTGGCCACGTTCCGATCAACAGGCGCACCTGAAGCGGGCCTGGACCACGTGCCCAACAGAACGTCTGATAAGGCTTCATTAAACGGCAGCAGTGGCTCCTGTGGGCATGACTGCGGTTTGAAGACCTCAGTGAGGATGTTAGGCCTCACGGCCGCGACGGGGAGCTCAAGGTGGCAGCCCTCATCAGCACCACTGAATACGCAGCTCCCTCCACCGATGCCACGGTTGGAGGAGAGATCAAACCAGGGTTAGGAGAGTCGTCCAAACCACTGGCATCCCCCAAGTCACCTGTCCAGTCCGGGTCATACTGGCACTCGCGTGACAGAGGGTCCTCGGACCCCTCCCAACCTTCACCGAACTCTTCATCTTCTCCGTATTCGGAGTCAACGATGTAGACCGGCTCCTCGGGGTTCATGGGCCCCATCGGCGCCGGGACCGGCGTCGAGCGACGCCCGTCCGGCCCCGCATCCGGCGTCGGTGAAGGTAAGGGGACGGCGCCGCCCGGAGCCGGCGCCGGAGCCCCAGTGCCGCCCGAAGCCGGCACCGAGGAACCGGCGTCGCGCGGAGGCGGCGCCGGGGGCAACCCCGATGGAATCGGCGCCGGGTTGGATGGACGTCCATCCGGCGTCGATCCCGAAGGCCCTAGCGGCGCCGGGATCGGCGCCGGAGTCGGAGCATCCGACGGCGTCGAGGTAGGGTCAGCTGAACCGCTAGGGCCCCCGGACGGGTTCACTGGGCCCGTAGGCGCCGTGGAACCCGCCGGAGGAGACAGGGCCCTCATGGCCATGAGGAACGCCTCTATCTCCTCAGGCGTCGCACCGTGCCCAGGGACCTGAGGGTATGGGGCAGGCCGCGCCGGCGACTCTCGCGGAGCCGCGGGGTTGGGGTCACCCGAACCCCCGGCCGCATCGCGCGAGCGTCGGGGGGAGTCGGGGGTACGATGACGACGCCCCAACTTCTTGTGCTTCTTACCTGACGAGGATGACGAGTGGTGTCGACTTCCGGAACGCTCGGCGCGGCTCCTCGACCGCTCCCTCGAACGCTCTCTCGACCTCCGGCCGGACCGGGACCGCTCCCGGTCCCGACGTGGGGCCGACACCCGGAGCTCCAGTAGCTTGCGGGACCGCTCCCGTCTAGCCTTGTTGGTAAGGGCCCGGCAGTCGACGCAGGAGTCCACGTCGTGGTCGGGGCCCAGACACCGGAGACAGAGGCGGTGATGGTCTGTGACCGACATCGTGCGCTCACAGTCATCACAGTGCTTGAACCCAGGCATCCTAACAGGCACAAAGTGATAACAATTCGAAAAAACTTGGTCAAAGACCGGAGTACTGCTCTTCAGATCTGCGTCCACTGGCGCGGAAAAAAGAAGAACTGACGTCAGCGCGCGGAGGCGGCGTCTATATACTCCAGCGACGTCATCACGGCGCACGACGCCAACGACGGATGCGGAGCCGCAGGGGACGCCTGCAGACGACGCCTACCGACGCGCAGGGGTACTGCTACGCAAAAGTTTCCGGATCCAGACTGACGCCTGGGGATATTCTAAGGTAAGGAATCTAACACTAACGTGTTTCTTTCAGATGGTGTCTTATACAAACTGCTTATGCCAATGGCCTACAGCAAAGTACATTGCTGTCATGGGTGCTATATAGTCCCTCCCAACCACACAGACGCAAAAAAAGCATGGAGAAATAAAGTGTCTTCTCTTCATCTGATTGAAGTGAATGCCTGATGTCGGAAATACTTGTTTTTGTATCCCATGTTGTCTTCTTCATACTCTAGATTAGCCTTTTACGTCTTCAATTAATTAGTATTTCGGAAGGTCCCCATAGTTAATAAAGATATACAAGGCCTGCCATCCCCTTGCAGTGAAGTAGGACATAGATATGCAATCTATTGAGAGGTAAGAAAATTAATTTTTACAAACACCTCATTTCTGCTTTTAAATACGACAATTAGAGTAATAATTGTACAGTGATTTATATATTTTAAAAACGTACAACCATAGGTCATTGTAGTGTTGCTGCTAACATAATACCTGTATGTTGTTTCAGGTTTGATATAAAAAGGCCTATACGTATACATGTAATGCCATGTAATGCCAACCTTTTTCCCGTTAGACACGTGCACAATACCAATGTCTAAACTATAAACTCAAGTCACATAGACCAGCCTGCTGTTTAGCAGAGCCAAGCCAAGACAATCTTCTGTGAATGTGGTGGTCAAACAGAGCAAGAAACATGGCGATGCTTAGATATGCGAGTACATGCCATATTGTTTATCTCTGCAAAAGAGATTTAATTTTCATTTAAGGGAAGGTAATATAGACCATAAATAACATAAAGCCAATGGTGTTTTTCGATCTTAATATCAAAAACGTTGAGACAATCAATTGAAAGGCATAAGCATTCCGAGTAAGCATCATAGAGTTAATAAATATGAAAGTTTAGAGACCAGCATTTAAACATTAAAACTAGGATAAAAATAAGATAAAATGTTGATAGGTCGAACATGTGCCCAGACTATGTGGCCTTGATGTTGCCCTAAGGTGGCATTTTTGATTTGGAGACCAAACATTCTATATATATTCGCTACCAGCACTTTGGAAATCAGACACACGACTTAAGTCCTGAAAGAAATCTTCTATAAAACCCAAATAGCTTTCGTATGAAATGGGGCTTTACTTCAAGGAACGTTGGACCAAAAGTTCTCCAAATCCACACCACATGAGAATCAGTCCGGAGAGACTTTTGTGTTTTTCATGGGCATTTCGAAGAGCTCTTTTTAACAATAATTGAGCTATCACTTTTTAGTGGGTTGACGTAAGTGCACCTCCTTAGCAGGTTTTAGTGCTATTAAGAACAGGAGTACCAAACAGGTGAAGAGGGTTAGAAAGATAGAAACATCATGAAGATTATTCAAGTTTGAATGTCCGTATTTCATACAATTGGGTTGTCAGTTCCAGCTTTCCCAGTAATTGTGAGTAGGAGTGAGTTGATCAGTCACTCTGATCTTAGCTGAATGCTATGGCGAGGGTGAATGAGGGATATGGGGCACTTTAAGTAAGACGAATGAGAAGAAGCAACATTTCCAAGTTAGGGAGCACTTCTGCCAGTAGAATGGGCTTGTTGGTTTCAAAAGGCTCAGGTGCTTGCAGACTTATGGAAGGAACACTGGTTGCATGGAAAATAAGGAAGATTTGCACCCGGGACAACTAAGAAATGCAAATCGACGCCTGCCTATGCTGTTTCGCAAAAAAAGCCTGTACTCCTATGAGGACCAAAGCAGGAGAAATGTTGTGACACATTATCGTCTTCATCCCCTGAAAGAAACAAAGTAGACCAGGCTCTAGTGATGCTCCACGATGTAGAAAAGGTGGTCTTTTCATCTATCCTGGAGGCATCAGAAATGACACAAATGGAGGGAAGACTGCTTATGCTTGTCTAAAGTTAGTGATGCAAGCAGACCCAGAGGATACAAAGAAGAGCGAGCGCGAAGAAATTGTGCCCTTATCCATCATACAGGTAGTTCCGCACCAATCCTGGAAGAGCAGTAGTTAGGAGTAAAATCAACCTCACAAAAAGGAATTCCCCAGAAAGGAAAGAAGTCTAATAGACCCTTCGACCTGAACAACTCAGCCTACTGGAAAGACCAATAATGAGCAGCTTGGCCCAATCTGAAAGGACTAATAAAAAGAGTATTTAGGAATACATTACCTGGTGTCATCAGGTGCAAGTACCTTACCAAGCACATAAGTAACAAAAGAACATTGTGCATAGGAATCTGGAAAGGAAGAAGGAGACGACTAAAAGGAAAAAAACTACCAGGGACTGTAGACTTCAGGAAGAAACAAACGCAGACGGCGTCCACCTGTGCGGAGCCAAGGAATGACATTTAATAATTAAAAGACCAAGGTTCACAAACCAATGGCTTACAGTAGACAAAAGACGAAAATGCACTCTTGCAACTGCAAAAGGAGAATATGTCACAAAAAATGTAAAGGGCAAAATAGCACATCACTTACAAATACACTAAACCATGCTAATGAACCCGTGGGTGCGGCTTAAGGGGCTCCACAAAAATAGCACCTCCTCTGATGTAATGGGGCCTGAGCCAAGCAAAGATTTAGCTATCATTATTTAAAGACAGGTGTGCATAAGCAGTAGAGGACAGTATGGCTATTTATGGCGATGTGAATGGCTGCATGCCAGCAACATATACGATATTTATATTCAGAAAACTAGGCAAAGCGTTGCATACTTATAGGGTTTTAACGTGAGTCACTGCATGTATTTGGAATGAACCACTACTTGGCAACTAGTATGTCTTTGTTCACTGTGGGCATGATTAACAAAGTGTTTATAAGTAAGTGGCTGTGTCTTATTACTGTCTTAGGCATAAACTACTCTTGAATTTTCAGTCTTGACTCACAAATCATGTGCGAGAGCTGGTGCGCACACTTTACACATAGGAGTGACTCACACATGATTGTTCAGGAGCAAGATGTTTTTACAAGAGGTCGGTTTCTAGGGATTTTACTTGACTACATTGCTACCGACTGCAACGCCACATATTTGCACCAAATTAATTTTTCTTCATATGACTTATAAAGAATAATGAATGAAGACCCAAAACAGACATGGACGGACTCTTTGTGGTGGCATTAAAAGAGTTTGATGTCCCATGCTGGGTCGCGAACTCGTGGTGTGATCAACATTTTCATTGTTTCGGTTTGTCACCGTTCGCTCTGTTGAACCCCATTTGCATGTGTTTGCAGCTTCTCAGAGCTGCCCTGGTGCGAAGCACTATTTCATCAGACACATCTTACATTCGAACAGCAGCGTTCCATTACCTATCAGACAAAATACTAATAAAAAATGAGACAATGCTGTAGAGCCTGCAAGTTCATGTATGTATGGCAGCTCACATCTTTCCATCCCGCCCCCACACTCCCATAAGCCTATAATTTGCCTATGTGCATGCCACCGACTCTTTGATGGTCCTGAGCCTATCATTACAGAAAAGCACCAGCTCTCCAAGTTGACGACCGCTTCCCTTCTCATAGTGACAGGTTAGATCCAAGGAAAGAGACAGGAGGATGCTTCCCTATTCCCAGCAGTGAAGGACGAGAGAGGGTAGGCAGGAAACGAGGTCTGCAGGTCGGCCTCATGGAAAAGACTCTATTAATCATGCTTCCGCTGGGCTGCCACTCACCGTAGGTCATTTACTTCCTCCCTGGCAGAACGAGAAGGGGTGTCAATCCAAAGGCCATCGTCGCACCCGGGAACTCCAGGAAATCACTTCTCAGCGACGTTTCCATTATGCATTGCACTTACACTCCATCCTGCTGCATGGTTATGCTATTTGGGTGTTCTAGCTAACTTTCTTCATAATTTATAGCACTGCTCATTGGTTAGAATAACTGCTGTTTGGTTGACCAACACGGAGACCGGGTGCCTAATGTGTACCACAAAACTCAGCAAGATAATGGGTCAGAAGTAACCTATATCGTATCTTTGTCAGAACTGTCCCTAATAAAAATAACAATAATGTTCATGTTTAATACTGAACCTCAAAATGTGGTTTTGCCATTTACAAGTGCATAAAAGGCAGGCATTTCTATTGGCTAATTTAATGGTACTCGATCTTTTTTACATAAGAAGGATGAAAGTGGGAGCTTGCCTTTCAGCAAGTCTCACCTCATGTCATCAATAAGCAGTAGCTTGCTCAGCTTTTTGCTGGGAAGAAAGGTCTGAGACAAGGCCTCTAACATACATCTCAATGGAAGGAAGGCCATTGATAAAATCAATCAAATAGTTTGTTCCAAAGTTTCGTTTTGACGTTAAAAGTGAGGGAGGGGTTAAGATTAGTAACGTGTTTGTGTTTTCAATATGGCTTCCAATCAGCATCATCGAACTTTCTACCTGCCACCTGATAGGCCGGCCATATGTGACTTCTAACCAGAAAGGGATCGTGTTCATTTTGTAAAACCTTCATCTTGGAAATGGCTACCAAAATCAGCACATCACACAGCACTGGTTATAAAAACAGAGCTGGCTGCTTTTGCATGAACAGAATGTGTAACCATGAACAGGAACTGAAGAACCAATGGCAACGAGAGATCATCAGCAGATTACCTCAAATACACCCTAATCTCTGTCGCTAGCTCTGGACGACAGCACCTCCAATTTCTAGCAACTACCTAAAGATACTGGAGAAGCACTAGTGTGGCACTGTAGAAAAGCTTGGGTTAGAGTTCAGCAGCACTGGTATTGATGGGTAGTTGACATCAAGCAAAAAAGAGCTGCGACCCTGGATTTAGAATCTGCGTAATGAGACATGCAGCTCCTTGCAAAGAGGTTCCCTTTTTCTCAGATACATCTAGACAATGAATACGGACTAGTCATAGACAAATAATAACTATGTAAATAAATATTTAGTGAATTTGGCTTCATTAGGCTCAAGTTATAACTCTGTAAAAGCTCTGTCTACCCTTTCACTCAAACAAACTAATCCTGAGTGACATAATCTATGCTCGAAGTCCAAACATCATGAGGCACTTGTTATGGTGATCACACAACAGCTGTCCATATGATGAAGAACAATCGCACTCCTGGTATAAATCATTTGAACAATGTGATAAGGTGAGTAGGTGCTATTTGGTAGTTCCTCCTGGGTATGAGGAAATTAAACGAGTCAGATAGCGTTATCCCAACAGGGGAGAAAACGTCCCCAAATGCACTCTGAAATTTGTTTCAATTAAGTTGATTGAAAATTTCTTCAAGTTTTCATGCAATATTTATTTTAAGTTTCTTTCTTTTCCAAATATTTGTCATCCTTTTCAAACAAAAAATCGTATTCATCAATGATTTCAAACCAATGCCCAATGCATTTCGGGCCTAGCCCTTCTTCAGGGGATGTTATTTCTGTGAACAAAAGGATATGCCCAGCGTTATAATGAATAAGAACTGTATAAATCCAGCATTTGTAAACCGTAATTTGGTGCTGTTCCTTCATGGTGAACCTTATACCTCAAAGTACACCTCGTTGTGAACAATTGTGTTATAACCATGTTATAAGGACCATTGGTGGGCCATATTAGATGATTCATGTTCAATAATGGTAAAGAAAAATACAGTGTGCAGGAGCGTCACGTTAGCGTCATCAAAAAAAAATCACCCTGCACCATATCATAGAATGCAATAAATTACTATCATGGCTAAGGTCATGCGGCGGTGTGCTTCAAAGATGTACGGCCTGTGAATCAATACAAAAGTATTGTGACTACTTGCACAGTCAAATATTCCTCTAGTGAAACGGTAAACATGCGGCGCGGTCAAAAACTCAAAGTGAAAAGACTCACTGGCTCAAACTCCTTGTTTACGCGGAAGTTGAAATCTCGCTTTTAACACATCTTACGATCAACTGAAGGGAACAAAAAAGTGGGGAAATCAGTCTGTTCTCCATATTCCTCTCTACGCGGTGACCAAAACCGGTGATTCAAAGGTGCCTCTTACCACGAGTATTAAAATCGCGGGCCTCCTCGGGCATTTGCGATCTGCTTTTGCATACGATTTTCCAACATCACAATAAATCGACGTGAGTTTGTGTCACATGACCGCACAAAGAGGTAAAAGAAATACTATGATTAGGTGCTTTTCATGGGGAAAAAAGTCCCCCGAAAGATGATAAATGAGTGATGTGATAGTAACAACATGGTCAATTATTCGAACAAAACGAGGGGTGCCTGAAAGGGTGTAGCCCGGTAAAAAACAGCTGCGGTACATGCCAAAGGTGTATATAAAATGAAGATGTTATCACATTGCTAGAAGTTAATTCAATGACTAAATGTCAACCAACAACATTACCAATCGCTTATTTACATAATTCATAATGATATTATGGTTTAAAGAAAGCAATTAAAGTCCACTCGATCATTGAGTCCTTTCGGATGTACTGTATTCAAAAAGTTAATCCAGAATATCTCTCTGCGTAGCAGATGCGCTCACTTCATTTCCCACCCTCAGCTTAGATAACCACTGGGACATTCTATTAAAAGTCAGATGAAGTTCCTCCTTGGACCCAGCTCCTCCCCGTAATTTAGGGAAGGCTGCAGAGGAAGTTCTCCCCACTTTGAAAGATTTACCAAACCTCTCACTGAGCACATAAATTGTCCCTCCAACATGGAAACAGGCAATGGTGAAGGCTTTGCTGAAACAAGCTAATCTAGACCCCCTTGATTGGGGAAATTACAGACCCTTTTTCTCTCCTGCTGGCATGAGTATGCTCCTGGTGAAGCATGTGAATTCCACACTCGTTGATTTTTTAGAAAGCCATGGTATTCTTCATGACACTCAAACTGGTTTTCATCCGCACCATGGCACTGAAACTGCCCAAATGTCAATGGTGGAGGATACTAAAGAGCAGATTGATCATGGGGTATGGTAGCTATCATCCTCCTCGATCTCAGTGCCGTTTTTGACACTGTTAACCACAACATCTTCATCAAATAAGTTAATAGCATTGGGATTGCGGGTCTCGCTTTTGCATGGCTTAAATCATTTCTGAAAAACAGATTCCTCCAGATCTTTGAGGGTGGCTGCACTTCTGTCTCTTTCTCACTTAAATGTGGTGTTCCACAGGGCTCCTTGTTGAACCCTACACTTTTTAACTAATATGTAAGGCCATCAGCGGATGTCGCCCAATCCTTTGGAATTTCAATTGCAAACTATACAGATGAAACCTGATTGGTCTTCTCCCTCACAGAGAATCATAATCCTCATTTGGCCACCCTAGGTCTATGCCTGGGTGAATAACTCTTGTCTGAAATTTTATGGAAGCAAAACTGAGCTCCTGATTCTTGGCAATAATCCCAAGCCCTCAATGGATTTGACCTGGCCAAACTGCCTGGGTCCTGCACGTATTCCCAAACCGGCCATAAAAAGTCTTGGTATATGGCTGGACTCGTCTTTAAATTTGAAGTTCAGGCAACAAAATTTGCAACATTATGCTTTGGCATTCTTAGGATGCTCAGAGAAAACTTTCCTCTGCTTCTACAACTTTTTCAGAGGCTAGTAGTCCAGGCCCTTATACTTTCTTGAATGGACCATGGAAATTCCCTCTATTTAGGGGCCCACAAAATGGCTCTAAGGAAACTGCAAGTTGTACAGAATGTGGCTACCCATGTCCTATATAACGTCCCAAAACACCATTCACTCGCCACAGTCTCAAATCCCCTCCATTGGCTCCCGGTAGCAGAACATATTAAGTTCAAAGCACTATGCATTGACCACAGGACCTGGTATTTCAGAATAGTCTCCTCTGAGGTTTGGAACAGCGCTGGGAGACCTTTGGATAGCCATGCACTATATAAGTGCAATATAGAATAGAATAGAGTCAGCTAAAAAGCATATCTGTTGTGCAATTAAACTTACACTAGTCGCTCTAATAAGGGAGGGGTGTTTGCAGTGAAATGCACATATTGACCTATGGAATGCAGGACAACCCTGGTGTTCCTTTCAATTAATAAAAATCCTGCAAATGATAGGACAACCCTGGGAATCCTAGAAATTAGAAAATAATTTATCGGTAATTAGTACACAAAATCATGTTATTCCTATAAGAATTTACGTTTCCTTAGGGCAACCCATAGAATTGTTTTGTACAGAAATTCACTGTGCCTTCTTCTACCTAATTTACCAGTGCACACAATAATTTTTAATGTTGTATGTCCTGTGAGTCAAATAAAGTATCTGGGCTTGTGACTGAGGTATTTGCCACTGAGGAACAAGGGGTGTGTAGAACATGGATAACTACAATAACTGGTGGACCTTAACCAATTCGCTGCGGGTGTCGGCCAACGGCCATCGCGACCACTATAACCGTAATGCTGCGCACGTCCGTCGGCCGACGCGGCCCTGCCCGCTTAATAGAACGTTCCGCACTGGCGCGGAATGTTCGAAGCAGTTAAGGTGTTAAAGCAATGCATATTTTTATTTGATTTATGCAGCGTAACATCCCTGCCTCAAAGGTGACATAGTGGTGCTGAAAAAATAGTCATAATGCCTTTATCTACAAACAAATTAAATACCGGAATAAGTCAATTTCTTCTCTAAAATGCACTGTGAAGAAATAGCTTTGCAGTCTTGCTGCTTGTTGAAAATCCTTTGATTAACTCTATAAATTGACCAACTAAAAATAACATTTAGATGCATCTATGATTATGACAACCAAAGCTGGCGGCTTCATTTGCACACATCATTTAATGTATATGTGTATATGGGAGTGAAACTACTTGATGCAAAAGCGTTTGAAACCTTAAGTAATATACTGCTGAATTTCTCAGGGGTGAAGACATAGTCCCGGTTTATAGTCAGTAAAAAATATTTTACAATTGACAGTTAAATGCTGCTGAACCTAGGTTTTCAAACCCATGATTGTCGGAGGCCAATCTTGTTTTATAAAATATTCTGTCTCTTTCTTTAACAGCATTTAAAGACCTACTGATGTTATAAAACCAGGGGCCTGCGGCTCAGGGGGAGGGGCACCCAACCACTTAGGAGGGCCCAACCATTTGCGTTAAGGCATGTATGAAACACGTCCTGCTGTTTGATTCTGTAGCACTATTTACTCCCCAAAAAAAGACTACATTTAGACAATGTAGTCAAACCCTCTCTTTGTCGAAATCTGAGTTCTGTTTGATACATTAAAAAAGGATCAGGGTTTAGGAAATTACAAAAACATGTTTCCATGTTGTTCAGTAATTTATAATCTAGTTTTTATAGACCGATTTTGCCCCCTGGATTCAATTCTGCCTTGAAGATTAGGGCATCTTGATATCCTTCACTCTGTGTTTTGTGACCGGTCTGGAGTCCAAATTCCGGCACTGAAGAGATTTTCTTGAACCACAGACATGGTCAGTAATTCTCACTAAGACACACAAGATGATGAACGGAATGTTGCACAATGGCAAAACATTCACCCGAAGTCACAGATCTGGGTTTAATCCATCGTTATTTTGCTCACCAAGCCGCCCCAGTTCAGACATGGCCATGTGCAAATCAGTCTTGACCCTGTGCCTCATGGGAACAGTCCAGAGCGAACTGCCAAGCCATGTCTTCCCTGGACAGGAATCAAGCATCCTAGGACCAGTTTCTGGCTATCAGCCGTCTTCAGCCAGGATAGCTTGACTCCAGTGACTTAGTGAGCACGGGACCCACGTCTGGGCGTACCCTTCCCACATAGGGTGAACAGCAAAACACACAAGAGGATGGACGTAATGTTGCACAATGGCAAAACATGCACCCCCAGTCACAGATCTGGGTTTAATCCATCGTTATTTTGCTCACCAAGCCACCCCAGTTCAGACATGGCTATATGCAAATCAGTCTTGACCTTGTGCCTCATGGGAACAGTCCAGACCAAAATGCCATGTCTGAACTGGGGTGGTGTGGGGAGCAAAATAACGATGGATTAAACCCAGATCTGTGACTGGGGGTGAATGTTTTGCCATTGTGCCACATTTTGTCCATCAATTGTTGTTTTTGCATTTGTCACCCCGAGTGGGATGGGTATGCTCAGACGTGAGTCCCATGCTCTCCATGCCACTGGAGTCAAGCTATCCTGGCTGATGATGGCTGATAGCCAGAAACCGGTCGTAGGATGCTTGATTCGAGTCCAGGGAAGACATGGCTTGGCAGTTCGGGCTGGACTGTTCCCATGAGGCACAGAGTCAAGACTGATTTGTATATGGCCATGTCTGAGATGGGGGGTGTGGTGAGCAAAATAACGATGGATTAAACCCAGATCTGTGTGGGGGCGTGAATGATTTGCCATTGTGCAACATTCCGTCCATCAATTGTTGTTTTTGCATTTGTCACCCCGAGTGGGATGGGTATGCTCAGACGTGAGTCCCATGCTCTCCATGCCACTGGAATCAAGCTATCCTGGCTGATGGCGGCTGATAGCCAGAAACCGGTCCTAGGATGCTTGATTCCGGTCCAGGAAAGACATGGCTTGGCAGTTCGGGTAGGCCTGTTCCCATGAGGCATAGGGTCAAGACTGATTTGCATATGGCCATGTCTGAACTGGGGTGGTGTGGTAAGCAAAATAACGATGGATTAAACCCAGATCTGTGACTGGGGGTGAATGTTTTGCCATTGGGCAACATTCCATCCATCAATTGTTGTTTTGAAATGATTCTCACTGCCAAAGCCCATTTTGATCTACAATAGGCTTTTTGACAAACTTGATAATACTGCATGGACCTATGTTTTCAAAGATCAGTCTTACTATTTCCACTCGTGCTCCACCAGGTTTAAGGCACGTCCATCAGGGTGTATAATGTGGCTTTGAGGCTTTTCAGATATTTCATAGCTATGTAAAGTAATATGATCTTAACAATTAATTGAAAATACACATGTGTATTATTTAATCAAAGTTAATTATTTACATATTTATTTATCTAAAGTGGAAACATTTATAAAATCCCAGAAAATCTTCACACTCCCTCAGATTGTGTTACTGTTAACATCACACATTACTCAATATATGGCTTCAGAAACATTGCCATAAAGGACTTCCTGTGTGGTATAGAAGAAATGCTAACTAGATCGTCAATGGAAATTAAAAAGCTCCCTACTTGTAGCCCTGCTGAATCTATCACCACCCTTGATAGCCTCTCAACAGATGCATCAGAAGAAAAAATGCCAATGCATATCCTATCCAAAAGGTAAACATATATGTGGTGTCACACGAAGGGGTGGGGGGGGGCAGAGAAAGTCACTGAGAAATCACTGAAAAATTGAATAATGTTCTCTTCTCACCGTACTAATAAATATGTGACTAGATTCCAGGTTTGGCCCGATCACGCTTTATTCAATAACATGTGACAGTATAGGAAAAACATTCTTCCACTTGCCACTTTTCTATATTATGAGGTATGTGGAAAAAACATTTTGAGAATTTAATATACATGTGCACATGCACCTGCATACCAACTCATGCATTTACACATGTGATAAATCTTACATCAGAACCCTGCCCTAGGTGGCTGTTGTTTTCCATGGTAGCTGGCAGAGAGGTGTTCTGGCATCCTTATTTGACCTGCTTATTGTCATTTTTAAAGAAGCTTTGCATTCCTGCCTCTATCACTTGCAGTTTGGTAGTAAAAATGCACAGATCTTCAATGATGTCAAACAACATTAGTGTGCTGCTGACCAATATCTGAGTTTAATATGTCCAGTGCCTGGATCTCAGGGTCACAGTTTGTCACCAGGGGTATTAGAGTTGTCACAATCTGCTTTTGGCCAATTGAGACTATTGACAAATATAACTTACTCCATTAGTAGTCCCCACCCGAAGGACATACTGAAGTGTCATAAAATGACTGTCGTAATACCGATGACTTTTGCCACATATGTCAAAGGGGTGTTTGTGGTCTCAGCAATTGCTGTTCCTTTGGTGCCCTGTGACTTGCACCAGAGCTTAAGGTGTTGAGAATTGAGATGAGTCCTTCTTTGTATTTGCAGATGATATAATTGCAGCTGTGCCCTGCTAACAGTGTGTCACCTTTATTGCGAGCAGAATAAAACTATGTATGTTGATAAATGAATGGATATGGGTTTATGAGTGAATATGTGTATGTTTTGTTACAAGATAAAGGAATTTGGAGTCTCTTCTATCTTTAAGGGGGCCATCTGTGTCTGTGTCTGAGATTTGAAGTCCCACAAGTGCAGTCTTCTTGTAATAGCATCAGCACCACTTGTGGTATAAAGTATGCCTGTGTTACCTTGCCGATCTTATTTCACTTTTATTACATGAAAATCTTGTGAAATGTTGCCACCTTATACCTATTATGCATGTAGAGTCATCCCTGAAACATAGTACACGAGATACGTCCTTGCATATAAAAGGCAAAGGAAATACCAGCTCGATGTATTGGCTAAACAGTTTCTAAAGTCATAAGGTGAATGTTGTTTGGGCAGAGCATACTGCTATGGCACACATTCAATTTCAGAGTCTACAAGTATTTTATTCACTCAAACAAAGGGGAAAATTTACTAAATGGTATCACAAATTTGTACAGCAAACTATGTTTAAGCTATGTGCCAGTGTTACTAAATCTGTCCTGCTGCTTCTCTCTCAATCTGCACTGGCACTCAAACTAGCAGCCTAGCACTGTGCACACACCTTTGCACCATGGAGCAGTGGTGGGTGCGTGAAGTGTAGCTTAGGTTTTATACTGTAAGTATATTTTTCCAGTAAAAAATCTCATGCCTAGAGAACTTTCAAAACATTTCACACATTCGATGTGTGCTGTACAGTGTAGCACACATGCAATGTGTAAACTGCTTGGAGGAATAAATATATTTCTCCAGCTTTGCACCGCCTCACAGAAGCGTTACTTTTTATGCAAAGCTTTGTTTGGCAATTTGAGTAGATTTTGCTTTGTGAAAAAAAACAACAACAAGTACCTGGGCCAACTAGGCAGCCATTTTAAGTGGCCATGTATTTTATTCATGTGATAATCCTGTAATCATTTCAGGGTGTTGTTTCAGAAGATCATATTGTGTGATAGTGGGGCCACAGTAAATTGCTTGGCTGATGTTTATCTTAATGGTCCTAACACAAGCCTTCTAAGCAGTTCAGTTTTTTAAATATACCCATGGACTGTAATACCTCATTCATGTGGGCAATCAGCTACGGTGATTAAACCGCAGCTGCCTCTCTACTTTGAAGACCTGCCTCTCTGCTTTGTGGTAGCTTTATCTTTCGTTCTGGTGTTGTAGTTGGTGATGGTGGTGAAGTCACAGTTAATATTGTTGATACTTGAAGCAGTGGAAAGAGACTGGCTGTAGTCTCTGATGCCTTTGCTAGCTCTGTGTGCATTAGACAATAGCAGTGATTATTGGAATTAAAGCTTAGCTTGTTGCAAAAGAAGTGCTGCCCTATTAGGTCGTGTTTGGCAATTTATCTGGGACTCTGGCATATAATTCACACATTTGCAATGTGTCATCTGCCCTGCAGCGTAAGCTCACATAATGTTTCAAGGCATGCTGAGTTACTTCATGTGCAAAAACTACACCTCTTAATATGGTATGTGGAAGTTCCAATAATTGTTCAGCCCAATAGAAGATACCGTATTACAACTTTATTCAAATGTCTGTAGTAAAAGCCATTGCTATTAAGGACTTGAGCATTAAATTAAGATGCTGGTGAAGCAGATTCCAAAGTGGTAATTAACACTAGATAGTAACAAAGAAAATTGAGGTTGTGCAAAGGTATGAGAGTAACACTAGTTATCTCTAGACTCGACTATGGAATGCATTACTGACAGGAATCCCCAGAAGACACTTGGCTCAGATAAACGCAATGCTTAATGCAGAAGCAAGACTGAATACTGGAGTGAAATGCTTGAAACACATCAGTCTAGTGGGTAATACCATCAACTGGCTCCCAATAGAAGCTAGAACCATATTCAAAGTGGCCTGCATTATCCACAAGACTGCACTGTGGTACACAAGTACCTGGCACAAGAATTCTCGTTTTCATGGGGCAGTCAATCTTTACATGGTTCCCAATCTATGCCCCAGATGCAAGAAACAGAAACCCTCATTCATTCCTTCTCTGAAAATGCTCCCACCATAGGGATGGGGGGGGGCATGACCCCCTACCTTTTTCCCCCGACAAGAACAGTGTCTGTCAGGCTGAGAAAAGGTCAGCCTGATAGACACTCTTCCTGGTCAGGGCAGGCAGCCAGGAGCTATGCATGTGCTAAATGGACAGGCGACTGGCTGCCTGAACTGCATTTTGCCAGGCTGAGGATTTCCAGTCCTGTGGGTGTGACCTGTACAGCCTGAAAACAGTACCTTGAGGCTGTCATGATGAGGGGAGGTGTTACTGATTGCCTCGGACCTGGGAGCTTCAGCTTTAAGCTCTGAAGTGCCCAGGGTCTTGAGTTAAACAGTGACACCTTATCACAAGGTGGGGTGGGGTCAGCAGTCTAACTGACCCAATCCCAATTTGTGACAAGTGAGGGACTGATGCCTCTTCTCATTGGTTAACCTAATTCAGCCAATCAGAGAAGATGGCACTCCCAAATCTTCTGGGACCTCTGAGGCTTCCCTCTCTGGGAGCTGCAGTGCAGGTCATTTTTAGGTTTTTGAATATTTGGTGAGTGAGTGCATGAATTTGTTGTGCGTGAGTGTTGTGGATGGGTGTGTGCACGTTTATAAATGCATGTGGGAGTGTTTATGTGTGTGGCCTGCCTGCCCCCTTGCCTGCTAAGATTACCATCCACCAGTTCCCCAGGGTTATGTTTGTGCTATAAAACAAACCTCTCAAATAAATACATCTGAAACTCAAACCCTCAACAGGTATGGACAAATCCATAATTTGAATCATTTAAGTAAAACGTAAAAGTCTTATTGTTCCAGAATTAACTTCTAAATTAATTTCCTCTGCAAGCCATAACCCTAGATATATAGAATCATGCCTCTTCTTCGGATTGAGATGATATAACCCACTTTGAAACCCAGGTGCAGTACTGCATACTTACCTTTATTATATATCATTCTATCGTTAATGTCTTGTACATGATATGTGCAAATGCAGAAAAAAAAGTAATACACGGTACACTTTAAGGTACTGTAAAAAATAAAGAAGAATAAAATAAAATATGAAAAAGTGAACAAAAAGGAACAGTTATGATCATGGCAAAAAGTTGTAAATAGATTGCAATTTGACTAAAAATAAAAGTGTTTCCAGCTCAGGATCAATCGAAGATGGGCAAAATAAAGCAATATTGTTCTCACATATCAGAACTCATAACGCTTTTCTATTAATGCTTCTTAACATCTAAACATTTTCAATGTGCTTGCAAGTGTGTCAACCTGCAAAATGCTGTTATAGTATTATTAGGCTACTTTAAGTTTTTTTCTTATGTGTGCATTACATAGTCCTTAGCAATAGTAGCATTGCCACTCCCTGGCCTAGAGAAAGAAGACAAATAAACCCTTTCAAATGACAAGGGGTATTTTTGAATCAAGAATTGTAGGCAAGGCTTGAACAAACCTCTCGTGTTTCCCGCAGGACATCAGCTCGAAATAAAATCGCACTAAATACAGTGTAATAAAAACGGGGAAGGATTGCCCCTTTAAATGACAAGAAGTTCTGCTGGAGGTTTCACAGCAATAAACCTTTAAGAAACAAATGAAACATGACTCGAATGATTACCTTGATCTTGTTGGCAGGCCTTCCGAGCATAAAGAGGCGAGTTCGTGCGCAAGCAATATGCCAACTCTGCGCTTGGACTTAACATTCATTTCTGTAATTGTATAAAAGCTATTCTCATGGCCCGTTATGAAAATATACACCTTACAGTGCAGATTTACAGGTCTGATTACACTGGAGGCGTGAAGGTGCAAGACATAGCACGAAAGCAATGGGAGTTCATGCAGTAGGAGTCACATGGTAGGATATTTAATGCAAAGCCCATAAGTTTATGACGTATGATAGTTTTACATGGCTCATCTTTATTGGATTGTAAAATGCAGCTTTTACGGAAGAGATTATATTAGAAATGATCTTTCTTGCCCCTAAAACATCAACTGACATCTAACTGTTCCTGGAAATAAGCGCACAGAGAAAATGCCAAATATTGGTTGTCGCAGACACATTCAAGAACTTTATGTAGTGTCCCACTAACCCATGGGATCGAGGGGTGCTACCAGTGTACAACTGTGTCCCAGGGGAAGTTGGTTTGTCCCATGCTGTGACGTGGGCTCAACGATAAATAAAGAGGCGGGGCTGTGGGGAGGGTAGTCATGGGTGTGCCCTGAGTAACAAAACCACAGTGTTGGTGTCATAATTTCTAGGCCAGATAGACCTCGGAGCCCACACTCCACTAGCGAAAAGGCAGGCTGTCCACCACGCACCCAGCTGAGAGAGACTTTTACCCAGTCAATGGAGGCCACTGCTGGTCACCCCTCCCAATGGGCCTAGAGTCACTGATTGCGGCTACGAAAGATGACGAGTGCCTGCACTGGCCAGCGCTGCCATCCAGTCTAATGACTGGTGACTGATCACACACAGCTTAGCTATAAGGGCTCCACAAGCAAGAAGAGTCATTGAGTACCTACTGAAGGTGAAGCAGGAACTGTCAACAGATGACAGTGGATGTCTGCTATGAGGTCCCAGATTGGTCATCCTATCTAACCTCACATCTAAAGCTGTGCAGCTAGCCTACAGAGGGCATCAAGGGATAGTGAAGATAAAAAGCAGACTTAGTGCCAAAGTCTGTATTCCAGGAATGGACAAGATGGTACAGCACACAGTCTGGTCGTGCCACTGGTGCCAGGTATCCGGCACCCCAGATCGAACATCTCCTGTGAACGTCCATGGGAATAAGCCAGCATGGATTTTGGTCACCTCCCGGATGGTCATTATGCTCTAGTCATTGTCGATGACCACAAGAAATATCCAGAAGTGGAGATTGTACGAACGCAAACTGCTGCAGAGGTCATTACCAAGGTGGAAAAGATCAATGCCACCCATGGCATTTCCAGATTAGTAAAAACAGATTACGGGCGTCCATTCCAGGGGCAAGAGTTCACAGACTATTTAATCTTGTGGGGCATCAAACACTGCAAAGTAACCCATCGACGGACCCAAGCAAATGGGGATGCAGAATGCTTCATGAAAACCCTGAACAAAGTAATCTGCATCATTCAAGAGAGTCATAAACAGTTTTCTGCAAGAGTATCGCATGGCCCCCCATGTGACTACAGGGAGAGCACCTGGGCACATCAGCATGGGGACAGTTGTACAAGACACTATCCCTCATCATACTTCCTGGGCTCATGAGCACATTGATGATGCAACAGTGCTCTCCAGACGGAAGCGTACGAATGACCAATCCACCGCAAGGTGAAACGCAACCTCCTACGACATCCTGGAGGGAGTTCAAGTGTACCTCAAAGATCGCCACGGAGCAGAAAGTTGTGTCTGCTTTATGAGCCCCAACAGTGGGAAGTTGCGAAAAGGCAAGGGTCTATTATCATAGTTCGGAGAGGACACAAGGTGGTGACTCCAAATTTCTTGTTTTTCAAAAAGGTCCATGGTCCCTGCGCTGAACCACTCCATTATGAAGAGGACTTTGTAGACAGCAACTATATCCCAGATTTGCTGTCCTCTTCTCAGTATGACCAGAGCAGGAGGCCCCCTCAAGCAGTGCCATGACTAGGCTAACCAGTACCCCATCTCCGGTGTCACGAGAGCGATGTCTCTGGGGTACGTGTACCCACCTGCTCAGGCCACAGTGACTATTCTAGGTATGGTCTGAGGAGCAATCCCACTCGCGGCATCATATTTATTATAGAAATACGAGAAAAGGGAAAGAAGCAATAAGCAGGATGATTTGTTATTACAGCACTGCAATGTGCAATGTAAGACAATTGTAGGTAATCCATATTGTACTTGGTGCTCAGTGCGAGTGAGTGAAAGACACGGTAGCGACACAAGTGGCAATAATCAGCGACGGCGGCGCGTAGTGACTGGTGATCAATATATACAGTGAGTAAAAGACACAATGTGGTTCCACATTTGTTTGAAATATTCACTTCATTATGATTTTACAGGTATTGTTCTGGAACCATTTTGTCTGTAGCGCCTGTGTTTGCGCTTAACGGTCGGCGGCGTTTCGATCCCCTTTAAATAAGGATCATTATCAGTATTTGGGTTGGGTGCAGTGCTTGGGCAGCGGTTGACACGTGCCCGATCCGAAGTGTTGCGGAAGCGGCAGCCAAGGGAATGAGCCAGGTCTGGTAAAGCATCCAGTCGGGCCGGTCTGTGGCCGGTCGTTAGATCCGGCGGGAGGGTCGGACAACCGCGATCCCGTGGTGATCGGCAGTTGGGGAGTAAATCTCAACGAGTTGCGAGGCACCTTAGTGGAATGAATCCATGCTGGCGTTTCGGATTCATTCGTAGGCTAGCCAGTTGAGCACCTTCAGGTGTGGCGAGATATGGTCAAATTTCCTATATCCTGTTAGGAGTCTTGCTGCTGCTCATGAAGCTTATGAGATGTCAACATTTTCCTGAAGGTAAATTGCTCATGGCAAATAAAATGATACTTATTCTGTGAAGACGCCCGTTAATCCCAACTCATATTTTCAGAAAAACTACCTTAGTATTCAGTTATACGGAAAACAGCATTACAATTCTACTTTTAAGGGGGATGGGGCATGAATTACACATTCTTATTATTAAATGTATAATTGATATGAACACATAAACAAATGAAGGATTCAATTTGCACAATTGTTACTGTAACTACACTATAAGGTACTATCTTGGGGCAGGTAGGCCTGGCCTTTTACACAGCTGAATGATGGCTGGCAAGCATTCTACTAATCTACTCCACTAATGTGATATGCTCAGCATGTATCTTGAGAAGCATTCTTGGTGCAGTAGAGATGCCCTACCTTTGCACTTTGTACCGCCATGCATATTATCATCATGACTCATGCAAAAGATGGGCTCTTTTGGATTACAGCTTACACTTCAGGACATTTTCCCCAAATCAGGGGAAATTAAGGCCTACTGCCCTAACTCAGAATCACAATGATCAGCTTTCTTTTACTGGAAAGTTCTTAGGTTTCACCTTTTCTTTTTTTTTTATCATTCGTTTCATTGTTTTGCAAAGTGCTCACTTGTAAAGGAATCACTCCCTATCACTGTTGTCACCAAAAGATTCGGTCAAGACTCAGAGTTCAACTCGTTCCCAAGTGAACCAAGATAAATGGTTAACTTGGGGCAGGAGTTTTTTGGGGGTTCAATCATGCACGTTGTTTGCCAGTGGCCATTTTGCGTCATTCCACGTTGTTGCAAACAAATTTTATAATTAGAAAGTTACCTTTACTTTTCCTATTTCCATGGTTAGCTATTGGAAGCACGACTTAGTATGATGCTTGATGTCACTGATATAAAATAGACTAATAAAAGGACAGCCACCAATCATGTTGGTCTTCTAACTAGACAGGAAAAAGTATCTTGTTTCCTTGTATCAACAGCTGTAGTATATACCTGTAGTGGAGATATAGTCCATGCTGATTGTATAACTGGCACTGAAAACTACCAGCATAAGATTAATGAGTCCATGGGGTGAAAGGATGAAGAGGAACTAGGCCATTATGTTAATTACAGAGACTTCTCAAGAATTTCATGAAGATTTAATTTGCTTTGGTTACTCTAGTTCAAGATTAAATACAGTTCAAAATATGATCACAAAGAACACATTTTGAGCAGCTCAGAAAACCCGAGATGAGCAATTTCATAGAACAAAGGAGAAGCTAAAAAATACCGCAAACATCAGTTCAATGAGATACCAAAAACCACAATTTAAATTGCTCACTTTGGCATTAACACTTTCCAACCATTTTTAAAATGTAGGAAGAACAAAATGCAAAACTTTGATTGGGTTTTATTTCCTCAAATTGCTTAATTGTTTCGATATCAATGACCTTCTTGATTATTAAAAGCCAAGTTCAAACACTTATTTCCAAAGGTGTCTGTGATTTAGTACTCTTTTTAGGAATGAAGTATTTTCTTAGACACAGACGATTTTTAGGTCTGGCGTAACCCAAGATCTTTTGATTTTAAAAAATATATATGTACAGTACACTTATTCAAAGGGTTTTCAGACAGCTTTCTTAATCCATTGTTCTGTTGGTGAGCCATTCACATTTCGCTTTTGCCAACTACAGCATACAGCATGGGGCCAGCCAAATTTCTAAACTGGTTACGTTCTCTGCATTTTGCTCTCTCATAAGGAGCAGATCAGCACACAAAATAATTCCCCTGGGTGCCAATGTTTTTGTTTTAAGTTTATTACTTTGATATTCTTTTTGTGTTTAAAGTCTGATGAGGCAGCAGGGCGCTTTATACCCAATATGATCAAAGGCCACATTCCACGCCTTAACAGTTTCTGTCTCCTGCCAATGCTCTTGTAAATTTCTTTTGGAGTGTCCTTTATCTGACTGTTGGTATTTCACAGTATAACAGATTGCATCCATTTGGAACTATTTTATATTAAGTTATCGAAAGCTTTAATATTACACATTTGAATTTATAAGCACACAGTTCTCAAGAAAACATTTATTCTTGGCTCAATTTCAATTTTGGGTCTTTAATAAACTTTGCCCAAGAAGAAAAACAACCTTATTATTGTTTCATTTTCAGCAGTTGTAACACTTTTTTTTATTTCCTTCGTTATGTTCTTTTTTCTTTCCTTGTGTCTTTGTTTTCACCTTTCTTGCTTTCATCCTTTTATTCCTATTGCCATCTTTTCTTCTTTCATTCTGTCTTTTCTTTCATTTATTTTCTTTTTCATTTTATGCTTTCATGCCTTCACTCTTTTACTTTTTTCTTTCATTCTCTTTTTTCATTCATCCTTTTATTCCTTCTTTCTTTCTTTACTTTTTCTTTAATTCTTTCTTTCCTTTTTTCATTCTCACATTCCATCTTTCTTGATTTCCCTTTTCCTTTCCTTCCTTCCTGCTTTCATTTTTATCCCTTCTTTACTTGTTTCTTGTTTCTTTTTTCTTTCATTGCTTTTTTCTTGCCTTCCTTCTTCATTGTCTTCTTTCTTTCATGCCTTCTTTCTTTCTTTCCTGCTTACTTTCCCTTTTCCACATTCTTTCTCTCATTCTATCTTTCTTAATGGCAAAAGGCAGGCAGCCAATGGCTTTTTTAGGTCTGTTTTAGCCAAGACCTTTTGATTTTACTAAAATTATGTGTATGGTATAGTTACTTCAAGGGGGTTTTCAGCCACACTTCATCGATATGTATGTGGTTGTCATTCACATCTGTCTCCAACCCACTCAAGCATGGACCAAGGAGTAACATGTCACCCCACTTCACTATGACTTACAGAATGTTGCCTTTTTACAAGCAGCGCGCGCGCGCACACACACACACACACACACACACAAAGTAGTTCCATTCTGTGCCAGGGAGTACTATAGCAATCTGTGCATTTTTGAGACCCAAAAACATTTTGCCATTCAACCAAATTTTTTGTTTTTTTTGATTGACAAACAAGCGGTAGCTTCCCAAACAATAAAATCTTGCAAAAGCCATGACAAAACAAGAATTGCTGAAAGGCAGATGTACACCAGACCTATTGGCTTTGCTAATGCTTGTTTAATGCTCATTGTGAGGAAAGATATCCTTGTATGTTAAGACACTCCACCAAAACAATCAGGAAGCCGTTTAGAAGATGGATGCTTATTTAATGCTGTGAGGAAAGAATTCACTGCACATAAAGACATTACACCAAAACAATCTGGAAGCCGGTGAGCAGAATTCAATGTCATGACATATCATGTTAAAGTCCCATGAGGTCCTAGTGAGGGAGACAGTAATGAGTGTTCATAAAATTCAAACTGATTTAGGGTCAGCATCACACAAAATACTGCACACAGGCCTGGATCACAAAACATTTTGGACTTCCTGTTTTTCATTTGCTTGTTGGTAAGTTAAGGCAGTGGTTGCCCCAAAAAACTTTTACCACCTTATTATGAAATCAGGATTTTAGAGGTGGTAATACTGTGTGACAAGAATATTTGTGTGCATTTTTTGTGAGGCATTTTGTTCTGAAGGATTTGTTGTGGAAGTCATGGGCCTCAATGATTTCAAGACTCTGGATGGTCTTGAGGAAGAGTAGCTTTATTTGACTTACTATTGCCTACACCAGAAAGCAACTACCTCACTGAACCAACCCTCGCATTCCAACTTGAACTGGAACACTTAAACTCACAATCTTCCATGGACCTTTTTGAGAGAACATTCTCCATCTCAAACATGGGGAAACATTACAGAGTACATTACCACAGCATCTCCCTTCCTTTAACAAAGTTATAAATCACACAATAATAACATAAACTGTATGCAAATAAATCACTTGTAAAAACCCATGTACAAACCCACAATGGATAAAATAATACTTGTCAAAATATATATATGAATTTACCCAAAGAGGATGTGAAAAATTGGTATCATTGAATACTATGAATTTGCTAGATTTATTTTGTAACATCTTCTAATGTACCAAATTCAACCTCCCATTATGTACGATACGGTAATGGTTTTGTTATCACTCTCTCTCCTCAGGTGAATTCATGACCACAATCCGATTGAAAATATAAACAATGACCCTTGTCCAGTTGTTCTTGTGAACCTTCCAACACTTTGTTCACCTTCACAATCCTAATCAGATTCCACCACTCATACCCATTTATCCCGACAGCACTCCCTTTGACAGTATTCACTAATGCTGGTTCTCTGATTTTAAATTAACTCTTTGGTGCATGATTGGGATTTTTTTATCCTATCTAGTCTCCCACCTGGATTTTTGTTCCCTGAACTTGACACCCTGTTTATCATCAACGTATTCTTTAATTTTCTTCTGAGAAGCCTCCACCTTTGGAAAAATCTCCCTACCCATAACACTCTTGCGATTTTAAGGCATTTTGTATCCTTTTAGTCAAGGTGGGCAGATACCACATGTTGGTACATGCCCACATATAACCTCAAAAAGCGTTTTGTCAGTTCCTCTGTTTAGACTTGTGCTATGGGAAAATAACATGCTGTTCACCACTTAAGTTTAGAACTTAATTTAGCAATTCTAGAGGTGTGATCCTTGATGACATTTACATTCAGAATACTGGCCACTGGTTTGGTTTGTGGTCAGTGAATAACATGAACTTTCTTCCCTACACAAAACATTTAAATAATTCGACCGCCCAACAGCATGCCAACAGCTTCTTTTCAATGACTGAACACATTCTTTCAATGTTACGTAACACCCTAGAAGCAAACCCAACTGCCCTTTCCAAATTCCCAATGAAAAGGGGGGGGGGGGGGTGGGGGGCAATAGACCCTTGGAGGCATGGGTAATTAACGTATCAACAGGTAAATGTGCCTACAAGCGATTTATTTCTATACTTGATGTAATGTTTTTCTAGCGATCATCACTGGTAAGCTCTAAATAGTAACTTACATTCAATTATTCAGAAAAAAAATTGCTCATTTTGACAGATCAAAACAAAAATTGTGAAACAACAAAATACAAGCACGGGCGTATACTTTTTTGAGATACAAATTTATGTTAAGAAAGAATATTTGGGGGTACATAAAATTTGATACATATAAACACACAGTGACCGAGATTTACAGATGTCTTGTTGCCACTAATCTCTCATTGTCACCAATGTGGTAACCCATTCCTGACAACGTCTGTAACAAGAAATTATAGTGTATCATACAACAAATAATTTTCTATGGTAAAAAATCACTAAGAAAATGGGCGAAATTGCAGTTTCCATCTACATGGTGAATATTTCTGCTAGACCATCTTCAGGACGTTGGTTTCATATGTTGATGACCCTAAGAAAACTTGATGATTGTGATAATTAATTGATGTATGTCTGGCCTGTTAAAGTCATTTCAAAGGTATTGGACAGAAAGGGGGGCAAACTCTCCTCCCGCAAACCACTGTTGCTGGCATCCACAGTTATCACACATTGATACTCAGAGTTAAATGGAGCCAGCACTTGTGCCGAAATTATTTCTGCTTTCAGTGCTTCAAAATCTTTTGTGCATCTCTCATCCCAGAAAAAAACGGTATTCTTTTTGAGTAAATCTATATTTGTGCTACATTACTGCAATGTGATTTTGTTGTGTTGTACTGCGGATGTTGAATAACATTACATCTTGACTGCTTTGTTGTGATGTGTCTTTTTTAAAATTTTCATTGGGCTGTTATATTGCATTGTGTATGCTATTTTATATGTTTTAAAAAAAATAAAGATATGTCAACAAAAGTAAAATATGCCTTCAAGCAATTTAGAGTTATATTTTTTTTTTTAGAGTTTTCTATAGCGCAAACAAGACCCTGAGTAGGGTATCAGAGTGCTTTACAATACAGAGCAGAGTAAGTATAAAAACATTTTGGCAAGGTTCGGTAGATAACAAAAGCGATAATAGGGATGAAATGCTTGGTGCAGACCAATTTGTAAGTTAGTAAAAGTGCTGCTTTAGCTTTTCAACTACTTATGAAATCAGCAAGACAAAAATTGTGGCAAACTCTGTGTCTTAGCACCCCTAGTGCTAGTGTAATACCGCACACAGAGTCAAATGCAGTCACTGCGGAGAGAGCACCTTGTAATGAACTGGGTTGTCGGAAATTCAAGGAACATGTTCTGATTGTAGACTGCTTGACAACCATTTAGGGCTTAACATATCTGTCATCGAAGTTAAGAGCATATATGGCTAAAGTTTGTTAGATGTGTCTTTAGTTAGTGAAAGGAGGTCATTCCAGACTCACTCTTGGTTCAAGTGTTTTGCCCTTTGGCTATGTTCACAATCTGAAAGACTGATAAATGTTAAGTAACATAAAACGGATCATTTGTGACAGTGAACAATAAATTCTACAAATAAAAGCATGATGAAATTTCCCACAAGCCAAACCAAAAGTCTTTATTTTCCATAGAATGTGAAAATACTCTGGATGCAATTTTAGGTCCCCACTACAACATTTAGCACATATCAGGCCCAGCACAACTCACATTAAATGGCTTAATGCTCTGATTGACAGCCCTTTCCGTCTGAAGCCACAGCTCTACACCACACAGAAGGAAGCCTTTAATCAACACACGATGTTTGAGAGCGGACTGATCTTATCACAAGAGAGGAGACTTCAGACAGGTAGTCAGTGCTTGACTGCTATGCTCCTCACCTGTGCATTTCACGCATAAAACATGAAACGCCTTCAACATATGCGTAGCAAATACTGCATAGCTAGCCTCTTATGAGAAAGTTGCTGATAACACTGTGCAGAGGCTAGTGATATAAAAATTATGAATAAAGTATGTGACATCTAAAAGGTAGACTTTTGTGACACTGGTACCATGTGTGTAGGTTGTTAAAACTGAATGTGTATGCTTGCAAAGTATACATTTTGCATTTATAAATGTTTATATAAAATCCGTGAGAAATATGGTTGCTTTCTAATGACTCTCCCTCCCTTTTGGGGCGACCAGCATTTCATTTTGCAGAAAGATTTTTAATACATTTGTACAGGGAAATGGGGTTAAGAATCACATTTTCAAAGACTCTTGCAATAAGCATGAGAAAAGCATTGTATCAAAGTAACCCAGCGTGAATATTTTCTTTGCATGTACACACAACAATTATATCACACTGGGTGACTTGATTAGTAAGCTTGTCCCAATATCCTAGTTTCGGCCTTTGAAATCAGCATAGATGTGATTTTATGATTGTTTGCTATTCAGAAAGGGATTTACGAATAGTATCTTTCCTCGTGTGGAATTTTCACACTTAAATAGACCTATCTTTTTATGTGCAGAGACTCAACACACAAACATAGTACCCGTAAATACCTTTGTAAATAGCAAACAATCATAATCTTACTGAAAAGTGTAATTTTACTTTTGTGAATCAGGCCTTATGTATTTTCCACACTCTAATAGGTAAGCACATTATCATTGAATTCCTCCCTAGTGATTATATAAATATATATCATGTCTGAAAAGGCAATGTACAGATCTCCCACTTCGTCAACTGACACACTTACTACTTCGCTAATAATAATGTTAGCGTCATGGAACAATCGGGTTGCTGTACAATACACTTTACTGGAACACTTCCAGCTCTTCTTTATTCTCATCCTTCTTGACCTTTCTGTTGCCTTAGATTCTGACATACATCACTCAACTGTGTAAAGCCTGGGATTCAGTTGTGCTGTTTGTCACTTTCCAACTTCTTTACTAAATACACAAACTCACAGCATTCTAACAACTAAGAGATCAGCTAATTTTTAGTCCCCAACACTACAGCCCTCTCCTCTGACTCCTGCTTTTAAAACAACGTTCTAGAAGAGATTGACCACACATTCTCCTTTCACTATTGCCTATTAAAAAAAATCACAGACATTTCTTCTAATGCCCCCCTATTTCAAACATACTCTACGCTCATATTAGTTGCAGCCATTTTATACAATAATAGCCACATTGTGTGTAATGTTCAATCATTCAAATGCAGAAATCATCTCTTTTTAACATTCCACATTATAGGTTTATGTAATTTCAAAGTATATTGAGTTTCCTGCAAAATCATCTGACATTATTTCTCACCTGAAAAATTGGGACTCATTAACAGTAAAATTACCCTTTCCTTGTTTATTCCTTTGTGCATCAGCTCCACTTATTCCCGCAGTTACCTTCTCAACATCTAGTACATTTGCTCCATTTTTACAGTTCATTTTAAGAGGTTGATTAAAACAACAGTAGTCAGCAAGCTAAATTGCTGCAAGATATTACTCCTATGACTGACCATCCACTGCTGCCAGAGGAAAATATCTTAAACCTTGCCACTTCATACCATGCTTAATCCTTCCAGACTCACACAAAGTCAATAATCAGAATGGCAATCAGTGGCCCAGTGGCCCATTTTACATGTGCTTTACTTTAATCAGTCCATTGCACAGCCTCTTTTCGGGCTATTTCTTACCTAGTGTTGTTCATGTACACGTACGCCTTTGGCAGAGCCTTATGATCTCAAAATCTGACAAGATCTTCAAACCCCTTTCCACCCAGGAGTTTTTCAGATGGCTGAAGTTTTTCTTACTCCTCGTACTCATCTACTGTACCTCAATCCACCTCAATATATGACCAGCTAAATCTCTGGGCATCTTAAAAAACAAAAGCAATTAAATGTCATCACTTACAACTGGAAATGTCAACGCATCTCCAACATGCACTTTTATCACCATTATCACTGGTGAAATTATAATGCATAGGGTCCAATCTAATAGAACTAGTATTCTTCAAATGTCACCCTGCAACCTCTTTTGCTCAAGACAATTAGAAGGTAAAACATATGCATGATACTCTGTAGAACAAGTATTAGCCAATCGGTCTTGCTTACCTTTACATACACGTACAACTGGTTGGCATTGGCAATGCATTTTTATACATTTCTGTCAAGGTTAATGTTCTATCTTATACATTGTTCCTGGAGCTTGTCACTAAAAAAGCACTGAAAGGCAGCACACTGGTGTGTTTAAACATGGCTCTGTTTGCAATGCTGCATTCAAAGCAGGATGAATTATGAATTTACAGAGAGCAAAACTAAAAAGCTCCTCTGGGCTGATCACAGAAATGGAGAAAAACAACAAATAGGAGCAAGGCAACTGAGATTGATATAAAAGTCATCCAATCTTGAGCAAGGACTGCCCCTTTGGAGCCTGGTATCCAATGCTGTCTCCGGACATAGAGCTGGAGAAAGGATGAACTTAGAGTTTATAACTAGTCAGCATGTATGTCATTGATCATCACTGAATAAGCTAACCAGAGCACCAGTTTAATAATCGTAAAGGTAAAGGTAATATCCTTCAAAAGCACTGGCAGGCTGTACCTGAAATATAAAATATCATTCCACCCATACATTGATTTATGTTTTTAAGACAACATTCTAATAGACAAGGTAAAAATCAATAATAACTTATAGACACATTCTACCCAGTACGCAAGTCACTGCATGCAAATCATTTAAAATCCAGGAAGTTTGTGATCGTATCATCAAATTAGAATGATGCAATTCACTACAGACTCCTCCTCTAAAGGTACATCTTTGAATGAGATAGAGGGAGACAGTGAGAGAAATAAAAAGAGAGCGAGTACATGCATGAGAGAGAGAGAGAGACACAGGTTCTCGTGTACTGACAGCAATAACTCATTAACCACCATTGATGAGTATATAATTGGTTCATAATTTTCCAAGCATGGAGGCTCAAGTGGGACATGATGCTACACCTCTTCCTCAACAAGTTCTTTACTTATTTACATGCTGCATGCAATAAACAAAATTGTACTTAAGTGCCAGGATTCAAAAGGAATAAATAATCCTACTAGAAATACTATAGATATAAACTCCTCAAAGCAATTATGCTGTACCACAATACAAGATTTAAATTAGTTCCTGAGCAAAAATGTTCTTTCCTTACGCCCAACAAAGTTTTTCCTGTGAGTTCAATAGGCAGTAAATTCCAGGCACTTCTGCCTATAACACCCAATTTGGTCTCCCTTCTAAGTTTGGTTATGGCAAAAACGAAAAGCTCTAAACTGCTCACCTGAGATTACAAGTCTGTAACTAATTTGCAGGACCATTTTGTCTTGGAATTAATTGAGGCTGTTCCCTTGATAAACGTAAAAACAAGGAACGCAAATTTAATGGAGGCTTGTTTATTTAATGGTCACCTGTGTAAAACATTTAGGGGCTGATTACGATGTTGGGTAGAGTTTCCTACGCCTGACATCGCCTAGGTCATAGAACCCACTGAAACCCGGTCGGCAGCCCCAGCCAACTAATTAAGGTGCGACCAGTCGCATTCCATACTTCACAACGGGAGCATGTATTCCGGCTGTAAACCGCCGGAATGCATGCTCCCACTGGAAAATAGGAGGTGCAGTTCATAGGTGCCCCCACGGCCTCCAACCGGAGGCCATGCACCCGAGGGGGTCTTGATAAGTCTCCAAAAGTCGAGTTCTGGCAGCATTACTGTGTGGGAAAGGCCATCACGGAATGGCTGCTGAAACCAGACATCGTAATCCCAAGGCGGAAGCAGCAGCCCTTGAGATTACTGGCCGCATTCTGACTGGCAGATGGGCTCTCTGAGCCAGTTGGAGGCCAGTCGGAATGACTGTTTGGGTTCCTTTCTGACCGTCTCCATCATAATGAGGTGGCTGGAAAGGAATCCGACCCCCATATTAGGATGCAGGCAGACCACATCGTAAGCGGCTCCTAAGTGCTTCTGACATTTGGACATATGTTCCTACGTCATGAAGCAATCTTGCTGCCAAGTTTTCACTTTATAATCACACTTTTTGGTTATTTGGAAGCCTACTCAATAAAGCATTAGTGTAATCCAGTTTTGAATTGATAGGTAATCCCTTATTGATTTTATAACATTGGTTTGAAATGCATAGCAGTGTCAATTTTAGCTATTGGATGAATAAATTCACAAAGGAATGACTCAATGACCGAGATCTATAGAGTGTACAGAGGCTGATCATCTTGATGCTTGAATAATGAATAATATTGATTAACCTAGGTCAATCAATCTGAGCACAGCATACCATATGACTCTGAGATTCCTCTTATTTGAGCAAAGTATGTTGTGATCCACGCTAATATGGGTGCTGCCATAGTTTGTCTATATTTATACATTGGATTTCACTCATAATTAGTATCTCTATATTTGTCAGACTAAGCCTGAGATAAATACAACTCAGTCAATAGGCCACTTCATCTCAGCCTTTTCTTATAGCAACATTTTATATGCAGATAAATCTGTGTCTCGTTTGAATATTGACTGATGATGGAAAAAAATGACATGATATACACATTGTATAGCAGTGGTCAAAGGAGTGGCCCTTCAGACGCATCACATTTAACCTATTAACAAACATAACCTTACTTTTGTTGTATTATGAACTAATTAAGCTACATATTCAGATCTAATAAAGTAGAGACAGTAGGGCTTTGCACTGTGCTAATAAATGAGTAAATGTATGTTTATTGGTTCATTTGTTTCACCTAACATGTTTATTGTGCACATTTGTTTTTACCAGTATAGTATATACATGATACACAAATACATACACACTTTGGGACACGTTAAAGGGAGCAACAGGCTGCAAGAACAATTCTTGTGTAATCCCTGTCTAGTTGCGGAGGGACCCTGATTTTTTCCCTATAAGATATTTGTCTCTGGGTTTATTGTGGGTACAGTCCAAGCTTCAAACGTTAGTGTTAGATGTGGGAAGACACTAGGATGACCGCAGTACACTAGCCCCAGCCTTCAGACCCCAATTTCAGTGTGGCCGAAGACCGTTATCATCTTGGAATTTCTCTGGCATATTGCATTTTTGGCCTATTTGCAGTAAAGCAAACACAGATTACTCAAAAAGTAGGCAGGTCAGGGCCTGGGACCAATTACTCCATTGGTCAGAGAGGAACTAGTAGTGTCTTAGGGGGTGTCCACAGGCTGGTAAACCCCACAAAACTGGACACTCACTCAGCCTTCATCAGAACATTGGTGCACTTGCAAAAGAATACCAGGTGGACTGAACCTGCTGCACTTGGCATATGTGACTTTCGAGAAGGACCTGAGGAGGTGGGACCCCTCTTACACTTGAAATTTAAGGACAGAAAGATCCCCAAGCATAATAAGGCTGACCCCCCTAAGAGGCAAAAGGAACATAAAAAGCTTAAAAAGACATTCTTGTGAAAAATCCCAGCTGACCAGTGGCAATTTGACCAGGACAGTACTGTACATGTTTCATGGTGCCCATGAAGTGTGCTCATCTAAGTTGTTTGAGCACAAAAAGAAGTTTGGGAACTTCTTCAAAACTTTTGGCCCAGAGTTTCAAGAGGACTAGCCACAAAAAGTATCCGATGAGCATTTTCACGGCATAGGACTGCATTTTAGGCTTGTCCAACATGGAGAATAATGTGGTGGACACCAATCCATCCTAATTAATATTTCACTTTCCCACGATATGCATATCACTTTTCTCCCCATGGATGGATAGGCAACCTGTAAGTGTCAGCTACGTGTTAGTACATTCAGATTGCTATTTTTGCATTTATAAAGGGCATATTAGTTCATAAAGATCCAATATGAGCAAAGTAAAGAGCGGGGTCAAAAATATTTTTTATTTAATTACAACTTCAGCACTGTTTTATAGTTCTGTGTGAAATATGACAGGGACATAGCACATTTAACCTTGTTTTAGTATTTTTTATTTCGTGCAGTTCCAGAAAGGAGGGCAATAAGTTCAAAAGGCTAGGTAAAAGATTGTTTATTTGTTAATAACATTAGGAGCATGTATTGAATCTGCATACAATTTGACAGAAGTCTGGAATGTTTGTTTTTCGATTGTTATGTCAAATTTTGTGCCAATCCATCGTGGGGGGTCAAAGTTAAAGAAGGAGCAGTAAGATTTTCAATTGCTTATAAGCTTAGCACTGTTTGATGAATCTGCATCACATGTGGGAGGGGAGGTAGTTAGCAAAGGACACCCAGTGCAGGTGTTTCACACAGGCCATGCACAGTAGGGGTTGAAAATTAACTAAATGATTACAAAAACTTAAATTAACTAGAAACTGGAAAAAAAACTGGAAAAAAACTGGAAAAAATGAGTTATGATTCAGGCTGAGACACTGTTGAAATTCATCAGTTACGAGCAACACACACAACACATGCAATAACTTGTGCAAAACATCACTTAGGAAAAGGTACAGAAAGTGACAATGCACTATTTATCACTGACATGAAATACTCGCCTTTTGCTTAATTTAGATGTTTATTTAGTACATTAATACATTATTACAGGTAACAGCGAGGGAATTGAATTAACATATACAGATTTAGAGCATTTATTGGAAATGAATATATGAGCTACACATTAAGAAAAGTTGCAAATATGAGAGACAACACAGACAAAAGGTATTCTTTCATATTCTTATGAGCCCCCAAATATTTTTTATCACTAAAAACACGGCCAGGAAACGTCACCTTATTTCTTTTATTTTTACTAAGTGAACTTTTTAAAGATAGATCCCTGGTATGATATGGGCTGGAATGTATATATTTATTTGTGAAGATAACCTTATGAAACACGGCTGTTGTATATAAGGGACAGTGTGCAATGGTTATGACTAAAAGTTCAACTGGTCAATAATGTTTGCAAGAGACTACAAAGATATATCTCCAATATGTGTATGACTGGTCAAATCATGCATAATTTGCTAGAAAGACGTTGGTATGTATATGTATTGTAACAGCCCTGAAGAAGCAAAGAGTGTTCGAAACACATGCTGGCTGTTTGAAAATAATTTCTTTGGAGAATAAAAGAAGTCATGACAGATGAGACTATAATTAATCCATCCAGTGGCAGTCGCCACTGGGTATTTCTAGTTTGAATTGTGTTTCCATAGGAAATGCATTTGTTTGGTTTGCTTATATGTTTGTGGTAGTTTGACAAATCTTCACAAACCTTTACCACAAAAAAAAAGGTTCACCTCAGCTGGAAAGTTTTGGGGTGATACACCAAGCGGGGGTCCCAAAATATGTTCATTTTTACATAGGAACTGCAGACACAGCTACAGCCCCAACCGCTGAAAGGATTTACACCAAATTTGGCAGAAAGCTAGATCTTGGTCCAGAAAGACAGCTTTTTCTGATTTAATTTAAATCAGTTTTTTCGCTTTTTACATTGTATATATGACACTGCAGAGGATCCGTTGACCTGACAGATCTCTTGAAGAGATAGGATTGGTGGCCACTACATCAACAATGATTTGGTGGCAGGCGTCTTAAGACCCTGGATTCAGTTGTAAGCCCGAAAAATCCCCCAAAAAAGGCATAAGGGGGAAAGATAAGGCTACCCTGACCCCCTAGTTTATTTCTTTTTTTGCCACAAATTTACAGAAGATTTGCAAATCTGTGGTAAAACTGCATAAAACAATATGAGCGGAGTTCTGCACTTCCTTTAAAAAACATATCCTGGGGTGGGCCAGAGATACCCTCCCCGAGCCTAAAAAGGCCCCAGGGACCACATACATAGATTCTGGGGGGACAGTATCCATGGGGGCTAATAAGGCTCATGGAGGGGGTCACGTGGCCTCCATTCCACTCTTTAATTACTTGAGGACCCAGGAATGGGGTCCGCGGAGCCTAAAAAGGCTCAGTAACGGGGGCATGCAGCCCCCCCTCCTCTCCATTTTAATAGCATGTAGCCCTGGAGGATGGAGTCCCCGAAGCCTAATAAGGCTTGGGGAGATGGCCCACGGGGGCCCACTCCCCTGTACTATGGCAATCAGCCCCGGGGGATGGGGTTACCAGGGTCTACTCAGGCCTGGTAAGGTGCTGAGTGGCCACAAACCTTTTAATGTCATATGTTCATGGAGATAGGGCCCCATGGGCCTAATAAGGCTAAGGTAGAGGAGCTGCATGTCCCCCTCCCCATTTTAATTTCACGACGCCCAGGGGGATACGGTCCTTGGGGACCCTTGTGGCTCGGGAGGGAATGCATGCACCCCCCTCTCCTTAACAAATACTTTTGGCCACCAGGGGATGGGAGCCTGAAAAAGGGTCCCTTGGGCCAAAGTGGCTTGGGGAGGGAGTAAACGCTAAGGAGTTGAGGCCAGACCATGTGGTCAATGCCATGCCGTGCAAGGTCAAAGGCTGTGCACAGCTTGGGCTTTGCTGCCTGCGGGGGGTTGGCTACAGGGACTGGTCACAGGCTAGGCTCTGTGGTAAATCCCCTGCCACACAAAGCTGGAATAGTCAGGGAGTTGGCAGCATCCAGGGTGGAAGTTTAGCTCGCTGCTGCTTTACGTATGATAACCGAATATTACTTTACATTTTTCCAAAAAATTGAAATTCACTGAGAAAAACAAAGTTTAAAGTAGCAGGTAAAAAGTTCAGTGACAACGTAACATTTTGAACTCAAGAAACCACTGTAATTCACAAGTTACAGCTATCTCAAGCAACTATAACTCGTGCCTTAAAGTAATTTTAACTCTCACCATGCACTGCTAATTACACCACTTATTACACCACTCGTGACATCTTCTATGACATAATTGATAATATCACTGCAACATCTGCAATAAAAAATATTGATGATGATAACTGGGCCTAGGGGGAGTGTGAGTTATAGTTACCCTAGGGTAGAAGTTATAGTTTCTTGAGATAACAATAACAATTTCAGTGTTTTTTTTGTTCAAAACATTACATTGTCAGTGAAATGCTCACCTAACTATAATGTTACTTCAACCTTTGGTTTTTTTCAATGAAATTATATAACGATTGAGAGAGACAGACAGAGAGAGATAGATGACCGACGGGAGACCATATGGAAAGAAACTATTACACAGGTAGCAAGTCTTAGCCTTTTCAAGATGACCATATGATGCTGATTTAACACTGGCTGGAGGACACAGAACATGTGTTAAGAGAAATCAGAAACATTTTCATAGAAATATGCGTATTAGTTCTGAGATACAAGAGCAGACCATGAAAAGTAACCTTTTAGCAACCCAGATTGTATTGGAATGAAGCACCCTGCAGGCAGGCACGATAAAAAATGACAGAACAGACAGAAAAAAGACCACTTCGCATACAGTCTCTTCTGCCCGACTATAGCTCGAGAGCAGAAGAGTATTCCCATGTTAGCAGGACAACGACCATCCTTCGAGAGCAGGAGCAGCTGCCCTGCTACTCTTCGACTTTGACAGCATACAGCTGGCGACCATGATGGCTTTATACCATGCAAAAATGATTAAAACAAGGATATCACGAAGAACATCCCACAGGCCTCTGCAAAGCCTTCCCAGTGTTTTAATTGATTTTCTATCAATGTACCTTATTGCTGTGGGATGCAATTAAAGTTGAAATAAAACACACTGTGATAAAGACAGGCTGCAATGTGTGTATACGATGACCGTGACCCAACAGAGAGGGCTTTTAGAGTAGGCGCTGCAGGATAAGTGATTGGCAGTTCCGAGGAACATAACACAAGGCCTGACAGAGTCTTTTCTCATTTTCTTCCAGAATAAAGATCATCAAATGTAATACAAATCAATGTTAGTCTCATTCAGTGGAAGCTCCTTTGAATTGAGGGCATCATATTATGAAATCATAACCATCGACCGCCTATATTAGTTCTGGTATCCACTGCTGAACATGTACTTGTTCCCAGACTGAGAGGGCTTTATAAATTGATGAACATGGATTTTTATTCAGCAAAATGACTGCAAACATCTATTGTAACCCAGTTAAAAGAAAGCAAATATTTAAGCAAGGAACAACTTACAAGTTGAATGCATCCCCTTTGCCCCCTTTAAGAGTTAGTGGAAAATTGGAAAAAAACAGTTTACAACCAATAGGGTATTCAAATATTCCATGTCAAACACTGGCAGCTTTTAAATTTACTCAAAAGGCACGATTATTAATGCCTCCTGACAGAAAATCAAGATTTAATGAACAGCTGACAGCCCCAAGGAATTACGAGCACATTTAGTAAGATAGCGCGGGCTCTAAAGCACTTCTGCACAGAAAGGAAACATTATTCAGAGAAACACAGTTTTGTTTTTTGTTGGAATTCCAAGACAAGTAACAAATAATTGCACTCTGTAACTTTTCAGACACACAAGCACCAGAGAAATCCACAGTGCCTAATGATTTGACCCAAAACATGTTTGATGTGTAAATAGAAGGTTATAAATCTAGTGCTCTTGTGAGAGGTTATGATTATCTCACAGAAAGAGAGGAAGGGTGAACAATAGAAGGTGGGGATGGAGATAGTATGTGACATATATGTAAGGCACAGAGGGCCAGATGTACGACAAGACTGGTCACAAAAAGAGGTCACATTTTGTACACTGACGTTTTGTGGCCCATTAATAATTTAGTAATGCAACCTTTGTATAAATAGGTCACAACACAAAATTATCATTTGCATGAGATACAGAATGACCTACCTACAGAATATTAATTAGGAACGGTCGCTATATGGGACATCCTGTGATAGGCTTCAACCATGGTGGTGGTGGTGGCAGCCTGCAGGGAACATCCCTGTGCATGCATTTTCTAATGGGAAACTAATTTTTTTTAAAGCAACCTGTGTTCCTTGAAGGAACAAGAGCTACTTTTAAAAAAAATTAAAAAACTAGAGTGAGGGAACACATGGGGTGGGGATGAATGGGGGTATCTGGAAGATGGCACCTGTAGAACTGCCTGCTTCCCGCAGGTCAGCGGATGGCAATCTCAATGGGAAGCTGTCCAGTGGTGACAGTTTCAGGAATCTATTAACACCTCCTTCCAGGAGTCAGTAACTTTTTAGTGGTTTGCTACCGCAACAGCTGTCATAAACTATTGATAGACACCTTTGTAAACCACAGATAGGTGGGGACGCTTCTTTTCTGACCTATCTTCATTGAGAATCGGAATGGGTCAGTAAACCCATTTAGAGAGTCGGAAACGCTTTTCCGAATCACAAAAAGGAATTAAAACATAGCAAAAAGCTATTTTGAGGTTGCAAACACTGTGCTTTTGTGAATTGCAGGGTTTATGACCGGAAAGTGGCTTTGCACATCAGGCCCACAGATCTTCCCTGTAAGACCTAGGCCTTTAAACTGACGGTTAAGACATATTCCTCTGATTCAAATTGGAAAGTGTCACGTCTGGTGAGCGAAGCTCATCCATATTTAAAGATAGTTTTCTTAAATGTTCTCAGGGAATAATTGCTAAGGTGCCAATGAATGCATTTCTTTCATGCTCACAGGTTGTCAAGCCTGAAATTTGGTAGTGTTAGCCCAGTCCCTGGGGTGATCACAGTAATTAAGAACTACCTGAAATACTGTAGGTGTCTGTCAGACTGATTTTTGGCCAGGAATCGAATAGTTGTTGTAACTGGGTCACGGTTATGTAGCAGTTCTTTGAAAAGAGAGTAATGTGACTACAGGAGCCAAAACTTTCTAATGGTGCAAAAATATAACGGCGCACATCTATTATTCGGCTCATGTAAAATCAATCTAACAATTGTTATTTGCAACAGGGTAAAATATGAATCAAACTATTTCCACTCTAATGCTTAACTTGTTTTCATTGAGAACATTTTACACCTACCGTTTTTAAACATTATGTGGCAGATTTACTACAAAAATAATGGAATGCAATGCAGCAACCGAAGTTGCTACACTGTGTTGCGCTTGGAGGAGAGAGTAGCACAAGACTATCAGGTAGATTCATCAAAGACCCGTTTTGCGAGTCTTTAATAGCGATTCATAAGGAATCGCTATTACAGACTCGCAAAACGGGATTCATGTAGGAATCGCAAACTAAAATGTGATTCCTGCACATTCCTTGTTTGCGATTAGCAAATTGCTAATCGCAAATAAGGAATAACTCCCCATTCATTCCTATCGGCCTAAAGGCCTATAGGAATGAATGGGGAGTATTCCTTATTTGCGATTAGCAATTAGCTAATCGCAAATAAGATAGCGATTTCAAGGGTGCCAGGGGTGTCCAAAGGACACCCTGTAGCACCCCTGAAATGCAAATTAACACAGGTGTTGCGCACACATGTCCAAAGGACATGTGTGTGTGTAACATGCAACAGAGAAAAATGCACTAAAGTACTTTTTTATGAATGGGGGGCCTAAAGGCCTATAGGAATGAATGGGGAGTATTCCTTATTTGCGATTAGCAATTAGCTAATCGCAAATAAGATAGCGATTTCAAGGGTGCCAGGGGTGTCCAAAGGACACCCTGTAGCACCCCTGAAATGCAAATTAACACAGGTGTTGCGCACACATGTCCAAAGGACATGTGTGTGTGTAACATGCAACAGAGAAAAATGCACTAAAGTACTTTTTTCTATTTTTTTGCAATTTACCACAAAGTCAGACTTTGTGGTAAATAGCGACCAAATATTGTGAATTCGCAATTTCAAATTGGTTAATGAATTGCATTTAAAGAATCTCTAATAGAGATTCCTTAAATCCAATTCCTCGCAAATATGCGATTTCGCAAATAGAGATTTTTGCATTTGGGATGATGAATCCCAAATGCAAAAATTGCACTTGCAAAGCGCCAGATTCTCAGAATCTGGCCCTTTGCGAGCGCAATTTAGCTTGATGAATCTACCTGTATATCCCTAAATGTACTTATTCCAGTACAAAATACTATGCTTATACTAACTTTACAAATGTTCACACATTGGAAGTGTGCTGTGCAGCACACATGCTTGTGTGAAACATTAGGAGACAGAAAAACATGCTTTCTTGTTAGCACCTGCCTCAAGAAAGTCTTATGTTTTTTGCCTGTCTACTAATTTTTTTAGTTAGATTTTTGCAACAGGGATGGAAGCATGGGAAATTACTATTTGGCCATTTTCCAGCAGTAAAAAAGATTTGTACTGAAAAGTAAATACTTTAACTACACTTTCCTTCACTTTGAAGAACTTTGCATCAGTGCAACATTTTGGTAAATCTGAGTCTATTTACTTAACAACAAAGGATTAGACATTCTTTATCCCCTTATGAAATGTGAAAATGTCTCTGTGTTTTATACTCGGTTTGCTTTCTTATCTTTTTTTTCAAACCGGCTGCCTCGTTTTAGGTAACAAACGACCATATCCTAAAAATATTTTGTTTTCAGCACTTGACTATGCTAAAGTTAAGCAAGCAGCAGTGCCATTTTAGACTGCAGAGTATCTCAATGTAATGCATTTTGTGGACCCACCATTGGGTGTACATGTTCACTTTTAACACTATCCGACACGCAAATCAGTATGTGGCAGTCCCTTTGTTGCCTATCAGAAACATCACCCACAATAAGGTAAACTAAATGCCTGAAACAAGGTCTGCACTTCTTAGTGAGACTCTCACCACTATTATGCCTAATGTAGGATAGGACTGCCACTGGGTACAATCCCTTACAAACCTAGTATGGGTTCCCAGCTGAGAAGAATGCATGGATGCTTTCACAACTGAACATTTCCCATCAAAAAGAAGCCTCTAACTATACCCACCAGAACATTGCCACACAATGGTTGGTCAGTACTGCCCATCAGTCAGCAATAGTACTACTGGGTCATCCATGACCATAATGAGTAGAAAAGGATTTAATAAGAAGAGGTAAAATATTAATAACTACTGCTTGATAATAGCATAAAGAAGTGGAGGAATCCCACTGATTAATGAAATTTAAGAATAGTCTAAAGTGAAAAGTTGTAAAGTGTAATGGAAACTACTAGGATGCTTTCTGATAAGTGTGTATTCATGTTCCTGTGTTGCATGCAAACACCATTATCATTAATACTTAGGGATGTGGCAGTCGGTGATCAAATTTGATCCTACATGAAAGATAAGTGTATTGATGGTGCAAGATTTAACCTCTCATACGCAGTGAATGGGATGTTCACTTTCTTCGCACGACCTATATGGTGCAGAGAACATGAACTTCATACCCCTTTATAGGCCCCACATCTGGCTACTTGGAAGGACTTCCACAGCAGTCGCAGGCTTTTTTTCCTGAATCAGCACCCAGGGAGTGCTGACATCCTCCCTATTAAAAATGAAAGACGACTGAGCTGGTTAGCTTATTCTCCTTTCCTAAACTAGAGACCAACAAGACTGCGCGGCAGTGTAACTCACATGGATCTCAACACATTTACTTATTAAGAATGTCCTGCAGACATAAACACACAATTTTCTCTCTCGTGCCATGGCAGATCACTTCAGTGTTTGAACTGACTTTGTAGTTTTCATATATTCTTGATGTTTGTAGATTTCCTCATCACTGGACAACCTTTGGCCCAACCCCTTTCCCCAGAACAACTAGAGTTCAGAGAAAATATGTTTGTGTTTCTGTATTTCATTTTGGGACATTTGCTGTTGCAGATGATACGCCTACCCCCACAAGAAGGGTACCCTTTTCATCAGTAGCAATAGGGGAATGCAGAATAGTAGGACACTTACTATTTACTGAATTTCTCTACATTTTGCCTATCAAGTGTAAGTTAGTGTGTACAGAAGAACATAGTTTGTGAAACTCCTTTAGCATTACCTGATGCTATCCGTAATCCCAAATTCAGAGTGAAATAAAACTCAAATTCTTCGGCCCATTAGAAAACAGAAAGCTTCCCTTCCTACCCATTTTTAGGGCTCGCGCCCTGCGTTGCACTGCGCAGCAGTGCTGCGCAGCAAGAGTCCTTTTGTCCGGGTTTTGCAAATGGACCTGGAAATTCCACACGTTTTTAGTGCATCAGAAGAAGCTGAGTGGGGAGAGTGGTCGGGATGTTAGGTCTGTGGGTTATGAAGACTGCATTTATTGTATGGTGTATATTGGCCTATTTCAGTTAAATTGTTTGAGTTTGGTCACGTTACTGACATTGTATCGGGCATAATGCAATAATCTTAACGGCATCGGTGGCATTTCCCGCAGGGTGTATTTGACATAACGTATCTATGCCTATGGAATGCATTGAGTGGTGAGTAAGTTGTCAGCAGGATGTACGTTGTATACTTTTAGTTCTAATCTCGAGTTCTCATTATGTGAATTGAAGTATACCCCACCTTAAAGGCACACAGGTGAAAGCCCGACAGTCATGGCATCGTTTTACATGCATGTCTTCAGTGTGCTGTTGTCAACAGCATTGAGGTTGGCGCAGATGAAGCTACTTAAACTGATTTTGTCTGTGTTTTAGAAGCTACAATACTTCTGAAATCACTGTTTGAGGATTGCTCAAATTCAGTTGGTTTTTGCCCGTTGATCAAATGATAAATCTTGCCTTTTGAAGGGTTCATCGTAATAGTTAGCTAAGCGCTTTCAGATGAATGCGTCACACCTGTGACACAGACCATCGTCTGGGCTGTCGTGGTGCTTCTGCGCGCCATCTCCTGAACAGGTGGCATTTTCTGTGCGCCCCCACGCCCCTCCATGGCTGGGCAGGTTCTACTTCTTGTCCTCAGAGGGGCCCCCAGGCCCCTGAACCCCCAGAGATGGGGAGGCTGCCCGGTATCTGAGGTGGGCTCCGGAGAAAAAAGCCTCCTGCTCGGCATCCTGACTGACTGACTGACTGAAGTATTTATAAAGCGCACGAATGCCGCGGCGTCTTGGCGCTAACAGATCCAGAAAAGAGAGAGGCAGAGGAGCAGGTTGATCTAGACAAAGAGCCAGGTTTTTAGATCTTTTCTAAAGCGCGTTTTAGATTGTTGGGCACGAAGAGCTGGGGGTAACGAGTTCCAGATTTTTGCCGCTTGGTATGAGAAGGACTTTCCCCCCCCACCGAGCTTTATTTATTCTGGGTTGGCAGACGAGGTCAAGGGTGGATGACCTCAGTACGCGCGGGGGGATGTATCGGGGCAGTAAGTTATTGAAGTCATCGGGTCCCTTGCCGTGGAGAGATCTATGGACCAGGCAGAGAGCTTTGAAATGTATGCGGCGCCTGACTGGGAGCAAATGTAGCTCTCGAATAGCCTTGGATGTGGGGTGTCGTCTGGGAATGTTTAGTAGGGCTCTGGCTGCCGCGTTTTGGATTGCCTGAAGTTTAGACAGCTGTTTTTCTCCTGCTCCCAGATAGAGGGAGTTACAGTAGTCAATGCGGGATAAGACCAGGGCTCCCATTACCGTTTTCCTAAGGGTGTCTGGGATGTAGGGAAGAACTTTCCTGATCAGTTTGATGTTATGAAAGCAGGCTGAGGTCACCTGGTTCACCTGGGCTTCGCAGGAGAGTTCTTTGTCAAATAAGAAGCCAAGGTTTCTGACCTTGTCTACGGGGAGAGGGCAGGTTCCTGCTTCGGGGGGCCACCATAGGTCGTTCCAGATGGAAGTTTTGTGGCCGAACTCGATGACTTCGGTTTCATCCGTATTCAGTCTTAGGAAGTTGTTGCACATCCAGTTTTTGACCTGAGAGAGGCAGTTCCTGAATCGTTCTGCAGTGGCGTCGATAGATTGGGAGATGGACACTATGATTTGTGTGTCGTCGGCGTAGGACACCAATTGTAGGCCGTGGGATCTGATCAGAGCAGCTAGGGGAGTGACGTAAAGGTTAAAAAGGGTTGGAGACAGTGCTGAGCCTTGGGGAACTCCGCCTGGAAGAGAGAATTCAGCGGATTGCAATCCATTCCAGACCAGTTGATTAGTTCGATTGGTTAGGAAGGAGGCAATAAGGGCTAGCGCGGAACCGGTGAAACCGAGTGACGTGAGTCTTTTTAATAGGACGGCGTGATTCACAGTGTCGAAGGCCGCTGTGAGGTCTAAAAGTATTAGGGCGGATCGCCCACCTTCGTCCATGGTTTTGCGAATTTTTTCAGTGGCCATAATGAGGGCTGATTCTGTGGAATGAAGGGGTCTGAAGCCGTGTTGAGACGGATCAAGTAGCTTTTTTTCCTCCACATGACGCATTATTTCCTGATTTATAGCTTTTTCCAGGAGTTTTGAAGGTAGGGGCAGGCAGGAAATGGGCCGGTAGTGTTTGGGTTCAAAAGGATCAAGGGATTCTTTCTTGAGGATAGGTCTAATGCAGGCCATTTTCCAGTTTTTTGGAAATTCTCCTTGGGAGATGATTTTATTGAGCCTTTCCTTTCATCCTGCTGGGGATTTCACGCCTCAGTCTGGAGCATTGTCCAAGCGGGAACAGGAACTGACGGGGGCCGAGACAAAGTGCCCACCATAAAATGCTAAAGGCAGCTCTTCCTGCATCTCTTTCTTCCTATCTGTCGCCCTCCCGTTCTTTCTATCTAGCCCTTAGTTTGCTTTTCATTTAAGCCTTGTAATTTCTTTTACAAGGTATGTATCTGTATATGTTACTATGGTTCTTTCTTTCCAATATCCTTTATGTATTGATCGTTCTTTGTTGCTTCTTTTCTTTCTTTTATGCCATATTTCCCTCCATTGTTCCCCTTCGACCCATCCTTGTTTCTTTACTTTCTCGCTGTCTCCACTCCCACCCTTCCCCTTTTCCTCTTTGTCACTCCTCGCTTTATTCACCTCTTTCGTTATTCTTCCTCCAATCCACAGGTTCAGTACCTCTTCATTTCATCTTTTTCCCAGTTGGCTTTCTGTTTCGGCGTGTTCTTTAAAAAAAATCATGCCACTCTCATACACACTTCCTTGCTTCTATTTTATGTCTCAGACTCAAAGGTGAAAGCATCATTCATCTTGTCACATTAATCTGGGCATTTTTACTGTTTGGGTTCTTTATATGCCAGACTATGAGAACTGCTTGTGGGGGCATGGCATCACTTCTGCACATCTTCCTTCCCCCGTCCCTCGCTCCCCCATCTCTAGTTTCGCCCTCGGCTGTGTATATTCCGTGGGCCCTAGAAACAGGCCGGGACCTATTGGCCATGATTAATCACACTGCCAGGCGGACACCGGACGCCCCTTCCTGAAGCAATAAACGCCAGCATTTTATGGGGTCCTCCCCCTACTCGAGCCCAAACCCAGCATCATCTACTTCTCTTCAATATAACCATGTTTCAAGCACTGACATTCAACAAGATGTTAAATACATGGGGGAGCTTTTATTTACAACCTAACTGAACTTCAGTAAAATATTCTAATGGAGAACCCTGAAACATTTAACCACCCACAATGCCCCACTTCCATCTTGCTATCATAAGTCCTGCCCTCCGTCTCACTACAGACCACACTTTGCGGCCCCTCCGAAAAAGTTTGAGAGTATCTGTGGTCTAAAGGGTCAGATATACGCATGGTGTCGGGAGATGTTCCTCAAACACACAAAAGGTGATGGAAGTGTAAACAGTGGCTATAGCTGTAGATTGGTTCCAGTGATGTACTGCCCTCAGAGGCAAGGGTATGTCCAGATGTGGGGCCCATGTTCACCCCGCCACCGCAAGCAAGGTACACCGAACTGACAAGTCCCAATCAGGGCAAAACTGCCCATGGGTTGCTTGTGTTCCGGTTCAAGGAAGATGTGGTCTGACACACACTCATGCACATACACACACACACCCACCCAACTACCGCAGGTACTGTAGCTAAAAAACAGATGCAGTCTAACAACAAAATGTACAGATCTCAGTCAACACTGTTTTGCCTAGCTCAAACATATCCCAAAAATGCAGCAAAAAATCTGCTGCATGATGCCACATAATTAGTCTTTCCCTGCTGCATAATTTAGAGAGCCATGCTGCATAAATGTGTTAGATCACTGCCGTCTAATACTAGTGTCATTGACAATGGTAACGATCTAAAGAGGGTTAAGGAGCTGTCAGTTTGGTGATGCAACCCATATTTCACAGGGATCTGTGAAAGGTTGCCCATATTTCCCGAGCCATACAACACATACAACAAAGGGCCAGTTGGGGCTTGGGGAGGAATGTGTGTGCAGTTGCAGTGCCTGCGTGCATTCCACGTATACAGGACCTGTTGCTATTGACATGCGCAGTGCATTGTATGCACATACATATAATTTCTCAGGTGATTTAACTATGTATAAATGAAAAATGAATACACACATGTCTAGCACATACGTGCTCCATCACACATTTTTCAACGACTTCGTGTTTTCAGAAACAAAGCTTTCCATACAGCTGCTGTGATGGCCGAGTGGTTAAGGCGTTGGACTCGAAATCCAATGGGGTTTCCCCATGCAGGTTCTAATCCTGCTTACAGCGTCTAATTTTACATAAAAATATTTCGGGTGAGACAGTGATTAGACACAGGCCAAACTGTATACAGTCCATCTCTATGCATGTATATGAGAACTGCAATGGTTAATACGTCACTAATGCATGTACCTATCCACTAATCTGTACGCTTCAAGGCCTAGAATGTGACCCCGAAGGGTTAATGCTGAAAGTATATATGTACACAAGCCCTTAGAGGCACCACGTGTCATAGAAGTTCCTCTGGGCTGCTGGGTTTACCCATGTGCTGTGAGCATACATTGGAGTGGCAGGGGCGTACCTATCAATAGTGCGGCGTGGGCACACACAGCCACACACACACACAACCACACACACACAACCACAACCATAGGCACACACACAACCACACACACAACCACCAATGCATCACACACAACCACAAACACAACACACACAACCAACAAACACACAACCACACATACAACCACAACCACACACATAACCACACACACAACCACAAATACAACCACACACAACGACACACACCCAACCACACACAGAACCACACCGTCAGTGCACACTTTCACCAGGTACAGACACCATCAGTTGTCAGTGCACGCTTTCACCGGGCACAAACACCACCAGCAATCAGTGCACGCTTTCACCGGGCACAAACACCACCTGCCCTCAATGCACGCTTCCACCAGGCACACACCACCAGACGTCAGTGCACGTTTCAATAGTGCGGCGTGGGCACACACAGCCACACACACACACAACCACACACACACACACAACCACAGGCACACACACAACCACACACACAACCACCAATGCATCACACACAACCACAAACACAACACACACAACCAACAAACACACAACCACACATACAACCACAACCACACACATAACCACACACACAACCACAACCACACATACAACCACACACAACGACACACACCCAGCCACACACACAACCACACTGTCAGTGCACACTTTCACCAGGCACAGACACCATCAGTTGTCAGTGCATGCTTTCACCGGGCACAAACACCACCAGCAATCAGTGCACGCTTTCACCGGGCACAAACACCACCTGCCCTCAATGCACGCTTCCACCAGGCACACACCACCAGACGTCAGTGCACGTTTTCACCAGGCAAACACACCACCAGCTGTCAGTGCACGCTTTCACCAGGCACACACACCACCAGCTGTCAGTGCACAATTTCTACAGGCACACACACCACCAGCCATCAGTGCACACATCAATTGTTAACGCATCCACAATTAACTATTGTACCAATAGCAGTATGGTGCACTTTACTTTTAAACATATTCATCTAAAGCGCAGCATGCCACCATTACTACAAAAAAATATATATTTTATTTTGGCCTACAATTTATAGACTTTTGTTGCAATTGATGTTGCAATATTTAGTATTGCCAATAGCTCAAACTTAATTAATGCGAGAGCTACTGCATTGTAAATGCATGTTGTTGTTGATACATTTATCCTCATAAATGACCACAAGGTGGAAAAACAATGAAAAAATCATTATATGCTGCAGCTTGGTTGATGGCTCTGGAAATCGTTCATGTTTGGACAACCCACAAAGTCCACATATGTCAGTGACCAGAAGAGCCTGAGGGATGTAAATGTATATTATTTTGTAGATCAGCCATCGGTACCAAACATTGCAGACATAAATATTGACACCTCTGTTTCTATCCTTCTTGCTGTCACTATTGTTTGATTTCAATACATATGTGTCTTCATTTCAGAAATATATAGTCTTCAAATTTCAAACCTTCGTCCGCCACAAACTTAAAGCAGGTAGATAACGGAAAATTTGGAAAGATAATAAGAACTTGGAAATCCGCAAAGACTCTTGTCAACAAAATTCATTTTTTACAACTCCTCCTATTCCTGAAATCTGGGAAGAGAGTAAGCCTAGCACATCAAACCTTTTGTTGGTGTAATTTAGGGACAAAAATTGTACACTTTTACCTTTTTTTAGAAAGTATAAAAATCATGCTTCATTTTGGTTATATTCTCAGTTCCCTCAATGGTAATCTTTAATCTAGGTGTCACTTTAAAATAGCTTACATGTGGGAAAAACAGAATGTAAATTTGGATTTAATATATTTTTAGGAAAAAAGTAATGAAGGCTTAAGTTGGAAGTGCCCCGAATACCAACAAGGAGAGAAGGAATCAAAGAGGAGCATGGGAGGGAGCAACAGAGGAGCATAATTTGAGGGTGTAAGACAGAAAACAAATTAAAAATACATTTTGTTAAAAGCACAGAAAGGGTAGGGAAACCAATAGATAAACTGTTATGGAAGGAGGGAACGACACACATCATGCAAGAAGTCTGGTATTTGAGTGGGAAGCAACACACAATGGAGAAAGCAAGAATACACATGCAACTCCAATGATTGGCAAAGGAAAAGGAAAACAAGTTGCTTGCTGAATGTGAGCAGTGGTACGATACAATTCATCCAATAAAAAGAACGATATAGAAGATGTGCTCTAGAGGAGAGGGATCCACACGAGGAAGGATGGCCATTGAATATGGAGTAAGCAAATGACATCAACAAGAAGGCCAAGCAACAGGAAGCAGTGGGTTAGCCTAAAGCTCATGGAACATTGACCACAAAAAGTCTTTCGACAAAAGACAGATAAACGATGTCAGTCAGTAAGACAAAAAAGGGAGAGCCTTGCAGTTAAGAGCAAAATAAGTGAGTAATAACATCAAAGACAGCAAAGAGTAGCTATGTGAGAAGATACCTGGAGTGTAGGCACTGGTGCTACAATTACATACACTTATGTGCAAATGTAATGATATTCATATATCACACAAATAGCTGGAAGACGGCAGAGTGCAGCATAAAGAGTAGTGACCAATTTAGAATTTAGTACGCAAGTGGTGTGTTGATGGAGGTGGGTGAGGTGCTCCTCAAAGAGATACTTTTTGATAACGTTGAATGAATGAATGAATGAAATAAAACTTATAAACGCGCATCTTTGCCCGGAGGCATCAAGGCGCCTACAAAGACAATAAAAAACGAAAAGGCGTAACCAAAGAGCTAGGGGTAAGCTTTGCCAAAGAGCCATGTCTTAAGGGCCTTTCTGATAGATTGTATTGAGGGTAACATCCTAATTTCTAATGGGACAGTGTTCCACCATCTTGGAGCCAGATTGGAAAAGGCTCTGCCTCCCCATTTAGCTCTTCGCACTCGGGAAGCGGTGAAGGAGCAGCTTCGAGGAGGAACGGAGGTTCCTAGCAGGAACATAGGGGATCAGAAGATCTTTTACACCTCCGGTCTCCTTTCTGTTTAAGGCTCCAAACACCAAGCAAAGCACTTTAAATGAAATCCTGGTATCAATAGGAAGCCAGTGCAAAGATTTCCAGGCGGCGGTAGCTGACGACCTTCTAGGAAGGTCCAGTACAAATTTCGCCGCTGCATTTTGCACCGATTGAAGACCTTGCAACAGGCCTTTATTGGCTCCCGCGTATAAAGCATTACAATAATCAAGCCGAGATCTTATCAAAGCTACCACAGTTTGTTTCCGGGCTTGCACGGACAGGTAGTGCTTGATTTTCCGCAGGATTCCAATGATGCCCCAGCAGGTGGAGATGGTCCGCTTTACTAGGAGGGCCATGTCGAGGGAAGGGTCAATCATAACCCCCCGATTTCGTGCTGCGAGAGTTAGAGCCGGACACGCTCCCAGGGTTCCGGGCCACCATTCCGCCGACCAGATGTCTTCCTTCTCGCCGAACACAAGGATCTCCGTCTTTTCGCCATTTAGCCGCAATGAATTGTCGATCATCCAATGAGCGACTGCCTCCATACAGAGTCTAAACTCGGAGGCAGAGGAACTGACAGGCTGGGCGAGGGACAGCAAGATCTGAGTGTTTGACACTACCTCCATCCCAAAAGATCTAATAAGCCTAGCCAGGGGGGTCACATAGATGTTGAACAGGGTCGGACTTAACGCCTACCCCTGTGGAACCCCCCACTTCATTGGCAGGGATGGAGATAGGAACTCTCCCAGCTTCACTCTCTGTTCCCTCTGGTCAAGGAAAGAAGCCAACTGGCTTAAAGCGGGCCCCTCCACCCCTATCTCCCTCAAACGAGAAGTTAAAACGAGGGGAGACAGGGTGTCAAACGCAGCTGTAAGATCCAAAAGGATCAGCAACGTACTCCCACCCTGGTCAACTGTGGTGCGGATGTTATCGAGCACCACAGTCAGGGCGGATTCCGTGCTATGACTCTTCCGAAAGCCATGCTGCGAATGATGCAAAAGACCAGAGGATTCCAAAAAGGAAGAAAGATGCTGGTGTAGATGGATTTCCAGCATTTTTGCCGGGGCTGGGAGCAGTGAGATGGGGCGGAAATGTTTAAGAACCTCCGGGTCCAACAACGGCTTCTTCAAGAGCAGCTTCACCACCGCTTTCTTCCATTGGGAAGGAAAAATGCCATCCCTCAGGGCCCTTTTCATGATCTGAAGTAACGGGGGCAAAAGAGTTTCCTTACATTGTTTGAGAAGATGGAGAGGACAGGGATCAAGAGGTGAACCAGACTTGGTTTTAGCCAAGAGGACTTCCAGTTCCTGTAAGGAAAGCAGGGGAAAGCTAGACAGCAAGGTCGAATTAGCAGGTCTAACGGACCCTATTTGGCGAGGGATCTGAAAGATAGGAGAGGTAAGGGAAGATGCAGGAATCCTTTGGAGCTCAAGGGCCGAGACCATTCCAGCAATTTTGTCATGAAAATATTTAGCTATGTTGTCACATAGCTGTTGCGAACAGATGACAGGATCAGGGGTCTTCAGGGTAATCAGAGAGTCGACGATGTTAAAGAGCTCTTTCGGCGAAGTGAGAGCCCCGGTGAGGTTCGAGAAATATTCCTGCTTAGTTCTTATAACCTCCGCCCTATATTCCCTCAAAAGGGTTTTATGAGTTATCCTGTCCTGTTTGTTCCCACTAAATCTCCAGCGTCGTTCCTGCTTTCTACAGCCTTGTCTTAGTAGCCTTAGAGACTCGGCATACCAGGGGGCCGACGGCCTTTTTCTAGCGGTGTAACGCAAAGAAGGAGGTGCGAGCTCCTCCAAGGCGGCAGAGGTAACATCTTCAAACCTCCGTACCGCCGAGTCTACGTCCTCATCCATCGAGATTGCCAAAGTGGGAATTAATGGAGCCAGTAGATCATTGGTAACCTTCCTCAAATTCCGCCTGAGTTCCATTTTACTGGGACCCTTCGGGATATTATTAGTGGTAGTGGTGACCAATTGCAGAGGGATAGCAAAATGATCTGACCAAGAGAGCAGTACGGGGGCATCAGCTGACAAACGCCTATCGTTCGAAAAGACCCCATCTAGCGTATGACCCGCCTGATGGGTAGCACCTTTAACTAATTGCTGCAAGCCACATGCAGATAGTCAGGTTGCCTTCCGTCACTTTATAAAAAGGCTCCCAGGTAGTGTATTAGTCATAAGAGCTAAAAGAAAGAGCATTATGGAGGCCCTTTGGGTATTTTACATAACACCCAGCAGGTGAATGTCTGAAGTGAATTATTTTCATCTTGCAGAGAACATTTGAATATCGATTTAAACCAATCCAAGGTGCACTGGTATGACTTACACGTAATAAACATTGATGTGAAGTCATTATACATGTTAGTGTTCTTTTGTGACTTGTATGAAGAATGGAAATGATGTAAACATTACATTGCTGCTCTTTTACTAAAAGAATGGAGCGGTGAATTTTTACCAGGTGATGGGCACTTCTAGCACACCATACAGAGACTCCTGGTCTGCAAGCATACACACTTTAATACCTTATTCAGAAGCACTGATGCACACTGATAAGTGCACTCCTGCGCATCATGGAGTGACTTACTGTGAATGGGCAGTGTGGCACGTTGAGAGGGACTGTGTGAGGGTTTCTATGCATTTGAGGCTGACCTGAACACCACCACAATGGTGGGATCTAGGGTGACCTCTACAAATTCAGGAAGTGTGGCCAGAGCATGGATCTGCACTGCATATGCATGGCCCACATTTGAATGGGGTCCTTGGACGATCACATTAGATCTTCAATTTTCCAATCTAATTACCTTTCCAAAATATATGGCATATCATCTGCAGATGTGTGTTCCATGTTCTTATGGCATATGAACTGGTCAGGCCTATGTTGTGAGCAGTGGGATAATGGATCAGTTCAAACGGGTATTCCATGAATTATACAGGGATTGCACCAAATGATGTCCTCTTTTTGTTTGCACCATGGATAATATCCAGATGCATTAGGAGGTGTAAATTCCCTTTTTAACCGCCTGATGGGATCGAAGAGTGATGCCACTCATCCATTCTATCACAAAATATCAATGTCCCTAGATGAATCATTTAACACCATTTGTTATTTGTAATATTGTCACAGCAGTGATCATCAGTTGATTAATACAGGGAATTTCTTCATAAACACCCAATTGTATAAAGGGTTATTTTATTCAAAAAAACTTTTTAATACAAATCATAATCTGGCAACAGACATACTACTGGAATTATCTGTTCATTTACCAGTAGTATACAAACACCTTTTGCTTATAGTACATATGGAAACCAAAACACCATATTTAAGGAATCAAACAGAGCATTTCATCTGATTTTACATTCCGTCTAATCGGCATACAAATATAAGCAAAACGGTGTCAGTGTGTCGACGTTTCGGTCTCTCGTTGGTCTAAAAGATCTTTGAGACCATCTTCAGGACTGTATAGTTGCACATCAAGATTTCCCAAGAAGCAGCAAAAGGGAGACTTCTCCTCTATTCTCTTGTATCTAATAGATATTTCTTCTGTATAAATTAAGCATACGTTCACTTAAATGAAGAACCAGCCTCACTTGGTCCTCACACGCCCAACTCTCAAGACCGAGTACAGCGCACCATTCTGGCAGATTTGCACCCCCTGCAGCTTGGTCAGGGTCGGACTGGCCGTAGCGGGCACCGGGCGTTTCCCCGGTGGGCCGCAATGGTGGGGGCAATTTTGGGCCCCTTGGGGCCGTTTCTGTTACAGGGACGTTTTTTGCAGCATAGCTGCTAAATCAGCCCCTGTAACAAAATTGGTCGCAAACCGCACAGGCAAAAAAAGTTCAGCCGCACCCCCAACCCCCAGGGGGGCCGACTTAGCTCCTTGCCAGGACAGGTTTTGGTTCCCAGTCCGGCCCTGAGCTTGGTGCTAATTCTGTAATATGTATTTAATTAAAAGTTTTGAAGCCGTAAAACAGCCACAGATGAAACTGATGCTAAAAGGCTTATTTCCCAGGTGACCTACTCTTACATCTTTCTGAGTTTTTCTGCTCAGAATGGGGAATAACCTTTTAAAACATCACATCCTGATCTACTCAGAGACAAAAAAAATGAATTATGTTTCTACCTTGCAAAAACAAAGAATGCGTAGAAAAATTGTATAATGTAGTAAAGTTTTCCTCACAATTTGCAATTAAACTTCAGGTGCACATTTCCATTTCCACCACATCATGTTTACAACAGGACTCCCACTGAGCCCTACAAGAGCTAAAATAATATGTCTCATGCATTACAATAATAAATGTGTAGTAATTACACCAAATATGCTTTAAAAGAACTTCAAAAGATTTTCTCTGAAAGCGATGCTTCAGTGCTATATGAACACTGTCAATATGTATGGATATGTGTATACAGAATAATAGATGAGCAGTTTTCATTAATGTGGTTGCTTTCCATCAATGAATTCGAAGGTTAATCAAATGGTCAAGGAGAGTGAAGGCGTTTTTATGTAATGTGTCACACAGAACGAGAAGAGGAACACTGCACAATATTGAAAATTACCCTTCAACAATTGTATGATGATAATATTGTGCTTTTCCAACAAACCCACTTCCCCTGCTCACATTAAGGTACAGGAATTATAGAGGACCCTACCACCACATGGCCTCACCTCCCTCATGCCCTACTCAAAAAAATCTGGAGTGCTGACACCCACCCCACCACTCTCAGGCAAACCTACCCCTCACCTGCCCAATCCACCAAACCCCCCAAAAATACCTGATGTCCAGATATTCTCCGCCACCATCCTCATGAGAACTCTTCCCTCTTGTGTCAAATTCATATAAATATTGGGTGCCATGCCACCCTCCACCCCCCCCCCCCACCCCCCCACCATCATCATCCCTAGTACAGGTCTCCTAATAACCCCAAAAATAAAATACCTCCATTTGGAAATGACTATCTTTACCTGGTTTCTTGCCATTTCCCTATCACACTCTACTCCTTCCCTCCCTGTCAAACCCAGAGCTGTCACATCAAGTGGGAGGCCCGGAGTTGATATGATAGTGGCTCTTTGTAAGCTACTTACCAACATGACTTGCATTATCCTGTTATGATGAGTCTGCAGGCACCCACAGCTCACCAGGGTAGTTCTAGTTGTTGGTGCAAGAGGTTCACCAACATATATTTGCCTCAGTCAGGTCCCTGAGCTATATTTATATGAATGTGAATTGTGGGGCAGACGCATCAATACCCTGAGAAGCTACTAAGCACATGCTTACCTTTCTATCAGAACTAAAGAGGAAAACATAGGTAGATTATAAAATCCAATGCCTTATCAGACTGACGTTCACAAGTCCTGAGGTACTCCCTTGGATAGATAGATCCAACTGCATAGCAAATACAGACAGCCAAAAGCCAACCTCACCAGGCAGGAGCATCCTCTTTTAGGCCAAGTCCATTTAGGTATGTGTGCCCCAGCCAGTGGTCAAAGGTCAAGCAAGGCATTTCCAAAAACGTCTAAGCACTAATAGGCATTCCTCCTACTTAACTGGGCCAAAGAAGAGAAAGTAAGCAGCAATGGAAGTAAATTCTGAGAGATGGGCACAGAGTTTTGTATGGCAGTATAAAAACACTGGGAAGCAGAGGCTCTGCTATTGCACAGAGGGCCAATTAGCAACATGTATTAGGGCAAGAAAAAGGGATGGAAATCCATCAGACCAATGTAATTGTCATTTGTGGTACACATGAGCATCGTAATTGCAAACACAATGAAATCGTGTCTTAGGTTGTTAAATACAATCACACAGTTGCGAAAGAAGAGAGAGTAGAAAACAGCAGTGTATCACTGTGAAGTGTCACCATAATTATCACTCTAAGACCACTTGCATGTGCACATCAATATTGAATGCAGCCACAGCTGAGGCCTTTGGTATAATAAGCAGATGTTTTGGCCCAAAATTAAGTGAGTGTGTAAGACTCAAGAACAGTATTGCGAAAAAATAATACACACAAAAAAACAACTTAAATGCTGGCCACCACTGTTTCCCTTAATATATATTATTTGCTATTACTGATGGTGAGGGCTGTACTATTCATACAGCAATAGGGAAATGAAATTCTCCTGCCAAAGCACACTAACTCCTACAATTCTATTTGTATTCATTGGCTGTACAAAATCACGAGGAAAATCAAATAAATAAAAAAAGTTAACATTTTAAGAGAAGGATGCAAAATGCTGGCATGACAATGTCAGCATTTTTACTCATAAGTTACGGGAGCACAAACCCTTGCTGTGTCTCTCATTTCAGAATTAGGGCTTGTGGGCACCTTGAAATACGGTTATCACATGACCCAAAGAGTCTAAATTCACCAAGCCAATTGAGGTGTGAGCTCACAAACACAAAAGCACAAATTAAGACAAGACAGGGCATTGACCTTTCTGGATTTTGTTACCATGTAAGCCAGCAAAGTATTCCACCTCAGCTATGCATGTTAGGATCAGAAGTCCCTCAAGTGTGGCATGGGGACACCTGTACCAGCACAGGGCCACTGAGGCTGGTGATGGGCTCATGCTCGCAACTTGTTGGAGATGCACTAATCAGTACTAGACAAGGGCAGGGTGAGGGGCCCCACAAAGGTGAAGAAAGCAAAATGCGAACATTGGTACAAGAAGTAAGGATGCTTAGTACACAGGGTCTAATTTTTCCAAAATAAGGCAAAATCTTGACTGCTTGTCAATGCCAAAGACTTCATTACTTTAAGAACAAAGGGCCTCACCTACCTGTTAGGTAGTGTGCTTCATTCTTGGGCGCCTGCTGACACCAGCCTGGCAAGCTTCTACCCCCTTTGTTGTTGAAGAGCTTTAGGGGTCCTTTCTTTTCATAAAGTGAAGCATGTATGTATATCCACCTACTGAAAATGCCATAGTTGTAAGTGGCAAGTGCAAAGGGGTGTAAATTTGTTAAAACGGTCTCCTCGGTGGACATGTTAGATTTGATTCGGTCCCAGAGAGAGAGGGTTAAAAGTAATCTGAGAAGTAATTCGACCCAGTAGAGGGGATCGACATGTTTCTTCTAGAAGTAACACTGCTATGAGGTATTGAGGGCATTTGTCAGGACGGATACCCTCTCTGCCTCAAACAGTGTAAATCGTGAAAGTACATGGTAGTCACAACCTGCAAATAAAATGAAACTCAAAGATGCCAGGTATATCTCTTATGAAAAATCTGTCAGTAATCATAATCTGGTATTAAGTGGTCCCCATCTCATTGCTGGACTCTAGGATCGAGGTGTTAGTCACTTGTATCTTGCCCGTCCCGCCCCTGGTGTCTCCACGCAATGAAGTAAATTAACCTGCACTTGTAGGTAGATTTTTGATAACTATCCTCTGATCTGAGGGTTGCAGAGGGCTTTTTGGCACTGGTTGTCCAGATCACTGTATTCTTTGAACCTGGTGGCTTCCACTCAAGCAAGGTAACACCAACAGAAGGGCACACCAGAAGTCCATGGATACAAATGGCAGCACACAACTCTATTATCAGAAACCATCACAGCAGCGTCCATAATGGTGTGAGTCAATGTAGATGTTCACAAAGTTTAATGTTTTTTTCAGCTTATATTCATAGTTCGCGGCTATTGGGCTGTAGTCCACTTCCAGTCAGTGTCTGTGCATGTTAAATATTTGGGCAGAGTTCCCATTCTCAGGTGGGATCCAAGTATAACATGTTATGTATCGCATACAGAGGAAGGGGGACTAGGAGCTGATAAAGGTCCAGTACCCGTGCTCCAACAGACAATATCAAAATCAAAAAAAGGGAGGTTACTCTTCCTAATAAGACACTGAGGTCAAGAGAAAGAGGGAGAGAATAAGCTACTAGGTACTGTACCAATTTGTAGCGGACAGCCAAAGTCTCCGTCAAAGTGACCATTCTGGGGACCCGTAGGGCAATGCATCGCCGGCCCAACGAGGAGCACCCGCCCGGTGATGAAGCAGGACATCCCTCAGGATGTGTGAAGGCAACAAGAGACATTCTTCTTGACTGTCCCCTACAAATTGGTACAGTACCTAGTAGCTTATTCTCTCTCTCTCTCTTTCTCTTGACACACTCAGTGTCCTATTAGGAACAGTAACCCCCCTTTTTTTGAATTAGATATAGAATGGTATAACCTGCTGCCATACTGCATTATGGGGACTGGAGCCTCAGTAGCACCAGACAGGTTCAATCTCTTGGGTTATGCTCAGTAGGGCACTCTTCAGACGGGGTCCTGGGAAAAAGGAAACAGAAAGCAGACAAAAGAGGCTGTCCTTTTTGTTTCTATGTGCGCGGTAGCCATCTTTCATCTAACACACAGCGTTCATAATAAAAAAATGCTTGCGATCAATTGAGGGTAAACAAGGGCAAGGTAAACAAGCGCACTGAAAGGTTTGCTAGCAGTCGTGATCCTTATTGCAATTACAATATAGAAAATGTTTGTGAACACACACATTCAATTAAAAAAAACATCTAGGACAGGGCACTGGACTTAAATTACACAGGAAGGCTTGTGAGCATCACCCCAGTGCAAATGCTACAGACAGGAAAGTATAGAATGCAGCCACCAGGCTGGTCTTAGCTAAGTGAGCCATGGCAATGGAACCCCCTCGAGACTACAGGGTCTGAGACTAATTTAGGATCCCTAGTCTCTTAGGGTACAGACTGGGCTCACCTGGGGGCACTAGAAATGCAGCTTCATGGGTCCCTTGGGGTTAGGAGCTCCTGAATCTTTATAAAAAAGAAACTGTAAGGATTATGAAATGGTAGGGAGGAAATCCTGCACAGGCAAATAGCTTCAGAGCTAAGGGGGCCATCCTAGTGCATCAGGATATAAAAATACAAATACTGTATATTACATAGAGGTTAGAATAAAAATACCGTATAATGTGATCAGGGGCGGCTCTAGGCTCATGATGGCCCTGGGCAGGGAGCGTGGGTAGGGGGCCCCGGAAGAGGGGATCCGGGCGGGACGGAGCGCGGAGGCCAGTGAAGAGGGGGGGTCAGGGTGTTTGGAAGCGGAACAGAACCGGAGGCCACCAAATCGCTGCCGGGGCCCGCCACGCAAATATGTATCTATCCTCAGAGGATTATTATATTAAGGATATATATTGGCATGGTGGCCCCTGGAGTTTGGTGGCCCTGTGCAGGTGCACAGCTTGCACATGCCTAAGGCCGCCCCTGATGTGATACTACAGAGAAGCATTAATACAATGTTCTACGCCGTAAAAGGTAATAACATTTCACAGACATTCTTAGTTTTTTTTATTGATCAATCCTGCATTAGTGTGGGTGTTACACCAAAAACACACACAGAAGCAGCAGACCCTTTCCTGATTGACCATGCTCTTGGGTAAAACGGGGAGTCACATAGGTATTAGAAATCCCATAATGAGAATCAGTGCCGCACACAAAAAACCCACTCCGGCTTTCATCAGTTGCCATCACTTCTGAGTCGTTGCTTATTTGAAGGTCCTTATGAATTCGCATGTTTGATTAAGCAATTACTTTTGAATTCCATGCACATCACTTTCACTTTGGCAGTGAAACAATGCAAGAGGCACGAAATAACAAAAACAACTCAACTGCTTTATGCTTTTTATATACAGTGCCTTTCAGAAATGGAATGATGTGAGTGACAGACGGTGACTGATCTCTTTGAGGTGTCAATTATGTGCACTGAAGTAAAAACAAAGATTCTTAAACTTGTTATGCTCGATATATGGAATTTCATAAAAACAACAACTTATTTATTGCCTCCCACGAATGATACATAATACCCTCCAACTGAGCAGAGCTCAGAGCCTGAGAACAAGGGTTGTGCTTCCTTGAAGGTCACACCGTTTCTGTGGAACCAGCTCAACAGCTGTTGAAGTTCTTGCTCAGAACACCTCAATGTAGTAAATGTCCTAACCTGCAATAAAGGATCTTAACTTATCAAGTGGACTCTGCATCTTTCCTTTACCACACTCAACGCCTAAATTAACCAGCATTCTGGCAGGGTCTCTAAAGGTTTTCCTGTTTGAGGGCTGTTTACTTTCCTGTGTTGTCATCTTTTAGCGTTCCGGGTCATAGGACCCCCTTCTAACTTAGCTTTTTACCCCACTAGTGTAAGGCTCTAAAAAAGGTTGATTCACTGAATGAAATTGATGTCGACACTCCCCATCTAGTCTGCACATTCATCAGATTTCTCTTGTTTGAGGTTCATGGCATAATGAAAGTATACTTGTTTTCAGAATGTACGATTGACATATTTTGCATTTTCCACTTACAGTTTGACTGGGGGCTTGGGAACCTTGCAAATCAGGGACACATTTTGAGCCATGTGCACACCATTTCCACTCTTCCAAAGATGGGGGGGGAAGCACTGGCGACCTGCCATCTGCCGCAGTATACTTAAACAATGAGGGTAAGTATGAAAGGTGATGATAAGGCACGAGCTCTGAGAAGAAAACAGCAGACTTGACATGCCGGGGGCAGCTTCCATCTTTTTGATCTTAATATAACAGCATAGCAGATTAGGCATGTTTGTAGAGCACACACTCACATAAGAGATCCCTTTACTTTATTGGCTGATTTCAGGTGTCTATTCTTACCCAACCAGTGGTCATTGTACTGACCTTTCGAAAGATGGAAGAATGAAAGGAAGCCCTGGGAGTTGAACCTGTCTGTGCTCATGAGGTCAGGCACATGCAGCAGAAACTAGTTCAAACCCACTTGCAACCCCCTTGCAATATTCTCATGTGAGTATATGGCTGTGCTGCTATGTATGCCTCACCATGCCTATCACCTGATCCCTTCATCGAGGCATGTTTCTGCCCAGGGATATTTCAATTCAAACGTTTTGATAAGAGGAATGGAGTTGGAAGTGAACTTACTTAGTTTCTTCTCAGTTCTATCGTCACTCCCTGCTTCACATTCGAGATATAGATGTGCAAAGTGCCACGGTGCCCACTTGGGCTGGAATGCCTTTAATCGAAATCAAAAACGAAGTAAATTATTGAAGAATTAAATACATCTATAAGTGAAGCTGATGGGGATTTCCGGGCCAAAGGGCACACGGCTGGGGGGAAGAATGCATGGGTATGCCAGCTCATCAAAGAGACTAAATAACAGCACAAATATGAATTAAAGCTTCAGATTTTGGAGAATCATTTACATATCTAGCGTGGCTGCTCATAAAGAGTTGGGATACTAGCAGATAGTAAGGTGGCTGATAAAAAGGTACCAAAAAGGGGTGGCTTGAATGGCCTTGTGGTCTTTTAACGGCGTCTTCCAGTGTTTCCTCCAACCGAGATCTACATAAAGAGTTTGGACACTCAGCTTTTTCCATGTATTACTATCGTCCTAGTGGCTGGCTTCTATGATTCTCTCTAGGCAGGGGCGGCTCTAGGCTCATGGCGGCCCTGGGCAGGGAGCGTAGGTAGGGGGCCCTGAAAGAGGGGTTCCGGGTGGAGGCCAGAGAAGAGGGAGGGGGGTCAGGGTGTTTGGAAGTGGAACAGAGCCGGAGGCCGCCAAATCCCTGCCAGGGGCCACCACGCGAATATGTATCCATCCTCAGAGGATTATTATATTAAGGATATATATTGGCGTGGTGGCCCCTGGGGTTTGGTGGCCCTGTGCAGGTGCACAGCTTGCACATGCCTAAGGCCGCCCCTGCTCTAGGGTCCTTCTGACTGCAGTTTCTAGCTTCTAAGTTCTAGAGTCCTGTTAAAATGACTATAGACCTTGATCTTTATGAACTATGCCTTTTACTACACAGAATTACATTTGTCTTTTAAAACGAACCAGGAAAATGTCTACACATTGTACTTAGTATATTTCTAAAGAAATTTTACCCGAAAAGAACGGATGCAGGTTTATAACAGGCTATCTGTGGACTTTCTATGGATGAGTGGATTTTGGGGGCCAAGCACATCTTACATAATTTGCTAGTTGGGTTACACACAAAGCTCTTCCTTTTATCTGATGCTGGTGGATGGAGTCAGAGGCCATATATTCTTGCTGAGTTCTTGTCAAAACAAGGGACTTGAAGGAATATCCGGGTGTTAGCTTTTTGCTTCATTTTGGTGATATGTAGCCTGGTATAATGATTGTTTCTTGCAGTGCATCTCCAAACACAACCTCGTGGGATAGTGCACAGTTATAAGGTAATATGTACTTTTCACCAAGTGGGGATTGAGACGAGGATTATTTAATCATTTGTAATTATTTTGTGTAGTCATGCGGTATTTTATTCAGCTGATCCATAAATTGGCTCAAAGGTTTTCAAGTCCCTGAGTCTGTGGATGTTCCAAGGGTTTTCACTTTGTCCTTGGTGGGAACAGACCAGTAAAAGAAGATTATTTTTCTAGTGCACAACGTGGGCAACTGTGGTTCTGTTTTTACAATTACATTTTATATTATTTTCTGGAAAGTATTATGGATAACGTGTCCTTTATCTGTGAGTAGAGAATCACTGAGTTGTATTGTAGGTTTGACCTTGTACGCAGAGTATTGAAAGTTACAAGGGCTGTAAGCCAGAATGTACTGAAGTGCTTTTAGTATATGTTTATGTAGGTGAGGTGCCCTGCTTTTTCCTTGAGTTGAGATTCATTATGGCTTGTGAAAACTAATACAGTGCAGCGTTGTCCGACAGAATGGAACTAGCAACATGTTCCATTCTGTTAACAAACAGGTCAAAGGGGGAAGGTTATGGCTTGGTTTCCAGTGCCTAGACGATGCACGTGATCAGCGTTGCCACAGGAGACTGTTTCCAAGTCCATGGCTAAACGGAACAATCATTTATAGTTTCCAACGAGTAAATGATTTTCTAGATGGGGATGCAACTATATAATATAAATGTGAAATGTCTTAAAGAATTGCCCTTCCAATTCAAATTGTAATTTTATAAAACTTTAAACTAATGAAAGATTGCGATGTCATAATGAAGGGGTGTGAAAGGGGCTTGGTGACACAGTGACATTTTTTCAAGGCTGCACCTAATTGGGAATAATACCATGTGCGGCAAAACTGTTGGTGGGAAAACATATTTGCAGCAGGAAATTACATTTCTTAGACGAAAATATAATGTTGTTCTTGCAGTGGAATGGATGGTAGTGTATGGATGTGTATGTCAGTTTGTCGACAAATGATTGGATAGTTTGGTTGGAGGACAGAGAAATATGTTTTGTTCTAACATAATCTCTTTAATTGGGGATACGACCTCTTTGAAGTAAGCACTTCCCTATTGTGGTGATGAACCATCACCACACAATTCACTTTCTCAGCCAATCATTAACAAGATATCTAGTTAAGAGAAATTCTTAGCCTGAATGTATGTGAATTATAGGTTGCCTGAGTCTACTTTTCCATTATAGTGCTATGATGGAGTTCGGGAATGTAAATAATTTGAGACATGCAGTTTAAGCAGAAGAGATGGGTTTCTAAACCTTGGTGAATCAGGGTCTGGTTAATCCTGTTCTTAGGGTACTGGATTGCCAGGTGCGCCACCTTTGGTGTAGGAGGCAATAAAGCTAAAACCTTCCCTAGTTATTCCACAATCAGAAGCATTCAAGGGACTTGGGGGGGAAATGGGGTATCAAAGTATTATAGAAAATGGACTACTTGGTGTTAGCAAAATGTGGATTTTAAACAGGACCATCTGCTAATGCAAGTGTAACCATCACAAAATAAACATAATTTAAAACATAAATAGCAGAGAAGTTTAGAGGCATATTACTATCGATTATTTTTTGGTCTGGCCTTGGAGACACCTTTAGCTCTCTTGCCAGACTATTGTGTTTAAAACTATATACATTTATAATATGCATACCAGTGGTGCCTCTAGTCAGTGTTTTTCATACATTGTTCTGCTTAGTTGCCACTCACATATTGCTTCCGCCTACCACAGCATACATACAGCATGGGGGAATGGGTCATCCCACTTCAGCCATTGGCTCCCTTCGCTGGGAGTCACACATTTTGCTCTTGCACAAGTGCACATCTTTTTAAAAATGATTCCCTTTAATGTCAGAGCAACAACTTCTCCCAGGGGTTCTGCATTTTCAGCTCCCATTCTACTCTGGTGTTGCACTCAGTTGTTGCAGTGCAATTAAACCCAGTTTGCATCCTGCCTCCTCCCTCACATGTGACGTAGTCTTCATGGCAGGAGGTGCGACACTCCTCTCTTAACTGTCTTCACACACACACATGCCTGCCAAGCGTCACGCAACACGTGTGACGCCCACGCATTTCAGTGCGGTGATCCGCATCACCGCACTGAAATGAAATGTCACGCATCATGCTGCCAGGCGAACCAACACGGCGCGGCGCCGGTCACTGTGTGCCCGTCATAACAGTTTAGCACAGACTCGGCCTGCGCAGCTCTCAGCCGGCGCTCTAATGTATTGAGTACTGCACTGTTCTGCCTAGGAAAGCTGATGACAGCAGGGGACCGGCCCGGGCTCAGTTCAGCCAATGATAAGCACCGACGTGTGTCCAGGGGGCCGGCTCAGATCATCCAGATGTCATGCAGTACTCCCGCGTCACGTCCGGCGGCCGCCAGGAACACAGGAAGTTAGTCGGCGGCGCGGGGGAATCTGAGTGAGCGTGCAGGCTGCGCTGCATCAGTTGCTCACACTCACAGCCTCTCATCATGGCTGTTGGCACCAGGCCGGCGGGCCGGCCGCAGGGGGGGGTCCGTCCCAACTGAGAGGTAGAGGCTTGGCTGGCTGCAGAGCGCACTGGTTTGAGGGCGGCAGGTCAGGTGCACCGGAATCATGTGCTCGGCTGGCTGGCACAGGAAGCACTAGTCAGAGCGCACCTTCAGTCTGTTACAGTGGGGCTCAAATTATATCATCTATGGCTGCCCCCTGCCAGTAAATAATGATTTCCGACCCGGAGGGCCGGTCGAGGGATCGTGCTGGAGCCTGTGTCTGACGGGAGGTACAGGCAGAGTGAGGCTGCTGCTCATCGCATCTGGACAGGTCTCTGCAGTACTAATGGGCCCCTTTTCGGTCTTGGTATACAGACTCAAGCCTTAAAAAAATGGAGTAAAGTCGAGACAACACCCTCAGAGAATCAAAGAGCAGCAGGACCACTAATGTCAGTCATGCGCAACAATTAAAAGTGCGGTCGTGACCAGTGAAAAACAGACCGCAGCAGGTGCCTCTGTGGAAGGAAGGTAGGCCCAAGAGAAGCGGGGAGTACAGAGGGTTGCTGGGATTTTTGGAACAGTTGAACTTACCCTGCGCAAGCTAAGGCTGAGTAAGAGCAGGTGCGTAGCCCTGTTTGCCAAAAAATTTTCATTTTTCATGACGGTTATTTAAAGCCAAGGTTACATTTTTCATAACTGTGTGAAAATGGCGCTTCATCTGTATTTGCAATTTGTAAAATGAATCAAAATTAACGTTTTCAGATCAAAACAAACAGTGCAACCTGGTGAGAGAGAGATGAGAGGGCTAGAGAGAGCGCATGAGAGAGGAGAGGGATAAAAAGAGGCAGAGACAGGAGAGGGATAAAAAAAGACAGGAGAGGGATAAAAGGATAGAGAGAGTGTGCAAGAGGGGGATGGATAAAGACAGGAGAGGGCTAGAGAGTGAGTGTGAGAGAGGAGAGGAGAGGGATAAAACTAGACAGCGAGAGGAGAGGGATAAAAGGATAGAGAGGAGAGGGATAGAGAGAGAGCGTGCGAGAGGGGGAGAGGGATAAAAAGAGACAGGAGAGGGATAAAAGGATAGAGAGGAGAGGCATAAAAGGATAGAGAGGAGAGGGATAGAGAGAGTGAGCATGCGAGAGAGGGATAATGACAGGAGAGGGATAGAGAGCGAGCGCTTGAGAGAGAGGAGAGGGATAAAAAGAGACAGAGGAGAGGGATAAAAAAGAGACAGGAGAGGGATAAAAAGATTGGAGAGGGATGAAAGGATAGAGAGGAGAGGGAAAGAGAGATCATGCAAGGGGAGAGGGGAATAAAGACAGAGCAGAGGTCTAGAGAGTGAGCGCGTGAGAGAGGAGTGGGATAAAAGGATAGACAGGCGAGGGATAGCGAGAGAGAGTGTGTGAGAGGGGAGAGGGATAAAAACAGAAGGATAAAGAGAGAGGAGAGGAATAAAGAAAGAGCGATAAAGAGAGGGTGAGAGCGAGGGGCAGGGATAAAGACAGGAGACGGATAGAGAGCGTGTGAGAGAGAGAGGAGAGGGATAAAAAGAGAGAGAGAGGAGAGGGATAGATAGAGCGAGAGCATCGTGGTCACACAAAGAGGAAAGCTTGCATTGTGAGATATAGTTGCCGTAGTAGTTTATTCAAAAGTTTATTCAAAAGACTGACGTGTTTCGATTGGAACACTCTTTGTGGTGTTATTTCTGATATTTACATGTGTTGATCGTCTTCATTGCTTAATTTTGTCCGCAAGAAAGTGTCACTCATAGTCGTTGAAATGTCACTCATAATTACACTGATATTATGAAAATGTCACACATGGCAATCTGAAACCTTGGCAGCTATGCACACATCACAGTCACATCAGTCTCTGAGATTCTCTTCTTGGCACACAGGTTTCATGTATGCATCTCAGTGCCCTTTATAGAGCGACGATTAAGGTAAAGGAGGGGGGGGGGGGGACTGTAGGGCTTTCAGAGGTTGTATTGTTAGCTAAGCTTTCAAGCCTCTACTTCAACATGGCCTTCTAAGTAGTGTCCTCTTTCTATATCCATGGTTTGTGTTTAGCGTGGTGCTTTCATTTTCAGTGCTCGAGCTGCGCAGTGACTGTCATTCGCATCCAGCCACAGATGTTTATAAAACTAGCATTGGTGTTCGGAGAGCTATTGGCTTTGTCAATGTTAATGTCTTTTAGATAAAGTCCGAGAGCACAACATTTAAGCAGGAAAGCTGTGGTTTATCCTCGTTTTCTGGTCTACCCCCTTTTATGTTTGTGTATTTTCTGTTTCGTATAAACTGCACGTTAGTTTTAAAATTTTGTTTCGGGACTCTGCAATTTATTTGTGGCTACTTCCTTAATGACACTGCATTGGGAAGCCTTGTTTTGCTAAATGTCTAAATAGTAAATTACGTCACAGCAGATGTTGGTATTTAGATGGATGTCAGTAGTGAAAACATAAGCACCCGTGGTTTTGTGACGTAACAAAAATAGGAAATAAAAGGAACATGAAATATTTTCCCTCAAATCGCATATCTGGTCTTTGTGATAATCTATGATATCCTATGAAAGTTGTTCCTTGAGCAACCAGCGCCACTGAGGCCCATCATCCAGCACAGAATTGTTATTAGTGTGTTTTTTCCAGCATTTCACAGACCATAAGAAACTGAGCATGCGACCTGCCTGTGAAAAATCAGTGTCCTGGGCTACAAAACGTAAAGCAGCACATTTAAAGAGGTTCTGGGAATCTGATTGCCATGCAGGGCTGGCCCGCCAAGGGCATGGCATGACTGGGCTTTTAGTGGTGTAGTAGAGGCCATGCAGGCGCACAGTGTGATCCTGCTACTGCTTGGGTGTTTTGGGCTTGGGGTGTCAAGCTCTCCAATGTCAGATGAAATACCCTTATTTCTTCTGTTCCATTATAGGTCTGCTCTCCTGCATCTTCGCCCATTCCAACCAATGACCTCTATATGCCAGTGAGTAGATTGTCTCCCCATGACCTTATCTCACTACCAAGAATGAACCTGCTTATTGCTGACACATCAGTCCCTCCTTATACCTGTTGCAGATATACCCCTGTAACAGCAATATGCCAGCATTTTCATAAACATCTGAAGTATATCTCAGAGCTCTGAAGTTTCCTCGTTGCATTGTTGACAAGCTTTGCCAGGACAGCAGATGTTTGGAAGAGAGGGCGTCGTTAAAATGATAGCAGTGGAAGGGTCAGCTCAAGGTAGAGCAAGAATGTGATTAGCAGGAAACACCTGGCTGTAAATTGAAGTTTGTGAATGCAGGTTTGTAGGGAGGGCTGCTTCAGTTCCTACAAGACACAGTGACCTGCTCCCGAACCCTATCGGGTGCTGATGGGTTTTTTGAAGCTGAGAAAGAAACCTTGTGTGTCTTTACAGTAAAACATTCCATTCACATTTGCAATCCATCTTGTTCAAAAGTGCATATGTATATTTTAGAGCAATGTAATTATTTATCTGATTATTAACATGATATTAAGATGTTTTTGCTGCTGTTTATGCCATGTTACATGCACACACGTACGTGTGTATGTTGCTAATTGAGTGCTGCCATTTATTTCCACTTAAACATTTTGGGCCATATTTAGTAGCCCCTTGCACCGCCGGTGTGTCACTTTTTGTGAAGCAACGGCTGGGCAAATTGCCAAACCATATTTATGAGGCCACCCGAAGAACCTTTGTGTGACTTTGAATGGCCTCATAGATATAGAGTAAGTGAGGCAGCACAAATGGTTACCTTACTATGTGCTAGGGTGGCATTCCATGGGCGTTGTGGTGGGTGTTCCTACGCAATACCCATAGACTTTGATGCATCCCCAGATTTACAAGACCATGTAAACCTTGGGCTGCGCCAAAACTTTAGGCCCCCCCAAAGGGAGGCGCAACAAAGAGAAATAACTTTATTTACCCTAGTTTTAGCCTCTTTTTATGTGTGCTGCATTCTGCAGCACACACAGAAAGAGATAAAAGCCACCCAGGATTGTTTTTCTGCAGGAAGGTGCCCCTTTCTGCATAAAAACAATCCTGTGTGCAACACAGGCACACTTGTACTATGGTGTAAGTGTGGCTACGTTGGTGCTAGCATGCTGAAGCCGCATCAGCACAGGGGGAAAGGACAGGAATGCGCTGCATGCCATAGATACATACAGGAGAAGTGTGGCTCACTGGTTAGAAGGGGGCAGACCCTGATGCAGAGGTCAGACCCGGGACCAGGGTTCAATTCCTGACGTGGCAGGGTTTTGAGCTCAAAATGTCAACGGACTCGATAATTCTCGCCTCGATGCCTACTCGAATCATAGGTTCACACTCTGCAACTCTGGGCAATAGCTTGCTTAATCTCCACTACGACCCTACCGCGATGGGATGCCTGGTCTTCACCTTGGGGATGCCCAGTAGGGGTTATCTCGCAATGAAAAGCCAGGACGGGTTCCCAAAGCAAGCGCTAAGAGACCTGTCGGCGATTTGGCGCTTTATAAATCAAAATTAACATAACATAACATTCATGCCCTTTCACTTTGATGCAGGGCAGAGGAACATGGTGACTTGCTGAGCTGCCCTGCGCCAAATGCCCATATATATCTGTGTGTACTGCAGTCATTTTATCATACAGGACCAGTATGGTATATCAGCTGAACTCAATCTTCTTGACAGTTGAATTCTACATCAATGAAACATTTAAGTGTGTCAGATCACTCTAGAGTGGCTCAAGGCACTGGAATTGCTGCTAGCTTTACTATGACTGTTCATTCAGGTCTTGCGTCCTTTCCTGAATTGCTTGAGCGATGGGGTGGTCCTGAGATGAAGTGTCCTCTGCTGTTGCTTTGATGGATTCGGGGGGTGCTTACAAGGTAGAGGGAGGTGGGTAATAGGTGTCTAGTTGGTTGGTGGAAGTTCAATCGTTTGTTGATGTAAGCTGGTACTTTGTTGTGCAGGGCGTTATATGCGCGGTCGACATCTTGAACTGGCATCTCTTCTGGATTGGAAGCCAGTGTAGGTTCTTGAGATGGTGTGTGATGTGGTTTTGTCTAGGGAGGTAGAGGATGAGTATGGCTGCTAAGTTTTGTCTTGTCTGTAGTCTTTTTGTGAGGTGTGCAGTGATTCCTATGTAAAGTGCATTCCCGTAGTACTGCCTGCTGGAGACGAGGGCCTTCATGGTGGTCCTTCTGGTGTTGACTGGGAGCCACTTGAAGATCTTGAGGAGCATGTGTATGGTGTGGAAGTAGGCCGATAACACTGCGTTTACCTGTTTCTTCACAGAGAGCTTGTTGTCCAAGATGATGCCGAGTTTGCAGGTGTGGTCGGTCGGGGCGTCGCATAGGCTGCGTTCATGTGTCGTTCCATGGAGAGGTGTTGTTCCAAAAGATGAGGACTTCCGTCTTGTGAGTGTTGACCTTGAGGCAGTTGTCTTTCATCCGGTCGGTGACATTCATCATACACCTGTGGTAGTTAGCTCTGGTGGTGGAGGGGTCTTCTGACAGCAAGATGAGCTGGGTGTCGTTGGCGTAGGTGATGATGTTGACTCCGTGTGATCTGACAGTGCTGGCCAGGGGAGTCATGTATGTGTTGAAGAGGGTGAGGCCGAAGGGGGGCCAGGGATGCAGCAGAAAATCTTCTTTGGCTCCAAGGGGAATGGTTGGGGACCGAGTCTCTGGGTTCTTCAGGTGAGCTATGTGTCAATCCATTTGAAGTCCGATGTGGTGGTGGCTGTTGATCATGATGTGATAGGCGATGGTGTTGACAGCAGGTGACAGACCCAGGAGGATTAGGGCTGCAATTTCGTCATCCCAGGAGTACCCTAACGTAATTGGTGGCTTTGATCAGGGCTGTCTGTGCTGTGGTTGGCTCGTAATCCGGATTGAGTGGAGTCCAGGAGGTTGTTGAATTCCAGGTGTTTGCTGAGTGGTTGGTTGATTCCCTTCTCGAGAACCTTCACTGGAAAGGAGAGTAGGGAGATGGGCCTGTAGTTCTTTGGTTCTGCTGGGTCAGTGGATGGTTTCTTCAGGAGGACCCTCACTTCACCATGTTTTCAGTCCTCAGTGAAGGAGGCTGGGGTGATGAATGTGTTCAGGGATTTGTTGAGCTCAACGCCTATCGTCTTGCTCCCGAGGTTGAATACGTGGTAGGAACAGGGGTCCATGGGTGCACCCGAGTGCTGGGAGTTTATGATGGAGATTGTGGCTTGAGTTGTTAGAGGGTCTCAGTAGGTGATCTGGTGTTCAGGGGTTGTGTTTGTGGGTGTGAGCAGGTTTGAGCTGTCAGCAGCGGTGGGTTGGGGTTTGAGGTTTTCGTAGATAGTCAAAGTCAAAAAGGCTTTATTTCGATAAAATAATTATCATAAAAGCAACACATAAATCACAATACATCAATTATAAAATCAGAAAAGCATATGTAAACATTTTTTCAAATTTACAAAGCAGTTCATTGAGCAATCAGTTTAAAAGAGAATTAAACAGTCAATTTTAGCCTTTTAGTTCGGATGGACCAAGCCCATGATATAAATTTGGCTAAGGCACAAGCATAGGTGGCACGGCTATCAGACATTAATATCCTGATTGCGGCCACATGGCTCTTAGTACCCAGCTTCCGGCATAAATTTTTGAGCCAAACCCTCCTTGGGATTGCATACTCTCTGCACTCGAACATAAGATGTGCCAATGTCTCTGGTTTAACTAAGCATGCTGGGCAAAGCTCTGTGGTTTGTGCACGGGATTTCCAGCATGAAGTAAAGGAATAGAGGGGAAGGGTTCCTGCTCTAAATTTGTAGTATAAAGCCCTATCAAAAGGTTTTTCAATAATGCCAAGGTACACTTCCCGTTTAGGTTGATCTTTAAACTTCAAGAAGTCCTCCGTAAGTCTGCCCATAGTAGTACTAGTGTTTCTTTGTATAAAGATCCAGTCCCAATAAAGTTTCTTGAGGGTTGCTTGGGGGTGAGGTTCTATTTATCCACGCTTCGTTTAGGCCCAGATTTACTAGCAACGACTTCATACCTCTCAACCATTTGATTTTGTGCCACCCTGGTAGTGACATGATTTCTGCAAGGCCTTGCGCATATTTACTGAGTTCCTCCACACGCCACAGACGTGCCCATAGCTAGGTGGACGGAATTTTGCGAGGTCATCAATTGGGCGACAGCCTAAGTCCAACATTAGTGGGGCCGTGGGAGTGCCCTGCGGGAGAGACATAATCGCTCTACAAAATTTCTTCTCGGATCTTGGTAGAGCATCGGTAATGGATGACCCCCAAAGTTCGGCCCCATAGAGAGCAGAACTGACACCTTTGGCCGAGTAGATCTAAAGGACTGTAGCTATTGGTCTTATTATACAGGAGCGTTCTTATTTCAAGAGAGCTCCTGTTATCCTCTTATGAGTTAGGAGCATTTTGTACAAATGTGGGGTCCATTCCATTTTGTGTGAGAGGCTTATCCCAAGATAGTCGAAGACTTCTACCCTCTCCAAGAGTTCAGCGTTCAGGGTAGGAGAGCGGACTGGTTTTTTGGGAGGATTCAGTAAAAGATATTTTGTTTCACTTGTGTTGATTACCAGGCCTCGTTTGGTGGAGAAGGATTGAAAGTTATTTAAGAGCCTTGGAGGCCTATTGGGGTTTTGGATATTAAAAGCGTGTCGTCCGCGAAGAGGAGGGTTGGTATGCGTTCACCAGCCAGGGATGGTTCATCTGAAGGATGTTTCCGAAGATGCTCAACCACCCCATTGATGTAAAGGGAAAAAAGGGTGGGAGCTAACACACATCCCTGGCGGACACCTCTCTCAACCGGGATACCATTTGTTTTTTCCCCCCCTGGGCCCCGCCTAATCTGGGCAAAACTATTTTCGTGCAACCTAACAAGTAGTACAAGCAAGTAGTGAGGCAACCCCATATCGGCCAATACGCTCCATAAGGTCTCCCTAGGTACAAGGTCAAAGGCAGTCTTTAAATCGATGAACGCGAGATAAAGACTGCCCTTGCCTATGACCACGACTTTTCAATAGACCATCATTAGTCTAAAAGCTTGCTCGATTGTCCCAGTTCCCACTCTAAAGCCCGCCTGGTAGTCAGAAAGGATTTTGTTTTCTTCTACCCAGTTTAGTATTCTTACCAGTAGAACCTTGCCGACTACTTTTTGGCTGATGTCTAACAAGCTAATGGGCCTATAGTTTGACGGATCTTCTCTGGGGCCTTTTTTATAGATAGGGACCACCTCCGCCCCTTTCCACGAAGAGGGGATAGGGGCGCCCCTACAGATGGCGACGAGTAGGGAATGGATCAGTTTTCCCCACTTTAAAGTATCTGATCTCAAGAGGTCGCCAGGAATACCGTCCGGGCCAGCCGCTTTTTGGGGAATGATAGTGCCTATTGCATATTCCACTTCCTTAATAGTAAAGTCGAAGTCACTAGGCTGGATGTCCCAGATTGGAGGGAGCAATAATGGAGCCACAACCCCCCCTTGAGGATCACTGGAATCAGTAGGAGTGGGATGATCAGCTTGACGGGTGTAAAGCTTTGAGAAGTGTTTAACCCACGCCCGGCTTGGGATATTGCAAGTTATCAAGTCACTATCAGGCCTATTACGAGCTCTAATGGTATCCCAAAAACATTTTGAATCTTTCTTAGAGCTAGCTTCTTTAAGGGTAGACCAGTAGGCCTCTTCCCACTCCTTTTTTGCTAGCCCCAGTATTCTCTTGTGTTCTTTCCTGGCTATCTGTATTAGGGGTTGGGATTTGCCCTTAACGGCCTCAATTAGCCGAGTCTTAGCTTTCCTACATGCTACTGTATACCAGTCGTGCATCCCCTTGGTTTTGTTCTGGGACATAATCTTCCCTGCAGTACCCTTTACCCAAAAAACTTCCCCTATAGTCTTAACAGCAGCTTCAAAAATGGGTGTTGCCCTGTCCGCTACCGTGGCTAAATCAATGGTGTCGATCTTGTGAGGCCATAAGTACCTCATCTATACTAGAAAGTTTGTCAGCATTACTGGCAACTTTGTTCCACTTTAGGCGTCTTCCACAAGAGGAGACAGTGACCTTGTGTGAGCATTTGAGAGGTGCTGACAATGCTCCATTAGACCAGGGATTCGTGATGGTTAGGGAAAGCGAATTATGGTCGCTCTCCACAGTCGGTATGACTGTCATATCTTCGACCGCGCTCCAAAGCCCCAAGTCCAACAGGATGTAGTCAATCCTCGAGGTGTGACCAACCCTGTTGAACGTCGGGGCGCCCATCCGGTCAGAAGATGTACGGCCATTGGTAGCTCTTAGCCCAAACTCTAAAGTCAGTGCATTTAACTGCACTGCACTACGGGTCCAGTGCTTAATCCGGGGGATGGAAAGTGGAGGAATACCCCATCTACCGTCTTCTTCACCTAGGTCAGGGATACCATCCAGGGGAAGTGGCTCATAGGTGCAATTAAAATCTCCTGCTACTAGGGTATGATCAGCTTCTTTATAATCCCTAAGTTGCACCTCAAGATCAGATATTACAGATGAGGTGCACCCATTTTTTGTGCCTCTAGCATAGACATTGTAAAGAGCTAGAGTCAAACCTCTACAGGGATTGAACAGTGAAATGCCTAGGATGTCTGAGTTATTTATCTGCTTAGATGTTATTCGGCAGTTAAGGCAGATGCTTACCCAAGTGATAAGGCCCCCCGAGGGGCGCCCCTTCCCATGCATGGGTTTCTCTGCTGGGACAAAATAGGTAACAAACCCAACCCGGTGGAGTGGTTCTGTGCTCCAGGTCTCTTGAAACATGCAGATCTTATGTGCTTCAACCAAATCACTCCACTCGGGCAGACCCAGTTTCCTATGAATGCCCGCGAGGTTCCAACTGAGGATTTTTATTTTATCCTTGGTGGTTTCTCCTCTAGTGCCATTGATGTCTCTAAGGCTATAGGGTTCTATGCATTCCCTCTCTAGAACAGAAGGTGTTGGCTTGGTCAGGCTAGTGGCTGCTGCAGTTGGGAGATTAGGGCATGTCGGGTAAGATGTGACTGAAGAGCCCTCCTCCTCGCCCCTATTGATAACAAAATGTATGGAGGAAGCTTCATCAGAATTAAGTCAGTCTACCTCTTCCAGCGCACTGAATCTATTCCAATGGGCAAACTGAGATACAAAGGGGTCGAAGGGAGGAGGTGGACCTTGCCATGGTTGCTGCCTCTGATGGATAGTATGTTGTGGAGCATGTGTATACCCTATATTTATTGGAAAGCTAAATCTAGGGGAATGTTGTCTTTGGGGCATAGGTAAAAAGTAGGACAAGGGAAGTGGGTGGATTTGAGTAGCCGGCCCACTGCTAGGTGTATTGCATATATAATTCACTACCCCTGTATCCCTGAAGTTGACAGTTATAACATCTCCTGCTATAGTCTTGGTATTTCTACCCACCCAATCTCCTCTTCTAACTGCGAGTATTTCACCACACATGTTAATGGGTAGTGGTTTGTGCAGGTGGAGCCACTGGGCACATTTATTTTTCAGTTCAACAAGGGTTTCTCTTCTACCCTCCTTCAGTGGTGGCACACCCGTCAGTACAACCACAAAGGGTGAGACTTCCGGCGGCAAGTTAATTGACTTAAAACGAGCCGGCCTTGTTTTTGAATCTTGAGTCTTATTTGGAGAGGTAGTTGCTGTCAAGTTGGTGGCCAAACTTTTAGAACCCTTTGCAGATTGGTTAGGCACTTTTTTAGAACCAGAAGGTGTTTGAGGCTTTATAATAGGGTCTACACCACTAGGAGTTGGGGGAGGCGCAGCAGCTTTTTCCCCCCTTTGAGACAGATGTTGTATTACTGCTCCTGGTTTATCAGGTAAAGTTTTAGCCTTTGCGGTAAGATCTTTTAATAGGTTGCTGTTGGTGTTGTTTTCCAGGGGCGCTTCTTTTGTTTTCCCATGCATCTGTGTGGACACATTTCCACTTGCCTTATTAGTCCATTTAGTGTTGATTAATGATGTTAGTCTATCAATTTTGGACATTAAGGGCTTGATTTGAGCCGTTATCGTAGCTTCAAGGTCCGATTTTAGATCTACTACCATATTTTCAAACCAACAAGGTATGCCTGATGCTGAATTTGGGGCTGGCGACACAAGGTTGTGATTCCTGGTGTGATTTTTAGGTTTTTTCTTGGTCTTAAGTGTATTCCCTGGTTCTGGCAATACAGGAATGCCTCCTTCCCCTGGTCCTCGAGAATGTTTATCTATGGTAGACTCTGACCTTTCGAGTGTTTGGCAGGCTTCAAGGTCTGGAGTGGCCTCTAGATCAACAAATGATGAATCGGACTCTAATTGAGATACTGATAAGTCGACTGAGCTTGGTACTGTGAGTGTACCAGCGACAGTCTGAGGTAAAGGAAGGGAACGATTAGTTAACGGTTGCTGGGCAGGTGAGCTTACAGTTGCTAAAGGGCCCAAGGACGAGCGTTTAGCGTTCATAAGATCCAAGGATACTCTTCGTTCCAGTAAAGAAATACTATGATCAATTGTCTCGTTAACCCGGGAAATAAATTGATCTATAGGCCCAGTAATTTGGGCTACGGCCATCGCTGTTTTAGTTTTACTTCTGGTTCTACCAGGCATGATAGACATATATGAAGTCTTATACACTAAGTAGTGAATGTATTCACGGAAGAAACCAAGAGAGGTGGCCCGGTCCGGTCTCTACCGGGCACTAACGGGCAACAACGGGCCCGCCCTTGGCCCGGGCTTAGCCCCGGGCTGCGTCCCGCGATGCGCGTTACTGAACGTACTTAAGTTCTACTGGGTGAGAGGGGGCGTGGCACTGGGAGGGGGCGCGGCTCACACGGGAAGAGGAGACAGCTGATGATGTTGAATGCTGGTCCTCGCAGTCCCGGAACCGCGCCTCTCACCTCCTCTGCGGCCTCGGAGGTCGTCAACTCCTCACGCTGGCAACAAGAAGGGCAGGAACACTGAAAAGCTACTCCTGTAGCGACGGGCAAAGTTTTCACACTAGAAACCTCATAGCGAGCGGCTCCCGTGAAGCGGGGGCCGCGAGAGGTTAAGAGCGCTTTGGTGTGGGCGTGGCACTGGGAGGGGGCACGGCTCACACGGGAAGAGGAGACAGCTGATGATGTTGAATGCTGGTCCTCGCAGTCCCGGAACCGCGCCTCTCACCTCCTCTGCGGCCTCGCAGGTCGTCAACTCCTCACGCTGGCAACAAAAAGGGCAGGAACACTGAAAAGCTACTCCTGTAGCGACGGGCAAAGTTCTCACACTAGAAACCTCAGAGCGAGCGGCTCCCGCGAAGCGGGGGCCGCGAGAGGTTAAGAGTGCTTTGGTGTGGGCGTGGCACTGGGAGGGGGCGCGGCTCACACGGGAAGAGGAGACAGCTGATGATGTTGAATGCTGGTCCTCGCAGTCCCGGAACCGCGCCTCTCACCTCCTCTGCGGCCTCGCAGGTCGTCAACTCCTCACGCTGGCAACAAGAAGGGCAGGAACACTGAAAAGCTACTCCTGTAGCGACGGGCAAAGTTCTCACACTAGAAACCTCAGAGCGAGCGGCCCCCGCGAAGCGGGGGCCGCGAGAGGTTAAGAGCGCTTTGGTGTGGGCGTGGCACTGGGAGGGGGCGCGGCTCACACGGGAAGAGGAGACAGCTGATGATGTTGAATGCTGGTCCTCGCAGTCCCGGAACCGCGCCTCTCACCTCCTCTGCGGCCTCGCAGGTCGTCAACTCCTCACGCTGGCAACAAGAAGGGCAGGAACACTGAAAAGCTACTCCTGTAGCGACGGGCAAAGTTCTCACACTAGAAACCTCAGAGCGAGCGGCTCCCACGAAGCGGGGGCTGCGAGAGGTTAAGAGCGCTTTGGTGTGGGCGTGGCACTGGGAGGGGGCGCGGCTCACACGGGAAGAGGAGACAGCTGATGATGTTGAATGCTGGTCCTCGCAGTCCCGGAACCGCGCCTCTCACCTCCTCTGCGGCCTCGCAGGTCGTCAACTCCTCACGCTGGCAACAAGAAGGGCAGGAACACTGAAAAGCTACTCCTGTAGCGACGGGCAAAGTTCTCACACTAGAAACCTCAGAGTAGATAACAGAGACCTTGTTGTGGAAGAAGTATGCCAGGATGTCACACAGTTCTTGGGAGGGTTGGTGATGTTCCCAGCGGCTGCAGGTCGGAGAAATCCTTCCTCATGGAAAAGAGCTTCTTGCTGCGGGTGTTGCTGGCTTCTATGCCGTCTGCTAAGGGACTCCTCTTTGTTTCTTTGTTTCTTTCAGGAGGCAGTGGTACTTGTTGAGTGCTATCTTGAAGGTCCTCTTTCTGTTTGATGGTGTGCCACTTCCTCTCTAGTTGCTGGCAGTTGCGTATGGTGGATTTCAGTCCAAGGGTGAGCCAGCTGGCTCTTCTGGCAGGACCTCTGTATATGGCTGGCTTGGCGGGGCAATTGTGTTGCTGCATTCAGTGATGCACTGGTAGACGTTCTTTGCCACCTGTTCTGGGTTGGATGTTGTGTCTGAGAGATGGATGTTAAAAGCCTTGTTCCACTGTTCTTCTGATATCATGTGGTGCTTGAGGATAAGATGCCAGTGTTGATAGGTCCTGAAATGGTGAAGCGGATGTTGTAATAGTCAGCCAAGGTGAGCTGGGGGACATAGCTGTACTTGACTCTGTTGCAGGACATGAAAATGGGGTAGAGTATGTGTTCTACGGTGTGGGTAGGGTCAGTGACAAGTTACTTGAGACCAATGTTGTTCATGCTTTCCAGGAGGTCGGTTGTGTTGGTGCCACTGGGGTCGTTGAGGTGGAAGTTGAGATCTCTTTGGAAGATGTAGCACTTGAAGTTGATGGTGAACGGGGCAATGAGGTCAGTGATGGCACTGCAATGCTGGGGCGGGTCCTATTGATCTGTAGGTGAGGATGCCTATGATGGTACTTTTTCTGTCTGTGTGGAGTTGGAAGTTGAGATGCTCCATTATCGGGGTAGATTTGTCTGAGGAGGTCATACAGAGGATGGTGTCCTTGTAGATTATGGCAATTCCACCTCCATGTTTGTTGGGTCAGTCCCGGTGTGTTATCTTGTAGCCTTCAGGGGTGGCGAAGATGGCATACTTGATGAGTGATGGTATCATGTTCCTGATCTCTTTGGCGTGTTTGCCGAGCAATGGTGCTGTGTGTAGGTTACATTGGAGTTGTACTATGGCAGGCTCGGTCAGCATGTGGGATGCAGACGTGTTTGGGGTGCTCCAGTGTTGTTGGTTGCTCCTGTGTTGCAGGAAAAGTGACAGTTGCGGCACTTGAGATGTCCTACAGTTGAGCACAGAGAAGTGCAGCAGCATGTGTTGTCGCGGCGTCCAGAGTCCAGGGCTTGGAGGTCTCCAGAGAAGTATCTGTGGGTGGTCAGAGGGCCAGGGTTCCTGATGCTGGGCGAGATCCAGGCAAGGACAGGCACAGATGAGTTTGCACACCTTCAGGGCGCTGCGGCCTCTATTAAGTAGGTCCTGGAAGGGTGGCAGGGCACTGAGTGGGGGAAGCAGTCAGGGAAAACAGGTGGGAAGTAACTGGTGGGAAGTGGAAGAGTGGGAAAGCACCCTTTAAGGCGACACAAGAACACAGCAGCAGCTGTAGGCTGAAGAAGAAAAGTACAGGCCTAGGGGGAAAGTGACTCCTGAGACAGCACTTGAACAATGAAAAATGAGCTGCAGATGGCAGAGTGGTGACTGAGTCAGGGAGACCTGCTGTGGGGAAGCAATCTGTGATCTGTGATATAAGTGTTTGCAGAGAAACACACAAACAAGCCAGGAAAAGAGGGAGCAGAACCATAACATTTTGTGCTGGGGTGCAGAGAAGCACACGATGCTTTAGGGTGACGTGGGAGGAGAACAACCTATACAAGGGAAAACACTGCAAAAGACATGCTCTCTCATGCAGTACTGCACAAAGATGAAACAAGACAGATGGAAACAATTATTTAGAAAGTTAACAAGGTAAGTTAAACACAAGCACTTGTGTGGAGAGATGAAAGACAAAGAAAAAAGTAGCTCCTAAAATAGGTGCAGTGGATGGACACAATACTTGCTCCATGTTCTGGTGGAAGGGCAAACACAGGAAGAGGTATTATGCATTTGTATTATAGACAAACGGGAACACGGGATACGAGAGTTTTGAAGGAGCAAACAAATCATAAGCATATGGCGGGCTGAAGCCCATTGACTTGAAGCAACATGTCTCTGAGCCTGGGTACATTCAACCAGCAGTCACAGCTTTGGGCGTGTTGAAAAGAAGCCGTTGCCAGTTTCAGAGCCAACCACAGTAAGTGGACTCATTTACATTTTTTAACCATTCAGTCAGGTGTCACTTCCATTTCCGGTTCGTAGCAGAGTAAACCCACACAAACACAGTAATTCATGGGACTTGGCTGGTTGTGCTTGCTTAAAGGGCGTAATTAAGCGATCTGTATCTTTAGCTTTTGTTATAGTATGGCAGAACACAAATTAAATAATTGTTTGTCTGGTGCATAAAAACAGGATAGTGGCATTTAATAACTTGGTAAATAAACACGTAATTGAAGTCCGACGTGGTATACATCATTTACAATACTGCATCATCTTAATACGGCATGGCCAAGCAATTAAAAATTCAACTCAAGTACCAAAACTTTACGAAACTGTGCTGTGTAATAACAACCCCTTGGCCTGATTGAGGCCAGCTCCGATGGCAGTTTCGCTGCAGGGCACAGACCACAGGTAAAAAGAGGCAGTCTCACAAATTCGAATTTAAAAACACACCCCACCACTCTGTTTTTCTTCAGGATAGCAGTGATTGGGTGCAATGTGACAACGTCACGGGTTGTCATTACAGCCTGCTCCCAAAACCTGGTGATTCTTTATTCTGTGGTTGACACAGACTAGTCCTCCACTGCAAAGCCCATCTGTTGAGCAGGCTGCACTGGGCCATAACTCATAATAGAGGTGAAGTGTAAAAATCTATCTGCTAGAGAGAGAGGGCCTGATTCACAAAGGCCTCTGCACTTGTGGGGGAGTCTCTGCACTTGGGGAGGAATCTCTGCGAATGAGAATTCTCATTGCAGAGATTCCGCACGGAGTATGGAGACTCCACCACTACTGCGGGCCTTCACCACAGTGCGGAGGCCCTTTGTGAATCAGGCACAGAGTGCGTATCCAAATCTCTGAAATGGTCATGGACCACAATAAAACATGCATACAACTACCCAGTCCATCTTCCTATTCATTCCTCCAGTTCTGCATTCATTCAGGATCAAACCCTGTTAGGTAGGCTCGGCTATGCCCAATCAGCACCAGCATAAACTGAAGATAAAATCATTAATCCCAAGACTTGGCAAAAAAGGTTTTTCGCACAGTTTATTTATGTTGTTCCCGTCCAAGTATCTATCACAGCTGACTGTAGTTAGAGAACGTTTCCTGCTGGAGAAGCCACCATTATAAGATGACACAAACCCGGCATTTCAATAAGAAGGGCTTAAGAGCAAAAAACATCTTTGTTCACAGGTCAAGTCAAGTCAAGTCAAGAGATTTATATAGCGCGCTACATATCCATAGGGTCTCAAGGCGCTAGAGAAGGGGTGGGGAATTACTTGTCGAATATCCAAGTTTTAAGTTGTTTTCTGAATGCTAGGTGGTTTTGAGTAAGGCGAAGGTGAGTGGGAAGTGAGTTCCAGATTTTAGCTGCCAGGTAGGAGAAGGATCTACCGCCCATGGTGGTTTTGTTGATGCGAGGTACAGTGGCAAGGGCTTGGTTGGAGGATCGTAGCTGGCGGGAGGGGGTGTATAATGACAGTCGTGTGTTGAGGCATTCGGGTCCAAGTTCGTAGAGTGCTTTGTGTGCGTGGGTTAGGAGATGGAAGGTAATCCTCTTATTTACGGGGAGCCAGTGGAGGTTTTTCAGGTGACCAGAGATGTGTTCTTTACGCGGGATGTCTAGTATGAGCCTGGCTGAAGCGTTCTGGATGCGTTGGAGTTTTGCGGTGGTACCGGCGTATAGTGTGTTTCCGTAGTCCAGGCGGCTCGTAACCAGTGCGTGGGTGATCGTTTTTCTAGTTTCGGTGGGGATCCAGCGAAATGTTTTTTTGAGCATGCAAAGAATGTTGAAGCAAGATGATGAGACGGCGTTGACTTGTCTGGTCATCGAGAGTGAGGAGTCCAAGATGACGCCCAGGTTCCGTGCGTGGTCCGTTGGGGTGGGTGCTTTTCCAAGGGCTTCTGGCCACCAAGAGTCATCCCAGGCGGAGGGGGAGGTGCCTAGGATGAGGACTTCTGTTTTGTCTGAGTTCAGTTTCAGACGGCTGTGCTTCATCCACTCGGCTACTTCTTTCATTCCTTCGTGTAAGTTTGTTTTGGCGGTGTTAGGGTCTTTGGTGAGTGATAGGATCAGTTGGGTGTCATCCGCGAAGGAGATGATGTTGAGATTGTGTTGGCGCAAGGGGGCTCATGTATACGTTGAAGAGGGTGGGGCTGAGTGACGATCCTTGTGGCACGCCGCAGATGACTTCAGAGGCCTCTGACTTGAATGGTGGGAGGCGGACTCTCTGGGTTCTTCCGGTGAGGAACGAGGTGATCCATTCCAGTGCTTTTCCTTGGATTCCTACGTTTCTGAGGCGCTGTAGAAGGGTGCTATGGCAGACTGTGTGGAAGGCAGCGGAGAAGTCGAGGAGGATGAGGGCGACTGTGTCTCCATTGTCCAGTAAGGTTCGAATGTCGTCTGTTGCTGCGATAAGTGCAGTCTCAGTGCTGTGTTTGGCTCGGAAGCCGGACTGTGAGGGGTCGAGGGATTTGTTGGTTTCGAGGAAGGAGGCGAGTTGGATGTTGACGGCTTTCTCGATGACTTTGGCCGGGAATAGAAGAAGCGAGATGGGGTGGTAGTTTTTGAGTTCGGTGGGGTCAGCTGTGGGTTTTTTCAGAAGGGCGCTGAGTTCTGCGTGTTTCCAGCTTTCCGGGAAGGTGGCGGCGTTGAGGGAGTGGTTGATGACATCTCGGAGGTATGGTGCTATGATGGAGTCTGCTTTGTTGAAGATGTGGTGAGGGCATGGGTCAGTTGGGGATCCTGAGTGGATGGAGTTCATCAGGCGGATGGTGTCCTCGGTGGAGATTGGGTTCCAGTCATTAAGGATGTTCAAGGGGGATGAAGGTCCTGCAGAGGGTTGGGTTGGTTGGTCTTCGGGTCGGTTGTCGAAGCTGTTGTGGATGTCTGCGATTTTGTTGTGGAAGAAGGAAGCTAGGGAGTCGCAGAGGGCTTGAGAGGGAGTGATGTCGTTGGAGTTGGCTGATGGGTTGGTAAATTCTTTGACAATGTTGAATAATTCCTTGCTGTTGTGGGCGTTGTTATCTAGACGGTCTTTGAATGCGGCTTTCTTGGCAGACCGGATTAGTTGGTGGTGTATGCGGGTGGCGTTTTTGAAGGCGTCCCTGGTGCTGGTGTTTGGGTCTTTTTTCCAGGCCTTCTCGAGGGAGCGACAGTGTTTCTTCGATTTCTTAAGATCATCGTTGAACCAGGAGGCGTTTTTGCTGCCTGGTTTGCTTTGATGTTTTTTCAACGGTGCTAGGATGTCGGCGCTGTTGGATATCCATTGGGTGAGGTTAATGGCTGCTTGGTCGGGGTTTGAGGAGTGGACAGGGGGGTTTTGAAGAAGCGATGAGGAGATCTGGTCGATGGTGATTTTGTTCCAGTTTCTTCGCATGGTGGGTTGAGGATGGTTGTGGATTGTGGTCTTATTGTATGTGAAGTGAACGCAGCTGTGGTCCGTCCAGTGAAGAGCTGTGGTGTGACTGAAGGAGACATGTTTGCTGGAAGTGAAGATAGGGTCGAGTGTGTGACCTGCAATGTGGGTGGGGGTAGTGACCAGTTGTTTGAGTCCGAGGTTGGCAAGATTGTCCAGAAGGGTGGTGGCGCTGCTGTCGTTGTTCTTTTCCAGGTGAAAGTTGAGGTCTCCCAGTAGAATGTAGTCCTCGGAGGGGAAGGCGTGTGGGGTGATAAAGTCTGTGATGTCGTCACTGAATTGTGCACGGGGTCCTGGAGGCCGGTAGAGGAGGGTGCCTCTGAGTGTGGTCTTGGGGTCGGTGTGGATCTGGAAGGGGAGGTGTTCGGCGCTGGCAAGGTTGACGTCAGAGCTGGTTGAGATGCGGATGGAGTTCTTATGGACGATAGCAATGCCTCCTCCTGTTTGCTCGATGCGGTCCTTACGGATGATCTTGTATCCTTCCGGGATGGCAATGGTGATGTCTGGGGCTGAAGAGGCATTCATCCATGTTTCTGTTAGGAAGGCGACGTCCGGTGAGATGGTGTCGAGTAGATTCCAGAGGTCGATGGCGTGTCTGTGGACCGAGCGGGTGTTGAGCAGGATGCATTTTAGGTGGTTGGTGTCAGGTCTCTGATTGGTGTTGGTGGATGAGGAGCTGGTTTTGGTGCCGTCGAACTTGCAGGAGTTGCAAGAGTAGGGTCCATGGGTGAGTCCGGGAGCGGCTTGGACGCAGTTGGGGGAGCGGCCGGGGTTAAGGGCTAGGAGGGGGGTGGCATCGTAAGTAATGCGGGAGGGCTGGGCAATGCGAGGGCCAGGGGGTCTGGCGCTGGGCGCGGTCCAGGCGCGGACGGGCGTAGACGGGCTTACCTTTGGCGCACCTTCGGCGCGACTGGGGCGCGATCGCTGCGCGTGAACGCTGCGCGGAAGCTCATCTGTCATATATGGATAGTGGAAAGGGGGAGGGGCGAGGGCGGCTCAGCTGGGAGGCGGGGCGGGCTCACGAGGACAACAACAACATAAACAAAATGGCAGCGGGGGGAGGGCAGAGCACAGCGCCGGGGGTTATCGCGTTCTTAAGTTAAAGTGATTGCAGCGGAAGCAGCGCCCAGGGCAGTACACAACAAATAAACTTTGGGTGGAATGCAGATTGAAAAGCAGCACAACGATACCAGGTCTCGGAAAGAAGACTGTGGAGCGACCTCTCAGCACAGGAGCGATGAGGGGATCACAGCGCTTCCAGGAGCGGGTGCGCTGTATATAGACAGTGGGAGGGCGGCTCAGCTGGGAGGCGGGGCGGGCTCACGAGGACGAGGACAACAACAATATAAACAAAATGGCAGCGGGGGGAGGGCAGAGCACAGCGCCGGGGGTTATCGCGTTCTTAAGTTAAAGTGATTGCAGCGGAAGCTAAGCGAAGCAGCGCCCAGGGCAGTACACAACAAATAAACTTTGGGTGGAATGCAGATTGAAAAGCAGCACAACGATACCAGGTCTCGGAAAGAAGACTGTGGAGCGACCTCTCAGCACAGGAGCGATGATGATTTTCTATTTTTCTGGTCCAGTTAATGCGGCCATTCTCAAAGGAGAAGGAGGCCACTGGGATATAGTTCAGATTTCAAGCCAATGCTCATAGCTTATTTTATGCATTATCTTACAGAGATTCAGGTCTCGAATTTGTAAGCATTGTTCTCACTTTTGGGGATGTAAATGTACCACACCTTTCCAAGTGAACTGAAACACGTTTTCTCCATTCAACTGGTGGGTCATAAACAGTAAGAGCACGTGGGCACAATGTACCAGTGGGACATCAATATCAGAGACACCACACACACTCATATTGTACGTAATGTCCCCCTCCCAACAAAAACAGTTTTGCACACACTCTCCATCTCTCTTGTTCATGATGCAAGTACACAAACACACCAAGGAAAGCTTGAAATAATATTGTCAGCTGACAAGTCTTTGAGTGCGAGGGGAGTGTGCACAGCTGGTGTACATGCTCTGCCAGTTTAAGGAAGCATGCACTGGTGCATCCTGGGTTGTACCTGTTCACTGGGTGTGAGGGAATCTTGCATTGCTTGTGTTGCTGCATCTATCCTGTTAGATGTGCCAGGGATGTTCGTCCTGCTACTGCTATGGAGTACTAGTGTGATGTTTCATTGAAACATGGGTCACTATATAAAAGCAATGGATTACGCATTTGACTCTAAATTAGAGGGGAAATCTAATCACTGTTTTATTTGTAAAGAAAAGTTATCTGCTACGTGAAAAGTGCCAATGCAATGTATATGTTGACCCACATATTTCTCTTTGCCTGTGTTATATCATAGTTTGCCTGCAGAAAAGGATGACTATACGGATGAATGTTTGGATTGCATGAAGCGATGGCTGCCTAAATGAATGAATGGGTGAATGGGCGTGTGACAGCATGAGTGACTCATGAATCCTTCCACTAAGCCATCGCACAAACGGGATAAAGAAGCACTTGCTCTAGTAAGAATGAGCGGTCCTGCTATTCTGCCAATGCTTTTTTTTGTAAGTATTTACATGTTTAACGAGCCGTTGCTACCTTACCTGGCGAACTCGGGGGATGTAATGGGCCTAGAGCTCTTTTTTCTGATGCCACTATGACTGTTTGCAAGTATGTGCATGAAAATGGCTGTAAAGCTGGTTATGATACTGCGTGGAAATCTAGCAATCAGCCAATTGTTTGCCAGCGTCGACGATGTGACACAATTAATTCGCTAACTGCGGCAACAGCTGCAAAGCCAACAAGCCTAGGGGCAAAATAACACAGGAAATATTTACTGTCAAATGCGTCGAGATGTTTCTACTTCACACAATAAACAATTATAAAAGCTAAGTGCACTGGAGAAAAAAAAAGTCTTGTCAGCCAGAAAGCGCTACACGGCTGCCAATGGAGTCATGAATATCCAAGACTGCGTGTGCTGGCACCAAGTGGCATATGAGTGGCATGATGATGCCAATCAGTCGGAGGAAACTGTACAACTTAGACTCTTCCAGCTAAATGTTGTTAGAGTCACCAGTATGGAATAAGAAGGCATCAGTTCAGGGCAGGATCACAGAAGCGCTGCACTAGTGCAAAAGAAAGCCTACTTGCACCCATGTATATGTATTTTGGAACAGAGAAGAAGCATGAATCGACGCATTTCACATTATTTCTCTTCTTTATATTATAATATAAGGGGAAAATGCAGTACTACGCTTTTCAACAGTGAAAGAAGAATGTATGATTTAAGCAAAATCAGCGCGTTCCTTTTATTTTTCATCAGTAGCAAGAACGGTGCAAAATCACATTGCATCATATTTTAAAGAGTTAGGGGGTCATTAGGATGGCGGACGGACCTGCGTCCGTCCGCCACCCCCGAGACAGAGGGACCGTCCACATGGGCAGCGGCGGTCCCTCCATGCAAATTAGGATGTGACCGCCACCCTGGCGGTCACATCCCGTACCTTTAACCTTGCGGCGGGTGCTGCTTGAAGCAGCACCCGCCGCAAGATTAAAAATGCATGTATTGCATTTACATGCACAAAGCGGTAGGCACCGCGCGGTGCCTGCTGCTTTGTGCATGTAAATGCTGGGGGGTACCATAGGTACCCCCCATGTTCACCCCCCACCCCCTGACACCCTGGGGGCCCGCAACGGGCCCCCAATAACCAAACACCACATGCTTTTCCACGGCCGAAAACCCGCTGTGGAAAAGCATGTTTCCGCATGCAACCTAATATGGCTGGCGGTGTCTGATAGACACCGCCACCATATTTGAGCTTTTCCACCGTGGCGAAAAAGCTGTGGACGGTCTCCCGACCCCCGTGCCATCCTAATCTGGCAGGGGGTCTTTTAAATCACCGCAGCGGTGAATCCGCATCCTCCGGGCCTGCGGTGGCTTCCGCCGGCCCGGAAGATGAAGATTCACCGCAATCCTAATCGGCCCCTTAGTTTGTTAATCCTCGTTTCCGGTGTTTGCTACCGTTCGAACATATTTCTGCTTGGAGCAAATTATGTTTGCTCCATTTCATTTCACAAGAGCAACACATCTGTCTACTTTGTGCAGCGGTGAACAGTGCACATTTTGAGTGACGTGGACCCAGGCGTAGGGCAAGGATCAGGTCTTGTTTTGTTTATTAAATGAAGATGCAATGAGCCATTCTTAGAACAACAAACTGCTTTTGTTTGACGATAAAAAAAGATGGTAATATTTGCACCGCATGTTTACTATTTATATGGCGACCCAATCAAAACAGTAATGGCGTCTAAGAAAGGCACACAATTACTTTGATTTTAAGTATTCACCCAGCCCTCAGAAACAAATGATGCCATCGCTGCTTTGCTGATCTACTGCTTTTGATTCAACAACATATGAATGCTAAACGGTGCCATTTTAAACGCATTTGCCTCTAAAACATCTCTGCCAATTTCACCTAGAAACAACTATGATGGCTTGTTTGTAAATTGCCTCCGACAATACGAAAACAATTACGAATTACAAAACTAGAGCAACACAATCATAACAGAGACTGAAAACTGCGCCTTTATCAATGTGCAATGTGATAATTAACAGAGAATGTAACAGCAGATGTTGGAAATCAATATTGGGTGCTAGCAGAATATGCAATTACGAATCATTAGAGTTTTCTTCACAGCTCCGTCCAAGGAGAAAATACGCGGTTTTCTGGTCTTAACTACTTTGTGATTTCCTTTGTAAGCCGTCAGAACCCGTCTCCCTCCTGCTGCTTTTTCCAAGAAATGCGGCAAATAAGAAAAGAATCAATTTGCACTCAACAGCCCACAAATTTCCCTGTTCAACACATGCAACCCATCACACCAATGGCATGTGCTGCTTCAGACCTCCGTGTTTAGCGCCAGCACGCCGCTTGGGGCTGCTTTTCATCGCTATATGCAGCCCACCGGAGCTGCATGACTTTGTGACAAAGACGCCAGATGTGACACCCCTCATACAATGGATGTGTCTTGGAATCTTGAATCCTGGGGTTAAGCGTTGGCGGGTCGCTAAAAAACAACCGTGCTTAGCTCCTTTTACAAGTAGTCTGCTCTGAGAGTACTTTCTGGTTGGTCTGAAGGCCGTGCGTACTCTCAGGGCTCCAACATTGACATTCAGTTAAATGTTGACGGTGAAGGATTGACAAAGGCGGGAAATGTACATTCTAACAATGATGGTATGGTGCCGGAGTGCACACTGAGCTTTGACCTCTCCCCACCATGACCGAATGAAGGAAGGGGCTGCAGCTTTCATTTTAACACACCTTGAAGGCTTTCAAGAATGTGAATGGTCCAAATATTTGTGTCAACAATAACCTCAAAACAGATAGAACTCATAAGTACTATGGGCCTTATTACGAGATGTTGGGTGGGTTGCAGATTGGCAACTGCTCGACCTTAGGTGCAGTTCCAACTGCAGTATTTGTATGCAACCGCTCATATGGGGTCGGAAACATCAATTTTTCAATGGAAGCTTGTGTGGCGGGTAGAAAAGGCACGCCGCACAAGCCTCCATTGAAAAATTGAGGTTTTCAAACATCCCGGCACTGTGTGGCAGGCACCTCATGCGGTACCTGCCACACAATGCTGGGATGTTTAGGGGGCACCCTAGGTACCCCCTAGACCCCATTGTGAGGGACCAGGTGGTAAAGGGGCCCTTCTAGGGGCCCACAATATCGCTTTCTGACAGCCTTTCCATGTCGGAAAGGACGATATGGAATGGCTGTCAGAAACCAACATCATAGTCTCAACGGGATTATGAAGAGTTTCCAATGCACCAATGGGCACCTTAAGCCCATTGGAAAGTGTTGGATGGTTTCTATGCCTGCAACCGCTGTCCATACGCATTGTAATGCGTCAGTCGGACCACAGCAGCAGATGGCAGTCGCTCCGCAACCGCCATCGAAATTGGGCCCTATGATGGTGTATAGTTTGCAAGTTTGGTGGTTTAGAGCAAACCATACTACTGCACAATGAAAGGTCAGGCTTAGTTAATAAGTTCCACAAATTTGGAGTAGTAATATTATATAAAAAAATTAATTGGGTGTTCTCTTTCATATGACTGACTCAAGCCGGCCACTAGATTGAGGGCATCATTGTAACATGTGAAGTGTACTGAAATCGAAAGCTTAGTAAAAGCTAGTGAAAATCTGTCCATCACAATGTAACAATGTAACTGAGAGAGAGCGGTAAGGGATGGAAAAGTGACCAAGAAGTAAAAGTTTTAGATGAGCTTCTCATGAAAGATACATTGATTAGAAGAAATTGGTCACTGTCCTTAGGTTAGTGCGTGTGCTTAGTGTGCTGTTACCAACATAGAGTGGACCTTGACAAACAAAACTTTTTTGCAGTCACTTAAAAGTGGGCAACAATTTGCAAGTTCACTACTGAAAATTATGTATGACATAGTATTTCAAGAATCTGGAGAAAAGAGAGCAATGGTAAGAAAAGCTGGAAGGGCAGGTGCTCTTGTGGTTGGACATGAAAATGATATAATTTTCATGCAGTGAAATGTCACACAAAGTTGCTACTTTGAACTCATAAATGCATTTTTCAATCAGAAAAGATGCACTATGAATATAATACAAATGATTACGTTTTAGCTGGGTTAGGTGCTGGTGTGGTTAAACCGATATTATATGAGGAATTGTTACTGGAAGTAAAAAAAGAAAGAGATTTAAGTAATCAAACACAAATATATAGATTTAGTTTTTACATTAAGAATTCTGTTAGAATATTGCTAGGACGTATCAACTGATCAGGGCAACTAAGTAGAGTTTCAATATAGAAAGTATGATTCTTTATCAGTGAATTATCAAAGCCATAATTATACTGCAATTGTTTGACCAACATACACAGTATTGCAGAACAATGACATTCACAGGCACACACACAAAGTCCTGGACTAGGCCACTGCTTTGATCTTTAAATTGGATCACAGGTCAGTTACATAGTGTAAGAAATTGGCTATCCGGTCGACTGGGGTGTGAGCCCTGGTTAAGCAGCATCCACAATCCTTGTCAGGGTAAAGCACAAGCAAGCCCCCAAATTAACCTTAGCTTAACACTCTAGTAGCTTGGCACAGAGCAGTCAGGCTTAACTTAGAGGAGGTGTGTAAAGTATTTGTGCAGTACTTTTAATAGTAAAACATTGAAAACAGCACTCAAAAAGATTCCCACACCAAGTTAGAAAAATAGAGCGATTTAATAAGTACAATAAGACCAAAGGGGGAAATATCCAAGCAGTAGAACCAGAGTTATGAACTTCTAAAGAATATTATGAAAAATCGTGCCTATAAGCACAAAGTAGCAATCGTGGTAATCTGGTCGCGCTGGACCAGGTCAAAGTCAAAAGTTCAGGTCAATCCCGATGGAGAGCGGGTCAGACACAGTCCCAGGTTAGCCCAGCTGAAGTTTTACCTTCTCACGGTTTGTGCCAGGAGTCCCTTTCGCGTTGCAGAGAGTCGCAAGGAGGGCTGGACAGAAGGTTGTCGGCATGGTGCAGACAGGAGGTCAAGAGTTGTGGAAGGGAAGGCTGGAGCTTCATTAATGGTCCCCTGTGGGCGGTCAATGATAATATATGAAGAAATGGGCTAGTGGCGGCTTGCTCTGAATTTCAGTGTAAGCAGCAAAGTCTTGGTGCGAACTGGCTCATTTCCAGTCACGAACAGGCCAAAATCTTGATTTAAGAACCTGTGAGCCACTCCACTTGGGGGTCTGGAACTCACTAAAGCTGTGTCCAGGAGCTGTTCTGGAAGCCTTTTATGTCCCTGAGGGTCAGATCAGGAGACCAGAAGACTAGCCCTTTGAGTCACTCTCGGGCCTAGGTTTGAACATGATGTTCCAGGTCCAGTTCTTCTTCCCCAGGCAAGTGGGCAGCAGGAAAGCCAGGGCAGCAGTTCCTTGAGAGAGAACAGCAGTCCAGCAGGATGCCACTGCTTGTAGCAGCACAGCAGCCCATCTTTCTGGCAGAGTATCAACAGGTCTGAGATCCAGTATTTATACACAGTTGTGTTTTTGAAGTGGGGGGAAGCTTCTAGAGGCATGCTTTTGAAGAGCACGGATGCCCTGCCTTCCTGGTACTGGCTCCGGGCTAAACACAGGGGAATGCAGCCCTTGGTGTGGAGACAGGGAGCAGTGTAAGTGGGCTGGGCCCAGCTTCCCATACCCATCCTGCCAGTGATGGCCCATCCCGTCTCACCTAAGCTCCCCATTGTGTGTGGTTGTCTAGGAGGAATACACAAAGAACAACTGTCAGCTACTCCCCTCATGTGACCATAGACAGGCTGCAGGCACCAAATGGTTAAAGCAAGAAAATACCAACTTTGGATTTTAAATTCCAATGCCAAAGACATCAAAAACAAATTGATTATCAATTCCCATTTGGAAATTGCACTTATAAAATGTAATAAGGCAACTGCAATGTTGGGATAGACAAGTATTGCAGTAGTGAAATAGAATCTAGGAGGTTTTCACTACCGGGACATGTGAAACTTTACAGTACATGTCCTACTTTTTAAATACACTGCACCCTGCTCTCTGGGCTTTCGAGGGCCTAACCTAGAGGTGACCAATATGTATTGAAAAGGACTGTTGGGGCCTGGCAAAAGGTGTGTTTTGCCATGTCAAAATAACAGTTTAAAAGTGCACACATACAGAATGCATTTGCAGGCCTGATGCATGTTTAAAATGTTACTTAAGTGGTGGTATAAACAGTGTTGCAGGCCCACTAGTAACCAGATCAAACCACAGGAAGTACCCGTAGCCCAAGTTGAGAGCTGGGTAATAAGTGTATGCAACAATGAACAGCGTCTCAACAGGTAATACTTAAAGACAGTTTTTAAAATAAGCTCATCAATTGCAGGAAGAAGGAAACAGGGAGGCATGAATCGTTGTTGCAATATATGCAAGAGCGGTCTATATTCAAACACAGAGGGGAAGAAAATGCATTATATTATATTGAATGTAAGTATAACCTGTACAAACGTGTGCACATGTGTGCTTGTGACAAAGGCGAACAGCACCAAGTGACAAGTGAAACCACGAACAAACAGCGCAAAAAGAAACAATAGTGTCAATATATACAGAAACACTTGTGGTTCAGATTCATTAACAAAGATTTTGAGAAGGTAAATTATTTGATGAACCACAGAGCATGCGCCAAGGAATTGTGCTGGGGGGGGTCGAGAGCGTTTTGACGTGTTGTGAGTTCAGGTCATCTTCAGGACCAGGTTACAGAATTGTAAATGCTACAGAGAGAAAAAGAAGGAATGGAAAGAGTAAGAGGATGTAGAAGGAGGACCGGCATAGCCACATCGGTGGGTGAAGGTAAAAACCAATAATATCTGCATGATTGTAGGAGGGTAGATCCTGGGGGGCAAGCAAAGGTAGCACCCTAAAATGTGCTGTACACATAACTCCCTGCCACATTTGGTGTAAGTTTGTTCAGCAGTTCAGGCTGTAGGTGTGGCTAAATGTTCCTATGGGAATTAATATAACAAACACACCCTTATTTTTCACCCCAAATTCTCATTCCTCACTATACGGATCACCCCCAATTTTTCCATAACAATAGAACTAGAAATTGGGAAAATTTCATGAAGATTCGTGAAATGACACCAAAGTTATAGCCAAGTCAAAAAATGCTTTTCCACTGGAAATTAGGTCCTAACTATAACTACCTACTAGCGACTACTCCCGATAGATCGCGTTTTCACACTACGTTCCGCCTATGATATGAGCCTCATGAGACGGGCATGGAAAAACATGTAAAACATATCCAAAGACACCGTGTTCGCTGTCACTCTGATCACAAAACACACAAGCCTGTGTGAGTTTTGCAGGTGAATTTATAATGGCTGCAGCAAAAGACCCTTTTGCTGCAGTCATTAAAAATTCACCTGCTTGTGTGTTTCATAATAATTTGTGTTTCATAATAATTGCTGATTATTTTCATTCTGTATAAATCTAATAACAAACAATTAAAAAAAAATGTTTTTAAACTAAATAAAAACATGACTGTTAATCAAGTTCTTTATATATTACATACAAAGTCATATTGCTAAATTAAATTAATATATCTAACTTAAATGAAAGTTTAAAACAAATGTAATTTTAGGATGTAATATCTTATTTTTTGTTCTATGTTAATTTTAATTATAAATATATTTTCATTTATATTTTTCATTAAAATGCTTAAAGTTATTAAAATAAAGAATAAGCTTTAATATTTTCCCTATATTTTCCAGTTTGTAGCTCCTTGCCTCAGTTGTGGAAAGTTCAACAACCAGCTGGAAAGGTTATAAGTCTCTTCACACACTCATCTTAGAGCATGGAGGCTCTCAAGTCTACATTTAGGCTTAAATCTGTATTGCAAATGATGAATAGCAAAAAAAAGAGTACGATTTAAACCTAGTTGTAGGAGTAGAACTACACACATTTAGATGTGTTCATGTATATTTGTCTTTGAGAGCTGGCCCAGCTGCCTCAAAGTAGTGAATACTCAACCACAATGATTCACCAAACTGAAGCATATTTGATTTAAACCACTTAATTCCCTAGAGTTTACCTCTCAAGAGGGTCATTTCACATGAGTACCAATGGGAAAAGCCACAGTCCAGGTTATCTACATTCTAGAATAAGGCTCTATGATAAAAGTGAGACGATTTTAGTTCCCTGACCTGTCTGCCTCTATTGCTGCTGTCAATCCTGCAGCATTTAAAAAAAAATAATTGCTGGTGTTTGTGTTGTTAATGGACAAAAATCCTGGATTTCATCTAAGTACCCTGGTTCTGCTCCATCCTTTGACTAAGTTAAGGCTTGCTTCATGGACACATTGTTTCAAAGTTCAAAATTCTGTTGCAATTTTATTGCAACAAGTTTTCCTTTTTCGGACATGATTAAAACAGTAAAAACAATTAAAACCATTTTAAAATAAAACCAAAACGCACTACTTAATTTCCTTGAACAGACTGCATTTTACATAGGTTTAGCATTTACTTGATTGCGCAGGCGATGTATTTAAAACATTATATAAATGGTTCAGGATAAAAAAAATCCACATATGTAGCATAATTTCACATTGCTTTAACACACTGCAAGATGTGCTACTTTCTTTTACTTAAAATATCATAAAGATTTTATCATCCTCGCTTGTATTCCTGAGAAAAGCGACACAAAATAAATATCACGCAAATGTGCCAAGATGTTCATTTCGTAATGAATTTTATGCATGGCAAGATTTATGCATTAGGTTACTGCTTAGAAATTCTTTATATGTATTAATGTTACACTCTATTCAACAGCAATTAAAAGGCAGAACAAATTTCCATAGCAACCATATCACTGAAGCCAGTTAGGTCTATGTGAGTGCAGTGGTTGAAAATCAGAAAGGGTGTCTATGGTTGATAGGTGTTATAAAAGGTACTTTAAAACAAGGAGCGATAAAACTCTAGACCACTGACCATAGACAAAGATACACCAACAGTTTTATTTGTTGCAATTTTATACAAGGCTTCCCCGCAATGCTGAATCTATCAAATCCTATTAGGACAGGACAAATAGTATCTTGATAAAGTGTCATTGACCAGTAATGACTGCTTCAAACATAGGGTCTGTCCTCTTAGAAGAGTTGCAGTCATAGCTCTCCATTAGGATAGTTTCAATTTTGAAAGCAAAGTAGTTGCACAATTATACATTGTTCCTCTTATATCTGTCGCTCAGTATAACAACATCAATGACTGTGACAGCAACATATACACAAACTATATAAAGTGAGGTTAAAGATGCATGCCCATCTCTTCCACATATCACACCCCAGGTATCACAAGGATCCCTGTGTACGGAATTACCCACTCCTAACTCTGTGTCTGTCTGCAAATTCTGTTGTGGTCCAATTCCTTTTAGGGCCACAGTTGGCACTAAAGATTGTAAAGGTCGTCTGTGTAAGTAGGCTTTTCACTTGAAACTCTAAAGTCAGTACAGAGACCTAAATTCAAACAAATTGTTTTTTTGCAGTAAACCCATGACATTTTAAGATCACAGTTCAGATGTTCCTTCTAAAATACAAGATACAGCATGAAAGAGATTTAAGCAATATATTTTTCTATGAGGCTATGATTTCAGCTATCATTATTTGGATAAGAAATATTTTATGCAGTTTTTGGGGTACAAGACTTTCATAAATATTAATTTTATTTTTTCATAATTGTAGGGCTTTACTCTGCACCTAACACATCACAGCTCAGAGTACAGCATAGCGTCCCTTCACTACATTAAGACTCTAATGGAGACATTGTGAAATGTTAGTTTCCATGAAAGAGCAACATGTATGTTCGAGATAGCATGTGTTTTGCCCATTTGGGTTTATGGATATGGTCTGACAGGATTAACTACAACACCACACAAAATATAATGGAATTGTTGAACCAAGATGGTTCGCACATCCTGTTGTGTGGCGATTTAGATTCCGTATGCATTTTCCCGATTCATGCCCTTATATAGGTACACTGCACATTGCCCTTATATAGGCATAGAAATCAAGCCCTTATTTAGGCATCGCCGCTGCAGCCCAAATACAGGCATGGCTACTTCCATCCGTTCATCTTTGTCTCAACAATTTCTTGGAAAACCAGACACTTAAGCCCATGACGACTTCCCCTTGCTTGAATATTGATTTCTCCAAGAACTCAGTTATTATACATGAACATCTATTCCTTAGGGGTTCATTCATGACGTTCATATGCCCGACTTTACGTCAAAGCTGGCATTCCTAAACACCTTCAAGGTATAAATATACCTTCACTTGCTATGGTAAAGCGCGGTGTGGTTCGGTGCAGTTCGACAACCTACTTGCACGACGCAGCTCGCTACAGCAAGTGCCGAAGGAAGCCAACTCTCCAGCTGATGCCCTGAGCAGAAGCTGTCCTCCTCTGCCAAGAAATCCAGCTCTAGTGTTTCTGACTCCTCTTGCGGGGTGTTGGGAAATTGAGTCCGTGAAAGAGATACTAACCTCTCTCATTCTAAGGTATGGAGCTGATTAGAACCTAGAGAAACCTTTTGCAATTCTTGGCAAAAACTAAACCTATGCCAGAGACCATCTTTACTTCTTCCCTGGTACTAGACCTAGGTTAGGTACATTGGGGTAGGCGTATTTTAGAAGCAACAGTTGAGTATTTTAACCTGTGTTATTTATGTATGAATTTTTATATGTCATAGAAACAGACAATGCTATTACAGTATTATTTTATACTACTATTTACGCTGTACGCATTATACTTTGCATTCTGTCTAACAATTGTAGCAGTTCACCTCTCACATGAGAAAGTAGACTGTTCAATAAACCCCTTTTATAGAAACGCCCGTCTCACTATTTCTATGCAATTCTGTAGAAACGTTTTTATTCTTGGGGAAACAAAGTTATCATGTTTATGCGGTTGTCAGAAACTAATCCCTTCTTGTGTATTCAAGAAAGATTCTAGTGACCTCTGAGCTAGCTGGCACTCACAATTAAGTTAAGTATATTCAATAGAGACATACTGACCTCAGTCCTATGTCATATCTATAGGGTATATTATTCCAATGCGCAGAGCCTATTGGGAATATAGGAACTACACTACAATCCCTCAAGAAAATAGAAAAATATCAGTGGTCAAGAAATTCTCCAGGAAGAAGAATTACTTTTCTTGAACAAACCCTTAAACCTTACTTCAATCAACAAAAGTAAAAACTTGATGGACAAGGAGAGGAGATGGCAGGGGTCAATCACTTTTACTCAAATGAAGCGCATGCATAATGGATTTGCTGGTGGCAATGGCTGTGGAATAATGAGATGTCAAAGATGTCATGTATCTAGTCTGTCACCCTGAGGTTCATAGGATTTTCATGCAGGGCATGCCAGAGCTTGTGAAGTCTTTCTGCCTCAAGGATGTTTACCCTGGCATTATTTATCTTCATGTGTTCAGAAAATATGGGTCAAATTTGAATGCCTAGCTTAGAAAAAGAAAAACTAAAGAAAGGATGAATAATGATGATTTTCAGTTGACCGTTGCAGGAACGTTGACAGTTCTGGCAGTGTATGTGTCAAAGTACTCTAGTCTTATATTCGAGTTAAATGATATTAAATAGATAGTTGAGTGAGTAAATGTCTTGTGAAATTAATGTGAAAAGTAGTGCTAGTTTTTAGGTTGATAGGAGGGAAAGCAGATCATGTATTATTTGGTATAGTTGATCATGAAGAAAACGGGAGACATCCTATTCAGTGACACAGTCAGTGATATTAGTTTGAAGGTGGATTGTAAAAGATTGGAAGCCATATTAGCTTTGAGTATCATCATTTCAAAGGACTGAAGAGGCGCAGGAAGATAAGATGATATCACAAAGGGAGGTGCTATCTAATGAAAGTACAAGAGGACTCAGTACTGAGCCTAAGGGAATGGTAACTGGCTAATGAGTTAGAAAGGAGAGTGAATATCAGAAGAGGTAAGCAAAGAAGGAGCATCTGGATATATTAATTTCAGTGAAAAGTTTATAATATTCAATGAGCAAGGTTTACTAGCATGGTGGAGTGGTCAAATAAGTGGAATACAGCAGAAAACGCTAGAAGAAAAGGGCTTAACTGATTATAGGGAAGTAGTCAGTTGGATTTATAGGGGTGGTCCTATAATGCAGTATATATGTTTAACCCTATATTCCATCTTCTTGCCATAGGTTACTCTATTTCTAAATGTGTTTAATTTTGACACTGCTGAATAAGACCTACTTTTGCCTCCATTCACAATTCAATGTGGCTTATCCCTTCCACTGTATGAGGAGTACATTAAATCCAATGTTCATTAGTAACTTGCTCACCTACATCTATCAGTTACATACATTAGATGAAACAACACTTTATTCTCAGTGGGAATCGCTTACATCTGACATAGACCTTCTATAAGTTATACATCTGTTTAAGAATGTATGTTGTGTATCTCTTACCTTAAGATCATCATTATTCCCATCCCTATGCTCCTGCTTCTTAATGAAGTGCCCTTGCCTTATTTCTTGGGAGCTCTCTATGACATTGATTTCTATTCAACATCTACTATTTACCAAAGGCAAATAAAGTTGCTGAAGGGTGTGCCACTTGTAGAGATTAGCAAATTTTAAATGTGTGTTCCAATTCCTACCTAGTCCTGAATAAACATTTTTTTTTATTTATTTACTTGAGTTTTATATAGGGCTGGCTAGACCCAGAGGCATCAGAGCGCTTTACATGAGGAGAGTTACATAGGTTACAAATTACACATTGTTACAGAAGGTACAACAGTTACAGTTCATAACAGCTGAGCGTGGAACGTCCAAGGATTCCAGGACTATATCTGTTTTCACAAAGATTTTTATGAAGGCGGAGGAAACATACTCAAAAACTCTGGACCTTTTAGAGTTTTGAAAAATGAACAGTTTTTGGAAAGAGAGAGTAACCAAGAGCAAAGTGCAGGTTTTTAACTTGGAAAGTGAGATATAGGGGAGCAACAATGTTTACAAGTGATACATTAATCCTGTAAAGATGGCGTGTTTGATGATCTTTGGAAAATTCTAGAGAAAATGCCGGAGAAGAAAAGAATAGAAAAAATGGTAAAAGCGAGACACCCAAAACCAGCAGTATATAAAGTATACCATATGTATTCTTCAAAAAGTGAAATAATACCTAGGTTCAGTTACTTAGTGTCATTCTGTTAAATTCTCCAATGTACATCATAATGGGTATATACTACAATAGACTCCTTGGATATTTCAGTCTGTAAAAAATGTTTTATATATAATTTTTAAATTCAGTATTCTATAAAAAGAAAGTTTTTAGCATTTCAATTTTTAAGAACATCATGAATAATAATATTTTAAGGATTATATATGATGATATCAGACATTGCTAAGTATATCAATTTAAACAGGACTTTCAAATAGTTAATTATTCGGCAAAATTCAGCATACCATTTTGTAGCCTTCCTTTCCATAATGATTTGGTAACATGCCAATCGTCTCACTGGTCTTGCTCTTAGTATTGATAATAATAATCGTCAAATAACATTGTTTTTGTGAGCTAATAGAGATTGGCGCTATTCTATTGAAGGAAAAATATGCACTATATTCCATTTTTTGTTTATTTGAAAGATTAGATATATATGCTATTTTTGAATACTTTCCACAGACCAAAGTTTAGGCTTGGGTGTATTTTACGTACAGACCATACGTTTTTTAGGGGTGGGTGGGAAGCATTGCTCGCATATTAGATGTTACTGCCATGAAAGGGCGTTTGTATCAGCAGGCACTCGTATAGAATAACGAGAGGAAATGTGGAACAACACAGAGAGACAGGTAGACAGACAGGTAGACACAGAGATCTAAGGGTTCCTCAGTTCTTAATAGGGAATACATTTAGGTAAAAAAAAAAACAATGCAACAGACCAGATAAGTCTAATCTGAGTGAAAGAATATACAGCCCATTTAGGCTCCAGCCTTTTAGAGAGCTCAAAATGCATTTTTTTCGTGAAGGGTGTTATATAAGCAGTTGTTGATTTCAAATTTGTGCAAACCATTATTGTGGTCGTATGCTAGTAACTGGATTCGATTAATTTATACATCACATTCTCATTACTGAAACGGAGGCGTCACAGTAAGCAGCTGACTTTTAAGCGTCCTTATTTGTTTTAACCCATTCTAAACAGACATTGTAATCGCATAACCTAGGTCAAGTTAGTGACTACTCTCTGACCGTATTACTTTAACAAGCAAAAACCGTGAAACGGGGCTGGATTCTAGGAGCACTGAATTATAAAACCGCGAATGAAGGCTGACTTTTGAGCACACTTACTTGGAGTTAAATCTCCTGCAATACCATAGCGCTCCCACGAAAATGCCGAGCGCGGCTGCAAGGTCCCGTAACAGTAAATCCTATGTCAAATGCGTGTTTATTTAGGTCGAGTGAACCGGAAGTTAACCCATTCAGATACTAAACACGGTTGTTTAACAGGCTTTCCAAAGTTTAATATATTTACTTCAAAAGTAGTGTGGTTATCGAGGAACGTTGACATGCTGCATGTGAGATGTTTTCCCTTTCAGGACTAAACCTCATATCGTTTTTTAAAAAAATGGCTCGTGTTTCGGAGTAGTCAACATAAAAGACAGACATTCAGTAGTGCATTTACCATGTCACTTACCGATCGGCCATTTTGGAATGGTTTTAAATTTCGAATTAAAGTTTGTCTTAATGTCTCTAGGACTGCATGAGAGGGATGTCGGAGAACACAGGTCTGCTTTTTTAAGAAAATAAGATTGGAGGTTGTTAGTCTAGTATAGTCAATCAAATGATTGGATATTAAAATCAAAAACTAAGAAAAAAAAACATTTAATCCTTTGACACAATACAGAAAAGACATGGATCTCATGTTTGTAATTATTAACGCCTCTCTAATTGTATGTTTATATTGAGGATTAGTGGAACAGTATCGTTTTTTGGGCCACTCGGTGAAGTTAAGGGATAATATATCCTTAGTGAAAATTACTCATTCCAAGGATATATTATTGTCTATGAACTTAAAATGGCTTCAATGGTTTCTAAATTAGTTGTTTTAATCGGGCATGTATAATCATGTTTTTTAACCGTTAGTAAGGTTTAAAAAAATCTAGATGGTAGTGTGTTTGTTAAAGTAACACTGATTTATCTGACTTGATTTACCAAAAGTAATAGATTTCTCAAAAAAAGTCTCAGTTCTTAGAGCCAGTGGTACCACTCATGTTCTTGATTCAGTCCTCTTTCCACTGTATCCATTCTAATGATCAAAGAGCTTTCTTCTCTTCGTAGGTGCAGTTCTTGATTTCCACCACGTTTATGTGATTTCAGTTTTTTCAGGCCTACAAAAGAGAAAGTCAATTGATGAGAGTGGTTTTTTAAGAAGTGATCGACCAAAGGTTGTTGTGTGTCTGTTTTATGAATATTCCGATAATGTTCTTGAATGCGTATTTTCAAAGGTCTAGTTGAGCTTCCAATATAATTCCGTCCACACAGGCATGTTATCAAATATACCACGTTGGTGCTTTCGCAGTTGATAAAATCCTCAATTTTGTATTTGTGATCATTAATGAGGACTTCTTTTGTCCTAGATTTTCCAAGTTTGCATATTGAGCAATTGGTGCAACTGAAAAAACCCCTAGGTTGTTGTAAAAAGGTTTTAGGTCTTTGGTTGATGTCCAGAAAAGAAGGACAGACAATGTCTCTCAGATTTTTGCTCCTAGAAAAGCCTAGTTGTGGTTTCTCATGAATTGCAGAGGTTATCGTTGGATTGTCCTTCAAAAGGTGCCAATGTTTGTTTAACGATTTACAAATGTGATACTGGCAATTGTTGTATTGGGTATTAAAACGAATGACCTGTTTGTTTTCTTTAGTTTGGTTGTTGTGTAACAATGTTGATCTTTCAGTTTCCAAGAATTTTGTTTGAGCTTTAGTTAGAGTCTGTTCCTTATAGGCCCTTTGTGTGAGACGCTGTGTTATATTGTCAGAATGAGTTTTATATTCCTCATTTGAGCTGCAGTTCATACGAGCCCGTCTATATTCGCCTCCCGGAATATTCCTGATTGTATGTGCGGGATGGCTGCTTGAGGCATGAATAATAGAGTTGGATGACGTTGGTTTTCTATTAATTTTAGTGTGCAGTTTCAGGTCTTTGACATAAATAGATAAATCCAGATATTCTATTTCTGTTCTTGAAATATTGTATGTGATGGCAATGCCCCACTGGTTAGGTGTTAAAGATTTGATGAATGTTCTGAGCTTGTTTTCTGTTCCTTGCCATATCAGAAGGATATCATCTATATATCGCCCCCACATAATTATGTTGTTGGTGATATCTTCCGATCTCTCTTGCCACAGCCAGTGTTGCTCCACTGCTCCCATCAGGAGGCAGGCATACGGGGGCGCAAATCTTGCCCCCATTGCAGTGCCCAGGAGTTGTAAATAAAAGTTGCCATTGAAGAGAAAGTAGTTGTTAAAAAGGCAGAACTCAAGTAAATCAAGAATCATCATATTTCGTGCCGTTAGGTGAACTGATCTGGTTTGCAGGTATTTTCTTGTTGCTGATATGCCATCTGGATGTTTGATTGACGTATATAAACTGGTGATGTCAATTGCTGTGAGTATAAAATCCTCATGCCATGTAATGTTTTCCAGTTTTTGTAAGATGTCTTTAGTATACTTAATGAAGGATGGAAGAGCCTTCATCAGGGGTTGTAATTCAGCATCGATGAAGGCTCCCACATTTGAACAGATATAATCTATGCCTGCAATGATAGGTCTTCTTTTAGGTATTCTTCCTGGTTTGTGTACCTTAGGTAGTAGGTACATGGTTGGAACAATTGGGTTGTTGAAATATAGAAGATTTTTTTTTTCATGCTAAGTAAACCTTTTTCATACCAGGTGTTAAGCAAGGCAGATAGTTTTTCTTGAATGTGTTGTGTTGGGCTATGGTCCAATTTTGGGTAACATGTGTTATCTTACAATTGTCTTTGGGCTTCCAATGGGTAGTCTGTTGCATTGAGGATGACAACGTTCCCACCTTTGTCCGCTTCCTTGATTATTAGATTTTCATTTTGTTTCAGTTCCATCAAGGCTTGTTTTTCTTTTGTAGAGATATTTTTTGGGACATATTTTTGTATGGACTGATAGTTATGAAACTCTTTGTCAAGATATTGGGTTACGTTCTTGAAGAACATGTCAATTGAGTTGCCAGATGGTAGTGATGGTGTGAATCTAGATTTTTTTCATCAGTGGATTGGGCTTTGAGTGGAAGATGTCTATTCCCAACTCTTCTGCAGTCGTTGTCAGGGAGTCTAGATTGTCTGGTGCTATATCAGTAGATAGTTGTAGTAAAAGGTTGCTGTTTTCCAGATCTTGTGCAGATAGGTCACTTGTTGGTTGACTATTATGGGGAGTATTCCAACTTCTTGGATTATCGGTGAAGAAAGAGTGTAATTTCAGTTTTCTTGTGAATTTGAAAAGATCAATTTTTGTTTGTACAAGATCCCATTGGGCAGTTGGACAGAAGGACAATCCTTTGTTAAGTATTTGGTTATGTGTATCAGATAAGGTTGTAGTAGACAAATTGATTACCAAGTTGTTGCCTAGGATTTTGTCATGTGTTGTACCTTTCTTCTCGCTCTGGTTTGAACGCCTACAGTACTTGGTTTTGGTGTCTGTAGATTTGGTGGCCTGGTACAATTGTCTTGAACGTTTCCTAGGCGATGTCGTTGAACTTCCTCCCGAAAATGTACTTGGGGCAAGTGTTACTAGTCGTAGGCAAATCTTCTACTGAGCTTGCATCTGATGAGGTAGGGGTATGATTTGTAGTACTGGTGTTGCTATTTGTTGTTGAAGTATTGATGTTATCATATTTTTGCGCGAAGGTATAGACCCTTCCCTGTTGGTAATCGTTTAGGTCACGTCTGAATGTGCGATTTTTCCTCTGGATTATGTCTTCTTCGTATTCATCTAGTGTCTTATTCAGGATGTCATAGTTTTTCATGGTGATATCACCCCAATTTGCTTCTTCAATTCTTTTTGATAGCGTATCCACTTCAGTTTCATTGATTTCATATTCTTCTTGCGCTATATCAATTAACTGCCTTAGCATAATATTCGAGGCCATTCGTAGATTTTCTTCCCAGAGTTGTAATTTTTCGGGAGCTGTAGTCTCTATTGGAGGGAAAATCAAAATGCGCAATCCGCGGGGGATACGGTTGTGTTCCAAATATTTTTTGAGAGAAGCTCCTTCCTACCATTTGGAAGTTTCCTTCTTTGCAGCTTTTTCTAGAGCTTGAAAAGTACTTTTGGCTGACAGTAAGTTAGTTGAGCTTGATGTTTTACTAATGGCAGCACCTGTGGGGTCAAATGCTTCTTCAAGTCTATTGTTGCGTCTTTCACGATGATTTGTATAAGTTGACATTTTTTAAGTTGGGAGTTCCAAGCACTGATGCTATATTTTTTGAGGGTATTGATTCAGGTATTCAAAATCTTGTGATATAGTACTGGATCATCCGTAATTTTGAGTTCATAACAGCTGAGCATGGAAGGTCCAAGGATTCCAGGACTATATCTGTTTTCACAAAGATTTTTATGAAGGCGGAGGAAACATACTATACAAACTCTGGACCTTTTAGAGTTTTGAAAAATGAACAGTTTTTGGAAAGAGAGAGTATGTGTTCCAGGTTAAAGTACTATTTTAAGGTTGAATCCTGTAATCATTGATGCAAATTTTCACTCAAGAAAAGGATCGATCCAAATTTTTAGGAAAAATAGAATTTTATTAATGCAGAGTTGATCATTGACAACCGACACGTGTTTCGCCCTCTGTGGCGTATTGCGCCAGGGCTTTCTCAAGGCTGTAAAGATAAAATTGATGTGTTTAAATATAAATGATAATAGAAAAAGTTGACCCCAACCAAAAGTAGTGAAGTGTGGGAAAAAACCCGAAAAATGCAGGAAAAATGAATGAAAGGTAGAGTCAACCAAAATAGGGGTGTTTTCTTTTAGTGATGGTATTGATTGTACTAAAGAAACCAAGAGCAAAGTGCAGGTTTTTAACTTGGAAAGTGACATATAGGGGAGCAACAATGTTTACAAGTGATACATTAATCATGGAAAGATGGCGTGTTTGATGATCTTTGGAAAATTCAAGAGAAAATGCCGGAGAAGAGAAGAATAGAAAAAATGGTAAAAGCGAGACACCCAGAACCAGCAGTATATAAAGTATATCATATGTATTCTTCAAAAAGTGAAATAATACCTAGATTCAGTTACTTAGTGTCATTCGTTAAATTCTCCAATGTACATCATAATGGGTATATAATACAATAGATTCCTTGGATATTTCAGTCTGTAAAAACATTTTATATATCATTTTTCAATTCAGTATTCTATAAAAAGAAAGTTTTTGGCATTTCAATTTTTAAGAACATCATAAATAACAATATTTTAAGGATTATATATAATGATATCAGACATTGCTAAGTATATCAATTTAAACAGGACTTTCAAATAGTTCATTATTCGGCAAAATTTAGCATACCATTTTGTAGCATTCCTTTCCATAATGATTTGGAAACATGCCAATTGTCTCACTGGTCTTGCTCTCAGTATTGATAATAATAATCGTCAAATAACATTGTTTGTGTGAGCTAATAGAGATTGGCGCTATTCTATTGAAGGAAAAATATGCACTATATTCCATTTTTTGTTTATTTGAAAGATTAGATATATGTGCTATTTTTGAATACTTTTCACAGACCAAAGTATAGGCTTGGGTGTATTCGTAGGGCATGTGTTTATTTTTTACGTACAGACCATACGTTTTTTAGGGGTGGGTGGGAAGCATTGCTCGCATATTAGATGTTACTGCCGTGAAAGGGCGTTTGTATCAGCAGGCACTCGTATAGAATAACGAGAGGAAACGTGGAACAACACAGAGAGACAGGTAAACACAGAGATCTGAGGGTTCTTCGGTTCATATTAGTAGTACATTTAAAAAACAATAGAGAACAAGTTCTATGGATCATGGAGGGAGGGGGGGAAGTAAAGGGATTAGAAAGCCGATCTGGTCTGGAGGAAAGTACTTCACAATACAACAAAAGTCAGAGTATGCAAGTCTATAAACCGGTAAGGGTTCAGTGAAAGAGCAACGTCTAGTACCTTTTACCATCACTGCGTCGAGTCGAAAAAGAAAGAAAAGGCGTAGGTCTGAAACAATCCACAAGTGTGCCTTACTGTGACCAAAAAAAGAAGGGAGGGGTGTGGGAGTCATAAGAAGGGGTTGAGCTAAGGCAAAGAACAAGCTGGCGGCAAAGGTGGTGACCAGCGGCAAGAGTCGATCATGAGATTCAGGCGTAGCCGCAAGATGGAGGATCCAAGTCATGGACCCCTAAAACTTCAAAACAAAATGGAAGGGTTGCAAGAGAAAATAAATCCAACAACAAGGTCGAAGAAAAACAAACGAATCCCATGAGAACGGCTGGATGAGGAAGGCAGCCACCAGATCTGTCGGGAGGAAGGTCGCAGGTCGACGAAACCATTCACGGGTCATCATCGTCAGGGAGAGTCAGCGCCGGCGTCCATTATGCAGCAAAACCAGACTAGGAGAGCAGCTGCAGGGTTAGGAGGGCACACAAATTCGGAGAAGAAATAGGGGAATCAGGCTTACCGGTACAGGGCAGCTAGGTCACATCTGAGTCCATCTGACCTCCTGGAGACGCAAAGCGCTGCAGCATTTTCGTTGCTGCTTTTGTTGATGGACAAAGAATCGCGAGTCCATCCGGTCTCCCTGGGATGCAAAGCGGGATGTCCGGCAATCAGCGGTCTAGATCCGGAAGGCAGGTGAGGGCAGCAGCGTCTCAGCACTCTCGTTGCTGCTTTCTTCGAGGGACAGAGATTCATGAGTCCCATAGATGCGAAGCGGGATGCCAGGCAGCAGGGCCCTGGTCCTGGAGGCAGGTGGGTTAGGAGGGGTGGCCACCAGCCAATTCCCCACAGGTACCCTCAGGGGCCCAGCCAATAGGACTGCGCTACTGGAGGGGTGGGGGGGATAGCCACTGGGTGTTTAAGTGGAAGAGCAGTGGCATCACGGCATCCAGCTCCTGGCCTCCGAATGTGGTCGCATAGATCTCTGGGCGCCATCTTGGTTCACTCCCGTACGGGGACTCCGCGGCTCATCTCTCAGCTGATCAGGATAGCAGAAAGGTGGTTTTGAGTTTATTGTGATCAACCAGCATTCCAATTGCAGAATTGGTAAGTCAGGTGAAATTTGGACGCAGTGAAGCGCCGCTCCGGATACTGGAGAGCGGGGTCCACAACGGAGCTTCAGTTCAGAGCGGCCATCATGGTCGCTGGCTCCTCCTCCTGTGAAACATGAAAAGTATTAGGCCAATACTAAAGTAAAATGACTGCAGGCCTCTCAATTGATGGCATATCACACGCTAATGAAACTATAGAATGAAAATAATTCCTGTAAAAGATCAAAATGGCTATTGCTTTGTATGTCTTGTCCATGAGAAAGGCACTGGCAGATTGTACCCATATGTGTTTAACTTTTCACATACAAACATTTTATGGGTGAGGGGGCAGGGTAGAGTTTACTGAAAAAATACATTATATAATGGAATTGTAAAGACTGGGAATCTGCCCTAGTGCTCCCAGATGGAGCTGTACATTATTGAACCCACAGGTTTGTTCCTCAATTCATGAATTTCAGGGCAGTGTGGTGGGAGTTTAAAGCAGGTGTGACAAGTGTTCACCAACATTTGCTTTTAGTGGGATCCAGACGTCACTTCCATAGAAGCATGGTGAAGTCTTTGACCAACCTCTTAACTCTGCACTCCACTAATAATTGATAGAGGCACACCTGTAGGCTGATGGCATGTAGTGCCTTTACTTACATAAACCAACAGTTTATCTTCCCCAGCAGCTAGCATTTCTGAGCATGAGAGGGAGTGGGTACATAATGGGAGAAGCAAAGTCGATGAGGCTGAACAGTAAGTACCCACTTATAAATCAAAAAGAATATAATTAGTAACATCATTATTATAAAGAGAATAAAGTGTAAACTCTCTTACACTGCATAACTATTCCGTAAGATCATTAAGAGGCATCCGTCTAATAAGGATGAGATTTCACAATGATTCTCGCTATGGCAAGCTGTATTTCCAGTTCTTTTTTATTTTATACATTTTTAATTAATAAATTGTTCCTCCACTAATGAAAACGTACATGTTCCAAAATGTACTTCGCCCCTAAATGTGGCAGGGGCAGCTCATGGCAAGAGAGTAATTGAGAACTCACAGGTGAAAGTGCTCACTCACTCATTACATGCATTCAATTGTGCTGAAGGAAAGCTTGCAAAAATGCTTTTAACCAATTGTGCCCTATTTGCATTTCCCTCTTCACATTTCCTTCTGCCCAGAAGAGTGTCTCTCTCCAAGCCCACACCCCAAGAAAGTGTTTCCTGATATTCTGCTTTCGTTCACAAAGAGGACATGGAGTGATTGTTTGTTCTTTCTGTTACAACTCTATTGCAATTTGATGGATGCCCCAGTTACTTACCGGTAATCTTCATTACTACAAGTATAGTCTTCCTCGCCACATGGCTAACAAAGTGAGCTTCAGCTCCACACCAGAACCCTCCAAAGCAAAAAGTCAGCCTCCCATGCCTTCCATCCCTTCCCAACATGCCCCACCCACTACACCCTTGACCTCAACAAGAGGCGGGCCGGCCCAACCCATCAGCCTGAAACTACCAAGCACAAATATGAAGCCGATAGGCAGACAGGGAGGGAGAGATGGGAACTCATATGGCGAGGAAGACTATACTCGGAGTAATGAAGAATACCGGTAAGTAACCGGGGCATTACCTCCTCGTTAGTCTTCCTCGCCACATGACTAACAAAGTGAGCACATACCAAAGCCAAGGGGCTTCATGGAAACCCACAAGAAGCCAACGGACCAGAAGGGGCGACCGTGAAAAGAGGGCAAACCAACAGACCAGACGAGTGGAAGAACCACCCAAGAGAGAGGCATCCACGAGCAGGATAACCAGCCCGGGACAGAAAGACACCCTAAGGGCCAAAAACCTGTACCCCCAAGACACGAAGTGCCGCCAGAAAATCCGCCCAACCAAAGGACGAAGGAGGACAGAAAAAAGCATGGAACCAGACAGCACAGAGCCAAAAGTAACAGCAAACAGGCCCCAGGACAGAAAGTAGCAAGCTAGACCAAACACACCAAGACTGCCCATGGACAGCCAAAAGTGAGAGGGGAGCAAACACCCAAATAGAGGCCGAAGAAAAAGAAGGAAACCCCACTACAGTGACCAAACAAAAAAGCCACAGCAGAAAGGAGACCCAGTCCGACAGAAACACAGCAACACCACAGAGTGGACCATCAACTACGAGAGAGTCGAAACCCCCTGAGGAACAGGGCAGCGGAACCAGACACAAGCAAACAGACTGGTAGGAGCCGCAAGTAAGGAGAGGGGTGCAAAAGGAACCCAGCCCGCCAACCGAACAAACAAAACCACGAAGGTCACTACAACCCCATCCGCAAGGAAAGAAACAGGTGGAATACGGACACCAGATGCACACGAGACCTCTCCGAAAGGGAGCGAAAACCAAAGAGAGAACCCTGGCAGGCACAAGGAAAAAAATCCCCAGGAAGGTGCCGGAAACGACACCGAAGAAACCCAACTGGCCAACAACGAAAAAGCCTCAAAGGCCGCCCACGGAGCCCGAAGAGCAGAAGGGACCAGGCCCAAGGCCAAGCCACCATAAAAGAAGCAAAAGTCCACCAGAGGACCCCAAGCAGAGCAAAACACTTATAGCCCGGCAGGGAGGGGAATGTAGCACAGAAGTGCAAGACCGCCCCGCACAGGAACCTAGCAAGCCGACCCAGGAACAGTCCACAAGAAGGTAACTAGCCACCGAAGCAAGCACCCATACAGCCAGCCACAACCAGCGCCGGCCCAGCCAAAAAACAAAGGACCAACAGGAACAAGAGTGCATGGGTCCAAAGGCGAGAAGGACAGAAGAGCCGGGCGGATGAGCCCAAGCCCTGTCCACACACCCAGGGAGCAACCCGAGCCAGCAGGCCCCAGGACCCCAAAACCAGGGACAAAGAAGAAGGAGACACAAAACCCACACTGGAAGCGCAAGGCCCCCACCAGGGAGAGGATAACTGGGAATCCCAGCAACCCCAGACACCCAAAGGTTCTGCTGGAAACAAAAGGAAAAGCAAGAAAGCAGGGGCCGGACACAAAACCCGCGCCCACTGAGGCATACCATGGACCCAAGAGCAACAGCTCCGGAGACCACGACCGCAGCAGCATACGCCAACGGAGAAGCACCAACCTGACAAATGACCAGGCAAGGACAAACTCAAACACGGACCATTTGCATCCAGGCAACAAAGAGGCCCGACCAGGAGGAACGGCTGAGATCAGACGAGGCCATGTGCAATCAGGGTGGAAGGGCCGGAGACAGAGTAGAAAATCACCCAGGCAACAACAGCACAAATGTGCCACCAGACAATAGGAGCGAACCCCACAAACCCCGCAGAACACGAGGCAGGGAAGAAAAAAGCCCAGGAGGGCAACAAGAAGCCGCCGCAGGGCCAAGGCAAATCCCAGAGAGCCAAGGAACGGTCGACAAAAGGTAGACCAACCGACCCAGCACCAACCGGGATTCTACGCACGCCAAAAGAATGGCAAAAGGCTGCCACCATCCGGGAAGCGAAACCCGTAATGGAAAGACCCCGAGCCCAAAAAGGAAGTAACTGAAGAAGCGGAGTCAAAACACACAAGACGTGGGCCCCACAGGAGAGCGAGCCCACAGCACCAGGGAGTCCCAGGCAGGCACCCATCAAGGCACGAAAATACCAGATCCAGATCAAACGCCTCAGAGCAGACGAGACCAGAAGCATTCAGGGCAGCAAGGCCACAGGGACCTAGCAGACCAAGCGCGGGAAGCAGGAGGACACAACCAACATCAAGGTGGAGTACCCCAACACAGCGGCAGCAAGCCACACATCCATGCACAAAGACACCCAAGTGGATTCCTTTTTGGCAGACGGGACGCCGCGCCATACACGCTTTGTGAGCAGTATCCTGCCACCAGACATCTTTTTCATCAGACTTATAAAGTCTTCGTATGCTATCAACTGCCGCTCTGAGGCGATCAATTTCACCGCAGACAAATATCATTTAATGCCTGAATTTCCCGATATCTTGGAAGTCATACCAAGATATATTGTATGCCGGTTGAAGGAACTGCTCCATTACCTTTAACGACCAGTGATACATTACACCTTAGCATCATCAGTTTTGTGTTCTACAGGAATATCAGTTGCCTGTTTTTGCATTACATCTTTAAACGAAGATTTCATCTGCTTGTCACCAATTTATTAATATAATCAACTGTGACTCCTGAGGAAGGCGTTTTCTGCCGAAACGCGCGTCGAGTTCTTATTTGCCATTGTACCTGAGACACCATTTATGATTTAGGGTGTCTTTTTTATTAAACTGTCTATATTTCTCCTTCTTTTAATTTGTATGTATTAAATGTATATGTTTTGACTATTTATGTATATGTTTTGATAATTGCAAGATCTCATCATATAGTCTGATTTTTGTTCAGGCCTCTATATGATTTTTACTATGTTAATTAAAAACATGTTTGTTTTATAAATTTACTTCTTGAATGTTCCTTTTGCTATTGGGTCAGATCAATTGTTTGCCTACCAGCTAGACTGCCTAGGAATTTTTTCACATAATGAGCGAGCCCACAGCACCAGGGAGTCCCAGGCAGGCACCCATCAAGGCATGAAAATACCAGATCCAGATCAAACGCCTCAGAGCAGACGAGACCAGAAGCATTCAGGGCAGCAAGGCCACAGGGACCTAGCAGACCAAGCGCGGGAAGCAGGAGGACACAACCAACATCAAGGTGGAGTACCCCAACACAGCGGCAGCAAGCCACACATCCATGCACAAAGACACCCAAGAGGATGCCACAGAGAGGAAGGAAGGGGCAACCCAACAACCTCACCAGACCATCCGAATGCAGACCAGCCACAATGGGTGAACGACCCCCGTTACAACCCGAATCCCCCACAAGCCTGTGAAGGGGATACCAGAAAGGGCCCCACAGGAGTACCAGAGGAGAAGAGCCACAACCTCTAGGCCACAGTGACACATGGACAGGGCAAGGCACAACAAGCTACCCGCATGAAAACGAGCCCAGGGACCAGCACCAGGGCCAGGGAGAACAGGAATAAGGTGCACAGCAGAGAGTCACACTCCTGCAGAAAAGAAGCAGACAACGAGGAGGACAGAAAATACCACACAGCACCACCGCCAAACACAGAGGCCTAAGCAGGGACTCGTGGAATGTGAATGAACGACCCCCGATGTACCCACACGGTGTCGCAGAAACAGCCCAGGGAAATAGCAGCCCCCCCCCCCCCCCCAACAGCCACGCAGAAACCAACTGGCCCTGGAATCCCCAGGAGGACGTCAGGGCCAAGTGCCAAAACAGGGAGCAATCAGGTCAAACCCTGCAGAATAAAAGAGGAGAGCAGGATGAACGGACCGCAGGCCCAATAGCCCCTATGGGGGTGCGACTGCAGTATCACCCAAAAGATACCTCACTGCCTACATCAGAAAAGGAAGAGTGAGAAAACACCGGGAAGGCCCCAACGCAGATCCCAGCAGCACAAAAAAGGGAACAATGACTCCATCCGAGACAAAGAACACCCACCAAGTGAGACCGCAGAATAGGAACTCACCAACCCTTAGAGACCGAAACTGCCAGGCCACAGCGTAAAAATTAAAACACTATATGAAAAAGCATCAACTTCTGACAAGTCGACATGACTAGCAGGACACGAACCTTCGTGGTGAGAGAGACAGTGATACCAGATGCACAGATCATACCACTGAGCTATAGCTCCGTGGTAAGCATCGTAATCAAGGGAGGAAGTAGAAGACCTACACACATAAAGCACAACCGACCGCGGCAGGATACAGAAAGACTAGCAGGCAAAAACCATAAAGACAGTGAGCTAGACCTGAAATATGCAGAAGGCGAAACCCCTAAAAAATAATGAGAGGAGTAGACCAAAAGCACAGGAAGTAGAGCGGAAAAGCCAAGACACGAACCGGCAACCCCAGCCTCTGGGAAGAGCACACTAGCCACTAGACTATCTCCCAGCTCCTTCACACACACGCACAGAAGTATACAGGAACAAAGGGGGAACCCAACACCCGCAGAGCGGGAAAAGTAACCCCCGGATAGGAGTAAGGTATACACAGACTCATGGCCGGAACCGGAGTCCGAAACCCCCAAAAGGAGAGTACGTGGAATCCGATGTACAGCAATGGGACCAGGGCCCAAATTTGAGAAAATGTAACTACTCATGCAACAAAACAAGAGGTAAGGACTAACCAGAAATGAGAGCCCCTTTTCAACAGCACTCGCCCACTCCCCTGACAAAAGTAAACTAGACACGCAGCGGGAAAACTAAGCGGAGCAAGTTCCACCACACAGTCCACAAGCTGCACGCTGACAGCCAGAGGCACGGGAAAATATGCGGCAACCCTCAGGACTGGGACCGTCTGAGGCAACGGCAGCAGCCCACCACAGAAACCGGGCCAGCAAGGTAAGCCCCCCAGCAGAGCCCACTCATGCCGGGCCGCAACCAGAGCCCGCTAAGCGGGGCCAAAAAGACCCGAAGTCGAGGGGGGTAGCATACAGCAGCCCCGGGAAGGCTGTGAGCGGTTCGCACCTCAAAGCTGCAAAAATGATCACCGAGGCGGGAGCCAAAGCATTCGGCGGACAGAAGCGGTCTACGACTGACAAGAGCAGGCAGACTCTGGAGCGTCATAAAGGGAGCTCACACAAATACGAAGCACAAATGCTTACAGTCTCCCACAGTGGGTACAACGTAGCACTGAGGCACAGCAGCCGTCGTAATGCCAGCACCGGGCCGATGGGGCGGGCTGGAGCGGAATGCAAGAAACCCCATAACGAAGCCCGTAGCCCTACTGGGGGCCGAAGGCACCCCGACAGAGAAAGTATCCATAGTGCGGTGGGGAGGGACTTTCAGGGCTATGTGGAGCTCCTGCCCGGACCCACTCTGTGGCACACACTATTTATGAACCATCCAGTGCCAGGCTGTGAGACAGCAGAGCCCGCTAAAGCAGGGCATAAGGCTATAAGGGGAAAAAGAAAACCCCAGGAGCCCGCAACCACCAGAGCCCGCTAGAGCAGGGCGCCAAAACCAAAAAGTTCAGTGCGGGTGCCAGAAGGTGTGGGAACCAGCGCCCGAGCCTGCTCGAGCAGGGCCTAGACACAGGGCCCTGGGACCTGCTGGAGCAGGACGTCAGCCCAACTTACCTGTTGCAACAAGCTCTGGAGAAACTGCAGCGCAGAACAAAAAAAACAGGCTGATGGGTTGGGCCGGCCCGTCTCTTATAGAGGTCAAGGGTGTAGTGGGTCGGCCATGTTGGGAAGGGATGGGAGGCATGAGAGGCTGACTTTTTGCTTTGGAGGGTTCTGGTGTGGAGCTGAAGCTCACTTTGTTAGTCATGTGGCGAGGAAGGCTAACGAGGAGGTAATCTGTGTTACCACTACACAGACTCTTACATACAAACAGTGTGTTCTCTGAAGATGTGGCAGCTTTTCATTTCACCCAATGCTAACATGTTAGCATTCTGCGTAACAGGAAAGAAAATATCATGTAAAATGTATACGTGTCAGCACTTGAATGCCTAAAATACTGCATCATGTCACAGAGGTGAAAGTAAAAATGTTAAATGCTCCCCACAGCGATATTTAAGTTAGAGGAGGAAGAATTTGCACACAATGATTTATGTGCTAGGGTTTTGACACGCATTGGCAATTCAAATAGGTCTCATTTTTGTAACCTATTGCCTTTGCCAGGGGTTTTACTCATGTGGCACAGAATCCCTGATGCTGGGGCAGTAAATGAGAGGGACATGGAGCACAGCAGACGGCGTGGGGGAGAGAAGCACAAGAGGGAGGCAGCACATACATGCACTCTTGTAGAGTACTCAAAGAAAAAAAAGAAGTGCCTGATAAAACAAACAGTGGAAGGACACAGTAACATATCCATGCTTCTGGGGTGGGGATATCACAAGAAGAGGGAGGAAAGATCACACAGTAGATGAAAAAGAAGCAAGCAAATGAGAGTGGCAAGGAAGACACCTGATGGTAAGCAATGAGCCCACTGAAAGTCAACAATATATCACGAAACAGGCAGTGTGTGCTGTCTAGTTGACTATGCCTAAAAATGGAACGCTTAATTGGCATTAAGATATATTAGTGATACTGTAAAATGCACCTAGGGATACCAGCACATTTTAAAACAAAAGACTGGCTATAAATCAGAAGGAAGCCTACTAAACCCTCTTCATGTCCTTGCTACTACACAGGTCTAGCTTTTTTGTGGTACCGCATACCAAAAAAAATTCATACCGGTGCTTGTATGTGCTAGCACTTTAAAGGGGAAACCACATTTACAACGTGGCATGAACCACTGCTGGCGTTACATCTAGGGAGTTATAGCGAAAAGCGTCTTTACCACGCATATTGTTATGATATGCTTTAGGGAAAGCGGTCTTTAAATTCCAATGCTTTCTCTACTATTGTGCACACTGGAGCTGGAATAGTAAATTTTACCAGTCCAACACTTTCCCTAAGACATGTTGTTGTAACGATTTACCAGTAAAGGAATGCGTGGTAAAATTGCTTTTGTTGAGAAGACTGAGGAGTAATAGCATGCATGGTTCACATTACCATTTATTCTGGAAAGCAAACTCGCAGTCGGCATAGTGCTGAATATTCAGTTGTGCAGCAATTGTATAATAGGTATCTAAACAGTAATATACTTCATACTTTTGTTTACAAAAATATATCTTTTTTCTTTATTTGTCATTAATATCAAAATATTATAAAAAGACATACATACATATAATTCAATACTCATATGGTTAGAGAGTTCATCACAAATCTTTTCCTATATAAATATAACCACAGAGACAAATTGTCAATACGGTATGATCTTTTTGTAAAGTGTAGAGAAGTAATTGTCACAACAATATTACTCGTTGTAGCCTACATTTATCATAGGTAAAACACTGGTTACAAAACAATGTTGACACCTTATCATAGATAAAACACTGGTTACAAAACAATATTGACACCATAGGTAAAACACTACCATTGCAATTGAATTACATGTTTACGTACCTCCTAAGTGGCAAATCTCACGTCACCGCTTTCTGAAGAGCTCATTTCTTGTGAAAGGTTTGTAGGAGCATTAGCTTAGGTGAGGGGGGCAGGGCGGTCAGTTTTAGAAGCAGATATAAGCTTCCACAGAGCCACCTGAGAGCCAAGCTCCCACTGCTATAAAAACGGTGTAGGGGGCAAACTCAGGGCGCAAACTCAGAACTTGAGACACTAACTTTTACATTTTTCAAAGTTGTCTTCAAAGTGTAATTCACCTGCGTCCTGACTGTCCTAGATACTCCAGACGCAGGCAGGAGATTTATGTTTTAGTAAAAAGCTGTGCCTTTCCTTTTCAGCACCCAATGAAAGTAGGCAGGCTTCAAACAGGAGAATAAAAGCGCCTCGGTGCACCTTGACTGCAAAGCACAGTAAAGAGTGCTGGCACTGCGAGCGAGTGAAGATAGCTGCCAGCATTCCGCGCACTCTTGAAGCATTTATAAGGCGCCGCAAATCATTCGTCTTTATCCCTGCTGGTTTAAATGGCTCTAGGATCATATAGCACACCGGTTTTACTCAGGCACTATTTCGTCGTGATTTCTGTCTTCTAATGAGCGTTCTGACTTCTTTTATTGCGAAGCACTGTACCTTTTCCACATATAAAAAAAAATGATCAGGCCCTAAAAGTGGACAGCAGGATTTTATAATTACACTCAACTTGTAATAATGCTCCGTGGAAGTTTATGCCAGACATTCAAAAGCAAGTAAAGGACACTTTAGAAAGTTGGCTCCAAGAAGTAATCGTGTGCCTGCTCCCCAGAGAGCTGTGCAGAATGGAGTGGTCCAATAAAGCAATGTTATGACGGAGTAAACATCATCAATGTGGAATTGACAGGTTAAGAGGCACTGAGCGCTCCAAAGACCATTGCATCATAGGAGCATCATTTCAAAGAGAGCTTTAAGAGGCTGACATGTCCACTGTCCTAAGAGAAACTAAACATCTGCGAGTTTTCTCATAAAAAATAAATTGCAAGTTTATGCTTCTTCAGGATATTGCTTGCACTCAATCACACATAGCACTACGGGGTCAGGGCACTGGAAATGGTTTGGTTTGGTGGTTGACAAGAACATGCTGGCAAATACTTTGCGGCAGCCGTGCAACTAGTACTTCTGGGGATCTTTTGCGGCCATTCTCACTTCATTCTATTCCTCAATTTGTAGATAGCAGGTATGCTGCAAAAATAATCTCTATGTAAAGCAGAGGAAACGTTTACATTTCATGTGTCACACAGATGATGAAAATGACCACTTCAGTGTGATCATTTCAAATGGCTGCTCAGGCATTTCCTTTAAAACATTCTCCCAGAACATTTTATGTACTTACTCACAACTACCTACGAGCCTAATCCCAATGCAAGATTCCATTTTCTCACCAAAAACCCTATTTTCAGCAAATTTTTCATTGTCCTATGACAGTGTTGTGAGGTTAATATGCCCTGTGCATAAACACTGCCATTTTCATGTTCATGTTTAAAGTTGGCATCTTTTTAAACTGTGACATATAGCACACATTTGCTTGGATGCTGTATGAGATAGTGTAATCAGAAATGGTTTGCTTACCACTACATTTCTTCATAGGCAAATTATCATACCTCAGAACATTCTGTCCCAAGGACTGGGTGCACTGCACAAATTGCCCTGGCTGTCTGTTTGGCAACAGCTCTGAGTGGGTAGAATCAACAATGACCGCAGCACCAGAGCTCAGGCACAGAGTGACTGGGTCCAGTTGTATTATATAAATTGCACCAAGCCTTTGTTCAGCAAAGGAGCATTTTGATGGATTGTCGTAGTTGCCCCGTGCCTGAAATCTAGCCCATATAAATCCCTTCACTATCCTGAGAAGGACGGCGGGCTGCTCTACACAAAGACAGGCTACCATATGACACTTGCAGGTATATGGGGAGTTAGCCAACTCTAAGGTATCTGCTCTCGCATCCGCCTTATGCAGCCACCCTATGCGCTCTAGGATAGGCAATGCTAGGTAGGAGTACAATTATATGTATTTAGAAAGTCAATGCAACAATGATAATAGATATATTATTCATCTTATTCACCATTCTGGCAATGCTAGTTAATTTGCTTTGCTTTTTTCTACAAATTATTGCAGCACATGTCTTTTAGACAAGAATCCAATTGCTTCAATAAATGTTTGAAATTCCAATTTGTGTATTTTTGTGTGTCTCCCTTTGGGTTACCCGAGTTAACAATGAAAGGGTAGATCTCATTCCAGGATTCCCTTGGGGTATTAGGGTTGTCATGTTCTGAGGTTTCAGACACTATCAGGTACCCTGTAAGGTTCAGGGTTCCAGATGGTGCAATGTGAGCTAGCCAGGAACTAGGTCAAAATTCTAATGGTATGGGATGACTCAGTCCCCACAGTTTTGACACTTATGTTGCCCAAACGCACAGTCTCACCGAATTAGTAGGAACCATTTGACAACAGCACACTGGGCACAACAACTAATACCCGTAAGGAATTAAAGACCACTGAGACATACATTTAAAACTCAAAAAGACAATTACATAATCACATAATATCAAACACAAAAACACCATACACCTCTATTATTTATGCAGTATCTGTTTTAAAACACACAATCTTTTAGCAATTGCCTCTTAAAAGTTCTGTTGCCGGTTCCAAATTTGACTAGACCTCCTCTCATTCACTGACACTGGATATGACAGGGCTCAACGAAGGTTCGTGAATTTTCAGGGCTCTAAATTGGCAGGCATCCAGCTGATTTCAGTGAGGCTCTGCCATTTTTGGAGATGGAGGGGGCAGTCCTATTTTTATGATGGTGAAAGGCTTGTTTTTAGTTTTATCTGATGGCCAGCAGATTTGATATTAAACTGTTTATCTGAGTGCAGTTCATTCCAGCGCTCTGATGCTGTCACATACATGGTCTTGCTTCTGGATGATCTGTGGTTGCATTGATTCTGATAGTTTGGGATTACACAGCAGAAGTCAGAGTCCAACCCACTGGATACTTTGGAAAACGTTTCTAAAACTATTTTGGAGTGCAGCCTTGCCACACTTTAAAAACAAAATAGTATTGGGGTATTGTGCTTTGATTTCTTAGCTGCCTAGTTTTGAAATATCTGCAGTTTCTTAATCTATAATTCTTTGCGGCTCTAGCAAAGAAAACATTGCAGTAATCATAAAGGCTAGGATCAATTAGAAGGGATTTGGAAAGTGGAGCAGCAGGAGAGTCCTTCTCAACATCATGAAATAAAACAAAATTGTGTTTTAAAGACTTTTGAAATTTTATGGCAAGTGAAAATATTTGTGTTGAATCACACTACGAGATCTTTAACTACTTCAGATGGGCTGGGACCCTCCTAATTCATTAGGCAAGTTGACGGGTAAATTGTTGTCTAAGGATTTCTCCCACTCTGGGGGTTTCAGTTTTTGTATCATTAGGGTAGAAATAGGACTCTCTTATCTAATGGAGTATTTGTGTCGGGGAGCTTGTGCTGTTTTTGTGATGACCTTGGCAGTGGCCCAAACACCGAAGTTGCACGTCATCCATTATATGTGGAAATGTTATGTTGAGAGATGACCGAAGGAAATGGTTTCATGTAAATTTTGAAGTGAAGATGCAACAATGGAGACTCAAGGATTATACACAAGGGATACACATATTACTAGTAACACCCCACAAATATTGCACATACTCTTTGAAATCACTAGGGGGCTAGAACTCTCCTTCCACTTCAATCTCACCAATGTAATCTTCACGTTGGAATCCTATGGTCCTGGGCAAGTGTTTCAGTTGTGGTGCCTGGTTGTAAGGTGTGATCTATTTCTGAGCCATTCTCACCTGACACCGTATTTCTCATGAGTGTTAAGCCTGACCTTAGGATGGCACCTGTGCTTTGGAACTTTGAGTATTTGAAGAGTGATGTGATCATCCATGATCAGCACTGGAGCTTCTGCATGACTCATAAGTGGCTGTACTATACCCCCAATCTCCCTATAGTATGTCGCCTGGTCTCCACATCTAAAGGATTTCCCCCTTAGGACTCATTTCAAACAATTTCAAATTAGTTGCCGAGATGACCTAGCATGATGTTTGAAATTGGCAATGGACCGAGTGACTATGTTGCCCCTCCTGGGTTTTGGTACCGCTTACTCTAACTTTTTGGGCCCCTATGAAGTCCTTTTCTTCCACTGCCGGTCTACAAGAACTGATCTGCTTCCCAGCCCCCTGTTTCTACGCCCCTCCGATATTTACCTCCATCCACTGCTTGGGACTTGTGCTCCTATGTTTGATTATACAATTGTAACTAACGTAACATGCAATACTGGTATTCTTGTTATTCCTGACCACGGAAAACTGAGTAACATGGCTGATGCCCGGTGGAGCTGCTAGGCAGCTATAGATGAGTTCGACCCTGGTTCACCCCCTCGGCCGTCACCTACCCAGACGGACATTAGGCACAGTTCTCGTTGTCTCCCTGCTTATTTCTCCTTCCGCCCCCTCGCTCCGACGAACTACCGTAACATTGTTATTTTTCCTGTGTTTTACTATGCTCTTGTAACGGATGTAATTTGTAACTTGTAACTCAATGATCATCATGTAAAGCGCTCTGATACCTCCGGGTTCAGCCAGCGCTATATAAAACTCATCAAATAAACAAATAAATAAATGTATTTGAGCCCCTCGTTGCTCATTCTGCATCAATACCACCACTATTCCTCTCAATTTTACAGATGGTTCTTCATCATCTTCACAAATGTCTGTAGCAATTTTATTCAAATATTGGTAACATTCACTGTGGTGTGAACATCAAATTCATAGTGCTTCTTTTTCTGCATCTATGTAACCAAAGTGTTCATCATAAGTTTTCCAAGGTGTCTCTCTGTCACTCTCACAACTGTTTCCAACCCAAATCAGCTTCGTAACAGGAATCTTACCACGGTTTCTCCTTCCATCTTGGAGCATCCTAGGAGCCCTACCTAGGTCGATTGCGGACAATGGATAAATATGCATAATTTTAGTTAGGAATATGCGTGTGGCAGAAAACAGTGGACATCGAACAGCTGGATTGGTATTTAGCCATTTATTTATTTATTTTATTTTATATTATTTATTTATTTATTGTTATGTAGTCATTTGCAATTTACAACTCCTCCCTTGACTCCGTATCACTGCGTCTCGCGGCACTTGGAAGCCAAATAGACATAATCTCCCTGGGCTTAACGGAAATCATTTCCAACCTAGGTATAGCCCACAGACCCCTGAAATCCCCTCCTTGGACTCTCCACAGCTTCATCGCAAACAGCCCCCCTGAGCCCTCAGAAACCCCCAGTACCCAGCGTCATGGTCCCCCCCACAGGGTCTTGGGAACATGCTCACATAAAACCTCAAAAAACGGAGTCCCCTCCCCTAGGACCAAGATCCATACTCTATCAGATACAAAACACCTAACCTCAAGGCCCTTCAGAACAGAAGCACCTATGTCAGACAGTGAAGCAACCTTACTAGCCGCCACATATGACACTCCCTCCTTAGACTCTCCTAAATCCAAAATCCAAGTGATCACAGGTCACCGGAAAGTCCATCCCTGCACCAAAACACTGAGACATCCTGTCCTCACCACCATACCTAGGGCGACCAAAGATAGAACTGCCAGCAATCAGGAGCTTTTTGTCAGAACCCGTCATTTGGACTCGCAAATATGTGGTTCAGTATCAGCCCAAGATGATGCCAGGATCCCTGCATATTCTTCATGGTCTGATAGGGTCCGAGTCTGGAGAGACAAAATGGCTGCCACAGTGCCGTGGTGCTGTGAGGTTGACGCTCTAGTCGTTTAACCTCGTTCTGATGCGGAGAGTACGAACGGAGCGCGAGCTCTGGAAACTACGCACTTCACCTGAACAGTTAGCGAAGACGAACCTGTGTGCGTAGCTCTGGTGAATTCCTTGAATCCTTAGTTCTAAATATCCTTGTTGTAGTACTCCATTTGCGGTTAGCGCGAGTGTCGAGGAAATGTTGTTATGGCGTGTTAATTCAAACGCGTAGCAATTCTTTCCCCATTCCAAGTTCGAGATTCCAGTTGTGAAGAAAACCCCCGAAGTGTCGTCGAGTGGAGTAGTGAGCAGTTTACAGTTTTCTGAGGAGAGAAGTCCAAACGAGAAAGAGAGAGTCCGTCAGCGAACTGAAAGCTAAGTAATAATTACCAGTGTTTGGCCAAACTGAAGATTATCAACAATAGTGAACTAGTACGTCAAATGAGAAAAGAACTATTTCTTAAGTATTTTTGAGTGAACAAGAAAGAAACAATTTATGAACTTGCATAACCTTGAAGCTGGCACCTGAAGGAATATGATAAAAGACTTATCTATAAGGAAAAGATTGGCTGAGAGGTATTAAAAAAACTGCAATTTTACAGAATCCAATTACAGCGTCATCGACTAGTTAGTGAAGTAAGTATGCTTAAGAAGATAATAATCGTAGTTTAACAATAGAGTAGTACTAGCAGGCATCTAACCCATTCGTCCTTGTCTTCCTATGCAGTAACAACTGACTAGACGAGAAAAGCATAAATAACCCTTAAGAAGAGAAGCAAGGTCCAGAAAAAGTAAAGTGAGTTAGCAATAATAACCCGTGAATATCAGAGTCAGGATAAGAGAGAGTAGGGGAACTAATGGTGTGCTCCTATTTCAGGTTTCTAACTCGCAGACACCCAGAAGGAAGTTGTCTGAAGAAACTTTCCGGACCAGTCTCTTCTCTGTTTATTATTTTATCCACACCCCCTTCCCGGAAGATGATGTAGGGAGGTTCTACTAGACCTGCCGACATCGTCTCTTGGGATTTGGGTATTAGCATCTAGTTCCAGAACCAGAAACCATCTCTGCTCCTGCGCAAGTGAGACCCAAGAATATACATATCAGGTAATGCTTGGCGCCCTGACAGAGTGAAGTGCCCAAGTGTCATTTTGCACCCGAGCAGAGATGGCAGAAGGGATAGATGTCCAATCGTTAGGAACAATCTTAGACGCAATCCACAAGGAACTGGGAGCAGTAAGAGAGGAGAATCAAAATTTAAAACAAGAAGTAGTTAATGCCCGAAAAGAGACAGCCGAGTTAGCTCTGAGGTTACACCGGACTAGTAGTTTAGAGCGAGAGGCCATGAACCCAGTGTTAGAAGCGACAAATAGGTCAACAACACAAGTCATTCACTCCCTGTCTCCAGTTATCCCTTTAGCCGCTCCTGAAAGGTTTAATGGGGATCCGCAGAAGGCACAGATATTCCTTTCACAATGCTCTTTACATTTCCTATGTCGTCCGTCCATTTTCCCTGACGCGCAGTCTAAAGTGGCCTTCATTCTCTCATATCTAAGCGGGGATGCAGCAGCCTGGTCCATGCCCCTAGTCACAAGAGAAAACCCGCTGTTAAGGAACTTCGAAAATTTCAAACAAGAATTTCTTTGAATATTTGATCGTAGGAGAATCTCACAGGTTGTGGACAATGAATTACTTGATTTACGACAAGGCAATCGAGATTTAATAGCATATCTGGCGCAGTTCAACAAGTTGGTGGTGGAGACGGATTGGCCAGAAAGCAAGCGAGCAGCAGTTTTCTACCGTGGATTGAGAGACGAGCTGAAAGACACGTTAGCCCAAATTCCGAACCGGCCAACTGAGATATCGGCCCTCATCGATTTAGTTCTAGAAATAGATTTTCGTCAAGGGGAGCGAAGAGGAGAAAAGAAGAAGGATTTCCGAGCGGTCATTCCTAGGTTCGACAGGGCACGTTCAGAAGGAGCAAGAACCTCCGAGACGGCATCGGGTATTGAACCAATGCAAATTGGAACCATCAGAGGACCACTAACGAAAGAAGAAAAAGAAAAGAGAAGGACCAATAACCTGTGCATGTATTGTGGTTCAAGTGGGCATTTTGTCCGAAACTGTCCGAAGAAGCCCAAAGGAACATTTAAGCCGAAGGAAAACTAGCAGCACCACCCGTAGTTGGAGTTGAACGGGTGGGTGCAATTACAGAAGGGACTCCAAATGAACACCATGTGGCGAACACCTTGCAAGCGGCTGCTCCACATTTGATTCTGTCTATGAAAGTGATATTCCGATCAACGGTCCTAACCGAAATCTCAGTTATGATAGACTCAGGAGCGACAGGAAATTTCTGCGACTTGCGTTTTGCGGACAAGGTGGGAATCCAAGCAATAAAGAAAGAAAGGAGCGAACCAGTCCGAGCAGTAGATGGAACTAATTTATCATCAGGGCCTATTATGAGCCATACAGAGGTGATGGAACTAATTACCACTGATGGCCATCGAGAGCAGATTCAATTTAATTTAATCGACGCTCCACAGTTTCAACTAATTCTTGGATTGCCATGGCTCACGGAGCATAACCCTACAATTGAACTCCCGAACGGTTATTATGGATTCAAATTACTGTTGTGAGAACTGTTTTGTTTCAAGAACTAGCGGTGTGGAGATAAACCCAGCTCATGCCTTGAGTCTTGTGGAGCACTCTATGTGTGCCATTGATACACACCAGATTCCAGAAGAGTACAAGGAGTTCGAGAACGTGTTCAATGAAGTGGAAGCGGAACTTTTACCCCCACATAGAGTCTATGACTGCAAGATAGACTTAGAACCTGGAGCAAATCTGCCATGCAGTCGAGTGTACGCACTAACAGAAAAAGAACACCAACATCTAAAGGAATACCTGGATAAGTATTTGGCGAATGGCTTCATCCGGCCATCACAGTCACCTGTCTCATCGCCCCTATTTTTTGTGCCAAAGAAGGAAGGGGAATTGAGAACTTGCATCGATTACAGAGCCATCAATAGAATAACAAAAAAGAACAGGTACCCTCTACCCTTGATATCGGTCTTATTGGATCAGGTCAAAGGAGCCCAAATCTATACAAAATTAGATCTGCGAGGGGCCTACCATCTAGTCCGAATGCGAGAAGGAGATGAATGGAAGACGGCCTTTCGGACTAGATTCGGGCTATTCGAATACCAAGTGATGCCTTACGGGCTGTGCAATGCCCCCGCTGCCTTCCAGCACTTTATCAATGATATTTTGAAGGAGTTCATCGACCAGTGCGCCATTGTGTACATTGACGATATCTTGATTTACTCCTCCGATGTGACAAGACACCATGAGCAGGTGAAAGGAGTATAGAGAAGGTTGCAAGAGAACAAGTTGTTCGTGAAACTGGAGAAATGTGCATTCGATGTCTCTCAGGTTGAGTTCTTAGGATTTGTCCTTTCCCCGTCCGGCATCTTGATGGATCCTAAAAAAGTAGAGGCGGTGACCACCTGGAAATCCCCGACGAGTGTGAAAGAGGTCCAAAGCTTCATTGGGTTTGCCAACTTTTATAGACAATTCATCAGCGAGTTCTCCGGAAAAATTTTACCTCTAACCAGATTGTTGAGGAAAGGAACAACATTTGAGTGGTTGAAAGAATCAGAGGAGGCCTTCCAAGCCTTAAAAGAAGCCTTTACCACAGCACCTGTACTGCTTCATGCTGATCCATCAGAACCGTTCTATGTTGAGACAGATGCGTCGGATCAGGCTCTGGGGGGGGTTCTGTCTCAGCGTCACAAGACCACGGGTCAACTGCATCCAGTAGCCTACAGATCAAGAAAACTGACCCCAGCAGAAATCAATTATACCATCACCGAAAAAGAACTACTGGCTATCAAGGACGCCTTCAAGGAATGGCGGCATTATCTGATGGGAACACAGCATCAAGTCACAGTATTTACGGATCCTCGTAACTCTAAATTCTTGAAATCCGCCAGAACGCTCACGCCAAGACAACTTAGATGGTCCTTGTATTTTGCAGATTACGACTTTGTAATTACCTTTCGTCCAGGAGCACAAAATGGGAAGGCCGATGCACTTTCCAGATTGGGCACCGAGTCTCAAAGGGCAGCTATAGACGTTCAACCGATCATCCCTGAGAACAAATTTATTGGCGCCACAGTCTCAATCAATATCCAAAAGGCCATCGCAGAAAACATGAGTTCGGAGGCTATGCAAGATTGGGTTAAAGGAGATCCAAACAGAACAATCGTTCATCAGTTGCCATATCATGGGGAGGCCTTGTATGTGCCAACGACGGAGCTGCAGCAACAAGTGATGCGTGAATGTCACGATGATAAGTTAGCCGGACACAAGGGGGAAAACAAGACAGAAGAGTTGATAAAGAGACACTATTGGTGGCCTGGCATGTCAACTGATATTGAGAGTTATGTTAAGGCTTGTGAGATCTGCGCACAGGGAAAATCTGAATGACAAGCCCCAAAGGGGTTCCTGCAACCCCTACCCACCCCTCCTTATCCTTGGCACACAGTTACACTAGATCTCATCACTGATTTACCTTTGAGCAGGGGTTTTGACACCATTCTAGTGGTAGTAGATGCCTTCTCTAAAATGGCCCATTTCATAGCTTTAAAAGGAACCCCATCAGCCAAACAACTAGCAGACCATTTTAGCTCCCAGATTTTCAGGATCCATGGCATACCCAAGGTGGTCATTTCAGATAGGGGTTCCCAGTTTATATCCCATTTTTGGAGAGCCTTTATGAAGGGTCTAGGTACTGAAGTCAGATTTTCTACGAGCTATCATCCAGAAACTGATGGACAAACAGAAAGGGTGAACCAAGAACTGGAACAATACCTTCGATTATTCCTCCTGAAAGAGGAAATCCAGTGGGCGGACTACTTGTGGTCGGCGGAATTTGCCCATAACAATGCCAAAAATGGCTCAACTGGTTTCTCCCCCTTCTTCTTGAATTATGGACGGCACCCAAATGCATCAATTCGACAAATGGAAGTAGCAGTCCCAGCTGTCAAAGACTTAGTTTCCCAATTGAATCAAATCCAGCAGGAGGCAGTAGACAATCTGCGAAAAGCTAAGGAGAAATATAAGACTTATGCAGATAAGAAGAGACGTGCAAGTCCTCCATTGTCCGTTGGAGACAAGGTGTGGTTGAACACAAAACATCTGAGACTGAAAGGGAATCGAAAATTTCAACCTCGCTTTATTGGTCCCTACCCAGTGGAGAAGCAAATTAATCCAGTTACCTATCAATTGACACTACCTCTTAAGATGAAAATTCATCCCGTCTTTCATGTCTCCTTACTTAAAAGAGCTTCTGCAGGACTGAGAATTCAATCACCTCCTAAGCCAATCCACCTTGAGACGGGAACGGAGTTTGAAGTGAAAGAAATCCTGGATTCTAAGGTCTCCAGAGGGAAACTGTACTAGCTCATCGATTGGAAAGGTTATGGACCAGAGGAGCGATCGTGGGAGTTGGAGGAGGATGTTCACGCTCCCAGGTTAATCCATTCCTTTCATCAACGTTACCCTTCCAAACCCAGACGGAAGGAGCCTACCTTGTTGGGGGGTACTGTCAGAACCCGTCATTTGGACTCGCAAATATGTGGTTCAGTATCAGCCCAAGATGATGCCAGGATCCCTGCATATTCTTCATGGTCTGATAGGGTCCGAGTCTGGAGAGACAAAATGGCTGCCACAGTGCCGTGGTGCTGTGAGGTTGACGCTCTAGTCGTTTAACCTCGTTCTGATGCGGAGAGTACGAACGGAGCGCGAGCTCTGGAAACTACGCACTTCACCTGAACAGTTAGCGAAGACGAACCTGTGTGCGTAGCTCTGGTGAATTCCTTGAATCCTTAGTTCTAAATATCCTTGTTGTAGTACTCCATTTGCGGTTAGCGCGAGTGTCGAGGAAATGTTGTTACGGCGTGTTAATTCAAACGCGTAGCAATTCTTTCCCCATTCCAAGTTCGAGATTCCAGTTGTGAAGAAAACCCCCGAAGTGTCGTCGAGTGGAGTAGTGAGCAGTTTACAGTTTTCTGAGGAGAGAAGTCCAAACGAGAAAGAGAGAGTCCGTCAGCAAACTGAAAGCTAAGTAATAATTACCAGTGTTTGGCCAAACTGAAGATTATCAACAATAGTGAACTAGTACGTCAAATGAGAAAAGAACTATTTCTTAAGTATTTTTGAGTGAACAAGAAAGAAACAATTTCATGAACTTGCATAACCTTGAAGCTGGCACCTGAAGGAATAAGATAAAAGACTTATCTATAAGGAAAAGATTGGCTGAGAGGTATTCAAAAAACTGCAATTTTACAGAATCCAATTACAGCGTCATCGACTAGTTAGTGAAGTAAGTATGCTTAAGAAGATAATAATCGTAGTTTAACAATAGAGTAGTACTAGCAGGCACCTAACCCATTCGTCCTTGTCTTCCTATGCAGTAACAACTGACTAGACGAGAAAAGCATAAATAACCCTTAAGAAGAGAAGCAAAGTCCAGAAAAAGTAAAGTGAGTTAGCAATAATAACCCGTGAATATCAGAGTCAGGATAAGAGAGAGTAGGGGAACTAATGGTGTGCTCCTATTTCAGGTTTCTAACTCGCAGACACCCAGAAGGAAGTTGTCTGAAGAAACTTTCCGGACCAGTCTCTTCTCTGTTTATTATTTTATCCACACCCCCTTCCCGGAAGATGATGTAGGGAGGTTCTACTAGACCTGCCGACATCGTCTCTTGGGATTTGGGTATTAGCATCTAGTTCCAGAACCAGAAACCATCTCTGCTCCTGCGCAAGTGAGACCCAAGAATATACATATCAGGTAATGCTTGGCGCCCTGACACTTTTCACCAATTGCTTACTAATCAACTGCAGATCAGCCTCATTACACGCAACAGAATTAGCCGAAGCTATCCTCACTCATGACATTAACCTGGCTAAATAAGTTATCGCCTCCCTGCCTAGACATGCTGGTACCACCTGGGTTATCTCTCATCACCAAAGACATCATAGATCAGTGAGGAGGAGGGGTCGCTATCATCCACAAGGACAGTTTGGACATCTCGGAAACCACCTCTTTTGATTACGAGTCATTTGAATATCTATCCGTCATCATCAAGACCAAAGACAAGGATTCCCTACTGTGTCACCTGCTCTATCACCCCCCAGGCAGAAACAATGCATTTGGAGAACAACTAGCCAATCTGATAGCACAAGGCGCACTTGGTGATTCCAATAACCTAATTCTTGGTGATCTGAATCTACGATGGAATGAAACACACAATCCTCTAATCCAATTGTTATCCAGCCTCCTCTATGATAACAACCTTAAACAATTCTGTACTGAGGAGACTCATTACAAAGGAGCCACATTGGATGGCATCATTTCACAAAATAACTCAATCACGGTCAACCACATACTTCCAGTCAACTGGTCAGACCACCACATGATCCTATTTCATATCAATCACCCCACTATCCCCCATCAACCTCCTCAAGACCCCCCCAAATGGATGAAAACCTCTCCCAAGTACCCCTGGATATCCTGGAAGCTCAGATAAGCTCACTTCTCCCCGACAACAAAGCCCACCTCTCCACCAATGACCTCACTGACCGGTACAATTCCGAGCTTGTGTCCATACTCGACAAACTAGCTCCACTAAAGCTCAAAAGAAGCAGAGACATTCCATCCAGAACATGGTTCAACGCTGATCTTAATGCAGAAAGGAGAAACTTAAGAGCCAAACAAAGAAAGTGGAGAAACAACCCGACCACCATTCTTCGTGACCAACTGAAAGCAGCCTGTAGGAAGTACAACAACCACATCAAAAACAAGAAATCCAGCTTCTTCCGCGAGGTACTGGACAAGGCCAAAAACAAACCGAAGGAGCTCTACAGCATCATCAGACAACAAACCTCCAAGCCACTGTCCTCATCTGTACAGGCGTCCAAAGAACTATGCGACAACTTCGCCAACTTTTTCAACGACAATATCACAAGAATCAAGCAATCATTAGACATCAACTAATCACACCCCGAGAAGAGCAGCACGGATGTACCTCATGCTCTCTCTCCTGGCTCTTCTCTCACCCCCTGGCTTAGCTTTTGCCCCGTTCAAAAAACGGAGATAATCTCGTTGATCTCGACCTCCAAACCATCAGCACATATCTCAGACCCCATTCCTCCCCTACTTATCAAGAAAATGAAACACGCATTTGCACCTATATGGAGCAAAATCATAAATATCTCCTTGAAAAATGGAGTGGTCCCGGACTGCCTTAAAATGGGGCAAGTCACCCCCCTGCTGAAAAAACCCGGTCTAGACTTGACAAACCTGAACAATTTCAGACCTATTTCTAACCTCCCCTTGCTCTCTAAAACACTTGAACGCTGCATACTTCATCAACTGACACAGCACCTGGACAATATCAACCTCCTGGACCCCCACCAGTCTGGCTCTAGAAAAGGCTGCAGCACAGAAACCGTGATGCTGAACATCATAGATGATATCCATGGATCACTAGACGCAGACAAATGCTGCCTCCTCATTCTCCTTGACGTCTCAGCAGCATTTGATACGGTGGACCACAAACTCCTCATCAAGGCTCTTCAAGAAAGAGCTGGTCTCTGTGAGGTGGTTCTCAAGTGGTTCTCCTCCTTTATACACAATTGCACGCAAAAAATAAAAATCAAGAACTTCACCTCCGAAACCCAGCAAGTCAACAAAGGCGTCCCTAAAGGATCGGTGCTCTCTCCACAGCTTTTTAACATCTATATGGAACCGCTCTCTAAGCTACTCAGAAAAGCCAACATCCGCTTCCACCTTTACTCGGATGATACACAGATCTATCTGGAAACTTCCTCTCTCAATGACATCCATACACTAAATGATGTCCTGAAAGATGTTCAATGGCTGACAAACAATCACCTGAAACTAAATCCAGACAAGACCGAGACACTCATTATCTCGAACAAGGAGGACAACCCTCTAATCACTGATTGGCTAAAGGCAATCGATGCGCTCAAAGGAAATCTTACTCTAGCAGACTCTGTTAAATCTCTTGGCGTCACCTTAGACCCTAAACTAAACATGAGGAAACACAGTAAGAACTCGGCCAAAAGTGCATTCTTAAACCTCAGACTTCTGAACAAAATCAAACCCTACATTCCTAACAAGGATCTCAAACTGGCCACTCAATCTCTGGGAACGCAATCCTAACAGGTATTCCTAAATCGCACTTGGCACCGATCAAAACAACATTACATACGGCAGCGAGAATGATCACCTGTATCAAAAAATCTGATCACATCTCCCCAGCACTGAAAGAACTCAAGTGGCTCCCAGTAGAAATGCGAAGTAACTTCAGAAAGGCCTGCTCAACCCACAAAGTCCTCCATACCGATAAACCCGATTACTTGGCAAAAAAACTCATAAAAGCAGGCCAAGCCAGGAATTTGAAAAGCTCTAACTCCCTCCTTCTCATCCTCCCAAAAAATAGAAAGAAAAGAACAGCGAACTGCTCCTTCACAGGAAACGCCCCGAACATTTGGAATTCCATCCCCCCGCACATCAGAATCATACCGTCCTTTGTGGAATTTAAAAGTCAACTCAAATCCCTGTTCCTCAACCGTTCCCTTGGTTGTGGATAACACGGTTTAGACAGCAACCCGAGAACTATGCGCCTGCATTGAAACCAAAGAATTTCTGCAGTTAAATTATGCAGCTCTTACTTTGTCACTCGTTGACCGCTAATACCTTCACATGTCATGCTTCTGTTGTTTATATGCTATTCTCATACTGTAAAGCGCTCTGCTGCTTTGGGTCTTGACAGCGCTATAGAAAACTTCTTAAATAAAAAAATTAAATAAAAAACAATTATGATATATAATCCCTCCAGAACAAAAACACGTTTCCCTAGAGTCCCTAACAGTGCTTCAATATAATGTGAACTGGGCACAATCCTTTGCTCCTTGTTCTTCAAGGGTTCATTGTGTCTTTATTAATAGACACGTCTCTGGCACTAAAAGCCAAGCACCTTCTAATCTGCAATTTGTCAAATCAAGTTGTTCCACGTTAGAGCAGAGCCGCACTGAGAAGGCTAATGGGGTCTCGAGCTCTTAAGCAAAGCCAGAGGTAACCATGAACAAAATTGAGTTTCCATTTGTTGTTGATTTTCATTCAGCTGCTTTTAACTAATAAACGTCTGTCTGAACTGCCCACTTGTGGATTGAGAGGCATTTAAAAACAGAGACAAAGCCTCCTCTCCGTGCTAAGCTTCATGCAGTTCTCATTAGTGATTTGTTGTATATTTTTCTGCATTCATTTTCAGACGTCTCTTTTCATTTATTTAACTGTCTGCATTTTTCACTGGAAAACATTTTACCGGGTTGCCTTTTGAAAGCCACTTTACTGATTCACTCTACCTGCATTGCATAATCGCACTTAATAATGGTAGTTTGTTGAAAACAGTCTAAGAAGCGATTTTATTGGTGTCTGGAACAATAATTAAAAGAAAATGTTTAAAATTATCCGTGCTTTTAATGTACATGTACTTGAAATACACAATTTGCAATAATAATAATTGGCTTCTTGACGTCAAAGAGCATGTCAGCACAACTAATATTATGTGGGTATGAAATCCCAATGTGACTGTAATTCTCATTTCATTCGTTCGAACCCAAGCGTATGGGGAAGGCACCAAATGCCTACATTATTTACCTTTAATTCCATTAATCCAATTCTCCTTCCCTCCTACCAAGACTTCCTTACTGAGAGGCCCCCTCCCCTAGACGGGAAACAGCCATTACAACGCAGCCAGTACCAGGCATAACCTTTACCACGCATTTTTATACAACGCATATGACTTTTCCAAGAGTGCCTTTACAAGAATTTCATTATAAAGGAATGAATGGTAAAGGCATATGTGTATTAAAGGTAAGTATTAGGTATTAGGCGTCTATATATATATAAATATGTGTGTGTGTATATATATATATATATATATATATATATATATATATATATATATATATATATATATATATATATATCCAACACGTGACTCCTCTGATCTCTCGGTGTCTCAGCAATCACGCAGCACACCAGCAAACAGGAAGGAGACGGACCACAGCACATCAGCAGAGTTGTTTTTATTGAACAACAGAAAGCAGCTACGCGTTTCTGGAAAGTTGTGCCCTTGTTCACGCTGCAACTAGTACATCAAACTCAATGCTTTTTTATATGCTAATTACACATAGTGACCAACCCCTCACAGTGACATAGTGAGTCATGTGACTATATAGAAATAAACAAAATACTACTGCAGTAAAATGACAGTATGTCCAATGGAACATTACCAAAAGACACAAAAAACATCACTGGTTAAATCCAGATATTGATATACATGAATCAAAAAATTCTCACTGGTTAAATCCATCATGGCATTCATGTATCTCATAAAACCTGTATATAATAGAAAATATTCATTTACAGTAAAAACAGATAAACATCTGTTTAGTGATCAACAATAACAGGGGAATTCTAATATATACAAATCAGGCCTATGAGTATATCCGTCAATGATCTAGCAGTTGTATGGAAAAGTGCTAAGTGAGTAAAGTGCAACATTTGTAAAAAGTGCATGAGAAAGAAAAGCTAAATCAGCTAAAGTGCAATACCAGTCATTACATCAAGTACGATAAGCAAATATATATTGACAGATGGATAAATAGTCGGTTATAGATTATCCTATCATTTCATGTGTATATGTCACGTACTTTAATAATAATAAATAGTATAAATAGTTAAAATGGAAGGAACCTCGAGCCATATACCAAAATCTGGGTTTAAGATAATCATGTATCGATAAATAATGACCTTTCAATTTCCTCGGTCTACCTATACATAAGTCTAAACCTCATATTTACAACCCACAATAATTTACATATGCTTATTTACAGAGTTCACCTCCATTGTCCTATTAATCATATATGTACAAGAAATAGAAAAATAGAAAAAACAGTAGCAAAATGGTATCAAAATTGTATCAACATTTATAAAATGATTGGAAAAGTAGAAAAGTAGAAAAGTAGAAAATTACAAAAGTACAAAAAGTGTAAGACTCATCATATAAATACATATGTATAAATGTATACAACCTAGATCAATATATACACATAAATACATATATATTACAAGTACAAACAATTCATTACGGACTTAAATCATTCCAAATTTACAGTTCAGTAGAAAAAGTATATACAGCCCTATATTCTATACAGGTGACAGAAATGAACAGACCATAACTCAACCTCAAAATAGGGAACCTAACTAAGAGGGAGAAAGATAATAGGGATGGGTCTGTATTTATCAATTAGTAGTAGTGAACAGCGACAGGAAATCGATATGGTTATAAGAAATGGTGTAATTCATCTATATTATTCAAACCATTAGGCCAGCGTGTATCGAGCTCCAAAATCATCTTAGTTTCAAGCTGTCTTAGACGTGACTCCCTGTCCCCTCCTCTAGTCATAGGTGGCACAGAACCTATTACAAAATACTTCAAGCACGAGAGATCTTTGTTGTGCACTCTTTTGAAGTGGCGTGCCACCGGGTAGGCAGGGTCACTATGTAAAATAGCGCGCAAATGCTGCAAGATCCTGACATGTACGTGCAGCTTGGTACTACCCACATATTGTAAGCCGCAGGAACATGTCAGGACATACACAGCGAAATCTGTTTTACAGTTAAAGTTGCCCAAGATCTTTCTGGGTTCAGAAGAAAATGGAGTTAAATATTGGGATGTGTTTACTCCAAATCTACAAGCGCGACAGCTCGAACATTTGAAAAAACCCCTCAAGGGTTTTAACCAGGGGGTTTTGGCTTTTAATTCAGGAGCCGGTTTGTCTAACACGGATCCCATGCTTCTAGCCCGTCTAAAGGTATTAGTGGGATTGGCTGGTAACCTGGTGTTTAATATGTGGTCACTCAGCACTATGGGCCAATTATTTTTAAAGATTGCTTTCAATTTCCTGTCCTCACTGCTGAAGGCTGTTATCATTCTAGGAACATCTTGTAGAGTGTCAAGTGCAGTATTGGTTTCAGGCTCAGGTTGTCGGGAAGGGAACAGACTCTGTCTGGGTCTCAATTTGGATTTTTCGACCGCTTCCTTCAGGATTTTCTCAGAGTAGCCCCTGGCTTTCAATCGCCCCAACAATTCCTCTAAACATTTTTCAAAGTCAGAGGGCAGACTACAAATTCTTTTTAATCTAAGAATCTCTCCATAGGGAATCCCCACGATGGTGTGTTTTGGGTGCATACTGGCGGCATGTAAGGTCATATTGCCTGCCGTCGCCTTCCTATGGAGTGTGGTCATAAGCCTATTCTCAGAAACATAAATCTCTACATCTAGAAATTGCATTCTACATTGACTGATATTGATGGAAAATTTAAGATTCATGGCATTGTTGTTCATCTCATCAATGAAAGAGATAGCTCCCTCTTTAGGCCCTTTCCACACCATGAATATATCGTCAATATACCGTAGGTAACAGACAACGTGCTCTTTCATGGTGGCATGGTGCGTCGCGGTGAGGACCTGCTCCTCCCACCAGCCCACGTGTAAACACGCGTAGCTGGGAGAGAAACAGGCCCCCATCGCTACACCTCTCAATTGCCGGTAGACATCCTTACCAAAGGTGAAAAAGTTGTTGTGCAGGCACCAATTGATTAACCCAAGAATCACTTTATTATGCTCATAAAAAGCCATGGGTCGTTTGTCCAAAAAGTGCTTGGTTGCATGCATACCTTGTTTGTGGTCGATACTCGTGTATAATGATTCCACGTCTAATGATATTAACCACATATCCTCTTCCCAATTTATGCAGGCAATTTTGTCCAAAAAGTCACTGGTGTCACGCACATAACTAGCAAGGTTTTTCACTATGTCTTGAAGAAAGAAGTCTTTGTATTGACCAACATTTTCGCTCATACTGCCGATGGCGGAAACTATTGGCCTCCCAGGCACTGGTGTTATACCTTTGTGTACTTTTGGAATCAAATACAGAGATGGCATTCTTGGGAAGTTGATGTTCATGTATTTGTATTCCTCGCCGGAAATAAGTCCTTCTCTCTTCCATTGTGAAAGCAGTTGTTGTAATTCTCCCTTGGCATGGAGGTATTCTTTCTGATTGGACAACTTGTAGCATAATGGATCAGAAAGTTGTCGCTTGGCCTCTAGGATGTAAGCTTGTTTAGGCCAAATTACAAGATTGCATCCCTTATCTGATTTTTTTATTACAATCTCGTGATTTTCCCCAAGTTTCTTTATAAGTTTGCCATATTCCCTCCTAATGTATGTAGTTTTTTTTCTTTGATTTGGAGTTGGTGTGTTTGTACAATTGTTTAATATCATTTGTCACACAGTCATGGAAGACGTCAATGGCGTCTTTGGGTGTCACAGGCACAAACTTGGATTTGCTCTTGAACGGACTTAGCCCTGCTCCTTTTTGTAAGACCGATATTTTACTTAGTCTTGCCTGAGTAGGAGCATCTAAATCCGTCTCAGTATCGTATGTAGAGGTATTTAAGTCATTGGCGTCAAGAAAAGTGTGCACATCAGAGGCAGATAACAAATTAAGATTGTCGATAGTAGCGTCATCGCCCATATCATTCACCAGGTCTTTGCTAGATTTCAGTGCAAAATGTTTTTTCAGTTTTAACTTCCTAATAAAAAAGAATAAATCAACCCTAGTCATAGTGTAGTTAAAACTTTGCACGGGACAAAAGTTCAAGCCTAATGACAGTAGTTGTTGCTCTGCCTTGGTTAGTGTTATATTAGAGAGATTTATAATGGTGTTATCATTTAACGGCGTCTTACCCATGGCTTCTTCTTTTTTGTTTGTGCTTGTGCGCCGTTGGTGCTGTTTGCGCCGCTCTTTTCTCCGCTTGTTTCTCCTTTGTCTGTTCGCAATAACTTCTGCCTTGGTCCTGGTCTTAAAGTCTGTAGCCTCTCCTCTACCACAAAATCCATCTCCTCCTGCAATGTGAGTTTGGTCAGTCCTTCCAAGTTTAAATCCGACCCCATAGAGGAAGAAGAGGTAAGGTTGTCATTTGAATTGCTCATTAGAGAACTTGCATCTGAATCCAGGCTACTGCCTTCTGATGGTTCATCATTGATTGTGTTACCACTACTGTTGTTGCCTTGTGGGTTGATTCCTTGTGCGCCTGTACTGGAACTGGTTTGTCTGACAGCGCGCGAACCCACTGTGGTGGAGCTGCCAATGCCCGTTTTCTTTTTTGTGAATGCTTGCCTCTTTGCAGAGTCATATTTCCGTGAAAAGGTAAAGATTTTTCCATCACGATAGTCATTTGCATCCCGGGTAAATTTGGTAGCTTTTCGAATTTTAATCTTTTCTTCGTGTTTTTTTAGCCTTTCATTCATGGTGTCTGCAAGTTTTTTTATCTCTTCCCCCTCAGCATATGCGGATAATTCATTTTCCAATACTTTAATTTCATCCAGCAACCTAATTCTGTCTTTAGCAGCATATTTGATTAGGATGCAAACCAGATTCATGGAGGCTGCTAGATTGCTCTCCCCCCACTCTTGTAACATGGCAGGGTCTGGCTATATATTTTTTAATACACTGGTAGCTCACTTAAAGACGCACACGAACTGGCACGAGGTTACCAGCCTTTATTTTAATCAGGTATGGACACGCTTGGCATGTAGGTAAGTAATGCAGCTGTCCGCCTTTCGCCGACGCGTTTCGAGTGTCCTATTCTTCCAGGGCTTATGCGGAAAGTTCGTGCAGTGGCGGGCTAACTCCCATGATGCTTACAAGGCTCCTCCCTTAATTTGGCATTGTGGAGACTTGTGGGAGTTGTAGTGCCCTTACATTCCCCAACTTTTAGGGCGCACTTATTCCTGCGGTTTTTAGTCCAAGGTGAACCCCCACACGCTGGCGAGTTCTCAATCGTGCGTGTAGAGTGGATTGGAATTTTTGGGTGGTGAGGGTAATTTAAGGGTTTAGAGTGGGTGTGGGTTTTGGGGTGACAACGGCAATTTTAGGGTTTAGGATGGGTATGGGTTTTTAGGGTGGCAAGGGTAATTTTAGGGTTTAGGGTAGGTGTGTGTATAAATATATATATATATGTATATATGAAAGTTAAAAAAAAAGGGTTTAGGGTTTGCATTTTTAGGGTTTTTGGGTAGCAAGCGTAATTTTAGGTTTTAGGATTGGTATGGGGTTTTGGGTGACAAGCGTAATTTAAGAGTTTAGCTTGAGTATGAGTTTCTGGGTGGCAAGGATACATTTTAGGGTTTATGGTAGGTATGGGATTTTGGGTGGCAAGTTTAATTTTAGGGTTTAAAGTGGGTGTGAATTTTTGGGTGGTAAAGGTAATTTAAGGGTTTAGAGTGGGAATGAAATGAATATCAGTATATATACATATATTTGAAATATATTCATATATATACATATGAATATGCAAAACAAGTGGTTTACCTAACTGTAAAAAGAATTCTAGCAACCATATGTCTTTAGCATGTATCCTTAGTATTTTACAAGAAAATATAAACCATATATATATATATATATATATATTTGTTTTTTCACAAAAATAATTGTCACAGCACTCATCTTGGTTAGTAAGATGTTTTTATTTCAGATCGTGTTTGGCGATAGACATGATCTGAAATAAAAACATCTTACTAACCAAGAGGAGCGGCGCAATAATTATTTTTGTGAAAAATAACCCTGCGAGACATTGCCCTGGTCTCGACACGAGCACCGACTGGAAACGTGCACCCTTTGTGAACAGGACAGTTGAGTGAAGATTTATATATATATATTTTTTTTTTTTCATTGCGGTACACCACCGCGGGACTGAAGCACCCGGGACCTAGGAGGTGCGACAGCGGTGAGAGTACGGTGCAGAAAGAAATATATATATATATATATATATATATATATACACACAAAAAAAACAAAGGCTACAGGAACGTTATAGGTAGACTGACATTTTATCCTTACAAACCGGAGCAATTCATCCGTTATAGCTACCTGAGTTGACTATAACTTGCGCCCCCGCAATGCACTGCACACTTTCTATTATCTATATCCCTGGGGAGATGAAGATTCTGTGGGGAGCTCCCCCACGCATTCTATTATCTATATAGCCCTAGAGAGGTGGCGGTCCCCGGGGCTGTGGGGGCCCCAGCGGCCTGCATTATTAATTCAGTTGCCCCTGGGACCTGGGGGCTTAATCAAACAAAGCATGGGAGAGACCACCTCGTTTTTGCTTAAAGTTTCAGTGGGATTCGAGGACCCAACACGGGTTCCGCCAATTCTTTTTTTTAAAATATGCTTTTTTGACCCTGGGCGTCCCTGTTGGACCTCCTGAACAGGCCTAGTGGGTCAGGGTGTTTCTACTCTGTTCCCTTTTCTTGTTTGTTCACGTTTTTTCTTGTGACTCAGTTCAACCAAGTCACATGATGGCTGCCAACACTTCCTGGTTTGAAGTGTTGGCAGCCAATCAGATCTCGGGCACGAGATTGGGAGGGTTCGAGGATTCACCGCGGCCATAGGTGTATATCTGAGAAATCTTTACACTTTTCAGGAACTACTCAACAGAATTACACCCTTTAACAAAAAGCTACTTTTTTGCCAAATTTGGTGTAATTCTGTTCAGCAGTTCGGGCTGTAGCCGTCTCTAAAGTTTCCTATGGAAATTAACATAGAGAAAAGCATTTTGCGCCCCCCTCCTTTTCTCGGCCGCTTGACGAATCACCCCAAAACTTTCAATATAGCAGCTGAAGTGAGTTGTGTATTAGTTTAGAAAGTTTTGCATTTATTCGTCAATCGACGGCAAAGATATTGACAAATTAAAAAATGCAAATGTATATATATATATATATATATATATATATATATATATATATATATATATATATATATATTCCAGCTCCGTTGCACCGAAGATCTGGGTCACTCGCAGGCGGGTGCCTCTCGTGGTGGTGCCCCACGTCAAAATGTCAGCTCTGTCTCTCTCTTTGTCTTTCAGAAAGAAAAACGGCACTCGCAGGGAAAGTGTTCGATAAGTTTTAATGACGTTTACCCCCGTGATAAACGGGGTGAATTCACCCCGTGAGCTATGCCGATCCACGGCTGAATAACATACACCACACACGAAAGATGAATTTAGTTCACACTAAATGTGATTAATTTCATAAATGTAAATTGTCAAACATTTGGAATGATGGGTTGAAATGTATTTTACAATGCCTTTCGTGAATGTGTTTTCCTTTGAAATGTAAAAATTAAGAGTAATGCACTAAGTGAAACTGTTTATCACGGGGGTAAACGTCAGTCCTCTTTCTATGCAGATACAATAAGGCGCTGTAGAGCTTTAAAACTTGCTTCCTTCCGTGTCAATGGTAGACACTGACGAAGGAGAACCGAAACGCGTTTGTCTGCCGAGTGTGCTGATTAAAACTTATCGAACACTTTCCCTGCGAGTGCCGTTTTTCTTTCTGAAAGACAAAGAGAGAGACAGAGCTGACATATATATATATATATATATATATATATATATATATATATATATATATATATATATATATATAGCATCGAGTGCCCTTTTAGAGCTCAAGGGACTTTTGTTGGACGATATATATATATATATATTCACTGAAAAAACATAGGTTTTAGGGGTGTTATAGTTAGCTGGACATTTCACCCGTACAAAACCATTTAAATTCCTTCCTTATAGTTAGTTCTGCTAGCTATAACTCGCGCACCCGCAAACCACTGCTGAAGATGTCACATATTACATCATTCATGACATGGTCAGTGACATCACTGATAACATCACTGATGTCTTCTCAAATGACATCACTGATGACATTATCCAGTGAAAGAGGTTTGGTTCATTATTTAAATATGTCTTACATATATAGCAATCTGCATGGAAGAGTGAGTGGATATATAAATATAAATATCTGATTGGAGGATTTAGTAGCAGTGTGATTGACTGTTTACTTGACTAATTTATACTGTTTCACTAAATATATTGGATAGTGACTAAACTGTGTGAATATCTGTATAACTTTGTCAGTTGTTGTGTAAACTGATGCACCAGTTGGTTACTAGCTATGTGAAAGTCTATATTAGTTATTGATTAGTTAACTCAGTATTTTTATGGGAGAGTGAATGTGTGTGTGGTGCGTTGGGGCGTGTGTGACTGTCCAAAGATGTGTGAATAGTTGATTCAGTGGGTATATGAGGTTAAGACTGCATGTGGAAACAATTTGGGTGAGTGAATATCTTTATGGGTGTGGTGATGAGCAAATATATCTCTCAATGGTACATGTCCAACAAACTAGAAAAATAAAAGGCAGTGTATGTGACAGTTGCATATAAATAAGTATACATAAGACTCATTGTTCGCATGAGTGACTGTATAGATAATTGTATACTTGTAATAGTGATTACATAACACACTAAGTATGAGTTACCATCTATATGAATAAATAAAGTGCTATTTGTATGTGTGTAGCTGAGTAAATGTAAATATGATACATTGTTTGCAAAAGTGAGTAGGATGACTGCATAAGTGAATAGGATGTGTGTTAGTGTGTTCTGTCGATATAGGTGTATAAGTATATTTGATAGTGTTTTACTGATCTTTGTTAGCATGTATGAGTAAATCTATAAGTAACTGATTAGATGTGTGGGTTGATATAGGAATCACTGAGTGGGTTTTTAGAAACTTGTATTGCTGTGTCAATGGATTCAAATATGGTACTCTTTATTTTACAGTGAGTGATGAAAGGTTATACTAGTGTATGATAAGGTGCATCTAATTGTCACGTGGATGATGTCATCAGTGATGTCATCTGAGATGTCATCAGTGATGTCATTAGTGATGTCACTGTCCATGTCATGAATGATATAATATGTGACATCATCAGCAATGGATTGCGGGCGCGCGCGTTATAGTTAGCAGAACTAACTATAACGAAGGAATTTCAATGGTTTTGTACGAGTGAAATGTCCAGCTAACTATAACACCTCTAAAACTTGTTTTTTTCAGTCAATTTCTAAGGTTTTTTAAATGCTAATTCCTAACTATAATATGTCTGAAACCTATGTTTTTTTTTGTGAATTTCAAAGGTTTTGTAAATGACAATTTTTAAATGTATTAATTGTTATATTTATTTTTTTATACTGATTTACTATACTTTCTTAAACTATTTATTTTTAGATATTTTATTTTTTTAAATTACATTATAATCACATTATACATTATATTACAAAATATACTTCTCAGAACAAATTACTTTAGTTTAAATACTTTGCAAATAGGCAATAGACTTTTTAGTACAGTAGTTATAGTTGTTGCAATGGGCAACACAATTTCAAACACTATGCAACATTTAGCTCAATGGGAATTTCTAGTAAAATGCAATTGGTTACTTTATGGATTACTTTTGTAACCACAGGACTGGATCCTAGATTCAGTCCTGGGACATCTCCTGTAAACAGTTGAGTAAAATCATTTTGGTTACAGTAGTGATTTTTAAGGAATATTATTGCATTTTAAAAGTTGACACTTAGAGACTTCTTCACATAGAATCACCAATGTATTCCTATTGGAGGAAACTCACTTAGCAAGTAAGTAGTGTTATCGTTACTTTTTCTTACTCAGTGGTGGATCCTGGATCTAGCACTGGTGCATCTCCTGTAAACAGTTAAAGAATGCGTTTAAGTTATACAGGCGTTTTTTAAGGAATATTTGTAGTTTGTGAAAATCGCCGCTTAGAAACTTTTCTTGTGAAAACCAGACAATGGATTCCTATGGAAAGAAATACAAGTTACTGGTAAGTACAAATCGGAATTCGTAGTTCGGCTGATTTTAGAGGGTCCCTCGGGTCAAAGTAGCCCACCAGGTACCTCTAAGAAGCGCCATAGAGCTGTGTTGCAGAGAGGTGTAAAAAGGGACGTGGCCTCTGAACACCTATTTGCAACGCAGCTCCCTGGAGCATACTGGAGATACCTATTGGGCTATTTGGCTCTCAGGGACCCTCAGTATTGAAAGAGAATGTATTCTCCAACTTAAAACCTGTAACGGGGTACAGTGGTGAAAGAAGTGGACGTGGCCTGAGGTGACATGTCTGCAAACACGCCCTGTTGCGCGTTTTAAGTTCGAGAATTAATTCCTCCTCAATCCTGTGGGTCCCTGGGGACCAACTAGCCCACCAGGTACCTCCAGATGTTCAGAGATGTGGCAATCAACTGTGTATAAGGGAAGGAACTCGGACATCAACAATAATGTATTTATTTTAATACTCGAATAAATAAAAAAACGAATAGCGCCTTTAAAAAAAAAATAAGGATAATAGGGGTTTTGGATGGGGATGTGTATTAAAACTGTGGACAGAAACTGTATACAGTAACCAATAATTATACTCGTTTTAAAAAATAAATACAAAGCTATTTATTTTAATACTCGTATAATAAAAGAGAGAAAGAATTAAAAGAAAAAGAAAGAGTGAATACGTATGAGGATATAAAACAAAACTAAAACTGTTTAACAAGTTTCACTTTTACAAAAACAAGTGCATACAGTGGAAATGTGAGCATGTGTCAACTGAAAAACGTGACAAAATAATGGGAGGAGCACTAAATTGGTTCCACAGTGACTTCAATAACCAAAACGTATATAAACCACACCCATAGGATGATTACTTTAGATCTGTGATTTAATTACGGGTGACCAAACTACGAGCAAGATAAAGTTTATAATTGTCGGATTCATATTTAGTTTATCGTCCATTTCCTCAGAGGGAACATAAAGTTAATGAATATATTGTAATATATAAAACATTATGCTCCCTACAGAGGAGTTGGATGTATGTCGCCGGAAGGAGGAAAGAATTCTAAAGAAAGGTAAATTAATAGTATAAGTTTATGCTTTATATATTTTTCTATTGCATGTATATTATAATTTCTAAATGTAGCGTGTAAAAGTATAATTGTACTTTAGAAACGAAATGACGTAAGAACAGTTCATGTATTATCGTCGCGAATTGAAAATACTACAAAGATGAAGAAAAAAGAAGGTTTGAAATATGTACAAATCAGAAAAAAAGATCAAGCAATTCCTTTAATCTAGAGTGAAAATGGGTTCATCAGTATGTATATTGTGTAGTATTGTGAACTATTTTCACTCATGAAGAACTGGAGGTTTATCGTTGCAAGCAGTAAACATGTCAACAAATATTAATGTCAATGTTTTCATAAAGAGTAATTGAAAAGAAATGTACAAAAAACAAAGATGAAGTAGTGAGGGAGTGTTTGTAGTTGCACTTCTACTTTCTCTGAAAGTAAATCATGCCCTCCTACATTAATAAGAATTTGGGGCAACACTTTAAAAAAGATTTGAATAGAAAATAGTGTTTGCGGAGAAAAAAAAGAAGTGTGTGCATATTTATATAGCGCGAAGTTGACCTAAACCTATATCAGCAATTTACATTAGCACCGTATTTACAGTACATTTTCAGGCAGGCCTAGATTACGTTATTTCTCTTCAATAACAGGATGTGGACGCAATTCAGGGGCTCGAACACTGATTTCCAGCAACAAATTCGACAGAGTACCTGAATGACCACATACGTATATATATTAGCTGCCCTTCATGTGCCAAAAACTACATCCTAAATCTTTCAAAGGCCCTGTATTACTACAGCTACAACACTCCACTGAATGTACAACAAACATTTATATTCACAGAAATACGTCATGTCCACCATCTTTTATGTGTGCAACTACGGATGAATATAGGGTCAGTGATATCCCATACCTTCCATGTTGGCCATGCTGTGGTACTTTACAGATATAATGACACCCGGGTGATGTCAGCACTACAACACGGACACACGAATCAGTTGATGTCTCATATAGTTCACGACAGAACCACGCCCATAGCTCCGGAATCATGGTTCACAGCCTCGCGCAGCACCGGCATACGTTAGTCCAGTCCACTCCGTTTCCGCTTCCAGGAAACCACAACAAATTTAACAACAGTTTCCTAATGCTAAAGCAACGATAATTTTAACGCTGTCCTTGTAAATATGCCCCCCAATAACGTGAGAAATACTGCGAAAATTCATGTTCGCAAGTGAAAACCTTGTTAATACTATGCACTTAACATATCAATCCACCTCGCATATTAAACATGCTTAAGTCTACTTCAGAACACATGATAGGATCTGACATAAACCGCAATTAGCGAGAGTTTTCCTATCGGTCCTCAAATCCAGGGCCGCCTTGTAAATACAACGCTGTTGTCAGACCTACCTCTTCCTTTTTATATTCTCATAGAAACACCTACTTTCCCACTGAGAAGACCTATATTGCAACTCATTGGAGATACGAGGCGAGCCCTTAGCAAACCGGCTGCTAACATGCATTAATGCATCTTTGCGTCACCTAGTAAATAGGGCCATATCATTTTCACTGCATTTTTTTTTATTGCAGCAAAATGGCACTTGTGAATAGGCCCTCAAGTTTGCTATACCACAGCGAGAACCTCGACTTCCGCCCTGCCATAGCAAACAGCAGTGTCCCACTCCTGTGGGGTGGTGTATCCCAAGACTTTCCACTGCTCCAGAATGGAGACCACGCGGCCCCCTCCCAAAATATAAAGAGCCCCAGAGGGTGGTAATCCCCAGGGCTTAGACGGACCTTTGAGCTCCCTCACCCAGTTATTTTGTAGTACCGAGGAATGGCAGTCCCTGGGCTACAGGGCCTCTGTAGTATTCAACATTCTAAACTACACACATCCTGTCTGAGCAGCATACTACAGCCCCTCTGGACCACCATCAAATGTAATATTTTAGACCCTGAGATTTGACCATCCCAGGTAGGTAATTTTTAAATAAGCACAGGAGCCCGCGCCTTTTTTTTTTTTTTTTTACAGCGGATCCATGCACCCTGCGCACATTTCTCCGTTTTTTTGGGGCCCTAGGGATCCCCTGAGCAGGTCTAGAGGGTTCGAAATTTTTCTTACCTGCCCCCCTTTATACATTTTGAACACTTGTTCCACTAATTTCTAGACCTTCGGTTCTACCAAGGCACAAAATGGCTGCCAACACTTCCTGGTTTCGAATGTTGACAACAACTTGACAGCCAATTAGCATTCAGCACGTGATCGGGACGGTGCGCTTAGTGTGCTTGCAAGATACGCGCATCCACCGAGGCCATAAATATATATGTAATTTTACTTGTAATTTTCTCAGAAACTACTGAACGTATTTACACCATTTAAGGGAAAGGCACAACTCTGAACCGAGGACTACCTCTCTGCCAAATGTGGTATAATTCCTTTCAACTGTTCGGGCTGTAGCCACAATGACAGTTCCTATGGAAAATTGCATGGGGAAAACACGTTTTGGGACCCCCCTTTTTTCTCTGCCCCCACTTCAAATGCAATATTTTAAACCACGGGATGGGTCCTTTCCAGGCAGTTAATTTTTAAACAAGCACAGGAGCCCGTGGTTCGTTTTTTTTTTTTTTACGGAGGATCCATGCACCCAATGCACATTTCTCAGTGTTTTCAACAACAAAAACACTCTTTTTTGGGCTCTAGGGGCTCTTGTAGGATTCCCTAAATGGGTCTAGAGGGTCACAATATTTCTTACCTGCCCCCTTTATACGTTTTAAACACTTGTTCTACTAATTTCTAGAACCTCGCTTCTACTGAGGCTCAAAATGGCTGCCAACACTTCCTGGTTTCGAATGTTGACAACCACTTGATGGCCAATCAGCATTCTGCGCATGATCAGGACGGTGCGCTTATAATCCGCGCATCCACCGAGGCCATAGATATATATGTACTTTTAATTGTAATTTTCTCAGGAACTACTGAACAGATTTACACCATATAAGCAAAAGGCATGAGTCTGAACCAAGGACTACAACTTTGCCAAATTTGGTTTAATTCCGTTCAGCCGTTCGGGCTGTGAACGGTATCTATGGAAAACTGCATGGGGAAAACACGTTTTGGGACCCCCTATTTTCTCAGCACCCGCTTCAAGAATCAGCCCAAGACTTTCAGGATAGGAGCGGACCGGAGCGTCCCACCAGTTTTAAATTTTTTCGAAGATTCGTCAACTGGCGCCAACGTTATTCCAAATAGAATGTTGCAGATTTCCTATGGAAAATAGGTCCTAACTATAACTATCTACTGACAACTATAACTACCTACTGGTGGTGCCCACTTTGCACAATCGCATGCTTTTTGCACCTGTAGGGGATGAATTGTAATATTTTATCAATTTTAATTCTCTTCCTTTCATATACTTTTAACTAGAATTATTGTTACCTATAATGTGTTTTTTATGTATTCTTAAAAGTTTACATGCTATTTATGACATTGTTGATTGTGCTTTGTTTTGTATTTACATCTATTGGGTTTTAATGATATATTTCAAACCTGTAAGTATTTTTTCTGTGACTATGCATCTGGTTTGATTGGTAACCAATCGTGTTCTAGGTTACTTGCACTTTGCACTTTAAAAGCAGCATGTTTCTTACTAAGCCATGTGATCAAGGCCTCTGTGTAGGCTGAAATGCGTAATGCAGGCAGGCTGCAGATACTCTAAATAAAATCACTCACCTGCACTTTCTTGGGTCAGCCTTCGTTTGTTCCTGTGTGGTCCCGGGCACTGGGGAATTGCAGGAGCGCTTGGACGAATTCTTCGACACTTTCCAAACTGGGATTGCTTCTCCGGTTTTCAAGCTGACCCCTCCTTCGTACTGTGGCAGAGCTATTCCTGCCATATGGAACTGGGTTTGTCATACCTGACGGATATAGTTAAAATCCAACCACTTCTCTCATGGCATCGTATTTGGTCATCCACCAAAACTATTTTCTGCCAAGGGTTTATACAGGACTGTCTCCTTCTTGAAAATGCTCATAAGATTGGGTGGATTGCCTACATTAAAAACTTTTTGTACGATCTGGGCATGGCAGAATATTTTCACTCACCCATATTAATTTCAGAATTTTCTAGGAAAGCGTAAAAAGAATTATGTTTGACGCATTTAGAACAATTGCGGTTGACTAACGAGGCCACCAAAATATCAGTCCAACACATCGGAAGAACATCTGGTTTTAAACATCCCTGGTAATACCAAATTGAAACCTAAATCTACCTTTACTTCTCTAATTTTGCATGATAACATTGACATTTTCCATGAACTCTCCATCTCCGGAAGTAAAAAACTTTATGCAACTACCCTACGAGAAAAGCGTAAACACTCAGCACATCTATCCTCCATTCCTAGAGTCCAGCTCAGCAAATCGGAGCCCGAAGGTGATCCTTCCATTAATTGCATGCTCATCAACAGCAGATCTGCTTCCAAACATGCAACTAAATTAGCAGAAGCCATCCTCTCCCATAACCTAGATGTAGCATTCATCACGGAAACCTGGCTCAACACCCTGTCCTACCCCAACTTGGACCTGCTGGTGCCACCCGGTTTCTCAATGATCCACAAAGATAAACATGAACACAGAGGCGGCGGCATAGAAATCATTCATAAAAGTGTCCTCTCCATCTCAGAAAGCTCCTCATGCCTATTTAACTCATTCGAAGGCCTGTCGATCAACATCAAATCGTGCACAAACAGGCCGCTTCTTTGCCATCTCCTGTACCACCCTACAGGCAACTCCAACGAATTTGGAGCACAGCTCTCTGACCTGATCACCCAATGCGCACTCAGCAACAACAACATTATAATTCTGGGCGACCTCAACCTAAGAGGGAATGAAAAAAAAAATCAACTCATCCAATCTCTCAACAGCCTCCCTCTAGATAACAGTATGATACAACACTGCTCAGTAGAAACACACCACAAAGGAGCGATCCTTGACTACATCATCCCCGTGGACTGGTCTGACCACCACATTATACTTTTCCATATTAACCAACCGGCCTTAACTCAACCTCCTAATCAGGCCCGCTCAAATGGGTCAGAAACACAGTCCGAGTCCCCCGGGCCAAACTAGAAGAAGAGCTTAGCACGCTCCTCCCCAGCACGACGGAGCACCTTTCAACCACCAAACTCACCTCTTTCTACCAATCCAACATGACGCTCACCTTGGACCTTCTGGTGCCCCTGAAACTAAAAAAACCCAGAAGCACCCCCTCCAGATCATGGTTCACAACCGACATCAACGATGAAAGAAGACACCGCAAAACCTTAGAAAGAATCTGGAGTAACAATCCCTTCTCCCTCCATCGTGATCAACTCAAGGCAGCACGCAGAAACTATAATAAATACATTAAGAACAAAAAGACAACTTTCTTCAGCTCCGCCTTAGACAATGCAAAAAAAACGCTTCAAAGAACTCTTTAACATCATTAGGAGCCAAATATCCAAACCAATGACATCCAACATAGTGACGTCCAAAGATCATTGCGACAATTTTGCCAGCTTTTTTAACGAAAAAATTGCCAAAATCGACCTCTCTCTCAGCATAAATCCCTCCACTTCCACAGAGACCTTGACGCCAGCAATAAACGGCAGCACCCCAGTGAACACACTTATTCACTGGTCCTCCTTCCGCCCCATCCAGAAAGAAGAGATAGTCAATCTGATTGCCTCCGCCAAACCCTCTTCCCACTCCCTAGATCAGCTGCCCAAGAGCCTGGCCAAAGAACTGAAGCTTGCCCTAGCCCCAATTTGGTGCAAGATCATCAATAGCTCACTGAGCTCCAGAATCATTCCAGATTGCCTCAAAGTAGGGCAAGTCACGCCGCTACTAAAAAAAAACGGGCTAGACACTGAGGAAATGAACAACTTTAGACCGGTCTCGAACCTTCCTCTCTTATCCAAAACTCTAGAAAGATGTGTTCTTTCTCAGTTAACCCAACACCTTGAGAATATCAAGCTACTAGACCCACACCAATCAGGATTCAGAAAGGGATGCAGCACCGAAACCGCAATCTTAAATGTCTTAGACGATCTTCACAAATCACTTGATTCAGACCAATGCAGCCTTCTCATTCTCCTGATTTATCTGCCGCGTTCAACACAGTTGATCATACCCGCTCCTCAAAGTCCTCCATGAAAGAGCAGGCATTGAAATGCTGGTACTAAACAGGTTCTCCTCTTTTCTTCACAACCGCACGCAAAGAATAAAAATCAATAACTTTGCGTCCGACCCCCTTCCTGTCAACAGAGGAGTTCCACAAGGGTCAGTACCCTCTCCCCAACTTTTCAACATCTACAAGGAACCCCTCACCACACTTATCAGGAACTCCAACATCCCCTTCCACCTCTATGCGGACAACAAACAGCTTATCTGGAAACCACCTCGATTAAAGAAATACACAGACTAAATGTCACGCTCAGAGAGGTCCAACATTGGCTCTCAGTGAACCACTTTAAGCTCAACCAAGAGAAAACAGAAGTTCTCCTCATCTCCAATAGAGACAAAAAAAAAAAAATCGAAGAATGGCTCACAGCCATTGACGCCCTCAATGATGCCCTAGCGCCAACGGACTCAGTGAAATCCCTAGGTATTACCCATGACCCCAAACTGGACATGAAAAAACACATCTCAAAAGCAGCCAAAAGTGCGTTCCTAAATCTGAAACTACTATACAAAATAAAACCCTTCCTCCCCCCGAAAGACCTTTAACAAGCCAACCAGGCACCGGTGCTCTCCAGAATTGATTATGGAATCGCAGCCCTGACTGGGACAGCAAAATCTTACCTAGGTCCCCTGACTACTACCCTCAATGCTGCAGCAAGAATGGTCAAAGGAACTAAGAAATTCGAACACATTTCTCCGGCACTCAAGGAACTTAAATAGCTCCCTATTGATCAATGAGCTAGCTTCCATACAGCCTGCCTCACACACAAAGCCCTGCACCCATGTAAACCAGAATACCTGGGCGCCAAACTCAAAAGGGCCGGCCAGTCCAGGAACATCAGAAGTTCAAACTCGGTTCTACTCATCCCACTGAAATCACGGAAACACAAAACCTCAAATAAATTCTTCACAGGAAATGCACCTAAGATCTGGAACTCCTTCCCCCCCACATCAGAATGACCACCTCCTTCCCGAAATTCAAGATCCTACTCAAAGCCATCTTCCTAGAGTGTGCTTGAACGTAACGAGAAATCCACAAGAGACTAGAGCGCGCTATAACGTAACGAGAAATCCACAAGAGACTTTGGTAAGGGCAACTAACTCCTCTGCCTGAAACTCCTTAGCTTGAAGATCTGTCCTATAACTTTGTCCATAACACTCATTAGTTGGTAATTTTCAGATTTTTTTTCTTTGTCTTTGCCAAAAATTGCTCATAACCGTACATGCTGTGAAGCGCTCGGATACCCTCGGGTCTAGCTAGCACTATACAAAACTTCTAAATAAATAAATAAATAACTTGTCAAAAAGCTACAGGCGGATGATAACAGCGAAATCCGCCAATCAGACAAAGGGGGAAAAGTAGTTCTGTGGCCTCGATCATTATACATGGAAGAAACCTACAACCAGTTGAATGATCCTCACTGCTACAAACGCTGTGATGTGGTCACCGTTAAAAAAGCTCAAACTGAATTTTATTCACAGCTGATGGCCTGGAGAAGCTCGGGGTTACTGAGTCAAGACAAACAGTTTCTCAAGAATGAGCATCAAGTAACTCCTGTTTTCTACCTCATACCAAAAGTCCATGAACCCTGAAAAACCACCTGGCAGACCCATCATCTCTGCGCGCAATGGACTTTTGGAAAACACCACTGTGTATATTGACGCTTTTCTAGAGGAACATGTCAAGGCCTTGCCATCCTATGTAGAGGACACAGGTGACTTTTTAAGGAAACTAGAGGGCCTGACATGGGACTCTGAATATTGGCTGATAACATTGGATGTTTCATCCTTATAGACCGGCATTCACCATCTTGACGGTTTGAAGGCAGAACAACATTATTTGGGGAGGAGGCCTATCCATATGTTTGACCACAACAAAATGCTGCTTGCCATGATTTCCTACTGTTTGCACAATAATTTCTTGATTTTCTGTAATCACTATTTTCAGCAGGTCAGGGGTGTAGCCATGGGGGCCTGCTTCTCTCCCAGCTATGCCTGTTTGCATATGGGTTGCTGGGAGGAGCAGGTCCTCAATGGTGTACATCATGACATCTTTGTAGAACATGTGGTGCAATAGTACCGCTATATCGATGATATATTTCTGATATGGCAAGGCAGCAGGCTTTGGATTTCTTTGAATTAATCAATACTAACACACTGAACCTGAGCTTTACATCCAATATAAGTCAGGACTATGTTTTCTTTTAGGGTGTAGAGGTTACTGTTAGTAACAACAAACTGGAGACACTGCTTTACAAAAAACCCAACGCAGGCAATACAGTGCTGCATGCTAGGAGTCATCATCCGACTCACCTGATACAGAGCATCCTATTTGGGGAGAGGCTCCATATCAGACGCATCTGCAGCACAGATCCTGATTGTCTTTTAGCACAGAAAGCCAGTAAAGCAAGTTTTCTAGCTCAGGGGTATACTACTTCAGTCATTAATAGGGCGATCACAAACGCTAATCAAACTCCCAGAAAAGATGCCCTACTATACAAAACACCAGTATTGGCCACGGACACAACCATTCAGCCAGCTAGACTAATATTGACATATAATCTTCAGCACCAAGCGCTCCGCAAGATTCTAAACAAAAACTGGAGCTTGGTGCGTAGTGACCCGGTCATTGGGGACCTGATGGCAGCTAGACCTGAAATCACTTTCAGGAAAGCACGCTCGATCTGCGATGCATTAGTCAAGTCAAGCCCAGAAATTGACTCTAACAAGACGTGGTTACAAGCCAGCAAAGGCTTTAGGATATGTTCCAACTGTAAGGCCTGTAGGCATGGAATTAACAAGACTGAGTTCAATATCCCCTTTTGTGATACCCCACGTGCCATCAATAGACAGCTGACTTGCAAGACTGAATTTCTGTGTATGTGCTGGAGTGTCCGTGTGGTCTGCAATATGTTGGTAGTACCAAGTTGCAGGTTTACAAACGGATATTCCAGCACATCAGGGCAATCAATGTCAGTGATGCTTCCTATCCAGTTGCACGCCATGGTAAGGAACATCATGAGAATAAGAGTGAACTCTTAAGGTATTTTGTCATCGATTCTGTTCTCCCCCTCAGACGAGGAGGAAACCGTGAGGCTCTCTTGAGTTCTCTGAAAACTAAATACATCGTCGAGCTAGACACTAAGACCCCGCAGGGTCTTAACTCCAGCGAAGATTTTTATACTTGTCTTTAGGTTGGACCCCTCACACATTTGCACCATAGTGAGCTGAATTATCTTGAATTTTACTCTGTGATATTTTACTATCCTACATTGGGTACAACTATGGTGCTGACCTAATACTCCCAATGGCATTTTGTTTTCATTTCATCTTTTTACACAATCCCTTTATTAGCACTTTTGCACATTTGCACATCTCACTTTTTGCACTTACAAACCAGATGGGCACAGTCGCTTGGATATTTTCCAGAACTGAGGCTCTGGTAGGGCGGTGAAATGAATGATTACCCACTTGGGTCTCATCCTGATTTTGCCCATTTCGCACAATCGCATACATTTTGCACATGTAGGGAATCAATTTTAATTCTCCTCCTTTCATATACAGCATATACTTTTAACTAGAATTATTTTTACCTATAATGTGGTTTTTATATATTCTTAAACGTTTACATGCTATTTATGACATTGTTGATTGTGCTTTGTTTTGTATTTACATCTATTGGGTTTCAATGATATATTTGAAACCTGTAAGTATTTTTTCTGTGCCTATGCATCTGGTTTGATTGGTAACCAATCGGGTTCTAGGTTACTTGCACTTTGCACTTTAAATGCGGCATGTTTCTTACTAAGCGTCATGTGATCAAGGCCTCTATGTAGGCTGAGACGCGTAATGCAGGCAGGCTGCTGATACTCTAAATAAAATCACTCACCTGCACTTTCTTGGTTCAGCCTTCGTTTGTTCCGGTGTGGTCCCGGGCACACTGGGGGATCGCAGGAGCGCTTGGACAAATTCTTCAACATATATATATATATATATATATATATATATATATATATATATATATATATATATATATATATATATTACCTACTGGCGGTCGCCAGTAGGTAGTTATAGTTAGGATTTTTTTCAATGTTAAATCTGAAAATTCTATTTGGAATAACTTTGGCGCCGGTTGACGAATCTGCCTGAAAATTTCCTCAAAATGGCCTCGCGGCGTTCCGGTCCTTCCCTGAAAGTTTGGGGGGGATTCGTCAAGCGGGGGCCGAGATAAAAGGGGGGTCCAAAACGCGTTTTCCCCATGTTAATTTCCATAGGGCGGTCGATTTCACTTTTAGCCCGAACGGCTGAATGGATTTCCACCAAACTTGGCAAAATTGTAGGGACTGGTAGCCCGATGTGCCTTTGCTATGTCTCAAGATATGTGCTCCAGTGGATTTTGAGTAATTAAGGTTCAAAAAAATATATATATCTATAGCAGCGCTCCGGTAAGCGCACCGGTACGCGCACCGGGCGCGTCACGCGACTTGCGCGGAGAATGCTGATTGGCTCTGGGGTGTCTGTAAACATTCTAAACAGTCCGGAGCGGCCGCCATCTTGTGTCTCGGTAGGATCGAGACACAAGAGGTGGCCAAAACAAAGGGGGAAATGACCATAAGGGGGCAGAGTAGACCCCCCTTGACCCCCTAGGTTTGATGTGGGGGCCATAAAAGGGCCCCACGGGGCAAAAAATAAATAAAAAAAAAATTTGATTTTCGCGGGGTGAGCGCCCGGTACGCGCACCGGTAAGCGTACCGGGGAGTGTACCATGGGGAAAAAGAATGACAGTTTTAAAAGTAGCTAATTAGAAAAAAAAATGTTTAGTTGTTTTTTTTATATATACACCTACATATATATAAATGCATATGCACATATATATATGCATATATGTCTATATGTGTGCGTGTAGAGAGAGGTAGAGAGGTAGAGGTAGAGAGGTAGAGAGGTAGAGAGTAGAGAGTGAGTAATAGAGAGTAGAGAGTGAGTAGTAGAGAGTAGTAGAGAGCAGTAGAGAGAGTAGCAGAGTGAGTAGTAGAGAGTAGTAGAGTGAATAGTAGAGTGAGTAGTAGAGAGTAGTAGAGAGTGAGTAGTAGAGACTGAGTAGTAGAGAGTAGTAGAGAATAAGTAGTAGAGTGAGTAGTAGAGAGCAGTAGAGAGTGAGTAGTAGAGAGTGGGAGAGAGTAAGTAGTAGAGAGTGGTGGAGAATATTCCAAAGTTTGGCACAGCACCACTTTCACAATGAGTCCAATCAAATCATATCACTTAGAGTACTTATTGAAGCGCTGAATCTTGGTGTATATTCAAATGCTTTTATTTTCCTTAAGTTTATGTACCACAGCCAGCCGAAACGTTTCGTTCTGTACAACAGAACTTCTTCAGGGCGTTCTTATTTCCTTCAAGTTATGTCGGTATCCCGTTGTCATATAACTAGATATTTCTTCCAAATGTTAGACGAGACATAAGTATATTCTTATTAAAAGTGACTAGGTATCAATTTTACCCACACAATTCGGGCAGACTTGAGTAATTTATAGCATCCTCAAAGTCAGTCTTTCAAAAATTCCAAAGTATAGGACATGATAATCCAAATCCAAATGTTTCTCAAGAAAAGTCATTTACAATCGTTCGGAATATCGGTGTTTGGGCAGATATGATCCAGGGACCCCCAGTATGCAAGGGGAATTAGTCCCCCCTCTGCAAAGGCGCCAGTGGCCTGCATTGCAGAGAGGTGTAACAAGGGTGTGGCCTCATTACACTTCTCTGCAATGCAGCTCCCTCGTGCATACTGGAGGCTCCTGGTGGACTAGTTGACCCCAGGGACCCCCAGTATGCAAGGGGAATTAGTTCCCCCTCTGCAAACGCGGCAGTGGGCTGCGTTGCAGAGAGGTGTAACAAGGGGCATAGTCTCATTACACCTCTGCAATGCAGCCCCAGGCGCATACTGGAGGTTCCAGGTGGGCTAATTGGCCCCCAGGGGCCCCCAGTATGCAAGGGGAATTAGTTTCCCCTCTTCAAACATGCACGGGGGCTGCGTTGCAGAGAGGTGTAAAAAGGGTTGTGGCTTCATTACACCTCTCTGCAATGCAGTCCCCTGGCGCATACTGGAGATTCCTGGTGGGCTTTCAGGTCTTATATAGTTAGGAATTAGCATTAAAAAAACCTTTGAAATTCACTGAAAAAACCACAGGTTTCACACCAGTTATAGTTAGGAATTAGCATTTAAAAAACCTTTGAAATTCACTGAAAAAACCATAGGTTTCACACCAGTTATAGTTAGGAATTAGCATTTAAAAAACCTATTAAATTCACTGACAAAACCAGTTATAGTTAGCTGGAAATTTTACTGATATAAAACCAATGAAATTCCACGTTATAGTTAGTTGGACTCACTATAACTTGCGCGTGCAATGCACTGCTGATGACGTCACATATTACATCACTCATGACATGGTCAGTGACATCACTCATGACATCACTGATGACACCATCCTTGTGACATAGTGACAGACCTCCTTTCACTGTAATGTAACCCTTGAAACACATATTCAAAAATAGAAACTGAAATTTAAAAAAAAATGGAGATACCCATATCAGTTACAACAAGCAATTCAGTAATTCCACCATCTATATGCACATCCAGTCATTCACCAACAGTTCTATATAGTCACTCATACATATACTCACTCATCATATGAAGTGATACACCTATACATCCTGTTACACACCGACAGTCATCCAAAAGTTACTCACACACATACTCACACGTGCAAATAAACTATTGAACATCCATTTATTTGAATATAGAGTTATACACACACTTCCACCTTACTTGTATTGAAAATTACACATATTTATTCTCTTAAACAATCACTTATAGAAACACATACTTATTTAAACAGGAACTCTTACAATCTCTTACTCTCACATATACTCACTTATATACATCAATATTCACATATACTAGATTAAAACATATGTAGTTACTGATAAAGACACTAGTGAGACAGTCATTCACTCACTAACAAACACATATACACACTCATCCATCCATACAGTCCTGCACATATGCTGTCTTCAAAACACATACAAACAGCGAGTCAGTCACTCATGCATCTATGTGCTAAGTAATACCCCCACCAAACCATATAGACACTCATACTGATACTAAGAGAAACATCTAATAACCCATATACATACGCATGTAGCTACTTACCAACACATGTAGCCACTTATACACAAAGTGAAACAATAATATATATATTTAAATATTTAAACATTACTCACTAATATTTATTTTTCAGAAAGACACATATTCACTGGATGGTGTCATCAGTGATGTCATGAGTGATGTCACTGACCATGTCATGAGTGATGTAATATGTGACGTCATCAGCAGTGTATTGCACGCGCAAGTTATAGTGAGTCCAACTAACTATAACGTGGAATTTCATTGGTTTTATATCAGTAAAATTTCCAGCTAACTATAACTGGTTTTGTCAGTGAATTTAATAGGTTTTTTAAATGCTAATTCCTAACTATAACTGGTGTGAAACCTATGGTTTTTTCAGTGAATATATATATATATATATATATATATATACACACAAATATATGCATTTTTTCATTTGCCAATTTCTTTTGCGTAGAATAACGAATCTACACAAAAGTTTCTAAACTAATACACAACTCAATTCATCTGCTATATTGAAAGTTTCACGGTGATAATATATATATACACCAAACCTCCTCCAGAAGAAAGAGCTGAGGCCTCACTGGGGAATGTCCAGAAGCACTTTATTTGAAAAACGGCACAATGCATTTCGGCCCGTCCGGCCTTCGTCAGATGCCTAATTGTCAGGAGGCCAAAGAGCACCTTGCTTATAACCATCAAGCAACCTCCCCATTGGCGGGGACCTGCTCCGCCCCTCAATTGCGATCTTGCTCACCAACTTGTAATCCATGTTCACTGCAAACCCCAGGATGTCACATTCACCCAGGTAGGTGCTGCGGGGGAAAGTTTCTGTCCGAATGGAATCGCGGAGTGCAGGTTGGCTGAAGGTGCTCATAAATGGCCAATATCCTGTGAAATGATGTTTTCCAGTGCTTCCTTTAACCCCCAAACACCGCTTCAGCCCCACCTTGCAGGCAACATTGACGGGGTGGCGGAGTGACAGTGCAATCCGCCCTACGTTTCACCACCGTTGTGTCCTGCATCGGGAGGCGGGCCGCAGACATTCCAATACCTCGGAGTTCATACAATGCTGCGGATTCAGCTACTAGCTTGTTCGCGGCCAACTTGCGACGCAGGGTCCTAAGATCTTATCGCCGGTTGAATATATGAAAATATCACTAAACCTCCTCCAGAAGAAAGAGCTGAGGCCTCACGGCGGAATGTCCAGAAGCACTTTATTTGAAAAACGGCACAATGCATTTCGGTCTGTCCGGTTTTCGTCAGAAGCCTAATTGTCATATATAAAGGGTTTAGTCTTACCTGTAAAATACTTATAATTGCTTGTAAAACCATTACAACGCATATGACTTTGCCATTCATGTTTTACAATGGAATTATTTGTAAAGGCATGTGTGGTAGTGGCATATGCATTGTAAAGGCGTGCATGTTAAAAGTTATGCGTGGTAATGCCATTCACATTGTAAAGGGATTCATTACAAAAGAATGCGTGGTTCCATCATACATCCATTTATTGAATATGGCGCTGTTAGCCTGGGCACATGCAAAAACCACAGTTGATGGACAGAATGCAGAACAATGCCATACATTCACCCCAGTACAGAGATCTGGGCCTAAATCCATCGTTTTTTTTCACTCCACACCACCCCAGTTCAGACATGGCCATATGCAAATCAGTCTGACCCTGTGCCTCATGGGAACAGTCCAGCCCGAACTGCCAAGCCATGTCTTCCCTGGACCGGAAACAAGCTTCCAAGGACCGGTTTCTGGCATTCCAGCCGTCTTCAGCCCGGCTTGCTTAAATCCAGTGGTGTGGAGTGCATGGGACTCACCATCCCACTCGGGGTGACAAATGCAAAAACCACAGTTGATGGACAGAATGCAGAACAATGTCATACATTCACCCCAGTACAGAGATCTGGGCCTAAATCCATCGTTTTTTTGCACTCCACACCACCCCAGTTCAGACATGGGCACATGCAACCATGTACAGGTGCTGTGAAATGAACTTTGGGTAAATAGAGGTAGCCTACCTCTCGATGGGTACTGTTTGGCAGATCAACTCTCAAAGATTCGTCAGTGATCACCTATGAAGTAAGTGACGCGCTCATGAACATTTCACTACAAAAGTAGAGAACGTTTCTCGACTTTTCACACTCTAGGTACCACTATCAAGCTAATCAACCTAGGTGGCTCTCCAATACTTTTACTGTGATGAGTCATATGCAGAATTTCAAAGGACTTGGACATAATCCTGTGCACTGTGCGGTGTTAGTCAGGTGCACGGGATAGGCATAGAGGTATGCTAATGAAATGTGACCACATGTGCTGGGTTATTTTTTTAAATTATTTGACAATCTGGAAATTCTCCAGAAGGCTGTATGGCAGTGAAATGACCTCTAGTGTGTTTCTCCTGAGGATGGGAATGACATTGACCAACTGAAAGGGATACATTGTCTACTTATTTTTAATTACAACACAGCTTTGAAAGAAGATAATTAGTAGTGAAGAAAATCAATTTGACAACCTATTAATAGGGACCTCTGTTCTCATGAATGCTGTAGACCTGAAGGGGGACTTATGAGTAACGGCAAAAATCTATCGACAACTTTGTGCTTCGCAGTTTTATTGAGGTGAATGAGAAGCATCAATAAAACACTAGCTTCCCTAGATGCATTTATATCCTTCTGTTTAGTTAGGAACACTAAACAATTAACTTCATGAAGAGCTCCAGTTGGGGTCACCTGCATACATAATGTTGTTGGTGGCTCTGTTGTCATATGTGAATATGGCCTCATGGTTTCCCATGTGCTTGATGATTGATGCAGCCTTTTTTGATTACCTTTTTTGTCAAGCATTTGTAGTTGTTCCTGTTGTCATTTTGGCATTGTGGCTTCTCTCAAGAAGTACAGACACTTTCCGCCTTTCCGGTTTGGGAGGACTCTGTGGAAGAATCACACATTTGGACATCCATTTGTCTAGCATGGCATGTAGGCTTTGTCTTCTGCCTTTCTGGTCATGCACTTGATCCCTTGAGAATCCAAGTTTTCCACACACTTGCAAAGGGGTTGTCCTTGTTGTAGTTTTGAAAATGATGTGCCATTACAGGGCACGTTCCCACATATGGATGCAGGTCACAGCTGTAGCAGTTCTTCTCACTTTTGGCCAGTCATTGGCTGGGTATCTTGTGGTCCCCCCCCCCAGCCATCATTTCCTCTACTTCTCCCAGCATCATGGCACTGCCAGTCTCCATGTTTACGGTGTGGGTTAATGTCCTTGTCACTGTTCTTGCCAAGGTCACTATTTTTTCGAGTGTGTGGGTCTCTTTTAAAATGCAGGAAACTTGATATCTTCGAAGTCGTTTATTCGTAACGTAACCACCAACAGGTCTGTTCATCAGCTCGTCCATGGAATGAATGACTCATGATAATCCCATGAGGTCACTCCATTCCATAGCTCAAGTTTGGTTGATTACAAGTCTCCTTTAAGATTTTAGCACAAAACACCTTTGAGTAGCATCTTTCAATTATTCACATGTGTATGGCTTCTTCATTGCCAAATTTGTCAAGATCACAATGTCACTAGTTTCTGCAGCCATGTCGCATAATCATCCATTGATTCATTTTTGAATCATCAGTGGATTGGCATACTGTGTTAAAAGTATACTGTTCATAGTCATTATTGAGCTGTTGATCAGACTTTAGGCATCGATCAATTTTGTGTGGACTTCAATGGATTCAAGGTTAAGAGTCAGAAGTAGGTCCTCTATTTATTCCCCAACCTGCCTAAGGAACAGGTACTTGACTTGTTCAACTGTGCGGTTTTGCAAGTGGCCCTCAAGTAATGTTCAAAATGAAAAAAAAAAACACTTTTCCCACTCTGCCCCCAAATTTTAGGAGTGGTTGAGGCCAAACAGCAGAGGATGATGAAAGATCTAGTTAGGCACACCCTTTTCTGATGACATGCGTTTCCTCACCAGTTAAATTGTGTTCTGTTGCTCATGTGCACATCTCTTGAGTGTTGTTCCTGTCTAGTGTTCTGTTGCAGCCCTGTTCTCGTTTAACATTTCCTTTGCTCAGCTTTTTGTGTTGCCTGTGCCCAGGTATTTGCTGCTCTTGACTGCAGCACATTTATTCTCTTAGGACAATATTAGCCTGGCCCTCTAATGGCTATCTCAATGCATGGCTAAGAGGCTTGCTTGTCTTCATGAATAATGGCAGCAAAGTATTTTCATATCTCACACTAATGATCTTGTGTTTGGACTTTCAGTACTGTTGGTCGCCTAGACTGCAGAAGGCGATGTGAACTCGCAATATTTGATGAGTGAAGTTATGCCTGATTGAGCCGGGATGAAACAAACGATGCACTCTTACATTCAGGGCCCAGAACCACTGCGGTGGATGTTGCTGGGCTGTATCATTGGTCGTGTCAGCCTCCAGATGCACAGAGGGGCACATAGGGCATCTTTGCAGTGAGTGCCCAATTTGGCCTAGCGCATTGTCTTCAAGGCACACACAGCATACTTCTGCAGCTTCGCAACCACACTAGAAAATTCTGAGCTCACCTGGTACTTTCTCGATTCCTTTTCCTCTGCAGAAAGTGCACGGTGATTAGTTAGCACAGGGAGTCCATGCCTGCCTTCATAACCGGTTATCATGTCCTCCAAGCATCAAGAAGTCACATAGAGACACTGTGATTACTTCTTTGTATCTGCTCTGTGCCTTTCTGGTGCACATAGGCTGATCCTGGGAGAAGTAGTCTCCTCCCAAGCGTGATGGTCAGTCCATCCTCTCCCTCATCCACCTTCATGTGTATTTTTTCCCCTGGACCACTTCCTGTCCTGTCAGCATTGCAGGAAGTGTTGTCCGGTGTCTGGGGGACTGCAGTGTGGCCAAATGGTCATAGAGCCCTGCTCCGTTCTCTACATGACAGCAATCAGCAAGTGAGTAATATTAATGTGGGTGCCCTGGTTGTGCTCGGGATTTGCTGGTCATCCTTACAGAAACTTTCATGCTTCAATCTTAATAAATGGGGAATATTAATAATCCATATTTACAAAAATCACATTTTGTAACTTTATGGGTCCTTTGAGTATCCAGAATCTGATATACAATGTTAAAAGCAATATATCAAATAAAATTTATTAGCAAATGCGTTCCTCCCTTGATGCACATATGCTCAGAACACAGCATGTTGCCTAGTCTTCATCTGCTCGTTACATGATTTGATTGCAGACACACCTTTGTCTGCACTTAAACTCCTAAGCTCTTGTTTTTGATGTGTGCGTTATAGTAATTAAATATTTCCAAAAATAGAAGTTGTTTACTTGGAAAGAAAATGTGTTTTAGACAAAATCATCAAAGCTGTTGAAAAATATACAACATAGCATTTGAGAAATGTTAGAACAGATTAGCTTTTCCAAACTCTTGGTAGAAACGAAACCTGGGGTTTGTTTGCTGGCGCTCAACATGATAAGATCATAGAAATGGAATGGGAAAATAATCTCAGGAACAAATTATGCAGGATGATTGAACAATTACTCTTTTATGCTTATCAGCAGTTTGTCAATGTGCCACACAAAATATTGATTCTGTTTCCTGCTTTTATAACAACTTTACATTCAGATCAATCTGGCCCAGTTTAATGAATACAGTTACAGGAAAGATGTTTTCTGTATTTGTATCCGGCTACAAAAACGGATTGTTTCCCTCAAAAAGGATATGTACATAAAATACATATGGAGACGTAATCTAGTCTATCTCTAAGAGCCAGCTTCATGAGTTAGGGACTCAAATGTACAAATATCAGTATAAATCATGACTAACCTGAATGGCTAATCTGAATTATCTATAACTGTAACACAATGAGTCTATAAGCTAGGGATGTTTTCAAAAGAGATATATGCCATCTATGATTAGTTTTTATTCTTTACCATTGTCACAATTGTTTTAGAACTGAGTATTAAACTTTTTCGCACACCTACGTTCAAGCCAGGTATGAAAAACCAATTGTGCGTGCACTTCTTATGCCCTCATTGATGAAAACACTATTTGTGTGGTAATTCGTCCTGGGATGAAACATTGGACTAGTGAAAATCCACTAGTATAGAAACCTTTGTGAAACTGGACTTTAGGGTTAGGTGTGGGAAAGGGAGATCATGGAGGAGGACGATCATAGGAAATGCATGGATCACCCAAAAAAATCAAGACTCTAAGGTACTCAAAGGAAATTGCATAACCAATAAAAGAAAGACTGGAAAATATGAGGTTTGACAGCAGTACGTCTGTTTCCTAGTTGGAAGTGGAGAAGGAACAATCAACCGATACAAAGAGGTCTAGGGACAGGGGTTGCCATTTGCTACTTAAAAGGTGTGGGAATCTGCCGCATGTGCCATTGTGGCACAAAAGGCATACAGCAGGCCTATATTGTGAAAGATACAAAATGGAAAAGTAATTACCCAAGAGCAGTGAATGCGATGCTTTTATCACAAGTATGTACAATGATATAGTGAAGTATGATTGCTATTAAAATCTGTGTTGTATAAATTATAAAATGAAATAGTATGTACTTTAAACTGCAGAACTACAAGGATATAATATGTTGTGGTGCCTCGTGCGATAAGAGCCTATACAAACTGGAAAGGCATTAGAATAACCATGTATGTTCTTCTTCCACTGTAGATTCCTAGCTATTCAAAGGTACATAACGTAACAGTATATATTCTCTTCCCACTTTTGATTGGTGGTTATTCAACTGTTGGTCATAAGGCATACTCTTGAAGCTTGTATCCATAATATTTCAGATTAACATCTTGAACACGTACTGAACTAATAGCCAATGGGTTTCTTTCTTGAGACAAATAAGAGCTCTTCAGAGCTATGGTATGATTACTGCACCGAGGTCTGTGAATAAGTAATTGGAGTGCACTGTGTTCTTTATCAAGAAAGGAAAGTGTTGGTACAACCAATAAACTTCAGAAATAAATATAAAGTGGAAGGAGAACCTAGGATGTTGAAGGACTGGGCTTTTCTAAGGCCCAGCGGTGCCAGGGGACAACACCTGAAACCTTCGTGGGTTACCTGTTCCGGCGTACGAATGACAGAGACACGGGTCACTTCCTTCGGCGTCAAAGATCAAGGTTTATTTACTGCAGGGAACACAGAAGTCACAAGAAGTACAACGCATGTAGGTTCTAGGCGACTGCTTCAAATTGCAACTGTGGATCGCTCCTTTTATACAGATTTCTGTCATAGAACAACATGGCAAACAAAAGGTTACAACTCAGTTCCCACAGTAAACTTCAAAAGGGTCCCTTTCATGTATTCAGGGTCCCGGAACATAATTACAGTAACATCGCCGGTTCCCAACTGTAAAAGTACATTATCCCATCATTTGGTACATTCCATTCCGGCTGTAAACGAGTTAAGGAAGGAGTCAGAAACAGGTGCAAGGGAAGACAAAGATAGTCAACAGATTGAAAAGAGTGTAGGGGGGTGATATCTGAAACACGATTGCAGGATCAAAGGAGACATGCCTAATGAATGCACGGCTGAAACAATAGACCGGCAGTCATTGGTCAGGGTCACGAAGCGGACAGTGTCCGTTCGCTGGCTACTTGAGGGCAAGAGACAAAATGGCTGCTGTATCTAAAATGGAACCCGTGGGCTCAGATGAAGAAACCCACGTACAAGATGAACGGTTCAGGTCAGCGTAGCGAAAACGCGTACACCCACTAAACTCGTCTTTTGCGGTTCATAGATACCAAACTCGTCCATATTCGAGCGAGTCGAAAACACCACTTTAATTGTCACGGAACCTCAGACGCTCCTTTTGCCCTCATGTAGGCAAGCACTAGTCGATATCAGAATCGATCTCGATATTCATCAGACCATCCAGGTGTTGCTGCAACATCATTCTATCCATCAATGCTTCCTTGGTAACAGGTGGCCGTCTTATACACGTCGTAGCACAGAGGCCACATAAAGCAGGACCACACTGTACACAAAGACAACACGTGAACAGAAATGCTACAACAACCCCAATGATCATCAGAATCTTCCAACCCCACGTCGACATCAGGCCCCAAAACCATCCTAGTAGCGTCCAATCACCTACGTCCACGTGTACGGACTCGGAGATCTTATGCAACTTCGAGATGGCTTGATAGACAGTTGGAGCGTTATCAGGGATGAAAATGCAGCAACTCGAATGGATCACCTTACATACACCACCTCTATCTGCAAGAACAACGTCTAAAACCATACGGTTTTGCGACGTCATAAGCCTATCCGCCTGAAGCTCTGCTGTCAAATTACCAAGGGCACTTGCAGTGATATTAGCAGTCGATTCCACCACTCGAGTCAACTGTCTCAGGTTCCTACTATTGATCATAGGTCCCCAAAACGGCAAGAAACCCTTAAAGAAGTCTCCTGCTTCTTGACCGGCAGTGTCTTCTTCGCTAATAACACCTCTCACAACTCTGGTCTTGTGATAGTCTGACCCGACTGTGAAAGTCGGTGGCAACAGATTCGCAATATAACAGGTGCCCGAGAAGTCACGACGCAACCATGTATATGCGCGGTCGTAACATACAAAATATGTACCCTTGGCAGTCAAAAGAACAGGGGCAGAGGCCGTTGGTAAAACATACATTTCAGTACAAGCACTCCTCCCGAGCTGAGCTCGCGGACTTCGGCCAAGACCTTTCAAACAGAAGTTACCGAGATGGGGTACGATCCAGATCGGAGACGAGCTTTTAAGCTGTCTATCACCCACTGACATGCTATACTCAGCCTCACTCAGATCTCTGTATGCTCGCACCTCTTCCTCTGGAATAAGCGATGCGTCAAAAATATCTCTATCTAAATCGGCAATCGCTCTTGCCAAAGGCTTGTGGTACGGGCCAGGACCATGATCTGCAGTGCGTGGCTCTCGATGGGGGTAGGAATCTAGTGCGCTACGAAACATAGTTTGGAATGCTCGAGCTGACCCCTGAGAACTATAAGGAAGAACCAGATACGGAATTCCCCTATCCATGGTATGTGGCATTAACACACACACCCAACAGTTGGTAGTATTCATCACCAACTGATGTTGGTGAAGAAGTTGGACAAAGGAGTTATTCATGAATTCCGCACGTCTAACCTTTTCGTGTTGAGGTAGAGGGTGAAAGGAATGTGGAGAAACAGTGGGAGTAGGTTTTGGTTCAGAAGAAGAAGTAGGTAAAGCAGAAGGCAATAATGATTGTATTCCTAAATATACTCCACCCACCAATAGCATGGAAACAGTCAAGAACAGCAGGAACACCTGAAACAGAAAGCATTTAGTTCGTACAACCCTGTGTAGTGTTGATCTTTGCGCTAGAGTCTTCTCCACTTCCGACAACTTTGAGAATTCCATCCTCTAAAAACCGTCCGCAACGTTCTTGACGCACTTCGTTCTGAGTAGCGATTATCAATTCCCAGGAGTTCCTAGGAATCGACAAAAGTACCGACCTAGAGTCAGGAACCTGCTAAACAGAAGGAAGTACCCGCACGGCCCTACGGTCAACCCGGATGCAAGGTTCTTTAATCAAACATTCGAATATAATACAAAATCTCCTAGCTGTGGAAAACAAACGTGGAAAAGAACTCAAAAGTAATAGAGGCTGCAATTGTTCATAATGTTCAAAATGACAATAAGGGGTAAGGTAAATTTCAAAAAAGGGGAAAAAGGCAAAAAGGTATTTTATTAGTCTTTATTCTGAGAACGAAGAAAATATCTGCTTCTTCCAGGACGAGTCTGCTCTTCAAATAATTGTTCAGGTTGCAGAACAGAGTCCTGTCGGTCAGATGGTAGTTCAAGTCTTGAGTTTTCCAATGATGAAGGTTCAACAAAGTTATCTGATTGCTCTGAAGTGTCTCCTACAGGCTGAGCATCAGTGAACGGCACAAATTTCACCGGAGTTTCGGTTTCTGTTGCGGCGATACCTGTTCTCACCCACAAGTCTGCTGGTAAAGGTATAGGCACCTTCTTTGTGTGGGTGGCATGCACCCAATTTTTGCGGCCTTCCAAACAAACTGCAGTTCTCGTGGCGAGAAGGACCTGGAAAGGGCCCACAAATCTCGGCTCCAAGTTGCGCTTCCTGGCGAAATTTCGGGTGACAACCCAGTCACCCGGTTGGAGCCGATGTCCAGGACCCTCTGCCTGTGCCGGCAGTGCTTCAAAGACCTGTTGATGAATTAACCTCAGTTTAGCAGTCAGATCATGAAGATAATCAATTAACATTGGATACTCAAGACTATCGAAGGACTTAGGCCTAGGGACCCCCCAAATGTTTGCAGGACGGCCGAACACAATCTCATATGGGCTAAGCCCTACTCGAGAGTGTACAGTCGCCCTGGTCGACAAGAGAGCCAGAGGCAAGGCATCAGGCCATGACAGACCAGTCGTAGCTTGGATCTTAGCAAGTTTCAATTTTAGATTACCATTGTACCCTTCAACCAAACCTACTGACTGGGGATGATTTGCACTGTGGAATTTTTGTGTAATTCCAAGGCCCTTACACACACTCTTCATCACACTCCCCACAAACTCACTTCCGTTATCAGACCATACAATCCGTGGCATTCCATACCGAGGAAAGTATTCCTTCAGTAGGACTTTCGCTGTGGACAGGGCAGTATTATCTTTGAGAGGATAGGCTTCGATCCATCTGGAGAATGCGCAAACCACAACTAAAACGTACTTCAGGTTATTACATCTCTCCATATGGATGAAGTCTTGTTGGATAACCTCAAAAGGACATGTAGGAGGAGCAAAATGGCCAGGTGGGGTAGGGGAGCCTTTGCCGGGATTGTACATCATGCACACCATACAATTCTTAACCACTCTTTCAGCACACTTAGCGATACCATCATTCTTCCATACAGGGGACAGCAACTTGCAGATACCTTTCGCGCTAATATGTGACAAGCCGTGCGCCATAGTCACAACAGCTAGCACATATGCATCCGGCAACATCCACTTCTGACTCTCCGACAAATCAATCCAACATCCGTGCGCATCTAACTTTCCTGTGCTCTCCTTCCACTTAGTCTTTTCAGTTTCGGTGGCCTCATTCCGAATCGCTTTCACGCTCTCAACAGTGTCCTCACACATACCAGTCTCCGCAGGCCACCTTACTGAACTCGTCACGTACATTCGGGTTGCAAGATTTCTAGCAGTCTCTTTAGCAATCTCATCCGCAAACGCATTACCACGACCAACATCATCCGTCACCTTTCGGTGCGTGCTGCATTTAATAATCGCCACCTGCTTGGGCAATGTGAGTGCGTCTAAAAGATCGTTCACGAGCTGTCCATGTTGGATCTTTGTGCCATGCGATGTCATAAAGCCTCTCTCTCGCCACAGTCGACCAAAGCTATGTGCAACGCCAAAAGCATATTGACTATCGGTAAACACATTCACTCGCTTTCCCTTCGACAAAACACACGCTCTCGTCAACGCAATCAACTCTGCCGCCTGCGCGGAATTCTGATTCAATCTCGCAGTTTCCACAACCGTACTCAACGTTACCACAGCATACGCAGTCGTCCATATTCGAGCGAGTCGAAAACACCGCTTTAATTGTCACGGAACCTCAATGTTACTATATGGCCTCTCCAGTTTGCATATATCTGTATGTGTGGTCTGTGAACAGCCAGCCCATGGAGGAGGCAATAGTTGTGCAAAATTGTGGGTATAATTGGAGGTGCTGCAGATTAGGCTTAGCTGCTAGCTTTTGTTTGACTAGTATGATAAGAGCCTCTCTCCTTCAAAGTGCCTTGCTGCAACATACAGACACATTCAGAAAAACCTATGACCATCAAAAAAGTAACCATTGTTTTATAGATGATGGGGATTGAAACCCACATATTTAATGGTTTTGTAAGAAAAGACAGGGGGAGCATGGTCTCAGACCACGATAGCTGCATCTCAGTGAATTCCTGGAGCACATGCCAATAATAAATTGTATTTCTTGAGGAAATTTGGAACCAAGATGTAACAGAGAGGGGTAAAATGAAAACAAAGCCCGTACATTGCTCGTTGTGACATACGAGCTCGGGAAGCAGAGATGCTGAAGCATTGCCATTGCAGGATGATGAGATGAGAAGTGCTGGATCGCCAGCTCAGATAGAGGCGGGAAAGATGGAGGGTTCAACCATTAAGTACAACCCCAAAGGGCATGGAGAAACATCAGTGCTGCTGTAATACTCCGAGAGGCTTACATGCCACACCAGACTGTACTGAAGCAAGATCTGACCGCAGGCTCATAAGTCCAACTGATGGTGCAGTGATAGCGAAGTAGACGAGGACCAGGGCATCTAGTTTAGATATAAAAAGTGCATGAAAACTCTGCTGATCACTTGAGGTACGAGACATCCATCTTTTTGCCCCCTACATGTCTGAGGAGACATCTGAGTGAGGCTTCTTAATAGTGGACAAAGGAGATAAACTGGGAACTACAAAGATGGCCACAGGAGGTACTGACACAAAAAGCATGGTCAGAAAGGGAAACACAGGCTCAGATCTTAGACAATAGATATCTCCCCCGCCTAATAAACTTCTCAGACTTCAGACTACTACATTGAGACATGTTATAAACTAGAGACTGAACACAATAATACTCCACTCAAACCTACCAGGCATAGAAAATATCCTGATTCATCTCCATAAGCAGGATCAACACTTTTTGTCCAACGGGCTATTAAAATAATCTTACAAACCTGCAAACAGGTAACAGTGCTCGTGAGCGCTTACAGCTATTACTAACAGAAATTATAGCTACAGAAAATAAGCCCAAACAAAATAGCCTTCTAAAAATTCTGAATTTGTATTAGGAACCAGGGAATTGGCTAAACTGTCTTGATGATCCTCCAGATCTATATTTAAGGAGGCAGGGTGATTCTTCCTTCCCTTGGAGCACCATCACTGACACTAGGGCCTATCACACAAACACAGAAATAGTGAGTGCCACAATCAGCCCTATAAATATTCACCCAATTGTGTTTCATGCATTAGAAACCATATTGAAATAATTCACACTGGTGGGTTCCATTGCAAGTGCATTGCAGAATAAAATGAGAAGTAATCCTACAGACGTGCATTTAAAAAGAATGGACATCACAAATGTCCTCTCCCACCTTGATCTAACCGAAAAGCTAATAGATACCCTAAAGCCCTCGTTTGCCAACATACTAGACTGTGGACAGGATGTTTAGCAACTATGTCAAAATGTAACAAACTTAGAGGACAGATTGAGATGAGAAAATGTCCGGTTTTAAGATATACATGAAACAATAAAACAGCGTTATTCTGGTTTTGTACTTTAGCATCTAAAATATGCCACATGTTTAGGAGATGATTGCTAACTCACTTAGTTTCTTACCTCTCCCCCTAAACATAGAGTTCTCCCCACCCCTAGAATTCCAAAGGCTACACCACAGCAAAACCCAACAGTCACATAAAAACAACTAACCACATCCAATTATCACATGCTTTCTTTGACATCAACAGGCCTGGTAGGACCTCATTAAAGCAAAATAAAATGAATCATATATTTTAATTACATAATATACATATCAGCAGACATTTTGTTCAACACTAATTTAAAACAGGTACAATGTATTGCCTTGAAACCACAGCCATGACAAAGATAGAAAGTTTAGACTATTACCCAGCTCTGATGACTGTCAGAATCAACAGCAAAGCCTTTGAATTCTTGACATGATGGAACTTCTAAATATGGAAACACAAAAGCCCACTAGAAGTCAAGAGAATCACATTGAACCGACTATCCGAACTGCCTCATCATAATCAGAGAGAGGACGAATAACCCTTAGGCTTGGAAACAGAAAGATTGCACCTGACAGCAAAACTGATTCATGAGAGAAGCGAGACGAGATCCCGTCTGAAAGTAAGAACAGATGTTGCTATCCAGGACTCGTTGCAAAATTAGCCTGAGCTGCAATGTTTGCAGCATGAAACTTTTTGTTTTTACCAAAAAGTTTACTTAGGAAACGAGGTTATAATACTGTTAATGACAAGATGATAACTGTCCATGTAAGAGAACAATAGAGCTGGGGTCAATATTGAGGTGCATATGTATATCTATTTGGTAGATACAACGCCCCTCTATCCCATACCCATGACCCAGTACACTCAAGACAGGTAACTATAAGCATTGAAAAAGCTTTGGACAGAGATTCACAGACCCAGTAAGGGGCTCACTTTTGCCTCTCCATGTAAGATTCAGCATAATATATTGTGCAAGATAACCCCATAAAACTATCTAAAAACGTTGTACCACTGAGAAGGAAGTAGTCCCCCAACCAAAAGCTAAACATAACTTTCCTAAAAATGGCTTCACCTACATATATACTTTGCCAAACTAATGATAACAAAGAAGAAAAACACCTATAGCTGACAACTGTTAACTGCAAGATTTAGCGTTAGACGAGTCCTTACTTCTAACCCACCTACTTTCCCTCCAGTGTTTCCATGGTAAGTGTATAACATTTTTGTGAAAGAATACTTGATACGCAACCCTTTGATTTGATTATTTGAACACGAAAATTTGTACTTAATGCAAAACTTTCCTTAAAGTACCTCCATTTGAAGGTCAATATAATCTCTGATACAAACAGAAGCTACTGAGCTAAATTTAGAGGCCCCATACTTCTGAACACCGAAAAATTTGACTTGTACCCTAATCTAAATTAGAGGGACTCCAGTTAGGTTTTCTCACCAGTTTTGGACCTGCCTACTACAAACAGACATAACCCTTTGGAAATCATATCTTTAAATGTTAAAGGTGTCACATTACATAACAGAGGGAAGAAATATATTACATTAATTTGCCACTTTATATTTGCACAAAACACACCTCACTTCGACAGAATTGGATTAACTAACAAGCATTGAAAATGCAATAGGTCTCGCACCATTAGAGTTAGTGCTTTTAGAATTGTTTATGGGTTTTTTTTGTAAATGTTTAGCATTTTTGTTTCCTGTAGCCAATGCTAAAGTATTACAAATAAAAAAAGCCATAAACATTTCTAAAAGCTCTAACTGAAATGGTCTGAGAACTATTGCACTGTGTGAGGGTGAGGGTGAGTGAGGGTGAGGGTGAGTGAGGGTGAGTGAGGGTGAGGGTGAGTGAGGGTGAGTGAGGGTGAGGGGTTGAGGGTGAGTGAGGGTGAGTGAGGGTGAGTGAGGGTGAGTGAGGGTGAGTGAGGGTGAGTGAGGGTGAGTGAGGGGTTGAGGTTGAGGGGTTGAGGTTGAGGGTGGGTGAGGGTGAGTGAGGTGTTGAGGGTGGGTGAGGGTGAGTGAGGTGTTTAGGGTGAGTGAGGGTGAGTGAGGGTGAGTGAGGGTGAGTGAGGGTGAGTGAGGGTGAGTGAGGGTGAGTGAGGGTGAGTGAGTGAGGGTGAGTGAGGGTGAGTGAGGGTGAGTGAGTGAGGGTGAGTGAGGGTGAGTGAGGGTGAGTGAGGGTGAGTGAGGGTGAGTGGTTGAGGTTGAGGGTGAGTGAGGGTGAGTGGTTGGTGTTGAGGGTGAGTGAGGGTGAGTGAGGGTGAGTGAGGGTGAGTGAGGGTGAGTGAGGGGTTGAGGTTGAGGGTGAGGTGTTGAGGGTGAGTGAGGGTGAGGGTGAGTGAGGGTGAGGGTGAGTGAGGTGTTGAGGGTGGGTGAGGGTGAGTGAGGGTGAGGGGGAGTAGTTGAGGCTGAGTGAGGGTGAGAGTGAGGGTGAGTGAGGGGTTGAGGGTGAGGGGTTGAGGGTGAGTGAGTGAGGGTGAGGGGTTGAGGGTGAGTGAGTGAGGGTGAGGGGTTGAGGGTGAGTGAGGGTGAGTGAGGGTGAGGGGTTGAGGGTGAGAGGGGTTGAGGGTGAGGGGTTGAGGGTGAGTGAGGGTTTGAGGGTGAGGGGTTGAGGGTGAGGGAGGGTGAGTGAGGGTGAGGGTGAGGGTTTGAGGGTGAGGTGTTGAGGGTGAGGGGTTGAGGGTGAGTGAGGGTGAGGGGTTGAGGGTGAGGGGTTGAGGGTGAGTGAGGTTGAGGGTGGTTGAGTGAGGATGAGTGAGGGTGAGTGAGGGGTTGAGGGTGAGGGGTTGAGGGTGAGTGAGTGAGGGTGAGGGGTTGAGGGTGAGTGAGGGTGAGTGAGGGTGAGTGAGGGTGAGGGGTTGAGGGTGAGTGAGGATGAGTGAGAGTGAGGGTGAGTGAGGGGTTGAGGGTGAGGGGTTGAGGGTGAGGGGTTGAGGGTGAGTGAGGGTGAGGGTGAGTGAGGGTGAGGGTGAGTGAGGGTGGGTGAGGGGTTGAGGGTGAGTGAGGATGAGGGGGAGTAGTTGAGGCTGAGTGAGGGTGAGTGAGAGTGAGGGTGAGTGAGGGGTTGAGGGTGAGGGGTTGAGGGTGATGTATGTTTGCCACCAAACTCCCCAGGCCACTAACGCTCGGACGTCCCATGCAGCTTAAATGGTGCGAAGTGAGTTTACAAGCGCACGAGGCCAAGGTATTATGGGGCTTATTTAGAAGCCCCTTGCGCTGCCGGTGGGTCTCTTGTAATGTGTGGAAAGGTGACGAACCGGCGGCGCAAGAGGCTTGCACATAAGCCCCCCATGTATGTAATACATTCATCCCTGAATGCGTGTGCTCAAACACCGGCAGAGCAAAAGCAGAACTGTAGAGGGAAGAGAGGGGAGGGGGGAGGAGAAATGCGACACGGCGGGAAGGGGAGGGGGCTGAGCGGGTTAAATTAAACAAACAAGACGGACGGAGGAGAGGGGAGGGGGGAGGAGAAATGCGACACGGCGGGGAGGGGGCGGACGCCGGAGGGTGGTCCGTGGAGAATTTGGAGATTATTGAAAGCATGGCGGCGCCCCCAGATGTTCTTGTTCTGCGTACAGTGTTGTGGACGCGCAAATATCAGTAACTGCAAAAAATAAAAGTTGCTACTTGCAAAATGCTTTAACACTATGCTCAAGAAAACATACTGTAGCACTAGTCAATAAATGTAAAGGTAAATAAGAGTTGTTCCCGCCATATTTCATCAAGGGGTCTGATGCTACCTACCTGGACACCGTGTTTCATACACCTTCAGTGAATTGACATCAGATGTTTAAGCCTGAAATAGGACTGTTCCTAGAGTCCACATCAAAAGAGAGTAACAAAATGACATCATCGCGCTGAGACGTGTGTAACCCCATTGATCCAATCCGAAGCAGTAACTAGACCTCTCACTGCTGGTGGTAGACTGTGACGGGATACTATATTGTATTGACCTTCTGGTAATTCAAGAATGATTATGAGCATGCACATTATTTTGTGAACAAGGTCTAGTTTGTGATTTCTAGTTAGACAGGAAAAAGGATGCATAAAAAACATTGGTGATCGTCTAATAACCAGTAAGCAACAAAATGGTTTTTGATTTGAAATTTTACGCACTTTTTGTGGTCTAAATATTTTTAATGGATTTTGTACATAGAAAAAATGACAGAACACAAGTATCAGTATTTACATTGCCCCTTAGAAGAGGCTAACATAGCTAGCTGTATCCTGTAAATAACAGTGGGCGTAGGCTGTCCAAATAATAGAATACTGGAGGGAGCAGGGAAAATTCAATATCTCTCGTAAGCAATTTTCCCTCAAGGTAGTCTGATGTAGTTTGGTTAAGAAGCTGAAGAGAATACAACAATACGCTGAACAGTGAGTGGGGAAGTAAACAGCCGGAAATACGTGAATTGCTCACGGAAGCAGCGGCGGTGTTGTTTTTGGCATATGCTGCGCGGCAACAACGTTGTTGAAAGTGTTTGCGGTAGCATTTTCTTACTATGTGTTATTCCTGCAAAAAAAAAAATGTATTTTCTAGTGTGCTGCCAGAAATATCAAAAAATAGCTAATACATTTAGACGGGCAGGGAGAGGCGGCGGGAAGGGGAGGGGGCGGAGCGGGTTAAATTAAACAAACGAGACGGAGGGAAGAGAGGAGAGGGGGGAGGAGAAATGCGACACGGCGGGAAGGGGAGGGGGCGGAGCGGGTTAAATTAAAGAAACAAGACGGACGGAGGAGAGGGGAGGGGGGAGGAGAAATGCGACACGGCGGGAAGGGGAGGGGGCGGAGCGTGTAAAACAAGACGGACGTGCACGCGCTTTTAAGCTCAATGCGCATGCGCATTGAGCTTAAAAGTCACGGGCACTGCAAGGAATCGCCACGATTCCTTGCAGTGTGGATAAAGAGTGGATAAGTCCCAATACTCTCGCTTGCTCGATGCGCATGCGCATCGACAGGCGAGACCTAAAAAGGGATTGGATGTGACTAGTAAATGGTAGTACTTATAGTGGCATTAAAAATCCTGAAAACATGGCAGGATCACCAATGTTGATATGCATTTGCCATAGTGAAAATCTCAGGAGACATACTTATTGTGGGTTTGTTATATGTGGTTAATTTTGCACGGGTCTAAACCATGTCCTCGATGGAACTAGCCTTTCCTGATGGGAAATTTGAGTGAGAGAGCCCAACTTACTGACTTCATGCTAAATTATGCTCCTACATACATTTGGAGCCAGCTACATCAAAATGACAAAGGGTGCACTTTATTATGTTGTGTGCACAACTCAAGCTCCAGAATTGACTTTCTTACTTCAGGATCGGTCCTCCCTAGAATACTGCAATGTGAGATCCTAAAGATTGTAATTGTTGCAGAAATGTACAAAACATAAACTGTGATTCAGTAAAACGTTGCTGTATCTCAATTTGTGTTCGATTTTGCATTTCGAAGAGGGGTGTTTAGGGCGTCCCTTCCAAATACCAAACCACACTGCTTTGTACAAATGTTTTGAAACCGAAATGTGGCAGCAAAACATTCGCACTTTACTACTAACTCTAAGTTAGTGGTAATGCATTCAATAACGACCCCTTCCCCTTAGAGAATGGTTGAAGAAATATTTTTTAAGAGCAGGCAGTGGCCCATTCTTAAAAGAAAAGGTTTATTTTTTTTGTTTGAAATGCATTCCATCCCCCGGGGCCTGGCCTTTCTATTGGGGACCGTGGGGGACTTCAAATCCTCCACGGTCCCACTGGCTCACTGCCTCGTGCGGGAGCCGGCATTGCTTTTCCAAAAAGGGAGATGCTAACATGCTGCTACCCATGTGGAAAAGCAATTTGGTTTGGATTTTGTAAGCGAGAGCAGGAAACCTACTCTCGCTTACAAAATCCAAACCAGAGTTTGCTATGACAGGGCGGGAGCCGCACAGCTTCCGTCTTGCCATAGCAAACAGCAGTGTCCCAGAGGTGGGCATCCCGGGACACCGCAGGGGCCTGCCCTGGGGTGGCGGCCCCCAGGGCCATAAAGGGCTCCACAAGGGGGGGCTGAGCGGCCCCCTCCCTAGAAGTGCAAAGCCCAGGGAGAGGTGGTGGTCTCTGCGGCTTGTGGGGAGGCTCATGCCCTCCCCCACATTTTTATAAACTTAAACTGAGCCCCGGGGAGGTGGTGGTCCTGGGGCTGCAGCGGGCTGCATGCCCCCGCATCTCATGAATCTTTCCCCGGGGAGGTGGCGGTCCCCAGGGCAGCCTGGGGGGATTGGGCCCCCCCATGGTTTTTTTATTTTTAAATATTAAAATGAGCTTTGGGGGGGCTGCGTGCCCCCCCCGCAACTCATAAATATTGCCCCGGGGAGGTGGTGGTCCATGGGAAAGTGTGGGGGGGATTGGGGCCCCCCACAAATTTTTTTCAGTGCCCCCGGGACCTTGCCCACCCAGGGGCTTAAATACAATGAAGCGCGGGAGCCTGCTCTTCATTTTTAAAAAATGGTCTCTGCCGGATCCGCGACCCCAGCGCAAATTCAGCCGATTTTAAAAAAATGCTTTTTTTGGCCCTGGGGGTCCTTGTGGGACCTCTGAGCAGGCCTAGGGATCAGGGTGTTTCTACCCTGCCCCCTTTTCTTTTTTTAACCTATTTCAATTAGGTTGTCAATGTAGGACCCATTAGAAGTTGAATTGTAGTTATTAAGGTCCTTTGGGTTGAGGTTGTTCTTTTTGATTAATTGACATATGTATGCTGGACATATGTGTGGAAAGACTCCTGAGAGTGGAGAATTGTTGAATATGCTCTTTGCTGCCATTAATGATAGTAGAGTTTGGGAGAGGCTTGAACTGAGGAGAAGCAAGTTGAGTCACTGGCTTTAACATGTTCTAGGAAAATTGTGATCTTTCCAAGAAATACATATGTGGAGATATTATCTTAAATTGTATGTCCATGTGGTAGGTGCTTCTCTTGTTCCCAGATGTGAATCCAAGGGTATTTGTTTTGGTGGGGTAGCAAGTCACCAGTTTGTTTACCAAATATTTAGAGTGAGGAATACTTATTTGACTGCTTTCATATTTTTATGGTTGTAAAATTCCAATAGTATTTTGTGAAGCTGCTTGGATGCAATTTGTAGTAAAGTCTGCTTGAGGAGTATAGTTTCTTTACCTTTATAATATATGATTCATATATTCTGTTGGGCCTGTGTGAGCAACTTTTTTCAAGAGGTTTCTTTGATTTTTGCCAGGTCTGTTTGAGTGCAGTGATCTGTTTTTAATCTTTCTTAAGACATCATTCATTCAAGCAGCTTTCTTTCAGTTTTTGTAGCATGTCTATATTTTAGAGGGATTATTTTGTCAAAGGCTGCAGTCATCCCGTCAAGTAGCTTATTTACAGATTTTATTAATTCCAACGGTGTGTTAGTAGTAAGGTAGATTTCCAAGTCTTACTATGTTCAGCATGTTCCAGGCCTGTAGGTTGTAGGTGGTCAACAAAAGAGATGAATTAGTTGGATCTTGAAGAGATGAGGAGGTGATCGTGACCTGGTCATGAAAAAGATTTTCTGGCAAATTTTCTAGTGTTGGTAATTAAGTGAAGAGGAAGGTAAGGATGGCATGCTCTATGGTAGTGATAGAGTGTACTGTGAGTGTGGATGATTGTTTGCTATTTACAAATAAAGCACCAAAACAAAATGCCTTCTATGCTCAAAGGGTAAGACTCCAGTGGGGTATGTTACCTCAGTTTGTTGAAGAGAGCCAGAGTTTCTGGCCCTCAACCATTTCGAGTCCCCAAACAAGCCCGACCAGGCAGCACCAATAACCCAATTGGATTATACTTGCATACCTTAAATGTCCTGTTTAAGTAAAAGGTAATCTCTGATGGGGAGGTAGTCACATTACCTAGGTTAATGGGAGTCCACAACTTTATAGTCACTTTCATTCTCTGTGACAACCACTGGCTGATTTTAAATGTAACTATCATGTTTCGACTATCTGCCAATGCAACCCTGTTACCTCCAAAACTGCTACATATAGATGTAGGTACAAAAGGTCAAAGAAGATTGAAATCTCCTCTAATTAAGGTCTACAGTTTTAGGATAACTCTCACACAGACATGACTTGTCACAGGGGCCGTGAACACTGTGTGTAACATGTTATGCTTAAATATTAGAATTGAGTTTACCCTCCTTGTATTCAGAAGGTTGCCAAAACCCATCTCTGCCACCTGTTTATGAAAAAATACTTGCTTTAATCCCAAGTACTGTACAAGCTGAGGAAAACCAATTGATTGTTTACCGTATGCATCCTCTCGTTCAATAAGAAAGTCCCAAAAATCTTTCGGGAAATTCCACTTTGTTATTTTGGTCTACTTTATCTCAGACATGTTTTCACTTTTTAATATAATATTTAAGCTCCATGTAGGGCTCCCTCATACTTTTCATACTAGTGCTATATATAATAATGTTAAACAAATAAATAAATAACTGTTTTGGTACTTCACAGCTATATTTAATATAGAGCAGCGTAAATGAATCCGTAAAATAATCTTTCCTAGGGTGATGAAAATACTTTCAGAAGTGCTGAGTCATCTAAAGGTCTATTGAACAATTATGAACTTAGTCAAAGGACTTTGTACTATCTGGAAAACTGTCAAATTGATGATGTTTTAAAATGTCAGCTCTGCACTGTATTCAAAGATAGCATGTCAACTTTTGTATCTGAAAATAATAGAAACATATGAATACTATTTGCACCTTACGAAAAAGACAGTAAAATGTGAAAACCTGTGATGCAGTCTTAAAGTGCGTGGCCTAGGAATTCCAATAATCTACACACAATGTTGTAGGTATAGTAGAATATCTATATTGTTTAGGAAATAACATCAAATATAAACATTGTGTCCCAAACATAATTTATAAAAATTTCATCAGGTGTAGATGTCCTAATATTAATTTCAGTGCTTAATATTAATGTCAGAGGAAAATATTTTTGTAAAGAATATTTAGGACATGATATTTGATTCAGAGAATATTCTGACAATGCTATTTAGGTTTTGTACTGTAGTATCTAAGATAAGCGACATATTTAGCAGATGCATGCCATTGTTAAAGAGGCACAGGAAGCACCATGTTTTAATAAACCTAGTTGGAAAATGACAGTTAATGCGGAAGCACACTTCCGGATGTGGTATACACACATTTATGGATGTCTGTTTTATTCAGTAAAACAGCCATCTGGAACGAATAGAAATGTTTAAAGAGCTAAAGGAAGTAGCACAAAGAGTAGGCTATTCAAGTGAACATGAAAGAAATGCGTTACTTACCTGTAACAGCAGTTATCCAGTATTGGTGTCTTTCATAGATTCACATGCCTGAATCATTCCCCGTCGCCGAGACGGGAGCCTCCGGTACATAAAAAAGTAATGTCCTAAGGACATACATAGAGAATATAGGCCGAAGGGCCTCCCCTTTGGGGCCTTTCCACGTCCTTATGTAAAAAAGGACCGAACTCTCATCGTTAGCCAATCAGCTCCGACCTCCCTCTAGAACCTTCCCGGGAGGAGCCTCAGTCCCTCAGATTTTCGTACGCACCCAGCTAGGGTGTCGCACTGTAGACATAGAGGTACGTGAGTCCTTACCGGGGAGGCGGGAGGGGTGCATGTGAATCTATGAAAGACACCAATACTGGATAACTGCTGTTTCAGGTAAGTAACGCATTTCTTATCCAGTATTTGGGTGTCTTTCATAGATTCACATGCCTGAATCAGAGTAGTTAGCAGTTACACATGCATAGTGGTAAAGCACATTCCTACAATCAGCAGGCCTGTATAAATCACAGACAATGTGAGAGAAACATGGTAATATACAGTCATGCATATAGCAGAGATAAACAAAGACCATGAAGAATGTGCATACCTGGATGGCGGGACGAGGTAAGGCTCACCTTATTGGAAGAGATGGCGCAGCACCGCTTGTCCCACTGCAGCGTCCTTCTGCAGTTCGATGTCCAGGCAGTAGCGTCTGGAGAAGGTGTGCGGGGACTTCCAGGTCGCCGCTCTGCAGATGTCCAGGATCGTCACTCCAGCGAAGAGCGCCGCTGACGTTGACATCGCTCTGGTAGAGTGGGCAGCCACTCGGTCCGTCAAAGGCCGTCCGGCCTGATCATGGCAGAAAGCAATCGCTGAAGAAATCCAGCGGGAGATGCTCTGTTTCGTCAAGGGCAACCCCATGCGTGGGTTGCTGTAGGCTACAAAGAGTTGAGAAGACTTTCTGACGTCTTTGGTCCTGTCCAAGTAGAATTTGAGACACCTTTTAAGGTCCAAGGAATGCAGCGCCCTTTCCGCCGCCGTGGAAGGGTTCGCAAAGAACGACTTGAGGACAATTGGTTCGTTCAGGTGAAAGTCCGACGGCACCTTAGGGATGAATTTAGGGTTGGGCCTGAGTACCACCCGGTCGTGCCTGAATTGGAGATACGGTTCCTGAATAGACAGCGCCTGAAGTTCGCTGACTCGTCTGGCTGACGTCAGGGCTAGCAGGAGTGCCGTTTTCCAGGAAAGGTGTTTGAGTGAGGCCCGGTGTATGGGCTCGAATGGGTGTTTCATGAGTTGGTTGAGCACCAAGTTCAACTGCCAGGTTGGAGGGACTTTCCGAGGCCTCGGAAAGGATCTGTAGAGCCCTTTCAGAAATTGCTTTATCAGTCGACTGGACCATAGGGAGGGTCCAGATGGGGTCCTGGTGAATCTTGAAATCGCAGCCAGATGAACCTTAATGGAGGCGTGAGCCAGCCCCGATTGAGCCAGGTGGAGGAGGTACGGTAGCAGCTGCACCGGGGTGACCCGGAGGGGGTGTAAGTCGTGTTCCGAACACCACAGGCAGAACCTTTTCCACTTCAGCGAGTAGGTTTTGTTCGTGCTGCCCGCCCTCGCCTTGGCTAGTACTGCCCTGCAGTCCTGCGGGATCTCTAGGTCTCCGAACTCTCGGTGCTCAGGAGCCAGGCCGATAAGTTGAGCGAACGGAGGTTCGGGTGGTGTACCTGGCCTCCGGACATCGTTAAGAGGTTCGGGTGTTGTTGCAGGTGAATCGGGGGCCTGATGGACAGGCGAAGCAGGTCCGAGAACCAATGTTGTCTCGGCCAGTACGGAGCAATCAGTATCAGGGTGCACGGTTCCGTCTTCATCTTCCGGAGGAGCCTCGGTATCAGCGGGAACGGAGGAAAAGCGTACGCAAACACGCTGAACCAGCCGATGGAAAAAGCATTTCCCAGTGACCCCCGTTGGGGATGCCAGCTTGCGTAGCTTTGGCATTTGGCGTTCCCTGCCGTCGCGAAGAGATCGATCCTCGGAGTCCCCCATTGCGAGAAGACGTGGGCTACCGTGTCGCCGTCCAGCTCCCATTCGTGGGAGAGAGAGGTCTGTCTGCTGAGGGCGTCCGCGATAGTGTTGTCCTTCCCGGGAACGTACTCCGCTTTGAGGGAGAGTCCGTGCGCCACCAACCAGTTCCAGATTTTTTGCGATTCTCGTGAGAGAGAGAGAGATCGCGTTCCCCCCTGTTTGTTCAGGTAGTGCATCGTCGTGGTGTTGTCTGTTTTGACGAGCACCGGGGAAGTGCCGATACGTGGCAGGAAGGCCTGCAGAGCCAGATACACCGCTCTCAGTTCCAGCAGGTTGATGTGTAGTTGTTTCTCCTGGGCGTCCCATTTTCCGCTGACGCGAAGGTCCAACAGGACTGCTCCCCAGCCTTCCAGTGAGGCGTCTGTCGTGATGACCAGTGGTGCCGGTGGCAGGAGGAACTGCAATCCGGCCGTCAGGTGAGTTCTGTTTCTCCACCACAGAAGGGCCTTTGTGATGGCCGGTGTGATCGTGATAATGTCCTCGAAGGAGCCGGAACTCTGTTTCCATTGCCTCGCCAGCGCCTCCTGCAGGGGCCGCATGCGGAGCCTGCAGTGTGGTATGAGGAGAATGCATGAAGACATCATCCCTAGCAAGGAGGTGAATGTCCGTACCTTGATGCGAGGCTTCTTGGCCACCGCCGCGGCCAGGGACAGTATTTTGTTGGTCCTGTCCTCCGAGGGGAAAGCCTTCGCGCGCTTCGTGTCTAGGGTAGCCCCTAGGAAGGTGATCCTCGTTGAAGGGGTAGTGCAGGATTTCTTGAGGTTGATCGTCAGACCCAGCTGTTGAAAAAGAGCGCTGCAGGCGTTGGATGAAGCCGTCGTGCCTTCCGGGGAAGGCGCCTTCACTAGCCAGTCGTCCAGGTAGGGGAAGACCTGGTGACCCCTTTGCCGCAGGAAGGCCGCCACTGGCGCTAAGCACTTCGTGAAGATACGTGGTGCGGATTTGAGGCCGAAAGGCAAAACCTTGAACTGGTAATGTCTGCCTGCTATTTCGAACCGTAGGTACTTCCTGTGCCTTACGAGGATGGGGATATGGTAGTAGGCATCCTGTAAGTCCAGGGAGACCATCGAGTCTCCTCTTTCCAGTGCTCCCAGGATCTCCTGGATTGTGACCATCCGGAAGGATTGACTCCGCAGGAAGGCGTTGAGCGCCCGAAGGTCTAAGACCGGCCTCCACTTGTCCCCTTTCTGTTGGACTAGGAAGAAGTGGGAATAAAAACCCTTCCCCTTCTGGGACTTTGGGACTCTTTCGATGGCTCCTTTGACCAACATGGCGGATACTTCCTGGAGAAGGAGGTGCAGGTGTTTGTGAGCATGCTTCAGCGGCGGAGTGTTGGGAGGGGTGTTGACCAGTTCGAGGGAATGTCCAAATTGAATTATTTGCAGCACCCACCGATCCGTAGTGATTTTTTGCCAATTTTTGAGGAAGTGGGACAGTTTTCCTCCAATTCGAAAGGATTGAGACGGTGGTGGGACTGGCTGGAGTAAATGGTCACTGGCGGCCGCCAGCGCCCTTCTTGGCGGATTTGCCTCTGAAGGACGACCTCCCATAGGACGACTGACGGGACTGTTGTTTGTGCTGGGGCTGGTTCCTGTTGTTGTAGGAATAGGACGATCGATTTTGGTAGGAACCCCTGTAGGAGTACTGACCTCTGGAGCGGCCCCCCCGAAAGGATTGGTTCCGGGACTGTAGGGAGCCCAGAGCCCTCGCCGTATCGGTGTCCTTCTTGATGGCCTGGAGCGCTTCGTCTATCTTCTCTCCAAAGAGGAATTGACCGTCGAACGGCATGTCCAGCACCTTAGATTGGACCTCCTGCCGAAAGGACGTTGCTTTGAGCCAGCCTTGGCGGCGGAGCACGGCAGCCCCGGCCAACTGGCGGAATCCCGTCATGGCTGCGTCGATGGCGCAGTCGATAAGTTCTGCCGCGGAGTTTTGTCCTTCCGCTAGAAGAGCTTTCACCTCGTCCTGGACCGCGGCTGGCAGACTTTGTAGATAAGGAGCTATGTCTTCCCATAGCTGGCGGTTGTAGCGGCCAAGGAGGGCGATGGAATTCGCTACCTTGATGGTCATGGCGGACGTGGTAGAGAACCGTTTGCCTATGGTGTCCAGCTTCCTTCCTTCCTTGTCAGGGGGCGCGGACAGCGGCGAGGAAGGGTTGCGGGATTGTTTTTGGGCCGCCTGCGTCACAACCGAGTCCGGTTTGGGGTGGCCGGTCAGGCAGGCAGGTGCGGTGTTCGGGGCCTTATATTTCTTGTCTAGGCGCGGAACCACCGCAGGCACCGAAGCAGGCGTGAGCATCAGCTTCTTGCCCTGTTCCCACAGAAAGTCTATAAGTGGAATAGACTTGGCCAATTTCTGGCTGTGTTCCTTGAAATCATGGAGGAAGCATTCCGTTTCCGCGGATTCCACTGCCATGTGAAACCTCTTTGCAGCTCTGTCCACCAGTTTGTGAAAACCTCCCACGTCCGCCGCCTCAGAGTGGCGCGGTCGCGGGGATGCCGGGGCAGACGAATGGTGTGATGACGCAGCATCGGCATCGTCGTCTCTGTGGTCCGAGGCGGCGTCTTGCACCTCGCCTTCCTCTAAGTCCGTCTCCTCCTCCTCGCTTTCCGACGAGTCCTCCGCCTGAGTTTGCGGTCGAGTGCGAGGTTGGGGTTGGTTCCGAGGACGGGCCTGGGGAGCGGAAGGTTGCGAGGCCGATGGTTGCGCCTGGGTGACCGGCACGTGGGTGCCGCTGTCGGCGTCCGGGAACCGTTGTTTATAGTCCTGCACCAGGGATTTCAAATCGTTGACCAGGGACAGCGGTAAACAGATCATCGGGGTGTTCACCGTGTCGACGTTCCGGGAGCGCCCCTGATATATAAGTTCGTCCCGGATCTCGTGGACGTCCTGGTGTTCCTCGTGAACCTCCTGTTCTTCGTCTGACTCCTCACTCTGGAGTGTCTCCTGTTCTTGCTCGGGTGCCAACTCCACCGTTGGGTGAACCGAGGGCGTTGGAATCGAGTGAATAGAGGCTTCGACCAATCTCGATTCTTTCCAAGATGGCGCCGGGGTCTCTTCCGACGACGCGCGTGAAGATGGCGCGCCCGCCGTGTGTGCTGGTGACTTGGGCACCTCCGTTAGGGTCGATGGCATCAAATTTTGCGGGGATAAGAGTTTCGCCGGCTTACTGGTGGTAGGGCCTTGGACTTGAGATATCGTCGTCGAAGGCGTGCCTTTTGAACTTGACCTCGACCGTTTAGGTGACGATCCTTCGGTATGAGATGTTTTTGGCGAAGGTGTACTTGTAGATTTAGACCTCTTAGGTGACGAGGACTTAGTATTCGTACTGGATTTTGTATTCGTACTGGATGAAGGTTTCAGAGGAATGGTCGAGGAGACCGGTGCGCCTGAGGACGCAGTGGTGGTCGTCGTGGCCGTCGCGGAGGGTGATGAGGCCGTAGTGGTCGACACAGTGGTCGTGACCGAGGTGGTCCGCTTAGTAGATGGAGCGGGCTTCTTGAACCTCTGGCCATCCTTAACAGACACGGAGGAGGTGGTGGAACGTGCCTCCGAAGGTTTCCTGTGCGCCTTCTTAGGAGGAGTGTCTGTCTCTCCAGGGGACTGCACCCTGGGTCTCTTCTTGGAGACTTTAGAGGTCGCGGAGACACTACCCTCGGAAGATTCCAGAGTGTCTCGGACCTTAAGCCTGTCGAGCCATTCGCGGAGGCGAGTTTCCCTTTCCTTAACAGTCTTCTTTGGGAAGGCTCTACACACCCTACACTTGTCAGTGACGTGGTCAGGGTACAGGCAATATAAGCACAGGTCGTGCTTGTCCTCCGCTTGAATCCGTTGCTTGCCGCAGGAGGAACAGGCCCTCAGGAGGGCTTTCTTCTGCGAGTCCGCCATGGACGAAGCTTTCTTATCAGATTCCGACATGTAGTCGAAGATAGGATATATCACTTTTCCGTACAAAGTGTACTTCAGCGAAGTTTGAGACTTCGAAGTCAGGAAAACCTGAAGAGCTCAGGTTGGAGACTCCCTAGCACAACGTGCGGTAGAAAATCTGAGGGACTGAGGCTCCTCCCGGGAAGGTTCTAGAGGGAGGTCGGAGCTGATTGGCTAACGATGAGAGTTCGGTCCTTTTTTACATAAGGACGTGGAAAGGCCCCAAAGGGGAGGCCCTTCGGCCTATATTCTCTATGTATGTCCTTAGGACATTACTTTTTTATGTACCGGAGGCTCCCGTCTCGGCGACGGGGAATGATTCAGGCATGTGAATCTATGAAAGACACCCAAATACTGGATAACCACTCATATTGTTTCAAAAGCTTGTGCCATTCAACCGCATAGTGTTGGATAAGTGTGTGGGAAACAATTGTATTAAAAAATGCCATAGGCTCCCGTTGTATGGAAGCACCAGTAACAAAATTGTCCGTACTGGGAGACCTCAACTTCCATCTGGAGAACAACAACGACCGCAACACCAGCACCCTGCTCGACAACCTCACCAACCTGGGACTCAAGCAACTGGTGTCCACCCCCACCCACCTCGCCGGACACACACTCGACGCTGTCTTCTCATCCAGCAAGGACATCAACTTCAGCCACACCACAGAGCTTCAATGGACGGACCACAGCTGCGTCCACTTCACCTTCAAGAAAACAACGACCCACCACCACCAGCAACAGACCGCCCGCAGAAGCTGGAACAAGATCACAGCAGACCAGCTCGCCACCTCCCTGAGCCAGCACCCTCCTGCCAGCTCAGCGAACCCCAGCCAGGCCGCCGACAACCTCACGAAGTGGATCAGCAACTGCGCGGACGAACTCGCCCCACTGAGGACCCCGCCCAGCAGACCCGGCAGCAAGAAAGCCCCATGGTTCACCGACGAACTCAAGAGCTCCAAGAAGAACTGCCGAGCCCTCGAGAAAGTCTGGAGAAGGGAACCGACACCGGACAACAGGACCTCCTTCAAACTTGCCACCCGGAAACACCACCAGCTGATCCGCGCCGCCAAGAAAACAGCATTCAAGGACCGGTTGGACAACAACGCACACAACTGCAAGGAACTCTTCAACATCGTCAAAGAGCTTTCCAACCCCAGCGCAGGAAACAACGACATCACCCCATCGCAAGACCTCTGCAACTCCCTGGCTTCATACTTCCACAACAAGATCGCGGACATACACAACAGCTTCAACAACCAACCAACGCACACCATGACCGAACAACCACCCCCCACCACCACCCTCCGCGCCTGGACCCCGATCAGCACCGAAGACACCATCCGCACGATGAACTCCATCCACTCCGGATCACCGACCGACCCCTGCCCTCACCACGTCTTCAACAAAGCCGACGCTGTCATCGCACCCCACCTGCGAGACATCATCAACACATCCCTCGACACCACCATCTTCCCCGAGAGCTGGAAACACGCCGAACTCAGCGCCCTACTCAAGAAACCAACAGCGGACCCCACCGACCTCAAGAATTACCGCCCCATCTCGCTCCTCCCGTTTCCAGCCAAAGTCATCGAGAAGACCGTCAACAAGCAGATGGCCGCTTTCCTCGAGACGAACGGATCCCTCGACCCCTCACAGTCCGGCTTCCGAGCCAACCACAGCACCGAGACCGCCCTCATCGCCGCCACCGACGACATCCGAGCCCTGATGGACAATGGAGAAACAGCGGCCCTCATCCTCCTAGACCTCTCCGCGGCATTCGACACGGTCTGCCACCGCACCCTAGTACGGCGCCTCAGCAACGTCGGAATCCAGGACAAGGCGCTGGAGTGGATCACCTCCTTCCTCGACGGGAGAACACAGAGAGTCCGCCTACCACCGTACAAGTCAGAGGCCACCGAAGTCATCTGCGGCGTCCCCCAAGGATCATCTCTGAGCCCCACCCTCTTCAACATCTACATGAGCCCCCTCGCGGCCATCGTACGCAAACACAACCTCAGCATAATCTCCTACGCCGACGACACCCAGCTGATCCTCTCCCTGACCAACGACCCCGCCGCCGCCAGAGCCAACCTGCACGAAGGGATGAAAGAGGTAGCCGAGTGGATGACGACCAGCCGCCTGAAACTGAACTCGGACAAGACGGAGGTCCTCATCCTGGGCTCCTCTCCCTCCGCCTGGGACGACTCCTGGTGGCCTCCCGCCCTGGGCACCGCACCCAAACCGACAGACCATGCACGCAACCTGGGCTTCATCCTAGACTCCTCCATCTCCATGACCAGGCAAGTCAACAACGTCTCCTCGGCATGCTTCAACATCCTACGCATGCTACGGAAGATCTTCTGGTGGATCCCCACCGAGACCAGGAAGACCGTCACCCAGGCCCTCGTCACCAGCCGACTGGACTACGGCAACGCCCTCTACGCCGGGACCACCGCCAAGCTCCAGAAGAGACTCCAGCGGATCCAGAACGCCTCAGCCAGACTCATCCTCGACATCCCACGAACCAGCCACATCTCCGGACATCTGCGAGACCTTCACTGGCTCCCCGTCAACAAAAGAATCACCTTCCGCCTCCTCACCCACGCACACAAAGCCCTACACGACCAAGGCCCGAGCTACCTCAACAGCCGAGTCAACTTCTACGCTCCCAAACGCCACCTCCGATCAGCCAACCACGCCCTCGCCGCCGTCCCCCGCATCCGAAGAGCGACTACAGGAGGAAGGTCCTTCTCCCACCTGGCCGCCAAGACCTGGAACTCCCTCCCGACCGACCTGCGCCTGACCCAAGACCACCTCTCCTTCAGGAAGAAGCTGAAGACCTGGCTGTTCGAGCAGTAGCGGCTCCCCCCCCCCCCAGCGCCTTGAGACCCCACGGGTATGTAGCGCGCTTTATAAGTGTCACTGATTGATTGATTGATTGATTACTGGCAATTCTTGATATTTCTGCACAAGCCCAATATTCAAAATATGTTTTTTTTTAAAGACTGAGAAATGTGATGTTGTTATTCATTGCACACACAATAAGTTTGTCTACAAATTGCATCAATTTTTAACAAACAAGAACATACATGGATAACAACATATTCTACTATAGAATTACAGACTAAGGACATGTCTGGTCAACAAAATCAAAAGAATATTTTGAAACAAGCACAACTGGGAAATATCAGTATCGCTCTTATCTTCTCTTGACTCCGGCACAGCAACAATGACCCTGGAGTGATATGTTGAGTTTAGGAGAAGTGCAGCCAAAAAACTCAAATTACAGATCACATGATTTTTTACCTTATACAATGACTGCAATGGGATTTCCTGCAGGCATCCAAGAGGTGTTTAGCAGTGACAATTCTGTATTTCAAATAACTACTAGAAAATGATGCTGAGAGGCGTTGGTTAATGTATGATACAGAAAACATGTGGTATGCCATGTAAGGTGTGAGTATCTCAGCCAGCTGTGGCTATTCTTTGCACTCTGCATTCCTGCTTTAAGAATGCAAGTGTAAAACTACAAATTCAAAAGTGCAAATAACAAAATAAGAGTGCTTGATCTACTCAATCTGACACAGACCAGCCAGATTGAGACATCTAGTAATATCCATGAATCAGCTATTTCCTTTCCATTCTTCCCTAAAACAGCAAAGGTTAAAGTGATGTTATAGTTAGGTATGCTTATAATATTTTACTTTACATTAAAAAAAACTAAAATATTCACTGAAATTACCTAATGTGAAAGTTACATTATAGTTAGGTAAAAGTATCAGTTAAAAAGATACATTTTTAAATGAAAAAAACACTGAAATTGAAAGGTTACAGTCAATATGTGATGCCATTACATCGCATGCCGTTGCAACACAAAAGTTTACCCCGACTTTCTGTCGGGGGAGTGCTGGAAGTTGGAATAGAATAATTTTCCATTCCAACTCCAGTGTGTGCAACAGTAGGGAAGGTGTTGGAGCTAAATCTAACACCTTCAACCCACTGCTGCACTCCTGTTGTGTTGCAACAGCATGCGGTGTAATTGCATGCATTGTAACGCTTGTGTTGAAAAGGCTGCTTCCCGGTTAGTTACCTGAAGTAACCAAAACTCAAGCCCCACCAAGAAGAGTGTTGTCATCAATGATATCATTTCAGATGCTGCATTTATGTCGTCAATGATGTCATAGAAAATGTCATGAGTGATTTTAGATGTGAGGTAATAAGCAGTGCTTGGCGAGGACTATGTTTTGAGATCGCAGTACCATGGTAACATGCGTTAATACCATGGCAGTACTGAGTCGATAGATAGCTTTACACTTGAACCTTCATTTATCAAAAACTACTGAACAGATTTACACCAAGTAACAAAAAGTGTGCTTTCAGGATCGAAATCTAGCATTCTTCGAAATTTGGTGTAGCTTTCTACCAAATTTGGTGTTATTCTGTTCAACAATTTTGGCTGTAGCACTAGAAAAATTCATTTTGGGACCACACCCCTTTTTCTCAGCCATCACATGACTGATCACTGCAAAACTTTCAAGGAAGGCATTGAGGTGGATGAACCTTTTTTGGTAAAGTTTTGTAAATATTCATCAAACAGTGGAAAAGTTATTAACAAACCAATAAACAAAAAAATCCCATGGAAACCTGGTCTTAACTATAACTACACAAGGTCTCCTTTATTTATGTATACAGACTTTGCATCAATGCTACATAATGTGATGTAATACTAAGTATAGCATTTCTTTGAAAATACTCCTGACAATCTGCAAATAACTAAATAAGGAAACAAATAATGTTTCTTAACGCACTAGTTTATTAACCCTAACTTAACACTGTTTGAGCTGTTCCCAATGTTATAAAGAATCACATGCACATTACATCTCTATATCATTTTGGAGGGGAAAAAAACTCAGTAACAGCTGATGTGATACTGTTTGGAGCCCAACCCTCCTTCACGACCCCAACCTGCTGTCCGCAGGAAATGGGCCCTCTACAGACACCTGTCAGGATGACCCACAACCTTGGAGTTCTGATCGATGACAAACTGAGCTAAGCAGACAAAGTTAATGTGGTGACCTCCTCTGCCTTTCTTACTCTCTGCACAATAGGAATACAGATATTGTACATCGCAGCACACCTTCAGAACAACACTTGTCACATCACTCGTATACAAAACTAGACTACTGTAATGGCTTACTTCTTACTGCTCAGCAACACATTCTGAACAAATTGCAATCGCTACAAAATGCAGCCGTCAGACTCCTTCTAAAGATTCTAAAATACCGTTCGGTGTCTAATTTCATAAAAAAAATTGCACTGGCTCCCCATCAGAGTCCAGAATTACTTTTAAAGTGCTCTGCATTGCGTACAAAGCGCTTCATGATCTTGCTCCTGACTTCCTACAACACAGCTACAATTGGTACACCCAAGGCAGTACCCTATGCTCAGCCACTGCCAAATTTGAAGTTGTCCCGAGGTTCAAGTGTACTGTTTGGGAAGGCAGGAGCTTCTTGCTGGGAGCCAGAAAAGCTTGGAATGTGCTGCCGCTCCATTTCAAGAGAGACCCAACTTATTAACATTTAGAAAACTTCTGAAAACCTGGCTTTTTAACACTATGTAGCTCCTGGGTTAAAAACTCGCACTAACACACCTCTGGGTATTTGAACGATTTAGAAAACTAATTAACAAAACATAACAATCTAAAAACATGCAAAGAAATATTGCAACTTAATGCAAAGACATTCTTTCCAAACTGACCATACATGTTTGAGAAAAATAGTATGCAGACAGGAAAAACTGCCTCCATGTTTTGAAAAACAAGATAAAAGGGCAGTACATTAATTTTACATGGAAAGCCGAATACTCATTTCACAAACATGAGCCAACACAGTTCTATATTCCTATATAAAAAAAATAACAGTTTGTCTAATGATTTATCCAGGGCATTAACACCCTAGATATACATGTATTTGAACAATCAATGTGTTAAAAGTTTTTCTTATTTTATATTAATATGTCACTGTATGCATTAGCGCATTGTCATTTTGCAAGTTGTCCCTAAAGGCAATGACTGTTAAACAGCTTTTTGTATGCTGGCCACAAAAGGAAAAAATGAAAGATTGATATTCATCTACAGGGCAGGAGGTGAAGGTTGGCTCACCTAGAAGATGTTCTCTCAGCACATTTTTACCCAATTAGTGGAAATGTCTGATTTACACTTATCACCTGGCCACTGGACTTCACCTCAAAGGACACCTCCGTCTAATCAAAGCCAATCAAGTGAAGTGCTCCTTATAGCAATCAGGACTTTTATTTATTTTTTTCGCTCCACAAGACTGGCCGCACAGCATGAAGTGGAAGCATGGAGCGATTATTATTTTCATCTTCACTTCTGAATGGATTTGCAGATTGCTTAGTTATGGTCTTTGAAACCAGCAGCATGTAAATTAACAATGAACCTGAGGTTGCTTGAAAAGACTGGCGGGCACAAAGAACACTCTAGAGTGTACTTTGTGGCTTAGTCCTTATATCTTTGCATGGAGGAAGGAGGGTAGTCAGGCAACACAGCAGCACGGCACAATGTGTTCCCGCATGGAACTGCTCAGAGAGGTAAGGCAAGAGCTGCTTACACAACATGCACCTACGGTTTTTGCAAAAGATTGCACCAGGCATCCTAATCACACCTTGTACCACTCACCTACAGTGATACATGGATACTAAAATCCAGTAATAACTACAGTGCAGTGGATGCCGCATAACCTCGTGCACTGAAGCCACTGCATCTGCTGCACTTAAGAGAGAACTATTCCCCTGAGTACGTCTCTATAGTTTACCTTATGGTGATGTCAGTATTCATACATTGGCATTCTAAGTCATCAAAATCATGCAATTTAAAACAAAATATTCTGCTACATTATTGCACATGGCATTTTATCTGTTTTTGTGTGGATGAGGACTGATGCTATTATATAAGCATATAATTGGATTCCTTGGAAAATACATTCACTGTGCTAGAGGCAAGTCACACACATAATGTCCAAGATTCAGCACTGCATTGCCATCGAACCTTGCAGACAGTGTTGAAGAATCAGCGTTGCGTCATCGTCGAGCCTCGTCTGGACCCGCGTTGTCATACATTCGGCACTGCATCAGAGGAAATGGATCAGTTTTCTCATACAGTCTGGGGGACGTGCAAGTTTTCTGCAGAAAACGAGCTGCAGAACCCACTTCTGGGGCACAGGTCTAGAGGGGGCCCTTCAGGCAAGGGTTGGACTCACAGATGAGAGAGCCCAACACCACTAGCAGAGCTGCAAGAGTCTTTTGTGTATCTGATACTTCAGAAAACAGGAGGCAAGCCCTTGGAGAATCATGAGCTCAAGGATGTAGATAGCAGGTCCAGTTCCTCTCACTCCCAGGCAAGAAGCAGCAGGCAAACACAGCAGAAGCAAGCTACAAAGAGGTAGTCTCTCCTGTAGAACAGCAATCAGCGGACAAACAGAGCAATGCAGGTAACAAAGTGGCAGTCCCTCCTACAGCACAGCAGCCCTTCTTCCAGGGAGAATGTCCTTGGTTCCAGTAGAGTTCTGATTTGGTGGTGTCAGGGGTCCAGTACTTATACCCAAATATGCCTTTGAAGTGGAGGAGACATCAACGAGTCCTTTGAAGATCACAAGGTCCTTGCCTTTCCTGCCCTGGCCCCAGACACCCAATGGGGGTGGGGGTGGGGGGGGGGGGGTTTGAGGCAGATCTTTGTGTGGGGACAGGCAGAGCACTATTCAGGTGCAGGTGTCAGCTCTTCCCTCCCACTCTACCTCAGGACAGGCAGAGGCACAGAAGGCAATCCTAATGTTAACCTATTGGAAATATAGGCCTTACAGTAATACAAGAGAAGATTTTGGCCTGGCAAGTAGGTTAACTTGCCGGGTCGAAAAGCCAGTTTTAAACTCCACACACAGGCTCTGCAGTGGCATGCCTGAGTCATGTTTAAGGGACTACTGAGAGGGGGTACAATCAGTGCTGTAGGCCCACTAGTAGTATTTAATTTACAAGCCCATGGCACATATCGTGCACTTTACTAGGGACTTATAAGTAAATTAAATGGGCCATTTGTGGATACGCCAATGTTATCAACTTTAGAGTATATAGGGTATGAGGAGAGGATGTGGTCTCACGGCTAGACTGGTGACTTTGTAGCTTGGAAACAAAGGCTTGAGTCTTGGGTCGACTCTACATCCTGAGATTCTGGGTAAATCACTTAATCTCCCTGTGCCTACCAAAAAAATGAAAGTGCTCTTGTGCAATGTAACTGATGCCCATATAAAGCGCTCCCTTACCTTCGGGTCGAGTTTGCGCTATATAAATCTGCAAACATATAAATAAAAATAGGATATGTACTTTAGCACCAGTTAGCAGTGATAAAGTGCCCATAATCCTAAAGCCACCAAAAGGAATTCATAAAAAAGGGAGGAGGAAGGCAAAAGTTTTGGGGGTGACCCTCGAAAGGGCCAGATCCAACACCTAGGTACAATGTTTTTTCTTTTAAACAAAAAGGCTTTGTGCAACATGCCCAGTGCAGAAGAACTGAATTTAGAATTTCCTGTTGTGGCAACTTATGAAACAATTTTTATCAATGAGAAAGGATCACTTGTCCTGCATAACATGGGGTATGCATGGGTGTTTCGTACAATTCCCAAGTTTAAACCCTCATGCACGTGTTGGAAAATTTCGATCTTATAGCGGTATATCTTGGTTCTCCGCTGTCCCTAACACGTGTTCGCATAATCACGGGGTTTTGGTAGTGTATGCGACCTCCAACCAGGAGGTGTTACCCTTGTTAGAACAGTAGTGATCAGAAATCGTGATAGTGAAGTGATAAGGTGAAAAATATATAAAGAAACTAAAAATTGTTCTCTATATCAGACAATTAAATAGAGACTTACACACGTCTCTATCGGTTCAATGAATTCTGTAGAACATCACGTTGTGTAGTTCTACATCAAGATCAAATGTATCTTGTCATTCGGTTTTAATAAACCTCAACGGGAACCAGCCAGGTCAAGGAGGTTTTCTCGTTCACTCCATACGCTGCTTGTGCTGACTCTGCCGATTCGGAACCGATAGAGACTTGAGTAAGTCTCTATTCACTTGAGCACCGTGGTCCTAATGAAAGCCCCACAGACCTTTTGGCTATGGGAGGGCTGAAACATGTCGACCTATACCACACACCAAATGTGAAAGAGTCATAATCGCTCTAATTTCACTCACCCCTTTTTAATATTGTCCTCTAAAAACCAGAACTATTAAAATTAATTGTCTGATATAGAGAACAATTTTTAGTTTCTTTATATATTTTTCACCTTATCACTTCACTATCACGATTTCTGATCACTACTGTTCTAACAAGGGTAACACCTCCTGGTTGGAGGTCGCATACACTACCAAAACCCCGTGATTATGCGAACACGTGTTAGGGACAGCGGAGAACCAAGATATACCGCTATAAGATCGAAATTTTCCAACACGTGCATGAGGGTTTAAACTTGGGAATTGTACGAAACACCCATGCATACCCCATGTTATGCAGGACAAGTGATCCTTTCTCATTGATCAAAATTGTTAACGAAAAAGGAAACTGATTGGATCACATTTTCCTATCCCCCTCCGTTGATTTCAAAACTTATGAAACAAGACAGACATTTTCTTACCATCAATATTATGTTATTTTTAGTACAGTAGTTGATATGTCAAATGTGAGCTTTCATGTTTTACCTCTGGAAATTATCCATGTGGACCTGTGATCGTCAGAGTAGATATATTTAAATGACATATTTAATATCAGAGCTAGACGTAAACATTTGAAGCCGTTTAACCTTACATACAGTCTTGCCAGCAGTATTGAGGGGCTGCTTCTCAGCCCTTCTGTCAAGTTTTTACAATCACACATGTGAGTGGTGCAAAACCAAACTGCATCACACATTGGACATTTCATATGTTTGCATACCTAAAAATCACATTTTGTAAATGGTCTTTATCTATTATCCAGTATGTTTAAGGTGTAGACCACATGCAATGCTGTTTAGCAGTCTACCATTGGCCAGAGGTCAAAATATGCGAGTTCAAAAATGTGGAAACCACAAAAAAAGTACTCTCTTAAACCGATTTATAATTGTCTATCCTCAGTATGCACATAACAATTACACCACTATCACATTGCTAAAATAAAAAGATGGATAATGTATTTTGCCTCTCAAATTGGGGAAATAAAACATATTTTTTATAGCCAATGCATGTTTTTTTGCATTAGGCAATCCTGATAAGTATTGCTCAAGATGTGAATATTGTGGTCGAAGGGGCCAGAATCAATTAAGTCATTTATTTCCATCATCGCTAGCTAAGAAGCCTCATCATACACAGAGTGCATTCAGTTTTTACGGATAAAAATGGAGCCTCCATTAGTACATTTTCAATATTCTCACCCATATTCTAGAGTAGAACTTTATATTATAGCCTCATAGCCCTCCGTAGCAGAATATACCGGCCATCAAAGGCCCGCTCCAGCATTGCCTTTAACAAGGGAGCAGGACTTTAATAGCCGGTATAGCCCAGCTATGAGGGGCTATAAGAACATTCTGCCTGTAGAGGGCGGAATGCTCTAACAAATATTAGAACATTGGAATGTTGGGAGCTCCATTGAAAACAATGGAGTGCTCTGGGCTTATAAAGGCTGGTATAAGCCTGGAGCTCCGACATTCCAATGTTTCTTTGTTCACAGCTCTGGCTGTGAACAAAGGCTTCAGGGATCCTGAGGGGATTCCAATCCCCTCACGCTCCCAAAAGGCTTTGCTTTTTTGTTAGAACATTCTGTCCTCTAGTGACAGAATGTTCTAATAGCATTATAGCCCTTCGTAGATGGGCTATACCGCTATTAAAGTCCCTCTTCCTTGTTAAAGGCCCTCGCCTTCTTTGAAATAGCGTAATACCAGAAAGTTCCAGCATCATATAAACCTTGGATCACTGCTGGAGATTAATGAATCCCAACTATTTTGAACGAGGAACATAAGATTTATTTATATACATTTGTTAATGTTTTGGACAATGTATGTCACCTATGTTTTTCCCTCTGTATATAGTGTACGTTTTAACATTAAAGCTCTGTACCATTAATACCTGGAGTGTCTCATGTCACTTGACCTAGGTGAAGAGCACAACCATCTTTAAGTCTGATTCATGCAATGTAAATTGATAATCAATAAAGTGACTTCAATTATGTGGGTGAGGAGGAACATGAAACCCCTTCACCAGAGCTGCTGATGGATCAGCATGCCAAAACAAAAGGTACTCTTTATTAAGATAAAAGTCATCCACAAACCAACTAAAACATTACAGGAGGGCCAGTGGACCATATGGACCTCCTACACTTTCATATTGAAATATGACAGAGAAATCTGCTTCCCACGCCACAAAAGCTTGTCAACTCAATTTGTCTCACTGGAGAGACTTAGCCTTTTTAATACTAAAATAACAAGGCATTAGAGCTGGAACTTAAGTCGCTCATATGGCCAAACCAAGCATACTGAAACCCTCTATTCCATAATTCAACAGGGTTTAGGAGGTCAAATGAGTGACTTTTATCACTTCTCTTTTCATGCTGTATCAAAGCTACATTTTCCAGCTTCTTAACATAGTCAACCCTGAAGAATGGATAATTTAACGAATTCTAACCTGCATAACAAAATATTTTGCACACTATATCCTAGCATTTCCATTTAACAGTCATTTATAAAGCAATGTCTGTTGTTGAGGTTCAGCCTATTCACTCATTTTTCTGATTATATGGATCCCCTCTACTTCATTTTATTCTCTGAAACATGTGTGGTGAACACACATTTACATTTAGTTTGCTTGGATCGACTCCTAAGAGTTGTGCTCTGAGCAGTGAATGATGGACACTTAGCATTCATTAGCCCGAAAGAGCAACATAAAGGCTTTTGGTTTGGTATTTTGTTAGGATGCACCTGCAATTGCAATTTCTGATATTTTAATAACGACACAATGTTGTATTGATACATTGTGTCGCAATCTTTTTTTAACTTTAGAACAAAAAACAAATACTTTCCTATTATAGGCGTAATTGTATATAGATGTGGCTTGATTAACTACACTAAATATTAATTAAATAATTAAATAAAAGTAATACTGATGCCATCACATAAACATAAATACAGCATTATTCTGACCTCTTGCCAATCATTTGGCAAAGCAGTTGATGATGCATGATTTTGAAAATCATAATACACAACACATTTATTGAGTGAAGATCCGAAAAGATGAAAATACCCTTTGCACACGTTAGACACAATGACGCACGAAACTGTAGCAAAAACACAGTAAAAGCAAGCTATAAAATGTGAGGTGAAGAAAACACATCTACAAAGTAATAATAATATTTGTAAACAAATTGAATTAATACATTTCTTATGAACATGTTCTTTATTAAAGTTCACTAATGAAAAGTATGCTGTGGCCTAGTGTTTCTAATTCTTTCTGTCAGAGTGCAGTGTTGGCACTAGCCCTTTTTCAGGGTTATCCCCAAACATTTTCCCTTCCTCCTGTATTTTTGTCTGACCTGTTTTTGTTGGTTTTATTACTCTGAGCACTTTACAACTGTAGATTACTGCTAAAGTGCATGTGCTCTCTCATGTAAACTTGGTAAGGTTGGTCAACACCTGTTTAGCATATTTAATTTACCTGTAAGTCCCTTGTACAGTGGTATTCTATAAAACCTGGGACTGTAAATAAATTGCTACTAGAAGGCCTACAGCGCTGCTTGTGCCACCCACAGAAGTAGCATTTCAAATCTGTCTCAGGCTTCTGCCACTGCAGGGCCTGCATGTGCAGTTTACTACCACAGTGATGTGGCATTTAAAGTGTTTGCAAAGTCTGAAACTCCCCTGGCTTGATCTGGTAGTGACAAACAGCCTAGTTGGTTATCACTGCTGTGAGGCTGCTCCTCTCATAAGTTTGCATTGGGAATTCCCCGATAAGTGTTTCAGTGGTAATTTCTGATATGAAAGGAGTAGCCTGGCCATGTTTGGTATGTTTAGAATAGAAGTGATAAATCCTGCTTATTGGTGAAAGAGGATTTGTTATTACTATTTTCGAAATGCCACTTTTAGAAGTGGGCATTTTTCTGTGCTTATGACTCTTTGTGCCCTGCCTGGGTGTGTATTCACCATCTGGTTCAGACTGACGAGCTGGGGATGTGCATTTACTCTAGTCACAAGGGGGGGGGGGGGTTGAGGTGTGTCCTTTTTTCCTGGGTAACTCATAGCCAGGCTGAATAAGCCTTGGTATGCATTTAGAGTGGTGGGAAGAGTTTTGCTAGCACCTGAATAGGGCTGTGCCTGCCTTTCACAATGCTGTCTCCGACCCTCTGAGGTGTGTTTGGAGCCAGGGCTGGGTATTGAATGGGGGTGTTGTACACTTCTAAAGTTAGTTTGAAGTGCCCCCATAACAAGGATTTTGTGAGTATAAGTGCAGGGTCTGTGACTCCCTGTTTTTCGACACTGCGTGGACTTGGAACCAGATGCTGCCGGCTTTACAAACTGCACATTGCCAGGAGGAGCTGTTGTGCTGCCAGGAGGAACCACCGTGGGACTTTGCTTGTAGTGCTAACCTGCCCATAAGGACCCTGTGTGCTGGACTACTTCCTGCACTTCTGCTTTGATGTCCCGAGTGCTTGCCAAGTGGTGAGGTTATGCTCCTTGCCTCTGCACACTCCAGCGCCTGGTGAAGTGATTTATCTTTTGTTGGTGAAAGGCCTTCTTGTGCCTTCTAGCTGGAGAAGCTCCTGTTTGCTTCCCCGAGTGGAAGTATCATTGTTCCATTAGTATACCGGGGGCCTTAGTTGTTGAAAGCCCCATTCATTTTTGTGGAGGCCAAACAGCGCCTCTGTGGGCATTGAGCCTTCAGTAGAGTCTCTGGGGCCATCACTGGGCTGAGCCCCACCTGCTGCTTTCAGCACCGTGTACGGTGAAGATCACCCAGCGAGGGCACGGCCAGCACACAGGAGTCTGTGGTGTTGCCTGGCAACGTACTGTGCTGAGAAGCAAGTCCAGCCCCGCCATGCCTACCCAAGCTGAGGAAGGAGAGCAGAGTCGCAAAGCGACTAGGGAAAGGAGCTCTGCTCGCCCCTGCCTCGAGGGAAGCACTCTCAAGAGAAAAAGGGAGTATTCGATGCCGTCAGACAGGAAGGCTGCACCGGGAAAGGAAGTCTGTACGCAGCCCTCCATAGGTTGCCATAGCAAACAGAGAGCCATAGCAGAGCCCGTCCTGGCATTGCTCTGCCGCACCAAAAGAAAGCCGGTTGGGGGCCGCACTGAGGTCGGAGGTGCCTCTGAGGGCCTCATGCCGGTTCGTGTTGGTGGGCGGAATCGCCCTCCTGCCATCAGCTGCACCACAAAGTTGCAGGCAGCTACTTTGAGCCCCGGAGGGTGCATGCACCGCAAGGTAGCTGGCAGCCAGTCTTTTTTTAATAGATGTCTCCCCGCCAACATGGACAGTGAAAATGCCTCCCCTCCTTTTGGGCACATACCTGGGGCACTGTGGCTTGATTTACAGGACAGAGTGGAACCTCGATGGAGACCCTGATTCCCTGTGAGAATTACTGCAGTTACTGTTATGGGCATGCTGGTGCTGCTGCACCCAGGATCCTTATGTAGCATTACCATATAACCCTGAATAGACATGCTGGTGCGCTGCATCCTATATTCTTGTGTTCCATGCTGTCATTGTGACATATGCTAATCCATGGGTTTTCTTCCATGAGGGATACTGCTGCACTTTATGCCCTAATTTAGTGATGCAGGTTGGTCTGGTGCTTGTATTGTCAGGTATGCACTGTTTCGGTGATTCATATGAAATGGGTGCATTTCCCAACTGTTTCATAATTATGCCATGATGTTGTGATGCGGGTTGTGCTTCCTCACATTTCCAGGACTGGTATAGTATGCCCAGAAGCCATGTTTTATGTATAATGTACCTTGTATTGTATGCCCTGATGTTATAATGTATGTTGTGCTTATGGCCTGCATGGTCAGGATAAAGAGCATTATTTAAGGAGTCGCCTTTTATAGGCATTGATGGTACTTTTATGACGTGTGAAACCTATTAGTATTTACTTTATGCACTAACTGCGATATTATGACAATCGCTTCGTTGGCAAAGTGATTTATGTTCAATGTGATGTCATGACAATTGTGAAGTTGGAAATTGGATTTATGTGATTGTGGTCTAATGTTTTTTATGTATAATAAAATTATGTTTTTATATACCGTGGTGTGGTGTGGTGTGTGTTTGTTGCGTAAACGCTTTACACATTGCCTCTGAGATGTAAATGTAAATGTGTGTATCTTGTAAAGCGCACTGCTACCCGGAGGCGTCCTGGCGCTATAGACCGCTGGGGAACCCGTCCTGGCTTTCCTTGTGAGATGTTCCCTCCTGGGTATCTCCAAGGTGAAATCAGGCATCCCCGGCATTTGTGGGGGCCGTTGTGGAGATGAGGCAAGCTAATGCCCAGAAATGCCGAGTGTGATCCCTGGTTAGAGTAGGCACCGAGGCGAGAATTATCAAGTCCGCTGACCCCGGTTCACGACCCTGCCGCGTTGGGAATTGAACCCTGTTCCCGGGCTGTCCTCTGCTTCCGGGTCTGCCTCCTCTAACCAGTGAGCCACACCACTCCACTCAGCCTGACTGCTCTGCCAAACTACCAAGGGGGAGTACAGGGGTTATCATGTGTGTGAAACTCCCTTACCCTCACTAGAGTTGTGGGTTCTGCCAACCATACACCCCATTTCTAATATGCACCAGTTAGAAAAGTCGGAGAAAAAACAATTAGGTAACACTTCCTTAAAATAGCACCAGCACCTTCTGTGTGTCAGAGCAATCTGTATTACAGAAGGGGTCACACAAGTGGCTGAGTTTCCTTCTGTAATACTTCAAAGCCCCAGGGGCACAGAAAACTGCTGCACACGCCTATTCGCCCTCCTCCCCAACCCAGGGCACTGTATGCAATACGGCCACAGGTAGGATGTTGGCTATAGTAGTGTAAAGAAAAAGGGGTCCCTCTGCTAACAAATATAGCTCCTAAGGCAGGGAATCGAATAAATGTCAAGAAATCTTATGCAACTTATAATCAAACACATGCATAATGTATTACTGCACCATGGAGGGCATACAATACTGTCATGGAGATGGGCTTTGCCTTCACAGTGTGTTAAGTTAGCATGAGCTTATTAGAAGTTTAAACGCCATTTTTTCCTTTCTGCTGCTTGTGCACACAGTACATATTATAGAGGTTTAGAGTCTATTAGAATATTTTGCTTCACACGAGAATAATATGTTCTCCTAGCTATGTCTGAATAGTGAGTGCCGAGGCCTTCAACGTTATTTCACCACAGTGGTTGTTGTTCGGTCTGAACAGCCCCAGTCCTTGACATAACACATATGCAGCTGTGGCCAACTTTAGTTTTGGTGCATTTAATAATGCACTGCGCAGAGCATGCAAACAAACTTGATGAACATTTGCATGCAGAGAGCTGGTGTAGAAGATGATGTGATACCATTCTACAAAGACCAGAGGCATGGGGCCGCCCTTCTAAAACCCAAAGAGACCTTCTGTAGATATAATATAATATACTAGCAAGGGAGGGTAAGACTGAAGTGCTATTTAGACTTCTTCCCTTTAGCATTTTAACATGCTTTCACCCTTTGTATTTTATGGAATAGTAACTATGCTGATAACCTTGTTGCTTATAATGTGTTTGCTTGTATTAGCTAAGATACTGCGCCTGAGAGCACAGCATTGGAAAAAAATATTTCAAACTTGCACGTGTCTTCATTTACTCCTCGTTTTGGACTGGTATAATAGTATAACGAAAGAGTGTTCATGTGTTCCACGCTACCTGAAGTGTTCTAAGTTCATGTTCTGGGTTGTCTAATCATTGGGCGTATAGAAGAAACAATGAGACACTGATTGCTAGTCTGGTAGGGGATTTTGGCTACTAAGGTGAGTTTTGGCACACCCTAATTCACTGAGGTTCCAAGTCTGTGTAAGAGCAGAATCCCTGCGACATGGCGCCCAACCGTTGGTGGTCTTATTACATGACGCTTGAGAAGTGCTAACATTAGTCCTTAACCCCCTTCACTATTGTTTACGGAAGACAGTGGTGTCGGACAAACCTACCTATAGTTACATAGGTATTTTCAAGCTTGAATCTTTTCAAATGGTTTCCTTTTGAATTGCTACCTAGTTGTGCTACGTAGGTCTTTATTGTACCTCATTCTTACTGTCATTATGGCTGACGTTGACATACCGCAGCATAGTCGAATTGCGGTTCGCAATCATTTGCAAGCTTATAACGTCAGCTTGGAGGGCATGGCAGTTATTATGGTAGTGAGTGCAAAAGTAGCTTTCCCTTTCGAGATTTTCTACTCATGGGTGACCTTCCCAGCTGTGAATGCAAATACTGGTGGGTTCGACACTTATGCTCCTGCTGCCGTGCCACAGGAATATGTTCCGTATAGGAGGCAGGAAGTTCCGATTAATGCTTGGCAGCACCGAGTTTGGTTTAATGGCGCCCTACCCCACACTTTGTTGGTAACAAGGTTAGATCCTTTGTCCATTCCAGGCGCTACTTGGCCTGTTTTGGCTGGATTTACACCTCATCCTCGACACGGAGCGGTTCCCTTTGCAGATTTACGGCTGCAACATACAGTCGCAATTTGTGTAATTAGGTCGTTAGTACAATACATTACCCGCAATCTCCCGGGCAGGGCCCCAGGTGTTGCCGGGCTTCCAGCCGGACCAAGTGGGATGAAGCTTAGTCCTGTCATGGTTAATGCGGTAATGGACAAGCGCCCCCAGGATAAGGATGATATGCCTTCTGGCTTGCCGAGAAATTCGACCAGCTGGAAGCAGTATTTCCTAACACGACTCCTGTTGAAAAACACAGGATTCTGACAATTAGTTTGCCTAAAGACTTGATACCAGAGGCTGGTGACTGCGAGTCATGGGGTAAGATTTTAGCGGCGGTATTTATGAGGTGCTTTGGCACTCCGTCAATGACCATCCTTCCCTCAGTCATTAAGCGTGTTCAGGATGAACACGGACCTGAGGCTGCGGTTGAAGTGGGTATTCAGCTGTGCGGCAGTTTTGATGTAGTTTCTGATCTCGTACTTGCAAATGTCAAGGGAGATGCGGTAAGCTTTCAGGTGTCTAATGCTTTGCAGGCTGTTCCCGATGCCGATAAACCCCGAGAGTGACCGAGGATTATTACGGCGGCTTATAAGACCGTGGGCCGTAATAGTTTGGGTGTCAAGCCTTTCTCTACAAAAGAGTAGAAACAACCCCAAGGGCAGAAGTCAGAAACAGACGAACAGCCCAAGACTAAGAATTAAAATTGGCCTACGAAGAAGAAACAGGGTAAACAACAGCAGCAGAAACAGGGGTCACGTCCTGCATCTCCAGTGCCTACACCTACAGAATGAGTTTATGACTTGCGCGATCGCGCAACGATAAAATGACCTGATCGTTTTCAGGTTTCTGAACAACACTCTCCTCGTTCTTTTCAGGACTCATCGGCCTCATCGACCGGTGGTGGAGGAGGCGGCAGAGGTCGGGGTGGCCAGCAGGGACGCGACCATTCCGCCCAAAAGACAGTAAAGGCAAGCAGGACAATTCGACACCGAAAAGACCCCAGTTTCAGAAGAAGAAAGTTGCTGCTTTAACAACGAGATATGCCACAGATAGTGAGAACGCAGCTTCGGAATCAGACATGGGCGCTGACGTTGGACAGCGCAGCGGAGATTACCATAGTGCAAGAGGCCCTGCTTCCACTACTGAAGGTGACAGCGACTGACCTATATGTTGTTGTGGAGACAGCTGATACCAGAGTAGCTCCCCCTGATAGACTTTATAACACAGTCCGTTTAATTGAAGGTGTACCATACAAGGGGTATTTTGGGAAAATCTTACAACTACCTATCACATTTTATTAGCGGAGGCTGACTGGCCCCCACCTTTTGTTCTCGCGGCTCAGAGAGGGGAGGAGGTGATCCTCCCTAGTTTCACACACACAGTCTCGAAAGAGCATGTGCTTAATTTTGCAGAAGAGTGCCCTTGAGCTGGCTCTGTACCGTACGCACTGTTGTTGGGATACATTTTCCCCACACCACGAGATTCCCTTACGGTCTATGCCACAGCCTGAACCTCAATATCCTATCTGACGTTAAGCTAAGACTTCCGTTGCGGAAATCCTTGAACAATTGGAATATCAAGGTGTGATTGAAACTTGTGTGTCACCGATGAATAACCCACTTTTTACTGTGACCAAGACTGAGGGTTCATACCGTTTGGTATTGGATTACAGGCATTTGAACTCCAATTGCCGTACCTGTGCAGAACAGAATACCCACGGCTCTGCTCTTGTGGATGGTCTTGTGCGAAAACGGTTTAAAACCACACTTGACATTTCCAATGTTTTATTTGCCCACAATTTGGATGGTCTTAGTTCCCAATGGACCAGTTTTACCTGTGGCGGCAAACAACGCCAATTTAAACACCTTGCGATGGGCTATAAGAATAGTCCAGGCGTGTTGGCTGCCCGTATTGTCTTTCTCTTGGAGAGAGTAGACACAGATGTGTGGTCATATGTGGATGACCTATATCTCACAGAGGACGAGCTTTGGGCACATCTGTGCCGCGTTGACCGCATAATTTTTAACTTTGCGGACTTTGTTTACAAATTTAACTTTGCAAAGTCTCACATTGTGGAGTACACAGTGTTTTTCCTGGGCCACGAGCTCAACAATGAAGGTCGGGGATTGGCTCCTCACTTCTTGGAGAAATGCGCACAACTGCGCGCTCCTACAACTCTGAAAAAATTACAGTCCTTGCTGGGATTTCTGAATTTTGGGCGTCCCAAATATGCCTAGCGTATTAAGCTTTTGTATGCTTTGATACAACCTACTTTTACCAAATCGTGCTGGCTGCCAGAACATTCAGCCATTTTGCAATCTTTGCAGGCTGATCTCTTTGAATCTAAATTCGTACTGACTCGTGATAACCACACCCACCTGGTGATAAGAATCATCCCTGGGGCGGTGGGTTTCATTTACCTTACTTTTAACAAAGGAGACACAGTACCTATTGCTTACAAGTCAAACTTGTACACTTTGGCTGAAATGCGGTTTTCCACTGTGGAAAACGTTTTGACAGCAGTGCAAATGGCGATTCTGAAGGAACGAGCACTGTCGCAGGGAAAACGCATGTTGGTTGTTTCCCCGTATCCTGCACTAGAGGCAGTGACGAAGGCCAGTGTACCAAATTCTAAGGCTTTGCACCCACGGTGGAAACAATGGGCAGCATCGTTGACATCGCCGGATTTTACATTTGTTTTTGATGCCTCCTTACAGTCGCTGGAGTTTTTGCAGTATGAATTTGTTCATCCTGAGCCTTTGACTATGCAGCATTTGGAGGATTTCCATTGCTTCATATACACTGATGGTTCAACGCAAGTTGCGCATGGGTCTAAGCACGCTTACGTTTCAGCATGCAACATTGTGGTAGGTGCCATGGTGAACGATGAATTCAAGTCCAGCGTCGTGCACATGCAGACTTTGGGGGACTGCACCGCACAATTGGCAGAGCTTCGTGCTCTGATGCTTGCATTGGAGTACGCTGATCCTAGTGTGACTACTCTTATTGTGAGCGATTCAGTACTACTGTGTCCAGTCTTACAACGAAAACCTGTTCTTTTGGATTCAGAATGATTTTTGTGATTCCAAGGGTAGCACAATAAAACATAAAATGATCTGGGTCCGAGTGGCTGAGTTTAAAGAGCAGTTGCCACCCGTGTATGTTATTCACACTCTCGGTCATCAGCGCGTAGGAGTCCACGCTGTTGGCAATTCTTTGGCCGATGAGGCCGCAAAATCAGCAGTATCGACATATTTGGTTGCAGCAGTTACATGTTCCAAAAGTAGGATCGATGTAAATATCCTAAGGGATTCCCTTCGAAGTATTCATACCACTTAAGCCCTGATAAAGTTCCTTATATGAAAATGCCTGACGTTGGTGAAAGGTTAATTCCCAACGTGGACCGCAACGTGGCAAGGTTCTTCCCTCTCCCCTCTTTTATTTAACTTATATATCTTTCCCCTCATTTTTGCACTACAAATGATGGACCTCCAGCTCATCTTTAATCTTTCTCACTCCCCAAGTTCGATTCACAACTTCCAATCAGTTATGATTTTTATTAGGGACTGGATGAACCGGAACTACCTCAAACTTAATCCGGATAAAACTGAGCTAGTTCTCACCGGTGGTAGGTGCAGTCCCTGGAACCCCACGTTCTGGCCCCCCTCCCTTGGTTCCCCTCCCTCACCTTCCTTCTCAGTTAAATCACTAGGGATTACACTGAACCAACACCTCACGCTACATTCCCAAATTAGCACAGTGGTCTCTTCTTGTTTCTTTACCTTTCGCACCATTCGAAAGTTCTCCCGGTTTTTCTCTCTTTCTGCCCTGAAACTTATTCTCATGGCAATGGTTTTATCGTGCTTGGACTGTGGTAACATCTTGTACAATGGCGTTCCTGCCTATGTCCTTCGGCGCCTCCAATTGGTTCAAAATCAAGCTGCCCGTCTTATTTACGGCCTTCCGAAGTCTCATCACGTAACTCCTCTACTCAAGGCCTTGCATTGGCTTCCCATCAGAGAACGGGCCCATTTCAAGATGGGCTGCACTACCTTTCAGGCCCGTGCCGGGACTGCCACAGCTTTTATTATCTCCGAAATTAAAACCCACTGTCCTGGCAGAGAGTTGCGCTCCTCCTCTCAGTCCCTTCTTTTTGTACCACGGTTCAGGAAGAACAAACTCAAATTTTCTGTCCTTGTCCCAACCTTCTGGAACTCCCTCCCTCTTACTATTAGGTCGGCTGCTTCCTATTCTGAATTTTGCAAGACACTCAAAACCTTCCTCTTTATGCAAGCTTTCTTGCCCTAGTATCTGCACCTCTACCCCCTGGGTCCTGCATTCTTCAGCACCAAGAAACCGCTTGGTAGTCGTGCGCTTAACAAGTTTTTTAAAATTCAAAATTCATGCAGGCCAACGCTGATTACAGCTGCCCATGAAGGTGTTGCGTCTGCGCATGCGGGCGTTTCGGCTACTGTTTCTCAGTTACAACAACATTTCTGGTGGCGGGGACTGTACAAACAGACGCGTAATTATGTCCTTCAATGTGACATTTGCCAGCAGATTAAGCCTTCAACTGCTACGCGTCCACCCCCAGACACAGTTGTACATTTCTAATAAACCACGTGTGTCCTTTTTCCTCTGATACTGCCTATAAGTACATCTTAGTTGCAGTTGATTCATGCACACGCTTTGTGTGGGTGTGGCCATACCGCAGCGCTGATTCGCTAACTGTCATTAGAGACTTGCGTGTCTTTGTAGGGATTTTTGCCTGTGGTACCTTCCATTCGGATCAGGGTCCGGCTTTCGCCTCTAAGGCGTATAAGGATACCATGACTTCGTTGGGGGTCCAAGTCAAGTTTTCGTCTCCATACAGGCCTGAGGGTAATAGTGTTGTGGAACAAATGAACCGAGATTTAAAGCAGTCTTTTACAGCTAGAGTTATAGGCACTGGCAGGAACTGGCTTGCCCACCTCAATAGTGTGCAGTGTGCTCTTAATAATCTCCCTAGAAGATCTCTGGGTGGCGGAACCTCATACGAAATGTTCTTTGGTATCAAGATGTTCGTGCCGGACCTTGGTGGTCTAGACCAGGCGTCTGTTGCTGCCTCCTTTGACGTAGTTGAACATTGCAATGTTTTACAGGATCTACAAAAGACGAGAGACAGTCTTGCAAAGGAACACTGCCCTCCACCTCGGATGATGCGTTGCAGATCCAGGTAGTTGGCTGGCTACCCCAAGTTGGAGAACTTGTTCGAGAGAAGATCAAAAACAAGAAAGAATTTGGTCCCTCTAATCGAGCTCCTGTTCCTGTGCTTGGCGTGAAGGGCACAAGTACAGTCATTTTACCTCCACTTCCAGGTCGTAAGGAAAACAGGTATATCTCCATAGACAATGTCAAAATAAACAGAGTGTCCGATTCTTCTTAGTATGACACCGGCTGTCTCATGTCCTTCGATTTTGAGAAATTCTGTTTTGGCCCCGGCTTCTAATCCAATGCCTGATGTTGCCCTTGAGATGCCTGCAATTTCTAGTCGTTTATTGAGTACACTGCCTGGTACTCAACTTGATGAAACTGATTACACTTACCCAACTGACTTATCAATGCCTGATTTGCAAACTCGCTTGGCTACAGAATCCAGATTTTCATTTGACACTGATTCACACATCTTGTGCTTGCAAGAGACGCATATTCCATGGGACAGGCAGAACATGTTGAGGAATCTAGGACTTGAGCTTTTAATATGCTCCAAGCAGACAGGTGTAAAGAGAGGAGTAGCTATTCTCATGAAGTAAAAGATTGGGAAATGCATCAGAACCCTAGCCGACAAGTGGGGAAGATGGGGACTGGCTGAAATCGTTTTGGAAGGGTTCAAATTTACTGTATGTTCTATATACGGCCCAAATTTAGATGATTGTGAAATCTTTAAAGGTATCAATACGGAATTAGAGGCTTGGAGCCAGCCTCTTATTCTTTGCGGGGATCTTAACATTCATATTGATGCTAACTGTAACATAAGGGACATATGGAGTTATAAAGGTCGTAAGGTTAAAACTTTTAGAGCTCTTAGGGAAGTAGTCTCAGGGAACGGACTCTGCGATCTCTGGAATAAATTGAGACCTTCTGAACCAGGTTTTACTTATTTCTCCGCTTCACACCACAAATATGTCCGTCTGGATTATTTTTTTATTTCTGCGATATTTTTTGAAAAAACAACCATAGATATTCTACCACAAGTGGTTTCTGATCACAATCCCATTATACTTGAAATGGTATTACCAACCCAGGATGCCAATCAAAACAGACAAGGGTCATTTCAAAGGGACTTATTGCTTGATAAAGACGATCTGGCTCACATGGGTAAAGTAATGAAAGAATTTTTTTTAAATAACAATGATACTGCCTCGACCCAGATCGTCTGGGACACTTTCAAATCTATTATAAGGGGAGAAACCATGAATTATTCTAGATATCGTTATAAAAAAAAACAGAATGAATTAAAGACAGCTATGGATAAAATAATGCATTCAGAACTAAAATTAGCTTATTGTATTAAATCTGGTCATGGTATTCAAGAACCACAACTTGCATTGTCTATTGAACGAACAGCTGTCTATTTATTTCTGGCCGAGCAGGTTGCAGTTAAATACAAATTCTACAAGAAGGAATGCTATGAGTTAAGTGAGCAGTCGGGGAGAATATTAGCACAGAGGCTAAGACAGAAAGCCGCTTTTAATGAAATAACTAAAATTATTGATCGTGAAGGAATAATTCAAGAGTCTAGGCCTGCTATACTGAATGCGTTTCGTGATTTTTATCAATCACTATACAATAAAACAAATGACGGAACTAGTATAATGCACGATTTTTCAACTTACTTCACACATTTGGACAACTCCTCTTTCCTTACGGAAGATGAAAAGATTTCACTAGCTGCTCCAATTGTTTGGGAAGAGATAGAAACTGCTATCCTTGGCTTAGCTTCTGGCAAAGCAATGGGACCTGACAACATCCCATTGGAATTTTATTGAACATTTCACAATATTCTTAAGCCGGAATTGCTTAAAATTTTTCACGAAGCCTTTCATGGTCATTCTCCGGCTTCGTGGTCTTTAGCAACTATAGTTGTATTTAAAAAAAAAAACGAAGGAAGCTACGGATCTTGGGTCTTATAGACCAATCTCATTAATAACATCAGACAGTAAGATCTTTTCCAAGATTCTAGCTAATAGGCTCAATGATATCATGCCTAACCTAGTAGCCAAATTCCAACACTGCTTCATCAAAAGAAGAGATACAACTGATCATATATGGAGAATTATAACTCTGTTGGACTGGGCGGAGGCCACGGGGTCCCCAGTCGGAGTGGCCCTGCTGGACACCGAGAAGGCGTTTGACAGGGTCGACTGGGGGTTCCTGTGGCACGTCCTGGCCTGGAAGGGTTTTCCGGCGCAATTCAGCACTGCTTTACCTGCTCTTTACAAAGACCCTAAAGCTATAATCAGGATAGCTTCTGATATTTCTGTAGCCCTGTCAATAACAAGGGGGACGAGACAAGGCTGTCCTTGCTCCCCCTTGTTATTCGCACTGTATATAGAACCATATCTACAAAAACTTATAAAAGAAGAAAGCATTCCACCGGTTAGGATTCATCAAGTGAGCTATAAAATCATGGCATATGCGGACGATGTTGCGATCGTTACATCAGACATCAAAATAGCACTCCCCAAAATTATAGAGCTAGCTCACGAATTCGGCTTATACTCAGGCTTCAAATTAAATATATCAAAAACGCAAATAATTCATTCTACTATTGGTACTCCTTCTGGAATGACACTATCAAATACTGTTCTATATCTGGGAGTCAAATTAACTGCCAAAGTAGAAGATATTCCTGGGCTCAATCTCGATCCTCTACTTACCTCAACTAATAGGTCTCTTGAAAGAATAAACAATTTACAATTGTCTTTATATGGTCGCACAAACGTTATTAAGATGCTTATCTTTCCAATTTTTTTTTTTTTTCGGACCATACCTTTATTGATTTCTTCTAGCTTTTTTTCAAAATTAGACAGAATAGTTTCAAGATTTTATGGGGCTATAAAAGAGCCAGGAGGTCTCTTAAATGGTGTACTCTTCCCAGGGATAGAAGAGGCTGGGGGATGCCGAATTTTTGTCTATATTATTGGGCGGTGTCGCTTAGGCTTATGAACGTTTTAATTTTTCAAGATTTTCCGGTAGATGAATCAGCTTATCCGACAATTTATGAAATGATCCTTGGCACCCAAATACGACAATGTTTAGTTAGATTCAATGAACCGAGCTATTATAAAAAAAACAAGATTTAAAATTATGTCAACAGTTTATCAAATATGGAAACAGATTAAGAAAAGATTCAGCTTCGACCATGACTTAAATTATTATACACCTTTACTCAACAATCCGATGCTACCAGCAATATTTAGTGATTCTATCATGCAGAGGTGGCGAAATTCTGGTATTTATTTGCTTGGGGATCTCTATCACGAAGAACAATTAGTCTCATTTACATATTTACAACAAAAATACAAACTTATTATGCCAATTTTTTTAAGTATCTTCAATTACGTAGTTTTCTAGACGTAAAAAATATCTCAAATACTAGCAAAATTAGTAAGTTTGATGTCCTGGAATGTTGTAGGAAAAGAAATAGAATAGGGTTGATTTACCAGGCAATGATAAACCGATCGGAAGATAATCTTGAGTCGCATAATAATAAATGGCGAAAAAACTTCGGTATAAAGAACTTAGACATTTCTGATTCTTTAGTATTAGCTGATCAAGTCTTGTGTAATGGTTCTTTAAAAGCTCAACACTTTATGTGTATTTTTGATTTATATTGTACTCCTGCAAAACCCATGAAGTGGAAAACCAACAGAGGCGACAATTGTAGCCGATGTGGATTACCAGGGACGAATGCAACTCATATGTTCTATCTTTGCCCTCAGCTTACACAATTTATCAGTGATGTCCAAAAGTATTTAAACAATATTATCAATTCACCGATAGTGCTATCTGCTGAACTGGTAATATTTGGAATTCAATCAGACCCGAATAAGACATGCAGTTTTGCGGAGGAAGGTTTTTTGTTTATATCTATGTCCATCTATAGGAATTGCATAACCACTCATTGGCTAGATGCCGATCCTCCTCTATTTCAACAATGGCAATCTAAATTACTAAAGGTCTATGAACTTGAGAAGGCTGTATATCATTTAAAGGGAAAGAGAAAGAAAGCCTTTGGGCTAAAGATTTGGGCCCCTATTTGTAATTGGATTTAATGTCGAATGTTTTTGAAAGTTTGTATTTTATTCATTTTATTGTTGCCAGGTGGATCCCTATTTAGTCTGTTATATATTGTACATATTTTTTTTCTTTTTTTTTCTCTTCTTTTTTTGTGTATTAACTATCTGCTGCTATAAAACTCAATAAAAAAATTAATTTAAAAAAAAGATTCACACACTTCGAAGAAGCCTTCAAAAAATACTGTTTGGCAAAACTATTTAAAAAACATTTTTTGATTCCTCCTTGGACCTACATTTGGTTGGTGCTTTTTTCGATTTACCTTTTTATGTCAATTGGCTTTGTGGTGTATTTTTTTACACTTGTCAACGGACACTATGTCGAGGAGAGAACATGCATTCGACATATCAATGGAACATTGGCTCCCCATTCCTCATCGCACAGATTGAAGAGGGACCTGGCTTTTGTTAATATCACTGCTTGGCCTGTCTTAGATGGGATTGTATGGGATGCTGTTCGGTTTCAAATCCATTGACCCACTGAGGTTATAAATGTCCCTATTGTGCTTAGAAGTTCTATGGGGGATGTAATTAAACAAAATATACGTTCTGATGATTGGGATGTTCAGGCCATAGAAGCTTTGTTTTCTGATTTAAAATATTATTCTGCCTTTGATGCTGAAGATTTGTATTTAGAATCTGCTAATTACGGTGATTTATATTGTTACCAACATTTTGGCAATCATTACCTCCATAAAGCTAATACCAGGAGGAACACTGCCAATTATACGCAATGGGAACATTATCCAGCTCCTATACAAGGCAGTTCTGCTTCCTTTTTGAAAAGGTTCATTTACTTTACAGATTTTAATCAGTTGAATCCCAATGCATTTTATTTTAAAATGACTGAAAAGTCCCCATCCAAAGTTAGACTTACCGATACTAAATCTTGTATTCAAAGTCCTTTCTAGACCAGTTAGCTTTTGGGGGCTACGAGTTGTGGAAGGATACCATTGACCTTAAATCAGTTTGGGGTTCTAAGAGTTGGCAAGTGCAAGGCACTGAGGCTTTGCACCGTGCATGCCTCATCCCGAACCATATGTTGTTCTTGAATTCTACAATTTCACAGACAACTTGCTTTGGATTGGCTACTACTAAAAAATTAAATGCTCCTTCTTTTCCTGAATTAGAAGAATATTCCGGTTGGAATAATGGCACTAAATTTTCGATCAGAGAGTTATAAACTCTGTTGCTAAATTCTTGCATTATGGCCACAGATACTTAGGCGGATATATAACATGTGGCTTCCTGAAGAAGGCGTTATGCCGAAGAGCGCATAGAGAGAAACAGTCTATTTTTTATTGTCAGCAACTAAACAAAATATTGTGAAGGAATAAATAAATAATGAACTATTTCTACAGGAAAAAACAAATTAGTCCCTACCAATGACTACATGATCCCTGAACAGTCTTTCTTCTTTATAACGCAAATACCAACTCCAGATGTACTATCAAAGAAATAATGTATCTTTTTTCAAAAAAAGATTAAGTATTTCTTTGATAGTACACCTGGAGTTGGTATTTGAGTTATAAAGAAGAAAGACGGTTGAGGGATCCAGTACTCATTATAGGGACTAATTTGTTTTTCAATACCAAATCAGGGCCGGACTGGGAACCAAATCCGGCCCTGGTAAAGTGCTTGTCTGACCCCACTCCCCGGTGTTGTGGGTGCCGCCGAGCTCTTTGCCAGGGCTGGTTTTCTGCCGATTTTGTTACATTTTGCTACGATTTTGCGGCAAAAACGGCCCTGTAACAAAAACGGCCGCAAGGGCCGCAATCCGCTCCCTCCCTCTCCCCCCAGCTCCCTCCCCCCACCTGTGCGGTGCACCGGGGGATTGCCCGGTGCCCGCTACAGCCAGTCCGGCCCTGTATAAAATGTGTTCTATATTTAATTATTCCTCTGCATTATTTGGTTTTGTTGCTTGATCTTTTTGCCAAGATGCGGTAGGAGTCTTAGGGCAAACCCCTAATTCTTTTTCAAGAGAATTTAATAGCCAGACCAAAAGAAATGTTAGATTGATAAGTTACGACAAAATACTCTATAAGAAAATTGTTGCGATATTTCTCTTTTGTATATACAATAAATACATCTCATTTTTGATTGGCCGAAAAATATTGAAATTCAATTTTTTCATGATTTCCACACGTTTTTTGTAGATGTATGTGAGGGAAAGAGAGCTTGTACGAATGAAAAATATAAGACATGCAGTGCAGTGATGTATTTTACTTGTTTAGTGTAGTGCTACATTATGGATGTGTCTGATTATAAATAAGTTGCCTAGGATGTTGGATGTAGTGCAATAAGCATTTTTGTTCCCTTTCGAAAGTACTCGGCATGGGGGATTAAATGTAATTAATGTACAACACCCAGAACCTGTCATCCTTCTAAATTACAGGCATTGTTATACCGTTTACTAACTATTTCATATTTGCAGACAATAAGAAATTAAGCTTTCACATACTTATGTGTAAGTAACGCTATGGTTATTAGTTTATTTGGGATCTTTACCTTGCTTATGCAGATGCTTCTCATGGTGCTGAATTCCATTACCAATGGAACAAAGGTTGCCTTACCGATGTCAAGCCCTATGTCTCTCCAATGTAGGCTTGCTCAGAGAAGCTATTGGAAAGAATGTGGGAATCAACATTATTGGGCCCTAATGTTTTTAAAGAACACTTCCTCACGCTTTTTTTTTATTAGTGAAGGCAACAAACAACAAGAAAGTATATTCTTGCTCTCTTTGGCATATACTGTTTTCTGCCTGACAGCCATTACCGATCCAGCACTTGTGAAGAGGAGTGCCTCAAACAGGGACTTATCATTCAAAGGAAGTAAGCAACAGGCTGCTGATTATTCAGAACTATGTAGGCCAATGCATTTTAGTAGTTGAGCACCCAATAGCTGTGACACTCAGCAGGCACTCTTGCTCCATCTGTAAACACAGTGAGTCATCACTCTATTCCCAAAAGCCTGACGGTGTTGGGCGATACTACAGAATCCATTAAAAGGTTTTGCATTTTTGAGTCTCTCCCTGTCAACATGTGAAGTGCATCAAAGAAAGGCTGCAACTATGAGATGAATGCCCTTGAAAGTGAAGTGCTTGAAAAGCACTTTGAAGCTGTACAACTGTTGCTCTTCTTATTTTCCAAACCTCTTGATACATCAAAAATGCTTTTCATCTCACGAGAGAGTTTCTATATTTTTAGTTGCTAATGCAAGACTTATCACTCACAAAACAAGGAACAACATAAATATAAAATTAGAAAATCATCCTACTCTTACAGAACTTCAGGAATTGTTGTAGAATAAGGAGTTACTGTGAAGTTAAATTACTTATTTATTATTTTTTATTGTACATTACTATTGTCAGATTTTTGACAGCAAGTGCTACATGTAGGCTGCTCACGGGCTTGAACATTAAGCTACACGTGATAGAATATGCTGTATCTTTTTAAGTGCTGGGCTTACATGTGCCATTGTTTTCATTACAAAGTTCTAAAATATGGATTTAGTTTTGACATTAAGACACACACAAACAATGCTGATCACAGGCGCATATAATTAACAAAAGTGGTTCTGTTTCTAAATATTTGACAGCATGCAGGCATATAATGCAAACCAAAGTCAATTTGAAATGTCTGATCGTGTTAAAATACAGAATTTCAGGACCTTTTTTCATGTTACCTTAAGATGATGGCGACTCTGGTGAAGATATGTTACTATTGAGTTTTGTTTGTTGATGCTGCATGCTTTCATGGCTTTTTGCTAATGGTTTCTGAAGTACATGAAATTGTGTTCAACATAAAATGCATCTGATAGGTATCAAAAAGAGAAAGACTTTGAAGGTTTTCTCTCTGTAACTGTGTTTCATCTTTATGTTATCAAGGTATTAAGCAGCACCTCTATTGGATGAGCTCTGATAAATTGACTGTTTGTTTTCAGGAGTATTACTAGTTGGAAGATCACTCCCTGCAGTGCAATGGTCATCCCAATACAGGGTAATTGGAACCCTCGTTGGCAGCCTTATAAGAAATAAGTCAAGCTAAACTGACTTGGATTTTAAACTACACTTTCTCGCGTAGTGATTTTATCTTGGATACACAGGGCCTATGAATAGGTAATTATACTGTTTATAAAAATTCCTCTCAAGCACTCCTTCCCCTACATTTGGACTAAAACCAATTTTTGGATCTGACAAACTAACTTCACTACTTTCGTAATCTCCTCTATTACCTCCACCCAAATTCATTGAAAGTGTGAGTCTATCAAGGATGTGTGGAAAAATCCTATGCTGTCATGCTTGGAGAGATGTGTTTGTCTTTCTTCTCTCAATCATGTGCAATCTCATTCTGGAATAATATATTATTTGAAAGCATTTGGCTTACAGCTTCTATTTTGAGCGGACAGCTGCCTCACTGCAGAATCATCTCAAGGACTGGGCCTACTTTTCCTTTTCCAACTATCTCACTATGTTTGAATAAGTATCACTACAGTTTGTTTGTAAACATATTGTTCCCCACAAATATATTAAGATGGGTCTGGTTTTGGGACCCTTGTGTAAGGACCTAGCATTCTGGCTCCATTTTATAGACTCACTCAACAACCAGAAGTGGACACTGCAGTGCAGGACTGAAGCCTATTGGCTTGTACATCAGAGCAGGTATTCTTTGCTGGTGTTGAGGGAAAGGTGTTAACGACAAGCGCACACTTGCTTACTGCCTTGGAATATTGGTAGCTAAGGGAGATAGAGAAATGCCTTCTGTGAATGTCTTGCTTGCATTCCCAGCTGGATATTAAAGGACAGATCCACTAAACCGTGGATGCAAAACACTGGACGCAGCTTGCGACCAGTGTAGAGTCTTGTGAACTGACCAATGTACTATTAGTTCAGTTCATAAAATACCAAATCGTATTGGGTCGCAATTTGACATACCTCATGAATATTAATGAGGTACGTCGCAAATTGTAACCCACTATGATGTGCTACCATCACAGGGATGGTAGCATACTGGGGTCAGCAAACCACCATGTAAGTGATTGCTTCTAAATAAAGCAATATTTTATTTTAAACCAGCCTGTTTTCCTTAAAACAAAATGGGATGCATTTAAAAAAAACTTCAAAAAGGAAATTTTTACAAAAAATGTTAAGATTAGACATTGGTCAATGGGACCAATGTCCCATTGACTAATGGGACATTGGTACCTACTCTTGAAAAATGTTTTTTCCAACACTCAGGAAGGCCTGTGCTTAATTTGAGCCGGTGATTTCCTGTGCTCGGCAAAAGGCACCTAATTGCCAGCACCGAAGTTTATGACAGTTTGCCACACGGTGGCGCTGTCTCGCTAATTTAAGTATGAGAACTAAAACGCTGTTTATTAGTTCAATTTACATTTACAATGACTAATACTTGTCTCCCAAGCTATTCTTATAGCTTTGGAGGTCTGGAATAGTATGACTTGTCACACTTGTAAGAGTGTGATTGTTAGTAGCTGTGTTTGTGCTGTCATTGGCAGCTGGCAGGGGCAATGTGTGGTGCAAGCTGCAGTGGCCTCCCGGAAGACAGCCCCTGCACTTATTCCTTTACAAATTAAGCACTAGGGAACCTGTTTCATTTTGTAATGGGTTACCACTACTTTTGTGTTCTCTGTATAATTCTAATGTTTTGTGACCGAATTTCAGTCGCAAAAACAATAGTAATCCCATAATACATAATTAATACGTACCATTCTGAATCGCTATTTGAAAGGGATACCCTAAACCTGACCGTTCTAAATACCGATTTGCAATGTAATCGGAAAGCCGAATTGCGATTCAGCAACATGTTACTGAATCACAGTTTGAGTTTGGTACATACTAAAGGGGTATTTTACAGTCACAAACGGTCTGATTTTGCAATTCAGACCCTTTTCGACCACAAAAAGCCTTAGTACATCTGGCCCTAAGTGCTCAGTTCTGAGGTTGAAGGTACTAGTTCACAAAAAAAGGATTTTAAAAGATCTATTTAAAACTCCTGTGACAAAGGACTATTATCAAGGCTGCATTGAAATAAAGTGAATATGACCTAGGCAGTATTAGATCATTGTCTTTCCCCTAATAAAAGCAAGAATCCTGCCTCAAATTGTGCTACTATGATCCCTTGTCCATTTCAATTCGAAAGAGAAACTTAAAATAAATAAAAAATTATTGTTGGACTGCATTTAACAGCTTTTCTTTGCTGTAACACAAGGCATGGAATTGTGTAGAAGCGAGGCCTCCAGCTGCAGATTGTGCAATGGAAGAGAAAAATAAACAGATGTGGATTTTCAAGTCCGACTAGAAAGAATTTTAAACTGCTTACTTTATCAAAACACAGTCTGATCTGAAAGACAGATCAAAGAGCCATTATCCTTAAAGATGTGATAAAAAAAAACTGTGTGAAGGGACCAGGAAAATACACTTTGGTGTGGTGACCTTAGAGCAATCACAAACTGGTACAGTGGCAAGCAGATTATACACCGAGTGTATATTGAATCTCACTTCCCTCCTGGGATACTGACAGTGCATGCATGCCAACAGACTGCACACAAAGTGTAATGTATTGATGCAGGCTCTCCGGTTCAAAAAGAACAGGACTGAGAGTTTGAAACAAGAGACAAATGCAAAGACAAGCGACCTCAAATTTGCAAGGTAAGGAAACAATAAACCCGTTCTAAGATGTGAAGGCAATGGGTAAATCAAGGCGCGTGCAAGTATAAACAGAGGGTACAAGGCAATAAACACAAGATGGACTAGCATTCAGGGAAAAGATGCACAGCATGCCAAAAAGGTTCATCAGCAGTTCTGGCACCTTATGCATGGCCGGACTGGCCGTAGCGGGCACCGGGCAATGGGTGGGGGCCGGTTTTGGGCCCCTGGGGGCCGATTTTGTACAGGGCCGTTTTTGCAGCATAGTTGCAAAATCGGCCCTGTAACAAAATCGGCCGAAAACCGGCCCTGACAAAGAGCTCGGCGGCACTCCCAACCCTTTGAGGGGGTAGGGGGGGCGGCCGAGCACTTTGCCAGGGCCGGTTATGGTTCCCAGTCCGGCCCTTATGGCATATGCAATCTGTTGTTGCAGGTGTAGAGTCCGATTCTGCAGGAGCTGCGCAGGACACAGAACACAGCAGAGGCTTCAAAAATGTGCAACGGCTTCAGGGCTGGATGCGGTTTGGAAAAGAACAAGCTCATTCGCTAAACAATGCTACACAAGTGGAGTGGTGTTGCTCACTGGTTAGAGGCAGCAGACCCGGAAGCAGAGGACGGCCCGGGACTAGGGTTCAATTCCCGACGCAGCAGGGTCGTGGACCAGGGTCAGCGGACTCGATAATTCTCACCTCGGTGCCTACTCTAACCAGGGATCACACTCGCCAACTCTGGGCATTAGCTTGCCTCATCTCCACAACGGCCCCCACATACTCCAGGGATGCCCGGTTTTACCCTGGAGATACCCAGTAGGGACCATCTCACAGGGAAAGCCAGGACGGGTTCCCCAGCGGTCTACAGCGCGGAGATACCCCATGTGGGGTGATTCATGCGCTTTACAAGACATCATTACATTACATTACATTACATACTTCAGTGACCTCTTTCTTTATTAGGCCTGCATGAGGCATGATAGGTCGTAAAATGACATCCCAACAGTTTCAAACTGTTATGACGGTGCTTTATTTTCTAACAGGAAAGCAGGTAAGTGTAATTTTTTGCAAAAAACAAACGCTGAAATTTTGAACCATGATGGTGCCTTCATCTGTTTTACGTGCAGTTTTTGAAGTTCCTTGATACAATTGGTTTTAATCCATGACATCAGTAAGATATTCCTACTTTCCGCCTACTCACCTCCTCATAAGCATTTTATGGATCATAAATATTAACGAAAATGAGCGGGTTCACTTTCTCCTACCAGACCAGGACATTGCAGTGCTTTTCAGATTTGGGCCATTGATTTATGGGGAACAAATCTGAGCAGAATGGAATCATCTTCTAAAAAGAACAAATGTTAATAGATGTTATGACCAGGGTAGAGAGCAGGTCTGACTCATCCGGAGAAACCATATTACAAAGATTGACATAAATAAACCTAAATTTATGGTTGTAAATAAATACCATCTCTCTACCCCTGCCACAGCAAGGACAGAGACAGATAAAGCATCTCTTGGAAGTATCGTAAAAGAGCCTCGCATGTTATGGACAAATCATACTACTTAATAATCCTATTGTGCTTCAGTAGCATGAACATTGATTGCAATGTAATGCATTGTATTGTTTAGTTATTGAATGTATATAGTGCTTACTACCCCAGACAAGGTTTTGCAGCACTTTACTCCAGGAAGCACACTGTTCCCGGAACACAAGGTAAGTAGCTTGTCCAGTGCTTTTTGGTGTTCGTTTTTTAAATTAAATGTGTATTCTCAAGGAAATCATTCAATGTATTTCGGAATTTTTTTGTGGTGATTATATTAATAGTAGCTAGATGTGATCATTTGTGGGGAATATGTGAGTTCATGGAGATGGTTGGTCGGATTAATAAATGAGTTTGAAGGAATGCAGGAGTATTACTTACAAATTATTATGTTATGATCTTTGAAATTCAATGAGATGTTGGCAATTTGCAGAAATACAATACTAAACATTAATGCAAAAAGAACAATTGAGGGCTAGAATGCAGAACAATGTCATATATTACCCCCAGTACAGAGATCTGAGCCTAAATCCATCTTTTTTTTGCTCACCATGCCATTCCAGTTTGGATCCAGCCATATGCAAATCAGTCTTGACCCTGCGCCCATTGGGAAAAGTCCAGCCCAAACAGCCAGGCCAGGTCCTCCCTGGACTGGAAACAAGCATCCTAGGACTGGTTTCGGGCTTTCAGCCCTTATCAGCCAGGATAGCTTGACTCCAGTGGAATGAAGGGCACGGGACCCATGTTTGGGCATACCCGTCTCACTCGGGGTGACAAATGCAAAAAGAACAATTGATGGACAGAATGCAGAACAATGTCATACATTGACCCCAGTACAGAGATCTGGGCCTAAATCCATCGTTTTTTTGCTCACCATTATAGCATTCCGTCCATCAATTGTTTCTTTTGCATTGTCGCCCAAAGTGGGAAGGGTATTGCCAGACTTGGGTCCCATCCTCACTACACCACTGGATTCAAGCTAGCCTGGCTGATGAAGGGTGATGCCCTGAAACCGGTCCCAGGATGCTAGTTTCCGGACCAAGGAGGACCTGGCTTGGCAGTTCGGGCTGGACTGTTCGAACAAGGAACAGGGTCAAGATTGATTTGCATATGGCTGGGTCCAAACTGGGGCGGTGTGGTGAGCTAAAGAGTAATGGATTTAACCCAGATCCTTGTGATTTGGGCTGATTGTTTGCATCGTCCAGCATTCCATCCATCAATTGTTTCTTTTGCATTGTCTCCCTAAGTGGGAAGGGAAAGCCCAGACGTGGGTCCTGTGCTCACTACACCACTGGATTCAAGCTAGCCTGGCTGATGAAGGGTGATGCCTGGAAACTGTTGCCAGGATGCTTGTTTCCGGTCCAGGGAGGACCTGGCTTGACAGTTCAGGTTGGACTGTTTCCACAAGGAACAGGGTCAAGACTGATTTGCATATGAGTGGGTCCAAACTGGGGTGGTATGGTGAGCAAAAGAATGATGGATTTATTCCAGAACCTTGTGACTGGGAGTGAATATTTGCATTGTCCAACATTCCGTCCATCAATTGTTCCTTTTGCATTATCGCCCTAAGTGGGAAGGGTATGCACAGATGTGGGTCCCGTGCTCACTACATCACTAGATTCAAGCTAGCCTGGCTGATGAAGGGTGATGCCCTGAAACCAGTTCCAGGATGCTTAGTTCCAGTCCACTGAGGACCTGGCAGTCCAGGGAGAACCTGGCTTGGAAGTTCGGGCTGGAATGTTCCCACAAGGAACAGGGTCAAGACTGATTTGCATATGGCTGGGTCAATCAATCAATCAATCAATCAAAGCATTTATATAGCGCACTACTCACCCAGAGGGTCTCAAGGCGCTAGGGGGGGGGGGTCCGCTACTGCTCGAACAGCCAGGTCTTGAGTTGCTTCCTGAAGGCGAGGTGGTCCTGGGTCAGGCGGAGGTGAGTCGGGAGGGAGTTCCAAGTTTTGGCGGCGAGGTAGGAGAAGGACCGTCCCCCTGTGGTGGCTCTTCGGATGCGGGGGACGGCGGCGAGGGCGTGGCCGGTCGATCGAAGCTGGCGTTTGGGAGCGTAGAAGTTGAGGTGGCTGTTGAGGTATCCTGGGCCTTGGTTGTGTAGGGCTTTGTGTGCGTGGGTGAGGAGACAGAAGGTGATTCTCTTGTTGACCGGGAGCCAGTGCAGGTCTCTCAGGTGTCCGGAGATGTGGCTGCGACGGGGGATGTCCAGGATGAGTCGTGCTGAGGCGTTCTGGATCCGCTGGAGTCTCTTCTGGAGTTTGGCGGTGGTTCCGGCGTAGAGGGAGTTGCCGTAGTCCAGACGGCTGGTGACGAGGGCCTGGGTGACCGTCTTTCTGGTCGCGGTGGGGATCCACCGGAAGATCTTACGTAGCATGCACAGGATGTTGAAGCACGACGAGGAGACGGCGTTGACTTGTCTGGTCATGGAGAGGGAGGAGTCCAGGATGAAGCCCAGGTTGCGTGCGTGGTCTGTTGGTTTGGGTGCGCTGCCCAGGGCGGGGGGCCACCAGGAGTCGTCCCAGGCGGAGGGTGAAGATCCCAGGATGAGGACTTCCGTCTTGTCCGAGTTCAGTTTCAGGCGGCTGTTCTTCATCCATTCGGCTACCTCTTTCATCCCTTCGTGAAGGTTGGCTCTGGCGGTGGCGGGGTCGTCGGCGTAGGAGATGATGTTGAGGTTGTGCTGGCGTGCAATGTCTGCAAGGGGGCTCATGTAGACGTTGAAGAGGGTTGGACTAAGCGAGGAGCCTTGAGATACACCGCAGATGACTTCGGTGGCTTCTGATCTGAACGGGGGGAGGCGGACTCTCTGTGTCCTTCCGGCGAGGAAGGAGATGATCCACTCCAGTGCCTTCTCCTGGATTCCGACGTTGCTGACGCGCTGAACTAGTGTACGGTGGCAGACAGTGTCGAAGGCCGCGGAGAGGTCTAGGAGGATGAGGGCTGCTGTTTCTCCGTTGTCGAGCAGGGCTCGGATGTCATCCGTGGCTGCGATCAAGCCGGTCTCGGTGCTGTGGTTGGCCCGGAAGCCAGACTGCGAGAGGTCGAAGGATCCGTTTGTCTCGAGGAAGGCGACCAGCTGCTTGTTGACGGTCTTCTCGATGGCTTTTGCAGGGAACGGGAGCAGCGAGATGGGGCGGTAGTTCTTGAGGTCGGCGGGGTCGGCTGATGGCTTCTTAAGTAGAGCACTGAGTTCGGCGTGCTTCCAGCTCTCCGGGAAGGTAGCGGTGTCGAAGGAGGTGTTGATGATGTCCAGCAGGTGGGGTGCGATGACAGCGTCGGCCTTGTTGAAGACGTGGTGAGGGTAGGGGTCAGTCGGAGATCCGGAGTGGATGGAGTTCATCGTGCGGACGGTGTCTTCGGTGCTGATCGGGGTCCAGGCGCGGAGGGTGGTGGTGGGGGGCGGTGGTTTGGTCGTGGCGTGCGTCGGTTGAGTGCTGAAGCTGTTGTGTATGTCCGCGATCTTGTTGTGGAAGAAGGAGGCGAGGGAGTTGCAGAGGTCTTACGAAGGGGTGATGTCGTTGTTTCCGGCGTTGGGGTTGGAGAGCTCTTTAACGATGTTGAAGAGTTCCTTGCTGTTGTGTGCGTTGTTGTCCAGTCGTTCCTTGAATGCCGTTTTCTTGGTGGCGTAGATCAGTTGGTGGTGTTTTCGGGTGGCGAGCTTGAGGGCAGTCATGTTGTCCGGTGTTGGGTCTCTGCGCCAGGCTCTCTTGAGGGCTCGGCAGTTCTTCTTGGAGCTCTTGAGTTCATCGGTGAACCATGGGGCTTTCTTGCTGCCGGGTCTGCTAGGCGGGGTCCTCAGGGGGGCGAGGTCGTCTGCGCAGTTGCTGATCCACTTCGTGAGGGTGGTGGCCGCTTGGCTGGGGTTCGTTGTGCTGGTGGGTGGGTTTTTGCTCAGGGAAGTCGCGAGCTGGTCGGCTGTGATCTTGTTCCAGCTTCTGCGTGCAACCTGTTGCTGGAGGTGGTGGATCGTGGTCCTTCTGAAGCTGAAGTGGCTGAAGTCCGGCAGCGTGGCTGAAGGTGACGTCCTTGCTGGCTGAGAAAACGGGGTCGAGTGTGTGTCCGGCGTAGTGGGTGGGGGAGGTCACCAGCTGCTTGAGCCGAGGTTGGCGAGGTTGTCCAGCAGGGTGGTGGTGTTGTGGTCGTTGTTGTTCTCCAGGTGGAAGTTGAGGTCCCAGAGGAGGATTTAGTCAGCGGAGGGGAGGGCGTGCGGGCTGACAAAGTCGGCAATGTCCTCGCTGAATTGTGTGCGTGGTCCCGGGGGTCTGTAGATGAGGGTGCCTCTGAGGGTGGTCTTGGGGTTGATGTGGACCTGGAAGTGCAGGTGCTCGGCGGGTGCGAGTGTGTCGTCGGTGTTGGTCGTGATGCGGATGGTGTTCTTGTGGATGATGGCGATGCCTCCTCCAGTCTGGTTGATGCGGTCCCTCCGGATGATCTTGTAGCCGTCTGGGATGGCGATGGCGATGTCGGGCGCTGAAGAGGCGTTCATCCAGGTTTCCGTGAGGAAGGCGACGTCTGGGGATGTGGTGTCGAGCAGGTTCCAGAGCTCGACGGCGTGTCTGTGGATGGAGCGGGTGTTGAGCAGGATGCATTTCAGGTGGCTGCTGCTGTTGTTCGTCTTGGTCTTGGTCGAAGCTGGTGTAGTGCAGGTCCGGATGCAGGTGAACTTGCAGGAGTGGCAGCAGAAGGGTCCGTGGGTGCGTCTCGGGGTGGCTCGGTAGCAGCCCGGGATTCGGCCGGCGTTGAGTGCGTTGAGTTCAGTGGCGTCGTAGGTCCGGCGGGTGGGCTGGTGTCGGCGGGGGCCAGGGGTCCTGGCACTGGGCGCGGTCCAGGCGCGGACGGGCGCAGACGGGCTTACCTTTGGCGCACCTTCGGCGCTCAGTCGGCGCTCCCGCTGCGCGCGTCCGCTGCGCGGTCACTGAGGGGGCGTCATAAGAAGGGAGCCGGGAGGGCGGATCAGCTGGGAGGCGGGAGCGTAGTATCCAATCGTCTGGCGTGGGGGCGGGGCCGCAGGCAGGCAGCGGCGGGAAAAACGGGTGCAGGCTAGGCGGGCGGCCCTGCGGCGGCTGGGGCGCTGAAATCGGCGGCGGCGCACAGCGGCGTGGAGCACAGGCAGCAGGAGGCTCAGGAAGCAGGAGAGGTCAGGAGCGTGGGGGCGACCAGGCCGAAGGCGCAGTGGTCGCTCCCGAGTGGCAGACCAGGTCCCCTTAAGAAGGGAGCCGGGAGGGCGGGTCAGCTGGGAGGAGGGAGCGTAGTATCCAATCGTCTGGCGTGGGGGCGGGGCCGCAGGCAGGCAGCGGCGGGAAAAACGGGTGCAGGCTAGGCGGGCGGCCCTGCGGCGGCTGGGGCGCTGAAATCGGCGTCGGCGCACAGCGGCGTGGAGCACAGGCAGCAGGAGGCTCAGGAAGCAGGAGAGGTCAGGAGCGTGGGGGCGACCAGGCCGAAGTGGTGGTGTGGGCTGAAGTGGGGTGGTGTGGTGAGCAAAAGAATGATGGATTTAAACCAGATCCTTGTGACTGGGGGTGATTGTTTGCATTGTACAGCATTCCGTCCATCAATTGCTTCTTTTGCATATTTAAAATTACGGCAAAAACAATAAACAGGGAAGGATGTGTTCAGAGAGGAGGCATGCAACGATGGAAAGTGCGAAAATGTGATTCAAAGGAAAAAAAGAAGAGGCTACAAATAGAAGCAAACCAATTTCATGCAGAGCTTTAGGATTTTAGAGGACACTTTTTCGAGATAGCATGCAATCTGAGAATACAACATCGTAAAAAGAAACAACATTATTTACACATCATATAGTGCTCTTTTGGGTACGTTTGATAGACACAAGATTTACCCAAACTGTCTGTCCAGTGCTCCGCTACCACAAGAGCACTGCTTCTGCAAGGACAGCTGATTAGCTCATGGGTTGGAATCCTAACACAATGGCTGGATGCATATATTAGGAAATTTCAAGAGATTTAGACACCACTCAAATAAAGCAGTAACCTTGTGATCATAACAATAGGAGAGAATATATGGAGTAAACAATACTAACATTGAAAAGGAAATTCTGCAAGGGCTAGAACAGATGATTTGTGCTATCCACCCTTAAGGTTTTCTCACTCTTTTCAATTACAAAAGCAAAATGAATGGACTTGTTTAGCTTGGCACAAGAATGGGAGAGGAAATCCTTCCCTGACAATGGAAATGTATTGCATTCGAAGTGAGAGAGGCGGATACAAGAATACCTTTAGAAATTTGATGAAGACTTTATGAATAAGGGGCTGCAAATGAGTTCTTCCGGAGCTATGCCACTTGGTGGGTGGTAGGGTTGTGAATGGGGTAGTAGTGTCTGTGAAAAAGAATTTTGCCTGTCCCTTTTCTTTCATCTTCCCCTAATACCCGTGTCAGGAAGGCTAAGGTGCAGATAATTCTCATTTCACAGGCCCATGTTTGGGTTCTTCTGCTGGGAGCTAGCCCCAGTGCAAGCTGATGTGAGAAGGTGAGAATGCTGTGTCTGCAACTCTCAACTGCACCTGTTCCACTGTTTGCCACAAAACATGAAATCCCTTCCAGATGCCAAAGGAAGCACCAAACACAATAAAACAGAGTGCCTACAGGTTGAACAAACATCTATTGCAAGTGCACTGATGCACCAAGTCTACACTCCCAGATACTAAACCTGTGTCCTCCAGGCTATGCAAAATAAAAGTCTGCAGCAGGTGCAACAACTCGTAGAGGCATCATGCAAGCACAGTGCACAATTTCCTCACCATGCTCATCCCTCAAATAAAAATAAAAATGTGTCATAAATGTCCCTTCCCTATTAAGGTACCTGTGTCTCAACAGGTGACACCAGAGCACACAGCGCAATGGCACTGTCCGAAAACATCCCATCTATTCCAACTTTTGGAGGGAGGCATTGGCCTCTTCTAAGGAGTCTGTGTTAGCGTCCCAATTTTGTCTGTTACAGTTGAAACAAATTCATTGGATATATTTCACAAGCGCACGTCTACATCGCATGAGTCTGATTGCTGCCGGGAGCTGCTTGAGGTGTGATGCTCCACAGGGAGAATGTCCTCATATCATCTGGCATTGCCCTGTACTCTCTCACTGCTGGAATGGGGTTTTGAGACAGCTGGAGCAGGCGCTGGGCTCGCTTATCCCTAAGGACACTAAGCTGATCCTTTTACATATTACTGATGACCAGGGGGGTAATACATATTAAAGGGTGCTGCACTGGCTGGGCTTAATTATTCCCAACAGAGATATTGTGAGGACCTGGAAGGACATCACGGCCCCCTCCATCGAGGCATCTGATAAGGTTATGGATTACTGTGTGTGGCTTGAGAGCCTAATCTATCTAGCGAGGGAACGCCCCCAATAACACTATACAATCTGGAAGGAGTGGGCCAAGCTCCGGGAAATACAGCTGGAACCGTGCGTGGATCAACCTTGGTTCACTTCCGGAGGTGCCCGCCTTGATGGCCCTGACACACTTGGGATACAGATGGGTTGAGGGGCTTGGGTCTGTGTTGAATGGCTCAATGTTATTATGCCCTTTCTATGTACACTGGTTTATGAATGCTCTGTTGCTGTGCTATTTACGTTGTTGTGTCTTGTAACCCTGTCGCCAGTGTGGCACCACCACTTCTGTTCTTTGTAAAACCAATAACAAGTTTTTAAAATTTTTTTAAAGAACCCAGATGTCTCTACAGACCTCCGGTCATCAAGCTTGCAGCATACACCCCAAACATCTGAAATCATATAAAAAATCAAATAACCCACTTCCAACTGCAGGGGATAAACCAGTGCACTCCTTCCCTCCCAGACCTACCTCTAGAACACTCACAAAAGTAAACTCACAAAAATTTACAAATCAGCAACCCAGCAGCTTAAAAACTGGGAAAGACACTGACTAGCAAACACGTCCACTGCACCTCCCACTGGGCAACAGTAGAGTATATCCCAAGACACAATGGGGTCTGCATGTGCCAAAAGAGGCAAAGATGTGAGCAGAATCAATGTCAAAGACCACTGTGTGCCACAATGCAATGCCATCATGCGCTGTCCCCTTTGGTGCAAGAGACATCCTGTGCCATTCTATTCTAAGTGCACTTACCTGTTCCATGCAAACATTGACGCCCCCCAACCTCTTGACACAGACACAACAGACATATCTCTTGGCACTCAATGACACAGCTGGGCTCCTTGCCTCCATCACCAGGTCCAAATATGGGTGGCAGGGAGAGACAGGTTTGTGAGAGAGAGTAGGAGTGGGAAATACAAGTGTGAGGCTAGAGACAGATAAGCAGATTTTGAAAGAATCTGAGTGTGGGAGAGAGGGCAGGTTTTGGCCGAGAGAGGGGTTCCACAGTATTAACCTCCCAATAAAATAATTGAAGGTAGCAAATAAAGGACTTTCTTAAAAAAACAATTAAACACATTCTAAAGGAAGAAATCCCTCAACAGATTAAAAGATTGGGGATATCATTTTCCTGCAACTAAGAAGTAATTTATCTAGGAAGTAGAGAAAAGGTTGATAGAGTATTCTGCTGGTAAATTGAATGTATATAGGTTTACTAAATGAATTATCCACTCCCCAGGATATGTGAACACTTACTGGGGTCTCTCAGCACAAACCACTTTCCACTTCCCTTCAAATCTCTGCATATTAAAACTTGACTTGTGTTCCAAATTATTGCATTATCCGTCTTTACAGCATTTTTTGTATTTCCTTTAACCTGTGCATTAGTTTTGTAAATGTAGATCATTTCTCTGTGCCCACTGACACCATGATCTTCACCCAGCCATTCATTTTCACTGTCCCAATTAGTGCCACTCCTCAGATCATAATGTTACTCCAATTTCTATGTCATTCACACCCTTCTGTCTTCATCCAGTCTTTAATGATACTGCGGCTAAACATTTGCATCAATCTATTCAAACAGGTACCAGTTTGTTGTTGGGAAATCATCCATGGAACAATCGTAAAAGGGTTCTTTCTCTGGTTTGGTGTTGGTGTGATCCTATATGTCACAAGACTCTGCTGCCTTCCAGTCTACATCAGTCACCCTATCTAATTGAACAATCTCCTTTATCACACGACAATGCCATTGGACCCCAGATGATATGGAGAGCATCTCTTGTGACCTACAAACATTTACTCAGCTATCCCTCCACCCTTCTTTGACAAATGTGTACACCATTGTCAAAATTAGGGGAAACTCTCCTCTGAAAACTTTTCTCTATGGAACTTTATAACTATTCCATAGCTGATATCTCACCCCCACTGAACCACTGGCCACCGGAAATGAAAATCAAATAATACAAAAACACATGGTGTAGCAAGTTCTCCTTTCAACATTGTAAACAAATCTAACTCTAACTCCTCCAACGGCTAGGGAGACTGCTGAGTTGCATTGGTGTGTTAAACATTTTGCAAACCTCAACACTCCTGCAGCACTCCCAATAACCCTTTTCTGTTTGCAGCTCCAAATTTAACCCTGGCCAGCAAAAATCAAGTCTTATTTTTGCCTTCATTTTCACGATCCGTAAATGGCCCTCATGGGCTAAGCTAATCAATTTTTTTTTATGGAAGACAGCACTATAAGTCTTGTTACCTGAATAACAAATTGTATTTTTTTGCTAACTCACCCTGTTATTTATCGTACTAAGACTCTGCAGTTACCCCAATCTTCTTCTTATTCAGCTATATTTTCCTCATTTGTATAATCATTATTAGAAAGCTTTATTCGGTTCAGATAAAAAACATAAAAGGACACTTAAAATACAACACATAAACATCAAGTAAAAGGAAACCATCCAACAAGATAAAAGGCCGGTAAGACACATAGAAAATAACAGTTCATACAGCTGTATAATATAACAATAAATCCCCCATTGAATACCTGAATCTAACAGCAGATGCTAAGAAAGTAGCAACATAAAGACAATGTCCACAGGCAACATTTGTAAAAACATAAGAGCAGGTAACACTTTTTAAAATCTCATCCCTTAAAAAGAGGGATTAAATTAGCCTTCCTCTGGATTTCAAATTTTTTTACGGAACAGGTTAAAATGTATGGTATCCTGCAGAGACACCTGACTGCAGAGGCAGGATGCTAAAGCATAAATCTGGTCAGCAGGAAATGAGCATAACCAGAGGGGACAACAGTGAGATAAGGTTCTATCGATGGGTGGATTTTCTATAGCAAATATCCTTGCTCCATCACCTTTTGGGGAGCCACAGACTCTATTTCTAATGGCCTATGTTTTAGAAAGTTGCCTCTAACCCATATACGATCTGCCTTTACAATCTTGTCACAGCAAACAAGTAAATCCCCACTACTTATGCTCATTAAGGATACCTTAATATAGTTGAGTCCTGGGCTATGCAGAGCAAAGTCAATGGATAAACCCTGTAATATCTTTGCATTTAAGTGTACTCCCTTGGTCCAAATATCTATTAACCAAAAAAGGGGGCAGAGAGATATAACATTTGTTAGGTAACATGCCCTCAACTCTTCATGCACTATATAAGAGAGGGTACTCTTGGGGACACAGGCCAGAAGTCTCAAAAATGTGTTTTCAGCCACCTGCAAAGAGTCATAATTGACATAGCCTAATATAGCACTCCCATAGGTGAATTTAGAGAAAATTGTAGAATGATAAACTTGTATCAAGGGGCTGATCGTTTGTCTAGCCAATCTAGCTGCAAATTTCCAAACTGCAACATTAGACCTTTCAAAGCCAGACATCTTTGCCTTAAGCAGTGAGCTCCAACACAAACTAGCATCAAACCAGACACCTAGTTACGGTAATGCTTGTACCAATAAAAGGGACTGTGTGCCAATCTTGAAGGTTTGTTTATTCTTGTTTTTAGGTCCAAGGGCCATCACACGAGATTTGCTAATGTTGGTGCAAATATCCAACCGTTAAACATTTCTAGTAAAATGTTATCATTAAGTACTTCCTCTGCCCACTGGTCTTCTTATAAAATATGATTGGTAATCACATAAACATTCCCTTGCAATCAGCCTTAATGTTGCACTCCTAGCTCCGATAGGCCACCTGTGTCCGCCTAGGCAATCCTTGGCACTATTCCTAGAACGTGTGGTGCACTACACATTAAAGGTATAATCCTAGAGTTGCACAACCAATTTTTGTTATCACAGCCATTACTGAGTGTTGCTACTGCTTGATGAAATTCCCACATAATGGTTTGTGATCAGAATTTACTGTAATCATGCCTCCCCACAAAAATTCCTACATTTATTAATGTCCCACTTAACAGCAAAAGCTTCCTTCTCTATTCCAAAATCTATTCAGCTCTTCTTAAGGATCTAGAAAAAATGTGATGATATATTACTGCTGCGCCATTACTTGTATCAACACTACTCCAAATCATGTCAAACTGACATCTGTAACTACTACACACTGCCTCCCAGGAGGAAATGCTTCCACAACATGTGCTTTATTTAAATCACTTGTATCTGCTGAAATTATACCTCACACTTCTTGCTCCAATTAAACAACACTTTTCTTCAGAAACCCTTTTATCGAACTTGACTTCACAAACAACCGCTCAACAAATCTACTATAAAATACCAACATGCCCATGAATGAAAATAACATCATTATTCCGGGGAGGTTCAAACTTCATGATGGTCTCCACAAAGTCCTTTCTTTGGTTGTTTGACGTCCTCAGCCTAGTCTGGATCTTCTTTTTCCCCAAACAACTAGTTTTCTGCTCTTTCTACTCTCAGAGTCAAGCTGTATTAAATTTTGATAACACCATAGCAGCTCTCTCATGATGTTTATCCCAATATTTCCCAAAGATCGAAATATCATTTGGCACAATATTGCACCCATTCAGTGCCTAAGTTGACACAATTTCCCCTTGAAACACTGAACCTGCCCATATTAGACCAAAGGGCAGTCTTAAACGTTTACACACTTTCATGGGTTATGAATACTTTGAGGTTTTGTTCATCATCTTAAAGTCAACCTTGTGGTGCACTGAGGTGAGACCACATCAAGTGTGAAGATCCTTGCCCAGCTGGCAACAATAGCAACTCTGTTGTGTGGAAGGGGATATTTTTCCACCACTTCCTTACTGTTGAGAGTCAAAAGGTCTGTGCACAGATAAATCTGACCAATGCAACTTCTTGCTATCAAAATCAGCACCAGCCATTTGAGGACTTCACTAAGTTTGTCCAACTCATTTTTGACTAGCTCAAGAACTTTGATGAACATCCTCCTAATCTTTGACACAAGAGGTTTAGCCTCTTTCTTTAACATGGTGTTATGTACATTCATGCTAAGCAACCTAAGCTGTTGTCAAACAGCTTAGGATAATTGCTTCACAAAATGCTTGCACTTCCATTCAATTTGAAGTACCGATCCCTGAGAGTTAGCATTAGGAACAAGGACAATGTAACTCCTCCTAATGCAGCCATCAAATAAGTATGTATCATTTGAATGAAACTTGTATCTTACCCACCACACATTTAACATCAAACATTAAGTATGCTGCATAAAAATCCTTTCATTTTGATTTCCTTCTCACCATACCCCCCTGACCCGAAGTCCAATTTGTTCAGATACACTGTTAAACTGAATTGCAAATCTGCTCTAATATGATTTTCAGCCTGGAACAAAACATTTAATGGCATTAACGTCCATGACAATAATATCGGTGCGAGTTCCCCCTTTCTTTCAACCAAGCTGTAATGTATTTTTATAACACATTTCCCTTACTTCCTTCCTTTCTAGAGTACTATTGCAACATTTGGCAAAATGTACTCTTTTCCACATCTTCTGCACACAGCTTTCACAAGACGCAGAGAATGCCACAGACAGAAGAACATACAGATGTATTAGCAATGAGTTGTATTACACTTTGCATGGCATAATCAGCTGAGGTCGAAGTTCAAGGCAGAAAGCGATGATATATCACACTTGCCATCCACGGACAGCCACATTCAACCCCATGTATTAATGATGTGAATAAAGCTATACTTCTTTTCATATTCACTCTTTCACTATGCTTTGAAATTTCAGGGAATTTCATTTCAGTGAATAACCCCTTAAAAGTCTATCCCTCACCCACGTGAGATAAAGCCACACACGTTGATTTGGGTTGAAAATCTCACTGACATCAGCATCTTGTCCCTCTCCACAAAACGGTGATGGAAACAAATAAATGTACATCTTGATCAAATTTCATACCTAGTTATTCGTCGAGAGTGGGGAAAAGCAGCACTCAACACCTAACCCTAACAAAATATTGAGCCCCCCATTGCAAATAACCTACCACTGTCAGGTGGCAGGCTTAGGACATTTACTTGAATCAAAGACCAAAACCTGAAGAGTAAAATAATAATTTATTCCAGCATTGGCCACGCAAAGTGGGCTCCTCCATGTGGGCGGAGTAGCGTTGCCCCACTGCTTTCTCGCAGTGTGAGAAAGCAGAAGAAGGGTTTGGTTGGGGGCGGCGGGTGGGTGGTTGGTATTGAAACAGGGCAGGAGAGGAGTAGCTTGCTCAATGTTAAAGGCCCTGACTGTTTGGTCGGCCCTCTGGGGCCGACCAAACCAGTCATGCGCACTCAACATTTTCTCCATGTAGGCGGCTGAATGCAGCCTACATGGAGAAAATTATTCAGCAGCCTACATGGAGAAAATGGCCTCCCCATAGACGCCTGTGTGCTAGGCGTCCTGGCAAATCACAACCCTGCCATTGCAGCATTGTGATTGTCTGAGGGGAGGGGAGGGAGGCTGCCTGCTTCTGTTCATGCAGAGGCAGGAAAGCATGTGCTGGAGCCAGAGCCTGGAGAACACAGGACTTATTAATATTTAACCCCCCTTCCCCGCGCAACCACTCACTCCTATCCTCCCCCCCCCCCCCAACCCTGCCGTGAACCATGCCGGCCGCAACTGTGACCAAGTATTCCCAAATTAATTTAAGCAAGCACAAACACCATAGAACAAAAATGAACCTTATCAGAAACTTACAATCAATAACACCTCCGAAATGGAGCCATAAGTTATAAATCACAAATGTTTGCACAGATAAATTAGAAACCTACAAAAGTCTGGCCCAGCCTTATAATCTGTGGTAGTTACTTGGATAACCAGGGAGCATGAAATGAAATTGCTTAGTAACAAGTTTTGGCTTTCTTCACATTCAGCATTTTAAAATGGTATAAGATGTACTTTTCTTGTTGCATACACCCTATGTATCGTTGAGATACGCAAGATGCAGGAAGGAGATGCAGAGCTTTGTATGCAATGCAGCAGAACATTTCACCTTGCTTACTGCTCAAGTCAATTGAGATGAATCAGTACTGATCATTGCATTTGTTTTTACGTATGTAGCATCTGATTTTTCTCAATAATTGCTGTAATATCACATTCTTTTCTTAGATGACAATTCAGAAATAAGTTAGTAGAGGAACGCCGGTAAAACACGGATTCCAGTTATCAGTAATTGAATTATATCTTTACCAGGCAATGCACCACCTTGACCTCTCGTTATTTTCTTGCAAGGTGTAGATACATTGAGTACATCTTCACCAGGACTAAAATATTATATTCACATGCAGATTGTACATAAGGATCAAAGGGGGGAGAACTTTGCTAGCTTCATTGTAAACAAGAGCGTTTACCTCTTCGGAGTCTCGGAAAGCACATTTTAGCTTGAGACGATTGAATAGAACAATTCTCCCTGTTTTCAAAACTCTCCTCCAGCAGACCAGACCTCTCTTAGTGCAATTGTTTCAATGTCTCATGCTGCCATTGAAGCTGATTGAACCGCAGAGAGGCACGACTCCCAGGCCTAGATAGAAAACCATCCCCCAATCGAAGTTCCTCATCAGGACCCTTATTTGTTGTCTTATAAAAAGTACAGATTTGTTTCCTATGAACTGTCTTTTTAGAATATTCTGTATGATTGCAGATTTAATCATTCTGCTAACTGGTAATAGATCTATGCCCAGTGTGGCCTTCCTGTTTCTGAGATGTTAATAGAACGCTTCTGTTCTTGTAACAAAGAACTGGAGGTACACTTCAAGGCAGCTTTTGTGGGTACTCTTGGTTTAGTATTAGAGCACAACATATGCAATATCAACAGTAAGTTTATTTGTATGTATTTGAAAGAAGGATAAAGATTTTAGGTTAATCATTTTAGCTCAGGTATCACAACCTGTAGATATTTACTAGGTGTTTTTTATAGGAGTTATTTGGGCAAATCCCACGCACAATCTTGCGTCTGCTGTTAAGATTGTGTTTAATGATGTAGTGGTTAGGTGGGCAGATCTGTTAGAACTGCATTGTATGTGCTTAGCCGACAGTGGAATAAAATATTTACAGCTTGTTTGAAGTCTTTGCCAGTAGTGACTGAGCCATACATCTCAACGACCATGGTGCAAGCTTACGCGAACCTCCTTATGAGAGATCCAATTACCCTTTCATGCTCCTTCCAACTCTCTATTCATCCATCCTTACACACTTCAATTTATTCATACATTCATCTATACATCCCTTTTCCTTTTCATTCACCCATCCAACCATACTTTCTTCCATACATTCATCCATCCATCCATCCATCATTGTATTCACGTATCTCCCTATCCATACTTTCACCAATCTAAATGTACACTCTTTTCAATCTGATCATTCTTCCATCCATTCACCAACTGATTATTTCACTTTTCAATCCACCCCTTCACCCTTCCATCGATATAACATCTTTGTATCCTTCCTTCCTTCCAATCATTATTCCATCCTTTCTTTATTTCAGTGTATCACCTGAATTATTTTCCGTATTTCCTTTCAAGTTCCATCCCGTTACCCTTCTTTTTCTCTTCCAGTTCTTTTTCTGTTTCTGTTTTCTGATCTCTTGTTATTCGTTCTCACGTTTTCTTTCTTACATTACTCTCTGATGCTTACTTTTCCTTCTCTGTGTGTTATCCTCTATTTTCTTCATTTCTCGTTCACCGTTTCCTTCCATGTGCATGCCTGGACTCTATGGCCTCCCCTGCATTCATAAACATATGAAAAAGACTTGTCTGATCAAAGAGGCATAACTATCCCTCTGGCCAGCATAAATAAAGGTGAAGACGGGTGCACAGTGTGCAGGGGCAAACTCGGCATACATGAGTGCAAACTTGAAGGGGCGAGGCGACATACCTGGGAGCAGACTGAAGTGCTAGTCCTACAGGCATTTCTCTTGACTCAGCTATTTGTGAAAAAGAAGCCAACCTTGTGAAAGGGCAGAGCGAAAAGTGTCCTTTCTGTGGCACATGCAGCAAAACTAACCCTAGCCGCCCTCGGGATCTCTGAAAAGGTATTGGTCAAACGGCCCGCTGGCCTCTGGCAAGGGCACAGAGAACGCATTGTAATGAAGATTTGATGGGACAGTACCAGGCGTGCATTAAAATGTAAAAACATAACTCTGACACTGGAATCTCAAATGACATTCGTTTTTGTCACTGTGTAGAATTCCAAATGTTCTTTTTTAGAGACACACTGTTCTCTACTTCGGTCCTATAACTGATAATGATGGAAGTGCCACTAAAAGATGATCGGCAAATCGATGCTAATAAAATGTTCCTGCCAGGGTATACAAGGGATGTTTACATCAAATTTCATCTGGAAAAGGTCCATGCTTTCCATTACCAACTGGCACAATGACACATTGCCTTTCTGTGGCATACCTTTACTCCTTTCAGTCCACTTTTATCTTGCACTCAATATCCAAGTATTCTCTCTTAATTAACATTCTTTAATGTCATGTTCAGGAATTTATTTCTGCACTTTCTATTTCATTAGCATGATCTGTCTTTAGCCTAATTTCTATGACTTCTCAGTTGGCAGGCTGTGCATTTCCCGTCACACTCAGCCAAGCCAAATGAGCCCTGGTGCATTGAGATCTATGGGGGACTGTGGCCAAGCACGGCAAGCTTTGGGTTATCAGATTGGTCAGTAACTCTAATAGATGGACGGCCAATTCATCATAAGATAGGGAAAGCTATTTTAAAAGAAATAAAAGACACTTTCCCCCAGGAAGATAAAGTGTGATTGCTTTGGTGTCCACATGTCAGAGTTTATATTCATGCCCTTTCCATGGGGAAATTCCTGACCTGGATTTTACATTTATATAAAATATGGTACTTTTCCTCTCCCGTTAATAGTGGCTGCTTCCTCTGCATACTGCTTTGTAACATCTGATGGGACAATACTATAAAATGTGAATAGAAAAACATCTTTAAATAAGGGTTATGGAACTGATATGTGCTTTATTAGATTCAGTTTTGGTCCAAATATTTTTAAAGATGAAAAAATTGTCTGGAAGTGCTTTGTACTCAGAATGGGAATGCAAAAAAAAAAAAAAAAAAAAAAGAGTTTAGAGAACAAACAATAAACGCATTAGCATCATATGTTTTTGTTGAGAAGCCCGGCTTTTCAATGCATTAACCTTAAAAAAAAAAAAGTAAAAGTAAATATGTGAGCAGACGTAGCCCACTAAAAGTGCCGCACTTTCCTCATTTATCTGTCCGTTTAGACTCGGATCATGCTTGGAATCTTTTTTGCAACCTACACCGATAGCGTAAATGGTGCAAATTCAGTAATACTACTGGTTTATATTATGTTTACTAGTTTCCTAACATGGCCGAAACCAGCATCAGGGGGGCACAGAGACTACCGGCATCAGAATCACTTGTGGCAGCTGCCGCAACTTGTTGCGCTTGAGCCCAGAGGCGCTTATCTTCAGGGTTGGGCTCCCGCAGCGCGGGACGCCAGAAACCAGCACCAGGAGGGCCCAGAATCACTTGCGGCTTGCGCCTGGAGGCACTTATCTTCAGCATTGAGCGTGCATGCCCGAGCCAAGGGTGGGCCCATCTGCGCCCGTCCGCAGCCAGGCTGGGGCCTTTCTCTTGGCTGGAGGACGTCGGAGTGGATGTAAAGTAAGGCATACACTATTTTTTTTCAGCCGAGGAGGAGTACCTACATTGCTATTGTTGGATATTGAACACTCAAAGGCCTTAAATTAGTTGTGAGTATTATTGTGACTGTGGTTTGTTTTGTTCCTGTACCTCGGCATCCTATATCTCAACTGGAGGAGATCCTCTTTAATCAACCACTATGGGAAGAGGAAGGCTGCTCATACTGATCATCCTAACAGTAATAAGAGGGCTACCATTGACTCCTTCCTGGCGAAAGCGGTGCGGGCTATCGCAAAGGGGATTGATAAAGCAGAGAAGAGACGCTCTTTGGGTGCTGCTGATCCATCAGTACTTTTGCCTGGTGAAACCACAGACACAGTAACTTTAAACTCTCAAACTATTAGTCCCAAGAATCTACACAACATTGCTATAGGTGCCTCAATGCCCGCTGGGGTAGAGGAGAGTCTTAGTATTCCCTCTTCAGGTCCAATGGGAAATGGCTGCAGGGTGACCTTAGCCCCTAAAGAGGGAGTGGAACCAGAGTGGTCGTCATCACCCAAGAGGTTGTGGAAAGCCAAGAAGAGAATTGAGCCCCAGCGGAAAGGGGAGGAACAGGCAACATTAATTAGCTTGTCAGACATGGGGGAGTTTTGGAATGCCCTAAGGAAAAAAATTACGAACTTGTTGTCAGATCTGCTATTGCAGCTTTGGGACACACTTGATAAAGTATGGTCAGACTCTAGAGATACACTTGGTAAAGTGGAAAGTATGTTGGACACTATTGTTAAGGTGCCCCCCCCACCAAATCCCCAGATACAGGCGGTATGATCCTGCTTGCCTTTGCAAAGCAATTTAAAATGTAGGCCACCATCTAATAATCATCAGACAGAGAAAGGGGTTATGATATAAGAAACGGATCAGTGTGAGGTTTCTTATAAAGTGTCTAACTCTGAAGCAGATGGTACGGGCAGGGGAGATGGGGAGCAGCGTCTCGTTTTAAGTGATCCTGAGAAAGCTAGGGATAGCTCAAATATTATAAACAGCGTGGGTTTACCAGTAATTGATCTCCCTCTGGCCTGTTGTCCTTACACTGAGGTTTAGGTCGGGGTCCTGGGCTAGGGTGCGCATAATGAAGAATCCACGGATAAGTTGATCAACAAAGTGGCGCATTGGCTAGGAAAACACAGCAGATTCCATGTGGCATATTTCAGCCACATTCTGATGGCCAGAAGGGTTTCTTGGATTGGATGAACCAAGAAAACAATGGAGGGTTGATATTGTGATCATCACATTTAGATTCCCAGTACTTGGAGGCAATATTTGTAGACATTCTTCTGAGTTTCCCTTTCATGCCTCTAATATCAAACCACTCCCATTAGGATTTGTTTTACAAGCCTATTTCTAATATTTTAACAAATAACCATGCTTTAGGCCTGGAGGGGAGTGATGGCATTTTGGAGGGACTAGAGGTAACACCTAATGTCTATGCCCCCTGTCATATCTTAATGGCTTAGATTGACAAACAGATGGCACAGACCATAGCATAGCGCTTGTAACAACGTCTGAAATACCAGCACTGGAATAGAAGCCTAGTGAGAACCAGCCAAGTGTGAGGGATAGCCATTCTCTGAGTTGCTCAAATTCCATGTCCAAAAAGGCCCCCTTGGGGGAACCCTAGCCTCTTATCCACCCTTTATGCAGGAACTAGAGGGAGATGGTAGTTTGATGTCTTGGAATGTGGCAGGCTTAGCCTCAAAATTTGAAGATGACAGCTGGGTTGAATTTATAAGATCATTTAATATTATTTGTAAGCAGGAGATCTGGGTGGTGGAAAACAGATTCTTTATGGAGGGATATAAGATATTTTTCCTCCCGGCAGAGGGTTATAACTCTAGGAGAGCAAAGGGTGGTCTAATTATTTGCATAGCTCTTGTGCTCTGTCCATCTGTTAAACGACTGAATTGGGACTCCAGAGTGGCAGAAGGCCTCAAATTAGTGGTCGGGAGAGCGGTGCTAAGTACAATAATTAATTTTTACAATGCAAAAAGTAGTAAACAGGGCACCTCCAGTCTGTCGGAGCTAACTGGGCTTCTGCAGGGTGATGATCTTCCTCAAGAGAGCCATGTTCTGTAAAGAGACTTCAATTGTCATTTATGCCCCAATATCGGACAGAGCTCAGGCAACCTCCCTACATGCTTGGTGTATGATGAATGGCACATGGAGCATTCCCCAGATGGCAGCGAACTAAACACCCTTTTAAATACTTATGATTTATTATTTGTATTAGATAAGTTAGCTAGCTCTCTTGTTTTTACCCACCATCTTATAAAGTAGGGAATTTGCTACAACCATTGATATTATTTTTGTCTCATCATTAATGGGTTGTATTGTAGCTTTTTTTAAATTCTGCATAGTCCTTATAGGGACCACAACCATCTGAATATGGAGCTTGAGGTACAGGGTGCTCAGTTAGTGCAAGGTAGTAGGAATGTGGGTATAACTCTGGCAACAGATCAGGGAAGGCGCCTGTGATGGTAGCAGGTGGATACCAATGCTTTTAATCATTCCCTTTTTAAATTGAGGCAACAGGAGATTTTAAAGTGCTTAGAAACATCACCCACAGAAGGGGATATAGTTAATTTATTTATTGTTATCGCCCAGTCAGTTGCTGGTTAGCCGTTCCAATAGCAACTCCCTGTCCGGAAAGTCCAAGATAGTTTGACACTGGTGCTCCAAGGCACTTAAGAACCTTAAGATGGGCTTGAAAGAGACTTCCTGCAATAGATTGTGGGTGGCCAGTTGCTGCAATAATTATAAGAAGGCTCTTAAGGAGCGGAGGTCCCTATTACTTTTGCATCTCCAAGGCCTTGTATAGGTGTGAGATCTGGGGGTACACGGCAGCCAACAAATTACAGACTGTGCAAAATAAATTTCTAAGACGGATTTTAAAAGTCCCCCAGAGAAACTCCACTTACTCTGTACATGAGGAACTTGGGACTAAGTAGATCACTGATTTAATTGCAGTTAAGCCTTTGCTGTGTTGGGTGAATGTCTGGTCCAATAAAGAGGCATCTTTTAACCCTGCAGTAATATTGGATTGCCTCTCACTTGATCACGGTTTTAAAATCCCTTAGTTAAAATACGTTATGGAATCTTTCCTGACCCTGGGAAGTTCAAACTTTTTTACGAAATACGACACAGTAAAGCAACAAGACAAAAAATTGATTAAAGACTTGTTTTAAAAAAAAAACCACTGCAGAGCGTGAGAGCATGGAGCTCAGTAAATCCCACGGTAAGAGCGCATGCTCTAGTCAAATCAGTGCAGGGTATGGAGTATTATCTCGTCATTTTAATTAGTGCAAATGCTAGCTTTATAATTACTTGTTTTAGATTAAATATGTTCCATCATTTAGTGGCCTCTCCCCCAGGCTTTGTATTATGAGTTGAGGATAGAGGACCCTGTGGCTGAGACAATAGGTCTCCACAGGACATTTTACATTTTGTATTTTTATGTAAATATTTTACCCATCCTAGGCGACTGTATCTTAAAACTTATTTAAAAGAATTGTGATTCAGGCATAATTGTATTGCACTTTTGCACTTGCAACTTATGCAGATTGTTCGTACCCTGTTTGTTCTTATGAATGTTTTAGGAGCAGTATAAGATCAAGGAACTTGAAACATGATTGAGATAGATAGGAGCCCTGTGATTTTGTACAGTGATGAAATATTGTTTTAATGGAATTGCTATTGTAATTTTAATCTATTGTATCTTATATGACGGAGAATACTGACGAATAAAGATTATTATTATTAGTTTACCAATAGTTTGGTATTGCAAAAAAGATCTGGGGCACACTATGCCATATCTAGTGGGCCAACGGAGAGCCTTAACTGGTAATCTGTAATTGGGGGAATATATTATTTCAATGGTAACATTTGATATACAAACAATGGGATCCTCAATTGCCATGACCATTTTGCAACTTTTTTATATACCACAAACTTGGCCGAAGGGCATTGAAGCGATTTACAGGAGCACAAGGTATGCAATGTCGGCACCAAATGTTTTATGGACTCCTGACTCATTGTTGACCCAACTTTAGCATCCTTGAATACTGACCCATCAGACAGCCCACTCAAGTATGCCAACTAACCCCACCCACAATGGATGGTCTGCTTATAATAACTCTTTGAGAACATGGGGCAGTAAGATAGAAAGATAGCATGTCTCATTTTTTCACACCTTTATACTTAACTTGATACTGAGTCCATCATGCTTTTATTACTAATGTACTTCATAAATTTGTTAGCAGTGAAGCCTGTTGATTATCTTAATAAAATATGTACATGTAAATTAAGTGTGTATATCTCTGCACGCACAAATAGAATAAAAATATATATTAATATAACGTACCACACCAATTTAGTGAAGTATACATACAGACACTAGCTAGAAAAAAAGCTGTGATTCTTGTCTGACGCAGATAGCGAGAGACTAGACAGCTGGTCCAGTAAAGGAGGAACCCCAATCTTAAGTTGAGGCAGCGACAAACTAAGATGTAGACTGAGGGCCAGCAGGCCCATGTTTTCCTGGAGTTACATAAAGGACATACAAACTTTGAAGTGACAATTGTTTTGAGACCTACTACTATTGTTGCCATTGGGTTTCCTTTACACTAATCTATTTAACCAAGAAGTAGTCTCAGTCTGGTATTGTACACACATGAAATCACATATGCTCAACATAGTTCGTAGAAGTGGATAAGGCATTCTAATACACATACTTCCATTATTCCAAGCTGTTATATCCCCTCAACACTATGTGTGCAACAAAATAAGGATCTCATTTTTTTAAATAAATGCTTTTGTTGCAGGCCAGAAGGCTACCCAAAGAAGGGAACATCTTGGTGATGCTTTTACTGAACACATGAAATGATGGTTTGCATTGTATGCCAGCACTTATCAGCACACAGATACATTGGTCAAATGTACTCCTTATGAGTTACTGATTACATAATATGGTGCTAATAAATCTAGTACTCCACTTCACTCCACATTCACTTACTATTGATTTGTCCTTGGTAAGCACATCAATATCAGGCCTAATACATGGTGCCCTGACAGCCTTGGTCCTCTACCACCTCTCAAGCCCAAGGTCAGACATTTAGGCACCTGGTGTGATGATAAACTCTCCGTTAATAATCAGATCAATGCTCTTTCAGGAAAATGTTTGGGATTTTAAAATCTATGGAGAGAATTATCCATCTCTTACCTGAACCCGCCCAGAAAATTGTAGTCCACACACTGGTCATACCCAGGCTGGACTACTGTAATGTCCTCTACGTGGGTGTATTCTAGTTCCATTTGAACAGATTTCAACGGGTCCAGAATATTGCTCAGACTTCTCAAGTGTACCTCCATCAGCACTGCTTTGAGAAAACTGAACTGGCTGCCAGTAAATCAGAGAGTTAGTTCAAGGTTCAATATTCTGCTATAGGGCTCTCGCCTCTCAATGCCCCGCGTACCTGCAGTCAATGGTCACCCCTTATGTTCCGACTAGGAACCTATGATCGGTCAGCGCAAACCAGGCATTTATCCCCAACTTCAAAAGAGCCAGAACTGGAGGCAGTGCCTTCAGTCATCTTGCACCAAAAATAGGGAACTCTCTCCTGTCTGGAGTCCAGCCAGATTCCTCCGAAACGCTTTTCAGGAAGAAATTGAAGACCTGGCTTTTCAGATCAGGTTAAAAACTCTTCAGTTGTATGGGGAAAGGTTGTCTCTCTCCATATACCCAGGGCCTGCAAATTAAATGATGCTGGTGGGCTGCATCACTGACTGTGCCACCTACACCTGTATATGAACTGTATACATTTAGCAGTTAGGAAAGTAAAAATAGTGCAAATTGTTTTCGAATTCTGACGTGTGATGGAAAGTAAGATTTTAATACGATCAGAACAAATCAAGAAACTTTAGTTAGTGATGCACAAGTAATAAATATTCACCGAAACCCGTTGTCCACACATTATCATTTGAGTGCAATAGAAATATTTAAGTAAAACTGTATGTCTGTGCAAATGTAGTGACCATTTCTTTTTTTTAATTTCAAAAGATTTTATTAGAAACATTTTCATATACAGTACAGAGATAGTAAAGGCAATACTTTTTTTTAAATGTCATTTATCTAGGGGGAGATCATTTTATAACCAATGGTAGAAGATTTTAACTTTTAACCTGCATGAGAGATTGTTGGAGAATATTTTAAATCAATAATTAATTGCTATGTATTTGTTTAAAGATTACGATCTAAATAAACATACTTTTTGACTTGAATACTGGTATCGTTATAATGCCGTTGGGGTTACAGTTGGCATACAGTAGATATGATGGGTCATTGGGAAATATGTTGACTGTAAATAACAGTGTGCTACCACATGATGATTTAGTTACATTAAAAATGTTTCCATCTCATGTCCATTAAAGATCGATAGGTCATGAAAGTTTATAGTACGAAATGGTCAGTCGTAGTTCTGAAAATGTTTGAGAAGCACTGAAATAGAGCCATTCTACATTCAAAAGTCTTTTTACACTACTGCTAACAACTGTACCTGATGCACTAAGGTGATCATTTGTGGTAATCTTCCATATGGTTGCCATAATGTAATCTTATCTGTTGTGGTCACCAAACACAACACTAATAATATTAGTAGCTCAGGATGATTTTCACTGAGCTTAAGACAAGATTGGAGACTCCTGCTCTAGAGGGATGTACAGGGCCGGACTGGTGCTTTCGGGCACCAGGCAATCCCCCCGGTAGGCTGGATGTGTCTGCCAACAACAGCAGGAGGTGAGTCAGTTTTTCCGCCTGGCACCAAATCAATTAATGATGATTGTCTTCATGGTGGTAGTTGCTGGGGAGTCGGGCTTCGGAGGTACAATATCTTTGTAAAGCCCTAATTGCGTCAAGTCACGTCGTGTTAAATGTATCTCGTGTTTCCCAACAGTACCAATATTCTCTCTCACACTTGTATCACAGGGCTGGTGATTTTATTTCATAGGGAATCTTGCAGGTTGCAAGAAGTATCACGTTTGCATGTATTAGATAATTTAGATTGAAACTTATATAAGCTAGCATCTCACGCCTGATTATTTTTCTTGGAGTCGATCGGTTTCTTTCCCTGTGGTGCCGCCTCTGAGTCTTATCTCATGAACACTGCCTCCCCTTAAAGATGACAAGAATGGAATTTGGAACTGCTTGGCCTCAGAGCTTAATTGGTTAAAGAAAGAAATAAGTGCAGGCGCACAAAGTTAGTTTAACTTATGAGCCTGGTGCGGCCGCTGCCACATTCCAGCGCTGCCCAATTCTTGTATTGAAACCATTTTTATCCCCTATCTTCCACCACCCTCCAACCGTCTTCCTGTCTTCCTCTCGCAAAGTTTTCTTTAAGGCTTCCTCCTATGTCACCGTTTTCCTACCGTCCTTTAAATCCTTCTTTCTACCTGTGCTGCTTTTCAATCTCTTTCCCGGGATCAGTCATAATAAAAAACTTAAGTTGGACCCCCCCAAAAATCTGAACCGGTGCCCACCACCGGCACAAATTAGGCAATGCAAAGAACTACGAAAGAACCCGGAGAAATGGCGCTGCCCACTGACTTCAGCTCCATAGAAGGACATTTTTAATAGAAAACGCGGATTGCTTAGATCCCAGCAGATTTTTTGCACTCTGCATGTTTTTACATTTTGCAAATTGACTGCAGACTTTTAAGTTTCTGGGAATTACCCTTCGGTTGTTCATCTCTGCCTCAATTTATGGGCACGCAGAAAGAAAAAGTGAAGAAATATTAGACAGAAAGCTGGAGTAACATAGGACTAAGTAAGTGACGCTTCAGTGGCAGATGTTAATATGGCCCACCTAGCAACACTCAAGAGATGTACCGAAGCGCACGTTCATTTTACTAGCAGCTCAGCATGGACGTCATTTAAGTGTCGCCCTGGGGAGCAGCTGTTCTCCTGGTTTGCCCTTTGGAGCCCTTGCGACCACTGGCCTCAGGGATCACAAAAACAGTGCCAGGAACAGAAAGAACATGGGGCTCTGATTAGCCCTGTCTACTTCTGTTGCTTCATCAGAGTAGGGACATTTGTATTCATTAAAATATGTATCTCACTTCAGAAAGTTTCCATTTTGCGAACAGATCCATTCTGATGAGCACGCAAGGCACTTAGGCCCCGATGCATGAAGCTAAAAACCGCTCGCAAAGGGGCAGATTCTTAGAATCTGCCCCTTTGCGACCAGTATTTTTGCATTTGGGATGCATCATCCCAAATGCAAAAATCGCAAATTAAGAAATCGCAAAATTGTGATTACTTGCATTTAAGGAATCTCAAATTGAGATTCCTTAAATGCAATGTATTAAAGTTTAAAAAATAGCGAGTTCGATAATAGGGCTCGCAAATTACCATGAAGTTGAAGTTCATGGTAATTTGCAAAAACTTTTAAAAATGCACTAAAGTGCATTTTTCAAAGTTTCATGTTGCGCACACACATGCCCCAAGGGCATATGTTAACAGATGAATTTCAGGGGTGCAACAGGGTGTCCTTTGGACACCCCTGCACCCTTGAAATTGCATTCTCAATTTAAGATTTGGTAATTGCGATTTGCAAATTGAGAATGTCTTCCCATTCATTCCTATGGGCATCTAGGCCCATAGGAATTAATGGGGAGGTATTCCTTAATTGCGAATCGCAATTTGCAATTCGCAATTAAGGAATTTTAAGAAATTGCTATTTTTTAAGCGATTTCTTCATGCATAGCATTTTGCTATTCCTCATTAGGGAATCCTTATTTTTCGCTAATAAGGAATCGCAAAATGGATGCTTGATGCATCTAGGGGTTAATGAATTAAAATGTTGCTATCCTGCCTGGGCTTCAGGAAAACTACTGATCACTTCAGGGCTATTCAGCAATAGCAGAATCTGTTTGGCTTTCTTCAGTTTTTCGTTCCCCATTCAGGCAGCACAGAGAGGAACCAAGAGAGCATAAACAACATGAACAATAACAGTAGGCAAGCATTGCATACACTAGGCTAATATTATTAACTATCGTGGGAGGATAACAGTGAGGAATATGTGGGAACAAAAAGTAGCCTCTAGAAAAATTGTTTTTGAAGGCAACATGACATTCACAAGGTGAAGAATCTGAGCGAAAAAGCATACACCAACAAGAAAGTTAATGGATACTTTTCCCCACAGATTCCTCACCTTATTAAAGAGTCCCACAGAAATACCTGTTGGAAGGTGCCATTGGGTGGTGCCCATTAAGTAGGGACATAATGCAACACATCCTTGGGAAAGTATATGTCACTACGAGACTGAGTAATGAGGCAATAATGCTCACACAAATATGTAAAGATGACCATGTGGCTACCCAGTAATGGGGTGATACTATGACATCCATGGAGATGGCAGTAGAAGCTGCCCTGGCTCTTGTGGAGGGGGCATGAATGAAAGTTGGAGGGACTGCCTAGACCAGGGGTCCCCAAACCGGTCCTGGAGGGCCGCATCCGTGCCAGATGTTTAAAATAGCTACATGTATCTCAATGGGGATATCCAAAAAATCTGGCATGGATTCGGCCCTCCAGGACCGGTTTGGAGACCCCTGGTCTAGACTATAGCATAGAAAATCCTAATCCAAAGGGAATCCCAACGTGAAATTGAGCATTTGGCGCCCTCTCGAGAAGCCCACAAAGATCTGACCATCCACTCTGTTTGTAATGTCTAATAGATGTAACAAAACACCACATGCGTAGAATGGAGTCCATGCAGTCGCTCTTCCTTGTAAGTGGGGTATAGAAGAAGGGATAAAGGATGGGAAACTGATGGACTGGCCACTATGAAAGTCTGACACAACTTTGGACAGCAATGCAGGAGAGAAGGCAAAAAGCACCAGTTTATCTGCGCCGAATACTGTGAAAGCTGAGATAACCTGCAATTCACTGATCCTATGTCAGAGGCTATTTCCATCAGGAAAGCAGTTAATGCCACTGATGGCGTAAAGGGGGAAGTCAAAGAGATTTTGCCATAGAAGACCTCGGGGAAGATGTCAGAGACTGGAGATACAGCTTCGACTGATAATGGCATCATTTAGCTCCAGCACTACCCTGAAAGGAGCGATACATTTGTTTGGGAGTTGCTCACCAGAATTCTGTGTCCTGGAGAAGCCTCAGAACTTTCAGTACTGCTGTGATTCTGATGTCCAGCTTTCTATCCGAAGAGCCCTTGACCGTCAGCATGTCCATTACAGCCTCTTGGACATTCCCCAAAAGCCTGTCAAGCACATCAAAGCTTGGAAAAACTCCCCTTAGTAGTGGTTGCTCTCTGCGCTTGCTCGCTACACACCATGTGGGGGCTGGTCTCACTTTTACTTTGTTCTCTCTGATTCACTACTTGTGTCTGTTTTTGGTGCTCTCTATTAGAATGCCTATGGGTACATATGACTGGGTGAGTAACATGATGTTCTTTAGGGTCATCATCTACTATTTACTGTGCTTTGAAAGTTGATACAATTTGAATATGTAATGAAAAATTTGCTGTAAAATTCACCATTTTGGTCTGTCGTTTTCCTAAATTTTCCAAACCCCCCTAGTGGAGATCGGGCTCGCTCGCTGCGCTCGCTTGTTAAGCGCGTGACAGGGGCTGGTCTGGCAAAATTTGGCAGGGCTGCTTTCAGTTCCCAGTCCGGCCCTGGGGATGTACATAATTTCAACAACCATTTGCCACCCAAAAACCAACACAATTGTACTTGGTGCTGCATTCTACAAGCCATTCATTCTTTTGGCACTGTATTGGCCCCCATATGTTAGAACATCTACTTTCTTTATGAATGTCCAGTAGATATAGAAGAGTGACGAGGAGAATAGACATAGATAATTAATAAGAGCTGTGCATCCACTGCTTATTATTCAATCCAGGGAATAATGTGCGCTATGCATTAGAAAAATATAAATCTTTTCCCATTCACCTTTAGCATAATTGTGCCTACAACTCAGTTATGATTAATAGTAAAAGAGACGCGCAAAGCGATAATGCAACTAAATTACGCATTTGTAATTCACGTGAAATGGCATAATTAGTTCTCTGAGGGGTTGCCAATATATTATTCTACTAACAGAGCACATGAAAGTCCCACTTGAATTTCTATATTACAGTATTTTATTTTAAGCACTGCATTCTATTTAACTCTGTCAAAAAATATTGTTCACCACCAAGAACTATTAGAGATTTCACTTTCATTAGGCTGCCTTTCAGCGTGATGGTTAATGAAGCCATGGAACACAGGTGTACTTTTTCACATAATGCTCAGCCTGCTTATTTCACTGTTTAACATTAAATTCAGCAGTGCATGCCCTGCTTAGAGAATAAGAGATTGAAAGAGATTAGACTATGTGGAGTCGATTTTTGTGAACCTTAATGATGTGTGACAGTGTTTGATTACTAATCTGCCCATGACTTTCACACTGATGTCCTTGCCCTAGGTAAAATTACAACATAAGAAGAGTACATAGGCCACTAAATTTCTCCAAAATCTGGGGATCCTCTGTGCAAAGGAATTTTGGATTATATACATTTTTAACCCATTTTAAGTACTCCTACATATCTTTATGAAATAGGTCCAAAACATCTAAAGTGGGAATGTTTAGGTATAAAAGCTTGACTCATTATCTTGTTAAACGGCAACTATAGGTATGCTGTACTCTTAAATCTTACACCTCAAAAGCACACCTGCAGGTTTGAATCAGCGCGGGCGGTGTTAAACTTAATTTCGTGAGGCAAAGTGTCTCTAAGATATGGTACAAAAACAGCATATCAAAAATACAGCAAATTAAGAATAGACCTACTCAATAAGTCAGTTCTAGGGCCGAATAAGAATATTAAGAAGGTTAATTACAAAAACCCAAAAGAGTATAATACAGAAATAATTAAGTGCTGATGCAATAAATCACAGTTAAATGCATAAATTTGTTGCCATAAAGTCTTCCCACAATAGGACAACACAGAATAAAAGGCAAAATCAAAAATAGATTAGGGACCTAATTACGAGTACAGTGGTCCCAAGACTGCTGTGCCATGGTGACGGTGAGAGAGCGCAAACTGAACAAAAATGTATGAGTGCACCAGAGTTGCAAGTAGAACGCACAAATCATAAAGAGAAATGCTATGAGTGCTGAAAATATATTCACCTATACCTTGAAATATGTAGTTAATCTAGAGGTTTCATATAGAAGTGGAACTAATGCAAACATGTGTGAAAATGTATACCTTTATTAGAAGTGATTAATCAGGATCCATGTTATGTAGCTGCTAATGGAAGAAGTCATGCTGCAAGGCATAGAAGGGAACGGGCCTTATGGCTAGGCCAGAAGGGTTTAGAAACGTAGATTGCTTTGCATAGACATGGATTGCACTAATGATACACCGATTTGTTTATCCATTAGATTTATATTCCATAGATGTGTTTTCTTATTATGCCAGAGAAAGAAGCTAACATGTTATTTTAGTTAACTTTTGCGAAAGGGTTGTAGGCCTGAAATGATGAAAGGATTTCTGATTTACATGCACTGGTACAGGCCGACTTGTGTCAGGAAATAAGTTGCAAACTTCTGTTAGAAGTCTATGAGAATGGAGACTCAGCTACGGATGTCTGTCTGCAAATGTGAGGGGGATCCAATTAATAATTGGATGAATAGAGTTTTGTTCAAGAGATTGGTGCAGACATGGAGGAGGGTTCAGGAATGTTTTAGGGGGTATCGGCGGGCCGGAGAAGAGTCTGAGAAGCAAGGTCAACGCTAACGCACGAGGCCCAAGGGAAGATCATCATGGAAAAAGCCAGAAGCGACACCACGTGAGGGGCGTCTCACGAGGGGCGTCTCAAATGTTGTTGTGATTTTGTATTAGGGTCAGCACCCCGGGGTGGAGTTAGAGCAGATGCCTGAGGACCCTTTAGAGAGCGGATGGGTAGGCAGAGAGGGGTCATGACTGGCGATCATAGGTTTTCACCTAGAGACTAAGTGTGGGTGATCTTCTTAGGAAGTCATTCACAGCTGACACCTTTTGGTAGGTTGGGACTCTGTTAAGTAGGGATACCATCTAGAGCAGGGTAGGGACAGCCTAACCTGAAACCTTCCCTCCTTTTGTAAATGACGGAGAGGTCACAATATGTGTCGATGCTTGCAGCCCTTTTAATTTTGGAATTAGTCCTAGTTGTATTCTTTGCTCGCTTAAGGGCTTTTCGAGAGCACATGTATGTAGTGGTGCCTGTATACCATTTGAATCTCATTTTGAGATGCCTGTACTTGCAGTTAACCTTGACTCTATAATAAATCTTTAATAGCTAGAAGTAGTTTGTGGTTTTTCTGAGTCGAGTCCATCATTAGCAAAGTTAACCTGGTATTGGATGCACTTTCTTTCCTCAACGACAGGCAATAAAGGTTCAGTTGAACAGAACGGGGTTTAGATCTAGAGTGATAAGATAGAGATCTACAATCTCGCCCTTGCAGTTGGTAGCTATAGAGGATGGTTGCCTTCTTGAGGAAGGTGATCTAGGCCAGGTTAGATTACCCCAAGGCCCCTAGAGATCGATGATCGGAAGAACCGCCCGCCGAAGAAGGTCCGGATGACGTGAGACAGAAAAGCAGCAGTATCGGTCGAGAGTGAGTATAAAGGGTCATGCGTGTTAGATTGCGGTGTTTTTGTGTTGTATCTATGTTGTAATGTCTGGCGGAGTTGAATGCCTGTAGAGTGACTGCGGAACAGGTTGTGAGCGCGCGCAACCGGTGCAAATCTTAAGTTCAAGGAGAGCTTAAGTGGTTCGGGTGTATCGGACATCCAGAGTAATTGTCAACCAGTGTGAAGGGGGTCATGAGGTACCATTGATCGCCCGCAGGACCGTGATAGGGGGAACGTAAGTGTGAGTGCGTGAGTAACGGAAGCTGGTCGGAAGTTACTGTGTGTAAGCAACCTATCAGAGAGACGGAAGACATTTCGTCAGTTGTGGTGACAATTACAGATAGACTGTCAAGAGAAGTGACGGCTTGGTCGGAAGTAGTCATTTTTCGGTGTATGAATGGGACGCATGTGTGACCGGGAGACGAGCTGAGAAAGGAGGGGTGCTGCTGCGAAGCGGAGACGAGTGACGTCAGAAAGTGCCGCGCTGGGATTGGCCGGCCGGAGCAAGACCGCGCTGTGATAGGCCAGCTAGCAAAGCCGCGCTAGGATTGGTGGATTGTCATCAGGAAGTAAACAGCATAGCGAGGCTGGAAATTGTACGTTTAATCATGAAATGTTTTAAATGGTTAAGAGCGGCGTTTAAAAGAGAGAGACGAAGATCTTATGATGGGGAAGAAGCCCCGCCGGAGGGTACGCCGGCTTATTATATGGCGACAAATGTTGGGTTACACACTATATTGTGGATTTCAGAGTGGAGTAAGATTACAGAAGGAAATGAGGAACTGACGTTCCCAAAGTACGGGACGTTCAGATTAGAGGTGCTACACCGATTAAAAGCAGTCATGACCTCAATGAGACCTATGCCTAGACCGACCCAGTTTGAAGCTCTCAATGCATGGATTAGGGCAGCGCACGAGAGGAACCTGAATAGACGACAAGAAAGGGTGAAACGATCGGTAAGAGCAGTGCAGGATGCCAAATGGGATGCGGATGCTAAAAGATGGAGAGTGAATAACCTAGAAGTAAATAAACTGTACCCAGTATTAGAGGTGGCAGGAAACAAGAGCCCATTCGAGGAGGATGAAGAGAGCGAGACAGAAGATAGCCTGATAAATAGGTTATTAACAGATAGGCCACCCCCGTACAATAATGAGACAGGAAATGTCGAGCCATGCAGAGAAGGGGGGCCTGGTAAAGGGGAGTATGGACCGCTTCCCACTACAGATTGGGATCCCACGGCAAGTATAGAATTGCTTCAACCTAGTCCGGTGCAGAAGGTAGTCGGAAGGTTTGTGGTACAAAGGGTGCCAGAAACGGAGTGTGCCACTTCCTACGCACTGCCAGATGCCCTGCAAGTACCTGTTACTATAGGTCCTATAGTATCGATCTACGACCCAGAGAGAGCAAAAGGGGAGGAACAGGTACGACTGGAGAGGGAGAGAGCAGAAATGACAAAGAGGAATGATACAATCAATTCCCCAAGTCAGTTGACAAGACCGAGAGATTGGAGCACCCCAGTTCATACAGCAGTAGATCCAATAGGAGATCCGGGGGGCCCTAGATGGCCGGAGGATCTGAGGGGATCAGGACGGAAATCCTTCCAGGAGCTAAGTGAGTACATGAAGAAATGGGATGAGGCAGTGGAGGCTCACAAGAGCATCATAGCAGCGGAAGCTGGAAGGGAAAGCCAGGACAGCAGGACCCGGACTCACTGTGGGGCTGACGAAAGCAGTCCGGAGTGGGACGGGAAGGGTCAGGACAGTAGAGGAGACACTTGTCCTACCAGGAGAAGAGGGAGACCAGACCTGGAAAACAGGAGCCCCGAGTGTGGGGGGGTGTCTCGCCCAATTCACAGCGAAGGGGATAGGAGAACGCAGGGGTACAGGAACAGTTTTAAGTGCACCCACTATGCGTCTGACAATAGTGGGCAGAACGAGAGTTGCGAGAGGCCTCGCCATAACCCCTGTGACTACGGACAGGAACGCAGTCCTGGGGAGATGGGGAGCCGAGAAGGAACCTACCGAATCTTGAGTGACACTAGGCAACGAGAAAATAGCGACAGAAGGGAGAACAGCAGGGAATCCTACCAGGGAGCAAGAGAGGACAGAGAGAGTGGACAAAATGAGATTGGGGGAAACAGGCCCGTGTTTCATCACCTTCCAAGACAGGATGGCCGAGCATGGGACCTAGAGAAATGGGAACAAGGGAGAACTCTCCTTAACTCCCCTGAGCCCAAGCGTAGGACTCGAAGTTGGGACGGGAGAGAGACTAGTGAACCCCCTAAAAAAGACATACTGCGAGCCGAGATAAAAGCCAAGAGACTTGATGTCGCCAGCCTAAAATCAGATCTGGATGACATGGTGGATGGTACCTTGCCTCTAGAGAGAATGGAGATGTATGAACAGGATGAGATACTGTTCATGGCAAAGGACATCACTCGGAAAGCGAGAGCGGCACATGAGAAATTAGTCGAACTGGCAGGAAAATATATGGTAGACCTGTCAAGGACCAAAGCATTACAGGGTAACCATAGGCTACATTATTCAGATCAGGACCTAGATGAGAGAAGAACAATAGGATTAAAAACACACATAAGGGAACTGATCACGGGAATAAGGACATGGAGAGCGCTAGATAAATGGGAAGAAAGGTGGTCCAAGAAAGGGACCGTTAGGAGAAGCATGCTTGGGATGACCCCAGAGGGAGGACTGCAGAGAGTAGAGGCATACCCTTTGCGTGAAGTTGCAAACGGGAACTATGTGCATGTGCCATGGAGTAGGGGAGACTTAGCAGCCTTTACCAACTCCTTCCCTAAATTGAGGGAGAACCCAGTAGAGTGGTACAAACAGGTGGAGAGGTTCGTAAAAATCTACAAGGTACTATGGATAGATCTGAACACACTGTTTGACATAGTGGTACCAGGAGACTTGTGGACAGCATGTAAGGTTAGTGCTGAGTGGCCCACAGCAGAACCAGAGAGAGATGCATGGACCAATGGACCGTCCGAGACAGTAATGGTAAAATACGAGAGAGTGATAACTTGGCTGAAAGACAAGGTGCCAATGCAGGACATAGATTGGGTCAAAATAGATCGAACTAGGCAGGAACCCAAAGAGACAGTTCATGAATATTATGAGAGATTGCTGAAGGCGTTTAAACAATATAGCGGGTTGGATGTAATGGACCCGAAAGACATAGGGCAGTTTGTGTCTAAGTTTGTCTTGGGTTTGAGACCGGATATTAGTTTAATGATTCAGCAACACTTGATTTGTTGGCAAAATAAACCTTTGGATGAAATTCTGAGATATGCTAGGTACTGTTGTGATTAGATAGACTCAAAGGCAAAGAAGCTAAAGGAAAAACTGATGGTGGTGCAGATGCAGTCAGCTGGTAAGGGTGGACAACAGCAACAGCAACAGGGAACAGGGACTGGGGGTAAGAAACAGTATAGTCAGAACAAGGGCAATGAGGAGAACTCCACCTTTAGACCTAGGGTGGACATTGCGGCATTGAAAAAGACGACCCGGTGCCACCAGTGTAACGAGGTGGGGCATTGGAAACGCGAGTGTCCCTACAACGTTGAAATTGGAGAACAAGTAGAGGAGGAAGAGGCTCAAAGAACTCCAGGAAAAGGAGTAACGCCGTACCAAGGGAAGGTGGTCAAAGGGGGGACCCCAGCTCCGCGAGCTCAGTTCCCTCAACCACCCAGAATAGAGACAATGGGGAAGACCTATAGACAGATGCCTCTGTTTGTAGGAGGAGAGGAGTGCTATTACGTTGATACCTTAACAGGACAGAGAGTAGAGAGAGAAGACTGTACCCTCGGGGCAGCCTTAGATGTGGACCAAAGGGGACCCTATGTTGAGGCCGAAGTGGCAGGGTGCCCCACGACATTCTTAGTAGACACAGGAGCCACCCGATCCACGATAAGATCAGCCGCAGTTCCAGGCCTGCCCATGTCTGGAGAGACCATTCAAGTGGTGGGGGTCGCAAACAGGAGAATAACGAGCTCATTGACGGAACCGGTACAGGTGAAAATAGGGAAGTACAGCGATGAGCATCAGTTTGTGGTTTGCAACTCTAGTCCTGTATGTTTATTGGGAAGAGACCTATTGTGTAAATTAAATTGTACAATATATTGCACCCCGCAGGGAGTGGAGGTATTAACCAACGATGATGACGCTGACTTCAAAGTCACTAATTCAAGAATATGTGTGGAGCTGTATCCCACTTTGACAGTGGATGAGCTCCCCTGGGATCTAAGGGAGACAGTGGCACCAGAAGTGTGGGATTTCACTGGGGAAGAGATTGGACTGGTCAAAGGAGTAGACCCAGTGAAAATAATAGTGAAACCGCATGCTGAGTTTCCAAGAACACCCCAATACAAATTGACTCCAGAAACGATTGCAGGAATAAAGCCCGTGATCGAGTCCATGATTAAGCAGGGAATACTGAAAGAAATCGTGGGTAGTCCGTGTAACTCCCCGATTATGGGTTTGCAGATGCCCAATGGGAAATTCAGGATAGTGCAGGACCTTCGAAAGATTAATAACATAGTTGTCTCATGTTGTCCAGTGGTACCGAATCCATCAGTGATATTGTTTCAGATACCGTTCCAAGCTGAATGGTTCACTGTGATAGATCTTTGCCAGGCTTTCTTTTCGATCCCTCTGGACGAGGAGAGACATTTCCTTTTCGCTTTTAAGCTGGAAGGTCGCGTATTAACATGGTGTCGTATCCCACAGGGGTATACAGAGAGCCCATCGATCTTTAACCAGCTGTTGAAGAAAAACCTTGAAAGTCTAGTGCTGCCCCAGAAGTCAGTTCTGGTCCAGTACATAGACGACCTACTTGTGGCGTCAGAAACTGAAGAGGCTTGCAGGGAAGACTCCATTGCTTTGCTAAATCACTTAGCTGCAAATGGGCACAAGGTGTCCCCGGGAAAATTGCAGTACTGCCTGACAGAGGTGCAGTACTTGGGGCACAGAATAGAGAAGGGGAAACGGAAGGTGTCCCCAGACAGAATAGAGGCGATCATGAAGATGAATGCGCCCAAAACACAGAGAGAGGTCAGGATGTTCCTAGGGATGGTGGGGTATTGCCGACAGTGGATAGCGAACTTTTCACTGAAAGCAAAACCCTTGCAAAAACTGACACACAAGGAGGTGAGTGATCCGGTACCATGGGACAAGGACTGTTTGATGGCGTTCCTGCAGCTGAGAGAGGACCTGTGTCGTGCTCCTGCTCTGGGAATGCCTGATTACGATAAAATATTCTTGCTCTACTGTTGTGAAAGAGAGGGTTGTGCTTTGTCTGTCTTGGTCCAAATCCATGGGAATGCCCGTAGACCAGTTGCCTACTTCTCGGCTACTTTAGACCCAGTAGCCGCAGCGTTGCCCGGATGTCTCAAATCCGTTGCTGCAACAGGTGTCAGTATCGAACGTTGCGAGAACATTGTGATGGGGCACCCGTTAGAGGTGTATGTGCCGCATTCTGTTGAATTGTTAATGACCAGGACCAAAACACAGCATCTGACCAATAGCAGGCTCCGCGCTATGAGCAAGTCATTCTTGCTGCAGAGAACGTGACTCTCAAGAGATGCTCTGTTTTGAACCCTGCCACCTTGATGCCACTCCCAGGTGACATTGATGATGATGTATGTACAGACCATGATTGCCTTGATGTGACTGAACTATGCACCAAACCGAGACCCGACATCGTGGATGAGCCACTGACAGACCCCGATGAAGTTTTCTTTGTCGATGGCTCATGTGTAAGAGACGAAGTTGGGCAGCTGAGAGCAGCTTATGCTGTTTGTACAATTACTGGAGTTGTGGAAGCCGGATGCCTGGAAGGAGTACACTCCGCTCAGGTAGCTGAAATTATTGCCTTGACGCGTGCCTGCCTGGCAAGCAACCAAATTCGAGTCACCATATACACCGACAGCCAATATGGTTACGGGGTAGTTCATGATTACGGGCAATTATGGTCTCAAAGAGGTTACATGACTTCTTCAGGTTCACCCATTCGTAATGGAGAGTTCATACGTTTGCTGTTAGAAGCTTTGCAATGTCCAGCGGGTATTGCAGTTGTAAAATGTACCGCCCACACCAGGAATATGGACTTCGTGTCACAAGGCAATAGATATGCCGACGAAGTCGCAAGATATTGTGCAGAACAAGGGTACTCTTTCACGGAGGTGGAGGTGGGCGGAATAAATGTAAGAACTGAATTAGCCATGATATTGGAGACTGTAGACACTTGGGACGAATTAAAATGTATGCAAGAAAATGCACCCGATTTTGAAAAGCAAACCTGGAAGACAGCAGGATGTGTGATAGGTGAAGCGCATTTCTGGGTTTCAGCAGATGGAAGAGCAGTGTTGCCCAATGAGATGGTGAGCCCAATGGCCAGACAGATACATGGTCCAGTACATCTAGGGAGAGATGCTATGTTGAGAGTATTCAGACAAACCTGGTACAACCCTAAGTTCAGAGTAGCAGCAGAAGCAGTGTGCCAGCATTGTGTGACCTGTCAGCAGTTGAATGTAGGAAAAAGAACACCAGTTACATTGAGTCACATAGGGAGGTCTGGAGGTCCATTCAATAGGATGCAAATCGACTTTATTGAAATGCCAAGGTGCAACCGCCTTCGTTATGTCCTGGTGGTTGTTTGCATATTTTCCAGATGGGTCCAAGCATACCCTACACGCAGGTGTGACACCCTCACAGTAGCCAAGTTACTGCTTAGGGAACTCATCCCGCGATTCGGGGTACCGGCCTCTTTGGAATCAGATAGGGGAACACATTTCAACAGCGAGCTTGTGAAGATGATTTGTGCGGCCCTGAACATAGACCAGAAATTGCATTGTAGTTATCGACCAGAAGCATCAGGAATTGTGGAACAGATAAACAGCACCATCAAGTCCCAAATTGCTAAAATGTGTTCGTCAACGTCCCTGAGTTGGCCCGATGCTCTGCCACTGGTCCTTATGAGCATCCGTAGTACCCCAGACAGAAGAACGGGATTATCACCGCACAAGGTGTTAATGGGGAGGGCAATGAGATTGCCATCAGTACCAACTGCTGCATTGTTAAACATCACAGATGATATGATCCTGGACTATTGTAAGGGGCTGTCTGACGCCATTCATTCTGTGTCCCTTCAGGTGCAGGCTGCTGAGGTTCCGTCGTGCCAGGACCTGTGCCATGACCTGTGCCCTGGAGACTGGGTGCTTGTGAAAAAGCACGTAAGAAGAAGCTGTCTAGATGTTCGTTGGCGTGGGCCCTACCAGATCATCCTGATCACGAACACTGCAGTGAAGGTGGGAGGCCTGCCCAACTGGATCCACGCGTCTCATACGCGGAGGGTTCCAGCACCTCTGGAAGAAACAGCTCCTCTCTCGGATGGAAGTCCAGCTGCGGACCGAGAAGCCATAGAGGGGGCCAGCCAAGCTGTGGAGGTGCAAGAAGAAGAAGGGAACGTGTCTGACCAAGCGGAGGACGGTCAGTACAACAGTGAAACGGACGACGCTACAGAAGGAGGAAGCAGCTGGGAGTACGAATCAGACACCGACCAGTCTGAAAGAGAGCGCGAGCAAACCAGAAGGACAAGGAGCAGAAGGGTAAGGCGTGGAGAAGCCAGTTGGCCGCAAAGAAGGAGTTCTAGCCTGAGGTCAACTCCAGAGAGAACCCTTGCTCCAATATCGGAAGATTCAGACCCGGAGGAAGGTGCGCAGGGCGCTGAAGCACCAGATCTGAGAAGGTCAAGGAGAGTATGTGTGCCTAACCGAAGATACGCCACCCCTGAGTGGTCATATCTGGTGACAAATGTCTTGGGAACGAGAGACAGGGAGGATACGAGCGGTGCTGGTGACCAGCTCTGAACCCATCCTCACAGTGGAAGTACAGCTGTTAGTGCCCGGAGTCGAAGCAGAAGGGTCACTAACGTTCACACTCCCCAACCCTCCCCGCCTGAGCAAGTTAAAGCACATGTTTTTCACCGAATTGCAATTCCCCGACTTTGGAACAAAGATAACAAGTCATGAAGAGCACATTCTTCGTCTGGAAATATTGAACTATGCTATCCGAGCTGCAGGCACAAGCCTGATTGTAGATGCTTAAAGACTTTGTAAATAAGTAAGAAAAAGAAGATTACCTAGCGCCTAGGAAGCAGAGAATCTTAGGGACCTTCCTATTAGTTGACGGAGAAGGGCTAGGGTTGTCTGTGTTAAAGCTTTAAAGACTCTGCAAAAGGAGATTGCCAGCTTCCAATTGTGCGGTTCTAAAGACTGAAAGATTATAAGAGACTGTAAAGGAACAAAGAAGAAAAGAATTTTGAGTTGAAATAAGAAAGAAAGAACCATACTGTCTGAAGAAATGGAGGCCGGTAGCCCAAATCATAGAGCCAAATGTATAATAGGCACACTAATAGTAGGAGTGATACTTCTAATAGCTTTAGTAGTTACTGTATCATATGTAAAGGGACATGAGAGTGAGGCAAGGGTAGCAGACGAGAAGTCTGTAGTGACACCAAAACCCACTGTTGCTAGTAAGAAAGGGGAAAACATACAGGAGAAAGCGTTATTAGCAGCAGAAGCCCGTAGGTTACACATGGATGAGTCCCAAGGCGACTAAAAGAAGTTTATAGGGCAGGTGGATGATCGATATAGAAGGCAAAAGATTTTGAAGAAATTAGGACAATGGAAAACAGATTGGACCGAGGAAGAGAAGGCACACAAGAGAAAGGGTAGTAGTGGTCCAATAGCTTTGGATGAGACGCAGAGAGGGAAGTTATGTCTTCACAGAAGCAAAACGTATTACGAAAATGTATTCGTAGGAGAAGTCAGTTGTGAACATGCTTTCAGATTAGAATATTACACAAAGGATTTCTTGAAAGGAATGCAAGTGATTCCAAATGTATATTTTGTATGTGGGAGAAATGCTTACGTGAGACTACCTGACAATTGGTATGGATCATGTTACTTGGCAATTGTTTTTCCCAAAATATACCATGCTCAAGACTTAGAGATCATCGAGGGCAAGGCCTCGACAAGAGGGAGAAGAGATGTAGGAGATGCAGAATTAGTTGGAGATGTATTTGGAGCTGCATTTCCTCTCTTAGGACTGATCCTCAATGATGTCAAAATTAGGCGACTGGCAACAGTCGTAGACAGGTTGTCTGCCAGCACAGCTAGATCCTTAATGCTGGTGGAAGGAGAGATGCAATCGATAAGGGCCATGGTGCTTCAGAACCGTCTTGCATTAGACGTCCTGCTAGCAAAAGAGGGCGGAGTCTGTAAGGCTTTGAAGGTCCAGGAATGTTGCACTTACATTCCAGACAATTCAAAACCTCTTGAGAAGGTCATTATGAATATAACTAATATTCACAAGGAGATCGAAGACCTAACTAAAGTAAATGTTTGGGAAAAAGTGGGTCATGGAATGGGCGAAGTTGGAGGTTGGTTCGCCAAGCTAGGGAAGAGTTTTGTGTGGTATGTGCTGAAACCTATCATCATAATAGTGATCTGTGTGATCCTGTTGTGGGGACTGGTGAGGTCATACCAATGGTATAGATAAAATAGATTGGAGAGATCCAGAAAAGAGCAGTTACAGAGATTGGCTGCAATGCAAGACAATCAGTACCGGAGTCTGAGGGCTCTGGAAACGCAGAAACGAGGGGCATTAGCAATTAGTTCAGTTTAAATGTTGGTGATGACCCCTAGGTGTCATCAAAGGGGGGAACTGAGAGAGCGCAAACTGAACAAAAATGTATGAGTGCACCAGAGTTGCAAGTAGTACGCACAAATCATAAAGAGAAATGCTATGAGTGCTGAAAATATATTCACCTATACCTTGAAATATGTAGTTAATCTAGAGATTTCATATAGAAGTGGAACTAATGCAAACATGTGTGAAAATGTATACCTTTATTAGAAGTGATTAATCAGGATCCATGTTATGTAGCTGCTAATGGAAGAAGTCATGCTGCAAGGCATAGAAGGGAACGGGCCTTATGGCTAGTCCAGAAGGGTTTAGAAACATAGATAGCTTTGCATAGACATGGATTGCACTAATGATACACCGATTTGTTTATCCATTAGATTTATATTCCATAGATGTGTTTTCTTATTATGCCAGAGAAAGAAGCTAACATGTTATTTTAGTTAACTTTTGCGAAAGGGTTGTAGGCCTGAAATGATGAAAGGATTTCTGATTTACATGCACTGGTACAGGCCGACTTGTGTCAGGAAATAAGTTGCAAACTTCTGTTAGAAGTCTATGAGAATGGAGACTCAGCTACGGATGTCTGTCTGCAAATGTGAGGGGGATCCAATTAATAATTGGATGAATAGAGTTTTGTTCAAGAGATTGGTGCAGACATGGAGGAGGGTTCAGGAATGTTTTAGGGGGTATCGGCGGGCCGGAGAAGAGTCTCAGAAGCAAGGTCAACGCTAACGCACGAGGCCCAAGGGAAGATCATCATGGAAAAAGCCAGAAGCGACACCACGTGAGGGGCGTCTCACGAGGGGCGTCTCAAATGTTGTTGTGATTTTGTATTAGGGTCAGCACCCCGGGGTGGAGTTAGAGCAGATGCATGAGGACCCTTTAGAGAGCGGATGGGTAGGCAGAGAGGGGTCATGACTGGCGATCATAGGTTTTCACCTAGAGACTAAGTGTGGGTGATCTTCTTAGGAAGTCATTCACAGCTGACACCTTTTGGTAGGTTGGGACTCTGTTAAGTAGGGATACCATCTAGAGCAGGGTAGGGACAGCCTAACCTGAAACCTTCCCTCCTTTTGTAAATGACGGAGAGGTCACAATATGTGTCGATGCTTGCAGCCCTTTTAATTTTGGAATTAGTCCTAGTTGTATTCTTTGCTCGCTTAAGGGCTTTTCGAGAGCACATGTATGTAGTGGTGCCTGTATACCTTTTGAATCTCATTTTCAGATGCCTGTACTTGCAGTTAACCGTGACTCTATAATAAATCTTTAAAAGCTAGAAGTAGTTTGTGTTTTTTCTGAGTCGAGTCCATCATCAGCAAAGTTAACCTGGTATTGGATGCACTTTCTTTCCTCAACGACAGGCAATAAAGGTTCAGTTGAACAGAACGGGGTATAGATCTAGAGTGATAAGATAGAGATCTACAATCTCGCCCTTGCAACGGTCAGACTGCTGCACCCACAGAGTTTGACCGCCTATTTAGGACCATGACAGTTGGACCGCCACAAGACCATCACCAGCACCAGGATCTAGATTCCTGCAGGACGGCTGTGGGGAAAGTGCGATCTGTGCAGATCAGGACCTTTCTTTCCCCCGGCCTTTTCATGGCAGGCACCCAGTAAGCTTACTTAAAATTAATGCATAAATCAATAAAATGGATCCAACTCCCAGATATTTAGTCTCGAATTAGTTATACTATGAGCTAATAATTCTTGATCTTTCCTATCTTTGAAACCTGATACCAAATATCCTTGCAAAAAAAGTTGCCACATCCATCTAGGTAGTGTTGTATTCCCAGCTTTTTCTTATGTATTTATTTATTTGTACATTTATTTATGTTATACAATAGTCATAGTGTGCTAATAACACTACACTACAGAGCTGCCGACCTGGAAGCTGGGTATCTGGTTTAAAGTCTCGGCATTGGCTCAACATCCTGTGATTCTGGGCAAATCACTTAATCTCCCAGTGCCCAAGGACAGCGCCTGGATACTCTCACGGGTGATAAGCCGCACTATATAAGTCTGCAAATGTAATGTTGAAAAGACACAGACTTTGCTTATGAAATTATTCTCAAATCTGCGTGAAATTCTTCAAGCAAAAAGTTGGTGTTACTTTGTGAGCAGTTCCATTTTAGCACCTTTGGCTTGTGCTAGGAGTTGAAGATGAAATCTCTTGAAGATGTCTTACACCGATCTGGAGAACGTTTCTTTTGCAGAGAGTGTTAGAATAATGTTTTTTTCTCACGTCAATAGAGTTCTTCAAACCAGTGAGGGAAATATGATAGCTTTTCTCAAGATGGACAACCATTGCTGAATAGAAATAATACTCATAGAAAATAGGGCCTTTATGGGTCCTAGACGAACACCCTAAATGAGAAGACCCATAGAGTGCGTACCCGCCAACATAGCTCCTGGGACGCATTAAAAACAAATCTGAAAGACAGTGGTACCCACCTATTAGGTGGAGGAATTTAGGAATTCGGATGAATATGCATAAATTCAAGTAACAGGGGGACTTGTTTTCAATACATTGCCTAGTCAACCCTTTACTCCTCAGTCATAAACGATATTATGATAATATATACAAAATAGAACAGTTTTCCTTTGACTCAATCTGCTCAGAGGCACACTGGACAGTAAGCTGTCGGAATCCCCATGAATAATTAATCTGCAATACGGGCTGAAGTAACTACTATGTCAAAGTCCCATTTACCTACTGATCTTGGGCCAAGAAACAAGTGATCAGGAACAATTATTACATTGCAGGCTTAGAAAGCTCTGAGACCTTATGTGATTGCTATCAACACAAACATGCATAGGGGGAAAATCTTTGTGGGCAATTCCACAATAGTCATAAGTTGGCAATTCCACCAGTACGTTACAAGGAGGCCTCAAGCATTGGGCTATTGGACCTGCAGGTTTACTATCCCATAAAAGTGTAGCTCTCTCTCTCTCTCATCCATTTACTTTTCTCCCTTCAACCCCATGTTGCTCTCTCCCCATTTGCTGTCTCCCAGTGCTCATCCCTACCGAACCCCTCGAGTTGCTTTGCCCAACTCTCCCTATATTTTCTAATAGCCTTGTCCTCCGTGATTCCGCACACCTCCCACTAACCATGTTGCTTCAGACCCAACCCCCCGTGTTGTTTCCATCCACTCACACTACTTCTTTTTTTCTTTTTTTTTTACTGACCAACTCGGATCGGTAAATAAACAGAAAGAAAAGCCCTTGAGTCATTATGTAAGTGGATACGCCTGCAAAATGATGCAGGTTGACATGTCATAGGCTGATTTTTCTCTTTTAGCCATGCTGCACAGTGTCTGAGATGCTTTACAGCATGGCTAAAGACCAATGGCAAAGCCAATAGGTCAAAAATGCGATGTGTATTGGGTTTGTCAATGCTTGATTAAGTGTATGGGCAGTGCCCCTGAAGCAAATGTGCAGCACTACCCTCAATTGAAATTAGCATAGATTTGCACCCTGATTTTGTCTTCAATCTGGGCTGAAAGGGTTAAATCCCAGATTACTTTCAAGTTTTAGGGTGGATTCGTGCTGGGAATATTAATTTTCTATCACATTGTGCATTAAAATCTTTTCCTTAGAACTGACCGTTGCACTCCCATTATTTAAAATTAATTATTGTTTAGCAGCCAGGAAGATGTGTCAATGAGTTAAACCTTCGCTGTAGGATACAAAGCGAATGTCAATTCAAGAGTAAAAATTCTGACAAGGACATTTCACCCTTCCATCATTTCCAAATGGCATAGATGTGAAATGAAGTGCTCTATAAAAAAAAAATTGAACATTATTATTTTGCACACAATACTAGAGAGGTGCAATTACGGGCGCACCGTTGAATATTGTGCATTTTATAACTCTTAGAAAGTTAACAATCACAAATTATAATGAACCCACCTAATTTCCTTAGTACATTTACTCCCGATGTAATCAAGTGCAGTGGACTCGGGGCAGAAGCGCGCACTTTAGAGTTCGCAAAGCACTCTCAACAGTCTTGGAACCAGTCTCTGACCCGGGAAGATCGTGACATCTGTTTAAAAGATTCTTATTTAAGAAATAGGCTTCATGTATTGAATAATATCCAGCACTGTTCGGTGGGCTCATGCCTACAGCAAAGCTCTGTTCATTGGTGCCCTTGAGAAAGGGATCAAGGACGGAAAAAGGCATCCAGATTCAGAATGGTCTTCATACAATATGCAATTTCCTTCCTCGGCAGAGCACAAGAAAGAAGCAAGACGAGAAATATGATTGTGAGTAATTATAAAATATGCTGCATATTTATATGCTCATGTGCAGCACACAGTCGGCATTCAAGCTCTTTCAAAGGCAATCAACAACCACCTTAATTTTAGTAGTTTTCTTTTTCTTCCCTAAATATATTGAAATAAATATTGCATCTGTAGCTAATGTTTTTTCCTGCGATCTAGTATAAGTGTTCAACAATCAGAGTTCTTTTAGCAAAAGTAACACTTTGAAGGGTGAGGGGTGTGAGAAAAGAGTGTTTGAGCACGTATATATGTTAGTTTAACATGGTGATTATAGCATGCAAAACCATCATGCAAGGACTGCTTCAAATGATGAAAATAGTAATACACTATTCTAGAAATCGAACAGACAAGGCCCTCAGAAAACCAATATAAAGTTTGTTACTTAAATATCATACCATCAACCCCACAGCAACACAAAAATATGATGGACAGAATGATGACCATTGACAAACATTCATCCCCAGTACAGAGATCTGCAACTATATCTGTTGTTTTTTTGGTCAACATGCCATTCCTGTTTGGGACCAGCCATATGCAAATCAATCTTGACCCTGCTCCCTATGAGAATAGCCCAGCCCGAATTGCAAGGCCAGGTCCTCCCTGGTTGGGAACACATTCTGTACATCACATTTTTGGTTTTCTCTGGGCCTTGTCTATTCGATTTCTACAACAGTGTATTACTATTTCATCATTTGAAGCATTCCTCTCAAGTGTTTTCCGTTCTTGATCCCTTTCTCAAGGGCACCAATGAACAGAGCTTTACTGCAGGCACAAGCCCACCTCACAGTGTGGATATTCTCCAATACATGAGTCCAAAGTAAGGCGGTGTGGTGGGCAAAAAACTATGGAATGAAATGCGGTCCCAAGCAATTGCCAGGGGCTGAGAATAATTCAAGCATTCCATCCCGGCGCGCCTAAGGCAAGATCGTCTGCGCCCGTCCGCACCTGGACCGCGCCCAGCACAATAACCCCTGGCCCCCGCAGGAGCCATACAACTAGGCTGAGCTACGACACCGCCACCCTCCACGCACTCAACACCAGCCGAGCATCCACCTGCTACCGAGCCACCCCAAAGCGCACCCACTGACCCTTCTCCTGCCGAACGTGCAACTTCACCTGCCTCCGCACCGCCTCCTCGCCCCCTGGACCATGCAACAACAACCTCTAGTGCATCCTTCTCAACAATCCGTGCAACTTCACCTGCCTCCGCACCGCCTCCCCGCCCCCTGGACCATGCAACAACAACCTCAAGTGCATCCTTCTCAACAACCGCTCCGTCCACAAACACGCTATCGAATTCTGGGACGTCCCCGACACAACTGCACCAGACGTCGCCTTCCTCACGGAAACCTGGATGAACGCCTCCTCAGCCCCCGACATCGCCATAGCCATTCCGGACAGCTACAAGATCACCCGGAAGGACCGCATCAACCAAACCGGAGGAGGAATCACCATCATCCACAGGAACTTGATCAGCGTCACAACCAACACCGAGGACGCCCTTCCCTCCGCCGAACATCTACACTACCAGATCCACACCGACCCCAAGACCACCCTCAGAGGAACCCTCGTCTACAGACCATGCACACAATTCAGCGAAGCCATCGCCAAATTCATCAGTGCGCATGCTCTCAAATCCGCAGACTACATTCTCCTGGGTGACCTGAACTTCCACCTATAGACCAACAACGACAAGAACACCACCTCCCTACTTGAAAAGCTCGCCAGCCTCGGACTCAAGCAACTGGTGACCACCCCCACCCACCTCACCGGTCACACGCTGGACCCCATTTTCTCCGCAAGCAACAACGTCTCCTTCAGCCACACCACCGGCCTAACCTGGACAGATGAGAGCTGCGTCCACTTCACCTCCAGAAGACCACATCCCACCACCGCCCACAACAGATCCCCTGCAGATGGTAGAGCAAAGTCACCACAGAACAGCTGACCACATCACTGAGCCAGAACCCACCAAATGACACAACTGACGCCAACGCCGCCGCATGCAACCTCACACAGTGGATCAGTGACTGCGCCAACGCCCTCGCACCACTAATAAACCCCTCCGGCAAGCCCAGCAACAAGAAAGCCACCTGATTCACAGACGACCTAAAGAACACAAAGAAATCATGCCGAACCCTCGAGAAGACCTGGCGCCACGGCCCAACAACAGAGAACCTCACAGCTCTCAAGAATGCCACCCGCAAACACCAAAAGGACCACTTTCAAAAAACGCCTAGACAACAACGCGCACAACAGCAAGGAGCTCTTCAGCATAGTGAATGAACTCTCCAACCCCAGCGCCAACGACATCCTACCCACGCAAGACCTCTGCGACTCCGTCGCCACCTACTAGATCGCCGACATACACAACAGCTTCGACGCCCAGTCCCCGCTCCCAGCCACCGAGCCAACGCCCCCCACCAACACCCTCAGCACCTGGCCCCTGTCAGCATCGAGGACACCACCCACATCATGAACACCATCCATTCCGCTCTGGCTCACCATCAGATCCCTGCCCTCACCACATATTCAACAAAGCATACGTCGTCATCGCACCCCACCTCTGGAACGTCATGAACAACTCCTTCTTGTCCGTCACCTTCCCAGAGAGCTGGAAGCAGGCCGAGATCAACGCCCTACTGAAGAAACCCACAGCGGACCCAAAGGATCTCAAGAACTTCCAGCCCATCTCCCTTCTTCCCTTCCCTGCGAAGGTCATCTAGAAGACCGTCTACAAACAGCTGACAACCTTCCTCGAGGCAAATGGCTTCCTCGACCCTTCTCAGTCCGGCTTCCAAGCCAACCACAGGACCGAGACCAGCCTCATTGCAGCCACCGATGACATCAGGACCATGCTCGACAACTGGGAAACCGCCGCTCTCATCCTTCTAGACCTCTCTGCCGCCATCGATACCGTCTGACACTGAACTCTAAAATCCCGCCTCCACAACGCAGGGATCCAAGGAAAGGCCCTGGAATGGATCACCTCATTTCTCTCCGACAGAACCCAGAAAATCTGCCTCCCTCCCTTCCGGTTCGCGGCAACCAAAATCATCTGCGGCGTACCCCAAGGCTCCTCACTCAGCCCGACCCTCTTCAATGTCTACATGAGCCCCCTCGCCACCATTGTACGCAAACACAACCTCAACATCATCACCTACGCCGTCGACACCCAGCTGATCCTCTCCCTCACCAAAGACCCAGCCACCGCCAGAATCAACCTCCAGGAAGTAATGAAAGACGTCACGGAATGGATGAAATACAGCCGCCTAAAGCTAAACTCAGACAAAACGGAGGTCCTCATCCTGGGAACATCACAATCTGAATCTGCCTGGAACGACTCCTGGTGGCCCACCGCGCTGGGCTCCCCACCGACACCCACGGACCACGCACGCAACCTAGGATTCATCTTGGTCTCCTCGCTCACCATCTCCAAACAAGTCAACGCCATCTTGTCCTCATGCTTCAACACCCTGTGCATGCTTCGAAAGATCTTCCGGTGGATCCCCACCAAAACGAGAAGGACGGTCACCCTGGCCCTCGTCACTAGCCTGTTGAACTAAGGAAACGCTCTATACGCAGGAACCACAGCAAAACTTCAGAACAGACTCCAGCGCATACAGAACGCATCCGCACGCCTCATCCTGGACACCCTCCGACACAGCCACATAACCGCCCACCTGAGAGACCTGCACTGGCTCCCCGTCAACAAAAGAATCACGTTCAGGCTCCTCACCCACGCACACAAAGCACTCCACAACGCCGGACCCGAATACCTCAACAGACGCCTCACATTCTACACTCCAACCCGCCAGCTCCGCTCCGCCACCCTCGCCCTTGCCGCCATCCCACGGATCCGCAGAACCACCACCAGAGGAAGATTGCTCTCCTACCTGGCCGCCAAGACATGGAACTCCCGCCCCGCCCACCTACGTCTGACCCAGGACCACATCACCTTCAGGAGACGCCTCAAGACCTGGCTGTTCGAGCAGTAACAGCACCGCCCACCCCTCCCCCAGCGCCTTGAGACCCTCACGGGTGAGTAGCGCGCTCTATAAATTTCTTGATTGATTGATTGATCCATCAACTTAGTGTTTTTGCACTTGCTGCCCAATGCGCAACAGGTATGCCAAGATGTGGGTGCCAGGCTCACTGTGCCACTGGATTCAAGTTAGCCTGGCTGATGCGGGGTGATACCCTGAAACCGGTCCCAGGATGTTTTATCAAGTCTAGGGAGGACTTGTCCTTGAGGTTCGGGCTCGACTGTTACCACAAGGAGCAGGGTCAAACTGATTTGCCTATGGCTGAGTCAAAACTGAGGTGACATGTTGGGCAAAAAAACGGTGGATTGGGATGTGGTCCTGAGCGATTGCAAGTGGCTGAGATTAATTCAAGCATTCCATCCATCACTTTGTTGTTTTTACATCAATCCTACAGGCAGCCTCCTTCATGGGCCAGCCTCCTTTATGTGTTTGCTAATGCTTGACTGTGCTCCATTGACAGTACGGCTTGTTGCTGGCGGCTACATTGTTCTACTCATATTTCCACTAGGATTTGATTATGGAGTATCGAGTAAACCTTTGTTAGACTGACATGAGGTGTATCTTGCAAATTAGAACCAGTGTGTATTCTTTGAGGTGTTTGTTTTAGGACACAGTGGCTTTGTAATTGCTGATTTCTAGGATTATTGCTTTTAGTGCATGCTCTTTGAAGGTCTTAGCCTCTCATAAAGATCCAGTGCTATTCATTAATCACCCTTGCATTTTCTTTTGTTTTACTTTGTAGTCATGCTAACATTTTATGGATTTACAGTTTTTTGTATACAATGAAGCAAATGCAGCTACAACGGTATGCATACAAATACACTACAAATTCTAGCCCAGCCTAAAGAGTATCTTACATACAATATTTGCTCTACATGCCTTTTAATTTTATCACTTAGAACACAATCAATCAATCAATCAATGACATTTATAGAGCGCACTACATACCCGTAGGGTCTCAAGGCGCTGGGGGTGGGGGGGGTGCCGCTACTGCTCGAACAGCCAGGTCTTCAGCTTCTTCCTGAAGGAGAGGTGGTCTTGGGTCAGGCGCAGGTCGGTCGGGAGGGAGTTCCAGGTCTTGGCGGCCAGGTAGGAGAAGGACCTTCCTCCTGTAGTCGCTCTTCGGATGCGGGGGACGGCGGCGAGGGCGTGGTTGGCTGATCGGAGGTGGCGTTTGGGAGCGTAGAAGTTGATTCGGCTGTTGAGGTAGCTCGGGCCTTGGTCGTGTAGGGCTTTGTGTGCGTGGGTGAGGAGGCGGAAGGTGATTCTTTTGTTGACGGGGAGCCAGTGAAGGTCTCTCAGATGTCCGGAGATGTGGCTGGTACGTGGGATGTCAAGGATGAGTCTGGCTGAGGCGTTCTGGATCCGCTGGAGTCTCTTCTGGAGCTTGGCGGTGGTACCGGCGTAGAGGGCGTTGCCGTAGTCCAGTCGGCTAGTGACGAGGGCCTGGGTGACGGTCTTCCTGGTCTCGGTGGGGATCCACCAGAAGATCTTCCGTAGCATGCATAGGATGTTGAAGCACGCCGAGGAGACGTTGTTGACTTGCCTGGTCATGAAGAGGGAGGAGTCCAGGATGAAGCCCAGGTTGCGTGCATGGTCTGTCGGTTTGGGTGCGGTGCCCAGGGCGGGAGGCCACCAGGAGTCGTCCCAGGCAGAGGGTGAAGAGCCCAGGATGAGGACCTCCGTCTTGTCCGAGTTCAGTTTCAGGCGGCTGGTCGTCATCCACTCGGCTACCTCTTTCATCCCTTCGTGCAGGTTGGCTCTGGCGGCGGCGGGGTCGTTGGTCAGGGAGAGGATCAGCTGGGTGTCGTCGGCGTAGGAGATTATGCTGAGGTTGTGTTGGCGTGCGATGGCCGCGAGGGAACACAAGCTTTATCTACTGACTACTTATTACAACACTCTTTTTTGAAGATACAGCTTATATCCACTAATGCAGTCTGCTCAGCAAATGTGATTATTATTCAGGAACATTACATATGCACAATGTTATAAGTAAAGCATTATATTTCTCTCCTATATGACTTGATTTCATACTGTGAATTGCAAGCAATATTCATAAACAACTTGCAGTCCAAAATCAAATAACTCTACCTATCTATAAACAAAAACATATGCTCTGTTAATAACAAAATATGTTTATGCTGTTGTTAAATAATACTGCTATGATACCACATCACCAATATCGTCATCAATATGTACCATAATCACCAATACTAATATCAAAAGTATTACCACCCCCATCACCAGTGCAGCACCTTCAATCAATGCTTAATTTGTGCCAGTGTTTATCGGTGCTCTGCCCCTGCACTTATTTCTTAACTTCGGCACACATTTATGACAGCCTACCACATGGTGGTGCTGTTTGTCTACTTTTACATAAAGCACATCTTCAAAGTGTCTAATATTTCAATATACTAAAAGATAAATAAATATAAGTGCATTCAGGCCAATCTTGCATCTTCAGTAACATGGAACAGCCAAAACTGTCAGATTTTGGAGAGTGGGATGGCTAGCATGTAACATTGGTACTTTTATTTGTCAGTTCTAGCTTAGAAATATGGAGGTGCAAGCTGCAGTGGCCTGCTGATGAATATCTTGGGCCCTGGCAGTTCTTTACATATTAAGTACTGCCTTCAAATACTGCCAATAGAATGGAATACTGCCAACAGATTATCTAATATCAAACCACTACCAGTACTGCCACAATTAGCACCAATACAGTAGATGCACCCATCACCAGACCGAGGACGCCGGTACGAGCTTCGGGACCATTAACGAGGATTTCTGCAGAGCTGAGCACCCATTGTGGTAGCGGTTCCCGTCCCGACTTGAACATTATATGTCATTTTCACTAAATCATGTTAACATCAGTGCCATCAGATAACTCTGACAACAGATACGAGTAGATTGTGCGACCAATATTCAACCTTCTATTGAGTTCTGCCCTCATCGGTCCCGGCCTATTACCGGCGCAAGCCCCGGCGTTGTGGAGTTTGGACACAGCGCATCCTGACTCACCCGGCACATCCACAGAAAAATCTAACGACACCCTGACTGGGTCGGAATTATCACCAGTCGTGGGGGATTATCCTCCTCTTCCATTTGGATCTAGCCCTGAAGATTTGGAGTGTACTCCACTCCAATGAAACACTTGTCGGCTGGCGAAATAAAAACAAGTGCAACATATTTCGACTGCCCTTCCTCATTGTCTCTAACAATACTAAAAAGTTATTAACTGTTAATATTTATTGTGTGTGCACAGGTTGTGTCTCTCAAATTGTAAATGTATGCCTAGTAATACATTATCAAGGGGTTGTTAGGGTCACCCCTTTCCGAGTAGCACCACATCAACCGAACAAGTCCTTTTTAACCTAACCAAATATCCAGAGGTGTGCAAGTATTACCTTAGATTAAAGTGCCCTTGTCATTGTAAAAAGCACCAATACTAATACTAATTATTCCACACCACAACACCACACCACTACTAACACCACTTCCAACAGCACCACAACTATAACTTATGTGGTACTGAAAATTCTGGACCCGTGTCATAAACATCGTCGTATCATGACGATTTTGGTATCAGCAGACCGAGAATGATTAGAATACTATGCACAAGCATTTTCGTCATATTCGGGTGACAAAATCACCCTGAAATCAGAGTTTCCGTCCTGAACCCTCGGGGTCCATTTTGTGAACGGCAGCCATTTTGTGATTGCCCTCACATAGGCCAATGACTAAGGCCAAAAACGAATCTGAAGAACACGTACATCTTTGCTGACTCCTCTGTGACCTGGGCAAGCTGACTCCACTGCCTGTAGCCAAATCTGTTCGGCCAGTTCCTTTCCCAGTGGCCGAATGAGATTAGTATCAAGGCACAACCTATCATAAACCTTTCATCGCACACAAACCATGCCTAATCTTACACACACCTGTCCCTGTTTCTTTCTTTATGACTTGCTTTACGAGGAGGAGGTGCCCGTTTTTATTGGTGGTCCGTCGATATCTGATGAAAATACTGGGCCTTGCCGGGTAATTGATTGTGGGCTGGACAAACTGAAATATGGGCTTGTCATCATGACTCTGCTTTTCCTTTGTAGTGAAAATATGTGAATGGTCAACTGTAAAATAAGGAACGTTTGCCTAAAGCATAATATTTTGTATAAAAAGAGAAGGCTGGCTTTGTAAGATTGAGCAGTCTCCTGAGAATATACACCGTGTTGTACTTCTAGGATACCTGTTACTGGCTGCAGCCAATAAATTCGATCTTTGACTTCACCAAGAAGATTCTGTGTTTCTGTAGTCTGAAACAGGAAGGACTCGAAGTCTTAGGGTGTGTTCCCTGGCACTGCTGGGTTCTAAAACCCAGTACTTCACTTATGCAGCCTTCCCCACCACTACCACCTATGTCCCTAGCACGAAAATCTATATAACCAGCAGCACCAGTACCACCAATACTACCATTAATACCAACACCACCACTTACAACACAATACCATCAATGCCATCATCAACAATACCACAACCCATACCACCACCAGATCTCCAAAACCACCACTCATACCACACCAGCACTTCCAAGCTTTAGTAAAGCTAGTAGGTCTTGCTTTAAGAGGTTAGCAGATGTGTATACATTTCTGCAGAGCTGTGTTTACTTGCATTGTCACATTAAAAACAGAGTGATTGGCTTAGCCAAAGCTTGTTTTTAAAGTTTTTTTTTCTTCCAACGGTCGAACAAGTGGATTAATACACCCACTTTAGACATCTGTGGATAATCTGAATGTCAAAGATTACATCTGTCGAAGTCCACCCAGAAACTTCTTTTCCACATACTTAAATGTACTCCATTGTATAGGGTAATAACACATATTACGCAAGTGTGTAACAACCATTGTGTCTGTAGGGTGTGCTATTAAAATTGTTAATAATTTAAATGTATCTTTGTCATTTTCTCCAGCTGCCTATATTTAATGCTGCTGACTGCCATATGACTTTGAGTTTAACTGGAGGGTTGTTATAAAAAAAACACATATACGTGAACTTAGGGCCTTATTACGACTATGGTTGTCCTACAGACAGCCGTAGCTGGGATAGAGGTGCGGGCACCGCTAAACTGGTGGTCCAACTGCCCTATTACGAGTTTGAAGGCCAGATCACCAAAGGACAACTGCAACCGCCCGGTATCCGTGATCTTTTGGTGGTGTTGCAGCAGTGTGAGTCAGGAATTTGTTGGTGGTGCCACTGTAGCACCGCCAAGCATATTAAGAGTTTCCTCACATCCACCCTTTCCATGGTGGTGAGCCCGCCACTAAAATGGTGGCAGTGAGGAAACTAAGGATGCCTCTGGGCCAGGGGATGCATGCAGGCGGACACATGTTGTGCAGACACCTTTACTCTTGTATTGGTTATAAATGTAACTCTAAATAAGTTCACCTTACCTTTACAGAAAAACTTAAAACATATATTGTCTTGAAAGTTTAGCCCAAGACCCAATGCTGTTTGGGACATCTGCATTCTTCCTCCTTTCTCCCTCCCTCTGGACCTCATCTCCAATGAATAATAATTTGTCACCTCACTTTATCACATCTCACTGGAAAGCACATGTCAAAAAAAGGCTCCTAGGGGAGTGGAGGATGGTGAGGTCTCTGGTCATGAAATTAAACTGATAGAAAAACAGAAAGTCTGCCACTTGTCAGCACAAATAAAAGGGTAACGTTAGTGATCATCAATGTCAAAGTCTTGGTCTCAAGTCTAAGCATTCCCTTTACATCACTTCTGAAGAAGTGGGATCCCGCTGAAGTCGGGCAGGAAAAACGACATGGCTATATACATATATTGTCTTGAAAGTTTATCCCAAGACCCAATGCTGTTTGGGACATCTGCATTCTTCCTTCTTTCTCCCTCCCTGTGGACATCATCTCCAATGAATAATAATTTGTCACCTCACTTTATCACATGTCACTGGAAAGCACATGTCAACAAATGGCTCCTAGGGGAGTGGAGGATGGTGAGGTCTCTGGTCATGAAATTAAACTGATAAAAAAACAGAAAGTCTGCCACTTGTCAGCACAAATAAAAGGGTAACGTTAGTGATCATCAATGTCAAAGTCTTGGTCTCAAGTCTAAGCATTTCCCTTATATCACTTCTGAAGAAGTGGGATCCCGCTGAAGTCGGGCAGGAAAAAAGACATGGCTATATACTAATGTTTAATTGCAGAGGATGACCAAGCTATCCCGCTCAGTACCAGTACCGCTCAGTACCAGAAAGTGAAACATCCTTTACAACGCCACTTTTTTCCACGCAGTACCTTTACAATGCAGGTTTTTCAATGCAAGTCATTACAACGACTTGCGCTGGGGGATGCTCTAGGATAGGTAATAGTTTAATTTACTATCCATCAACACCTACCCTACTATCCACGGGGACTGGAGTTGGAATAGTAAATTAAACTATTCACTATCCAGCACCCCCCCAACGCAAGTCGTTGTAACGACTTGCGTTGAAAAACCTGCATTGTAAAGGCATGCGTAGTAAAAGCATGCGTTGTAACAACGTACATCCTACCAGAAATCATACTCTGTCAACAGTTTCTTGTGTTCACTCCCAGTCTCCTCTCTCCATTTGCAGTCTGAGGGACGAAAAGCTCATTATCATAACGATGGGTGATGGTCATTGGAGAATACTCTCAAGGAGTCACATACTAGAGAAAATCGTGAGGAAAGTCTATCATGGAGAGGGAAGAAGGTGTGGCAAAATTATATTCATTTCAGCCCAAATCCAAAAGCATGACAACAATTTTCAAATTTCCTAACCAGGTCATTCAGTTCATGCCCTGTCACAAAGTACTGCATTTTCTTATATCAGTCATAGGCAGTGTTATGCACTGCACTGGGGTCTGAAAGATATGGCATACATTTAAACTAGGTTGCAGTCCTTTGTTGTCCTTTGGTGATCCGGCCTTCAAACTCGTAATAGGGCAGTTGGACCACCAGTCTAGCGGTGCCCGCACCTCTATCCCAGCTACGGCTGTCTGTAGGACAACTACAGTCGTAATGAGGCCCTAAGTTCACTTATATGTGGACTGTATCCACCCTGCAATCTGCTACAAAAGTATTCAAATGAGGCAGCGCAAACACATTCATGGATTACTTGTTTTGCCTTTCTTTTTTTATCTAACACTCAATAACACTTTGTTAAGAGATGGCCCTCATTCTGGCAGTGGCCACTGACATTTATTTCTAAAGTTTCATATAGTGCTAGCTAGACCCGTGGGTATCAGAGCGCTTCACATACACAAAGTAAAAGAAAATTGCATAACATCGCAGGACATGAGGATGCATAAAGATATAAGCAAATACATCATTATGTGTACATTGAGGGGAGAAAGACTCAGGCGGTTGAAACTGTCAATAACACCATCCTTGGAGGTCCAATTGATGGGGAGTCCATTAGGTTATTGGTGCTTAGGTTGGTTGACTTGGTCAGTAAAGCATTATTTAAGGAGAAGGAGTTTCAGGTCCTTTTTGAAGCATGAGAAGGAGGTGTTGCATCCGAGGTCAATAGGGAGTGCGCTCCACATCCTGGGTACGTTACCAGTGAAGAATCGTCATTGAGTCGTTTTCCTTTTCAGTTTCGGGGGATGAGAAGAAGTGAGTTGGCGTTTCTCAGAGTTCTGGATTTTCCTGCTTTTACCAGTTTGCTATTTAGTTAGCTGGGTGATTGGGTATGAAGGACCTTGTGTGTGAATACATCTACCTTCCATGGGAAGCCAGTTGAGTGTGTTGAGGGTTGGTGTGATGTGTTTGAATCTTTTTACACCAGTTATGAGTTGGGCTGCCATGTTAAGGACTGTCCTTAGTGGGGCTGGGTGAGCTTTTGGTGACCCTGTTAGGATGGCATTCTCATAGTTCAGTTTGGAAAGGACTAGGGATTGTACTATTGTCCTGAGACCATCCTGGTGAATGAACTGTTTATTTTCTTGACGTGTTTTAGAGAGTAAAGTGCACTTTTTGCAGAGTTCTTGATGTGGTCTTTCATTGACAAGTTCTTATCCAGGATGATGCCTAGAGACTTTACCGAGTCCGATAGGATGAGGGAGCAGTTAAGAGCATCCAGCTCATTGAGCCACTCTTCAATGGGTCGGTAATTACTTTTTGGAGAGAACAGAATTAATTCTGTTTTGTCCAGGTTCAGTTTTAAGTGGTTTGTGTTAAATCAGGTTTGGATCTCGGTTTGCGTAACATTGAGGTGTTGTACGTCACTGGATGATTTGCTTTTGTAGTATATTTGCTAGTTTCAGAATAATTGCAAGGGGTTCCATGGAGAGTTTGAAGAGGGATGGTGAGAGGATCAATCCTTGCAGACTCCAAGTTTGGCTTGTGTTTGTAGAGAGAGGCAGGTGCTGATTTTAATTTGTTGCGAACGATGCTGAAGGAAGGAAGTGAACCATTCTAGTACTGTGGCATTTATGTTAGAGTGCCTCTTCAGAGTCTCACGTAAAGCTAGATGGTTTATTGTGTTGAATGCTGCTGTTTAGTCAATAAATATGAGGAGACAGGCTTCAGCTTCATCTAAGGCTCTGTGGATATCATCTGCAATATTGAGCATCGCTGTTTCAGTACTACAACCTTTCCTGAAACCTGATTGAAAGGTGTCAAGAAGGTTGAAGTTATCAATATGTTTGTTCAGTTGTTGGAGAATGCACTTCTTCAATGTTTTAGCTAGGAACGGAAGGCTGGAGATAGGTTTGAGGTTGTTTAGCTCTTTGGGGTCGGCTCCTGGTTTCTTGAGTATAGGTTTTTTTTTCCTAGCTGAAGGGAGTCTGGGAGACAACCTGATGTGAGAGAGGAGTTGATGATTTTTGTCCAGAAAGGGGCAATGATGTGGTTGAGTTTTTTTACTATTGTGGATGGGAGGGGGTCCATAGTGAGGGAAGTAGGCTTTAAGCTTGCAATTACATTGAAGACATCTATGGGGAGTGGTGGGGAGGGCAAATGGACAGTGGATAAAAATAAAAACAATTACCTGCGACATGTCCTACCCTGACCCTTTCCTTGCTATATGTCACCTCCTGTAGCGCGAGACCTTGAGAAGTGCCTTAACCAATCCTGGCACTGCTTTCATACTGTAAGAGCAGCGCCCTGATTGGAGACAGCAGCTTCATTCACCATGCTCAAGGACACTGGAGTCCTGCACTTACTCTAACCCAGCTGTCTTAAGAGAGCTAGTTAAGAGGTTTCAATGTGTGCATGTCTGTCTGGCTGTTGGAAGATGGCCAACCAAAAAGACATGCACACTTTGAAAAGTGCCGAGGTAGCCCACCGTCCTCAATGCTCCTGTCACTGAGCAGTGGCCTCACGAGCATCAGGACGGGATTCAGCTGTGCAAGTACCATGCATTAGGGGTTAGACTAACGCATTTTAGTGCTGGTGGCCGCATCACCGCACTAAAATACATTAGTCACGCATATATAGAAACCCAGATCACCACCTCCGAGAAGGTGCCGTGTGCCAACGCTGTCAGTCTGAGCTGCATATTTAACCGAGCGGCTTTCCAGACAGCATGCTAATTGGCTTGCTGTATCTGTGACTCTGACTGATCAAAACATGATAGTCTTGCACTGTATTATATTCTTTCTTAAATTTAATGCTAAGTCTGTGGTTTTACTCGTGACACTTTGTGAGCAACCTCTGTAGCTGGAAAACATGGTCTGACCGTCAGACACTCAGAGCAACATGAATGTGAAACATTTCAACTTTAAGAGCCAGCAGTGGCACGTGGTGGATACAGACAGCATGTTGTCTTGCTGTTTTCTGGCAATAGTTGCCATCTCGTGAACACATGCGGGAGACTATGGGCCCAGCAGAGGTAATAGACACAGCTTTGTCTTTTTTCCTTGACACACTCACCTCTGGCCATTCACTATGCCACAGCTCCTCAACTGGTGAACTCTAACAAGCCTCACAGCCTCTGTACAGGCTAGTAATTTTTCCCAATTTCGTCTCAAGGAGTTCTGTTGTCGGCCTGGCAAGTCCACTCCAAGAGAGCGAACTGTGACTCTTGAAACAGAGGGGGGGCTGCAGTATGGACAATCCTTGTTCAGACACACAAAACACAGGTATGGTGTTTATTTATTTGCACATAGAACACCTAAAACACCTCTTAATATAAGTAAGTAAAGGGCTTATAAAAGGCATGAAAGCTGACGCGTCTTGACGCTGGAGAATGCAAGAAAGCGCATGGGCGCTAGGAGGTAATTGGTCACTACTGGGAAGGGAAGAGCCTGGTTTTGACCAGGCTCCTAAACTGGCGTCTGGAGTATTGAAGCCTGATGTTGAGTGGCAATTCATTCCAGAGCTTGGATGCTAGATATGAGAGACATCTGCCTTCCCGTCTTGACTCTAGGAAAGCGGACAAGAGCTTTTTTAGCAGATCTTAGCAACTGGAGGGGTGTGCCATTGGAATAGTTTGTGGTAGTCCTTAGGCCCCCCCAATACAGGGCTTTATGAACCAGGCATAGTGCCTTAAACTCTGTCTGCTGCTTAACTGGAAGCCAGTGGAGATTTCTAATGGCACCAGAAATGTGATTATATTTTGGAATATTTAGCAAGGTACTGCTGCAGCATTCTATAGAGATTGTAGTTTCGATAGTTGATGCTGGTCAACGCCTAACTACAGGCTGTTGCAGTGGTCTATGCGGGAAAGAATAAGGGCAACTACAACTGTTTTTACTCAGCTCCAGAGGAAGAAATGATTGAATTTTAAGTAGCATTTTTAACAGGAAGTAGCATGTTGATGTCACCTGATTAATCTGCCCTGAGAAATTGAGCTGGACATCACATAGAAACCCTAAGTTTCTCATTTTGTCTACAAGGACCGGACAGACTCCTGCCACTGCCAGACACCATGCTTCATTCCAGATGGGAGGACCATTTCCAAATTCTATAACTTCTGTCTTATCCTTCTGTGCTGACCCCTGTGGAACTACCCCGGGGAGATTAGAATTTGTCAGATTCAAGGTTATCCCAGCACACCCTCTGTTCTCTGGCTGTAAGAAAGAGGTGAGAAGTGTTAGCGCGGCGTATCCAATTCCTAATGCCTCCAGCCGTCGCATAAGTACAGTATGATGAACCGTATCGAACGCAGCTGATAGGTCAAGTAGGATAAGGAGCCCTGCCACCCCTGTCAATTTGACAACGTATTTCCTCTGTGGCCATGATTAATGCGGAATCTGTGGAGTGGCCAAATCGAAAGCCATGTTGGGTTGAGTCTAGAAGATTGTTATCATGCAGGTAGTCCGTGAGCTCTGAATTAATAGCTTTATCCAAAACTTTGGCTGCCAAGGGCAGGCAGGATATCGTATGGTAGTTTGTTACTTCGAAAGATCAAAGGAAAGTTTCTTTAAAAAGGGTCTGATACAGGCTTTCTTCCAGGAAGCCGGGAATCACCTGTCTAGCTCTGACGTCGAAGTAAGTTGGACAGCTGTGGGTTTGATCATTTCAAATGTCTGTGCTGCTGCCTCACATATTGATTTTCACTATTTTAGATGCAGTTAAAAAACTGGTACAATTCTGAGCTCTCTTTTCTGTTTCCCCGTATCTTTCCATATTTACTAATGCATGTATTTGTAAGGGCGCACTGCAGCCGTTAGTTCTCTTGTCAAGAACAGCTTTTTCATATAACATAGCCATATGGTTTTCACAGTAGTATTTAAAGCCAGCAGCACATTACTTGTCTGAGTGAGGTTTGGATGATCAAAAAGATTGTGGTTTATGTGGAGTGCAGAAACTAGTAGATAAAAATATTGCTGAATCTAAGTTCATGATAGACAGCCTTTTGAAGAATGACAGTTGCTGAATTTAAAAACAATGTTGTATGTCAAGTATGAATTGCTAATCTAAACCAGGCCCTGCAAAATCTGAAAGACGTGCTTTGTTGTCCCATGCACATTTTCTTGCTAATTGCACTCGGTCCTTCATAGTGTCCCATGCAATAAATGTAAATGTCACCCATAAGTTCAGTAAAAACAAAAATGTCCCATAAGCATGCTGAAAACTTGGCAGCTATGGCTGCAGCATTTCACTGTGAAGGCCAAGGGTTGCACAAACATTGTGCACTTAGGGTGCTATGTTTCACAATTCATGTTTTATGGTCGGATGGGTTGCCTTTTGCTATGAACCTCTCGAATACTGCTGGTGCCCTCGGAGATCATGGTTGTTGGCTAAAAATGCATACAACATGCTTCCTGTCCTCCGGACCTTGGCCTTCGAAGGACGACAGAGCACACAAGTGTTAAAGTGCGACCACCAGCCAGCCAGAGGCTGTAGTAGACCACTTCTTAGCTCCTCTGCCTGAGGACTGACTCCAGTTTCGATAACTGAGTTCTAAAAGAAAAAGGCTGGCTGCAGAACTGAGACAGGCACAGCAGCCTGCCCAACAACCGAGCGTGACTGCAGCAATTTATGAAGCACCTGGCAGTGTCTGGTAGCCCAGTGGTAAGTCAAGTGGCCATTTAGAGCTTGGAGTTTGTTATGGTTGTAGGGAGGACAGTTGTTGTGATACTGTTAGTAAAGATTGACAACTCCACTAGGCCGAGCTTGCATCTGATGTAAGTGCAGTCTGTGTGTCATGTCGGTTAGTGACCTTCTATTTCAGGTGCTTTGCACCAGTTTTTATTAGATATTCTTACAGTTTCTCTTTGCTCAAACAGGTGTATTTTCTGATATTTATAGGTTTCCCTCATCTTCATTGCTTGATTTTTCCTGCAAGAAAGTGTCACTCATAGTCATTGAATGTCACTCATCATTACACTGAAATTATGAAAATGTCACACATAGCAATCAGACCTTGGCAGCTTTGGGTGTTAAATTTTTTTTAATGGCAATAAACCAACTTTATTACCATTTTATTTTTCAATTCTGGGGCATTTTAAACAGTAGGCGACGCACCTGGGCTGGTTGTATTTTTCTTTCTGTAGAACGGGATGTATTGTATTGTATTGTAATTGCATTTATATAGCTCTTACTACCCCTGACGAGGCGTCGAAGCGCTTTTTCGGCGGGTAGCACGCTACTTTGGGACCCATTGAGGAATAGTGTAGGAATTAGTATAGTGAAACATGCAAGTACATTTTAAGTGGGGAATAGGTTAGTCAGTTATTTGGATTTGGAATGATAGCAGAAGGATAGAGGAGGAAAAAAAGGTTTGCATTTATATAGCGCTTGTTACCCCTGATGGGGTGTTGAAACATGCTATTCAGGAAACCCATATAGGATTAGTGGTGAATTAATATGGTGAAATATGAAAGGAATTTCAGTGGTGGATATTAGTCAGTTTTTTGGAGTGAGAAGGATAGCGGAGGGATAAAAAGGGAAGAAAGGTTTTCATTCATATAGCACTTGTTACCCCTGATGGATCTTGAAGCGCTTTTCTGGCGAGGAGCACACCACTCCGGAACTCATAAAGGATTAGTGTTGGAAATTAGTATAGTAAAATATGAAGTAATTTGAGTAGTGGATATGTTATTCGGTTATTTGGGTAGAGAAGAGTAGGTGGCGGGATAGTGAAGGGAAAGAGGTATGTATTTATACAGCGCTTGCTATCCCTGATGGGGTTTTGAAGCACAAGTGGCACGCTACTCTGGAACCCATCAGGATTAGTGTTGAATTAGTATGGTGAAACATGAAAGTAATTTTAGTGGTGGATATGTTAGTCAGTTATTTGGATTGAGAAGGGTTGGGGAGGGGTGTGTGTTTTTAAAGTCACAGGCAGGTGACACAAATGTAATGCTGCCACGTGAACGGCGACCTGGTGTACCCCATCCCACGCCATGTTTGGTATCTCTTTCTACCTGCTATCCTCGACAGCTCCTCCGGCGGGTATTCACATCCGCAGGAGGCTGTGGATGAAAGCTGTCGCCCCTCGGCAAACAAACATGGCGTCACGCTGCGTGATCACCTTCTGCCTGAGTTAAATAAACTCAACGGACATCGGCTAATTTCGACACACATAGACATATTGCCTCACAGTCTCAATCATTGTTTTCTTTTCCTCCCTCTGAGCCATTAATTCTGCCCTGAAAAGCCAGGGAAATTAAAAACCTTTCTATAAAGAACCAGACTTTTGTCCCTGAACACAAAAGACGTGCAAAATGGTACTCCCACAGACAGGATCCATTTAGAATCAGATTATTTCCACAGCGCGCCGCCGTTATTCACCTGCCGGTCGAATATGTACTCTCATTGTCTCCTTAACTGCCTATTTTTATCTCGCAAGGGCTATATGGTCATTTTTGTATGTATTACTGAGCCCTAAAGGCCTTTTTTTCCCTTCTCCGAGAAAAGCATGTTTTTCTCTTCGGAGAAACTGGGCCACATGCCTCTAAGGAGAGTAGTGCATTATTGCATTCCCACCTTTTTCTTCTTTTTTGGCATCTTTGCGGCCTGCTATGCCCTGAAGTGCTTCCACTCAAGCTGGACCATCAAATCAATTATCACAGCAGTCTGCTTTCGAAATATGAATGGCAATGAATGACACGAGGCATGGCAAACTTTCAGCTTTGATTTGTCATTGGTAATGCAAATCTATTTTTTCCATCCACTCTTTTTTTTTTTTTTTTTCATTTTTTTTTTCTGAGACATTTATTTATTCAAGGCTGGTACCGTGAGGCCGAAATCTCACTTTTCCTTCCGCGGCTGCGTTATCAGATCCTTAAAGAAAAGCTTCACCTTTGCCCGGGGAAAGTCACAGCAGAAAAGAGGGCAGGGGACTATTAATGCCATGAAAGCGCTTCCCCCTGACCTCTTGGCCCAATTATTGAGCCCGGAGACGCGCTTCGGCGCAGCAGCCCCATTCTTTCCTGCTACTTAAAATTCCCATCCGCTTTTGTCGCGCGGCTTGACTTGTTTTGCATTTTCTTTCGCGCATATTGCCTCAGATTCCAGCGCTTTAATTTTTAAAACGTTATTATGATCGTAGCCCTTTGAAGGGGCTAGGAACACATTGAGAAATGGAAAGGTTTAACCAAGTGGAGCTGACTGTCAGAGTGCGCTAATTAATCGACTTCGCCAAGGTGTGCTGCTTTTCAGAGCCCAGTGCCTCTTTTTTTTTTGCCTATTTCCTTTTTGTTTACAGCCACGCTTGGAATGGTTGCAGCCAGCAGCTGCCACGTCAGCCTTCGCCATGTTTGTGTTTGCTCTGCTGCTGTTTTTAAGTCACTGAGATCCAGCAGAGTACACAAGAGCTCAAACTGTAATTGAAAAGAATTAATTTCTTAAATGCTCCATCTAGCAGCAAATGAATTGGAAAATCAGAGCCACATTATGCGCAAGTCATGGCCTTTCCATACATTTTCTAATCAGCTGAAAAATGATGTGCTGGAAATGTGTGTGGAGTTTATATTCCACAGTGTGCGTATGAAACGCGGGCCACTGTCTTTGACGGGCCCAGACAGAAAGTGTCCAGTCTACTGAATGTTTACACTGGTTGACACTCCAGCTTGCTTAATGTTTGTACTGGTTGACCCACTCTAGCTTAACAGCCGGGTGCAGAGGCTACTGTCGTCAAAGGCCTCTACCAGAGATGTAGATGCGCATGCGCGAGCCTGGAAGGCGGGAGAGGGCCTTGAGAGACCACGACAGCCCAAGGCAAAATAGCAACACTATTAGAACAATCCACTCACATTAAACAGAAGGTAACAAGTAGTCCAGCATTGGGAGGTTGGAGCAGAGTATTTATGCCAGCCATAGTTTGCCCTCGGCAACTCCATTGTCTTCAAAGGAGCTCCAAGTATTTCAATGTTCTAATTGAAGTTACAAAGCAGACATCAATTACTGCCAAATGTGGTTGGAGTGGCCTTGACCGGCTTTACATTTCTAGGGACCCGACTATGAGCTTTGCATTCAGTTGATCTCTTCCTCATGTGTTCCATAAAGTACATATTCAGAGTGAGGAAAAGGATACTACCACTTAACAATCTATTAAAACAAACCATGTTTGGGTGCACAGGTGCAGAGCATGGCGCCTGCTAGTAGGACATTGCGCAAAGCCACATACAAACAAATTCTCAGTTAGTGCCTAAGTTGCAGACAACACAACAGAGAACCAGGGAGCGGTAGTGCAGTGCAGCTGTCAAATATACAAACAGAAGTTTACTGACTTTGTTTTAATGTGCTAAAATGTAAATATTTGAGTTAACACTATAGAACTTTAGAGGATTATTATTTTATGCTTCAAATAGCACTTTAGAAGGGGGAACAGCGTTTACAACGCAACTTTTACTACGCACTACCTTTACCACGCAACTTTTACAACGCAAGTCGTTACAACGACTTGCGCTGGGGGGCGCTGTAGGCTAGGGAATGGTTTAATTTACTATCCAAATCCTTCCCTACTATCCACGGGGACTGGAGTTAGAGTAGTAAATTAAACTATTCACTATCCAGTGCCCCCCAGCGCAAGTCGTTGTAACGGCTTGCGATGTAAAAGTTGCATGGTAAAGGCATGCGTTGTAAAAGCATGCGTATTAACGACATACATCCCTTTAGAAGCAGCTGCTTCACACCCACCTCCGCACATTATTTATGACACAATGGAAATGATCAGCCAGGGGTGGACTTGCCTGCTCATGACAGCGGCCACTGTGACAAATTGATTTATTTAAATATAGTACCATACAATACCTATCGTTTAACCCGTTCGGTGCGTCGGATGGCCCACGGCCATTCGACATCACAGCGGGCGTGTGCGGAGGACAGCCGGGGACCGTACCAAACACGCCCACTCCATAAATCACCGGCAGTCAACGGTTCAAAAGACAATCAGATTCAGATAAGGCCTTGCACACTTTAGTGGCCTGGGGTGAAGGATCCTAGGACCCTGCACAGGACCACAAGAACTGGACACCACTTACGGTCAGGGAGTGGACAAGGCCTAGTTTTAAGATTTCAATGATAGTACTTCCTCATCAATGAAGAAACATCTATGGAGATGTTGCCCTAACCTTAATGAAATGGGCGACATTCACATTCCCTTTCACGATGCAGGGTTTAGATACATCTAAGTAAATGGGGATCTGCCTTTTGCCGGAAGGAGGTTCCAGCTTGCATTTATGGTCCTTGGCAACTGAGAAATAACCCACTCGCAATCAGTTGGTGTGAATTCGAAACAATCAAAAATAGAAGGCCGGTGTCAGATTTATCATTTCCCCACTAGAAAGGAGGCTCAATAGGGCAGCCCTTACTCTGCTACCAGAATGTTTGTTTTACTCAAGCACATTTTGTACCTACATTTACAGGTATACAAGTCCAGTGTGGTATAAGGCCTCCTACCCCACCTTCAATTAAGGAGACTTAATACTATTTTCAAGGTAAGGCTGGAGCTGAACACGATTGTGGGAATATTATACACAAATAAGTTGCGTGTTTCTGCAGTATAGAGTTATAAATAATTTTATGTCAGTGGTTCTCCGTAGATCTGGTGTGAGACAATGGATGAGTTTGGTGCCAAATCGCGATACACTTTGCTAAGAGCAAGGGTACTGATAAATGACCAAATCATTGAACTGATTTTACTTGAAATGAAACAAGTGTTCAGCTATCTTAATCTAGCCAGTCATGTCTAACCTTAGACTTAACCTTAGACTGAGACATGCCTGCAGGATCACTAGGCCAATAATCTAGCATAACTCTAGTAATGTGCCATTGTACATTAGGAGATAAAATACAACATCTCACAAAATAGTCCAATATATCATTCTATTTGGTAGGCTCACAGAACTCAGAATACATTTGAATAAATGTAATATTTTTTCCAAGTGCACCTAGGCCATTATGTAACCAACATTTCAAAACAGGCACTTTATGGCAGAATCTAATGTCCACTGAGAAGTACTTCTGGAAAACAATAAATAATACTGTTCCTCACATTGTAATATTTCTTCCCTTACTCCCACTGGGCTGCTAAATAGTTATACCAAATGAATACATCGGCAGGGATTCAAGTAAGTTGCAAAATGTGACTTAGTAATGAAACTGCATAGCTCAGGTGATAGGGTTGTAGTACCTTGATAGTACAAAGTATGTAATTTTTTTATTTTGCCAGCATAACAACCCACCACATATAGAGATAAGGATGGATCTGAGTATTGGTCTGATGTGGATTCAGGAGCCTTACAACCTGAAGAAGGCAATAAACAAGGAATTAACAGGAAAGGCTTCTTTTTTTCAAACATTTCCATGAGTTAAATGCAAAACGCGGTATCAATTACGATAGCAGCAAAGCTAATGTTTGAAATATGGGTTGAACATCTTGAGAGACAAACTATCAAGTGGAGAATTTCTAACCAATAAAATATTTATGGAAAAGTCAAGTAATCCTGTTTGGAATACTTTAAAAACATAGAATCTAAAAAAGTCAATGAAACAAAGGACAGTGTTTCCTAAGTCATAAAAGGCAATGCCAATAGAGCGACTGATACCTAGTTTAGTTTAAACTACAGAACACTTTAAATTCAAATGTGGTCCATATTTTAATGTTCAATCACCTAAGAGAGATCTACTTAAAATACATCAAGAGAGTTTATTATACAACATTGTGATATGGGCTGGCCAGAACATGGGATAGCTGAGAACTCCAAGATGGTGCCCGGCTGGGCGCCCTACGATTCGACAACCAGCGGTCCACTCTTGCGGAGGGGAGACAGTGAAAACGGACAGCGGAGGAGTCGGAAAACCGTTATCGCAGGTGTGAGGGATCGGCAGAAGATTGCGAGGAGGCAAGGAGAAGACCAGGCGTGAAGGAGAGTCTGGAAAGCTTGAGCGGCGGTGGAAGCGGAGGAACGAGGAGAGACTGACAGAAGACCCAAAGAAGTTGACACGACGCTACAGGAGGGGAATCCTCCAAAATACAACGCGCTCGTATCCGGTAGTTCGCTGAGGCCACAGGACACCAAGATACCCAACGCTACGGTCCAAGGGGACCGTAGCTCCAGGCAAGTGACCTGGAAGGAAGGGTGGAGGAGGAGGTTGGAGGGAAAGGGTTTCTGGGGGTTTTGGCGCAAATGAGGGCACTTGCTAGTGAATGTTTGGCACACCCTTGACCCAAGAACCGTATACATTTACCTTTCCCAACCAGTACCTTTTATACCTCACTACTTGCGGTCACCTAGGAATGTTGGTGATGGGGAGCACCCTATAGTCTATTGACAAAACAGACAGACAGTGACTGTAGTGGCCTTTCTTTTCTCTGTTTGCCTTTTGGGAAGCACCGGCCATGGTCACTGTGTGGAAGCAGTACAGCTAGAAGAGGAAAGCCAACCCTGAGAGACTATATACCAAGACTGTGTTCCAGGACTGCATAGTTCTTTCTTCGTTTTGTATAGTGATACACTCCAACTGTCCGGACTGTAAGAAATAAATATTAATAAAGTAGAGACTGTTTTGGGAGAAGTGTGTTCCCACTTAGAGAGTTATAATTCTGTACAAGCGAACTTTTCCCTACCTCCCTTGTTGATAAAGGTAAAAACTATTACAAACATCTACTCTACAAAAAATATTTTACTTCTCAGGCTAACCAACTGATGATTGTACTCTGAGTCATTTCATTTGAAATCACAGAAGTAGCTGGTGGAGAGCAGCATCACAACTTGTTGTTTCTCGGACAGGTCAGTTGAGAGTTCGAAGCAGATGACGAGGACACAGATGCATGGCTCTAACCGTGTATTATGTAACTGTCATGCACATTGGCCCACATGTCCTAGTCTCCATGTTGTTATTGTGGACACATTTGCTCATGCACCATGTTCCTTTCTCACCAGAAACCTGGGCTACTGGGGAGCAGAGGTGCTGCATGGGGGTCTTTTGGAATCTGCCTCTTAAACTAAATATTTATTGCCTCACTTGAGGAATCAAATAGCCAACTTAGAACAGAATGGGGAAAATTGTGTGAGCAGTAAAAGCTTTCAAGTTGCAGTATAAGTAATGCCTGGTGTCTTCAAGCTCACATTAAAAAGAGGCGAACATCGAAGGATAATAATTTTGCTATTCTAATTGAAAGACTACAAATGTTCCTGAAGCCTCGTGAGCAGCATGTAGAACAGAAGGTGAGAAAGCTAAGCAGGGAGCTGCAGTACCAACTGAAAGCTCCTGCTGGGATGAAATGCTTCATAGTGTCTAGTAAAAGCACTGCAATTCATCATAGAAAGCCATTTGGCATCAAATATTTATCTCTGAAGTATTTTCTTATAAGGTGTCCTTTATTGCGTTAATTATGGACAGATTAAGAGTAATTTGGACATCATTTGGCCAGTCATAATTGGCACTACTGCTTTCGGAACAAGGCAAAAAACGATGCTAAAGGCATCCTTATCTGGAATAAAAAAACATTTCTGCGATAAAAGTTAGGTCTTCTACAAATAGAAATCCATAAGACTATGTAATTTGTGTACTTGTGGGGTACTCTGTGATACACACAAGGGCGCACACAGACAAGCTCTCTTCTAACTGGCTATCTATAGCACATCTTTTTTCTACAGCTCCTTTCCCATTTCGTGCTATCTCTCGCCCTTACCCCATTCTCCCCTGTTGGCTTCCTGCTACTGCTATAGTATGACATGTTGGTTAAAAACTTTATTTTACTTTCAAAAATATAAATATTTTTATTCAGTGCTAGATCTGTGTTACCTGCAAGAAACAGGTCAAAGAAATTGGAGCTTCTTGTAATGTACCACCTCACCAAGTTGGTGGGGTGGGTTAAGGCGAAGACACCCGCATTTGTGCGGGCTATGGACAGGTCTGAGTGACGTAGGGATATAAACCAAGGGCGGGACTGCCCGGCAGTCACATACAACACCCTGAGATCCAAGGTTACTGTGTGGCGTCCTACTCATTTCTAGGCACCCCCTATATTATATTAGTGCCTACACCAACAGTAGGGCCAAACACTACACTGGTGACAAGGCAGGCCACTGACCCCGCTGCACACCAGGTTGCCCAATGAAAGCATGCCAGAGCAACAGTGTGGTGACAGAAGCCATGGAGCACACTGCTGACATGCACGAGACAAACACATGCCTCAACATCCCCATTTCAGCAGACGCTTTCGGGGTAAGGGCGTGCTGCCTACCAATGTCTCGCCCGGCATCTAGCGAGGCATTTCAACCGACCATCACATGCCAGATATGCCGCAAGATTGGCTGTAGCGACTGCTGCCTCATCATCTCTCAACATCTAACACACTGCATCACGCCTTGTGCGTCAACCACCATAGTACAGAGTGTGTACTGAGTGTTGCCACTCCCTTAACCAAAACACCCTGCTGTCCTCATTCAGGGCCTCCCCCAGACCCCACAGCTTGCGCTGCCGTCATCGAACGCAGAGGGTGCCTGGCCCATGTGCTGAAAGTGCTGGAGAGCAAAGTTTTCCCCATTGGTAATATGGAAACCCAACGCTCTTATCATGTCTCAGCACTGACTTTGCTTTGCCAGAGAACCATACAAGAAACACAGCCTCAAGCCGTAGAGGCCTAGTTCTGACACTGTCATGAGCTGGCTCCAGAGTTCTTGCCTAAGCAGTTTTGCCTTTTAACTCTCTGCGGGGGTTAGCCATACCACATACCTGTTTCCTCAGCCTGGCAGCTGTCCCTACACAGTCTAAGGAGGGTGAAACCTTACACCTCATCCACTATGTCATCAATCCTGGAGATTGAGCCTTTTGTGGTTAATGGTGCACCATCAGCTTTGGCATCAAAATGAAAAGACTGGACGGAACAACTACAATTCTACTTTGAGGGGGCTAGCATAGCTCCTGAGAGGATGAGAGCCTTACTGCTGCATCCAGGAGGGCATTCACAGAATATATAAAACGCTTGCGGGAGCAGCACCAAAAACATGCGCTACACTTCTGAATGCACTCAATGCCCTTTTGGAGCCAATGGCAAAACAGAGATTACAAATGTTTCGTGTTCCGGGAAGCACGCCAGGAATCCGAGGAATCTCTGGACAGCTTTCATGGCTGATTGAACGAACTTGCAATCACATATGGATCCCAGGATGAGCAAGAAGCAATTTGCACATTGATCATACAAGGGTGCTATTCCGCGAAGCTATGAGAAACAATCCTCCAAAAGTCTGTGAAATCCCAGCAGGACATTTTTGGCGATTGGGTGGTCAAAGGAATTAGCGAAGCCAATCACTGACCCATCAAAACTGTCACACGCAAAACACACATGAAAGCCTAATACAGTGAATGCTGTTAAAATGGCATCGGTAGCGCATAATAGGGCACTCACCACCCTTGTAGAAACATTTGGGAAGTTAGAGGCATGGTGGGAGGAGCAAAACACAGGGAACGTAGGGAGGGTCTCAAATCGACACAAGCTTGAAAAGCCTTTTGGGAGGGGTGGAGACTCATGATGCAGACTATATTTCCCACAAGACAAAACAGAGGTGATCGTGAACGCCAGGGAAACGGCGTCAGCCTCCAGAAAGAAAATAAGACTGCTTATTGTCCCTGCTCTCTCAAGACACGGCGTGTTTCTACTTCGTCAAAGTGGACGAAGTTTTGGATTAGGTGGATTAAGGTTGGCAAGGACTTCCTTGTGCCTTAGCCTTTATGGTTTTAGTTTTATTGAGAATTCTCTCCGGGGGAACAACAACTCCTGCTCGTGCTTGGGATACAAAGGTTGTATCAGCCAGGACATTTGTTTGCCAGCTTAGTACTGGTATGCGCTGAGATACTGATTTACTTCTGTACTTAAAACAGAGACATTACATTATTGTTTCTAGCTATTGGATGTTATTTTATATTTTGGACCTAAGACACTACCTTGGCTCCATGAGTGAATGGCATGCTTAGGAACAATAAACTGCTAACTTGATCCGAGTGATACAAATTAAGACTTCTTACCTGTGTAATTAATTTTTGTTCTAGCAGGGGGTTCATGAGGCGTTTTCCTGCTTTTGGCCAGCTACTGACTTTTTACTGGTGTGTATTATTTAACCACAGAAGATAGTACGCAAAGATTCTCTGGAAAAATAAGGGAAACTTGATCTTGGCAATAACTTTATTATTGGGGACTGTGTTTATGCTATTACAGAGATAACATTTACAGAAGGATTAATGCATCAAGGCTGAAAAAGCACTGATGTTTTCTCCATCGTAGAACATTGAACCCCTTTTTTCTTCGTTTGTTTTACTTTTGAGGAACTTTTGTTAATTATCATTACGGTTAGTCATATAAAGGGATTAGGAAAAAACAACTGTAAAATACATATGTTATCTGTCTTCCAGATCTCCCTCCCTGCTTATTCCCTACCCTTTCCTTCCTTCACTTGATCTCCTTAACTTCTGAGATACTATAGCACTTCTGAGTTGGGGCTATCGAACGGTGGACCCATTTTGAGCCTCAAACTGTACCCGAGGAGAGACCCGAGTTGACAAAAACAGAGCAAGTCAACATGACTAAGACTCAGCCAGCATGGACACCAGCAAAGCTCCCACAGGAGAAGAAAAAAGAATGCAGATACTGCGGGGTGTCCCCGCACAGGTTGAGTGACTGTCCAGCCAAAGGCAAAATATGCTCTACGTGTGGGAAGTAAAACCACTTCGCAAAAGTTTGTAGATCGTCTAAAACCCCAAAGGAAGTGGCGAATGTGGAACAAGCGAGCCCAAAAAATAAAAAAGACATGGACTATGATGCAGAAGAATACTCTTTACACTCCGTCTTCGCCATCTTCCACCTGTCGTCACCTCCCGACATGTAAAATCAAGATAGGCGATCAATGGATCACCGCCACCATTAACACCATAGTGTCTATTAACTCCACCAGAAAAAGCAAGAATCAGAGTATTTGCATATAGATAGAAATCACGGATCCGCTCATGGGCTGTTTAACCTGTTTACTCCAGCAGCAATTCCACCGCGATACGGGCGTTTCATTGCGGGTGCGGGGCTGCGTCGGCCAACAGACATGTGCTGCACTACCGAGGTAGTGCTCATGACGGCCGTTGGACGACAAACGCACGCAAGGGGTTAAAGTCCATGGAGTCCCATCTTGAAAACAATGCAGACATGACAAGTGTATGTAGCAGAAAAAGGACAAGGACAAGGTATGCTTGTCGGTGGAGCAACCACAGATGCACTAAGGCTGATCTCTTTCACTTTGGAAGTGAAGGAAGAGGAACTATTGACTATTTTAGAAGAATTCAACACCATCTTTAGCAGAATTGGCTGCCTAAAGAACAAAGAGGTCAAGCTCCATGTAGACCTCTCTATCCAACCAGTGGCCCCACCACATCGCCATATAGCTTTCCACCTAGGATCGAAAGTGGAAGAAGAGCTGGAGAAGATTGAGCGAGCTGGCATCATTGAATGGGTCACTGGACCTACTCCATGGTTATCCCCTATCGTGGTGGCAAAGAAACCAAAACAACAGGGACAGGTCAGCATATGTGTGGAAATGAGACTTCCCAAAGTCGCTTTCAAGTAGGAACGACACCTTACCCCACGGAAGATGACATACTGGATAAACTGATTGGTGCCAAATGGGTCTCAAAGGTTGCTCTCCAGTCTGGATATCATCAACTACAGCTCCACCCTGACGATCACTACATTTTCAACGCAGGAAGGTTATTGCAGGCATCACCACCTCAATTCTGGAATATCCAGTGAAGAGGAAGTCTTTCAAAACACCATAAGGGAGCTGCTGGGGGGCCTACCCGGAGTCATAAAAGTGAGTGATGATATCCTTGTCTATGCCAAGTCATTGAAAGAATACCATTGCAATCTCCAAGCGATATTGCAGAAAATCAAGGATGCAGGACTCCCCTTACATCAAGAAAAGTGACAGTTTCTGAAGACGAAAATCAGCTTCTTTGGGTACACTTTCTCAGAGAAAGGAATCTCCCCAGATCCGAGAAAGTGCATGATGTGCAAGAGGCCCCAGCAATCCGTAATATCTCTGAAGGGAGAAGTTATGTTGGCATGGTGAATTTCTGCGGTAGGTTCATCTCGGACCTCACAGACCTCACTCGACCACACAGATAGCTCACCGAGGTGACCACACCCTGGTAATGGGGCCCAGTAAAAATAAGAAGAACTTTCAAAACACTTTTCCTCATTCACAAAGCACACCATGGTCACTCACCTAACTATATGTCAAAACTGTTTTCCCATACCAGCCAGCAAGATGTCTTAAATCCACAATTTTATGACTACCACTGACTCTACCCTTCGGATGTAGGATAAATGGCAGCCACTCTCATCTCTTCCATTAGAATTACCTACCCTTTCAACTAGAAATGGAAAATTAGTACCTGACACGTAAAAAATCCTTAAAGACTCAACAATTCACCATAGCATTTGATAATAATTTAATCCTCAGAAATGTCCTCCTGGTCCCCAGGTTCTAAGTCCTACCGGTACATATTCATATGACCAGCTTTACCTCTTCATATGGGGTTCTCAGGACTCATGTAAAAATGTTGAGGTCATGTTCGGTGCTGGATCTCCAGGTAGTGCCTATTGTTGCTGGATGATCAACTCACTATCCATCTCCCACACTCTCAAATGCACAATAATGCAACCCACCTTTCCTCTTACATTACCTATACCACAAATCATTTTAAGGCCACCAAATGGGTAATAGGTTGTAGTTTGTGCTTTACAACCCCCCCAAATAAACTAAAATAAAAATGGTGTTAGCTAACTTACTAGATAGGTGCTGAATTAAAATTGTTCCACTGCAAACAATAAAGCCACCAACCATGCACCTATCCTGGGTATCTAATTAGATGACAAATTCAACATGGCCACTCAGGTGAACGCAGTTATCTCCTCTTGCTTCCACATGTTACGCATCCTCAAAACAATATTCAGATGGATTCCCCAGACTACAAGATGTACCACCACTCAAGCCCTAATCATCAGCAGACTTGACTTCGGTACTGCACTCTATGCCGGAATCCCCATCCATCTCCTCCAACATCTTCACACCATACAGGACGGCGATGCCAGACTTGACTCCCTCTGCAAACCCACATCATGCCTCATCTCAGAGAGCTAGACTGGCTTCACTGAATTCACAAACGCTGCCAATTGAAACTCCTCACACAAGCATACAAAACACTGCACAACCATGGATCAGCATACCACACTTGCCGCCTCCACTTCCAGCAGCCCACCAGACACCTACGCTCTGCCTCTCTCTTGTGCACACACACCCCACATCTGCAAAAGCAGCACAGGAGGCCTAGCTTTCTCATACCTTGCACTAAAAATGTGGAACAACCTCCCTCTAACTTAAAGGCCTCATCCTCGATTCTGGAATTCCGTACAAAGCTGAAAACCTTGGCTCTTGAACTAAGACCCAGCAGACGACCTTCACACCAGCTATTGCACATGGATGCCCCTTGGGTGATAAGTCACGCTTTACAAATCCTGATCACATCACAGGTAGCAGGTAAACTTAATGGGAAGAGTAAAAGAGAAGAATAAATGGAGAAATTGGTTTCCATCTGTGCAATCATCACACAATAAACAACTGCTCATCCACACTTAAAACTGATTTTTTGATGTTCTCAATCTAATCAATAATTTATTGGAAACACACCTAGCCTAGCTTTCCCTGAGGGAGGTAATACTTACCTTCTATAAGAATGTAGGTGCCTTTGGGCTCTGATTCAGTCAATTGCAGCATCTTGGGATTCATACAGTGTGCCAACAACCCGTAATTTATTCTCCTGGTTCTAAAAATCAAATATGCATATCTGCTTCTGACTGGTGGATTATTTAAATAATTGTGGATTTTCCATAGCCAACATTGACAGGTAGGATTCATTATATGAGTTATTTATTCTGAAAGAATGATAAAGGGAAGGACACCTGTCTAATAGCTACCGTGAGAAGTAAAAGAGACTGAGATCCCAACAAGATATGCTATTTGTCACAGCTGAAATAATGAGAAACAAGACAGTAAAAATATGTTGAAAGGATTTGGGTCTTGAGGAAGTCATCAATACTCTTTCAACAAGCCAACACTACACACTCCAGCAGGTGGCCTCACCCAGCATGATACCCACACCGCAGGACACCAATTGCACTAGATTTTCTCCTCAATCAGCAACATCAAAGTCAACAAGCCAGCAACTATGACCTATACAGACTACACCCTTATAAGTTCCAGCACACTTATCCTGCACATCCACAGACCTACCACCAAAGGAACCGCTTGCTATGGCTGGAAAAGCTTCATAGAAGAGGAGTGGGCTTCCATCTGCTCAGCATACTGGCCCAACCACACTTTGAACTTTTCAAAAGCTATCAAGAACCTCAACAGGTGGCTCACTGCATGAGCCAACACCCTGGCTTCTATCAAATGCAACCAAATGGCAGGAGGTTGATCACAGGTCAGCTGGTACACAGAGGTATTCAGGCTGAAGAAATGCTGCTGCAAGCAAATAAAGTGCAAATGAGGAAAAAGTCAAGACACGACAAATAGAGACGCACAGCTCTTCAGATCGTATCAATGACAAAACTAACAGCAGTAAGGAAATCTTCTCAACCATCAAATATTTCCCTGCCCCTCCTGCAACATCACCCTCTCACAAGACCTTTGCATAAGCTCCTGGAATTATTTTGTAAGAAAATCCCCTACATATACAGGAACTTAAACCCTCAACGGGACCCCATCATAGCTACAACTCAACTCCCCATCAGGGCCAAAGAAGGAACCTCGACAACATGCCTCGTCATCTCCACCATTGAAATCACTGCTACTATGAAGGCTATCCACTCGGGGGCCAAATCAAACACCTTCACAAAAGGACTTCTACCGATCAGTGAAGCACTAACACCCATCCTCATCTCCTCCATCGACCAAGGCACATTCAAGGACACCTGGAAATATGCTACTGTCATGCCATTGATCAAGAACTATCCGCTGGCCCAGCCACACTTTCCAACTACAGACTAATTTCCCTCCTGCAATACCCAGCAAGGATCTTGGAGAAACGAATCAACCAACACATTACAGAGCACTTCAGCAACCACCAGCTGCATAATGCCATGCAGTCTGGATTCAAGCCCAACCATAGTACAGAAACGCCGCCACAGACTTATCGGTGCATGATCCTAGACAGAGGAGACATAGCAGCTCATTCTTCTGGACCTATCTACAGCATTTGACACAGTCTCACACCCCATATGGTGCATTTATAAGACTGGCATCCAAAGACTTGTGCTCTGCTGGATCTTCTCCCTCTTCATGTATAGACCACAAGCTGTTTGCATCTCCCTCTGTATTGCCATTTTGCTGCATCCCATGCCTTACCCTTGATTTCTTTCAAAGCCACTTGGGTTCCAAACAGGTCCGATTTGGTTTAAGTAACTCAGGGCCAGATGCATCAAGCATCCATTTTGCGATTCCTTATTAGCGAAAAATAAGGAATCGCTAATAAGGAATAGCAAAATGGAATGCATCAAGCAATCACTACAAAAATAGTGATTCCTTAGAATTCCTTAATTGCGACTCGCAAATTGCGAGTCGCAATTAATGAATACCTCCCCATTCATTCCTATGGGCCTAAAGGCCCATAGGAATGAATGGGAAGACAATCTCAATTTGCGAATCGCATTTAGCGATTCGCAAATTGAGATTGCGAGTTCAAGGGTGCAGGGGTGTCCAAAGGACACCCTGTTGCACCCCTGAAAGTGATCTGTGCACATATGTTGGGCATGTGTGTGCGCAACATGAAACTTTGAAAAATGCACAAAAGTGCATTTTTCAAAGTTTTTGCAAATTACCATAAAGTTGTACTTCATGGTAATTTTCGTGCCCTATTAGCGAATTCGCTATTTTTGAAACTTTCATGCATTGCATTTAAGGAATCTCAATTTGAGATTCCTTAAATGCAAACAATCCCAATTTAGCGAATTCTCTATTTGCGATTTTTACATTTGGGATGATGCATCCCAAATGCAAAAATACCGGTCGCAAAGGGGCAGATTCTGAGAATCTGTCCCTTTGCGACCGGTTTTTAGCTTGATGCATCTGGCCCTCAGACTTGTGATCACTGTTAAAATACCTTGTTAGCTTGACTTATAGGTTGAGTTCAATCATTGGTTGTCATTTATTGCTAGATAGATTCTGAACAGAAGGACAGCAGTTGCAAAGTTAGCAATGTTCCTGGAATATTTATACTATTTTATACTGTCTGTTTTTACCATATTTAAAGTAAAGTGTGAGGAATTTAATACATTTATTTTGCAAAGCCCATATTTTGGGGACTCTGGGATGGGTTATATACAGTTTGGCTGGACATCTGTAAACATTGTTGGATGTCCTGTCCGAGAATGTACCCATGTGTGCACTCTAAACAGGCTGTCTAGCAGCGGGCAAACTTAAAATAATGCCCTAAGTTTTTAAAGTATTTCATGCTATTTTATAGGGAAATGGTTCTTAGTCTCCCATATGCTTGATACTTGTATTCTTCGATTTTATTGCAGTTGAAGAGCTTTGGTTAGGATATAATTGTTCGTAGCCCATTTCTAAACATTAAGCTTTGAGCCATGGCTAACCATGTATGTTTTGCGGTCATTTGTCTTAAAAGTCTAAAAATATTTACCTAACAAGTTCAAGCATACTTTGGTTGAATCTCATTGTTCACAACACGGGCTCTTTTGGAGAAAAAAAAGTATATTAAGAGAGGCAACGGGTATACTGACAGAACTTGTAGAGGACACACAATGACCTATGGCCCAGAATGTAGGGAGCAGAACCTCAATTTAAGACAGCAACAAGATATATGCGATTGGAGATTCTGAGGTTAGAATTTCAAATTCCTCATTATTCATAATTCCATTTAAAACTAAAACCACAAGACATTTCTCTAATTACATTCCTTCTTGTTTGCGCGGCTGATTTTGATTCAAATACCTCAACACTTCTTGACCTGGTAAATAAGTGTTTGTCAGGCACGCAAATAACATTACCCATCGCCATAATCTAAGAGTAAAAGAGCTGCAAGTCATGCATTATTTGCAATTCTAATTGCAGTAACGTTTGGAAAGCAGACAATAGGAAATGCTGCCCCTTAAAGTGCATGCCTAATTACTGGGAGATAACACTGTTTGTCGGCTGTAATGATCAACTACACAGGGCAAGAACATTACATAATTTTACTTTCATTTCTCACCATGTCTTTCGGAGGATTTTCCCCTCAGATAATGATTTCAATTTGACATCTAATATGCAGATCTTACATCAAACCAAACATCAATAATCAGAATTTCCAATCGCCTTTTCACTGATGCGCTCATATGCATTCAGTACAAGCCAGTATGCATATCAAAACAAACATAAATGCATCACAACAAACATAAATGCAGTAGGAAATACATTCAGAGTTCAGCTGTCTGAAAGATTACAAAATATAACATTGCAAATCTAAAAAATGCATCTCCACCATAACAGACCAAGTACTTTCAACTTATTGATTAAATCTGTCACAATGTGATTTTAACTACTAGAATATTTGGTACCCCTCTGCAAATGGAACTCTTATGCTCCCAAACAAATATTTATTGATCAACATGGACTAATGTGTGGATACTTGATGAAAAACAGAGCAAGATATCTTACACTTCAAACTTAAAAGCATCAACAATTCCTCAGAAAACTATATGCTTATAATGGCGGGTGAGGAAGAGAGATTTTTGACTAAAAGCAATCCACCTTTAGGCACTGTAAGGAAAATATTCTGAGGATGAATAACCTAGTTTAAAAAAATGAACAGTCGAAAATCCCAAAAAAACATGCCTTTTGAGTTTTACACCTGACAGTCACTAAACCATATAAAATGAAATGCACAAAATTACTATGAGGCACCTGACACTCTCAAATTCAAGCACAACAGTAATGTTGACATTTCTGTCTGATATGGCGTTGTCAGTGCTTTTGTTCTAATCTAGTCCTATATTCAACCTTTTCTTTACATGTCAAATCTGATTTTCACACCCTGTATGCTTTGTTTACAATGTATTGACCCCCCCCCACTCTCTACAAGGGGCTGGTATTGAAGGACTGACCCGAGCTTGTGCTAGGCCATTAACCCGACAGTGTTGAGTGAAAGTGTGATGAGCTATCATACTAAAAGGTGGTGTGTGTGTGCAATATGCGTTATACAGCCACATTTGTGGACAACCCACGCCTGTACAATTTGAATTGAGCCGTGAAACTCTAGAATGATTGTAATACAAATCGTAAAAACGATGTGCTCATTTACGAGTAATATTTCTGGAAACTGCTAGCTCTCAAACAGACTGCATTCTTATATTTCCAAACAAAACATATCGATGAATTATGTATAATTAATGACAGTGTCAACAGTATATGTTAGGCTTGCTTAACTTAAGAGACTCTAAAAAATAACTAGATTCACAATAAGTAAAGGGGAACTTTAGCTATGGATAATCTTAACTTTGCTGAATAATTTAAAGCCGAAAACCACTATTTAATATAAATGGATTTCGCTGGGGTGAGATCGCAATCCAATTAGGCTCATGTTAATTCCTACTGTGCCCTCTTTTACTAGCAGTGAGCTCTTTCTTGGAAGTGAGTGTCAAACAATTAAAGAAAGTGGGAGGGAATTTCTCCTGGACTGGCTGAAGAAATAAGCCGGCGCTAATTAACAGTGAACGTGTTGCATTCTTGCCCTGCAAGATTTCTAAGAAAGTCTTTGCCTCTCTTTATTGTCAAAAAATTCCTGCCAGTGGGTTGGCATCTACAATTGTATTTTCTTTGCTTAAAAAAGAAGTATATCTTCCGTAACAAAGAAGGTTTTGCCTACGAAGGTGGGATAATTATTTTCCATACCAGTAACATGTTACTGGTTAATTTCAAATGCCTAACCTTTACCAAATATCCGTGAAGATGCAGGATACAACCCAAGGGACCTTCTGGAAGCCTGCTGGGTTCTTCTGAGTCACTCATGGTAGTTCACCTCTTGAAAATAATGTCACTCAACGTACCTGACTGTAAACTACCCTCCCAGTGGCAAAACAGACCAGGCAATATTATGTTACAACAAATAATACTGAAGCAAACACAAGGAGACGAAGGACGGAGCACTGAAACTTTTCAGAAACTCACCCCGTGTCACAGATCTGGGTTTAACCCCTTCCAAGCTGATGACGGCCCCCAGCCGTCATGCATCACGGTGCTCGTGTGCTGATGACGGCTGGGGGTCGTCATGAAACCGCCCACTCTTAAAAACGGCAGCACAGGCGCAGAATCGCGGCCGCGCCCAAGGGGTTTATCCATGATTGTTCTTTAGCTCACTTTAGGCACCTCAGTTCAGACCAAGCCATATGCAAATCAGTCTTGGCCCTGTTTATCATGGGAATAGTCCAGTCCGAACTGCGAAAGCCAGGTCTTCCTTGGTCTAGAAACAAGCATTCTGGGACCGGTTCCAACAAACAATACCATCAAAGGCTCATCCTTTGAGGCACATCTCAAACAACTCCCCTATAATGTTGACCATAACTTCAACACATGCCAACCCTATTTACCACTGCCCACATCTGACTCCATAATTCAGACAGCCCTACTCTGCAAAAAACTCACACACACCACACACACACTTTTCTTTTTAATGATACCTGCATGGCATTCCAACATAGTGCCAACCTCTACTTGAAACTTATACCTGCTAATACTCACATTCCTTTCATACTGAAACCTGTCTAGCAAAGGACTATGGCACCACTGTGAATGATATAATACCGGACACCTAAAACATAATGCTCAAATGCAAGCTTAAGTAAAGAGTTGATGGGATTTCTTTCACACACAAGGAATCCATAAGTGCCAGGAGAAAGCAAGATTGTAAACCTGATTGTGAGTTGTTCCTTCATAAATGATCCTTCATGCATATTATTACACTCTCCTAACTCCTGATCTAGAAACCATTAATGTATGTGTCCAGATTTACTAGCCTACTCACAGACTTGGAAACAACCATCACACATGAACGCTCACACCACACAATCAACATAGACTTCAATATATGATTTAATATCCAGTGCACTCTAAAACGTCATTAAAATGCTCCCATTTTGTAAGTCACTCAATTAACCACTTGGCTGCTAGAGGTTTTCCCCTCCAGTGCTGGGGATTGTTGATACCCATTGTTCATGACGAGCTCAGCTCGTCATCAGCACAGCTCGACCGTACCTCATGAGCATCGAAGGGGTTAAAGCAGCAGCAAGCCAATGTATCTATTCACTCAACATCACATTCATTAGGTAGAAATGAAGAAAACTGAAGTAATATTTTAACATTCACCTTCCCGACTACCTCTTAAAACCAATATCTCAGGCATGATTTTCCCCATCCCTTTGACAGGTAAACAATTACACAGTCACCTCCTGGAAAGCTGCATCTCCTATTCCTTCAATCTGAAATCCCCATCAAATATCCTTATGTTAATACACAAATTAATCACACAATAAACAGAAGAAAAGAACACTCGTTCAGAGGCTTCACCACTCAGAAGTGGACAAGCACTAAAAAGGTTCACTCTATCAGCTGAAAAACTCAACATAACCAGCTGATGAAAAATGGCGCTCTGAATTCCTCAAACAAGATGGCATTGATACCCCTAGATGCTACTACACTATGCCACACAAACCAAAAAGCACACAACACAAACAGAAATGCTTACGTCTGATGAGGAACAACCCAGGGTTATGACAAAATTGCATTATGGTAAGTCCTTGATGCAACCATTTCACATCTCAATGACTCTGTAACCAACTAAAGGAGCGATTTATGATGAGAACACAAGACCTTCATTAAAATATTGTCTCAAAAGGCCTCAAACTGTTTATTTCATCTAACACTATAAAACTCATTAATCATAACACTTGCAACATAGCTAAAAACATATACCGAGAGCTACCAATCCTTGAATAGTTATGGGCTCTTTTCTCTCAGCATGCTCCAAGAAAAAGCAGTAGTACTCTAAATTTGCCCATCAAATTCTGCTCTTCAAAGATTTTTATTTTTTAAGTTTCTGCTCTATCATAGATTTGAGATCCTTTCAATATTCTGTTTTTTATTGATATCAACTATAAGACTGTGTGAGGGAATGGCCACTGAAATGATTGAAGCTGAAATTGGGTTCCTACACTACAAGAGCCCTTGTAGCAAATCAGCTTACAATAAGGCAGTGGTTCCCAAACTTTTTTGACCCGTGGCTCCCTTGACGTAATTGGCAGTTGGCCGAGGCCCCCCCCCCCATTTTTTTTACTGGTGGACGGGTGGGTGGGGATGTAAGCCCAACATCGTGAGTACTTCCTGTTGTCTTCTTTAAATTAATTGGGATGCAATGAAGGTATTTAATCATATTTGTAACAAAATAAAAAGATGACAGTTTTAAAAGGGGAAAAACAAACTTTTGTTTTATGTGCTGATATGTTTTCTCTCATCCAGAATGTAAATGCGTTGTGAACTCAAGTGTGGGAGGCTGTATTAAGCCAGTGACCATACTGATGTTTCAGTAATATTTGAATGCCTTCCCCTTTCAGGGACCATCCGAGAGTTCTACTGGGTTTGGTCTAGAATAGATTAGAAACATGACGTCTGTAAACGCATATTTGAAGATGTTTTTTTAAACAAAAGACACTTTCTTTTTATTTAATTTAAAATGCATATTTCCTATTGAATATATGGAATATGCATTTATATTGAAATGTTAAAAAAAGTGTATTTTGTTTAAAAAACATCTTCAAATGTGCCTTTACAGACAGGGCCATCGTCATTTTTCTAATCTATTCTAGACGAAACCCAGTAGAACTCTCGGTTAATCTGGAGTTAAATTCCACCAAGTTAGGACGGAGCCACTTATCATTGCATACTGGAGGAAAAATGCACGCAACAGGCAAACACACATGCCGAAATTCATTTAATACACCCCTGTCACCCCTCTCCCCATGTCTGCCAGAACCCTGTCAACCCTCTCTTCCCTGCCACCCTCTCTCCCTGCTTGCCAGAACCCTGCCAACCCTCTCCCCCTGCCCCCGGATGTCTCCCCGTCTCTTGTTTTATGCGTTGTGGCTGGCCCTGCGCTAGGAGTGCCCATTCTGCCCATGCTTGCTCCCTTCGTGACCTCTCCTGCCCCTTCTACCCATGTCTGTCCCCTTCGTGTCTTGAGACTTTCACTTCTTTCCATGCCTGCTCCCTTCGTGGCCTCTGACTGTGTCTTCTATCCATGCAGCTCCCTTTGTATCCTCAGACTACCCTTCTCTCCATGCCTGCTCCCTTCGCGCACTTAGTCTGCTCCTAGTGTCCATGCCTGCTTCCGTCGTGCCCTCAGACTACCCTTCTGTCTGTGCCTGCCCCATACCCCTGACTACCCCCTCTGTTCATACCTACCCCCGTGCACTCTGACTGCCCCCTCTGTCCAAGCCTGCCCTGCGCCCTCAGACTGCCCCTTCTGTGCATGCCTCCTTTTTTTGTTACCTCCGACTACCCCTTCTGTCCATGCCTGCTCCCTTCGTGCACTCCATTTGTGCGCCCTGATTAACCCATCTGGCAATGCCTGCTCCCACTGTGCTTTCAGACTTTCCCTTCTGTCCATTCCAGCCCCCTTCATGCTCTCGGACTACCTCGCCTGTCTATGCCTTTCCTCCATTCCTTCTCCCTTCTTGCCCTAAGACTGCCCCTTTCCTCCATGCCTGCTGCCTTCATGCCCTGAGACTGCCCCTTTCTTCCATGCCTGCTCCCATCGTGCTCTGAGACTGCCCCTTTCCTCCATGCCTTCTCCCTTTGTGCCCTGAGACTGCCCCTTTCCTCCATGCCTGCTCCCTTCGTGCTCTGAGACTGCCCCTTTCCTCCATGCTTGCTCCATTTGCGCCCTGAGTCTGCCCCTTTCCTCCATGCCTGCTTCCTTCATGCACTGAGACTGCCCCTTTCCTCCATGCCTTCTCCCTTGGTGCCCTGAGATTGCCCCTTACCTCCATGCCTGCTCCCTTCTTGCCCTGAGACTGCCCCTTTCCTCCATGCCTGCTCCCTTTGTGCTCTGAGACTGTTCCTTTCCTCCATGCCTGCTCCCTTCGTGCCCTGAGACTGCCCCTTTCCTCTATGCCTTCTCCCTTTGTGCCCGGCTGAGACTGCCCCTTTCCTCCATGCCTTCTCCCTTCGTGCCCTGAGACTGCCCCTTTTCTCCATGCCTGCTCCTTCGTGCCCTGAGACTGCCCCTTTCCTCCATGTCTGATCCCTTCGTGTCCTCTATCCATGATATCCATGCCTGTTCTCTTTGTGCCCTCAGAGTCAGGCGCGCAACACCCATTGGACTCAAAGGGCTTCAGCCTCCCCCCTTCGTGTGTGGCAGCCCGGGATGAGACAGCTTCCTGGGCACACACGCAGCCGCACCCGACTACTTCACAGGTCTTTAAAAGACCATTTGCATGTTAATGAGGCCTTGCTGTTGTTTCACCCCTGATAAGAGCCCCTGCAGCTCCACTCTGCATGTTTCTTAAAGATCAGACTACACCTTATTTTCATTCCTGTTTCCTTAAAGCGGCGAATTTTCCACGATTATGCAGGTGCATTTCTAAATTTCTAGCGCTGTGACTGCCATTTCCCACATCGTGCTGTGGCGCCCCTGGCAACTCATAACGGCGCACAAGGGTGCTGCGGCGCACAGTTTGGGGACCACGGCAATAAGGGGTACTTTGGCTCTCCTGTCATAACTTGCCCTAAGCAACAAGACAATCCTCATAGAAAGGTGGTGGTCATGGCCTTGTTCTGCAGGTCACCCCAGATGTTTGCCTTTTTCTGCATTCCTTTGCTGAAACATTTTTTGTTGGCTTTTAGGGCTCTGTGTACTTTAGTCCGTTAACCAATGCTAAAGAGCTTGCGATTTCTTCTTAAAACCAGTCATGGCCCATGCAGGTGAGTGCGGTGGGGGTGGGGTGGTTAGGTTGGGGGGAGATTCGACAGGCGACCATGAGGGAAAATGAAATAATTCATTAATTTTCCCTCGTGGTCATCTGTCAAAATCCCCCCCCACCTTGCCCCCACCGCCCCACTACTGTTACCTGCACGCCCACAGCTGTTTAAAGCATGGTAAAATTGGCCTACACCTTATTGGAAAATGAAAATGTCTGTAGTAAATGGTACTATCTGTACCAAGGACCCGTAAATTAAATGAAACTGCTGGGCAGCAGCACTCAGGCATAAACATGCCTTTTTAAAACATTTAAGTCACCACTAAGGTAGGCGCTAAGGGTTCTTATGGCACTGTGTGTGGTATTTAAAAAGTAGGACGTGTGTGTTGAAGTTTTACATGCCTTCACAGTGAAAAAGACAGTCATTTATTCATTGTAGTAACACTAACATTGGGTTACCTTATTACAATTACTAAGTGATAACTTCAGTTTGGGACCAGATAGAGATATGCTGTTTATACTCAAATTAATTTTAGTTTAAAAATCTCTTTAATGGTAAAGTCTGATTTTAAGTTACTATTCCAAAATACCACTTTTAGATAGTTGGCATTTCTCTGCCAAAACCAACTGTACCGTTCTGTGAGTGTCCTGGGTCAAATGACTGTGAATGGCTCTGCTGTTATGGGTTGTGTAGTGCTTCTAGACAGTGAGAGAAAACAAGCCTAGTTATGAGGGAAGAGTTCTTCCTGAAAGGATGGCTGGGGAGGAACTGTATCATGCCATGAGTACACTTAAAAGGACCTTGTCTGTGGCACACACAAAGGCACCTCACACAAGTCCTACCCATCCCTTTGTCACCCTAGACAGTTTGGAGACAAAGCAAGGGGTGGGGAAAGAGCTGGTCAGAGCCAGTTTAGGGGGGGAGCCTGAGTATATGTCCACACAAAGTTGGTCACAAGGTATAAAAGTGGGACATTTAGAACAACTCCTCAGAACACTTCTGGACCTCTGGAAGATTCAGAAGTAGGACTGCCCTGCTGTCTGAGAAAGAGGGACTGCACAGCTGTTAGTTAGTGTAATAGGTAAAAGAATTATTGTAATCATATGACACAGTAGTGTGCCTTTATAACTGTTGTGTGAGTACTATAATGTACATGAAGGAGTGCATGTTTAATGGCAGTGCCACTTTGCGCCTGCAAGAGGCTGAATACTATGCCTACAAAGGGGTGGCTATACACCAGTGGCTCACTGGGGTAAAGGATACATGGTTCTCTGCATATGTACTTCTCTACATGATTGCACAGTAAGTTCAGACCTTAACATAAGTGTGAGTAGGGCATCAGGATGCTAGATATATGATGTTATTTGCATTATTCCTGCATATATAAATATACATATATATATATTACCTACTGGCGGTCGCTAGAAGGTAGTTATAGTTAAGACCTAGTTTCCATAGGAAAAGCATTTTTTTGACTTGGCTATAACTTTGGCGTTGTTTGAACAAACTACAGGAATTTTTTCCTAAAAAGTGTCATGGTGGGTACTATTGTTATAGAAAGTTTAGGGGTGACCTGTGCAGTGGGGACAGAGAATTTGTGGTGCGAAATAAGGTTGCGTTTGTAATGTTAATTCCAATATGAACCTTTAGCCACCTCTACAGCCAAACCGCTGAATGGACTCACACGAAATTTAGCAGGGAGGTAGATGTTGGTTCAAGGAAGTGCCTTTCGCTTATTTGGTGTAAATCTGTCCAGAAGTGTTTGAGAAATTTAAGTTTAGAATTATAGTGATGTCTCTGGCCACGGATATTTCACGGTGGTTTCATGATGAATCGCATATGCATTTGCAGAGGGGAATGCTGTGATTGGCTGGACGCAAACCTAAATAGAGAGTTGCTGCTGCCGTTTAACTATCGTGAATGGTTTCCAGGGCTGAAAATCAGTGTGAAAGCCCACATAAGGGGTAAGGGTTGAGATACTCTGACCCCATGGTTGAGAAATGGAGGTGTTAGTGACACAAGGTATGTGTCCAAAATAGATTTTTTAATCACGCACGATATTCGCAACGAAGAGGCGACCACCAACATGGCCCCCATGTATCATATTGGGGACATCGTGACTATCAACGTCATCGCGAATATTATTGGAAATAGGCGAGACTTTAGTATGTGGGTTTTGAAAGTGCTACCCACCGGCTTTTGCTGGCCTAGAGCGTGAACGTGCATAGCTGCCAACTTTCAGCACCCGAGGCGCCATCTGGAGCATGCTTACTTTCACTTTTGGCGACGCGCACCACTCGCGTGTTTGCCAGCGCGCACCCCGCTTTCACTTTGGCCATCTTTTATTACTTTCACTTTTGGCGGTGCTGTGCGTGCACCACTCACGTGTTTGCCAGCGCGCGCACCCCCGCTTTCACTTTTGCCTTTTTTATAATGGCGCACACACACCCCTGCTTTCACTTTTGCAGTGTTTTTTTTTTTTTTTACTCGCTCTTTAAATGCGAAGCACCTTGTTTTATTTTGTGCCTGTCCTCCTGTCTCTCTTTATCCATTCTCTGCCCCACCTGTCCTCCTTTACTATTTGCACATCTCTTGCTACCTCGCCTCTGCTCCCTGGCACTACCAGTAACTGCCAACCTTTACTCTTGTAATGCCCTCACTGGCCGTTTCTTATGTGGCAAATCGGTACCTGAGTTAGATCGCTATTGGGACATTATTTCAAAGCCCTTCGAGTGGAAATTATATTTCCAGTTCAGGGTTGGTACACTACCCATAAGAGCCTTTACTAGCAAGTGGTCAGTATCTATTGATAACTTGTGTCAGTCTGGAAATGAATCTTTATCCCATGTACTATTTGAATGTAACGGCTACAGAGCGCTGCAGTGTATTTGGTTGTCCCCAATCTGCAAAATCTTAGGAACAAGAAGGGCACAGGAGGCAGAAAGAATCCTAAGAAGCAACACATCTGAAGTGATAGTTGTTGCCATGGTGATATTCTTGGGGTGGGTATGGGCAATTAGATCACGGGCCCTCAAGGAGAGAACATCCCCCTAAATGTATCTGTCTCACAGTATTTCATGTTTGAGTATCGCCACCCACTAAATCGGATAGTTTGTCTCAATGTAATTATGAAATCTTATTTTACTCATTTTTATATAAGATTTTATATTGTATATAGTGTTTTTAAAAGGTTGTATAACTCTATTTTAAAAAAGTGTTCATTGATTCTAAACTGTTCTTTTTTCTTTTAATGAATTTAACCTGGAAATCATGTGTAATTGTTTTACATGTACATTGTGTGCTTTGATGACATAATAAATCGAATAAAGCTTTTTAGAATTGGAATTGGCAATCTGCATTTCTCTAGGTCGTCAATGCTGAGGAGGAAAGTAGGTGCCCTTGATGTTCTTTGGGGTGGAAACAGTGATCTGCTTGACAAGGTATAGCATGGGGCCAAGACACTGCAATCAACCCAGAGGCAAGAGTTTTCATTTGGCATATGTAGCAATTCTCTGTAGATTGTATGTAATGTGTTCTTTGAGACTAATCATATAGTTTAATCTATGTGCTGGCATCTAAAGTTAGCAGCTTCAGCCAACTGTGCCTTTCCATTTTATTTGAGTATCTTTGAAGCACAAGCAAACTTGAAGAACTGCTTATGCAGTATTAATGTGAGTTCATGTACAATCATACTTTACCATGAAACAACACTGTTACTACACACAACTACCACCAGTCAGATGTTTTAAAATGAGTGGCAAGAGTGGGCAGACATTTTGCAAACTAAGGGTGCATTTTTAGTAGCCATCAAAAGGGCAATTCGATCCATATCACGTTAGTGTGACTCTCTTAATGTGTCAACTTTTGCCAGACTGAAAAAAATATTGTTAAGGTAAAGCATCTTCAAGTTAAAACATTTTTAAATTTACTTATGGTGTTTTATTAAGCGCAAACGTGACCATCACGTTATCAGAGAGCAGTACAGAGAGAGGGCAGTGGAGGGTTGCAGTGCAGTAAGAAAAAAATAAGATCTGATGTACATAGAGTTCGACAAGCAAGGTATAACAAAGTAGGATACAGTACCAAATAGTGGCAGATTGTAGGTTTTGTGACCAACCTTAAATAGGGAACTGGCCCTAGGAAGAGAATATTCCGATAGAGGCGTACTTGGTAAACCTCATATAGTGAATTAGTTATGTTGGGAAGTGCTGACAATGTCTTGTGTTTGGACTATGGCAACTATCTTTAGGCGGGCTCCCCATAGTATGTAATAAAGAGACTTCAGGTGGTGCAAAATGCAGCAGCTAGGCTCTTGCTAAAGGCTCCAAGCTACGACCCAGTTTGAGAATCCTTTAAACATCTCCACTGCTTGCAGATTGAGGCAAGAATCAAGTTTAAATCCCTTGCTATTGCACACAGGGCCATAAAGTACTACGGTCCAGTAAAGCTCAGAAATCTGGCATCTTCCTATGTTCCAGCCACACTCTTAAGATCCTCTCAGCTACATCTCCTCGGCATGGCCAGAGTAAAAAAGACAAAATGGGGAGGAAGATCACTTGCACACTTGGTACCTAAGTTGTGGAAAGGTCTCTTATTCGGCCTTAGATCACTGCAAGATGAACTCACCTTTAGAAAAAAACACACCTGGTTGTTCCTTCATTTAATGCCTTAGTAGGCACGGTTACCCAGTTCAGCACTCAGCAGCGCGGGGAAGCCCTTGGGCAGCCATGCGCTTTACCAAAACCCAAGCATAAACATAAGCTCTCCCAGTTTAAACACACAGCCTGAACTGGTTGACTCTTGAGAGTTGGGTGTATTTTAGGCATACAATTAGGGTCAATGTCTTCTTTGAGTCCGGCAGCATTTCCGCAGGAAGTTGATCTGATGCAATAGTCTATCTCTCTATCTCTGCACTGCTCAGTCTCTCTTAAGGGGCACCCTTGGACTGAATGTCTCTTGCTTGAGTATTACGGCCGTCTGCACGCTATCCATTGGCACCAAAGCAGCACTAATAGCCTAACGCAGGCGCCCAGCTCTTTGATGCCACTCTAACTAAGAACAAGTTCCCAGATTAGTTGTTCACTCAAAATTGGTAATTGTGCTCAAATACCAATGTTTAAATTGTCAAGGCTTGTACACACACACACACACACACACACACACACACTAAGGTTAGCTCTTTTTTTGTTTAACAGCGAAAATTAAAAAAATAATGAAATCAGAGCCTTGGGGTAGACATCTTTTGGTAAAGCAAAAGTCCCTGGGGAAAGCTGCCTTTCTGTAACAATGGTCCATTAACATGTTCCCGAGTACCCCATCTTTGCAAGCATAATGGACATTTATGAAATGCCTCACATCAGAATCTAGCTTTGCAGTGCATTTCATCTGAAATATACATGGACAGTGGCAAGCATCAATAATTCACAAAAGGTTCTGTTTTGTTACAGCAATAAAAACAGTACAACTGTGTATGGTTTCTTCTATTTTTTTCTGAGCCATGTGCATTTCTCGTCAGTTGCTGAAGGCACTTCCTGAGATAAGAAATGCCCTGAGTGAAAAGCCAATGCGCTCCAGAGAGCAAGCTTGGGCCTGGTGGCCTGACTACCTGTCAGCTACCATCGAAAACGAAGATTATGCCTCGAAAGACAGGCAAATTGCAGATTGGTATCAGCAGTGCTATGTTGGTTTAGACTCCCTGGACCTTAATTAGATTGCAATTAAATGTTATTACTCGGTAAACATACTTTGCTCTGAGATTGTATCATTAAAGCACACATCTGTTATTGCCGGGAGATCAATGGAATAATTTACCTTCACGAGTTTTGAAAAGGTTAGGTTTCTGAGTCCAGAGCGCGTTCAACTGCCAGCGTGGCATGCTGGTGCCTCCGCGAGGTCGAAGGCACGCGGCCAGTCCCCGCAGAAGAGAGAAGGGCACACTCATGGCATACTTAAGCGTGATCACACAGGATCCACTCAGCTGCGAGCTAGTCCAGCCTCATGAGGCTGACATTCGCCCAGGCCTGGTTTCAATAAACAAAGCTAAGCATGATGGGCATTGCAGTTTCACTTTTTAGATTCCAAATCCCATCATATATAATATCACGGACCACAGCTTGCCCGGGACAGTGCAATCTACATCATATTACAATTTTTAAGCAATGTACTTTGTATTGGATTGCAGTATTTATATAGTGCTTACCACCATTATGTAGGGTGCTGAAGCCCTTGCCTAAATGGTTAGCATGCTACATCGTGTAGGGTGTGTGGTTGGAAGTGTTTCCATGTAGTGCGTGAGTGATGACCACGCAGATGTAGCTATAGTGTTATGGTATGCAGCCTGTGGTCAATGGTGAAGCGTGAGAAACAGACGTGCAGTTTGGATTTCAGTATGCTGGTACCTTTGAATAGCTCTTCGGTTCCCTTTATTGTATTTCTTATGATATAGTCTGCTTAGCTGGTTACTGTGCTGAGTGTCCAATCTGAGATTGTGTGTATAACTGTGGTCCTGAGCTGGCAAGGTTGGAGGGAGAGATTAGAGTCTTTGTCAGATGAAAAGAAGCAAGCAGATTGTGTAGATTTTTAGGACCCGCAGTGGTGGCCTATATTGAAGTCCTCCGACTTGTCCAATTATGTGTCACAGATCTCTTCAGTTATACCTTGCCGGTTCATTTGGTAATGTTTTTTTTCCGGCTGTACATATCTGATGAAGTGCAACCCTCATAGCAGATGTCTTATGTGGCTTTTAAGAGGTATAAGTTACAATATTCTGCTCACCACTGCATATTATGGCCTTAGTACCATTGTGACCGAAATCTGTTATAAATGCAAGTACATACACCTATATAATGGCACAGTGAACAAAAGGTCAGCCCTTCTTAGATTACAGGCGTATCTAAAAGCAGTTTTCTAGTTGAGTTGTTTCTAATTTATGGGTCGTAAGCTCAGGATTGTGCTTAGGTTGCAACTGTATTCTTGGCTCTGTGCCGTGAAGTGTGTGGTACAGTTATCTAGGAAATAGCCACGTTTTAAACTGTCTTCAGGAACATATATGCTCCTGATTGCTCCTAATATTGGCTGGTTGTGAGTTCCAGTGCTTGTCAGCTTGTACTGAGAAAGCAGTGCTTCCTAATATTATCTTGGCAAGGTGGTATGATAAGTGACGCAAGCCTGGAGCGCAGTGCTGTTTGGCTTGTATTGCTTGAAGTTAACTTGCAGTATAGCGCTCCTTTTCCTTGGGAGGATCTGTGGACAGTGCAGAGGCCTTGAACATTGCCATTCTAGCTAGAGGTAGTCAGTGGAGCAATTGCAGGACTAGAGTCAAGTGTTGTCTTGGGTGAAAGTGGAGAAGAAGCCTAGTGGCAGCATTTTATAGGAGTTGTATTTTAGCATATGATGGCTGCGGGTGCGCCAAGGTATAGGGTGTTGGCATAGTCAAGCTTAGATATTAAAATTGTGAGGATAGTTTGGAGAAGATGTTGGTATGTAAAGTATTCGCATATGTGAACTAGTGTTTTCATAGTGTATAATTGTGCATAAGGGACACTTTGTGACATTGTTAACATGGGGTATCAAGGCGAGGTCTGAATCTATGGTTACTTCTAGGTTTCTAATTTCTCTTCATGCTGTTTGATGGGCTTTAAGTTCTATAGGAAATATGACAGTAAGCTTGTACTTTTTCCATTCTCCCCAGGTCATAATCTGAGACTTTGGTGCATTGGGTTCATCCATGTTTTTATAGCACAGAGGCAGTCATCAAGTTGTGAATTGTAGAGGTATTTGGGTCTATCCATTTTTAGAAATGATTTGGGTGTCATCTGCATAGTTGTAGCAGGCGGTGTTGTATGATTTAATTAGAGTTGTTAAGGGGATTAGGTAGTTGTTGAGTAATAGAGGGATATGATGGACCCCTGAGGAACATCACAGAGTTGTGTGTGAGGAGGTGATGTGAGAGGTGGTTGATAGACTACACTTTGTACACCTGTAAGATAAGAAGCAATCTATTTTAGAGCATTTTCACAGATTCAGAGATCGTGGAGACTTTGTAGTATAGTGTGGTGATGGACAGTGTCAAATGCACCTGATAAATCCAGAACCAATAAGGTAGCTACTCAATTCTTGTCCACTGTGAGTTTAGGACCATCCCAAATGGATGTAATGGCTGACTCTGTGCCTCTGCCTGGTCAAAATCCTGACTGTTGGTCTGACATTAAGCTATAATGTTCTCTAAAGTTAGACAGTTGAGTAAACATTGCTCATCAAACATTTCCAAATAATGATCCATTTGAAATGGGCTTGTAGTTTGATAGGTCAAGGTTTTTCTTTTTGAGGAGAGGTCTAGTGTATGAGGTTTTCAGCTCATGTGGAAATGAACCTAGTTCCAGGGACTTGTAGAGAAGGCATCTGGCTACTTCCTCTGCACAGGTTGAGAGAAGGATGTCTTTAAAGAATTATGGTGGTGCTGGATCCGAAGGTAATCCTGATGGTCATGCTGCAGTGATAATATTGAAGATGTCTTTATGTGACACTATATTGAAAGTGTGCATTGATGATCATTATTGTTGTCCCCCTCTATGGTTGTTAGGTCATAGGTTGAGGTAGTAGTGCCTGCATTCTTTGTAAGCTCATTATCAATATTTTTAAGTTTGAGATCCATTTATTTGAGATTTTATCTCAGAACTCTTGTGACTGTGGTGCTTCTGCTTTAGCACTCTGGATTCAGGATTTCTGTTTTATGGAGTTCTTTAGAAGGGCAGTCTGTTTCAGTTATTCACGTGGAGTAGTGGTGTCTTTTTGTGGTTCTTTTGTAGGCTCTGTTATAGTGGCGTAGCATGCTTTTGTCACTTTTATCTCCATTTGACTTGTAGTATGTTGAGTTGCGTTTTCATTCTTTTGATGTCATCATTAACTCATGTGATGATCTTTTTGTGGTTCACCCTGGTGTGTTTTTTGTTGGCATTTGTTTGTCAAGTGCAGTGGAGACCCAGTAGTGGAAGCTGTGTACAACCTACAGCCTTATGGTTATTGGGGTTCTTTCAAGGTGGGTGTTGAGTTTGTAGATGTCTGTTTTTTTTCTATTGTCTGTGCAAGCAGCTGTTTTTGGTTTTTGGTGTCTTTGACGTATTGTGATTGATAGGTGCATTGATCTTAAAAGGTATCATGTTGTGGTTGCTTCCGCTTATTACGGAGTTGTCTTTAACTGCTGCTTGTCCTCCTAAGGGTGCAAATATGACATCTAGAGTGTGCCCTGTGTAGTGAGTTGGGCTACAAACCATTTTTTTTAGTGTTGTTGGCTTCAAGGTTGGTTGTGATAGCTGTGGTTAGAATCTTCTTGTGTAACTATATATTTTGGTTTCCTAGAATGCATAGGTTTGGGTGTCCATGTCCAGATGTGTGTAGGTTATTATTTCAAGTAAGGCATTTTCAAAGTTGGCAATGCTGTGAGGTGATCCATATATCAAGAGTAAGGAATAAGTTATAGTTGCAGAGGGGTGACAACTTATCATCAATGATTCACAGGTGAGTTTTTCGATTGCTATTGCAGTGGGGTTTATGGATAACAACCAGATTTTGTTCATGATGATAACATTAGGTGGGATGGCTGTGTGGATTGTGGGTTCAGAATTGTTGATTAGCCATGTTTCTGTAATGAAAGTGAGGTCTGACATAATGAATAGGAGTAATAACAATACGTATTCAAATACCAATCACACAGGGAGTTGAAAAACATACCCCCGCAGTGGTGTATGTCCACAGATATTGATTGTTCCAGAATTCTTGGTGGAGAAATTAAAGTAATTAGAGAAAACAGTCTAGTTATTCACTGTTTCATTGTGCAAAAGAAGAACTCACTGGTGAGAGAATCGCTGGGGTCCTCGAAAAACATTTTGTTTAGCATATTTACCATCTCTGTATCTTATCCTAAGGTCTGTGAAATAGGCGAGTTAGAAGGGAAAACCACTTACCTGAGCGGCAGCATCCATTGGCAGCACATCATCCAAGAGTGCAGGGCACACAAAAATCACCAAGACAGATGTAACAAACACATCGAACAAGCGTGTTGAGCCGATCTCAATTCAAGAGGCCTGCTCACAAGATGACCGTGACATGTATAACTCTGCATCCAGATGCTACCTCATAGAAAGCGGATTCCCCTTCCAGCTTGCCTATTTCTGTCCTGAGTAAGAACCACATGCTGCGGCTTTAATCCTCCCTCTATGCAGTAGTCGGGTTGACATTCTCAACTATTTTGCCTGTATTGACTTGTTAGACCCTCTCGGATGGTGAATCCCAACTCAATGACCACTATTCCCAAGTATGGACTATTAAAGAGAAAAATTGTTTTCCAAACAGGCCTACCACACTGATCTTTAGCCAGTGTTCATGTTAACAATAAAACAATTGTTGGTTTCATTCTTCCCTTTTCACCTTTCTATGCACTGTTTTTGACAACCTTCAAAATAATTTTTCGAATACATGTATGTACTACTGATTTATTCTGAAGAACACACATTAAATGTGAATACTTTTCCCTCTAAGAAAGTGTGGTTTTCTCTCTGGTGTATATTTATCTCTCTGGTGTAAGCACCAATGTGTTTGATCGTAGATATGATTATACTACCGTTTCACAATAGGCATCGCCATTAGGACCACTTTGTTGTTTGTATTACATTGTACCCTGGTCCGTTGGCTTACCACGGATTACCCCCTTATTTTGTAATGGAAGGGTAGAACATGGCAAGAGAGTAGCTATCATTGCGACAGCAGGTGCATTATCATTGTAACCCAGCGGTTTGCAATGCAATGCATTTTTTTGCAGTGTTACTTTAAAACTGTGGCGGCGGTGGGAGAGGAGGATTCGGCCTACTTTCCTTGCTTGCATTACTGCCCAAGGCACCCTACTATGCGACTGGGACACTGTAATAGACAGACTGTGTCAAGCTTGGCATGTACACAAAAAGACACACACCACTGCTTATAATTGTATAGTTTGTTCATACAAAAAATACAAATCATCTCTGGTTCTAAGAGACAGCGGAGGAGAAGCAGTGAGAGACTGAGAGATCCAGTCACTATGGTATAAAAGAAAAGGGAGATCTATGCAGGAACAAGTTGGAGGACCGTGAAGGCGCAGCGAGAGCATCAGAAATGCATGGGCAGGGCAATTTTATAGAACGGCTGAGAGGAAAGAAGAGAAAAGCAGTAGGGAGGATAATGGAAATAGGAGAGTTCACAGTTCTAAAGCGCTGCGGCAGCACAGTTGTAGGAAAACCAAAGATTCAAGGAAGACCATGGCTGACACAGCCAATTTTGAAGGGCCACAAGCAAGGGTAGCAGGCAGCAGAACAATCCTAAGAATCAAATAATTTCTGAACATCAGTGAAGTTAAAAGCCAGACAGTAAGACAATGGCGAATAATTAAACCTGCTCAGAAGAGCAACTGAGTAAGTGAAACATGGGCTAAGATTGGCAGACGGTGGCTGAAGGGACTGGATTATTCATGGTAGCATGTGAATCCAAGTGGATTCTAATTGCAAGGCAGTATTTCAACAGTATGTGGCATCTTGCAAGGCTGAATATTAATTTCAGAGGTCTCTTATTTAAAGCCCACCTGGGACAAACTGGCAACGGGAAGTCAAGCATTTTTCGATCCTCGGCTTCTCTAGTAAAGAAGGAAAGGATTGAGGTTTGAGATTTGCTATTAATTTGCAAAAACACGTTTTACTGTGTTTTGTGGTTTCTTCAGATACACCAGAGTGTCAGCGAGAAGAGTCACATTCCTTCAGCGTATCAGGTAGCAAGCGGTAAAAAATCTGCAGAGAAAACTGTCGAGTAAGAAATTAGATCAGAGCAGCCAAGGAAGGAGATCTGAGGAAAGACATGTGATACTCAGGGCTCAGCTAGCGGGGGTGGTAAGGGAGGGCTGTCGGAGACCCAGCAGGGCCTGCGGATGGTCTCTTGAAGCCCACTGTGGCTGCACAACAGTTTTCAGAACCTCAACACTGCATTTTCCTGTAATTACCAGCCTACCACTGACAACAGTGAATGTGTCCTTGCTTGCAATATGAAAGTTTGAGAACTGTGAGTGAATTAAAGAGGCACCACTGTGTAGCTGGAATGAAAGTAGAGACTGTCCACACAAGGAGTCAATATGGCATGCTAGCACTCTTCTTGAACTTTGAGACTAAAGCTTCCCATATTACTTTGCTCTGGAAGTACACCACTGAGAGAATATGTGTTTGATCCAGATGTACAAAGAATGGCGTCACAAATTGCGCACTGACTTTACCAAATCCATTCTTCTTTTGCAAACTGACCTATGTACAAATAAGTCAGTTAAAAAAAACATGATTCCTAGTGGGTTGCAATTTCAACCTACCTCATGCGTATTAATGAGGAAGATCGCAAATTGATAACCAGGGATCATGGCTTGCTGAGGTAAGCAGACCACCATGTCTGATATTGCTTTTAAACAAAGTGAACATTTGTTTTTTAAATGCATCCAGTTTTCTTTAAAGGAAAAATTGGAATGTTTGAGCAACATTTTTAAATTGTAGGCATTGGTCCATGGGACAACTGCCTAATCTCAAAAAAAAATTTTTTTGTCAACATTCACAAAAGGGAAGCTGTCCCTTGGGGACCTCTTCCTGTCTGTGAATGGCATACCACCTCCAGCATTTAGAAAGGATACCTCAGACATGCCCCTTCCAAACACTGATTCAGTATTTGGTCGCACATACAAATTCGGTAACGTGTTACTGAATGGCAAGTTGTGTTTCAAACATAGAAAATGGTATTTTTGCGATCTTGAATCAAACCGTTTGTGATCGCAAAATACCTTCATACATCTATTTATTCATTTATTTATTTATTTTTAAAGTTTTATATAGCGCAAACAAGATCTTTGCAGATATCAGAGCGCTTTACAGAAACAGTAGGTAAGATAAACAAACTGTTGAAACAGTGTAATATTCGGTAGGGAGTGAGTTGCAAAATAGGGTAGTAATCGCACAAGAGTATGCACACTAATAACAATCAAGAAGCAATAATATTGAAGCCGTGCAATGATGATTCGAATAAGATTATAGCACCCCAGAGGGTGAGTAGACACACTGTTGAAAACAGAATAGTAGGCAGTAGTGAGTGGATTGCAAGTTAGTAAGGCACTCAGGTCATAGTGTACAGCCCTAATAAACAATCTGGAAACCAGATAATAAAGCATCCGTGCAGTGATTTTGGTCCAGTAGCAGTCATAAAAGAGTCTAATATAGATAAGCAATCAGGTAGCCGATAAACTAGGAGCCATGTACTATCATTGTTCCAGTGGCAATAGGGTTCAGGTGAACTTAGCCATAAGGATGGCTTTTACCTCTTTCTTGAAGAGTACAGAGGAGGGGATAAGCCTAGTTTCTGGCGGGAGTGCATTCCAGATCCTGGGTGCCATTCCTGAGAAGGAGCGTTTGTATGTTTTTTCCTTCCGGAATCTACGAGGTTTCAGGAGGAGATTCTTTGTGCTTTTGTTGGCTCTCGAGCCTCCTGATATACTAAATACTAAATACTGCAGCAAAATAAATGCAGGCATAGTGACTCTGCATGGCCAACTTCTCAAACATCACAGCATCTTACAAAACTGATCTTTGATTAGTGCATCTTACCTACATATGAGAAACATTCTTAACCGTGCAATGTCTTTACCAAGCGTGGTGGTGGTAGCGGTGTGTGTTGCGCAAATGCTTTACACATTGCCTCTGGGATAAGCCTGACTGCTTGGCCAAGATACCAAAGGGGTGAGCAGGGGTTATCTTGGGTGTGTAACTTCCTCACTCTGACTAGAGTTGTGTGTTTTGCCTTGCTTAGCTGTATACCCTAGCCGACCAGAAACCCCTTTTCTAAAATTCCCCCAAAAAGATTTTTTTAAATTTAATATTATATATGATTATGTGTATATTTTACTTAACATACATGTTAAAGGCATTCGTGGTAAAGGCTGTGTGGTAAAGACATGAGTGTCGTAATTGGCATGGCCGCGTTAGCGATTAGCTGAAACTACACGTTTTCCTCCTTAACTTGGCTATATATGAAAACGCCATTTTGAATGTTGCGGCGGCCATCTTAGACCATAAGCGGCCTCGTGGCTGGCGTGCCCTTTAGTCCGTTGTCCGTACCACTGACCACTTCAGTTTGCCCAGCAACAGGCTATTTTTAGTACTGGTCAAGCTCGCGCATGCGCAGTCCCCACTGACCAGTTACCCCTCAGGAATGTGCGCCAAACTGACCAGCGGAGTTGTGCCCCCTCCAATGAGCTGGCTGTGTTCCAAAACATGACCATATATGTACATAATGTGTTGTAACTTGTGCCGCCTATCTTTTATTACCTCAAAACTGTATAAAAGACGGCGTCACACCGGTGTTCGTGTGATACCTCTTGCATTACCGAAGGGTGCTGTATGAGTGTACCACCACCCCATGGGGTCTTAATAAACTTGTTCTTTGACTTTTACAGTTTCCGTGCCAACAGTTCTTGAGTGTAAGTGGGTTATCTACGGAGCATGTAGGCCTTGGGAACCCTGATTACTACAAATTGGCGACCACGAAGGGACTCATCGGCGACTCGGATGCCCGAAGGAGAGGTCGTGACGAAGGCTTGGAAACTCGCCATGGACGCGCGCTGCCACTGAGTGACCCGAGTCTAGGCACCCACGGTGTTTCTTCCTTTCCTTCTGATCTGACCTTCCAGGTGGCGCCGGTCTCCGACTGAGTTTTCGAGTGTCTGCGTTGCTGGGAAAGTGCCGTTTGGCTGATTTGATCACAAGACCTTGGCAGTTGGAATCTGGACATTTGAGAATTTGGGTAAGATTTGTGTTCGGTAAGGTAGTCTTCGGACACTTACTGAAGTTCTATGATTTGTGTTCGGTAAGGTAGTCTTCGGACGCTTACTGAAGTTCTATGATTTGTGATCGGTACGGTAGTCTTCGGACGCTTGCCGAAGTCCTATGATCTATGATTTGATTTGAGTTAGCTAACGTTTGTGAATTTGTGACCTTTGAATCTATATGTGTAGTGCACTTCACATAGGCAGGCATGTAGAGATGTTTCTCTAACTTTGTTTTTTTTCCTCTGAGCGGCACATTTGTGTGAAGTACTGTAAGTGCTATTTTATACGGTGTCACGCTTTCGTGATACTTTTTGAACATGCCTGTTTTCAGCACACTCCGAGGGATGTGCTGTCTTGGAAATGGTACCACAATTAGGTTAGCAGAAGCACAGCCGGCTCCCCCAGAAGGAACACCGAACCGGGAGATGTATATTAAATTTGGCCTTCCCCCTATTATGTACAGCAAATTATGGCATAAATACACGAAAACCGATCCTGAATTGCAATGGCCTCTACATGGGTCGTTCGATTTACGTAAAGTACAGTTTGTGGAACAATGTTTGTTTCAACGCAGGTCTAGACAAAACATGTTTGATTGTGTGCGAATGTGGGAGAAAGCGGTGCGCGAGCGAATGAAACGTGAAGTTGCCTTGGCAGACAAAGAGCAGCGCAAGGCTGCTCGGGATAAGGCTTTACAGCTTGAGGAAAAAGAGGCTCAGGAGAAAAGAGAGAGGGAGGAACGGGAACGTAAATTGCAAACGACTGGTCAATTTCCTATTCGCCGACCGCTTTATCCTGTCCTTAATAATGAAATTGATGATTTTTCATTGCTAGATCGGTCACCGCCTCCGTACGTTTCGCCAACGGCTCCAGCGGAAGATTCGGGAGATGATGGGCAGGATAAGTCGGAAAAGAAGGGTGTATCCGCTCTCAGGTTTACTACGGAGAGGTCCGCACATTTACGTAGTTGGGCTCGTAAAGTGAATAAGAATTGTGTTTCTCAGTCTGAGGTGATTGCGGAGAGGAGTAGGTAGACGGATCATGAATTACTGTATTTTCTGTCTAATTTGGCGGATGAAGTTGTTGCCGCGTATCGTCAACTTTCAGATACGTTAGAACCTAAAGCTGTGTCAGTACATCGTGAGAATTTGGATAAAGGTATATTTGATCTTGCAGATGTTGACGACCTTTTCAAGCAACTGATCCAGCTGCGAGATGAAACAACCAGATTGCGGGAGGAGCGGAAAAGGAAACAAAAGGAGTCCGGGCCGGAGCCTAACGAGCAGATTAAGGAGTGTTCTCTCCGGGGTTCAGATAAGAGTTCTGTATTGCATGTTATGCCTATGCGTGAAGCCGCACCTTTGTATGTCCCTCCTAAAGGGCAAGGTACAGACGATGATAAATTGTCAAAGGATGCGAAAGGATATTTTATATATAACTGGGTGTATACGCCTTGGAATAGAGCAGATGTTATGGCCTTGAAAAATTCTCTACCTGACCTTCGGAAAAATCCGGCGGCGTTTTATGAAGGGGTGGAAGGGGCTATTTCGTCTTGTGTGATGACTCTTGTTGACATAGATTTGTTTTTTTGGGTTAATTCTTCCACCTGATATGTGGAGGCAAATTCGTAAAAATAATGATGAAACAATACTTGGGGGGACATGGAAAGAAATAAATGCTGCCGATTTAGATAGGGAACCGGCATGTAAGCCTTGTCAGTTGATTCTAAACCTTCCGGCGGCTATCTTGATTAAATTAAAAACGCTTGTTCCTTCTAAAAAGATCGATTGGACCATGTTAGCTTCGTGCAAACAAAAGCCTGATGAAACGGTTTCAGATTTCTTTACACGCTTTGAGGAGGCATTCCATGATTACAGTGGTCAATCTTTAACAGACGATACGGGTCGGCATTTGTTCGTAGATAAGTATGTGGCTAATCTCCTACCGGAGATTGCAAAACGATTGAAATCGAGTGAAAGTTCCTGGGCCACGGCGACCCCTGCGTCTTTGTTAACTATGGCTCAGTATTATGAGCGGCAGGAGTTGGAGGCTAAAGAAAGTGTTGATAAAAAGGCGAAAGAATTGAAAACGAAGGTGATGTTGGCGCAGGTTCGGGGAACACAGGGCAGAGGGAATGATAGAGGTAGACGAGGTGGAGGGAATACGTCGTATGGTCGTACGGATATAGCGGAGGATCAATGTGCCTACTGTAAGGAGTTTGGGCATTGGGCTGACGATTGTCCGGTACTTCGAGAGCAGCGTATTCAGCGTGGTCGAGGAGGTGGTAGGTCGAGAGGAGGTTATACGGGAGCGAGAGGTGGCGGGAGTGATCGTGGAAGGGTTGAGGAAAGGGGCCGTGGCCAGGATGAACGAAACACGTTTGATAGACGGAATCAATATCAGATATCGGAGGGTGAGAATGTGGAGCACCAGGATTATGTGCATGCATAGGACTGCGTAGGATGGGGTAAGGAATCAATTGAAGTGCCGGTAGACCAACCATTAGAATGTTTGATAAGCTCTAATAAAGAAATAAATGAATATTTTCAATCTGAGAACGCACCATTGATAACCTAAAACATCTGCGGAATAAAATATTTAACCTCCATACACTAGAATTCACATAACACTGAATGTAAAAACTCCATCCAATCACGTATCGCATACTTAGCAACACATATGAAAGTAACCACTCACAAAGGTCTACACACAATCCAGCAACCCCATTGCCACATACTTAGAAGAAGCTATTTGTTGCCTCATAAAAGATATTAGAATGCCCGTAGTTATAAACAACCACAACAATACGCTACTGAAAAATAATAGTACGCAATTTTCACAAAAAGCGCCCAATATTATTTCCGAAGAAAATCCGGCGGAAAATATCAGTTAAAGGACGTATGAATCATTAATACAAAAAACATATTTTTGTTTTACATCCGGCATTTAGAAAGAGTAATACATCGAATATCAGTGGAAAAACGATCCATCCAATAGCAATAAATCATTGGCAGTCTTAAAAACCAATCGCCCAACCTCATAGGAAACTGTGGAGATATCTCCAACCAATCAATGAGGCCAATAGAAAACTTCGCTAGCCCTCTATCTAACCAATCAATGAGGCAAATAGAAAACTCCGCTAGCACCACGCGAACTCCGCAGAGATATCGCCGACCTAGTAAACAATAAACAGACCAGGTGTGGATAGTTAGAACCAATTAAGTCAGGTATATATATCAGTACCAAAAACAAACGCAGGTTCATCATTTTCCCGCGTTTGCAGCCGCCTATTCGAATCATCTCGCCACCGGACATATCGAGCCCTGCTGACCATCATCAGGTAAGTTTCTGAAATAGAGTAAAACGCCCGAGACAAATCTCTTCAAAATCGACCCACTATTTAGATAATATATTAGTCTACCCTATTGTTTTTATATTTGTCTTCCAGACAGGGAGATCTTTTAACCTTCATCATCTAATCCAGCACGTCTATACTAACTTATTGAAGCCTCAGAAATAGAGGAATCCGCCGCTATAGGTAAGATGACTAAATAACAGAATGGGAAATTTAGACGTTTGACCCCAAAAAAAAAAAAAAAAAAAAAAAATGAAATAAATAACCACCACATTGTCCGTTTTTTTATTAGGCAAGGAAGTTATCACCATAAATATAAAATCCTGCTGATTGATCACCAAGCCAAACAATGAAGATCAATTTGAACTCTTAAGAACATTACTTTAACTAATAGGTAAGAGTGAAACAAAATTTAGTTGCAGAAGCCCAGATGCCTAATACCCATAAATAATTGGCGCTCTATCTCCTTCTAAACAAGCATTTGCAATGCAATAGGTCTCGCATTATTTAAGTTTGAGCTATTAGCATTGTAAATGGCAATTGTTTTTTGCTTTATGCTATAGTTTTTTTTTTTACATAAAAAGCTTCATATAAAATATGTTTTATTAAAGTTATTTATGCAGTATCTAAATTTTGTTTGCATAAAACAGTATAATACTATCTTAGTAAAAAAGTCAAATATTTTAATGGAAATTCACCAAATGTTCATTTATGTGTTGGTTTTGAAAATAGCTAAATTAATAGCTTTGTCATTTACAATGCCAATAGTTATAACTTTCGCAAATGTGACACCTATAGCATTTGTCATGCAACATTTGTATTTACGTGACTTAGATGTATTGATATTACAAATAACAATGGCTTTTAATTTTTTTTAATACTTAATAAAAGTGATTGTAATTTATAATGGCAATAGCTTAAACTTTTGTAAATAACTTTTGTGAAGATTATGTTCAGTGTATTTTATTGTAACAAAATCCAAGAACAGAAGTGAAATATTAACATCTTTTTGTGACATTTGTAATAAAGCTTGAAACATTGAGAGAACATATTTGTGCTGTGGTGGTGCTGAATGGGGCTGTGGTGATGCTGAGTGATGCAGTGGTGGTGCTGTGGTGGTGCTGAGTGATGCTGAGTGGTGCTGTGGTGGTTCTGAGTGATGCTGTGGTGGTTCTGAGTGATAATGTGGTGGTGCTGAGTGACTGTACTCACTGTCACTCTGCACTCACTGTCACTCTGCACTCACTGTCACTCTGCACTCACTGTCACTCTGCACTCACTGTCACTCTGCACTCACTGTCACTCTGCACGCACTGTCACTCTGCACGCACTGTCACTCTGCACGCACTGTCACTCTGCACGCACTGTCACTCTGCATGCACTGTCACTCTGCACGCACTGTCACTCTGCACGCACTGTCACTCTGCACGCACTCTGCACTCACTGTCACTCTGCACGCACTGTCACTCTGCACGCACTGTCACTCTGCACGCACTGTCACTCTGCACTCACTGTCACTCTGCACTCACTGTCACTCTGCACTCACTGTGCACTCACTGTCACTCTGCACTCACTGTCACTCTGCACTCACTGTCACTCTGCACTCACTGTCACTCTGCACTCACTGTCACTCTGCACGCACTCTGCACTCACTGTCACTCTGCACTCACTGTCACTCTGCACTCACTCTGCACTCACTGTCACTCTGCACTCACTGTCACTCTGCACTCACTGTCACTCCGCACTCACTGTCACTCTGCACTCACTGTCACTCCGCACTCACTGTCACTCCGCACTCACTGTCACTCCGCACTCACTGTCACTCCGCACTCACTGTCACTCCGCACGCACTGTCACTCCGCACGCACTGTCACTCTGCACGCACTCTGCACTCACTGTCACTCCGCACTCACTGTCACTCTGCACTCACTGTCACTCTGCACTCACTCTGCACTCACTGTCACTCTGCACGCACTCTGCACTCACTGTCACTCTGCACTCACTGTCACTCTGCACTCACTGTCACTCTGCACGCACTCTGCACTCACTGTCACTCTGCACTCACTGTCACTCTGCACTCACTGTCACTCTGCACTCACTGTCACTCTGCACTCACTGTCACTCTGCACTCACTGTCACTCTGCACTCACTGTCACTCTGCACTCACTGTGCACTCACTGTCACTCTGCACTCACTGTCACTCTGCACTCACTGTCACTCTGCACTCACTGTCACTCTGCACTCACTGTCACTCTGCACGCACTCTGCACTCACTGTCACTCTGCACTCACTGTCACTCTGCACTCACTCTGCACTCACTGTCACTCTGCACTCACTCTGCACTCACTGTCACTCTGCACGCACTCTGCACTCACTGTCACTCTGCACTCACTGTCACTCCGCACTCACTGTCACTCCGCACTCACTGTCACTCTGCACGCACAGTATCGGGCTTGTCTGGTTCTGCACCCACCTCAGGGTTCCGGGTGGGGCGATCCTGCCACCCCCCTCGTCGTATCCAGGTGTCTTTCTTCCCTGTGCTCAGTCTTCAGTCGCTCCGAAGCCCGTCCCTTGGAGCTATCCCAGGCGGGTCTCTGCCAGCAGGGGCGTGTTGTGCGTTTGCAAGTGGTCTATCTCCGTGTGGCCCTTGAGGTCAGGGTTGGCTGAGGTGGCTATCTCATCCCTTCTCCTTCCGCCCGGTTCGTGAATATGGTCCGGCCCTCTCCCGTGTAGCGCTTGTCCTCTCACAATGACCCCTGGTGCAGGGGGGGGCGTGGGGGGGCACTATCTCTTCTTCCAGTTCCTAGTATCCCCACTGCTGCTTCAGGGCCTTCTTCCCCGTTCGGCTGTGTGCCTTGTCACGTAGGGGGAGGGGGGGCAATGTCCGGAGTCTCACCCCCTGCCGCTCTCGTGATCGTTCTGCTCTCCCTTCCCTGCGTGGCCCCGATTCCTTGCTAGTGTCGTCCCTGGCGGGGTCAGCCTCCGCTGCTGGTGCCTCCCGTAGTCTGTCGCCTGCCCCCGTGTCTCGTGTGTCCTCCCCACCGGCCGTTCCACAGGCGGGAATGTGTGTATGGGGGGTGGGGAGAGGGCACCTCCGTCGATGCGGGTGGCACTAATGGGAATTCGGGGGTATGCACCGGACCGGTAGGCCACTGGCGCAAGGCCTCCCCCCAAGCGGTCCCTTCCTCCGCTTTTGACTCCTGGGCTCACCTCCGTTGTAGGCGTCCAATCTCGCCTGCGGGAACGGACCAGCTCCGCCGATCCAAGCGCCCGCGGTTTTCGTCGTTGGAGGGGGAGGGGTGCGGGGGGGGGAGGTGAAGGGATCCCCCCCGCTCTCCGCTCCCGGGTAGCACCTCCACCAAGCGCCGTGCCTCGCGGGTGGGACCCGTTCCGCTTCTCCCTCGGTCTCCGCGTCTGTGGTCCGGAACCTCACTCAAACGGCCGCCATCTTGGTAAAGGCGGCCGGAATTCAGTCCGGAGCTGCTGCTACTTCGCGGACGCCTCTCTCCGCACCTGAATGAGGCCCGGGCTCGGTCTGTCGCGCCGCGATTCCGGCTCCGCCACAGCAATCAGGCCGCCTCACAGGGCAGCATTTTTTAGGCAGCGTTTTGCGCCGGCCTGCGACCAGGAAGTCAGGCAGGCCGGGCGGGACAACCGGAAGTAGGAGGGCGGGAGCCTACCCCGCCTCCCACGGAAGAGCCGCGATTGTTTGGAGCACCGGAGCAGGCAGGAGCCTACCCTGCGCCCCGGTGCCGAAGAAGGGAAGAAGAGTCTTGCTGCCGGTGGGAGCCGCTGCACTGAGGATGCCGGTGAGTGGGGCTTCGTCTTGTTGGGGGGGGGGGGGGGGGGCATCTGTGTGCGCGCGCGCGGCGGCGGACTGTGTATGTGTGTGAGCGTGCATGTGTGTGTGTATGTGTATGTGTCCTGGAGTCTGTGTGTATGCGTGTGTGTGACGGGGGGGGGGGGGTTGCCTGTCTGGGTGCCTGCGTGTCTGTGTAAGTGTAAATGCGTGTGCGTGTGTGTGGAGCCGAGAGGAGAGGGGCTGGTGTGTGTGGAGGGGTCTCTGTGTATGCGTGTAGGTGACGGGGGTGTGCCTGTGTATGCGTGTGTATGTGCGCATGCGTGAGTGCTGTGTATGCGTGTGGCTGTGATGTGCGCATGCGTGAATGTTGACGCGCGTGCACGCAGCTCAATCCAGCCGCTCGTCACAGTTTTGTGTCCCTCATTCCCCCGTGTCAGACGACTATAAGTCTCCGCCCTGGACGCATCCTTCGGATGCGAATTCCAGGGCGAGACCTAAAAAGGAATAATGTTTTATCTGAAAAAGAATATCATTTTATCTTTCCTCCTTAGACATATTCTAGAAAAAGTCGCATACCAAGAATCTGTGTGAAAATAGCAAAGTTGGAAACTCCACAGACCTGGAAATTGTACTAAGGGCTCCGGTGGCGGATGCTTAATACCCACTGTCATCCCTATCTAGGTAATATACAAGGAATTAAATATTTAAATCATCAAAAGTAGCGGAACCAAGTCTAAGATAAACCATTAAATAGCACCTTTCTTTCTCTGCCTTTTACCTGCAAGTTTAGGCGAATCCTGACAGCTAATAACTATTAAAAAGAAGCAGACATCTATACTGCATTCGACTACTCTGTGAAAAGGGATTTGTATTTAGGAGTAAGTACCTTTCATCAAAATAATGGGCAGTACAAATACTGCAAAATACAATAAGCTGTATGTTATTTAAAAGAGCAAAAGTTATTTTTAGTAAATGATAAATGAGCTTAAGTAGAGATATATAAACATATTTTTTGGTTAGCATCAACATATCTGAGTATCCATCTACATCATGGCGCATGAACCTTTCTAACTTACGTGATAGTCATCCATACTATCTCCCCCAACTATCACATCTTTAATCATTCAATTCTCCATTGAGAAAAATAACCACAAGGAAATGACAACGTCTTGAGGAAATATATATACTTACATGTTCAATAGAATGATGCATTTTTAAGTTGTAACATGATCTTAAAACGGCTGCTAAAAGACAAACTGATAAATGTCAGACTGTAACTTCTATGTATACATAAATATATGAGTTTGATATACGTTTTTATATTTGTAGATATCACGTGGCTACTCCAGGAAGAAGGCGCTGGCCGCCGAAACGCGCGTAGAGTCAAATAATTTTGCCACTCGTCTTATTGAATTTATGAATTTATTGTTTTTTGTATTTTTTTAAAAAAAACTTGGTTTCACCTGTAAAACGATACTGTATTATTTTTAACCTTGTGTTATATTCAATGAAATGTTTTCTGTTTTAATTAAATAAATAAAATGTTATGTCTTTTTAGCCAGCCGTAGTTACCTGTTTATTATTTCCTATTAAGGATACATTTCAAACTGTTGATTGCCTAGGTTGTTACTTTACATATATAGGTAGATCAGAAGGGTCCATATGTAACAGCGGGTATTCTGGGTTCTACTGATCAATTTCTAGTCGACACAGGGGCTACTCGTAGCGCTTTGTTGAAAAACTTGGTTCCGAGGGCTCCCCTGTCTGGCGAAATGATAACATGTGTAGGGTTCGATGGCACACCCTCCCCTAGCCCATTGTCAAAACCCCTTGCACTATGTCTTGATAAATTTTTCAGTTTTGGTCAATTTTTGTTATCGCCCCATACACCAGACAATATCCTGGGCATTGATTTGCTTAAATACTTTCGAGCAACGATACGGTGCGCTCCTGAGGGAGTGCGGGTTATCCTGAATGACAATTATCCTGACCCAGATAGGTTTTGCACTATCTTAGACATTCCAGCTTTGGCCTCTCTACCGCACACGTTATGGGCGACCTCAGATACGGATGTGGGAGAGATGCGTATTCCACCAATACACATTACTGTTAAGGAGGGGGCCCCTCTACCACGAGTGCCACAGTATAAGATTTCGAGAGAAGGTGAAATTGCATTGACACATATTGTTCAGGATTTGATCTCTGCAGGAGTAGTGGAGGAGGTTCCCTATAATGTTTGTAACAGCCCTATTCTTCCGATCCTTAAGAGAGATACTGACGACAAAGTCTATCGGTTTATTATTGACTTGAGAGAGATCAACAAAATTGTCATTCCCCAATACCCGGTGGTGTCCGATATTACGACCTTGCTTACATTGGTGCCACCAACGGCCACAACATTTAGTATTATTGATTTGAAAAACGCGTTCTTTTCCATCCCTGTCCATCCTGATAGCAGATATTTGTTTGGCTTCACGTTAAATAATAAATCGTATAGATTTTGTCGTGTTCCCCAAGGTTATACTGAGAGCCCGAGCATCTACAGCCAGGCTTTGAAAAGACAGCTAGATTCTTTTGAGTTGCAGACTGGCGTTGTTCTCATCCAGTATGTGGATGACCTTCTGCTTGCTGCAGACTCTTATGCACAATGTGAAGAAAGTACAATTGCGTTGCTTTCCTTTTTGGCACAGAACAATCATAAGGTTTCGAAGAAAAAGCTCCAATACTGTAGACCTCAGGTGACCTACCTCGGTCATCTGTTGTCTAAGGAGAGGCGTGCATTAACATCTGATCGAATTCAAGCAATTCTAGACACACCAGTCCCCCGCACGCAGAGAGATGTACGTGCCTTCATAGGGTTGACGTCCTTTTGTAGACAGTGGATCATGGGTTTTTCACACATTATAAAACCTTTGCTAGCGTTACTGTCCAAAGCTACACCAATGCCCCTTGAATGGACAGATGAATATCAGAAGGCTTTTGAACAGTTGAGACAGGCCCTTTGTTCTGCACCCGTGTTAAGCACACCAGACTACACAAAACTTTTCACATTGTACGTGCACGAGAATGATGGGTGTGCGTTGTCAGTGCTAGTACAAGTACACGGGGACAAGCAGAGACCATGTGCATATTTCTCTGCCATTCTTGATTCTGTAGCACGAGGGTTGCCTGGGTGTTTCCGAGCGGTAGCAGCAACAGCAGTAGCCATACGGCAGAGTGAGGGAATAGTGTTATCACATAAACTGCTGGTGTTAGTTCCTCACGCAGTAGATGCTCTGCTAAACCAAACAAAGACCCAATACCTTACGAGTGCGCGGCTAACAGGATATGAGCTGACACTTTTAGCGCCACATATTACACTGAAAAGATGCGCTACCCTGAACCCTGCCACTTTATTGCCCTATCCGGTCGAGGAGGGTCAGGAAGAAAAACATCACGACTGTGTTTTCCTGACCGAGGAACAGACAAAGGGTCGTGTGACTTACAGGATGTGCCACTTCCAGATGTGGATGGGGAACTGTGGGTTGATGGATCGTGTTTAAGGCTGCCAGATGGTACGACTTCCGCAGCCTATGCGATTACGACACTTAAGACAGTGGTAGAAACAGCTAGGATACCACAGAAATCGGCTCAGGCAGCAGAGCTGATAGCCTTAACAAGAGCCTGCGAATTGAGTGCTGGCCTATGTGTGAACATATACACAGACAGGCGGTACGCCTTCGGAGTAGCACATGACTTCGGGCTACTCTGGAGAGAGCGTGGGTTTTTGACGTCTCATGGAGAACACATTATGCATGGAGAACTAGTGCGTGATCTCCTAAATGCGTTGCTTTGCCCAAAGAAAGTAGCGATAGTAAAATGTAGTGCCTACAAAAAGATTACGGATAAAGTGGGCCAAGGAAATGCCTTCGCAGACAGCATAGCGAGACAAACGGCTATGTCCCGGACTAGCTCCCCCATGTATGTGACACAATCACAGGCTGAGCGATGCTAGAGCAGAAATATTGGATATTCAAAAATCGGCTACTGAATCAGAACTTGCGGCATGGGCAGCAGATGGGGTACTAGATGATGAGGGTTGTTGGAGAAGCAAGGACATGGAGAAATGGAAATTGCCTGCGACTTACTTGCAGGCGATGGTCCAGATGACACATGGATTGGCGCATGTCGGAGCTCTTGCAATCACTCGACTGTTAACACGAGTCTGGGAACATCCCGAGATTGCTAATACAGCCAAGAGAGTAGTGCAGACCTACCTGGTATGTTTACAACACAATCCTGGAAAGGGGACCCATACTCCGAAAGGAGGGTTCGTTCCACCCTCTGCACCATTTGAGGTACTCCAAATGGATTATATCCAACTCGAGCGCTGCAACAACCTGAAGTACGTCCTAGTGGTGGTATGTGCCTTTAGCAAATGGGTTGAGGCCTTCCCCACGAAAGACAACACAGCCCTAACAACCGCTAAGGTGTTACTTAAGGAATTCTTTCCTCGCTTTGGAGTTTGCAAATTTTTGTGGAGCGATAATGGGCCTCATTTTGTTGGGAAGATTGTGGAGTATGTACTGAAGGGGTTAGGGATTCAGCAGAAGTTCCACGCTGTGTTCCACCCTCAGTCGGCAGGTCTGGTTGAGCGGTACAATGCTACGTTGAAACTTAAACTGGCCAAAATTGTGGCATCCATGTCGTTGAAGTGGCCAGATGCTTTGCCGCTAGCACTGCTGTCTCTTAGATCAGTACCCCATTCACAAACTGGCCTTACACCATATGAGGTGGTGTTTGGGCGCCCCATGAATATCTGGGGGGTGCCCAAGCCGCGATTAATACATGATGTGCCTTGTGTTATGATGAACGACTATTTGGCACGATTAACAAATGATTTGCTTTCTATTCATCAACAGGTTCGAGAAGCGCTCCCTGACAACTCTACTGGAGAGGGCCATGATCTTCGCCCCGGCGACCATGTGATGATCCGGTCGTTTGAGAGAGCGAGCAGTTTGGAGCCAAGGTGGAAGGGCCCCGAACAGGTCCTCCTGGCGACCCGGACCGCTGTACGAGTGACCAACAGGAAGCGGTGGGTGCACTCGACACACTGCCGCCGTGTCTCTCCGGATCTGGTGACTCCTGCTGTGCTGACTGACTACAAAGAGATTCTGGAGAAAGAAAAGAGCCCAGCTGTGACGTCGGCCGAAGTTGAGGGAGCCTTCCCGGACCACGCTGTTGCCGGACGAGGGCACTACAACCTGCGTCCCCGATAAGAAGATTTTTTTGGTTTTTTGTACGTGACTGGTTGGTTACCGCTCCAGGTTTGTGAAACGGAGACCGGGAATTCCAAGGGGGGGGGATCAGTTCTGCCAGTGTAGCGACACCCGTCTTGGCCCGGAGAAGAAAACAACGGCTACCTCGGAGTTCAGCACCGTATTTTTCTTTTTTTTAGGTATACACGCATGTGTATTTGAGACTTTGTGAACAATTCGAACTATTTGAGACTTTGCAAGAACTTTTTTTGAACTATGGCATCATCAGCATCACGAGATAAGCGAATATTAGGTGCCATCCTCATTGTCTTGACTATTGTGGTGATAGCTGTCATAGCCTGGGTAGTTGAACTTGTGGTACCTGCACGTGAACATTTGCTGCCGACTACCCCGGCTCCATCTGAACATTTTCACTTTACCTTACCCTACCATGAAGAACGACATCGGCAAACTTATCTGAATAACAGTTTTATTCAGATTCTCCATCACACGCATAATATGACCAATACTTCCAATTGCTGGGTGTGTGGGATGTTACCGGGGCACCAGAAGAGAGGGGGCACCCCACTCATTCCACGCCCGTTCTCGCATAATGGATCCTGCAATGCCTGGTACACCCTCCTCTTAACTTTGAGATGGCCAACAAAAGGGGGGGTGCTTTTTCGTTTGAATAAAATATGTTCCCATGACAAGGATGGGTTTCCACGGGCCGAGGGTACTCGATTTGAATGGGAAGAGTACAGGCCCGACAATGTATCTGCCCCGCGTGTGTACAGCAATCAACGAAACATCAATGTATCCAGCTCACATGTCATTAATGTCATTGCTACTAAAGCCGATTTGTGTATCAGAAATAAAGGTTCGATTGCGGTAGGGAAAAGTGAAAGTAACACCACACTTACTTTTGATAGCCCGAATGGCATCTCGTTTGTAGCATCTCGAAACACGTATTTCATTTGTGGAATGAAGGGTTATCATCAGCTTCCATTGGGATGGTTGGGCACGTGTTATGTATCGTTTGTGCTACCTCCTGTATTCATTGCCCCACCAATGTATCACAATGACTACGTCCTGTATCACGATTTTGTCCTGAATAGAGTCAAGCGGACTGTTGTTTTGGATGACATAGACCAGACAGATACTGCCTTACAACAGTATGTGGACTTCAATTTGGGACTGTTTTCCTTCGTGGGGGCCGCGTTGAACAGTCGGAAAATAAGACGATTGACACGTGTTGTCGAGGCTGTAGTGAATGACACTGCCATTGCTCTAGGAAATATTACTGAGGAACTCCAGATTTCTAGAATAGTTACGCTCCAAAATAGGATGGTGTTGGATGTAGTTCTAGCTGACCGTGGGGGGGCATGCAGAATTATCGGAAGTAGCTGCTGTGTATACATACCTGACAATTCTCCATCTGTTTATGATGCCATATCAAAGCTCCATAAAATAGCAGCTGAGATACACCCGGACAATGGAACTTGGACACTTTCAGGATGGTTCTGGTCAATGCTTACTGCTTGGGGCTGGAAACTGTTAACGATTCTATGTATAATTGTGGGGGCACTGTTTTTTGTATGTTTATGTATCCAATGTGGCCCAGCCTTATGTTCTATGTGCCTATCAGCTTGTATACCATCAAGACGAGCTCTTGCCCATGACAAAATGATGCTTCATAAAGAAGTGACACAAATAATGTTAATAGACATCGACGACGAACATCCTGATTATGTTCACTATGAGGTAGATTCAGCTAAACGCTAAAAGGGTCGTCTGTCGTAATTGGCATGGCCGCGTTAGCGATTAGCTGAAACTACACGTTTTCCTCCTTAACTTGGCTATATATGAAAACGCCATTTTGAATGTTGCGGCGGCCATCTTAGACCATAAGCGGCCTCGTGGCTGGCGTGCCCTTTAGTCCGTTGTCCGTACCACTGACCACTTCAGTTTGCCCAGCAACAGGCTATTTTTAGTACTGGTCAAGCTCGCGCATGCGCAGTCCCCACTGACCAGTTACCCCTCAGGAATGTGCGCCAAACTGACCAGCGGAGTTGTGCCCCCTCCAATGAGCTGGCTGTGTTCCAAAACATGACCATATATGTACATAATGTGTTGTAACTTGTGCCGCCTATCTTTTATTACCTCAAAACTGTATAAAAGACGGGGTCACACCGGTGTTCGGTGTGATACCTCTTGCATTACCGAAGGGTGCTGTATGAGTGTACCACCACCCCATGGGGTCTTAATAAACTTGTTCTTTGACTTTTACAGTTTCCGTGCCAACAGTTCTTGAGTGTAAGTGGGTTATCTACGGAGCATGTAGGCCTTGGGAACCCTGATTACTACATGAGTTGTAAATTCATACAACTGTGCAAAGCCCATCAACTCTTTATAGTTACGCTGAAAAGATATATCCTTTGCTAGAATTGGACATTCTTGGGGTTCCATATTGATGTTAGGTACGGTGGGTGAGAAAACTCTTCATTTTGGCTCTCCATTCAACAGACAAGTAGAAGGAAACATAAGAATCATATGTGCACTCTCTGATTACTCTAGAAGTTAAGAAATTAACCAATTTACACATTTCCTGTAATACTCCATTGCATGGAAAGATTGGTTGTTAGATTTTCATAATTAACTTCATTAAAGGTCCCTGAGATGTCTGGTAATACTAGACCTAAAACATTGTCCTCACCCTTGATGTGCAGTGCAGTGCTTCATCCTGCACAATGAATGCCCTCCACAACATCGGACTTGCATACCTCAACCACCGCCTCTCCTTCTACACTCCCACCTGACACCTCCACTCTGCCAATCTGGCCCTGGCCACTATCATATGCATCTGCAAGACCACGGCCCGAGGAAGATCCCTCTCCTACCTCGTGGAAAAGACCTGGAACTCTCTTACTCTACATCTCAGGCAATCACCCTTACTGTCTCAATTCAGAAAGGTGCTCAAGACCTTTCTCTTTGACTGAAGTGCCTCTTAGACTGAACTTCAGAACTCCCGCCCAGCCCAGAGCCTTGAGAGCCTAACAGGTGAATAACCATGCTCTATAAGAATCCTGATTGACTGATTGATTGATTGATTGATTGATTGATTGATTGATTGATGAAGGTGGTTCTGTCCTTGCTACCCTTTGGTCTGGACATATATTGGTAAAGTAAATGGAAGCTGAACTTGGGGACCTATTCTTGTAGTTGACTGGCAGCTAGTTTTTCAATTACTTTAGCCAAGAATGGGAAATTTAACACTGGACTAAAGTTCATGGTCGAATTGTTTTAAAAAACAAATAGGGGAGATATGTCCTGTTTAGAAAAGAAAGTAAGATTAATTCAATATCAGGTTTACTCATTTCATAGTGACAGTGGCAGAAGAGGGGCCACAACCCTTTATCCACATTTCTGTACGTTTATCTTCAGTGAATGAGCATGGTTTGCTTTGCACAATGGTTTCCAGGGCCAAATTATTGGCTATTCCTTTGAATGTGGATCCCGCTTGGGAGTGGTTTCTTGTGCTGATCTAGTTTGTAAATTGAGGGTAGTGCTTTGCATTTTGGATGTAATGTTTCTGAACTTTTCTGTAAAGAGATTTGATATTTTGGTGACAATGACCTTTGGATATTGTAAGGTATTTGAACATCGAGAAAAGGTCTATGATAATTCGGACCTTTGGGTGATTTGGGCCGATTTGATTTAGTTTTCATAGTACAACAATACTGTGTCTTTCAATAATTTACTATCAATGTTTCTTTCAGTTGATATCTTTAGAAAGCTGTTCTCCTACTAGAAATGTCTCAATTTCATTTCTAGTTTCCTTCCCAATCCTATATTTCTGTTTACCTGGTGCAATTATACAACAATTTCGTTGGCCTAGTATTTTTAATATAATTTTTCTTACATCTTTTGATTTAAAAATGGATGGATTTCAGATTGTGGTGAAGCGTTGTAGTATCTCTATGTCATTCTTCTTTTCCATTATCAAAGCACATCTGCAAATGTATTTTAAGGTCATTAGGTATAATAAGGTTGGACAGTGTTATCTTGTCTCATTAATGGGAAAGCCAAACAGGTGGGTTTGCTGGACAATATTGATATCAAATATATTGCCTTTTGAGTTTTTTATGTTTAGCAGAATGGTAACAGGTCAAGCATTTTGCATATTTGTTTCATGGTTAGCTTCCTTTCACAAGATTCACTTCCCTCCATTTCACCCAGATACATGTTGTTTCAATAACTAATGGTCATGATCATGGTTCTATAAGTGAATTGATTTTTGACGTTTGAACCTTTTACCAGTGAATGGGAAATTATATGGATGTGGAATGTCACTGAGGGTTTAATTGTATGGTTATTGACATTGGTTCATATGGTGTGGACTTTAAGGTGCCAATTATTTTGCCTGCCCATGTTTCATTGTAGATGACAGCAATACTACCTCCATCTCTATTCATTCTATCTTAGTGAAGCATCTTCAACCTTTTGGTACCAGCAAATCAATGATGAGGATGTATAACCTGAGTTTCATGTTTTGATATGGAGTAGCGCAATGCTGAGATCGATAGCAAGGCCTGCAATTTTAATGCTCTAGCTGCATGCATTAGATAGCAAGGATGTCTTGCTAAATGTATTTAGTGTTTATTTTGATAGTTCGCAATTAAAGCCTGCATGTAAATGTCAAAAAAGGATGAGCAATATAAAGTAACAGGAGTATTATACAGAAAAAGTGCGCCCATCAAGCATGTGCCTATATCAAAGATTATATGCATCAATCAATCAATCAGGAGTTTGTTAAAGCGCGACTACTCACCCGTAAGGGTCTCAAGGCGCTAGGGTGGGGGGGTGCAGGTTCCATTCCATCAAGGAGGGGGTCTGTCGAAGAGCCAGGTTTTGAGGTTTCTTGCGAAGATGGGGAGCGATGTTGTCTGTCTGAGGTGGAGCGGAAGGGCGTTCCATGCTTTGGCCGCGAGGAAGGAGAAGGAGCGGCCTCCCGATCTGGTCTTTCTGGTGCGGGGGACAACGGCATAGGAAAGCTGGGCTGATCGTAGGGTCCATTGGGGTGCGTGGAATTTGAGTCGGCTGTTCAGGTATGCTGGTCCGGTGCCGTGGAGGGCCTTGTGTGCGTGGGTGAGCATCTTAAAGGGGATTCTCGCCTCGACGGGGAGCCAGTGGAGTGTGCGCAGGTGCTGGGAGATGTGGCAGTGTTTTGGCAGGTTGAGGACCAGTCTTGCGGCGGCGTTCTGGATGTTCTGTAGCTTGCGGATGAGATTTTTGTTTATTCCGGCGTAGAGTGCGTTGCCGTAGTCGAGTCTGCTGGTGACCAGGGCGTGAGTGACTGTCTTTCGGTGTTCGAGGGTGATCCATTTGAAGGTCTTACGAAGGAGGCGGAGGGTGTGGAAGCAGGAAGATGAGACAGAGTTGATCTGGCGGTCCATTTTGAGCTCGGAGTCCAGGATGATTCCCAGGTTGCGTGCGTGGTCTGTGGGGGTTGGCGGGTTTCCGAGGGCGGTGGGCCACCAGGTGTCGCTCCAGGCATCGGGGTTTGGGCCCATGAGGAGTACTTCTGTTTTGTTGGTGTTTAGTTGTAGGCAGCTGTTTTTCATCCATTTGGCAACGGCTTCCATGCCTTCTCGAAAGTTGCATCTGGCGGTGTTGGGCTCGTTGTATAGGGAGAGGATGAGCTGGGTTTCGTCTGCGTATGACACGATGTTGAGTCCGTAGGTTCTGACGATGGGGGCAAGTGGAGCCATGTAGACGTTGAAGAGCGTCGGGCTGAGGGAGGAGCCCTGGGGGACTCCACAGGGGGTAGGTGTGTGGTCCGAGAGGAAAGGGGGGAGTCTGACCCGCTGCGTCCTGCTGGAGAGGAAGGAGCAGATCCAGTCGAGGGCCTTGTCCTGGATTCCTGCATCGTAGAGTCTGCGTATTAGGGTGTGGTGGGAGACTGTGTCGAACGCCGCTGATAGGTCGAGGAGGATGAGGCCTACTCTTTCTCCTTTGTCCAGTAAGGTGCGGATGTCGTCTGTTGCGGCGAGGAGGGCGGTTTCCGTATTGTGGTTTTTTCTGAAGCCGGATTGGGAGGAGTCGAGGATGTTGTGTTCTTCAATGAATGTGGCGAGTTGGCTGTTGATGGCTTTCTCAATTACTTTCGCTGGGAACGGGAGCAGGGAGATGGGTCTGTAGTTTTTGAGGTCAGTGGGGTCCGCTGAGGGTTTCTTTAGGAGGGGGTTGACCTCGGCGTGTTTCAACTCGTCGGGGAACGAGGCTGTCGCCAGGGAGCGGTTGATGGTTTGGCGGAGCATGGGTGCGATGGTGTTGGCGGCTCTGTTGAAGATGTGGTGGGGGCAGGGGTCCGTGGGGGCCCCTGAGTGGATTGACTTCATTGTCTTCAGTGTGTCTTTGGGGGTGAGGGCTGTCCAGTCATCAATCGCTGGTTTCCGGGTGTCGGGGTGGTTGGTGAGGGTTCAGTGTGTTGGTTGTCTTCATCGAAGTTGTTGTGGATGCTCTTGATTTTGTGGTGGAAAAAGATGCTGAGTTTGTCGCAGAGGTCTTGTGAGGGAGGGGTGTCGGTAGACTCGCTGGTGGGTTGGGCGAACTCCTTGATGATGCTGAAGAGTTCCTTGCTGTTGTGTGCGTGGGTGGAGATTCTGTCTTCAATCGCTTTTTTCCTAGTTTCTCTGATGAGTTGATGGTGTGCGTTGGTGGCGGCTCTGAAGTTGTTGTGGGCTTCTGTGGATTTGGTGTTTCTCCAGGCCTTTTCGATGCGGCGGCATGTGCGCCTGGACTCTCGAAGTTCGGTGGTAAACCATCTGGCTTTCTTGGCACGGGTATTGTTGTTTTTCTTGAGGTAGGCTATGGTATTGGTGCTGTCCGAGATCCATCTATGCAGGGTTCGGGCTGCGGTGTTGGGGTCGTCGTTTTCCGCGATGGTTGGGGTGGAGTTGTTGAGTGAGGAGGTCAGCTAGTCATCTGTGATTTTGGTCCAGTTTCTTTGTGGAAGCAGGTGCTGGTGTCTGTGGATGGTGGGTGTTCTGAAGGTGAAGTGGACGCAAAGATGGTCGGTCCATGGAGTTCGGTGGTGTGGCTGAAGGTGATGGAGTTTCCTGTGGTGAAGAGGGGGTCGAGGGTGTGTCCTGCTGAGTGCGTGGGCTCGGTCACGATCTGGCAGAGTCCAATGTTGTGGAGGTTGTCCAGGATGCATGTGGTGTTGGGGTCCAGTTGATTGTCGAGGTGGAAGTTGAGGTCTCCCAGGAGGGTGTAGTTGGTGGATGCGATGGCCTGCGGGGAGATAATGTCCGTGATGGAGTTGGCGAAGGGTCCGCGGGGTCCAGGGGGTAGGTAGATGAGGGTTCCTCGGAGGGCGGCAGTGGGGCTGGCCAGTATCTTGAAGTGAAGGTGTTCCATCAGTTCTGTGGACTCGTCAGGGAGTGTGCTCAGGCGGATGCATGAGCATGTGACAGATAAAATCCCCTGTATCATCCTGCCCCAAGATGGCAGTCCAACGTGTAATAAACAGCTAAGTGACAACAGTGCTGCTGCTTGATCAGTATTAAATGGGCATAGAATGTTGTCTTTCTCACGTTCTGGTGCTAACCTGGGATGCATTAGGTTGTAGAATGGTATTAGCTGTGGATGGTTTTAGTTCAGAGATTGTAGTAATTATTGTTTTGCATTAGTTAGCAAGTTTAAAAATTCAGTTTAATACAGAAGAATGAGGCAGAATATTATAGAATGGGCCATTTGAACGGATAAGCACAATTTAACAGTATGGATTAAGATAGAAAGTTTGTAATTGTTATGCATTGCTTTAGAGGTATTCGGCCAAAGATTATATAATGTAATTTACCTAATGGTGAACTGCAACTTTTTACCTTGAATGCTTGCTTCATAGGTTAATATACCTTATGGTGAAGAGCAACTTTTTACCTTAAATGCATGCTTCGTAGTCAAGATAATCGTATTGTAGGAGTAAAGAATACTTCTTAATTTTTATTCTTTTGGACTAAGTAACCATGTTGTAATATATTACTGCAAACTTTGTTAGGGCATACTAAATTAAACTCTATTTGACACGTTGCTAATAATGCCTTCGTATTTGGCAATCTAACAGCAGAGTTTGGGTTAATGTTCTATGTCTTTTTTTCCATGTCAAATTCGTGGCCAGAAAGAAGGTTAAACATGTTTTTTTCAGGAAGGTCCATATATAAACCAATGATAACTATCCTTTGTTTTGGATATTAAATCAGGAATCAGTTTATTAAAAACTTATCCCCACCACATTTTGCTCTATTATTTGAGGAATACTGGAAACAAAAGTATAAACCACAGAGGAAATGTGTTCTTGTAAGAGACTGAACTCTTTACTTTTGTGGTAAAGAAACAATGTTCTTTTAGCTAATTTGCAAAGAAATGTGATGGGAGAAAAATCAATTCTGCAGAATTCCTTCGGGGACTCGTCTCCTCGCGTGTTTACAGTGGTTCTTGGAGACTCTGGCAATGCAATCAGATCTCAGGGAGCTTATGAAATGGCGCCAGGGGCTAAAGCTTCAGTTCATAGCTTATCAAGGGACGTATGGAGCCCTCAGGCTGAAAGGTTCATGAGGTCAGTCTGTGAGCGCTGTCAGTCAGCTCTTGCAGTCAGAGGGGAAAGTATTCTGTCTGCAGAACATGGAGTGGATATAATCCCATTTTGGTACCCGAGGCGTCAATCTGCTGCCATCACAGCTGCTATGCAAACAAGATGCACAACTTTACATTTTAAAGAACTGTTGGCAATATGCAGAGTATCCTCTCATGTCCCTCTGCCAATCATCCCTAACTAAAAAACACTGCGCTAGGATTTGGTTTGCAATATATTTGACTTCGACGTTCTTAAGAATGTATTCGTCATTTTCTGTGGAGAAGTAAGCTTGCATTCTATTTTAGAAACATTAGCTTGTAAAAGCTAATGTTAAGACAGGTGAATGCTAAGAGATGGTGACATATCTTTTTTGCACAATGTTTGTAAATAGCGCTTCTATAATACAGAGTATTAACAACCTTCTCCATAGAAATGATTCTGTATTAGTAGCCCTTCTAACGGCAACAAGGCATTACACATTCAATTATATTAAAAAAAATACTACTCTTTCATGATGTTCACTCTGTGTGTGAATGATAATCCTGGCTGGAAATAAGTCAGCGAAATGGACGTTGTCTCTTATTCTAAAATGCTTTGTTCATTAGATAAAGCACATTCATGAACTACTGAATCCAAGATCAGAGTTTAGATATACTAATTTAAATTTGCATTGTTACCATGTTTGCGAAACAAGCGTTTTCTTTAACGGCCTCAAATGCACCCTCTGCTAAATGTGAATAAAAAAAGATACACGAGGAAGAGGTCATGATTTCATGTTACCATCAATTTCTCTATATAGGAAGAAGATGAGAAAAGCTGTATGCCCATCTTAGTAATGAGACAATGATCTACATGTATTGCGACTTATATAGCGCACGTATCACCGGAAGGCATCAAGGCGCTTGCCTTGGGAACCCGTCCTGGCTTTTCCCTTTGAGATAACCCCTACTGGGAATCCCCAAGGTGAAAGCCAGGCATCCCGCAGCGGGTGGGCCGCCGTAGTGGAGATTAAGCAAGCTATTGCCCAGAGTTGCAGTGTGGGACCCCATGTTTAGAGTAGGCACCGAGGCGAGAATTATCGAGTCTGTGGACATTTTTGGGCTCAGGACCCTGCCGCGTCAGGAATTGAACCCTGGTCCCGGGCCAGACCTCTGCATCAGCCGCTCTAAACAGTGAGCCACACTCCTCCACATGAAGGGTTTAGATCAACCTCTTTTTGCAGGAAGACCACACCTGTTTGGGTCTATATCAGTTGACCCTGTTCACTTCCATCTCCTTTGGATGTCATGGTTTGTTTTATAATGGATTGATTAATGTGTTCTTCTTTATTAGAAGGCTATGAGAAGTCTATCAACAGTGACTGCACCCTACATTCTGAAACAGGATATGGGGTGAAGTCTAATGATGAACATAGCCGTGCATCATCAATAGTAGCAGGTTCTTTTCACCAGTAGCTGACTGGCATCTGGAATATCTTCTCTGATCTATTTTAAGTAAAGCTTGCAGCAGCAGAACCTCGACAGTGTAGGCCTTTCATGAACTGTAGCCATTCCCCACATTGCAGACATCAGAATGATTGCACCTGACCATTATTAGAAGATAAGCGAGTGCCCATTTATCAGCAGTCACTCATGATCAGTACCAGCAGAATTGCATTTGTAGGATTACCCTTCTTAAGAAGGATCAGCATATCATTAGTGGATAACTGATTGTCATTTGCATCGCAATTTATCAAGAGACACACAAATCTAAAGTCAGGAGAAACTGCAGTAATTGTGTCATCACTATGTAACAAGTACATATTACCTGGCAAAGCCTCTTCTTTGCCTTTCCTCATTGTTAACAATGACTGATTCACACCTATTTTAACCGATATCTGCAACAGTGCCCTGATGGCAGTAGCTGCCCCTTATTGGCAGCTCTCGCTCAACATCATCAGACTTTTATCATGATTGAAAGCAGCCACGGTCTCATTCCACAAGCAACAGGTCATGCCTCATGTTAGCAGCTACCTTTAATCAGAAGATAGAATCAGGAAAGTGGAGCCTTGTTCAACCAGCATCCCCTGTTGGAATGCCCCAAAACACTTTATTCTTTTTGAAATTATACTTTGAATATTTAGATAGGGCCCGAGTTTCACAATGTTAGACCGGCCCGCCATAAGGTGGTCTTCCTCCAAACCTTTTGCCTTCCTGCCCCACTATTTTTGACCTCATTTATGCTGGTACTAGGACTCTGCACACCTTACCACTGCTAACCAGTGCTAAAGAGCTTGTGCACTCCCCTATAAACATGGTAATAATGGCATATCCCCCATTGGCATATTTAATTTACTTATATGTCCCAAGTAAAGCGGTCCTCCATGGATCCAGGGCCGTAAATTAAATTCTACTAGTGGGCCTGCCGCACTAATTGTGCCACCCACTTGGGTAGCCCTGTAAACATCATCTCATGTCTGCCATTGCAGAGCCTGTGTGCAGTTTTAAACTGCACTTTTGACCTTGGTAAATAAACCTTTTGGCACGCCCAAACTTTCCTTTTTAGTACATATACATCACCCCTGGGGAAGGTCCTGGACAGCCCAGAGGGCAGGGTTCAATGTACTTAAAAAGTAGGACATTAATGTTAAAGCTTTATATGTTACTGCAGTGAAAAACTCTTAAAATTCGTTTTTCACTACTGCAAGGTCTATCTCTCCCATAGATTAACACTGGAGTTGCCTTATTACATTTTATAAGTCTAATTTCCAAATGGATAGAAATGACCGGTTCATGTTTGGTGTCTCTGGAATCAAAATTTTAAATCCTAACTTAAGTCAAGTCGGATTTTTTATTGGAATTCGGAAAATTCCATTTTTAGAAAGTATATCTATCTTAATGTGGAGTGATCCTGTTTTGGACCTAGGGGGTTGGGTTCAGTAAACTTTTAAGGAGTGTGAAGGTTAGAAAGTTGGAATTTTTTTGCCTACCCATTTGGTCCCTGCAGCCTGTGTCTGATCACAATACTGGGTGTAGTTTTGGCACTTGGGATTCAGGAGTTTGCATTGCAAGCCCCGTCGAATTGATCCTCAATGTCGACGTAACAGTACCTAACACTGCAGCCTCGCTGCCTCTCGGAACCAACGCATCTCCTTGGCTGGGTGATTCATCTATGACATGGATCCATGCAGTGCTCCACAATCATCAGGCCTAACTGGGTCCCAGTACCAGGCCCAGGCTCCATTGCAGTCCACCTGACCTTTTGGCTTTGTTCCAATCTGGCGTGATCAGATATCCACAGTTGGCACTTTATGCCTTTTGGCGTCATTTTTCTCTGAAAACTTCAAAATTCAATGTCTCCTGTTCTACTGTTTAGATTTGTCATTCTGATCTTGTTTTATTTATTAAATTATGCTCCATTTTTATAATCATGCAGTGGGTTCCCTTTGTGGTGTGTTTTCACTGTGTTACTGTTTGAAGTATTGCGCAAATATTTTACACATTGATTCTAAGTTATGCATGACTTCTGTGTGTCAAGCTATCAGAGGGTTGAGCCCAGGTTAATTTTGGGTTTCTGACCACCTTGCCTAATAGGGAGTGTGGTTGCTGCTTGACCAGGGCTCACATCCCAGTCAACCAACCGCCCAATTTCTCACACATGATATGTCTTTGTGAATTGTCTATTTATTTTACCAATAATCTGTTCTGCTAAATGCTGAAGGCCCTTGAGCATGGTCTTCGACAATGGATATTGGTGGGGTGATTCTGCGAAGAAGCACGTTTTTTAGCATTGGAGGCTTCACTGTGCTGAACAATAGTAACAAATAAGGCCTCACCATATGCTCTGAACTGCTAGGTATGCAACCTTTACAATGCAACTTTTACCACGCAGTGCTGTTACAACGCATGTATTACAACGAAAACCATTACAACGCATTACACTGGGGGCGCTCTAGGCGCTCTAGGATAAGGAATAGTTTTAATTTACTATCCAACACCTTCCCTAGTGTCCACGGGGACTGGAGTTGGAATAGTAGATTAAACTATTCACTATCCAGCACCCCCAAGTGTAATGCGTTTTAAAGGTTTACGTTGTAATACTTGCGTTGTAACAGCATGCGTGGTAAAAGCATGCGTTGTAACGTCACACATCCGAACTGCTATACTTAGCTATACAGCTGATGCCAATGGATTCTCAAAGGTTCCATGTCATGCAGATATTCTGTGAACACATTCTACCTGGACTCAATAGACACTTGAATTTGACAATTTGCATGACCATCCTATAAAAGACCCTACAGAGCCATATTTTCCATATTTCCTCATTGTCACTCCCAAAGCCGTCCTGGTAGAGCCATTTGTAAATGTTTCTGATCTGTTTAAACATTTCACACTTCCCATTGAAAGCTTCTATATTCATGTATTAAAAGATATGAGTGCTGCAATGGCCATTAAATTCTTTCCATCAATCATATAAAAAAATACCCTTAAGGGGTACAGTAGCACTGGCAGAGTTGACTAATCAGTAATACAGTTCTATTCTGAATGGTGGAAGCTCATTTGAATGCATAAGGGCTTCGGGCAGAGTGTTGCATTCAGTGCTTATCACCCTGGCAAGAGACCTCCTTCCTGTGTTTTTTTCGTACAAGCTTTGAAGGAATGAGCAAGTGTTTACATGCCAAAAGGAGAAAGTAGTTGGTTAAAAGTTACTTTATGTAACTGGGTGCTGTCAAACAGTACTTTGTGAGGGAGAGTCACAGTGATGAAGCACATTTTAGATCTAATAGTAGTCAATGGAATTTCCTTAGTAAAAGTATAGTGTGAGTCAATTTTTCCAAAATGGAAGCTGCATGTGTCACTGGATTTTTCATTACTTGGATTTTGGAATACTCGGGGCTCACGGTATGGTGCGGGAACTTATGATGGGTTTGTTCCATTCTTTTTTCTGTGGAGTAGTGTGCCCTTTCAGGGTGGACTGTGTTGGGTGATGTGCTTTGATGGGTTGGTTTGGGTCGTTTACCATGTCATAAAATTCAATAAACTTTGTTATAAAAAAAAATACTTGCATTTTATTGAGGTTCACTCTGGCAGTCTCTGTCAAAGGTAAGTCACCATAAGCTATTTTGGTACCTATAATAGCCCTTGCAATAATGGCTCGATTCAGTTGTTTAAATAGGTAATGAGTGTTTTTGCAACAGTCTCAGATGGTAATTTGAGGACTTTAGCACAATATTTACCTGACAGTCCCTAAGCAATGTCTTATCAAACCATATATCCAATGTCGTAATCTTATATTTAACTTCAATTATGTTATTTCCGACATGAAAAGAATGGTAATTTGTGCTCTGAATTTTGAGCTAGTGGCTTGAGGAGGAAAAATACCCTTTTGGAAGGGTTCAAGCTTAGGAGGTTGGCATTCATCCAATCCTGCATTCTGGAGGAAGCATCCGGATCAATCTTGCAATCTACATCAGTATTCTGTGATATTCAAATAGTATAATTGAATTTGTTTTCAAAGCTGATTGCAATGTTTATTATTAGCCAATGTAAAGGATTCATCTATCTATCTATCTATCTATCTATCTATCTATCTATCTATCTATCTATCTATCTATCTATCTATCTATCTATCTATCTATCTATCTATCTATCTATCTATCTACCTATCTATCTACCTATCTATCTTTTTCAATGAAAAACACAAATAAACTATAGTTATGATTACAACATAAATGGGGGCCTCGCTCGGTTCTGAGGTACCAGGCGCTGGTACAGCAGATTCATCAGAACATGTTAAAAAAAATGAGCAGGAGGTCATTTAAGACCCCACCCCACCTAGCCAGATGTTCAGGGTGTACTCAACCTGCCTTTTTATGTGCCCTTTCTATTTTATTTCAGGTTTGGGGACCACATTTTTTCTCTCAATGTTGCAGCCAGCAAATCATGTACATTTGATACCATGAATCTATCTCTGGATCAGAACTGCAGATGGGAGTAAAAGCTGCCGACTTTCGTGCTGGAAACCAGGGTTCGAGCCTTGAGGTCACGTCCACATTCTGTGATTCTGGGCAAATTACCTAGTCTCCCCATGCCTGAATGTGTAATGTAAATACAGTGCTCATGTAAAGCGCTCCAACATCTTCGGGTCGAGTTCGCCCAATATAAAATATGCACAACCCCCCTATGCCCCCCCGTATGAAATATTTTCGTATCATGAGTGCACTTCGTGCTATGTGGCCGTGGGAACAATCTGTGATGGTCATGCAAATCAAATGGTGCATTATGGGCACAACATGGTGTCACTTATTGGGACAGGTATCCTCCGTCCTGATATTCTAATAGATCAATTCACGAGTCACCTCCCACCATCTTTATTTATCTGAATTTCGAGATTGTATGGCGGAAACGGTAGGCTATGCATTACATATTGATAACCTGCACTAATCTCTTTAATTTGATGCGAATCAACATTACACTTGGTAATTATGTAATGAATTGGTTTACCAATGAATGTGGTTTATGTGTGTAGAAGGAGATTGAGGATCATGCATAGTTTAAATTGATTGCTTTATATTTCACAATGTTATAAGATGGCGTCCATTAAATTCACCTATATGGGAGTATATGGGATTGGTGTCTGTTTTCACTGTTTACTATTGGTGACATCTGCTTATTGTGTTTATGACCGTTTCACGTTGATATCTGTGACCAAGGCAAAAGCCAAAACACGTCAAGGAAGCCAATTAATGTTTTGCATTTGCATACTGGAGTAGTCTGAGCAATTCTTTGTATGTACATTACTTATATATATATACATATACATTACTTATGTTTAAAGAAAGCCTTTGAAATTCAGGGCAAAACACAGTCAAAGAGTAGGAATGGTTTTAAAACAAAACCTTAAAACCACTGAAATTAATCAGCTATTGTTCAGTAAACTAACCATAACTTGCACCTACATCATGCACTGCTTATGACCTTAACAAACTGTAAAGTAGCTGCCTGATGATAGAAACTCTCAAAGCAGCAGTTCGTAAAGCATGGTGCCACCCAAGTCTGCTTTAATTTGTGGGGATACCTCCCTCCCTCTTTGAACAAGGTATTAATAATTTCTCTACAATAAGAGCCGACACCTGATGCCCCGCCTGAATAACTCTTGCTGAAAAAGGATCCACTTGACAGCATAACAGTCTTTATTATAGTAATTGTCTCCTCAGGGGATATCTCACCAAAGGTAAAGGTGTGAGGGTCATACTTTATCTCCAAGATGGAGGATGTCAACTTCGCATCCCTAGAAGGTAACTGATCAAAAATGGAATACATCTTATCTTTAAAAAGCACTGTACCATAGTACCTACTTTTTCCGATAACTCAATATGGGGGAGATTATGTGGTTGGAAATAGCCTTGAAAGTTTGAAATAGGGCTTTGATAGTATTTGCCCACTCCCGACTGGGCTTGGTAACAACTACATTTTTTGCAGTCATTACAGCTTTTTAGATGACATCTTGTGTTTTGTGAACTTTTTCTGGGTACCTTTATTAGGGTAATTCTTCCACAGAGTCTCTGTTCTCCTCACGTCTCTTTGTATTTGCCTATTCTTCTACATTAAACTAAGTCTAGGATTTGAATATTCTGTTCTTCTGAGAGCATTGTAGAGGTGAACATGTATTCACAGAACTGATCAGCATGACATGAAACTATTCTGGTATCTGTTCAATGTTCTCAATCTCACCATAGTGTACACGCTCATTGTCAGTAAGCCTAAATAATGTAACCACCGTAACGGCCCTAAAGTTCCCCAATTATACTGTACATGGATGTCAGTAAAGGTGATTCCTGCTTCCTTTCTTCTCAAGGTACCGGCCAAGCCACAGGTGATGAAGGCAGAAGAGGCATTACACGAGTGCATCATAAAAAAACAGAACAATGATGTTTACAGTTATAAAATCCTTATTTAGGCCTAAGCAGAAGGGCTGGAATGCTACTGCTATATCTCATCCAATAGCAGCAGTACGTACTAAATGACAGAGAAAACGAATCTTTGTATTGTTGCAGTGCAAGACCTAAGATAGTCATAAGCACTTGGCCAGCGCATACAGACAAATTCTCTCAGTATCTCCTTCTGTGTAACACAGGCCCCCACAGCCCCCGCGATGCGGTGGGGGGGGGGGGGTTGCTCTGCAGGGGGCCCTCAGCACAGTACTCCGGTTTGAGAGCTCCGGGTTAAATCCGGAGCAGGGGGCCCTCTGTGTACCTTGCAGGGGGCCCCCCTCATCTTTGAAGCCACTGGTCTAAATGAAGCCTTTACACCTTTAAACTACCTAATTCTTGCCATCAGCATTATTAACATTTGTATCATAGACGTCTACCGAGCGCACGCAGCAACTGACGGATAAACATTCCACCAACTGGAACACAGAGTAAAATCCCTTTGAGTGTAACACCCCCCAACCTCACAATCCAATAATTACAAAAGGAGCAATTTAGGAATAATAAAATATCTGTAAGTTATCAACATAATGTGGCAGCTCTGCACAGTGTGGTTCACAACACTTTCAAAGGATCCCAGAGTTAATTGTAAACCGCATCTATTTGTCGTATTTTACAAAAAAAACACTGATCTAGTTTCTTCTAACAAGAGTGTGTGCTCCCTAGAGGCCAGCGCCATAATTACAGTTAGAAAACACATCCCTGCGTAGTACATATGTATTTAAATAACAAGGTTTTCGAATAAGCGAATTAAAGAATATGTTCGCAATATTAAGACAGCCCTTCAGGGAGAAGGCAATATCACAGACTGTGAGGAAACAGCCCTTTAAGCTTATTAGGTGGGTGTAGGAGACGGTAATAGGATTACTGGTCTTGGTTTAGCCTGTCTATCACTCCGAAATCCCTGTAACTAAAGGGAATATCTTCACAGGGGCCTGACTTCATTGAGGCAGCATTATTTAATTTTCCCAATTTTATAATGCCGTCTGATAATTAGTTCCAAGCGCTTTCTCCAGGCATGTCAATAAGGTAACTCGGGAGCCAAGAAGCCACTGAATTATAGATCAGCCAGCTTTTAGCAGCATGGTCTGAGGAAGGGAGCTGGCTGCCATAGTTTAGTATGCCAAAATATGAAAAACAATCTCAAGTGACATTCTTTTTAATTCAAATTATAATGCGTAATGTGGAAGTTGCACGGTTAATCTAAAGTGGCTCCTTATGAAGCCCTTTAAATCAAGGATGGTGGTTTGTAAAATTTTAATATTAAGATTGTGCAAAGAGCTTGAACATATACTTTTTATGCTCACAAATACATTAATTTTTATAATCTGTTTTTATTGAGCTTAATTTTCCAAGTACAACAGGAAATATATATATGCAGATGTACAGCTATACATGAGGTCATTCACCAATAATGGGGTGTATGCTGTCTTTCGGGTTGGCAAGCATATGGATACACCTGACATGTTAAAAGCATCGCTCGCGCAGGAGCGAGGTTGATGCATGTTACAGAGTATACAGGTCAGTGGCAGTATGTTAGCATCCTGCAGTGTATAAAGTCTTTTCCTGTTCGTTCACCTTGGGCTTCTAAGCAGATGGTATTTGTAAGAACAAAGAAACCCATAACAGTAGCAGCATTACCCAGTTTATATACATTTATCTTCCATCCTCACCCCCGGCCTCGCTCCCTGTCCCCAGTGTTCACTATCCACTTAATGATTGTGTCTATGCACTAGCAACAATTACTTTTGCTTGGAGTTAGAACCGATGAGTAGAGCCTATCTGGAATATCACAGCAGCGCGTTAGTCGAAGGAATGCCCCCCCTTGTGTGTTCAGTATTAGTTCTCTTGGGGCGCTCCCCCGATCCCTCCTCCAACGTCTGTTGCAGTGCGCAGAGCCTTCTTTCCCAATGGGCTGCTACGGGTTCTTGTAAAAAAGGAGGGGGGTTCCTTTCTGTATGGTTAGCTTCAAATTTGTGACCACATGTTGACACGTGGTAAACCTGCACATTATTTTGTACTGTATCTTGTATTCACTTAAGGTTATATATGATTTTAATTGTATGTATTTGTTTTTTAGATTTAAGAAACTTGGTTTTTAAATAAGTCTGTCCTGAGGACAGTGTAATAAATTCTGTAGAGCACCGAAACGCGTCGACAAAAGGACTCACTATGGCATCTTTTTACAAATGTTTTTGTTAAAAAAAAATGTTGAATCTATGTACTGTTTTGTATGAAATGTTTTTAATTATTACAAGTGTTTTTAAATTGTGAGCAACAGATTTATATTGTACCAATACAATGTGTTTACAGTAACTAAATGTAACAAATGAATTCATGTGTAATAGTTTTTAAAAAAAAATCTGTGAAACAAATGATACTGTAGGTTTTTGTGCAGATCTAAATCACCTGTGTTATTTTATAACACTAAATATGAATATTAGTGTGTAGTCCTTTTGGTCACAAATTTGAACCTAACCATACAGAAAGGAACCCCCCTCCTTTTTTACTTGCTTTACACCCAGTCCTTTCTGTAATTCTGGGAAACTCTCTCTTTTTTGAAAGCTGCTATGGGTTCTTTCCGCAGCCCCAGTGTTTCTTCCCGCAGGATGGCAAATCCCTCCGCCTTAGCCCATGCCAAAAGCGAAAAGCGCCAGGCCCGCACATGCGGTGGATCTTGCGCCTTCCACTGCTTAGTTATGAGACGCTTCGCAACCACTAGTCCCAGGAACAGGGAAGCCACCTTTTCAGCAGGGGTTCTCCTGAAATGATACAGCAGATGCAGCGGCCACTCCTGGGACACAGTGCGGCCTGTACAGACATGTAACAGCCTGTTGATTGTGTGCCAGCCTAGGGAAAGTCCATAACATATGCAACAACTCCGCCCCTTGTTCACCACATCTGGGAAACGTCTCATCGTTGCGATGAAAATCTCACAAATGCATTCATGCTTGTTACCTTACCAACTGAAGACAACCTGTACTCCTTCTGCATCATATAGGAGTAAGCTTCTTCTCTATTCAGAGAGGCAAATACGGGGAACCTCTTTAAGCAAGAATAAAAACAACAAGCATTTTGAATTCTCTACTCCTGTTTTTTCAAACAACATGACCTTTCTGGTGTGCATCCAATGTAGGACATTGGTATGTATCAAAAGCTGAGACTGTATGTCTCTAATAACTGTCTGCAACAAACATATGCATAAATATTTCTGCTGTGTAATTGAGTACACCTCCAAACCTCATGCACAACACTCAATGTTATACTCACAGACCCAACAGTCCACACAGAGACTGTACTCACAACATAAACTCACACTCTACCAATCAACAATGAATTGGATGCAATGCACGCGACCATCCTTAAGTGCTGTTGACATGGGTGTGCTGCAGTACACTGCTCTAGTGGTAAACTGTAGAAAATAAAGGCTAACAAAGCTACTAACATTTAATCAATTTATAATTTCAGCTGATCCTTCCATTTTGACTAAATTGGTGAAAAAGGCACTGTAGATTGTTAGGCGCATCAAGAGGGAGAGAGAGGACTAGAAAGCTAGTCCGTATCCACTGGGGTTTATATGTTTATCAATAAGGACTAGTTTGGGTGCAACCATATTATAGGACTCTGAACTGTATTGTCAGCAGGCACCTACTAGGTTTTTTATGAAGCCCTCACCCACCAACCTAGTTGGTGGCATGCTTCATCATCGGGCCCACCCATTGACACCTAATGTGTCCCGGGTGTGCTACGACCCCTGATTACAGCAGAGCAGGTATTTTTCTGAGAGTGCAGTGTGGTGAATTGTGCAGTGAAGTTAAAACGGCTAAGCGGTGGTCCCAGTACCCGAGGGTGAGTTACATTTTAATAGCCTGGGCCTCCGTCAGCGGTTAAAAACAAGGTAAGTGGATGTTGTGGTGGCAAGATTAAGACCTCCTACATCCAGTTTGGGTCGACATGTTTCAGCCAGTGCCTTGGATTATGCTGGCTTTCCTCAGGACCATAAATAGTGCAAGTGTGGGTTAAAAACAAGAAAGTGAGTGTTTTTAGACTATGTGTCGCACTCACTAAGGTGCTATAGGTGTAAGAGGGGGATTCCCTCCTCAAGCATACCTGTACAAATAACATGTAAGACAGAAAACAAAAGCATACAGAAGAAGGAGTCATTTAACATATAGTTTAAGGTCACACAGTTCACGAAATTGCCAGTTTTCAAGTGCTGCTTGGGGAGACTAAAAACGGCGTAGGTGTAACAGTACTGGTGGTACTGCTAGTGTAAGTTATCTCGAAATATCGTAGGCGTGGTGAGGCTAGAGAGCAAGCATCACACACAATGTAGCAGGGAGCGTAAGGAAAGTAATCTCACGCTAACGATTTGTTGCGAGTGGAGTGATTCGACAAGGGAAATGACCCTAGAAAGAAAATGGGGGACCACTGAGTGGGGGGACCACTGAGAGTTAGGCAACCTGTAAGTAGAGAAGCGCTTGCCCTGAAGATGAGTTGGTTGGTCATCATACTCACGGGAATCTCGGTCAAAGCCTGTGGTGTACCTGTTGTGCTGTCATCAACCTCGGGAACCTGAGTGGGCGTTTTTTTTTATGCTGTTTCGTAATTGCCGGCACCAGGGTGTGGAAGCAATGGTAGACAGACTGCCAGCGCCGCCTTGTAATCGGAGTGCGCATGTGCGTGTGGAAGACACGTGTTCATTGGTGGGCGCATGCTCAGTGATGAGTGGTTGCAGCGCATGCCCTGGGGAACCCTAGTGCGTGTGTGTGGTCAGTTTGTCCACACGCTACTGACAGTGCGCATGCTAAGTGGCGCGGCACGTGCACAGAGTGTGCTCTGTTAGTATGACCATACTAAGTAAGTGTTTGGATGGGGAGAAGATGTACAGCGCGCGAGGGGTGTCATGTACACGTAATATGGGTAGTTACCAAAAGACCAAGTGGGGACTGGAGGTTATACCCAACGTGTGTAATATATGGGAAGGTCATGTACAGAGTGCTGCTAATAGGAACTTAGACTATGTCTAAAGAGTTTATAGACTGATAGACTTCCATGGAATGGAATCATCGAGACCATCTTTTTGGAGGGAAAGGCAGTAAATCCATTGTTGTTCTTTATTGAGCGTTTCCCTCCAAAAAGATGGTCTCAATGATTCCATTCCGTGGAACTCTATCAGTCTATAAACTCTACATTTCAGAGTCCTATAATATGGTCACACCCAAACTAGTCCTTTTTGATAAACATACTGTAGATTGTTTGACATTAATGCTTCAGTGTTGACAACATGATCACTATTAACAAAGTTGTGTCAACCCTTTCATGATATAATCTCAAATAAATGGCAAATATTTGTGGCAAGAGCTGATGGAGCTTACCGGACCCATCATTAAGAAAAATGTAGAACCACTACATCCCAGCATTTAATCTTGTTTTTCACTAGAAGGAAAGCCTTTTCATATTGCCCTCATTCTAGTACGAACATAAGCACTTAGTGGGAAGAAAACGTTACACATCAGATTAGCAGGTAAATAACAAAGACACTTTTTAACTTGTGTTGGCACTTTTAAGTATAAACACCACAAAATAACCATGATCCAATTAACACGAAGATACCACATTTCTGGGTTTGTCATACATCAGGATGCAAATGTTAGCCTTTAGCAGCAAAAAATATTAATTCATTTATTAATTATACTAATTATTTCCTTTGTGGTGCATACTGCTTTACTGTGGATCCAGGATTCCTACAGCTAAATAACAAACTAGTCAATTTACAAACTAACCAATTTACAAACTAACCAATTTACTAAATAAGTCACCCAAAACAATGTTCTCCGAGTTATAAGTCTGAGGTGCAGGCAAGGACCTAAAAAGAGGATTAGGGCATTTAATAACCTGTATATACCCAGGCAGAAGACCTATAAGGCTCTTAGCCATTCCACCCACTGAGGGTAGAATGTTCTAAATTAAAAAAGGAAGAAACAGAAAACCAAATACTGGAATGTTGAAGCACAAGGCTCATACCAGCCATTATAAGCCCTGAGGCACTTTATTGTCTTCCATGGAACATTCCAAAGTTCTAATATAAGTTATTGTACTATGCCCTAGAAAAAGAAACATGGCAGTTTACATTTTTTTTCAAGGACCTTATGTCCTTATTGCTTGATAACTAAGCAAAAACATTTAATTCAGCAAAGTGAATCCTTTGAGTGGGTGCAGAGCAGAAGGATATAAAACAGATATGTTGTAAATCGAAGCATCCCAGATTTCAGATCAAAACAGAACTAAATGGCGCACAATGGTAGTGGGGCCTGAAGAGGACCCCATTTCTTATTTTCTGCACACAACTGCACCTCTGTAGACGGCAGATGCATTCTCGCTTCTTAAATAAGCGAGCCACGGATATTTTCTGAGGGCATCTGGAACTTCATAGTAACTTCCCCTCTTCCGCTCATAAATATGCAGTAAACAAATTAGTAAACAAACTCAATGTCCACGTCTATACAACGATGTAAAGGACCTGGAACACATTTCGTTTTAATGGCAACCATTCCGTTCAAACATCCCAAGATTCGCGGATGTGACACCCGGATGCAAGCCTTGTTTTCATACGGATTTTCTGTCAGTGCTGTCGTGCAGGCAGCGGCTTCCTTTATTGCCAGAGCTCGGAGGATTAGTGCTCGCCACATTTAGTCGGACCCAATTTTCCCTTGAGCAAAAAAAGGAAATGTGTTGGTTTGAACTCGACCCCTCTGCTAGCAGGAGATTTCATTCTTATTCATTTAGGAAGCCGTCATTACTAAGTAGCCTTCGTTGAGATACATGTTTTTTTCAGTGTGATCCTGGAATGCTTTGACGGATCTTTGCTTCTTAGCTTGCACCAAATATGGCGGCCGGTTCACGTGGGCGGTCTGGTCTCACAATCAGTGTAGCATCCTGCTACAATAACTACAGACACTATCAATTATAATTACTGGAGCTTTATTGCAATACATCCATCCTTATCTCTGTCCCTACTCTAACTGCCCACTTCCTAAGTCCGCTCCTCCTCTTCCTCTGACCCCCTAGCTCCGCCCACACCCAACTACTGGTATGCTGACTTCACAACATCTCCCCCCTTTGTAACAAAACAAACAAATAAACTGACTTCTCAGTCCATCTCCCCTATCAGTCTCTGGGATGGACGTATGTCGTGATAAGTATTCACCAATGGTTTGTCTTTGACTAGAAAAGCTCTGTTGTGGATGTCTGGAGGGATGGGGCCTTCAATGTCTGGGGTGCCTCCGGTGAGCTCAGTTTGATATCGGCAGTCTGTCCCCCATTGTGACTCTCGCTCACGTGACGCTCGGCCTCTTTTCCACGGGGATGTTACTTTAGTTCCCTTCCAAGTGTCTGTATGTGTTTTCGCTTCATTTTGCCTTGTCAGGTCGAGACCAACACTGTCTTCCTGTTTCGAGTCTGGGATGCCAGCCGGTGGAGTATGACCTGGGGAGGCCATCTTGGTATGACTCGGAGATTGAGTGGTTGCCTCGGGTTGCTTCTCCCACTCCTGCTCGCACCTGATCCAAACAAACCTTGGAACCGGCTGGATAGTTGTGTGTTTCGTTCTTGTCTGATGATGACTTGGCTCTCCGGGCGGGCCCAACTTCCTTTGCGGATCAACTGGTTGGTCTATCCTTATTTGAGTGCTACTGGCCACGATATCTGTTTCCCCTTTGTGGGACCAGGACCAGGACCTTCGAGTCAGCCTTTCTGCCCCTACCCGGGGTGACGGTGTAGTCTTTGCGTCGTAAGGCACCTGTGCTCGATGTGGCAGGTTGTCTGGTGGAGTAATCGAGTGTGCATTGTCATTGGGGCTAGACATGTTGTTCTGAACGGGAAAAGTGTCCCTTGGTTCGCTGATGTGTTCAGGTGCTTGGCGCCATGGCCGTTGTCGGGACCACGATTCTGTCGACTCAACGGATCGGACCGAGATGTTATCTGAGTCAGAGGGGTCCTCACTCACTTCCCGCTGAGAATGTTTCTTTAAAAATGTTGCGTGTGGTCGTTGTCGGGACCACGATTCTCCTGATTCAAAGGATCGGACCGACGTGCTCTCTGAATCAGAGGGGTGCTCCTTTGGTCTCCCCTGTGAGTGCTCCTTTGGGAATGTCTTACCCGGTGGTCTTCGGAACCGGGTAGTCCGTGACGAGCTGCTTTCCGTCTCGGAATTGCCTTTGCAAGGCTTCTTCGTGTGTCTGTGTCGTAACATTTTCACGGTTGTCTCATTTGAGAAATTGTTTGAAGATTCCGCGCTTGTTCCTTGCGCTTGATCCCAGGCGGTTGCCTCTTCGTTCTCTTCGTCTGATGTTATCCATCCACGCTCTGTTTCTACGTTGTCGCGGGGCCCAGGGATGCTTTGAGGCCCATGACTGTGTGGGTCTTTTCCTCTCCATTTGTTTGGTGATCTAGCGTCTCTGATCGGTGGGGGGTGCATCCTTCTGCTAGCTGTTTCCTCGGGCTTATCTTTGCCCCTTGGTGATTGATGTTCCAACGTCGATTTCCTGTCTTGATCACTGCCGCTCCTCCTATTGTTTGTCTCTCTCCCCCACTGGTTGTGCAGAATGTCGTTTTGCCCAGGAGTGCAATCTGTCCCACTGGACGCTCCCTCTTTGTCAGAGTGACGTGTGTTGTGCGGTGACTGACTTCTTGAGGGACTCCTGGAGGATGGATGAGTCCGGGGTGACTCCGAGTATTCTTTGGTTCTCTCCGAGTGGCCAGACGCTGAGTAGTCTGACTCTGAGCATTCCATGTTACTGTGTCTCCTCCGCTGTCTTTTTTGTCTTTTCTCTGGCCTGCCTTCTCTCTCTCTCTTTTTGTGGTTGTTGGAATTCTGGGTTCTCTCTTCCCAGGTATTTCGAAGTTTTGTACTCAGATGCACATCCCTCCATTTGCCTCTTGTCTGGACGTGCATCCCAATTTCAGCTTTCTTGATAATTTCATTTAGCGACCAATGTCCTCTAAGTATCTTGCGGCTTGTTTCGGGGCTTTCACAGCCTTCGATTATTCTGAGCCGAACAGCATCCTCATTCGTAAACGTGTTGAAATGACAGCCGTGAACCAGACTTTGCAACCGAATGATGAAATGCGGCAATGGTTCGCCTGTTTCCTGCCGTGCCGTGTTGAAGACCATGCGATTGTGATCTACCTCTGCCTGTGCATTGAGGTGGGCATGGAGTTCCTCTTGGAGTTTGTCATAAGTGTCTGCTTCTTCCTTGGAAAATGTTCTAATTGGGCATCGGCCCCCGGGACCCACCAGACGGAGGAGTAATAGTAGACATTTTCTTTCCCTTTGCTCACCGTTGGCTTTCAAGAAATCGTCCAATGCTTCCAGCCACCAGTGCCGTTTGAGGTCCTGAATCCAATCGTTACTCTGTGCCACTGGGGGCGATACTTCAAGATGTGGATTGAAGCATTGAGTTACGTCTCCTCCCGCCCTGAGAGAAGGAAGTCCTGACCGGTCGTAGACGCGGGACCTTGTGCTGTCCATGTTTCCTTGGATTTTAGGTGCTTCCGTTTCCGTTTTAGCATGAGCTTGCTCACTAGTTCTTCAGTATTCGGTCGACATTACATTCCTGAACTTGTCCATTGTTGGTGACAATGTTGGATTTCCCTTGCTTGTTGTGTGTGGTCATTGGCTACCCCACATGCGCATTGGCTCGTGCTCGTTGCTGATTCGGGAGTAATTACATATGCGTTGTCGTGGTTTATATTTGTTTGTGGCCTCCTCTATTTGACGGACGCGCGTTACTTCCTGACATTTGCCACTGCACAGTCACTTGCGTATCCCACTGTTCGCGTTTCCACCCGTGCTGACCTTAGTTTTTGTCGCTGCTTGTTCGTTGAGTCACTCTTGTGGTTGCTCGTGCTTGTCGATTGATACACTCTCGCGTTAGCATGTGCTTATTCTGGTTGGTTGCCAAGATTCGTGCAATGTTGTCCACGTGTCGTTGTCCTCGCTCACTGCTTTTGCATTTACCAGCGTTTGTTTAGTGGCACATACCAAGGCTTGTTGACTTGTACGCACCAACACGTGATTGTTTGTCTGCACCAGTGCTTGTTTACTTGTCTTCCCCAGTGTTAGTTTGGTCACTGTCAACGCTTGCTTCCGTTTGTTGATTTGCACGTGACAGTGCTTGTTTGTTTGCATGTATCAATGTTTGGTCGCTCTGGGCCTTACAGGCACCAATGCTTGGTGACTTTCCTTTACCAATGCTCGTCTTCTTAGATTGCTTCTTGCATTTGCATGGGCTGGTTTGTCGTCTTTTCGGCACTTTATTAATATTCATTTGCATGCACCAACGCTTGGTTGCATGCGTCAATGTTTGTACTGTTGCCGTCACCAATGCTTGCTTCACTTACAGTTGCCAATGTCTGTTTATTCTTCACTTGCATTTGCCAATGTTTGTTTGCATGTGTCAATGTTTGTTTTGTTAGTCACTAATGCTTGCTTCACTTGCCTTTGCATGCACCAATGCTCGTTGATTTGCATGTATCAATGCTTGTTTATTTGCATGTACCACTGCTTGTACTGGTCTTCGCATGCACCAATGCTCGTTGATTTGCATGTGTCAATGTTTGTTTATTTTGCCAATGCTTGTTTCTTGTAGTCGCCAGTGCTTATTAATTTTGCCAAAGTTTGTCTCTTGTAGTCGCTAGTGTTTGTTTGTTTTGCCAATGCTTGTTTCTTGTAGTCGCCGGTGCTTGTTTGTTTTGCCAATGCTTGTTTCTTGTAGTCGCCAGTGCTTGTTTGGATGTCTGTTGCCTTTGCCAATGGCTGTTTGGTCTTTGCCAATGTTTGTCCTTTGCTAATGCTTATTCCCACTGTTCGCCTGACTTAAAGATGGCCGCCGCTAAATTTCACAGGGATGTCCTTCCAGCTGCCTGACTCTAAGATGGCCGCGCGTGAATCTCGTTTTCGACGGGATTTCGGCCGTTTTTTCGTTTCTTCACCGGAGTTACTGCATTTCTCAGTGCTTCCACTTACCGATTGCAGCCAGGATCCACCGCTGGAGTCGCTACTTCAGGTAGGGCAGCTTTCCTTGACTTCTGCCGCCGGGGTGGGCTCCCGCCTTACTCAGCGCTCTTCGCGCTTCTCAACACCGACACCCTCCCAAATTACACGCATCGGGCGTGAGGGTTTTTCTCCTTCCGATCACGGGCATTCAGGCCCCAATTCTCCGGCGCTCATTCGCGCTCCTCAGCCGGTCCTTCAGGGAGCGATTCTCCCACCGCTGGGCACCTATTCCAGGTCTCTGGGGTCTAGCAGGGTCGGAGTGGGCTCCCGACTCCTGTCTTTATTAGGGCCACTCACTGCACACACCGCCGGCGTGCTTCACGTTTTGAGCGCGAAGGGCTCTTCTCTGGCACCGAGCGTTTCAGCGCTCTTTTCAGTCTCTCCTCTCAGTTCCCTCACGATCTGCAGAGGGGTCGAGTTGCCTGCTGATGGCCTCTTCAGTCGAAGCAGCAGTTCAGTCACGCTCGACAGCTCGATTTAGGCTGCTGCTCGGGACAGGGTATTTTCACAAGGTGCTGGGGTCTGTGGGTTTTGCTGATCCCACCCTCGTCGCCAGTTGTAGCATCCTGCTACAATAACTACAGACACTATCAATTATAATTACTGGAGCTTTATTGCAATACATCCATCCTTATCTCTGTCCCTACTCTAACTGCCCACTTCCTAAGTCCGCTCCTCCTCTTCCTCTGACCCCCTAGCTCCGCCCACACCCAACTACTGGTATGCTGACTTCACAACAATCAGTATTTTGTTTCTGTAATAAGTAGCAGGTCTGTTCCACTGTGGTTATTAATTCTATGAGAAACTGCAAAGCCTCACGTTTTTCGTCAAAAACACTACTATGATTTTCGTAGATTTAACATATAGAATCCTGTTGGTTTATTCTAATTACATCTAATTTCATTTGTTGTATTTTACTAAGTGTATAACATAACGTTGCATTCCATACCACAAATTAAATATGTGCCACGCACCTACAATACATACATGCGTGCAATACATGATAGCACAAGGGAGGGTCTTAAGGGCATATTTACAAGCTCCTAACAACATCACTTTCAGTGATGTTGTGATGGCGAGGGGCCGCGCCTTATTTAAAAGGCAGCGTTAAGCCGTAGCCTTGTAAATAAGGCACCCTTTCACACTATTTAGCTGTGAAAACGGAGTGCAATGGGTGTTCCTGTAGGCGTTCTCCTGCAACACCAATTGATTCTGACACTGCCTCCTATTTACAAGGGAGGGGTAAATAGGAGGCAGCGCCAAAATTAAGTCCAGGAAAAACCTGGTCTTACCCTGGCACGAGGAGAAATATTTCATTTCTCCTCGTTTTTTCTGTTTTCATGTGGTCTGCATTGTGCAGCACACATGAAAACAGCAAATGGCCGATGATTGTTTATGCACAGAAAGATCGCCCTTCGTACACATAAACAATCATTTTTTAAAAAAATGACGTTTTATAACTTCTGTGTGTGCTGCATTAAGCAGCACCAGCGCAGTGGGAAACGCAGGGCTGCAACATATTTACAAGCATATGGTGCTAGAAATGGAACTATACGCAAGAGCAGCCGGTATTCCGCACTGCCCTCTGACAAGAGAAAAGGGCCAATTAAGTCTAATTAATAAACATACATATCAGTACACTGCGTCACTATTTAGGTCAATACCTTAGGACCTGGACAGTAGTCCCCTCTCGGTCAAAGAAATAGGTCTGCATCTTGGCGCACATGCTATATTAGCATGCCAGTCGGGCCAGTAAAAAGGCCAAGTTCACAAGCATTGGAGTCACTCAACTAGGGTACACATACTTACTCATAATAGGGGCCCAAACATGATATTATATGGACATTCAGAACGGAATTCTGTCTGTCTCTCTTCTAACAGAAGACCACCTGTGAAGAATTGTAGGCACTAATGGCACCATCGTGGCTGTACTAGCCATTCAATGCATACCGAGGGCATGCTAGGGGTCATGCTGGCTACCCCAAGAATGATATGAAACTAACCGAGACATGCAGAGGGCATTCAAGGAAACATTTTGGATTGGAGTCCATTCATTGCATAACTTGGGCATTCAAATTGCAATTCTGGCTATTTCAGGCCTAAATGGGGCGCAATCTGGGGCACAGTTGCCACATAAGTTGCTATTCTATTACTTATACAAGTAAGAATAATACAGGGCATACTGTGGATATTCGCTGTAACATTCTAGCTACAGTATGCATAACAGGTGTCCACTCATGACCTACTGGAGGCACTTAGAGGGAGATTTAGGAAATACCTTGCATAAAAGGCACCATCCATGGCATACTATTTCAGTTGCATGACAATCTGGACATCTCAGGCATAACAGTGGCACATACATAACATAAAGAGGGCATTCAGGGCAACATTCTGCCTCTCCCCAGCATAATATGAGCCTATCAGTGACATATTTGGGGCATTCATTGTGATATTCTGGTTTGATCAGATATGGTAATGACTCATTCTTGAAATACCTTGGTCGTTGAGTATAATAGCTGTTTTTGCCTTCTACTATAGTGGCCAATCATTGGCATACTCTCTGCATTCAGAGTGACATCCTTGCTATCCCAGGCATAGCAGGACTCCATCCAGGAAGTAATGAGAGCACTCATTGTGACAATCTTGACTATCACTCTTAAAATGTGTTAAGATTATTTAGGGCAGTTGAGCTTTCACAGACATAATAGAGGCCCATCAAAGACGCATGTTGGGCATTTGTGATGACATTCTGACTATCTCCGGCATAACACTGGTCCATCTTTAAGATAATATGGCTACTCCAAGCACCATTTACACTATTCCTGACATAACTGTGACCATATTTGACATAAAGTGGGCATATCCATTACACAGTGGTTGCCTTGGCACAACAACAACAGTTATTTATTGTTACCTAACTCAATGGTGCTCATTTTATCAGCCTCAGAAGATAAAAGCTGAGTGAATCCTCTGTGATTTGAATCTGTGACCGTGAGGTCAAACACAGATCCCTGCATTAGTTAATTGAGCCACCAGACTCGGATATGGTGCTAATCCTCGACTTATTTTGACTTTTCTTGACATAATTCCTACTATCTGTGATATAATTGTGGTGTCATTAATGAACATCCTTGGTATTTGATGATGATGCTAAGTGAACATGAAAGCTCCATTTGTCATGTCACAATAGTACATGAAAGTGCTTGTTGAACATGCATTGTTGATATTTGTAAACCAAACATACTCTCTTAAAAATTACCTATGGTGTTAAACCTGGCATCTTTGGCGTGGTTCCCCCTGACTTTTTGCCTCTACCGCCTGTATTTTTGCCGCTGTGCTGGATTTCGTTTTTGCTGGTTTAGATGCTTTGGGCACTTTGCCACTGCTGATCAGTGTCAAAGTGCAAGTGCTGCCTGAGTAAATTGTTACTGTTATTGGTTATCCATGATTGGCATATTTGTATTTCCAGGAAGTCACTACTAAAGTGCACTGAGTGTGCCAGGGCAGGTGATTCAAATGCTACTAGTGGGCCTGCAGCACTGATTGTGCCACCCACATGAGTAGCCCTAAAAGGGTGTCTCAGGCCTGCCACCGCGGTGCCTGGGTGCAGTTGCTAACTGCCATGCTGCCCTGGCCAGTGTACACACTGGCCTGGCCTAACCCTTCCCTTTCTGTACACAATGGACACCCCTACAGAAGGCCCTAGGTACCACCCTGGGCAGGGTGCAGTGTATATGAAAGGTAGAGCATTTACTGGTGTGTGTGACATGCACTGACCAGATCAGCGCTACAGAACCTGAGAGCGCCGTGACTCGCTCCTGTCCCTCAGGCTGAGTGGTCGCTCCCCAGTGTCCCCTCGTGACACTCGGTATCGTTGTGCTGCTTTTGCCCTTGATATCTTCCTAATTCCATCTGCCTGCTGTGTGCCTGCTTGCCGAGTTGTTCTTTTTGCAATTTAATTAATTACATGTGCCGCTTTCACTGTTTGTGCGCGTTTTGACTAGCGCGACGCTGTGTGCTGCTTCTGCCCTTGAAATCTGCCTAATTCCATTTGCCTGCTGTGTGCCTGCTTGCCGAGTTGTTCTTTTTGCTATTTAATTAATTATATGTGCCGCTTTCACTGTTTGTGCGCATTTTGACTAGCGCGACGCTGTGCTCCCCCCTCCGCCTCCATTTTGTTGTTGTTGTGATCCCTGGAGCCCGCCCCGCCTCCCAGCTGAGCCGCCCTCCCACTGACCAGATCAGCGCTACAGAACCTGAGAGCGCCGTGACTCGCTCCTGTCCCTCAGGCTGAGTGGTCGCTCCCCAGTGTCCCCTCGTGACACTCGGTATCGTTGTGCTGCTTTTGCCCTTGATATCTGCCTAATTCCATCTGCCTGCTGTGTGCCTGCTTGCCGAGTTGTTCTTTTTGCAATTTAATTAATTACATGTGCCGCTTTCACTGTTTGTGCGCGTTTTGACTAGCGCGACGCTGTGTGCTGCTTCTGCCCTTGAAATCTGCCTAATTCCATTTGCCTGCTGTGTGCCTGCTTGCCGAGTTGTTCTTTTTGCTATTTAATTAATTATATGTGCCGCTTTCACTGTTTGTGCGCATTTTGACTAGCGCGACGCTGTGCTCCCCCCTCCGCCTCCATTTTGTTGTTGTTGTGATCCCTGGAGCCCGCCCCGCCTCCCAGCTGAGCCGCCCTCGCCCCTCCCCCTCCACTCTCCACATATGACAGTAGTTCCCGCGCGCAGCGTTCACGCGCAGCGACCGCGCCCAATCCGCGCCGAAGGTGCGCCAAAGGTAAGCCCGTCTACGCCCGTCCGCGCCTGGACCGCGCCCAGCGCCAGACCCCCTGGTCCCCTTCCCTCCCAGCCCTCCCGCATTACCTGCGATGCCGCAACCCTCCTAGCCCTTAACCCCGGTCGCGCCCCCAACTGCGTCCAAGCCGCCCCTGGACACACCCATGGACCTTTCTCTTGCTACTCCTGCAAATTCATCGGCACCAACAACATCTCCGCTACGACCACAACACAGATTCCCGACCCCAACCACCTACAGTGCATCCTTCTCAACACTCGATCGGTCCACAGACACGCCATTGACCTCTGGAATCTACTAGACACCATCTCTCCAGACGTCGCCTTCCTAACGGAAACATGGATGAATGCTTCCTCCGCACCGGACATCACCATTGCCATCCCTGAAGACTATAAGATCACTCGCAAAGACCGTACCAGCCACACAGGAGGAGGAATCGCTATCGTCCATAAGAAATCAATCCGCATCTCAACCAGCTCTGACGCCAACCTCGCCAACTCCGAACACCTTCACTTCCAGATCCACATTGACCCCAAGACCACACTTAGAGGCACCCTCCTCTACAGACCACCAGGACCCCGCGCAAAATTCAGTGAAGACATCACGGACTTCATCACTCCTCACGCGCTCCCCTCCAAAGACTACATCCTTCTGGGAGACCTCAACTTTCACCTTGAAAAGATCAACGACCGCAACACCACCACCCTCTTGGACAACCTCGCCAACCTCGGACTTAAACAACTGGTCACTTCCCCCACCCACATCGCAGGTCACACACTCGACCCCATCTTCACCTCCAGCAATCATGTCTCCTTCAGCCACACTACGGATCTCCTCTGGACTGACCACAGCTGCGTTCACTTCACCTACAACAAGCCGAAACCCACCAACCACCTCCAACCAACTCTGCAAAGAAACTGGAACAAAATCACCACGGACCAGATCTCCGCATCGCTCCTTCTTAACACCCCAGCCCACTCTTCTAACGTAAACGAAGCCGCCACCAACCTGACCCTATGGTTATCCAACACCGCCGACACCTTAGCACCACTGAAGAAACGTCAAAGCAAACCCGGCAGCAAGAAGGCCTCATGGTTCAACGATGATCTTAAGAAGTCCAAGAAACTCTGCCGCTACCTTGAAAAGGCCTGGAAAAAAGACCCAACCACTAGCACAAAGGACGCCTTCAAAAACGCCACCCGCACTCACCACCAACTAATCCGAAAGGCCAAGAAAACAGCATTCAAGGATCGACTTGACAACAACGCCCACAACAGCAAGGAACTTTTCAACATCGTCAAGGAATTTTCCAATCCCTCAGCCAACTCCAACGACATCACCACCTCTCAAGCCCTCTGCGACTCCCTAGCCTCATTCTTCCACAACAAGATTGCAGACATCCACAACAGCTTCGACAACCAACCCGGAAACCAACCCACCCTACCATTTGCTGAACATTCTCCCCCCGTGAACTTCCTTAACGACTGGAACCCAATCTCCATTGAGGACACAATCCGCCTGATGAATTCCATCCACTCAGGATCCCCCACAGACCCGTGTCCTCACCACATCTTCAACAAAGCAGACTCCGTCATAGCACCGCACCTCCGAGACGTCATCAACTGCTCCTTCAACACCGCCACCTTCCCGGAAGACTGGAAACACGCTGAACTCACCGCCCTCCTGAAAAAACCCACAGCGGACCCCACCGAACTCAAGAATTACCGCCCCATCTTGCTCCTTCCATTCCCGGCCAAAGTCATCGAGAAAGCTGTCAACAACCAACTCGCCGCCTTCCTCGAAGCCAACAAATCCCTCGACTCCTCACAATCTGGTTTCCGAGCAAAACACAGCACTGAGACCGCCCTCATCGCAGCAACAGACGACATTCGAACTCTATTGGACAATGGAGACACAGTCGCCCTCATCAATAAGAGGATCTCTTTCCGACTGCTAACCCACGCACACAAATCACTCTACAACATCGGACCAGAATGCCTCAACTCACGACTATCCTTCTACACCCCCTCCCGCCAACTGCGTTCTTCCGGCCAAGCCCTCGCCACTGTACCTCGCATCAACAAGACCACCATGGGAGGCAGATCCTTCTCATACCTGGCTGCTAAAACATGGAACTCACTCCCCGCTTACCTCCGCCTTACCCAGAACCACCTAGCATTCAGAAAGCAACTTAAAACGTGGATATTTGACAAGTAATCCTCCTCCCCTTTTTAAGCGCCTTGAGACCCTCTGGGTATGTAGTGCGCTATATAAATTCTTTGACTTGACTTGACTTGACCTGGCTCTGGTAGTGAATTACGGCCATTTTCGTTTTTCACTATTTAGAGGGCTATCTTGTCCATAGGCTATAATGGGGAATGCTGAGTATAATGTTTACCTGCATATCTTTCCCTAGGAGCAAGATAGAAAATTAAAATTTGGTATCCCTGAACTCAGAATTTAATAACACATCTGTTTAGAAGGATGATTTTTAAATCCTGTGTTTTAGAACAACACTTTTAGAAAGTGGCTGTTCTCTTGTCTAACCTTTCTGTGTGTCTTGGCCTGTTTGTGAATTGACTGTCTGGTTTGTGAGTGACATGTGCTGGGGAGCCCCCAGTAGGGTGGATGAGTCAGCCCTAGGCTGAATGACTGCATCTGCATCTTGAGTGGTGGGAGGGGAGAATAGCACCAGGGCCTGAATAGGGCTGTGCCTGCCTTCCACAATGCTGGCTCCACCTCCTGCTGGGCGGCTGACGACCCTGCCCCTCTCTCTGAAAGGAGGGGAGAAGACTGAAAAACAAAGTGCTCAGGAACTGACCTGAACTGGTTCTGACCAAGCCAATGCTTCTCTGTCTCTAGAGAACAAAGGAAAGACTGGTATAGAAAGAACTACAGAAAATAATATCATCCTGGAATCAAGAAGGGACCTCTGCCAAGGAGAAAGCTGGAAGACTGAAGAAGAAGGACTGTCCTGCTGTGTGCTTGTGGACTGACCTGCAGTTGCTTTGCTGCCAAGGAGAGGGAAAGGACTTTGCTTTGTGCTGTGTCCCCTTGCTTGAAGAGATCTCCAAGGGCCTGAGGAGAGCTGGCCTCCTGTTAATAAGTCCCAGGAACAAAAGGATTTACCCCTAGCTTCCCCCTGAACTCTGCTGAGAGAGTTCTGCCCTTCCTAGAGTGCTTGATCCAATTGTGGGGCCTCTGGAAGTCCTGCCTGCTGTTTGGGGAGCTGGACAAGGAGAAACAAAGACAATCTGCAATTTTCAGGCCTCACTCTCTTGCGGAGCGCATCCCCGACAGTGCGAGGAAATTCTCGCCACCGCGAAGATTGAGATTGTCGCAGCACCTTTTGCCGCTGCAAGAATTGACGCTTCGTTCACTTGCGGAACGCATCGCTCTGGTGCAAGAAGATTACTGTCGCTGTGAGTATCGTCGCAGAGCCTGTCGTTGCTGGGTGAGATCGCAGCACCGCTTGCTTGCGGACCGCATCAAGTCGCTGCGAACATCGTCGCAGAGCCATCGCATCGAGGGGCTGCGAGCAGGGAAGATCGACGCTGCGCTGTGCATCGCTTCCGCCACACCGGAGATCATCGCTGTCCCGAAGATCGTCACATCGTGCCTGTGCAAGACGCATCCTACCGAACGTGCGCACCGGAATCCATACAAGGTATTGCAACCCTCCCACTACAGAACAATGCTGCAGCTTCCACTTGGAACTTTTGTCGCATCTACAGGTACTTTGGACTAAATGTGACGCAACTGTGGATTATTTTGACGCAAACACTAGATCTCTTTTAAAATCATATTCTTGAACTGTGTATGTTGGATGTTTGTTGTTTTGGTCTTGTGTAGTTTAGAAAAAGATATTTTTATTTTTCTAAACTGGTGTGGAGTCCATTTGTGGTGTTTTCACTGTTTTACTGTGAGTGTTGGTACAAATACTTTACACATTGCCTTTAATAAGGCTGTCTGCTCGTGCCAACCTACCAAGGGGGTGAGCAGGGGTTATCTAAAGAGTGTATCCCCCTTACCCTGACTAGAAGCAAGGGTCCCTATTTGGACATTGGTACCTACCTCTGCCAACTAGAGACCCCCAGATCTAACATATGGTATTTCTATAAAAAATACTATTTGTTTTATGAAAATGACAAGTGTCTTAAGAACAGCTTATCTCTATAAAATGCAGATTTCATATTTCATGGTGAAGTGTCTACATGTTCAAAATTTGACAAGAAGCTAACGTTTCGAAAATTGCCACTTTAAATATAGGTTGTATGTTTGATCATAAGTCCTTTTTAGACTCCCAAACTCCCCAACAATCCCTCTATGCTTTTGTTTAAGAAGTAGTGAGATTTGCATCAGGAAAATGACCGTTGTTATTGATCCCACCACTCAAGACAATGGGTTTTAATATATCACTTAGTGAGATGACTTTTGTCATTGCTTTTGTCTTGTTATTCAATGGTGTTAAGTGTATTCACAATACTACTCAAATACATCGCTTCTTAACAATACTGAATTCTTGGACTATTGAAGGACTGCCACTCGCTAGTGTGGATCAGAAGGATTTTAGCTGAGTTGATTGGTGTTACTTCTCAGCTGCAGATTTGGCATTGTTGAGAAGTTTGTTCAGCGGTCCATGGCACACATCACTTGGTGGCCAGATATACACATAAATAATACACAAACCTAAGAAACAGTGCATATTATATCCGGTAGGACTTGTCTATGTCTCTTCTTGTTTTTACTCAGGCGGCTTCAAATGTGTTATTGTTTTCACTTTTTGCTCCAAAACATAGGGCTTAGTTTCGGAATCTTGGTTTTAATAAAACTGAACAAGCAAAGAAATATACATATTTGAAGACAGTATGTTGACTTCTTTCTTCCTTTAGGGAAAGGCGATTTCCCAATATATAAACATGTTTGGGATGGAGGTATTGGGCAATAAATTGAAGTGCACCAAAATTATTTTTTACATATTTATCACAGAAAGTAAAACAATTTTGGTATGTTGGAATTATTGTATTCAGACTTGGAAAGGCATATAGAACGACCTTTTTTCTGGTATCAGAGGTATTATGAGAAGATACCTCACAGCTGACTCGGTTTTAATGTAAAAGCCATTTTTGCATACTTAGGCAAAAATGCATGCTGGACAAATTATTCTCTTAAAAGACTCTTAAAACCTTTGACACTCTCGGAATAACATCTTCAAATTGGAACTTGAATTTAGTATAAAAGTAATAAAACCTCTAATGAGGCCACTACATCAGTGTTCTTTAAAGTTTGACACCAGTAGTTGCAATTGCATATCTTAGGCGCTGGGACACTCAATGAGTAGCAGTTGCGCTCTACAAATCCCTAGATAGATAGTAGGAGCTGCAGTGCGCATCGGACTCCTTACGAATGTGCGTTACAAGAGTGGTTTCTGCTGCTTTTAAAAAAAAAGAATATCAGGAATCTACCAGTTTTCTTTATTAGCCCTCAACCATCTCCAGGGAGAAAAAATGCCGACTACACCATGAGTCAGGATTTAGAGATGTGTGTGTATGCAGAGAGCTACATGACACATTATAGCAAAACAGTTACGAGTAGTTCGGGGATGGATTTCTTCACAAGCAAAATATAACACAATGGTGCATCTCTAGATGGCTCTCACGATGCACTGGCACGTGATCTGAATATGTAAATCAACCGGTCCCAGATGGAATCATAGCCTTACACCATAGCAAAAGCAAGTACTGCAACCACTGCCCTTCCGGGTGGGGGGGGGGGGGTGGAAGGGGGTTCACCTTGGTCCTCAGGAGCCACTGGAGTCCTATAAAATGTGTGTGAATCTCAGGGGGTATAGGGTTGGTCTGGTGCGGAGTTCCAAGTTCACTTCGGGTGTGCTTGTTGGGTCTGTGGTGGGGGGAGGGTCACCCCTGTAAGGGGATCTCGATTCAGGTGGGGCTTCCTAACTACTACTTACTCATTCATGGTCTCCGACGGAATCTGCTGGCTCAGATCTATCCTCCCGATAGTCGTCTACCTCTTCCTCCCCTTCTTCGTCATCAGGGACATGTCATGCCTCCCGTCTCTCAGCACTTCTTCCCATAAGTATGCTAGTGGACCTCTGTGAGTCCCCTTTGCGTCCTCCATCTGTAATGCTCTTTGTTCCGCCTTATCTCAAGTGTCGAGGTTATTCTCCCATGTCTCTATCTAGGGGTTAGTGCTTGATTTCCAATGTTGGGCTATGTATGTGTCGCCTTTTTAGAATCAATGCACTGGAACAATCCGAGAAGGGAGACCCTCAATTGTGTTCGGAAGACCGCGAGCTAGGGTTATGTGTAGCACCTACTCCCAAAATGATCTCAGATTTGCACATTCCCAGGTCATGTGAGCAAACCCCACATCCTCCAATCCACATCTTGGCAATACTGTCTCATGTCCCCACTTATGATATAACAACTATGTGGTGTTAGGTATACCATGTGTACGTACGTGATTGAACTGGATCACTTTAAAGTTGGAATTTCTGGACACCTGTCTAGGGCTCCCCAGTACCTGGTTCCGTTCTTTGTCTGTCAACTCTCTCCCTATAATCTCATCCCACTTTCTACGGGTGCGGTCCAGCGGTTTCTTTACTGAGTCAAGTAATGCCCTATGTAGCCATTTATTCAAGTGTCTGGTCGTCCCCAAGGTTATTAGAGTCTGGAGCACCTCATGTGCTTGTGGTTCCTGTGTGTTACTGAGCTATAAGTTACCAAATGTACGGGTCAGAGACTAATAGGTCAGGAATTGCCTCTGCCGGAGATCAGATTGTGACATTAGGTCATCTATAGGAATTAGCACCCCCATGTGGAAGCAATCCTCCACGGTAGTGATCCCTGTTGCTGTCCATTCAGTGAGTTGGGGTCTCCTGGATAAAGTAATAGGCTCCCCATATGGTATCCCAACTGGTGGCATCTCTGGCGCATAGGGGTGAACTACATTTGTACGTCTGCTGCATCTCTTCCAGCAGTATAGTGCTGCTTGTAAGAGAACATTCAATTTGTGTACAGAGACCACTGGATGCAACAACATTGCCAGCAGCCAGCTTTGGCTATTTCGCCATCCTTCTTCCTCCAGCAGTTCCAGGTTGCTGCAATCGAGCCACTGAGCTATCCATTGGAGTTGGGCTGCTAGGTAATATAATTCAAAGTGGGGGCGCCTAGTCCCCCCTTATCGGGTGCCAACTGTAATACTTCCTGAGATACTTTATTTCGCCCGCCATCCCATAGAAATTCCTGGAGGGTCTGATTTAGATCTGTAAACCACAAAGGTGTCACTATCACCGGTAAGTTCACAAATAATATTCTGGTAATTATGATCATTTTTGAGAGAGCTATACGTGCCATCAAGGGTAGCTTAAGAGAGCGCCAAAACTGTATACGTGTTTTAATGACCTTAGGGCCGGGTTCAAGTCGCCTTCCTTTAGATCTGTTAGTTTGTGGAATATTTGGATACCAAGGTAACTGAAGGAGCGGGGAGACCATGTCAGACCTACAGGGAGGTCCGTTGGGTAAGTGCTCTCAATATTTAGTGGGACAGCGTATGTCTTGGCCTTGTTAAGTTTAAGTCCTGTCATATTAATTTATGTATGTAGCATATCCATTGCCTGTTCCGCCCCATGGCCTCCATTTTTTAGATATAATAATAAATCATTCACATAATCGGAGATTACATGTAAACCACTGTGCAGGTGTATGCCAAGGTTCTGTCTTTGATATCGAAAAGCTATAGAAAGCGGATCTATTGCAATCACAAATAGTATTGGGGATAGTGGGCGGCCCTGTCTGGCACGCCTATATATGCCATACACCTCCAAAATCACCCTGTTTGTTTTAACCTGTGCAGTTAGGTGTATATAACATTCTCATCCATAACAACTTTTTTTGCACTCTACTTTATGTTGAAGCTCTGGAATGCATCTAATTCCACTGGTTAAATGATAATTTTGGATGCCACTGTGACTCGCCATGAAGCTGTTGATTTTGAAAGTTGTTAAATACCTTATACCTTCGACAATAGCCAAGTAGATTTGAAAGCGGCATTGGTTTTTGCCACCTAAAACACATTAATCTCTCCCCACCTTTCATATCTTCAAGGAGAAATAATGAAAAAAGGAAAGCAACCAGCGGCAATCCTGCCCCGAAAGCTCTGCAGATGGTGGTAGGAGAGCGGTGAAGCCCCGGCCGATCCTAGGACGAGAGGGGGCTCTCACTGCTGAAGGCATGCAGAATTTTTCATTTCCAGACAGCTAGAGTATGGATACTGTGTGATTATATATGTTTAGTCTGACTAAATGGAAAAAAATAAATATTAATTTCATGTTACTGCTACTGATCGAGTGGTGAGAGTCATGAACACTCCAATCACAGGGCATCCAAATACTATTTGTCACCGGTGATGGACATTGGCACCAGAATGACAATACGATAAAATACTTGTGGAAAGGGCATTAGTGCTGCAATCAAGTGCCATTTCCTAGAAGCACCCTTGACTATATGGGGATGGGTTTATTTTTTAAAGAAAGGGATATTACTTTTTCAGTCCTCTTGTGGCGGACATCAAGCTTCAGTCCATCAAACCTAACTGCTAGTGGTTCGGCTTTGCAAGGTCTAGTGTGTCTGCAGAAAAGACTGGTTAAGCTCTTAAGGCAATGGCAGCTTTACTCAATGAGATTCGATCATTTCTCCAGGCTTTAAGGATCCGAGCCAGCAAGCTAAATTTGAAGTTTCATTTGAGACACAGGAAAGTGGATTAATATTCTCAATTTAAAGGAGGTCTCAAGATTTTATGTGGTAAAATAGGAAATTAGCAAAAAGTGAACAGCCATTTTGTGTTCAAGAGTTGCAATAAACACAGAATTGTGGCCATATCCATATCAATTCAAGCAGTAGGTGGGGCTCTTGCTCACATACATTTATTTTGAAAAGGATATCTCACACCCACGGAGGGTGCATCAAATCCTTTCTACAAAAAAATAAAGCTGATGAGTAACAGTGAAAATACACAATCATAAAAATGCAAAACAGGGAGCATTTAAGAACTTGTAAGGCTTTATAGAAGAGGCCAGCCCTATATAAACCATGAATATTTGTGTGTGGGGCCTGCAAACTAACAGCGCCACATTAAGGTATTTTACCGTCTTAAAAAAAATACTTGACTTGTGCTCCTGCCACCCCTTTTTATTGGTTTTTGTATTAGTCCTTTCAGTGAGTTCTTGAGTGAAGTCCCCAAGCAGGGAATTCAAGAGGAGACTGCCTATGTTGCAGGTGTATTGAAATGGCATTGGAGGGTAATTACCACTCCAAGTCAGATTCATTTTTTTAAAATCCCAGGCAAGAATTTTTATCTGAATAATGGATACAAAAGAGAAAGAACTTTAAAGAAAAAATATTTGAATTCATGTATTGTTCTACATGAATTTAAATGCATGTGCATGTATGTTTTAATAGGTACACTGAGGTCCAGCGTTTTTTATTATAAACACAGCTGCATCAAGCGTGGAAGTTTCAGCAGGAAAAGATCGCTGGATGGTCCAAAGCGGACTCTAGAGATCTGGGGCCAGATGTAGGACACCAAATACAGGTCGGTAACGGCCGATTTCGGCCGTTACCTACCGATATTTGGTGTTTGACATGTAGGGGCCTTTAACTTTACTGAATCTGTAAATTTACCGATTCGGTAAAATACCGAATAAGTAAATTTACCGAATCGGTAAATCTATATGTAGGTGGCACTAAAAACAGTGCCACAGGCCCTTAAGAATTAGTTATTTACCACCAAATACTATTTGACTGTAAATAACGAATTCCTGTGTACATGCACATCTGTGCATGTACACCTGTGCCATGTGGCACACATACATGCCCTAAGGGCATATATGTGTGCCACATGGCACACAAGCCAGAATCAGGGGTGCAACAGGGTGTCAAAGTGACACCCTGTTCCCCTTGACAATTCGGTAATTTTACTGATTCAGAAATTACCGAATCAGTATTTGACATTGATTCCTATGGGCCTCAAGGCAAATACCGATTCGGTATTTACTGAATCGGTAAATACGAATCCTACCGATTCTGTATTTTTTTATCGAATTTTTACCTACATTTCTTTTACCGAATCTAAAATACCGAATCGGTAAAATTAGATTTACCTACATCTGGCCCCTGATCCCGTCTGGTGAAACAGGAGGGGTAAATGCTTGCAGGACAAGGAGCCAGCGTATCCTAGAGGCATTGACTCATAGTCCTATAGTCCTATAGTAAAGAATAGCCTCAGAGGTGAGAACATATGATGTTGCACACGGATGCCACCTGCCTATCCTATTTAAACGGATGTCCACTGAAGTATATACCAATAGAACTAGGCAGACTTTTGACCCTAAGATGAATTAGTTACTATATCTGATAACTATGCTGCGTAAAGTTAAATCTCTCGTAGAGATTTTAATGACTGAAGGATATAGTGGATACTCTGCATGTGATTGCTTCCCATTAGTGTCAAGATTAATTTGTTTCTGGCAAATCTTACTTTGCTTTCATCAAAGGTATATAATCATTAATTGACACTGCACATACTAGGCTTTAAATAACTGCCATCCCATCAAATATTATCTAGATTTTCAAGTGAGCACCAAGAAAAACAGCACAGTCTTAGCCACCTGTTTTTCCATACCATTCAATGACCTACAATTTTCCGACACATGGCTTAAAAAAGAAAACTTTGATTACTGACCAAGTTGAATCTTGTGTAGATCGGTTAGGCGAAAGTGCACACGCGCTGCTGCCTAACCTCAGAATGGGGAATAACATGCAATAGCTGTGAATTAGTCCCTATTCCAAGGTGCATAAAACAGAATAGGTCATAAATGACACACTCCTTCCTACTGAAATGGATGCATTCTGTATTTGTGGGCTGCAAAATCGGTCACCAGGAGGCTGAGCAATATGGCGGCCTCCTGGGGCTTTAGTTTTCAAAATAATGTAGAAGGAATAGATGCTGTTTATTTATCAGGTGGGCTAATCGTGGAACCTTGAGACCTAGAACTGGCATTAGCACTTTACGAAAATAGTCAATCTTGTTAAAACCACTATTCCCTATGTCTGAAACCATAAAGAGGTACATTATAAATATGTAATAAAACTGTAATGCATGCTGTCCACTGTTGATTCAATTATATGTTAATCAGCTACATAAAACCATGCAACATACAAAGCATTTGCTTTATAATCTAAGTCTTGCATCGAAATCACATAATATTCTGATTGTAATGTAAAATATTACATCTACAGGAACAGAAAAACATAAATATGATAGAAGTTTGTTATGTTTTTGCCAAAAATCCACACATCTATATTTTAAGACTCCATACATTTTAACTGTTAAACAATCTGTTGATGGAAAACAAAATCCAAAATATTACTCCAGTTAGCTCACTAGAGCATACAACTGCATTAAATTGCCAACATAAAATATTAAACATTGGCAGCCAACTGTATGATTAATATTGGGAAAATAGGGAGAGGATATAGCCAATGGGCTCGAGCGGTCGACCTCGAAGCTGGGGAACTGGGTTGCAGTCTCGGCAGGGACGCTCAACATTCTGTGACTCTGGGCAAATCACTTGCCCCATCACTTGTTTCTGTCTGTAACAAAACTGGTGCTCATGTTAAGTGCTCTGATACCTTCAGGTCGAGTTGTGCTATAAAAAAATAAATAGATGAATAAAAGGGAATGCTTACTGCAGTCATCAGGGGCGTGGCTTAATCATTGAGATTTAGGTGGTAAACAGTGTTGCCAACAAAAACAAGAATTTACAATGCAATAGGTCTCACCTTCGAAAAAGTTAGAGCTATTGACATTGTAAATGACAAACTTTTTATTTATGGGTTAGTTTTGAAAACAGATAAATAAATGGCATTGTCATTTATAATGCCAATAGCTTAATCTCTCGCAAATGCGAGACCTATTGCATTTGCGCACACACACACACACACACACACAGAGAGCCCCACACACACACACACACACAGAGCCACACACACACACACAGAGCCACACACACACAAACACAGCCACACACACACACAGAGCCACAATCACACACATATACATATTATAAATGTTCTCCGAAGGCTGGGGAAGGGTATGCTTAGCTTGGTTCCCTGCTGAGTTCTAGGGCATTATTATCAGTCAGAGTAGAAGCCTTGTGAACAGACAGAGGAAGGTGCCAGGTTTATGCTGGATTTTCTTACTAGTAATATGCTTCAGCAAGAGGGCTTGATGAGCTGTGACTGCCGCTGATATCTGCTATGACCTGCTGGTTAAGTGTTCTATTAAAGGCAAAACTAATTTTACTTCTGAGCTAGGACTATTGAGGACTTTTAAACTGGGGAAAAGTGACACTTTTATAGACAGTGTTTAGAAAAATTGAAAGTGAAGACCTATATAAAATCACTATATGAAATCTGCCTTTCTCAACAAATACACACAGAGTTTGCATCTCAGAAAATTAAAGCACACTACTAGCATACCCCGAGCAAGCACAGCCAGTTAAGCAGAAGGTATCTGTCCTTTATCTCACACGCTCCTTCTTTTATACATGTGCACTCAAAGAATTCTATCCTTCTCACACAACTGTTATCTCTCTACTTTTCATCCTTCCTGTTCCCCTTTTCATCATCTTTAATCTCTTGGAGCACTCTTTTATTTACTTCTGTTTCTCATTGTTTCTCTTGTTCCTTCCTTTACCATAACTGTACTGCCTCTCCATCCAGCACTTTCGCTTTTTAATCATCGCTCTTCGTCTCTTTTTGTGCGCCTTACTGTTTCCATAGCCGAGTCTCTGCCTTTTCATCCCTCCTAGCTCCACCTATCAAGCAGCTCCCCCCTCTATCTCTTCTTCCCCTTCAGCCTCTCCTCTACCCTTTTCTCTGCTCCGTTAAATTCTCTCTTCTTGATATCCCTTATTGCCTCCTCCTTGGGTGGTCCAAATGTCAATCAATCAATCAATCAAAGCATTTATATAGCGCACTACTCACCCGGAGGGTCTCAAGGCGCTTGGGGAGGGGGGTCCGCTACTGCTCGAACAGCCAGGTCTTGAGCTGTTTCCTGAAGGCGATGTGGTCTTGGGTCAGGCGGAGGTGGGTCAGGAGGGTTTCCAAGTCTTGGCGGCCAGGTAGGAGGAGGACCTTCCTCCTGTGGTGGCTCTTCGGATGCAGGGGACGGCGGCGAGGGCATGGCTGGTCGATCGAAGCTGGCGTGTGGGATTGTAGAAGTTGAGGCGGCTGTTGAGGTATCTTGGGCCTTGGTTGTGTAAGGCTTTGTGTGCGTGGGTGAGGAGACGGAAGGTGATTCTCTTGTTGACCGGGAGCCAGTGCAGGTCTCTCAGGTGTCCGGAGATGTGGCTGTGTCGGGGGATGTCGAGGATGAGTCTTGCTGAGGCGTTCTGGATCCGCTGGAGTCTCTTCTGGAGTTTGGCAGTGGTTCCGGCGTAGAGGGAGTTGCCGTAGTCCAGTCAGCTGGTGACGAGGGCCTGGGCGACCGTCTTCCTGGTTTCGGTGGGGATCCTTCGGAAGATCTTACGTAGCATGCGCAGGATGTTGAAGCACGACGAGGAGACGGCGTTGACTTGTCTGGTCATGGAGAAGGAGGAGTCCAGGATGAAGCCCAGGTTGCGTGCGTGGTCTGTTGGTTTGGGTGCGCTGCCCAGGGCGAGGCCCACCAGGAGTCATCCCAGGCGGAGGGCGAGGAGCCCAGGATAACTTCCGTCTTGTCTGAGTTCAGTTTCAGGCGGCTGTTCATCATCCACATGGCTACGTCATCCCTTCGTGTAGGTTGGCTCTGGCGGTGGCGGGGTCGTTGGTGAGGGAGAGGATCAGCAGGGTGTCGTCGGCGTAGGTGATGATGTTGAGGTTGTGCTGGCGTGCGATGGCCGCAAGGGGGCTCATGTAGACAATGAAGAGGGTGGGGCTGAGCGAGGAGCCTTGAGGAACGCCGCAGATGACTTCGGTGGCTTCTGATCTGAACGGGGGGAGGCGGACTCTCTGTGTCCTTCCGGCGAGGAAGGAGATCATCCATTCTAGTGCCTTCTCCTGGATTCCGACATTGCTGAGGCGCTGCACTAGGGTGCGGTGGCAGACAGTGTTGAATGCCGCGGAGAGGTCCAGGAGGATGAGGGCCGCTGTTTCTCCGTTGTCGAGCAGGGCTCGGATGTCTTTGGTGGCTGCGATGAGGGCGGTCTCGGTGCTGTGGTTGGCCCGGAAGCCAGACTGCGAGAGGTCGAGGGATCCGATCGTCTCGAGGAAGGCGGCCAGCTGCTTGTTGACGGTCTTCTCGATGACTTTGGCCGGAAACGGGAGGAGCGAGATGGGGCGGTGTTTTTGAGTTCGGTGGGGTCCGCTGATGGTTTCTTCAGTAGTGCGCTGAGTTCGGTGTGCTTCCAGCTCTCCGGGAAGGTAGCGGTGTCGAAGGAGGTGTTGATGATGTCCCGCAGGTGGGGTGCGATGATAGAGTCGGCCTTGTTGAAGACGTGGTGAGGGCAGGGGTCGGTAGGAGATCCGGAGTGGATGGAGTTCATCGTGCGGATGGTGTCTTCGTGCTGATCGGGGTCCAGGCGCGGAGGGTGGTGGTGGGGGGCGTTGGTGCGGTCGTTGGGTGCGTGGGTAGTGTGCTGAAGCTGTTGATGATGTCCATGGGCTCGTAGGAAGAGCCCAGCAGGGATCGTGCAGAGAACCTGAGAGGGCAGAGACTGGGCAGTGTAATACTATCTCCTACAAGGAGGTGAGGGTGTGAAATTACCCCACCCCTCCCTCAACCTGGTCTCCAGGGAGGCTCCCACCTCACTCCTCTCATGTGGCAGTAGGGCAGGGGAGGGGTCAAATTAAGGATGCACTGGCCTCATACAATAAGGAGAGGGGAGAAAATGTCTCTTCACAGCTGGGCTCTGACGATCCTTCTATCTCCCTTCCCTTAGCTCATTCTGCACATATTATGTGTGTCCATAGCCGGCCCAAGTCAGCCTCATACACTAATTGGGTCGGCCCAGCAGGGGACTGTTGAGGATGCTGCCAGCCCTCGCTAAGAGGTGGGGAAGTTACAAGATTCCATCTGTCCCTGTTGCAAGCTTCTAGAAAGGGCGATTATGCCTCATGGAGTCACTGACGACGCCGGACAACGCAACTCAACAGGAAAAGTTTCAAAACTGGCACCACTGAACCAAAAAGAAAGCAACTTGCAGATGGGCCTCAGGCACCAGCCTCTTGCCCACTTTCCCAATGCTTGGGTTATCAATTGGAACCTGCCTATGAGTACTGGTACTCTCCTTGTCTGGGGAGAAGTTCTGGTAATGTAAAAGTGCTGGTACTCGGTACGGGTGAGTCCTTGCCCATTTAAATCATTGCTAATTCCCTACAAAAACATATTATCTAAAATCAGCAGGTGCTTAAAGCACTCTTGTTATGGACAATAGGGAGTTCCACACATAATTTCATAGATGTGCACATTTCATGCTCACAGTTCCAGTTCTTAATAAGATATTACCATTATTAAAGGACTCTTCTTCCTACAGTGGAGTGACCAATGCGGACTCATTGGTTTCACCGTGATCAGGAGAGTTGAAAATACTGAAGAGAGGAACAGAGGAAAAATGTAGGCAAAGTGAGTTTAAAAGAGGGTGGGGGAGTCAGGGAATGGTAAGAAAAATGTAAGCGGTAAGGGCTGATTATAGGGAGAGGAGATGAGGAAGTTGCAGGGGTCGATCCCATGCATGAGATGTGAATATGGGTTTGAGCAGAGAGAGGTAGGGGAGTTAGCTCTTCCCATGCATGCACGTAATAAAAAACAAAATGACTCCCATTAGAAGTCCAAGCAGAATTAATGATGCTGTGAATTCGAATGAGACTTGAAGCATTAGCTCGCACGAGAGAGCAAATAAGCATGCCTAACTTAAAAGAAAAATGAATGCAAAGCCTCCCAGCATTTGCAGTACAGGTGGACTTTGACGTGAAATTGCCATTGGCTGTCACTGAGTTCCAACTGCCTGTAGGGATGAAGGTCCAATCTGCATTCTGCCCAATCTGGCGTCTTCTGCCGAACTGTTAATGTTTTATGTTTCTGTGCATGAACACACGAATTTGAATTACCGCAGAAACGCATTGCCTCTAGCTTCAGCACTCTCAAGCGGAATCCAAATTAACGCTAGACCAGGGAAATTAAAATAAAATAGTTTTCATATGCAGATGTTCGACTCACTTTCAATAGAGCGATCCTGTAAACAGCACAGATCATTCAGAGATCTCTGCACAGTTTGCATCAAAAATCCACAGGGGGTGTTCAAGACAAAAAAATACTCAAAATCTTTAGATTAAGACAATCTGCCATCTATTTACATCATATAAATGTATATATAAATTATACATTCCTACCTGTTAGCCTCGTGCGGGTTTATTATTCGTGCAAAGTTAATATACACGTGTCCAGTAGAACACTAAATTTTTAGTGCTAAGTTTAAAACCTTAATGTGGCACATTTTAAAACAAATGTGCCATTTAAACATGGCCTACGTTTACAATTTACATATCTTCCCGTTTTCTGAAGTTTTTCTCTATGATCTGCTTTCCTCTGTGCTCAGAAAAAAAGGCGAGGTGTCCAGTAAAACAACCAGAATGTGCAAGTCAAGGGTTTCTTTTCTCCTATTTTCTCACATGGGCTGTAAAGCTGGGCACATTTTATTACAAACATAAATATTGTAAGTAAATTGCCGCTTCTCCCATTACCTGAGGAAAGTTATATTTATACTGCAATTTCTTCCTCCGGTGTCTTGGCCTTGGTAATGCGATAATGCAATGTTACACATGGGTCACCAGCAATAGTTGCTCCTTCATGATTTCTGGTGCTCCTGGGTTATAGTTCCAAGGAAGAGACAATACAAACAGTGGCTTGTGAGTTGGGCATTAACGAAGGCGCCCCCTTCATTTCCAATGCTGGCGTTCATAGCGAAGCACAATTGAAAATTGACTTCGCCGCACGCGGCCTGAGCCATCGTCCCCGCTTCCCAGCGAGCATTAGGGGCGCTAATGTCAATCTGTCATGCTGGTTTGAGCTCAGCCTCGTCTATCGGTAGGGTACAGACTTATAAATCAATGGAATACAGATCCATTATCACTTCCATCAGTTGAACAGCTGTGCTGTTTCCATGTAATCACACAGACATTGGCAAGTTAGTAGCAATGTTAGACCACGGTTGGTTGATGCACCTGGTGTCTTACCCTGTAAATCCAGGCAAGGCTAACGCAGTGTTGCATTCAACAGAGGTATAGTTGATCATGGAAGTTTGTAATAAAAGTGTCAATAAAATATCTGTAATTTTCTTCAGATGAACGTTTTAGATAGTCTTTATTGACCCGCCTATAACTGCGATTTGAGTGGTAAAATGGTTGTGAATAAACAATTTTGGACATGTTTCTACTTCACTGTTCGGACTCTAATGATCCTCATAAGTAACTAAAGCTATCAGCTTTGAGATTTTTCAGCATTTGCAATTAACAGAAAAGGACATGCAACAATTTATGAACCTCCTTCGTAAATAAACTTGGTTCCCTATGATACCGGCAAACAACATCATTTTGATTATAAAATAAATATATCTATTTTTCGCCTAATAACAGCCCGTTGAATGCATCGTGAATACACTGCACAGCAGGCAGTGCACCAAGTCGCTGTAACAAATCGGATTATTGTTTGGGGGATAACTCCAACCCTTGACATGTTGAACCCTTAAAGACACTAAATTAACCTGAGCTCAACCCTGCTATGGCAACAAAATAACAACCCCGAACCAAATTAGAAACAAAATGACAAAGCTCCATGAATGGGAACAAGAGAATGTTTAAAGCTCTATGTAGGAATACTGTCAAGAAGCATAACGTGCCAATGATAGTCAATGGTTGCTGTAGACTGGAACCTCTTCACAATGTAACGCTGACCACGATAAAACACAGGTGTGATACACGAACCATGTTTGTCCTGGCCAAAGATTTTAACTTCTGACTTTAGTCATTTAAGTTGCAACCCACCAAAGGAATACACTTCTAAAGCCCCCCAAGATCTCAGGGCAGGCACTTGGAGACTCAGAGGGTGTCAGGGTCCATCCCAGGTCCAGTTACTGTCAAATCCTCTAGTAGCTTGTTCTATACATGTTGCTGGAATAGGTGTTTAGCTTAATAACCCTTCATGTATACATCTTTGTCCTGGGGACAAGAGGGAAGGGTCCAGTCCTTTAGGGCTTCTCGCAGGCCACATCCAGCAAGTCCTGTCCCCTTCTGCTCTTCCTGAGGTCCAGAAAGTGTTCTGAAGTGAGGCCTGGAGGCACAACATGTGTGCATGGCACAAGCAATTGGGTGGGAATAACTCCTGGGTACACCATACCCAAAAGGGTAAATGTTGCTGGGGCCAACCTTACCCACTTTGTGCATTTTCAAGATGATGAAAGCCTTCGGCCAGACTAAACTTTGAGTTCTGAGAGTACAGGGTGTGTATGCAGAGACCTATGTCCTAGTGTCCTCCTAAATTTAACATTAAAATCCAGTTTGATGAAGCCAGAGTACCCGCCAATAAAATCAGAGACAGAAGTCTCACAGAAAGAAAGTAGGGATTTTTAGCAACCAGACAGTAGATACACAAGAATAGTTTTGTTCTCCTGTTTCCAACCTTCCAAGTGAACCCTCGGTGTTATATGTAAATCCAGCAGACTTGTCAAGCAGATCTTGACACCCATGCACAATTTGACACTGTAATGTCAAAATGGGTGCTCCCAGACCCCACCCTGCATATTCCGAGAGGCTACGTCTGAGGAGTCATCTCTGCCCATTCAGGTCAGCCTACTGTTTGCTCCTGGAAAGGATTTTATAACTTATTCACTCCTATTCAAAAGCTAATTCCTGGCTGGCAGAAGTGGCAAAGCTAATGCAAATTAGATTTAAGAAATCTCAGGCAGAGAAAGGCACCTTTCAAAAAAAGTTACTCTTCCGTACTATTTAGTAAAAATCTTACTTTACCATGAATTGAAGTTTAATAACTATTTGAAATACGTGTTTAACTAGTTTTCTACCTTAAGCCTTTCCTGAAATACAGTTTTTTGTATCTGTACTCTTGTTTTCTACATAGGAGAGCTAGGCCTGCCACAGTGAAAAATAGATTTTGGGAGCTAGTCACTTAAGGACATGTTTACAATACATTCCTACATGTCTTACTTTTTAATACCACACACCCTGCCTGTGGGCCACAAGGTCAACATAAGGGTGACATAAAAATATTGAAAAAGGAGGTTTTCACCTGTGAAAAAAGGGTTTATTTTGACAGGTTGAATTGCAGGTTACATTGCCGTCAGGCCACACAGGGTTGGTCTAAACCCATGTTTTATACTGTCACTGTAGTGGATGGCATAATAGGTGCTGCAAGCCGGTATTGTCTATTTACTTATAGGCACTGGGTGCATCTTGTATCATATACTAGGCACCTATATGGAAGTTAAATATACCAATTAAAAATATATATGCGAATTTGACCGGGTTAAATAAGGAGCACAGCCATTTTCAACACTGATTAACAGGGTTAAAGTACAAAGAGTTCTAAAGCCAGTAAATGCATTGGGTCCAGCAAGAGGCAAAACATATGGGGTGACCACGGAAAAAATGCTGACTTCCCACAGTCACTAATCCAACTAAATGATTAATTTAAAAAGGAGTCTTTTGCTGTTTCTTCATCGAGAACCTCATAGTTGCAACACTATTCCGATATGAAAAAAAATCACACCTAGAAGTTGTGTTTAGAGCTCATACCACCAGTAATAAGATCATGTATGTTTTTCAGTTTCAGTTTTTCATTTAGCCATCTCCTATTTGTACAGCACAGAGTAAAAAATAAATGTAGAACCAGGGGCCTAGCTTCAGCGGGGTGTTTGGGGTATTACAACCCCATAATAAAAGCCATCTTTAAGAAATAGTTGGGTACAGGAGCTTTCAGTCGGATATAGTAAGATCTCTGTTCGATTTCACCTGGGATTTTTCGACACTCCCTCAGACAAAAAAACAAACACACATTCTTGTCTCTGATTTAAAGGTTGCATGACAAGGTTACTTTACAAAATACTGTGTGTTAAGTACCGCTCAAAACCCACACTCCATTCCTTTTACATTGGCCCCTAATCCCTCAGATGTGCTGTTTCCCATATTATACCTAGCACAGAGGAAAATAATCCTGCACGTCTTGTGGATGGTGTCCGTCACAGGAATTTTTTTTTAACAAATAGCATTTTCCTCTTTTCTTCCCGATTCAGAGTTTCCAGTACGTTGTCATTTGCAATATCTATCTCTCATCCCGATTTTCAAGGTAGGCTTGCGGCATTGCATGGAAATGACTCAAGTTCAAGTTCAAAGATAGCTTTATTCGGTATTTGGCAAACACCATAAAAGCAGACACAACAAAATACAATAAAAACACAACATTTGACACTTGGATTAAAAAGGGAAATCACTGCAACAAACTCTTCTTCGTTTCACTTGGCAATCAAGTAACCTAATATTGAAAGCCATAAAATCATTTCATAAAAACATTTAGTACAAAAAATAAATTCCTAGGATTATTAAGAAGGTTGAGGTAAATATAACATATTTATGTATTATGTGGTGTTATTAGGCACAGAATAATACTCCAACAAACCCTCAGCCTTCTAATCATTTCTCATGGTTCCTCTACATTTTATAATGAATGACAAGAATTTTATCACCACTACGATAGTGAGCTCATCTTGGAGCAAGTACAATCTATGAAGGGCAGTCTTACAGCTTCTCAAACCCCACAGTTTTAGTAGTGGCAGCAAGTGTTTTTTCCTCCCCCACTGATAATACTTGCAGAAAAGAATACAATGTATATTGGACTGGGTGGCTACTCCGTCACACGGACATTTCATCAATTTCCCAGACCAATCATTTGGGGCAGGGAACGTTATTAGCCTGAAGAAAGAATCCGTCCTCAATCGTGCTAAAAGCATTCTATGACAGCATGAGAAATTTGGCCCCAAATAAGGATGAAGGCCATGATCATGGAGGATCTGGCGATGGGCTATGATGGTAGGCTTATTCCCATCTAGATGATATCTCCTCTCCTCCAGTAGGCCTAGGCATGTCTCTTTTAATACTTTTTTTGACACTTGGGCACATGATGTTGGGTTCGAAAACAATTCTGGTTGGCCGATAGAATTCAGAAATTTTTTAACATAGGCCAGCCATGGCTGTTTGGCGCCGTTAGCTTGCTGCAGGCAATCATGAATTACTTCCCTATTGAAGGTCGTGTCCTCGCATGTCCAAATCTTGTGCCACAACATGACTGGCGCTAACTTTATCAGATCACTAATGTGGGATCTGTCAAGTTCATTGTGGCATATAGTAGTAGATGTGGAACGCGGGACACCTAAAAGATGCCTCAGGAAAGCATTTTCCACCCTTTGGATTTCTGAGCTATCTGCAAGTCCCCAGATCCCTGCCCCATAGACAGCTGTAGACACACATTTTGCTGCATAAATCTTAAGTAGTGTGTCTACCGGTTTCCCGCCAAGTTTTTTGGCAAATTGCTTGACCGCCCCTATTGAGCGGGCAAAGGCCAGGTTCCGGGAGGCAATCGCTGTAGACCATGTCCCCCTATTATTAAAAATAATTCCCAGATACGAAAAGGTTTTAGTCATTGCTATCTTTGAATCGTTAACAAAGGTTTTGCAGTCAGGTGCTTTTTTTCTGGTGGTGCAGGACATCGTGAAAGTTTTCCCCACGTTTATTTTTAGGCCTCTAGAGCTCATGAAGGTTGCAAAGCCCATTAATGCCTTTTGGAGTCCCCGCTGAGTGCGGGCCATAATCACCGCATCATCGGCGTATAACAATAATGGGACAGCGAGACCATTTATCTTGGGGTAGTCCACCTCCAGATCATTCAAGGAATCTGCTACCTCGTTAATGTATAGGTTGAATAAGAATGGCGCAAGTATGCAGCCCTGGCGAACGCCTTTTGCTATTGGAAATTTTCTAGTTCGCTCGCCATTTTTGCCAAATCTCACCGTGGCGCCTGCGTCCCTATACAGCTCCTGGATAAAGCTTAAGATGTTTTTATCTATTCCCATTGTGGTCAGGGTTTTCCACAGTATTCCATGATCCAAACAATTGAACGCCGAGGTTAAGTCGACGAATGTTAGGAACAGGTTCCCCTTTTTTGAACCAATGTATTTATTCATTATAAGGGACAGGTTTAAACCCTGCTCTATTGTTCCCAAACCCGACTTAAAACCATACTGGAATTTTGAGAGTATCCCATTGCTATTGGACCAAGTTTGCAATTTGGTTAGCAACACCCTGCCTGCCACTTTCATTAGGTTGTCTAGCAGGGAGATGGGGCGGTAACATTTTGGGTCTTGTCTGTCCCCTTTTTTAAATATTGGGATGACTATTGCTTCATTCCATGTATGGGGGAAACCTAGTTTAGTGTAAGCGTTCAGTACATTTGCTAGTAAGGGGGCCCAAAGATCTATATTCCCCTTGAACAAGTCAATGGGGACTCTGTCAGGTCCCGGGGCCTTTAAGCTAGCACTCTGGCAAATCGCTTGTTCCAGGTCTGCAGGAGTAAATATTACTTTTAGTGGGAAATTTCCCTGAGACTGTGAAAGAAGCTCTCGCCCCACATCCATCTCGTCTCCCAAAGCAAGTGATTCTTTCTTATAGAGGGAGGTAAAATAATTGACCCAGGCGTCTTCTGATATGCCTATTTCCAGGGAGTCTACCTTCCTATCCAGGAAGAAGGGGGCATTAATTTCCTTCCAGAACGACATGTTATCCCTTAGGGCGCTTGCCTTTATCAGGGCTTCCCACGCTGCATTTTTAAGTTCTTTCTTTCTGGTCAGGAGGGTCAGCTTGTAAGCTTGTCTAGCCTCCTTAACTCGGCCGCTATCCCTAGGGAGGGTCTTTAAAGCCTGTAAAAGGACTTTGTGTGCATTAGTACAGGCCCGATTGAACCAGCCATGTAATCTCGTATCATCTCCTACCTTTAATTTTTTGGTTAACTTGGCGTTTATTGTGACTTTAATCCCTTCATACGCCTGTATTATTAGCCCGGGGTTGAAGTTTGGTTCCAGACAGGTGGCAAATTGACTAGATTCTTTCTGCACCAGATCTTTCAGGAAGTTTGTGGGTTCAATTTTTGCCCATTTGATGGCGTAGCCATTTTTCCTGGCCAGCGCCACTGAACGACCATGCAGTATATTCATGGTACTTATTTTTTGGGTCCCAGATTTCCCTAGTCTAAGGGAGGTGCTGATAGGAAAATGGTCGCTTATTGCTAGATCCTCCGTATCAAAACCCCTCACCCAGCTTTGATTCCTATTGGAGACTAGAATGAAGTCAATTACAGTGCCTGCCCCGTGGCCAAAAAAAGTTGTCTGAAACGCTACGGGTGGCTGACAAAGTTCATTTGCAAAGGCCAAATCCCATTCATGCATGAATTGATTAAGCAAATTGCCCCCTATGGAGTGTTCAAAGTGCGTGGTAGGGTCCCCTTTTAAGTCAAAAATGCCACAGTTTTTTGTTTGACTATAGGGGCATAGGTGACAATTAAAATCCCCTGCTATGAGTAAGCAGTCTGCCGCCTGCCCACCTCTCTTTAACAATAAGTCCAATTCCACTATTAAGGTTTTAACCTCAACTTTTGGCGCGTTATTATAAAGGTTGATCAGAAAAACAGAGCGCCCATTTGATTTAATGAACAGGCCTTGTAGTAAACTCCCTACGCCTGCTTTTGGTCCGCTTGCCTCATGCGTACTCTGTTCTACGTTACAGAGGTTAGAAGTAAAGATACACAGTCCCCCAGAGCCTCTGCCTCTGTTGCCCTGGATCGAGGGAACATAAAAAGTGCTAAAGCCCTCGATGTGGGTCTCATCTAGGTCCCAGCACTCCTGTAGGCATATTATATCCTGCCTTTCCATAAAAGTTAGGAATAGCTGGTCCCGCACTTTTTTAGCCAGCCCAGCAATGTTCCACAATGTTATTTTTAGCGAGCATTTCTCCACATTGGTTGGACTGGCTTCATCCTGACTAATTTGTGAGACAATACCCACAGGCAGGGCTCCAATCTCATTTCCAATTTGAGTCTTAGTCTTGTCTGCTGTGCTCAAATGTGGATGCATGCTGGTGGTTTCAGTTGTGAGCTCAAGTCCGCTCTCCATCAGAGGCTTACTAGGTTTTTCTATTGGATGCTGGCCTGACAAGTTTCCACCCCCGTGTCATACTCTAATGTAATCTCTGTCATCATGGGATTGATGTTTTCTGACTGGGGAGAGACATCATAGATCTTTAGTTGGGGGGCTGGGACTTGTGATACCCCTGTAGTGTCCTTTGTTGGTCAATCGACCATGTCTAGGCAGTCATATCTGTTCCTTGTGGGAACCCCCCCCAAATAATCAGGATTTGGGTTACCTCTACTATGGCACCAGGGGCGAGAATCCCAACCTCTGTTCCAGTAATTATTGTTGTTCCTATTTCTGCTTCTATTAGTGTACCCCACCTGTGTCCAAGGCCAGTCTTGGACTTCATCCCAACCAGTTGTATTCTCATAATTGGGAACATTTAGCGGTGGATAAAAGAAGGAGAGACGCTGTACGTCCACCCCCCCCCTTTTCTCTAGCACTGGCCAAGAAGCGATATAGTCAACCATGGCTGGATCTTCACAATTGACTATAACACAGTCACCCTGTAGGCTTTTTTTCGTGTCCCCAATCCAAAACACTCTTCTGACTGAATTTATTCTGCTAAGATGCGATGGCTGAATAGGTCTGTTTTGACTTAGCCATTGCAGAACTTTGTTCCTTAGTGACCACGGGGGCTCCTCCGAGCCCTCTGGCAGTTCTGACACCCCTGTTAGGACAACAGTGTACGGGGTAGCTTCAGGTGGGAGATGAAACGACCGCCTGAACCTAGTGCCCGTCCTCTGTTTTCCCTGAGATTGGAAGGACTGGGTTTTTTGTGATTTATGTGTCGTATCCTTAAGTTTGGCTAACTGTGTGTTTAGAGCCACTAGGGCTGGGGTGGGTTGTGCATTATCGCTGGTAGTATTGGGTTGGCCATTCCCCACTGCATTTAGGGGTTTAGGGGTATTTTGTGAGTTTTGTTTGATACTTTTAATCTGGGTGTTTCCTTCTTTATCTTGTACACGGGGCTTTGGACATGCAACTGGTAAGGGAATTGGTTGAGCCGGTTTAGCCGGTTTAACTGGCTGTTTGGTTTTCCCCTCCCCCGTGTCCAGGGTACTCAATGACTTCTGAGTAAATACAGGAGTATTCAATTTAGCAAGTTGTTTTTCAATTATCCTTATACTTTTTTCCAAGGGTTTCAGATGGTATTTTAACAATTCCCCCATGCTATTTGTGAGAAAGTCATGTAGTGTCACACATGTGGTGCATGGTTTGTGTATACCACCTGCTGCACCTAATGCATCCAGGTTCCCCAGTGGCGCATTTTTCTGTGGGGGCATGTTAGGGATCACACTGGTGGTGGGTGATGGGGTTTGGAGCACTACAATATTATTACCATTCTTATTCAGGTTGCAAGGGTTCACACAGTTAGGTAGAGCCGATGTAATCTCATGTGTAATCAACCCCTTGCTTGGCCTCTTAGGTATGGCACCCTCCCTTTCCCCCGTGGAGTTAGGTTCTAACGCCATATCTTGGTTTTGTATAAGTTGTAAGTCCGGTGTTTTTTCCAGATCCTCCACAGAATCAGGTCCTAATGACAATTGTGTTGCTGAGAGGTCCACAGTATTTGGAACTGTGTGAACTAGTGCACTTGCTTGATTCAGCAGGGGAGTGATCGGACCCTTTTGAATTGGGGTTTGTGCTAAAGCCAAGGGGCCCATTGACGATCTTTTTCTGGCCATCTCCAGTTCGTGAGACACCCGTCGATCTATCAATTGGATGGTATTATCAATGGCTGCATTGGCCTTATTTAGAAATAAGTCAAGTGGACCAGTTATGTCAGTGGCTTTATCTGTCTTTTTGCTTCTAGTAGCTCTAGTCATGATCGGACGTTGTACGTCTCAGACGTAATAACTACTAGGTCACGAGCAGACAGGTCTCACTGTTCAATATTAGCTAGGATGCAAGATCCCACAGTTTTTTATCAACACAGAACAACAAATGGGTAGGGGACAAATAAAAACACAAATACCGTGGCCCAGTCCAGTCTCTCACAGTCTGGAACGGGCTGAAACGGGCCAGCCCTTGGCCCGGGCTTCGCCTCGCGCTTCTCCTCGCGCGCGTCCCGCGTTGCGTGTAATGCGGTTCAATTTATGAGGAGGTTTGTGCACGGGGGCGTTACCGCCGGGGGAAGAGGCACCAGGTGGAAGAAGCAAAGGCTTCTGGGCCTCGCAGTCCCCCGGTGCAGGCAGCCAATGGTGATGGGGTCAAGCGCTTGCTGGGAGCTAACAGGCACTCCGTCGACCACGGAAGAGCTCCCACCAGCAGCGCGACCTCGCTGGAGTCAGGATACAAGGCAAAGAGTTTGCACAAAAAGCGCTCCTCGCTTCTGATGCTGTAGAGAGTTCCTTTGCAGGCAGTGGTAGGTTTGTGAGCGGCACCCGCCGAGCGGGTGTCGCGAAAAGTTAAAGGCGGCAGGTAGGGGGCGTTACCGCCGGGGGAAGAGGCACCAGGTGGAAGAAGCAAAGGCTTCTGGGCCTCGCAGTCCCCCGGTGCAGGCAGCCAATGGTGATGGGGTCAAGCGCTTGCTGGGAGCTAACAGGCACTCCGTCGACCACGGAAGAGCTCCCACCAGCAGCGCAACCTCGCTGGAGTCAGGATACAAGGCAAAGAGTTTGCACAAAAAGCGCTCCTCGCTTCTGATGCTGTAGAGAGTTCCTTTGCAGGCAGTGGTAGGTTTGTGAGCGGCACCCGCGGAGCGGGTGTCGCGAAAAGTAAAGGCGGCAGGTAGGGGGCGTTACCGCCGGGGGAAGAGGCACCAGGTGGAAGAAGCAAAGGCTTCTGGGCCTCGCAGTCCCCCGGTGCAGGCAGCCAATGGTGATGGGGTCAAGCGCTTGCTGGGAGCTAACAGGCACTCCGTCGACCACGGAAGAGCTCCCACCAGCAGCGCGACCTCGCTGGAGTCAGGATACAAGGCAAAGAGTTTGCACAAAAAGCGCTCCTCGCTTCTGATGCTGTAGAGAGTTCCTTTGCAGGCAGTGGTAGGTTTGTGAGCGGCACCCGCGGAGCGGGTGTCGCGAAAAGTTAAAGGCGGCAGGTAGGTGGCGTTACCGCCGGGGGAAGAGGCACCAGGTGGAAGAAGCAAAGGCTTCTGGGCCTCGCAGTCCCCCGGTGCAGGCAGCCAATGGTGATGGGGTCAAGCGCTTGCTGGGAGCTAACAGGCACTCCGTCGACCACGGAAGAGCTCCCACCAGCAGCGCGACCTCGCTGGAGTCAGGATACAAGGCAAAGAGTTTGCACAAAAAGCGCTCCTAGCTTCTGATGCTGTAGAGAGTTCCTTTGCAGGCAGTGGTAGGTTTGTGAGGTTTGTGGAAATGACTCCAACAAAAAGATCTGACTTGTAAAAGTAATTTCTTGCTTATTCATGGATGTGGGACGTATAGTATGTTCATACATAGCTAGTGTCAACTGAATACAGACCATGAAGGAAGAATGTGGATCCCACATATTTATAGAATAATGGGGAATGGAAAGGCAGGAATCTACATATATTTGGGACAGCTGACAATAACTGTTCCTCATCCCAAAAAAGAAAACATTATGAGTATACGTTGTACAGTACAAATAAGCTTCTACCCTTCATTGAGACAGAGATCTATTCAAAATAACAATAAGAACTTTGATTATTTGCTTGTAACGAAGGAAGACAATGTTTCTCCTCCTCAGTAAATACGGTCATGTGGCAAGGTCTATGTGAAATGTGGAGATGGTAAAACCTAAGGAGTCTACGGAGTCAATATTTTGTTTGATTTGTAAAACCATCTCTGACTGAGCTGATGATCGGATCAGACAATGAGGTGTTCAAGTATCAAATACAAAATGGGGTTTAATCTATTTAGCCTCCAAATAAAAACATCCTTGCCTATTTTTAAAGCAACAAGCAATCAACCACTGTTAGCTGCCATGATGAAAGCTCTACCTTTGAATAGTGACAACAGAGCTCTCGCAACATACAAGAAAAAAATAAAATAAAATAAAAAAATCTGGAAAACTACTTGATAAACCAGTGCACAGTGTGCACAAAGAGCTGCTGTTGATGCTTTAAATAACGAAAAAAACTATCGACATTAAGTATCATTTTGACATTTTCAGTAAGCAGTGCTTAATTTGAGCAGGTGGTTTCCGGTGCTCAGCACCAGCACTTAATCAACAACACCAGCGCTTCATAAGCACCAGATAAGGACACATTCATATTAATTTATGGTAGGCACTGGGATATTAAGTGATTGTCCCAGAAGCACAGGATTTTGAGCCAACACCGAGACTTGTGACAAAGTCGGTAGCTCAGGCCATTGAGTCACATCCTCTCCCCAACTTCATGGTTAGTAGTTGGTTCTGTTTTAGGCAGCGCTAACAGGAGAAACTTGACAAGACCCTTGGCACTTATTTTTTACAAATTGACAGCTGTCAGTAAGTCAAGTAACCTAAATTAAAATGTCAGTAAATCACTATGGGAGTACACACTGTATTACAGGCAGCAGAAATCCAGGCCAAGGCCTGGGCTAACTGCTCTATACCTCTATTTACACTTATATCACTTTATAATTTTGAATTCCTGCCTCTATGACAGTAGCTTGATCATGATGACAAACATGATCTCCAGGAACTTGGTCTTCCTAGATATTCAGTTTACTGTGGCACAGTATAGGGCATTAACTGTAAGTAAAAGCAACTTTGAATTCCAGATAAAATGTGTATAATATTAGCTAAGCCACACACTGCGACTGAGACCTACAGCTTTAACAGGATGTATGTAGCACTGACCTCAGGAGAGTGTGTGTGCCTGGAAGAAATTTCAGGAAATGGGAAATAGCTGGAAGATCACGGTGGTACATCAACATCTCAAAAAACTAACCACGCTCAGTCAGAGAGCGCATGTTCACAATTCTGTAATATGAAGCGTCCTCACAGGTATCAACAACGACATATGCCATTCGTTTGATTTCTTTTTGTCAGAAGAGAAATTCTGACAGTGGAAGTCACTGTTTTCATAGAATACACAGGTACATTTCTCCATTTCTTCCCTACCAGACTTCAATCAGTCAATCAATCAATCAATCGGGGCTTGTATAGCATGGCTACTCACCCGTGAGGGTCTTAATGCACTTGGGGGAGGAGGGGAACTGCTGGTCCTTCCGGGTGTAGGATCATTCGCGAAGAGCCAGGTCTTGAGGTCTTCTTGAATTGGCTCAGCAATGCGGATTGCCTGAGGTGGAGGGGGCAGGGTGTTTCAGGTCTTGGCGGTGAGATAGGAGAAGGGTTTTCCAACAGTTCTGGTCTTGTGAATCCTGGGCACAGAGGCTAGAGCAAGGGGGGGAACGGAGTTATCTGGCGGGTACGTGGAATGGGAGGCCATGGTTCAGGTATGCTGGTCCTTCAAAATGGAGAGCTTTGTAGGCATGTGTGAGAAGCTTGAAAGTGATTCTCTTGTTGACTGGGAGCCAGTGGAGTTGTCGGAGGTGTTGCGTGATGTGGCTGCGGCTGGGGATGTTGAAGACCAGTCGGACTGGGGCGTTTTGGACGTTCTGTTTTTTTTTAGCTATTTCAGGGTGACACCAGCATTGAGTGCGTTGCCGTAGTCAAGCCTACTGGTGATGAGTTCGTGAGTGACTGTCTTTCTAGATTCTGTGGGGAGCCATATGAATGTCTTTCGAAGCAGGTAGAGCGTGTGGAAGCAGGCTGCAGAAACTGCATTGATTTGGTGGTTCGTTGTGAGTGATGAGTCCAGTATGAGGCCGAGGTTGCATGCTCGGCCGGGGTGGGAGGGGATCCCAGAGTGGCTGGTTACCAAAAGTCATCCCAGGCTGAAGGGGTGGGTTCCAGAATGAGTTCTTCAGTCTTGTTCGAGATGAGCTTAAAGCAGCTATCTTTCATCCATGTAGCAATGTCCTTCATTACGTTGTGGAAGTTGGTTCTAGCGGTTATTCGTTTGTTGGTGAGGGAGAGGATCAGTTGGGTTTCGTCAGTGTAGGAGACAATGTTGAATCCATAACTTCTGACGATGGCTGCGATTTAGACTTCGAAGAGGGTGGGGCTCAGAGAGGGACTTGGGGCTCTCCGCAGCGGATATCTGTAGGTTCTGAGAGGAACAGGGGTAGTCTGATTCACTGAGTCTGGCTGGCAAGGAAGGAGTAAATTCAGTCCAATGCCTTGTCACAGAGATTTAATATGTTTTCATATAGTACTGACTAGTGGGCTACCAGTGTATATATACGTTTAGGTTTAGGGGCCGGTAAGGAAGCATTTAAGAGTACTGTGAACAAGCACTCAACATTCACAAACTAGTAAGATTATGGGTATTACCAAACATTCCGCAGTTATTTTCTAACCCTGAAAACGTTTCCTCCAAATGGCAGTAGAAAAAGTGTTTTCAGGTTAGGAAAGGAAAGAAAACAATTACAAATTGCATAGGGTTGTATGGAAAGGGGGACGAAATACATTTAAAAAACTTATTTTTTGCATATTTCCTTACATTCACCAAACGTACACGTGCTTACTCACGTTGAATAGGAGAAGCATGGTGTTCATAGATTTCCATGGGGATTACTAGGGTTTTTGTTCATACTGGAATAGTCAGAAATCTACACAAATTAAAGAGGCAGCTCTGCAACACTTACACTTAATAATTTACATCACTTTTTTATTAATATGCACCCCACTATACACGTGCATTACCTTTGTCGTGGGAGGAAGGCCAATGTACAAAGCGTGCAGCATGTGAACATCTGATATGTAAAATCTTCCCCCTTGTTGTTTGTTGTTCTCATGTGTGATCGAGACTTTCACTTTAGGCTCCTTCTTTTACTTTACATCACCAACACTTTGGGGCAGATTTAGGAGGCCCTTGCGCCTCTTTGTGCCGCAATTGCGTCACTTTATTTGACGCAACCGCAGCGCAAACAATGCGCCCTATTTAAAACGTGACGCGTCTAGGAGATGCGTCACGTTGTAAAGCCCTGCACCATTAGGAGGCGTTCCTGCGCAGGGGGGGGGCGTTCCGGCGCAGGAACGCCTCCTAAAAGTGGCTGAGTGAAATCTATAAGATTTCACTCAGTCACTTTCAGGCCAATGCTGCGTCAAAACCCTGCGCCTGCTTGAAGCAGGCGTAGGTCTTGACGCAGCATTGTGAAGATGGGGCACCCCCGAGCCTTGCTGGAGCTGCGTCGCGCTTGTGACGCAACTCTAGCAATGCGCCACCTTTCCGGCACAGATGCGTCACGCATTTGTGCCGTTTTTGCCCCATGGTGCGCCGCATTGTAAATGCGGCGCACCATGGGTGGCGTAGCTGTGGCGCACTGTGGCGCACATTAACTGGCGCATCCCTGGGGAAGCGCCAGTTAACATAAGTCTGCCCCTTTGTTTTTTACCCAACTCAACGACAGAAGCATTATAGCCACGTTGAATTTCCACTATAACACCCAGGCATAGAAACTAATGATTTCCATATTTTGCTGCTATAATCAATGAAATAGATAATTTCTGAAAAGGTGAAAGGTCAGTGCATGACAAGAGAGGGACATTGTCCCTAAGACACCAATGTTTCCTACCTGACAATCAGAGTCCATAGACTAAACTGAAGGGCACTAGGCATGCAAGTACGTACATGAAAAAAAAACAGTCGCAAACGAGGTATTAGCGTGCTTTCAGTCGGACGTCTAGTAGCATTATGATTTTGTCATGCTATGTAAAAATGATTCCAAATGTTTTTGTGAGCTTGCACAAAATAGAGTAGAGTACATTACGGGCGTCACGGCTTTCTTAAGCACAAACAAATTATTAGACCATTCTAATAGATAAGCAAAAATATGCTACGGAATATATTCCTTGTATTTCTACAGCACTGGTGTGAACACCCAAGCTACAGCATTTGCATCCACTGTTTTAACGTGACGTGACTCTAACTGCATACTTAAGCACAAGTTTGATTTCATCCTTCTACGAGATAAAACGCATGACCAAACAAATTGACATGCTGTATTCATTGTTTAAAGGCTGAACCATTAGCACCTAATATTTAGTTTTATTGCTTTAATTACAAAAATCATAAAATAGAATGGATCTGCAGTAAAAGCAGTTTGCCCGTCAAATGTGCCTGCTTTAATTTACCCAGGGGCTCTTTAAATGGCTTTGTGGCTTACAGCAGTTAGGACAAGTGGATTTGCAAGAAATAGACATCCCTTACATGGCCCATATTTGTATTTATCAATAAAGGCAGAGACATAAGTCTTGCGATAATGCTTTGGCAGGACCAGCGGAGCAAATTTATTATCTTCGATCCCTTCTTTATCTCTTGCTGCTGCGGTCCGGATAGCTCTGAAGCACAGATGATATTGCCAAAGCTCTCATTAGTTGCGGGCTTCTGGTTTGTAAATACAAGGACGCGCTTAGAGTACCAAGAGGGCGAGAGAGCCGGAGAAGTATACGACAATAAAGGGAAATGAAAGGCAAAAGTAATAGGACTGTTGTCAATTCATTCTTGTATCTAACTTGTCTATCACAGATGGGCCAAAAATGCACTAAGCACTAAACCATTAAACTCAGGACAATGTAAAAATGTGGACGAGACATCATAGCCACAGGGATGCATTTGAGTGGATTTTTTTTTCCCTAAGTGGCAATTGATTTTTCTTCTCAACATCTAATTGTGACAAGCACTACTCTACACTAATGCCTTCATTACGAGCTCCAGAAAGCAGCACCCCCATAGTGGCTATGGGTACTTCTCTGGGCAATAATGAGAAGTATAGAGTATCAGTACCAAAAATGATTTGATATGGAAAGAAAGGAGCTGGTTTTACTGGAAGCAGAACTGCACCTGGTAAACCACAGCTGTAAAGGGGCAGGGGTGCTGGAAGAGATACAACCCACCTTCAGTACTGTAGGGGGGAGCAGACAGCGCTACCCTCAGCCAGGCTACAGCCTGCCAAGTAAAACATGGCCTCTCTGAAACTGCCCCCACTACCACCACCCAACCCACACTGGCCCTCCACTGTCATTCAATATTTATACAGAGCAGGTGGTTAATGTCAGCTGAAAAGTACTCGGTTAATCTGCCTGGAAGAGGGAATTTCATATGGAAAAGCACCTGGTATTCTCATGTTGCTAACAATTCCAGGTGGAATAGCTATTTATATCCAATTTTTGGTGCCGGAAGAATGTCCTGACCCAGAGATTATTCTGCCCTCACATCCCTGCAGCAAAGAAAGGGCAATCCACATTGAGGTCCTGAATGTAGCATGAGAAATTGAAACATTCTGATATTTGACAGTCTTAATCTTCTCTTGTCGACTACTGGCTGTGCCATCAGTAGTATCTTGCGAATTAGAAATGATGGAACTCTTTTGGCACCTGGTAGACTCCACAGAACTGTGATGTAAGTGTTAGAGCTGAATGCAAGGAAGACTGGTTTAGAATGTTGAGTTCGCAGTTATACGCAGACTAATACAAATATATAATACCAAGCTCCATGTGTGGCGTAGTCATTGACGGGTACCCAGGCTGGGAAAGACGCTACACCATCCACACAGGTTTGCATAAAATATTCAGACCTGTGTCAGAGTTGAAGAAGGCTTACTATTGCTCTGCTAGGGAAGCAAGGGGAATGTTAATATTACGGCTGCATGAACCCTGATCTCAGGTCAGGTGTTCTTTACCCCTTTAGAAGAAATGGATGCTAAGGTTACTGCACTGATGAGCACCAAGACAAAAGGGGACAGCCAGGGACAGCGGGTGGCAAAGAACTTTGCAGCATATAGGGATATTCAGTCACAACAAAAGGAGTCTTTCTTTAAGAAAGAACATTTCAGCAAATAGGGATATACAGTCAGAACAAAAAGAGTCTGTTTAATGACTAACCCTGCAGCACATAGGGCTATGGAGTCACAACAGAAAGAGTATTTTTTTCAAAATGCACAGCCCATGCACTCAAAAAAGGATAAATGTGGTTCCTTCCATGAAGTGGAAGGCAGAAATGAAGCGGCCTGTGATGTCGGTGCAATGACAATATTTTTGAAGTTAGACACGCCGGAAGTGTTATTAACGCTTTTGGATACATTACCGTTAATTTCTGTCCGAATTCTTTTTTTTTTGCCACTTAATGGAAGAAGAACGGGAAAATACCTTGAAACTGTAAAAGAATAAGCAGGCATTCAAAGAGATTTGCTTAAACTAATATAATATGGGGCAAGTTTCAGAATCAATCTTCTGAGATTTTTTTTCCGTGTACCAGGGCGGGAAGAAAGGTCATCTCTAATTGGCACTGGGTATAAACTCTGTAGCAGCCAACTATTGATGGATGCCACTTAACCAATACCCTTTTCAATTCAACTAGGTCATGCAATAGGCTAAGGAGTGCTGCTTGAAAAAAGTAATTTATTTCTAGGCAGCAACACATAATATTTCGTGCATAGCTTTGAAAAAATTGCTGATATAATGAGGTTGAGAGCAGAGGGAGGTGGGGTGGGGGGCGAGTCAGCAGCAGGTACAAAATATGCTGCCAGGACTGTCTCTCCAATATCTGATGTATATTAGAGGTGCAATAAAAGCATAAACCAAAGAGGGTAATCCAAGAAGGTGTCATTTGAGGACGTGAATCTGAAAATATCAATAACTTCTTAATGCAGCGCATTTGTCATTGTCTGCAAAGAAGCTATCGACAATGGTTTTTATATGCAAGACTTTTGGATGGATAGGTTATTAAGACCTTGGTGCCAAAAATGTGACATTGCTTTCAGTATTCTCCGAAGAGTTGCTTTAACATTTTAGACATCCTGTACTATCCTTTGCTTAAGTATCACATCACAAAAGTAGGTCCCAATATGTCTTTATTGAGACCGAGAAAGAAAGTCTTCATTTAAGAGGTAAGCTCTGCAGAGCCAGGAAAAATGTGCTTGGATGGAGCGGCGCCGCCAATCACGGAGAGCCAATCACGGAGAGCTACCTTGAACTTCAAGAGACGAATCATAGAAACAGACACATCCTCGCTTTAGATTTTTTGTTCTGTTATTTAAAATGCAAGGAAGTATACTAATGCTGTGCTTTATAATTGTAACAAAATCAGTGAGGCCACCAACAACTTACGCAAATTGCACAGAAACCTATAGGGCAGTGAAGATTTCAATTGTTTAAAGCCTTTTTCTGATAACGTAACTTGAATTACAATTTTCATTGAGTTCTCTGATTGTATATGCGGGTGGTAGACATACGTAAGTATGGACTCTGTTGATTTAAAATGGCTTATTTGACCTAGTTAAGTAAAATAAAAAATTGGAATTAACGTTTGATACATAAGATGGCTCAATTAAAGTTGGCAAGATTTCACTGAAAGGACATTACAAACAATATCCTATATAACACCATAAAATTAATTAATGAGTAAAGCCCAAATGATAGCAGTAATGTAGCAAATGTCCAGCCTGAAGCGCACGATGTAGATAAGAATATTTATACTGTTGGGTATCCACCCGCGCCTGTTCTAAGCTCTTATTAGAAACAGCTCTAGAAAAGTAAGGAGGCAATTCATCAGTGAAATAAAGAGGAATGTGTCAGGGGAGACTTAAAACTTGATTTAGAGTTTGGTGAAGAGTGTATTGAGTCACAAGATGATGGAGTATCCTGTCTGCCAATCCTGCAGTCTAACTAGTCTATTTTGCATCTGGCAGACTGTCAGTTTTACGACAAAGGTGATCAATCAATCAATCAATCAATCAGGAGTTTGTTAAAGCGCAACTACTCACCCGTAAGGGTCTCAAGGCGCTAGGGGGGGGGGGGGGGGGGGGGGGGGGTGGGTTGGTTAGGTTCCATTCCATCAAGGAGGGGGTCTGTCGAAGAGCCAGGTTTTGAGGTTTCTTGCGAAGATGGGGAGCGATCTTGTCTGTCTGAGGTGGAGCGGAAGGGCGTTCCATGCTTTGGCCGCGAGGAAGGAGAAGGAGCGGCCTCCCGATCTGGTCTTTCTGGTGCGGGGGACCATGGCGTAGGAGAGCTGGGCTGATCGTAGGGTCCTTTGGGGTGCGTGGAATTTGAGCCGGCTGTTCAGGTATGCTGGTCCGGTGCCGTGGAGGGCCTTGTGTGCGTGGGTGAGCATCTTAAAGGTGATTCTCGCCTCGACGGGGAGCCAGTGGAGTGTGCGCAGGTGCTAGGAGATGTGGCAGTGTTTTGGCAGGTTGAGGACCAGTCTTGCGGCGGCGTTCTGGATGTTCTGTAGCTTGCGGATGAGGTTTTTGTTTATTCCGGCGTAGAGTGCGTTGCCGTAGTCGAGTCTGAAGGTGACCAGGGCGTTAGTGGCTGTCTTTCGGTGTTCGAGGGGGATCCATTTGAAGGTCTTACGAAGGAGGGGGAGGGTGTGGAGGCAGGAAGATGAGACAGAGTTGATCTGGCGGTCCATTTTGAGCTCGGAGTCCAGGATGATTCCCAGGTTGCATGCGTGGTCTGTGGGGGTTGGCGGGTTTCCGAGGGCGGTGGGCCACCAGGTGTCGCTCCAGGCGTCGGGGTTTGGGCCCATGATGAGTACTTCTGTTTTGTTGGTGTTTAGTTGAAGGCAGCTGTTTTTCATCCATTTGGCGACGGCTTCCATGCCTTCTCGAAAGTTGCGTCTGGCGGTGTTGGGCTCGTTGGATAGGAAGAGGATGAGCCGGGTGTCGTCTGCGTATGACACGATGTTGAGTCCGTAGGTTCTTACGAGGGGGGCAAGTGGAGCCATGTAGACGTTGAAGAGCGTCGGGCTGAGGGAGGAGCCCTGGGGGACTCCGCAGGTGGTAGGTGTGGGGTCTGAGAGGAAAGGGGGGAGTCTGACCCGTTGTGTCCTGCCGGAGAGGAAGGAGCAGATCCAGTCGAGGGCCTTGTCCTGGATTCCTGCGTCGTAGAGTCTGCGTATTAGGGTGCGGTGGGAGACTGTGTCGAACGCCGCTGATAGGTCTAGGAGGATGAGGGCTTCTGTTTCTCCTTTGTCCAATTGGGTGCGGATGTCGTCTATTGCGGCGTGGAGGGCGGTTTCCGTAATGTGGTTTTTTCTGAAGCCGTATTGGAAGGAGTCGAGGATGTTGTGTTCTTCAATAAATGTGGTGAGTTGGCTGTTGATGGCTTTCTCGATGACTTTCGCTGGGAAGGGGAGCTGGGAGATGGGTCTGTAGTTTTTGAGGTCGGTGGGGTCCGCTGAGGGTTTCTTTAGGAGGGGGTTGACCTCAGCGTGTTTCCAGTCGTCGGGGAACGAGGCAGTCGCCAGGGAGCGGTTGATAGTGTGGCGGAGCATGGGTGCGATGGTGTCCGCGGCTCTGTTGAAGATGTGGTGGGGGCAGGGGTCCGTGGGGGCCCCTGAGTGGATTGACTTCATTGTCTTCAGTGTGTCTTCGGTGGTGAGGGCTGTCCAGTCATCAATCGCTGGTTTCCGGGTGTCGGGGGTGGTTGGTGAGGGTTCAGTGTGTTGGTTGTCTTCGTCGAAGTTGTCGTAGATGCTCTTGATTTTGTGGTGGAAAAAGGTGCTGAGTTTGTCGCAGAGGTCTTGTGAGGGAGGGATGTCGGTAGACTCGCTGGTGGGTTGGACGAACTCCTTGATGATGCTGAAGAGTTCCTTGCTGTTGTGTGCGTGGGTGGAGATTCTGTCTTCAATCGCTTTTTTCCTTGTTTCTCTGATGTGTTGATGGTGGGCGTTGGTGGCGGCTCTGAAGTGGTTGTGGGCTTCTGTGGATTTGGTGTTTCTCCAGGCCTTTTCGAGGCGGCGGCATGTGCGCCTGGACTCTCGAAGTTTGGTGGTAAACCATCTGGCTTTCTTGGCACGGGTATTGTTGTTTTTCTTGAGGGGGGCTATGGTGTTGGTGCTGTGCGAGATCCATTTATGCAGGGTTCGGGCTGCGGTGTTGGGGTCGTCGTTTTCCGCGATGGTTGGGGTGGAGTTGTTGAGTGAGGAGGTGAGCTGGTCGTCGGTGATTTTGGTCCAGTTTCTTTGTGGAAGCAGGTGCTGGTGTCTGTGGATGGTGGGTGTTCTGAAGGTGAAGTGGACGCAACGATGGTAGGTCCATGGGAGTTCAGTGGTGTGGCTGAAGGTGATGGAGTTTCCTGTAGTGAAGAGGGGGTCGAGGGTGTGTCCTGCTGAGTGCGTGGGCTCGGTCACAATCTGGCAGAGTCCAATGTTGTGGAGGTTGTCCAGGAGGCATGTGGTGTTGGGGTCCAGTTGATTGTCGAGGTGGAAGTTGAGGTCTCACAGCAGGGTGTAGTTGGTGGATGCGATGGCCTGCGGGGAGATAATGTCCGTGATGGAGTTGGCGAAGGGTCCGCGGGGTCCAGGGGGTCGGTAGATGAGGGTTCCTCGGAGGGTGGCAGTGGGGCTGACCAGTATCTTGAAGTGAAGGTGTTCCATCAGGTTTGTGGACTCGTCAGGGAGTGTGCTCAGGCGGAGGCTGGATTTGTGGACGATGGCGATTCCTCCTCCTGGGTGGGTGGGGCGGTCCTTCCTGGAGATCTTGTATCCTTGGGGGATGGCGTTGGGGATGTCCGGTCCCGAGGTGGCGTTGGTCCAGGTTTCGGTGAAGAATGCTATGTCCGGGGTGGTGCTGTCGAGGAGGTCCCAGATTTCTGTGGCGTGTTTGTGGAGGGATCGGACGTTGAGGAGGATGCATTGCAGGGTCTTCGGTTGTGTTCTTGTGGGCGGGTTGTGCTGGATCCGTGTTCTTGGCGGTGCTGCAGGTGTGCCGGCAGCGGTGACAGCTGAAGGGTCCATGGGTGTCGGCTGGTGATGCTAGCTTGCAGTTGTTGTTGCAGCCTGGGTTGAGAGCGTGGAGTGCTGCTGGGACGTAGTGTTGGCGGGGCGGAGGTCCAGGGTTCCTGGTGCTGGTCGCGGACGGGTCGCGGACGGGCGCAGACGTGCTTGCCTTTGACGCGCCTTCGGTGCACCAGCGGCGCGCTCGCAGCCCGCGGCCACGCAGCGGCCGCGCAGTGGCCGCCATTAAGTAGGGGTCGGGGAGGGCTGGACAGCTGGGAGGCGGGGAGAGGAGCTGGATTGGGCCGGTCGCGCTTGGGGGGAGGGGCCGCGGGGGCAGCAGCGGCGGGGAAAGGTAAAGGGAGGAAAGAAGGGATAAAGAAAAAAGGGAAAATTAGCAGAAATAAGGCACAAAAGAGCAGAGATGCAGAAAAGGGCAGAAAGATGAAAGATGGAAAGTGTAGAAAAACGAGTGAAAACGAGTGAAGGAGCAGAGGGAGAGAAAGGGAAAATGGGCAGAAATAAGGCACAAAAGAGCAGAGGTGCAGAAAGGTGAAAGATAGAAAGGGTAGAAAAACGAGTGAAAACGAGTGAAGGAGCAGAGGGAGAGAAAGGGAAAATGGGCAGAAATAAGGCACAAAAGAGCAGAGATGCAGAAAGGTGAAAGATAAGAAAGGATAGAAAATCGAGTGAAGGAGCAGAGTGAGAGAAAGGAGACAGAGGTCCACTGGACCACCAGGGATGAGGTGCAGGGAAACCTGCGGGTGGAGGAGGGCCTCGATCACTAACACTCAAGAGTGCAGGGGCAGGGGCGCCTCACTTAATGGTGGAGCTGCGAGGGTGGGAGAGCAATTTCACTGACAATGAGTCAACTCTACCATAGGAATATGTACTCGGAAGACCCAATGAAATAAGAGCAATGAGAATAAGGATCACAGACCGCCCGCTCAATTTAAAGTGGGCCATCTGATGCCCTTTCTCCAGTTTCTGACTGCCAGATAAAACCTGTAAGTCAAAAACAGAAGGAAGAATATTAATGACGCCCCAACACCCTTTGAGAAAACTTCCAGTGAGTGTCGATCATTTGTTTTTTTGTTTTTCAGAAACAAACTTTCCCGTTAGGAATTTGCTTCTGAAAAATAAAAAGGTTTAGTGGGCAACCGCTAAAACATGGTTGAGCCCCAAACTTTCAGTGTCTTGACAGGAGTCAGCATGTTGTTGCCTCTTTTGAATACACAAAAATCAGCGTGGGCTGGGGTTGAATGTGAAAATGGCAATCTTCTGCCATCAGGGTGTGGATATAATGACCTCTGCCACTCTCTCCTTCTCGATCGTCTAACAGCTATCGGCATTGCGGGCTCAGCTTGGAGCTGGCTTAGATCTTTTTGGAGGATAGGTCACAGCAAGTTTGGCTGCCCCTGCGCCTCCGCGCCGACGCCTCTTTCCACCGGCGTCCCGCAGGGATTCTCACTTAGCCCCCTATTGTTCAACATCTATGTGACTCCCTTGGTCTATCTGGCGGAGTCCCTGGGGGCTAAGGTGATGGCCTATGCGGATGATACGCAGCTTCTGTTCTCCTGGAAACGGGGTGAGGACTCGGTCAGCACGGCGCAGCGCTGTCTTTCAGCTGTGTTTCGCTGGTTGGCTAATGCACAGCTAAAGTGCAACGAAGAGAAATCGGACGTTCTTTTGTTTGGCGCGTTTCCTGTGGATTTCAGAGCTAGGCTGTGGCCGCCTGACTTCCCGCCCCCTCTGTCCGATAAGGGTCTTGCAAAAAACCTGGGGGTTTGCTTTGAGGAAAACTTTAATTTTGCGACACAAGTGAAGAAGCTAACAGGGTGTGACGGGGCGAGTCCCCTGGTGGAGGAACAAACACTGGAACTGGACTGGTGGTCCGCCACCCCACTTTTACCAACTTCCATTCCCTCCCTACAGCAGCCTGACTCATACCCTCAGGAGGAGTGGGTGGTAAGAAACCCCGAACACTGGTGGCTAGACGAGGAGGTGGAGGTACCTGATCCCTTTAAGAGGGAGTACACAACAGACGAAACCCCGCACCTACAGAGCGTCACGGCGTCAAAAGGGGGAAGAAACCAGGAAGCGACGGACGGCGTTTCCCCGGAGGAGAGAGGAGTATACCGAAGCGGAGAGCAGAGTGAGGAAGAGAACATCTCGGAACCGACCCTGAAGTCTGGAGCAGGACCGGAGAAGCCAGGAGGCCACCATTTCTGCTTGTCGCCCCGCCAACCTCCCACGGGAGGAGCGTGGCTACAACAGGTACGGGGCAGAGTGGCAGGCTGGGTGGGACGTCGGGTCCAACCCACGGAGTAGCCTGTAAATTTGTATAGCCCCGTGTATAGTCCTCTGATCCTCTCCCCTATTCCTCTCACGAGCACTCCTACACTTCGGCTGTATAATTTGACCAGAGCACTAGGTTACCCTCACTCCCGGTCCGTGCTTTTTCCTAGTCCCAAACCCTCCACTAATTCTTCCCTATCTCTCTTCTTTCCTTACGACGGCGGCAACCGGACACCTGAGGGAGGAGCTGCCACCTGACCTCATTGCAAGCTGGAGCCCCTACGGAAACCTGCCCTTGACCCAGCCGCCTTTGCTCGAGAGAGAATCACTAGCCGAAGAAGAAAGTCTTACATCAAAATAAAGCCTTCCCTTAAAACCTTCTTCAAGGTCTTGGACTCTGTTTCTACTTCCCTTACCTCTCCTGTCTCTCCGTCCCACTCCAACCCGGGACACAGGGACATGTTTTGGCACCCTGAAAATTCTGAGGAAATTTCTCCCCCTCTTGCCAGTCGGTGCCAAAGAGACGGTTGTCCGGGCGCTGATCCTTTCCCGCCTGGACTATGCCAATGCTCTCCTGGTGGGATGTCCAGGCTATCTGACCAGGAAGCTGCAGGTAGTCCAGAATGCGGCTGCAAGACTCCTCCTGGGACTATCTACTAGGCAGAGCGTGCGGGTCCATCTTCGTCACCTGCACTGGCTCCCAGTCGAGTCTCGTCTTAAATGTAAAATGCTTTCCATTGTCCAACGGGCTCTGTATGGGTTGGGCCCGCTCTATCTTCAGAAGCGATTTGCCTTTTACAAACCTTCTAGGCAACTGCGGTCCTCTGACCAACTCCTAATACAGAACCCTCGGTTCAATCGCCACAGGCTGGGTGGTTGCACTTTCACCCGCAAAGCAGGTTTAGCCTGGAATGAGCTCCCTCTGGCTCTTAGGAGGGTGTCGACCCTGTAGCTTTCAAGAAGAAATTAAAAACTCTGCTTTTTTTTAGGCCTTTTCTCTTTTTACTTCTCTGCTTTAGATGGTTTGTGGTGGGCTTTCTTTGGAATTAGCGCCAGGATACTTGGAGTAGCTGCGCGCTTTACAAATTTAGTATAACCTAACAGAGTAAAGACAGCCAAGGGGTATAACGTTTGCTGTTTTAACACATGTTGGCAGATATATCAATACATTGTGCTTATGCAAAGTCACAAAAAGTGATACAAGTCAGTGCAAAATGTTGAACTTTTTTTCACTGGAAAGTAACCCAAAAGTAACACAAATAGTGCTTCGGGACCATTTGCTTGATTTTCAATTAAGTGGGCGTCCCATGGGTGGGCCCACGCTACCACCAAGGATTTTTAACGCAAAGCACTATTTACTAGGAATGGTAGACAGCTCTGCACCAAAAACTAACCTCCTTGAGTCAGACACTACAGGGGAGAAATTGTTTTATTTCTCCTAACGTTTCCCACTTACATATGTGCTACACTGTACAACACACATAAACTGTGGGAAAAGATTTAAAGTATGTCTAAGTGAAGTATCTCATACTAAGGGGCACCCTTCTAGTATATATGCCTATGCTATACATCAGGCACACACATTTGCACTATGATCCTAAGGTGAGTGCATAGCACTAGGCAGCCTGACGTGTTCTGCACAGAGGAAGAGAGCAGTAGCAGACTGAATCTCAATAGATATGGTGCTGCTCTGCTCTATTACTCAAGCGCAAACAACCTTGGTTTCTGTGCTTGGTCACACTTTATTTTACTAAATCACCCCATTGTGCTTTCTAGGTCTTCCATCCTTCCAAGGTCCTAAAACTGAATATCGTTACATTGGTCAACAGCAATGAAGAATAGAAACCAGGGCAAATTATGTCTTTTATTATTGGACAATTTGGAAGTTTGTGCTCTTGTGCTTCAACAAGTATATAAGAGCTATACATGTTTTAATTTTTTTGTGTCTTTCTTTTGATCTCAGCAACGATTCAGACCCCTAATATCTGACATATATTGTCGGTATTCTTTTAAAACATATTTCCATAACATGTTATGTGAGTATTTGCAGTGCTTAATTTGTGCCGGTGCTTAGCACCGGCACTTATTTCTTAGGGCCGGGTTTACGTGTGATATTGATTTGTGCATAACATATTAAAAATTTTCGAGGCCGTTTCCCGCCTTAATATGCCTGGGTAAGGTCCTGGTCCCTGCTGCAGCTTAACAGAAATAATAGTATACTAGCGCTAGTGGCGTGTGCTTTCAATCACAATTACAAAACGGATTTTTAGTCTGGCCCCCGTCCGTTACTCCTTAGCGCTAAATTGTCTCTTCCCCTTGATTCGGACAAATGCAGATCAGACCAGTTTCCTCACTTTTCACTGCTCCATTGTACTGCACAGCCACAGCAGCACTAGTCTACTCAGAGAAGCAAGCAGTGTTTGTTGTGCTGAGTCGTGTAGCAGCAGGCCTCTAAAACCAAACACCAAAGTAAGTAATTATTCAATTTTAATATTTGGTAGTACTTTAGTGGGACACAAGTATATTTTTAAATGGTTGAGGTATGTGCAGGGAAAAGTACACCTCTCCTTTGTTGCACGTGCTAGTTTTTATGTGAGTGACCTTGACCTGCCGTTCAGTTCAGATTGCCGGGCTACCCGAGTAATTAATAAAGTGTCTGCGACATCAAAGAATGAAAAACCTTCATACCAAAGGTTTTTGTTCACCGCAACAGTGGTGTTCCTGTTCTTTATTGCGTTATAATTTGCATCTTTAACTTCCCAAAAGAATAACAGCAATAAGTATCAAAAATAACTGTGGCTTCATTAGGCTTGCCTGTAGATTATTACGCTCAGCCACACTTGAAGGCATAAATGAAACCGAAAAATATCTGTCCCAGCTTGGCCCAGAACACTAACAGCCTGATTCATCAAGCTGATTTGCGCTCGCAAAGGGCCAGATTCTGAGAATCTGGCCCTTTGCGAGTGCGATTTTTGCATTTGGGATTCATCATCCCAAATGCAAAAATCGGTAATAGCGATTTCGCAATTTTGCGAGGAATTACATTTAAGGAATCTCTATTTTCGCCTTTTGGCCCATAGGAATGAATGGGGAGTTATTCCTTATTAGCGATTAGCAATTTGCTAATCGCAAATAAGGAATCTGTAGGAATCGCATTTAATTTTGCGATTCCTACATGAATCCCGTTTTGCGAGTCTGTAATAGCGATTCCTTATGAATCGCTATTTCAGACTCGCAAAACGGGTCGTTCATGAATCTGGCCGTAGGTTCCTTAAGATGTAACAAAATCGTTTTTTTGGGGGGTTAAATTTAGACCTGCATTAATATAAACAGTAAAATGACACTAAAGTACAATAAGATAATCAACATGTGAAGCCTTAATGAAAAGTTAAATAACAAATTCAAAACTGACCTTTGACACATAGACATAAAAAACAGACATATAATGATCTAAAAAGAAAGCTATCAATAATGTATTTGAGCTGTTACCATTAGTTCTCACTGAGTTTAAAAGGGCATCATACTGCCTATCACAACCACTTAAGAGGAATCTTATTAAAGCAGTGGCACACACGCACCACCAACCCACCTTCAGCTCTTTGAACGACAACACCTTCCACCGTACACTACCTAGGGTTGCAGGGGAGATTTTTATTTGGCACTATTGTATATGGCTTTCAGCAGTGCCAGTTGAGGATGTGGGTGGGACCAGGGGAGGAAGTGGGTGGAGCTGTGGTAAGTGGGTGTGGCCTCCTAAAAACAATTTGAGCACCTGCACTTAATATTTTACAAATTAAGCACTGTGTATTTGTAATATGACGTGAAGGGTCTGTGGGCAGAGGCTCTGTTACAGGATGTTAGGTGCCCTGATTTGTTTAGGTAGATGAAAACGTTACTGTGAAGTTGTAAATTAGCACCAGGAATTGAAACTGTGTGAAACTTGTTTTTACAGTTCCTAAGTTGGTAATAAGATCACTGTGATGGAATCGAATTCGAAACGTAATTAGAACCTTTTGAAGTCATACTTTGAGGACAATTTAAGGCGTTGTAAAGTTTTAGGATTTAAAATGAGTCGAACCATGTTTATGTATTAATATTTCTGGGCTCTTTTCACACAGCTTAGTCGCTCCACCCAGTAGTACAGTCGGAGGGATCTGACTCATTCAAGTGGTTTCTTGCTGTGAAATAGCACTGAAATTAGCAGCTCCCTCACCATATGACTTAATTCTTATGCATTTAGGGGTCATGGACAGTGCTTGAAGTTGTAGCTGTGCCACCCGCACCCCCAGAGACAGCTCTTGCTTGCATGTCAGGCAGGAGCTGCTTCAGAAACTCTGATTGCTTCAGCCCCTCATAACATGCCGGTCAGGAACTTTCCCTGTGACATCATTTTCTACAGACAAGCCCCCCCCCACCGTGAATTGCCCTTTGTACTGCCCATATTCTATAAACCCTTGTCTCTGCCCACATCCTGCCACCAACCACCAACCAGGTCAATGTAAGCACAAGAAATGTACTCTAAAGGTGTGAATATTTTTACATTTCCAGGACCCCCAATCTTAATACGTAAGATGTACTGAGGTTTGTTTTCCCAGCCCATCCAAGACACCTTAAAATTGGACATTTCTTTCTAATGCACCTAATTTGCATAATGGACACCACCTTTGATTGATAAGAGGGCTGAATAGACATTACTTTTTTGGGCAGATGCTTCATTACCGTTCGAGGTTGATTTCACACGCGTGGGAAATGACCTACTCTGTTACGAGTATTTCTGGGCTTGGATACAAATACCAAAATAACAAATAACAAAATACATTGTACCCTGCCAAAAATGTGTGTAAGTATATGATCCCAAATGATTATGATGACATATCTTTTTATAAGTGCAGTGTGTTTTCCCTCAAATGCTAGAAAATGTGGCGCCAAAAAATCTCGAATCAGATACTTAATGTGGGGGGATACAGATGTGCTGGAATTACTCTTTCTGTCTGGTATCCCTCCAACTAAATCCGACAATGATGAGGTTAAATCCACAGAATAGGGACTCGCGAGTGTGAATTGGAATTGCTGCATCCCTTCCCTCTGATTTTTCCCACTCAAATGTCATTTATGCTTAGATTTGCCACCAGCTCTGAGCAGGTAACCAAGGTGAGCAGGGGTTACAGCGGAAAGAGGGTCTGGCTACAAAGCAGGCGTCAGAGGTGCTGCAAGGAATAATGCATGCACTCTCCATGCACTTGGCAGCTGGTTCATGCCACTCTCTGGTCCATGGGCTCTGTACTACTCAGCAGTTTTACCAGGTTCATTACCAAGCCTGGTAAAATTGGGCCCAGTATTTTAACATGTAAGGGAACGCTAGGTCACTCAGAAGCAGATGAAATATAACTCTGACTGGCTCATAAAGAGGACCACAGTCTATGCAACCCCACTGTCTGATTGGGACTTTCTCTTTCAGCACCTTGGGTTGAACATAGGTGGTTACAATGCCAACAAATGAAAATTATGAAATCATTAAGAAGTTTTCACCTCAAATGAAACACTGCAGCACCTACCCATTTGTGCATGTATGTATACATTTTGAAGTCTAAGCCCACCACCACCAAATACATGTGTCAACTATCTGACCTAGATCTTTGAGTACCAACTGAGATATCCATATGGAGCCGCACCAAAGATACAGGAACAGCTTTCAATAAGTTACTGTAAAAAGCAACCTTCCATAGAAGGCTTGTTCTCGACAGTACTTGGCTAAGTTGGTCCTGTTCTGCGTGTCACACATATGTGTTTTCTTAAATGCTGACAAATTTCCACAGCACTTATTATAAAGCTTTATTTTTTATTGTATTAAGCTAAAGTGACACCTCATGTCATGAGTGATGTCACTGACCATGTCATGAGTGATGTAATATGTGACGTCATCAGCAGTGCATTGCAGGCGCGCAAGTTATAGTGAGTCCAACTGACTATAACGTGGGAATTTCAATGGTTTTATGTCAGTAAAATTTCCAGCTAACTATAACTGGTGTCAAACCTATGGTTTTTTCAGTGAATATATATATATATTTTTACTGGATATTACAGTATATGAAGGAAGTGTAATCCCGGAGTTTGGACAAAGATGAAACATGTAAAGCCAAAGTATACTAGGGAACAATTGCATACTTTGATCTGTGCCTAGCTAAAATGTAGGAGCTCAGAGAGATTCTGTAGAGAAAAGTTATATCTAACTTTTCATTTTCTGCTATACTTGTAGTGACCTCCTCTGATCGGGAGCAATAGAGGAGTTTACCAGACCTGAATATTATCTATAATCAGATCAATACACCCAATATAAAGAAACATGGATCGAATGCTATGCAGGATTATGCAACAATTTATTAAAACACTACTGGGCTGAAGTGTCATGATAATTAGATCTTCAAAATTGAATCAAACTGTGTAGATATGCTTGTTGTTGTCTAATGTAAATAAGACCTTCATGGTAACAATATGTCTTTCTATGTGTACTTTATTCACTAGCTAAATATAAAATATGCATAAGAAAAATCTGAACTTTTACATTTTAAAATATATTTTACTTGCTTAAAAGTAATTTCATGATGAATGGGAATTGTTTTATATTCTCCCAAAATATATCCCACTCAACGTTAAAATGAAGAATAAAACACTGCAACATCAAGATATTGGCCCTCGTTGTGGGTGAATGAAAGTGGGAAACTATTTTTTTCTTTACCGAAACTTATTACAAAACAATCCTCTTCATGGTGGCACTGGAATTACTTAAAGATTCCTCACTGAAGGTGTAAATTAAGAAACACACACTTTATGGAATAGAAATAGATTTATTTCCTGTTTTACTACTTGGTATCGTGAAACCACTATTCATGTGCACAAGACGTCGACTTTCTGCTCTAATATATAGTAATGAATGGTAACATTGCACTGGTATTGAAGGATTGACTTCTTTGTGCTATTCTTTGCAGTACTTTGGCCCATGGTCTCAAAATGCATTGTGCACAAGAATCCAATTTCTTTTTAGTTTTCCTCTTAGAACTATCATACCAACTCCACCATCTTCGATATTGACTACTCTGCAATCCCCTCACTGTCCTGTTAGCAAATGTGAAATCTATTATACTAAGACAATTTACTATAAATACTAGCTGCAATATTATTTGCCTTCAAAAATAAACTCAAAACAATTCTCGAGTAGTTAACATAGAAATGTATGCACACAATTAATCCGCCTTCTTCATACATAGTTGCAAAACCTCAGAGAATACATGACATTGTAGCAAAGCTGGGCTGAATCTGAGAGAATGTAACCATGCAAGATCTATCCTAGAAACATTCCAAATGTTTTAATTTAAATTATTAGTTGTGATGGGTGGAAGTCCCACTCAAATATTAAACGCAGTACGCATCACGGTGAACCATAAAAGTCCAAAAATAAACCTGTGTGTAACCTTTTGGTAGCTTGGCACAAACACCGACAGACTTAACTTTGAGGAAAAGTGTAAAGCATTTATGCAACTCTGAAACAGTAATGAAGTGAAAATGAAACAAAAGAAAACATCCAAACCAATTTAGAATAATTGATTCATGTATTATAAATAAAACGACACCAAAATGACTAAACTCCAATCCATACAATTGCTGTAATTAATTTTTGAAATGTTTAGCTGAAAACAGTGCCAAAAAGCACTCGTGGTTATCTGGTGAAGCTGGACTAGGGTAAAGTCACAAATTCAGGCTGACCGCAATGGAGTGCTGGTTGGATACAGAGATCAGGTTTGTCACGCTGTAGAGTTAAATTCTGAAGTCCAAGCGAGGAGCCCCCGGTCACATTGGCAGGAATTACAGGGAGGGCTCTTTAGGTGCAAGGAGCAGGTTGGGCATTTCAGGCACGCACTGTTTTTAGTCAAATGCAGGTCTCACTGGAGTTTCATGTTGGAGGTCGACGTGGGTTTCCACTGTCGGCATGTAGTGCAGGTATCGCTGGAACTTCATGTTGGTGGGCATCACAAGTGGTAACTGTGTGGTACAAAGTTCCCTTTGTGGTCACAAGGTTCCTTAAATTAATGGATTTTTACCTGGAGTTCAAGAGGTGCACACCCTGATGCCAGCCATGCGTCAAGTACCAAGGGGCAACTTTTGAGGCTCAGAACTCACTAAAGCAGAGGCCAGAAGAAAGATCCACGGAATTGCATTTAGTGCTAGTCAGCTGGGCAGTTGCACGGAAGCCCCTGGAAGCTTGTTGTGTCCCTGTAGATCAAAGAAGACAGTTAACTTACTGCTGGGGAGCCCGGGTTTCAAGGCAAGCAGGTCCAGTCATCCTTCATTAGACTGCAGGACAGTTCTTCTTCTAAACCTTCCACATGTCCAGATGTGTTCTACTGAGAGGTTCTGAAGGTGCCACTTTCATCCCCAGGGCCATCCTGTGGCTGGGGGTTGTCCCCTTTGTCAAACCTTCCCTCTTTCTTTAGTTTGGCACCAATGTGTCTGGGCTAGCAAAGGAAAGGCAGGCCTAGGTGTGAGCGGCATTTGTCGGTGGCAGGCAGGCAACCCTTAGAAGTCAGGAAGAGGAGTAGGCAAGCCCTGGGCTACCCTTTGAAGCTTGAGAAGAGCGGAGTTAAAGCCCCCAGGACATCCTGCTCAGGAAAGCAAAACCCAGCCCCACACCTAAGTCCCTTGTGTCCTCATATCTGGGAGGAATACACAACGCACCACAGGAGAGCCATTCACATACATGTAATCCATACATTTGGTTTGAAGAGAAAAATACCAACTTTATAAAAGTAGCATTTCTTTAATTATATAACTGGAAGTTCAACTTTAGCATTAAAAGCTAAATTAAATTACAATTCATTTGGGTGGAAAAAGAATTTCTCAATTTTCACCAAACTATCACTTACTAAGTATAATAAGGTAACCCAGAGTTATTCTATGGGAGAGAGAACCTTACAACACTGAATAACATCTTTGGGAGTTTTTCACTGTCAAGACATGTAAAAATTAAGTAAACATGTTTTACTTTTTAAATGCCATGCACCCTGCTCAATAATCCTTTAGGGCCTTTCTAAGGGGTGACTCATAAGTACCAAGAAAGACTATTTAGGCCTGGCAAAAGGTTTCATTTGCCAGGTTGATATGACAGTTTTAAACTGGAGTACAGGTTGTAGTGACAGGCCTTAGATATGTTTTGCAATACTACTTTAGTGGGTGGAACAATAAGTTCTGCAGGCCACTGGTAGCCTTTAAATTTACCGGGCCTAGGTACATGTAGTACCATTTACTAGGGAAGTATAAGTAAATTAAATATGCCAATTGGATGTATACTAGTTTAACCAAGTTTAAAGGATGGAGCACAAGCACTTTGCTACTGGAAAGCAGGGGAAAGTGTGCATAGCCCTTATGCCAACAAAAAGGAGTTCAGGAACAAAATAGGTGGTGAAGGGAAAGGTCTGGGGAACTACATTGCCAAGGATGTTAGGTCTAACAAGAACACATGGAGCAAGCACTTACAGATATATTTATTATACACTTCAATTTTAAATAGTGCTGTTCGTGTTGTTGCTATACAATACAGGAATAAAGGGTAAAAACACAATTATCGAACTAAACTTCATGAAACACTCCATCACTGATGCTTTTCTAGAGCTTGAGCTTTAGTGCTCTTCAAAAGCGGATGCTTATGGACGTGAAATGGTAACTTCTGATAAACTTATTTATTCTGAGAGTTCCAGGCATTTTCATTAAAAAAAAATTGCAATGTTTCACTGGCATGAGCAAATTACATTTTAGGCTGGTGCTAAAACAATACATTGCATTTTCTAGTAGTACATGGCAGCATGATGAACATTGCCAAGTAATTAACAACAATATGAATGTTGTGCAAGAAAAAAATACTTGCTGATTAGTGTTATTTCTGTTGTTGTTATAGCAAGCTTTGGCTTGTCATAGTAAGACTTTAGGGATTTTAATCTGGATTGCCAGATTAACTTTTGGCACTCATTACAGAAATGTCACTGAGCACCTAGATAGGCAATTAAATGTAACTGCTGGTGAAATAGACACAGTGAGGAGAGAAACTACATAAAATATTCAGTCATTTCACAAACTGGATTGAAACTCGGCTAATAGTTAAATTCTTCCAGGATCTACATCATTTTAGGTCAGCACTACATTAGAGTGCTACAGAAAAAAAGTCTTCATTTGAATGAAAACCGCTCTGTGTTGGCCAGTTCTATGGGGGAGAGGGACTTCTAGCCACATTACACACGGTGGAGAGGAAATGATGGGATGCTTCCACTGAGCCCCAACAGAACATCCAGCGTATCATTTAAAAACAAAGCTCAAATACCAAATGTGAAAATGTAGTTTATTTTTGGTTGGTGTTCTCTTTTGTTCATGAAGTACGTAAAGCTAACTTAGCATTTGAAGTAGCAAAACACAGGGAGCAGAACACATTTTTCTAAAACACTCTCCAAAGTAAAGTATGAGCTGCTCTCTGACCATCTCCCTTTGGTGAGTTGTAGTGTCTCTGCCCAATGGAAATTTCTGACCATTAGGAGTCACCACTAGTTACCACTGCGATTTCTGTAGTAGAGAGTAAACAGTCCGCCATCTGCCAGATATTGTTTTATGTTTCCATAATAACAGCCTTGACTCTATATTAGATGTTGGAATATCAGTGTGGTAACGCCTAAGTCCTGTGACACACTGAGGCTTAGACTCACGTTAATGCAGTGTTGCAAGTGCAAGAGATATACCAAGTCCTGTGCTCACTATGCCAGTGGACTCAAGCTGCACTATATTGATGAGGCCCTAATAGGCTGAAACAGGCCTGTGGCTGCTTGTATTTCTGTTCAGAAGGGACCTCACCTAGCTGTTATGGCTGGACTGTCCCTATTGGAGCAAGACCATGCCTGATTTGTATATGACTAGTTACTGTCACAGATGGCTTTGTTGACAAAATAAACAATGGACTGGATTGCGGTCCAGAATAATTACAAGCAACACACCCATGATTTTTTAAACTTTTCCTCAGCACGTCTGTAAGAAGCCATGGGTGAAGGAGCTCAAAAAATGGCGCCATCGAGATTGCGTTAACACACATGGACAGAATTCAGTCAGACAATCTAGTCATACCCTCCCATGTCAAACCCAAATCTCTCCCCACCTCAGAGCGGTCCAATCGGCTCCCTAGTCACAAACGCAGCTAATTCAATCTCTTCGCGCACACATACAAAGCCTTACATAAGACTAGTCTACCATACCTCAACAACAGTGTAGACTTTCGCCAACCTGGCAGACACATATGCTCTGACTCACTTGCACATATCCCCTGCATTTACAAGAGCAGTACAGGATTTCGTTAGATCTCCTCCATCGCACCAAAAACAGCCTCTCAAAACATAGCAAAGCATCTGCCTCACTTCTTGAGTTCCACAAGAAGCGGAAGACCTGGCTCTTCAAATTACTTAGAGAGAACACTTACCTATGCACTTGCTCAAGAGCCTCAATAGCCTCACGGGTGATTAGTGCGCTATACAAATAGACATACCATAACATAACACATTTTTCTTCACACGATCTATATTACAGAAGGTACATCGAAAGAGTCTGTGGCCCCCCCTTTCTTAATAACAAATTACCCTGGGGGTGCAAAAAGGGTGTTCAAATGTCCATTGCTCTTCTGTGGCATAATCTGTAATATAGACCTTGGGAATCTTTTTTATTGGGCATTGGAGAGCTTCTTTTGACGGTTACTAACATGCTTGACCAAATTCAACACAGCATATCTCGGTGACACGGATGAATTAAGACTGTTTTACTTGAGTCATTACCCTTAGCAAGTGTGGGAGCAAATGAAAAGGCACCCACCCGCACATCTTTTTAACTTGACAGGAACCTTTAAACAACATTTTATTCCTCCTCAAAATCCCCAAGGCATGCACTCAGTCCCAATTTTTAATAGAATGACTTCTATTTATGACCCCTGACAGAGAAGTGTTTTGATGCAGTTATGGTGAATGGTTACAGATTGTATACACATTCTGACAGTGGCTATAAACAGCAACTCTTCATATTGTGAGGGAAATCAGAGTTTTAGTCTGCTTTGGAAATGTTTCAACAGACAAGAGAAACCTCAATTGCCAGAGTAAAAACATAAAAGATATATAAAGCCTTTTCATGCTGACAGCTCCGTATTCAGGGTGTCAGCGCAGCATGTTATTAAATAAGGAATCAAGCGTTGCCATGGCTCATGAATTAATTTAAAAATAAGACAAAGAAATTTAAAAATAAGACAAAGGAAGATATCCACAATTTTGAATTTAGGAAGTGATTGTTTGAAGTGTGCAATGAATGAACAATAATTGATGAATTAAAAACCCTCTGAAGTATTCTAGAAAAAGTTCACTTATACTATTTATTATCTCTTGCATATATTTTAGACCACGTATAAAGTACCCCCAGCTGAATGTAATCAGGATATTTTAAGTCAACATAGAGGTGTCTAGAACCTGCCGATGGGGTGCCCTTAGAGAGTCATGGAAATTTGCAATGACTTGCATCATCCTTATCACAAACAATGAGGGGTACTTTATTCCTTATAATACATTATTCTATAAATATTGAGTATATAATTAAAAAGGAATGCAAAACATATGTCAAGAATACACAGATACCTTTCAGATGCAGCATGAATTGCACACAACATCCATTAAAAAATTTAGAAAATGATACACTAATGCTGCAGATACTGACGAGTACTTATCCCATACTGCTTTCAAGATTATAAATATGTTGCTTTTCGGCGCTGGAAAACTATTGCCTTCTTTTTTTTTATATATTCACATACCAAGCACAATCATTGCATTTTCCAGGAAGGCACATCTTGGACACTGGAGATGTCATATGGAAAAAATTACTTTATTAAAGAAATAGAGGATAATTGGTGTATGACGCTATGGTTTTTTTGTAGCAGAGATCTCTTCACATGCGACAACTATATTGCTAGCTCTCGAAATCCACCTCTAGCTGAAACAACACTGAGGAAAATGAAAGCAAAGCCGTTCTTGCCAAACGGGAAAATGCCTGTCATAAGCCAGGAGGCTAAGAAACCTATGCGTCAGCACTGCTGAGTGCCTGGAGGGGCATTGTGGCATCAGAAGTCACCTGCAATAAATTATTAGTGTTGCACTGACATATTTATTTTATGACTAGGAACTTTTCACCTGATTGAGAGCTCACGTGTAAGCAGAAAAGTCACTGAGCTGTAAAGAGAGATAACCTACTCTCACTACATCCTTTCTGCAACCAACATCCTTTCACCCTTTAGTTCTATTTGCCAATTGAAAAGCTTTGGAGTAAAACAAAAAAAAATTCACAATGGTCCCACAAAATGCAGAGAAAGGTTAGATCATTACAAACATCTTTTTGGAGCATCTTTGAGTGTGAGTTGTAGACTGTTTGCTGCCCACAAAGAAACCATCTGTACAGTTCATCCCCCATTTCTATTTCCCCCTTCAGTTTCTGTCCCACCAGATGAGACCCCTAGAGAAAGTACCTTCCTGGTATGATGTAAGAATTAGTCCCCGCACTGCTTTCTAGGAACCCGTTTAGCCAAGCATCAACTCCCAGGAGGTAAAAATGACCTAAACTGACTTTTCCATCTGTGAGAATGCACTAATATCACTTGGCATGGTGGTGACAAACTGTTCAAGCCTGAACATATAAGCTGGGGGAGCTTTCAGTACACACAAGATCTCCAACAAGACCTTTGTGGACCCTGCTACAGTTCTTCCAAATCATGGAGTTGCATGCAGCCCAAATCCTTACGGCAATCACTAGGCCTTTTGTCCGTCTGAAGCTAAACTGCTTTGGCCTGCGGATGATTTTGTCTGTCTGAATGCCTATATTCAGGCGATGAGTCGAAAGACATTGAAAGAAGGGAAAGAAGCCCCCCACACCCCTCACCAAAATATTAAGTAGGCCTGCAGTGATGAGCAAACTACCTAGCAAGGCAAATCTTGGTTTTCTTTGTGCGTTAAGTTTTGTAGGATATTCCCCACTTGTAATTATCTGGTGCCCACATGCATCCATCATGGCATGAGAACAGATCAATAGAAATGTTCTCTACCAACATCAAGGGTCCACTGACAATAGTTGCTGAGAACATCCCCTGGCTCGTTTTCTCACTTCTCTTGAAAGTTTCTAGATGTCCTTCCATGTGTTTACTTCCCTAGAAGAGCAGACCCCTGTGTGCTCAAATCTGTACCGAGATCTGCCTTCCATGGATGTGTAGCCATTCGCCTGGTATAAAATTTAGGTAAAGAGATATCCAGTGACCAAATGACAAAAGACCAACAACCCATTATCTAGGAGACAATACAGGGTTCTCGGTACCACACGTCGTTACTGCACAAACTGTTACTTGATTTTGATGTATTGGGATTTAATTACAGTTTCTTTCCCTACACTTTGCTTTCTACAAAGTATCTGGTCTGATTAATTTTCGTAGTGACCTTGATCTGTTACTAATCACACATCATGTGTCCAAGATACATGAAAATGAGGCATGGTTTTTTTTTCACCACAGTTGACATCATTTATGTAATTTATGTTTTAACATATTGAAGTTTTAATGCTAATTTCAATCACCTATAGACTATAAATAGTGTATTAGAGTGTTCTGATTTTGGCCAGAGGACTGCAATGCTTTATGTTCTTATGAACAGCACAGCACTGGCATCAGTGCACATTAAATATTTTGTGCAATGTGGGTGTTCAGTGTTTCCATTGTATTTGTTATTTGATATCTTATTGGTTTACTGATCTATTTGGCTTACAATTTTTATTCTTCTTTTACTGTACACATATATTTATACCGCTTAAAGGTTTGTTAAAGTAAGGTCTTGGAATTCGCTGAAGCCATCACGGAGCGGTGGAATTTTGGTAAGCGGTACAGTTTTGAGAAAGAACACAGGCACTGGGAACCTGGTTAGCAGGAACCCTGTGCCCACACAGTCAAAGATGCATTAGTCAGGCAAAAAGTGTGGGGGTATTGAAACAGAACCCCACTTTCCTACAATAACAACAATGGCTTGACATTCCATCTTCATTGCCACTGTGTTTACTGTTTTATATTGTATGTGGTCTGATCTTTCACACCACCTCTGTTGATCCAGGCCATGTTTACTTGACCAGCCAGCCAGCCTAACTGGATATGGGAGGTGTATTATAAGTTGCAGACCATGTGTCAGTGCCCTAAATGACATGTACCACAAAGATCACAAACAAGCTTACAAACATTTTATTCATGTGGCTTAATCAGTATGAACCGCTGAAAACACCAGCACTGAAAACCCCATTGTTACCAACCATGCACCAAGAATTCTTCATTGTCTTCCTTTCTAAGAAGTATAATATAACCATTGTTCTGATGAACTTTTCACTTCAGCTCTGTTGGTGTTATGATGATTGATTGGTAATTGTTTCTTTTTTGTTTCCTTCTCTTATTTGGAAATGGTGTGTCACCACATGTGTCTATGCTGTGCTTAAATATTTATAGTAAGGGAAGAACTGACTTCTGGAGTGCACATTGTGCTGGAAGCTCTTGCGGTATGCCATGATCCACAATTCAATAGAGTATGCATTATTAAAAACATCTATAAAACTCAATATGCTGTGAGCACTGTTTCACTATGAACAGAATTATAAACTGTTCATGACCATGCTGCAGTTTTCTTTGACAAAATCCATTAGGGATGTGAGGTGCAAAGAGCTACTTGTATTAAAGGACCATTAATGAGAGTTAATACTGAGTACAGTGTAAGTATGTATGCTTCTTATTTTATCGTTGATGCACGGTGCTAAAGTCAAACACACACCAGTCAACTTGAATTGACCTCACACAATGTTTAACAGTCCTGCACACATCACTGCCTCAAATATGTGCAGCACACTTGATTAAGCTGCTTATTAGAACAGACAAGTATAATGCCTGAAATTTCTTGGAGAACTGTAATGGAAAGCTGCTCAAAACAACAAAGAAGCCTTGTTCTTTGGCATTGCCGCTGCCCTTGTAAGCAGTGGCTTAGCAAGGGCCGTTTCAAGGGGGAGCTCTGCCCCGGGCGGCTTGAGTTTTGGGGGTGACAGCGGCCCCCGCTCTTACATGCAGCAGTCGCGGGGCAGCAAAAACAAGAATTGCCAGCACCCCCTGCTCTTACATGCGCCCGCCGCGGGTGGCAAACAAAGAGGCAGCTGCGTGTGGCATAAGGCCTAGCAACGCCACTGCTTGTAAGCCTTGTAATGCCTTCATATGCCTGAGAAGTCCTGTAAATATTATCATATCCATATATTCGTGCCACTTACTATTACGGTACACTTACTATTATAACCCCAGGCTTTATATATTTGGGATAAAGTGTGTTTTGGGTGTCCTTACCCTAATCTTGCTGTCATGGTGGTGCATATGTGTTCTTAGACTAGATGGTAGGACATCAACACCTGGATAGCTTTAGAACTGAGAACAATGGGAAATACCACAAAGCATTAAAGAAAGATTTGCTCTTAATTGAAGAAAAAAGCAGAACACGCTTATTAGTGCTAAATATTAATTTACTATTGATTGACAAAACAACATTTACGACTACTGTGGGTGCTTTCATTTTTGTTCAACTTTGTTGAAAAGTTGTCCTTTCTGCATGGTCACTCTGGATGTTTTAGTTTTTTCACTAAACCCTATTGTTTTTGTTGGCTATAGAACTCTGTGCACTCTAGTAGTGCTAATCAGAGGTAAACTGCTTTTGATCTTCTTTACATGATGGAATTTGCATACCTCTGTAAGTCCCTAGTATATGGTACCTAAAATATACCCAGGGTCTGTACGTTAAATGCCATCAGAGGGATGGAGCACACATTGTGGCACCTAAGGCAGTGACAAGACAAACATGAATACAGACCTGCCATGTGTAGCAAAGTGGTCTAAATGTGAACTGCAAATTCGACCTGTCAAAATAACCCCTTTTGCCAGGCATAACTTTCCATTTTAAATATTTATAAGTCACTCCTAAGTAGTCCCCATTGCCCATATTTGCAAGGTGCAGGGTGTTTAACAGTAGGACATTGTTGGTTTAATGTTAAACATATCCTTATAGTGACTACTACCTCAAAACTATTTTCACTGTAGCAAGGCTGGCATTTACGTAGGAATACATTGGGATGCAGTATTAAATTCTAATCCTGTATCTCAGGAAGGGTACGAGCTACATTATTTTTAGTCATTGTTAAAAATCCAATTCAACTGAAAAGTCAGATTTGTCCTAAAAATTACAAGAAACAACTTTAAAAAAGTTATCTTTGCCCTGCATGAGGTCCTTGGGAGCTAAATCTGCATTTTGTTCTCCCACTTCGGCCAAAGAGTAATTATAATTTAAATAAGCATGAATGAGTTGTGAACAAGCTCCCAGGAAGAAAAAAAAATTACTGATGTGAATGGGAAGAGAGGACCCCTCTGACCCTGACAGAATAAGCAGAGGGTCCTTCTTGACAGTAAAGTGTTAAGCCCTGTTTTAAAGTCACATCCTGCTGTACAGGTGTACTGGGGTTTTTCATATGACACTTGGGATGCACTTCAAAGAGGCCTCCCCTGTCAAAGACAAATGTTAGCTGACACTTGGGCAGGGTCCATCTTTAATCTCCCCAGTCAGTCAGGCATCAATCACATTGGCCCTCTTTTGATAATACAGTTTCACAGCCCTTTTGAAAGATCTACATTGGTTTACACATAACATTTAGGGTGCGCTTTAAAGGAGAAAAATAGAACACTAAAGCAATTTATGTGTATTCAATGCCTGATTGTTGAATGATCAGTTTCATTATACCAGACTTCTGTTTACAAAGGTTTATGTGGGTACAGGGACTACCTAAAACTGGATTTTAGTGTAAGACGTGGGAGTGCACTGAAATTACTATATGCCCTCTGTGCACACTAACCCCCAGTCCTCGGAGTCCAGGTTTTGTGTGGACAAGGACTTTTGTTATCTTGGAAATGCCCAAAGTGAATAGAGCTTGCTCCATGAAACTAATGACATTGGTTAGGACATTCCCAGCAGTCATTTCCACCCACACGTTTGTGGCAGGCATAAATTAGCCATTTCCATACACCCACTTCGGAACTTTCCGGACTATGAAAGATGAGAAGATGACTGAAGGTGCTGTCTGAGACCTGAGAAGAGTATATATAAGACTGGAATTGTTCTCTCTCTAGTACTCAGGACAAAGGAGTGGACTCCAGGGTCATAAGACCGACCTCCTTTTAAAGCTACAGGGCCAAACATGCTACAAGAGACCTTTTCCTGTAACTACCCAGTTGACCAATATTAACTGAACCTTCCTTTTGGCCTCTGACTGCCACCCTGTGAGTCTCTAAGTGCCTCCCCTGAACTCCTGGAGGGCCATATAAGTGGATTAGGACTATGCCACATTGCTGCTTGAGAGTTTCCCCTGCTGTGCTGGACAGCAATGAAAATGGGTGTGGTCATGACGAGCTCAGCTCATTATGAGCACAGGAGCACTGTGCTTCATGACGAGCTGAGCTCGTCATGAGCAAGGAAGGGGTTAAAGGACTACATTCAGAAAGGTAAACAAAAGATCTGGTTATTGTATCTGACCCATGTCCCATCGCAGCCAATATCAAATTGCAAATAGGTCCTGTTCTACTTTGACCACTGACTATCTTTGTGCTTCTTGGTTGTAACTCTGATTAAAATGTTGAAAATGTATATCTCCAGTTCTCGTTATTGGATTTGTGTTATTTTAGTGTAATTCTGTTTATTACATTTTATTCTATTTTTCTAATTCGTATTAGGGTTTTAATTGTTTTGCATTTTAACTTTATTACTGGTTAGATGCTAGAATACATTACTAATGTATTTACAACAATGATATGCTTGCAATAATTAAATAAGGCACGATGAGACCCATTTTTTTTTGGAGACAGTTGTGTTGCTCATAGTGCCACAATGCCTCTTTGCCCTACAATTTTCCCTAGCAAGAATTTCAGAGTTAGTGTCTTGAAGACATTCGGCATAAATGATGCAAATATGCTGGACTTTTAGGACAAGGAAGGGATGCCTGGATACTTTTATATATAATTAGTAGCCGAACACTACAGAATTTGCATCCTTAGATGTCTCAAAACACATTTTCTAGCGTAATGAATTTGGTCTATAATTCTAGCTCAAGTTGTGAAAAATCTACATTTGTGGTTAAATAACAAAATAGAGGTTGATATGGTTGATTTTGGAAGTATGGCACTGGTGTCATCATGTCAACCAACCCCAGCATAAGAGTTGTTAGTTTGACCATTTTATACTGAAAGAGGAGGTTTTGCCTTCCTAAGATGTGACACATATCTTGGAAATTGAGCCCAACTTCATTATGTAACACAGCTGATACATAGTGAAGGAATTATTCATTCCCTCTTTCCATTCACGCTTCAGACGTTTAATGGTATCTGTGGGGATGTGGATTCTTAGCTCCACCAATACACTACTAGAAATGCCTTCAATCTTGGTACAGGTTGAAAATTCAGTGCCACCAAGTGTTCATTACAATAGGGCAAAGATAATGCTGGAGAACCTTTTTGTAAATTAGATACTATGCAGTCCAGCTGTTTCAAGCCTCTGTTCACGGAGGAGACATAAAACAACTGCTCATGCATTGAAGTAAAGACCACCCATGGTGAGTTTCACCAAGCTGCAGAGATAGTCTTCATTCATAAATATTTAGAAATTGAAGCTGATTCGGGCCATCAATTAATGTATGCACTTTAAACAGAAAACTTATAGTGGCCCATAATAGAAGGAGGCTATTCTATGACAGTGGCGTAGCTGGGGGGGAAGGCAGACCGCCCCAGGCGGCATGAGGTTTGGGGGTGGTGGCTGCCCCCTTCCTCCGCTTTTACCTGCAGCCGTAAGAATAGGCAGCAACACTCCCGTTACTCTTCGATCAGGCCGCCGTGAGCGGCAAATGCAGAGGCCACCACAGGCGGCCTATGGAATAGCTACGCCACTGCTCTATAGACATATAAGCTTGCACTTATATGTCCACACCTTTAATATAATGCACCCTGACTCCTGGGCTCAGGAGTTTTACCTTGGGGGTGGCTGGCATATAATAAAGTTAGTGCTGTAAACTTACCACTCATGGTGACGGCAAAGTCAAGTTTGAAGAATTTGCACTTGTCCTGCAGTCTGCAATGGAGGGATTGCCGTCAACCTTTTACTTGGGTCACTCAGGGTGGCACAATCATGCCCTGGGTACTACAGGTACCACTTACCAGGGTCTCATAAGGGGGTTAAAGTCCTTACCAATTGGGGGTTACCAATTCACATGAATCATATTTTAGAGAAAGAGAGCACTGGCACTGGGGCCTGATTGACAGGCTCCAGTGCTCTTACAGAGTCATAACCATTAGCACTGGAGAAAAAAGTGTTGTGGTAACCAGTGTTGTGGTGGCCATACTAAAAGGCTCTTTTACTACAGATCATATAACCAATTCATATTTGGTGTCTCTGGAATCCTAATTTAAATTCCCAACATATGGTTAAGTCAGATTTTAAGTTACAATTCTGAAAATGCCACTTTTAGAAAGAGTCACTGCTGAACTTCTGCTCTATAGAAATGCTTTCCTGATGCGCTTACCTGCTGCCCTCTTTCCTGGGTGAGAAAGACTCAGCATCTGTTGAACCCAGGACCCCAACATGATTTCAAGGCCTAGATGGCTGGCATTCTGACTTAAGTTTCAGGAACAGTCTCTAAAATCTTGAACCCAGCACAAGGACTCCCGTAGCTCTGAGTCTCCCTTACCAAACAATGCCACCACAGTCCTGGGCCCCTGGAAGTGGACCTAAGGTGCTCTGCCAGCCTCTGTGGACCTAACGTAAGTGATGCATTTCCTCTGCTGCACGGCGCAACCCAGAGAAGAACCAGGGCATCGCCATGGCTGCATGGATCGGGTCAAGTCGCAAAGACATGCATTGCATCATACTCCATCACCTCATCGGAACCGCGGCTGCGCAACACATACTTAGTGCAGGCCCTCGCATCCTTGTAAACAATACACTTGCTGATTACAATGGACTTTGCATTGCAGATTTGCAGCTCGTCAGAGCCAAGACATCGCCCTTACTGTGCTACTCATCCTCAACACCAGACTTCACATCGCCCCCTGTCAATGGGATTCTTGATGAAGACGCACCATGCTGCAGCCCCACCGCATCTTGGAACCGATACACCACTTTGGTTGCGCAACACATTATCGCCGTAGACACAGAGGGTTGAACACAGGTTAATTTAGGATTGGCTTGTGTTTCACCCTGACAAGGATTGTGGTTGCTGTTTGACAAGGGCTCACACCTAGTCAACCAACAACCTACTTTCTTACAGTGGGCCATTCAATAATAATAGAAAGGATGGTAGGAATAACAGTGGGAGGGCTTGCTATGCACAGACTTCAGTTCTTTCTTACTGGCGGGAGTCAGGCAGTCTTCCTCATTCCTTTCAGATGTTCTTCTAGCAGCATTGTGATTGGTCTCAGCGCCTGTGCATGTTCTCTACCCAGGCTGTATTACAGCCTGGGTGGAAAACATGCAGAGTATGCATGATGCTTTGGCCAGCCCAAACCGCCGCCCTAGGCGGTATGTGCACTTTGGGTGCTGCCACCACTCCTCCCCCTGTGATGTGGGGAGTCCAGCCCGCCCCTGGGATTCAGCTGCAAACTGAATACAAAAAACGAAATGACAATAACAAATGTTTTTATCATTTTATTTTTTATATTCAGCTTGCAGCTGAAGCAGTGGGGCAGTCCTTCGCCTTGGCGGAGGAGCCGCCACTGATCATTTGTGTTTTTTCTATATAAAAAGTCATCTTGTTTTTACTTGCTTTTCAAATTTGAATCAAAACTCCCATATTAAGTGAGCAGCTGAGTTTATATGAAGAAATGTGGTGGTGGTTAAGTGTATACCTCCTATATATGAACAACTCTTTTAGCAAGGGTGGCTCCTCTGTAATTGCGGAGGAGTGTCACCCCACTGCCAGCAGATGATAAATAAAACGATAATAACACGTTGTTATTATTGATTTATTTATGTCTGAGTTACTTATGACCGACAGGAGGGGCCGGGCCATATCAGGGAGGAGTACTGTGCACTTATAAGTGTGCATGCCTATTTAGCCGCCATCTTAGGCCAGTCAAACACACATGGGCACTTATGTTTCTTCAACCCAGCTGTATTATACAGTTGAGTTGGAGAAACCCCAAAGGCTCCCAGGCACCGTCTGAGGGACAAACAAGGCCACTCAGATCAATCCTGGTGCTGCTCTCGTTTTGGCGAGCAGCATCTGGATTGGGTGGGGGGCTGTACCTTTAGGCCCATCCACTTCCGGGCCTTCAGGATGAGAGGAGCAGGAGGAACAAGGCGGCCGGGAGCAGAACGAGGCAGAAAGTAAGTGGTTTATATTACTTTTTTTTATTTCCCAACCTCTCCTATCCCCCCTACGCCATCTGCCCTACAGGTCTTGATTGGCGGTAGCTTCCACTATTTTTTAGCTACCCTTCGCTGCCATACGTGCTTACGGAAGAACCTGCATAACTGGGGTCTCTGTGACACTTTATGATCATGTTTCGATATTGTGTCCGACAATCTTCTGACATCCATGTAGCACAATAAACAAAAGAAAATACAAATACCTAGCACATAGTTTAATACATTTACAGCCTATTTCTCCCAACACTCTACTGATGTCTGAAACGGATATTAGCTCACTAGCCAGTAGACCAACCAAAAAAAACCTTAACTGGTATTGCATTATCAGTTGTAAATTCAAGGAAAACCACACCTCAAGAGACATTAGTAAGCAATAGCTGTGGCTAGCCGCAGTCACGAGTCAAGCGAACATCCACTTATGCAAGTACATGTACAGGTGATCTATTTCAACCCCGCTATGTACAAATTGCTGTCCTCTTAATAACTTTTTTATTCGTTTAAATAGCTGGTGGTGGTGTAAAACCAGCTTTCAGGAAGCTTCCAAAATTGTGCTTGCTTTTGCAGCTGTATACTTCAGGCAGGGGGTGAAAGTCATGACTCATAAGCAATGTTTTTTATTGTCAATGGAATCTGACTCGCCCCTCTTAATCTCCAGAAACTGCAATGTTTGAACTAAACTTTTTGGAGGTCGCCTTCATTCACACTTGCAGTGGAATGTATTCTGGTTATTGTTTTCATTTAGAAATAGCACATATCTATTCAGGGTCTGCGGGAGTGTGCACCCCTTTATAGGAACAGAGCTTCTGCCCTCAAATGTAGTTATCGATGCTCTGATTAGAAAAGACAAGGATTTTCTTAGATTTTATGAAAAAGATGAACACTGAAGAACTCCCTGGTAAGTCCTTGATGCAAGAACAACTCCATAGCCTGCTGAACTGCAAAAGCAATCCCTGAATCCCAGCCACCCCCTCTCACTTCCTTTATCCGGAACCAAAGGAGCGCCCTTGAAAGCTGCAAGGCCCGAACCAACTTTTATGGAACAGTGTGTGGCTCTCACCGTGCCCACGCACTGGCATGCCATGTCAACATGGCACACATGGGGGACGTATGCTCAAACCCGTAATTACTGTATGAATTTCACTTGACCTACTAAGAAACTGGAGCGACCTGAAAATAACCATCTCTTTTTATTCTACCGTACCATTAAGCACAGAAGGGGTCCTCGTTCTACTTTTTTCTGCTTGGTCCACAGTTATGTGAGGATGTGGTACGCAAGATAAAACTTGTGATCACACAGATACGACCTGCTGCGAATTCACACCAGAGATGAAAGACTAGCGTTCAACGAAAGCTGTTAAAAGCCTTTGAGAGATGTGTTGTTATTTCGCTAACACTGTAATTTCTTGTTTTCCCCTTGCTGGAACCATAACTTCAGCGGAGTCTGACTTACCCTGGTTCTTTGGCGTCCGTTTCCTTCGATCCCTAAATGCAGCGCCTGACTGCAGGGCTTCTAGCAGATTGTCCATCACGCCAGTCTCGTCTCCTTCTGTGAAAAAAAGAGGAGAAAAAAAGAAACTCAATCTTGATTTTCTTTCTATTTAGGGTACAATAATTAGAAACGAATATATCCAAGAAATGTTCGTAGCAAATCATCATGGCAATATTTATTCTTAAGGTAAATTAAGTAAAAATGGTGTCTACTTTCTATCGCAAGTGTTCAAATAATGCTTAAAAGTAATATACAGTCTTTTCGTATGGCACTGAATAAAGGTGGGTAGCCCATTTTAAGGCATCTAATTTGAACAGATAAAAGAAACATTAACGGGGAGATTATGTGATATGGCATTGATCACTCAAGTCAAGTATTTCTTTATTTGAGCAAATAGATCACAAAAGCATTTATAAAAACAGCAGCATACAACAAAAACAAAGTAGGAAAGGAAATCCCTAGCAAATTATCAGGCATTTCATAATATTAAGTGCAGGTGCAATTGTACACAAACAGCGCTCAACTCAAGCAATATAGATGATGTATGGAGATGGATAGTCCTTGGATTAAACCCGGCAACGAAAGCTTCTAAAAAGGGTTCACAATGTTAGCAGGAAGAGTCTGCAACAACACAACACTAATACGTATAGACCGTCGAAATATAAACATCCTAAAAAGCGATTAGCAGCTTCATTATACAAAAGATCCAGAAATACTAAAAATTTCGGCTTTAAATATTAACTTTGTATACTTAAACAAAATGCCCAAGTGTGACGGGATACAAGAAATTCTATATCAAATTGACTCAATTATAAAACCAAATAGACATCTATGTGAAAAGAAACTTGAACATTTGAATCATCCCACAGCATACTTCCTTCTAATCTTTAGTGCCCACAACTCATGGGGACGCCTGTACATATAACCTGAACTATCAGACACACTAGAAGGTTAATGTGTGCTATCTAACGGAAATGTCGCTAGACTCGCTGACAATTAATCAAGGACACATTCGGTTGGACCCACCAAGGGCATAGTTTGGATGCACCAGTTACAATGATGATGGATGGCTAAACTGCTGACTTCTTAGTGTGAAATACACACCTTTCATTGTACTTGTTCAACACATCTTTTTTGCCCTGATGAAACCTTGTTAGGTGAAACGCGTTGGCTGTACTCCTTTTGAAAAATACTAAATAAAGCTCAAGATTGAATTGGAATTATGAAGAACCATGTGCATTAATTTCACGTGATAAATTTATAGATGAACTTGCTGTATTTATAATATCTGTGTTGCCTATCAAAAACAATGTGAACGACTGTGATGCGATCCACCAGCCACAAGAACCTGTTGCTACCAATGATTCCAAAGTTGGAACTGAGTACATCCCACTTTGTCTGCCTTAACCCCTTCTGTGCTGATGACGAGCCCAGGCTCGTCATGCAGCACTGTGCTCGTGTGCTGATGACGAGCCTGGGCTCGTCATGAGCCGTGGAACGCTCACACGCGGGGATAATTCCCCCGCTGTGCTGAGCGTTCCATTGCGCGGGCGGGCTCATGACGAGCCCAGGCTCGTCACCAGCACACGAGCACCGTGCTGCATGACGAGCCTGGGCTCGTCATCAGCACTGCGGCGCCGTGCGCGGCCCCCTCCCCCGCGCCGCGGGGAAATTAGCCCCGCGGCGAAGGGGTTAAATCCTTTGTTGAAGGTAAGATAACTGCCCTGCTGCTGACAATACCTCCATGGAGGGAGTCAGGACATGTGCACACAGTGTAATGAAGCACTTTCTTCCCCTCATCAGAGAGCAGAAAAGAATTGCAACACAAAACCTACAACTATTAGTGCACACGAGCCACCTACATTCTTCAGATGTTCCTATTGTTTGTGGTAATACATTTGAGCTTTCTCCTTCAGTTATGAGGCAAAATGTATCCACGCTGCTTTTGTCATTAAGGATCATCCCCTTGGTGTGGAAAGCCATAGATTCCCAACATCTAGGGTCCAAGGTAGCAAGATATCATCCTTCTTACTGGTGAATGTCCATCAATAACCTAAGATCAGGAGGTTGGAATACACCTATGTGCCAGACAACACACATTTAACTCCAAGGCACGGTCCATTTCTTTTGCATGTCACCAAGAGCCTCACACACAAAACACATTTGCAATTTTGTAGCCTGTGAATCAGAAAACCACAGTCTTTACAACCACAAAGGATTATTTTGCCATGTACAAAACACCTTTTGCACATCTTAAAAGTCTTTCCAACTTAAACAAGCATTTGCAATGCAATCGGTCTCACCTTTGGGTATGTATTTAGCTATGCAGAACATTAGCCTGGGTGCTGTAACATACTGTTCTTTAACATGGAGAGAAAGTAAGCACCAAACTGTGTGACACGCAGGTATGGGAACACATGGAGAGAAATATTGCCTTTCAGCGGGAAATGGTATAGTCTAAAGCTCTGTTTTTAATATAAAATCAGGGCCTTTGTGGTCATATCACTGAAAATACAAGATTTGAAAAAATATTACTGTCTACGGGTGCTCATGGAAGAAAATTTCTATAGACTGGAATCTAGAGAATGCTAAAGTGATTCTCTAGATTTCTATCAAGAAAGTTAAATAGAGGCAGTTGCCCGAAAAAGAAAAAAAAGTAAGTTCCTCAGCAGAGAGCCATTCTGGTATTTTACTAACCTCTGCTAGTTGTTTTCTATCAAGACAGGTAAATAGAGGCAGTTGAACAGAAAAAAAGTCCCTAAGGGCAGCAGGCAAGTCCTAGAGCGGATCTCCAGAGCCCCAAAGTACATATACATATAAGTATATAATAAGTATATACCTTGAATGCTCGACCTAAAAAGGGGTTTTGTGGCTTATTAAGAATGATAATTAGGAGAGGGGCACAAAAAGAGCATACTCTTCCTATCTGAGTAACAAAGAAATATATTAATGCTTTCCAACCAAAATTGCATTTGCAATCCCTTAATCAGATACCAACACCAAGTTGGGGGGCGGGGGGGTATCTGATACACAAAAGGGAAGCTGTGCTTTTGGAATTCTAGGCTACCCAATGTGGGAGAAGGCAGAGGTCCATGGGGAGCACTGTATACTGCCCCTGAAGCACCTATGCCATTAGTGTTTTTAGACAGCTTTATAATATGTTAATCTTCTCGGGAATATAAACAAAAGAATGGACTGAGTCTCCATGTCCTGAAATGGTGGCTGTGCCATTTCTTCTCATGTTGAGGATAGCCAATCACAATGCAAATTCCTGCAGGACTCGAGGGAGCCTTTCGCTCACGTGGGAGCAAGACGGATGTCAAAGAAAAAAGTCCACACAGCCATTCAGATATCTCTATTATTTGACGTTGAGTGCCCATGTGACACTCGTGAGAGTGCTGCAAACCGAAACATATATTTTGAACCTTAATTTCACCGAAACGAGTGAAGGGATTTACACCAAATCACAAAAAGCAAGCTTGCTGGGTAAATGTCTAGCATTCTGCCAAACTTGGCATAATTCCTTTTGGGTGTTCAAAAATACCTATGCAAATTGCACTGGAAAATTGCATTCTGGGACACCTGCCTTTTCTCGTCCTTTACCTGGCGGATCATCCCGAAACTTTTAAGAAAAGAGCTTAGGTTGATTAACTTGTTTTTTAGGAAGGTTTGTGAAAAACGTCTCGCCCCATAGTAACTAGGTCCTACCTATAACCACACCTTGAGACCACCACTGTATAATATAGATGGATGAATGAATGAATGGATAGATAGATAGATAAAGATATAGATATATCTGACCAGAACAAAAAAGTGAAATTGGAGCCGGTGACTCCTTGCAAGGCTGGTGCTAGCTACAAAAGGGGACTCACCAACCCCCTTGCATGCAGACAACCAAATCCATCAATGAATTAAGAAGAAAAGAGGCAGCACACCAGAAATCTCAATAAAGATTTATTCCATGAGAAGCGGTCTGAAGCTTAAAAAAAACAAGGTCCACACGTTTCGGAAGGGGCACCTTGATCACAACTACAGTATCAGTTCAGAACTGTACAACAGCTCCACCAGGAATAACTGAAGAATCATTATACTTTCCCAGTCCCTTAATGCTTGGGACAAACACATATCCCCACATTTATCTGTCTGCACATCAAATAATCTGTACAAATCTAAGGAAGTAGCAGGGTACGCTAAACAAAAAACACCCACAAAACTCATGTTCCCACTGCATGAGCAATTTTTGCTGTGCTTAATTGGAAATAAACTTCCGCTGAGACGTTATGCTGGCCTAAGCTTGAATTGAAGACATTAACCCCAACTCTTTATATTGGTAGACTTTTAAAGAGATGCTATATTGTTAGGGTTGCATGAATTCTACTTTCAATCTATCCACAAAACCTACCACAAAAGTATGAGAAATAAAGTTTTCAATGACTTACAAATGTGAACTTCTTCCCGTCTTGGAATAGAACCCAATGAATTAAAGTTTAGGCTTTTCTGCAAAACAGAGATCTTCCAAAACGCCATTACCTGCATTGCAAAATGTTCACTTTCAAGTCTAGCCTGCATTCCTCTGTTCCAGGGAGACCAAAGATATTCAATGGCAAGTGTCACAATTAACTCCCTCTGCTCTCGTTCCCACCACCAGGGGGCCGAATTTTGGGGCTTTCCAGTATTATAATATGCTTCCAGACACTCCCCTTATGCATATTCTGACTTCCAGGTATTTGGATATCATTAAGGAATTGCAATCCATTCCCAATCCATGCCGGGTTTTGTGGAAGCCAGTTTGCTCATGCTGGAAATTCTGTTACCTAGAAATCCCTGCTTTCTGCTTCATCTCCACCCCTGCAGGCCAAGGATGGGTGGAGGTATTCAGCTCACCTGCGCCAGGCTGCTGCTAGCCAGGTCACACCTGATGCATGTGATTACTGTAGAGCTCTTTTAAGCCCCAGCTCTCTTCAGTCCAGGGTTGGTCATTGTAGCTGTATTCCGGTGAGACCGATCCTTGTTTCCTGCGCTGTTTGATATTCCTTGATTACTGAGCTATAGTTAATCCTTGATGCCTGAGCTATAGCTATTCCTTGTACCCGAATTAGCACTGCATGCACTGCTACCTTGTTTCCCGAGTTCCTGGCCTATAGCTATTCCTTGTACTTGAATTAACACGGCCAGCAGTGCTACATTGTTTCCTGAGTTCCTGAGCTACAGTTATTCTTTGTTCCTGTTCCGGGGCTTCAGCTATTTCTTGTTCCTGATTTGCACTGTTTGCAGTGCTCTCTTGACTCCCTGTTTACTGAGCTCTAGCTATTTCCTGTTTCTTTGAACCGTACTGCCTGCAGTGCTACCTTGACTCCTGGAGCTTTAGCCATTTCCCTGTTCCTGAACTAGCACTGCCTGCAGTGCTACCTTGACTCCTGAAGCTTTAGTAATTTCCCTGTTCCTGAAGTAGCACTGCCTGCAGTGATACATTGACTCCTGAAGCTTTAGTAATTCCCTGTTCCTGAACTAGCACTGCCTGCAGTGCTACCTTGACTCCTGAAGCTTTAGTAATTCCCTGTTCCTGAACTAGCACTACCTGCAGTGCTACCTTGACTCCTAGGCTTTAGTAATTTCCCTGTTCCTGAAGTAGCACTGCCTGCAGTGATACCTTGACTCCTGAAGCTTTAGTAATTCCCTGTTCCTGAACTAGCACTGCCTGCAGTGCTACCTTGACTCCTAGGCTTTAGTAATTCCCTGTTCCTGAACTAGCACTGACCACAGTGCTACCTTGACTCCTGAAGCTTTAGTAATTCCCTGTTCCTGAACTAGCACTGACCGCAGTGCTACCTTGACTCCTGGGCTTTAGTAATTCCCTGTTCCTGAACTAGCACTGACCACAGTGCTATCTTGACTCCTGAAGCTTTAGTAATTCCCTGTTCCTGAACTAGAACTGACCGCAGTGCTACCTTGACTCCTAGGCTTTAGTAATTCCCTGTTCCTGAACTAGCACTGACCACAGTGCTACCTTGACTCCTGAAGCTTTAGTAATTCCCTGTTCCTGAACTAGCACTGACCGCAGTGCTACCTTGACTCCTGGGCTTTAGTAATTCCCTGTTCCTGAACTAGCACTGACCACAGTGCTACCTTGACTCCTGAAGCTTTAGTAATTCCCTGTTCCTGAACTAGCACTGACCACAGTGCTACCTTGACTCCTGAAGCTTTAGTAATTCCCTGTTCCTGAACTAGCACTGACCACAGTGCTACCTTGACTCCTGAAGCTTTAGTAATTCCCTGTTCCTGAACTAGCACTGCCTGTAGTGCTACCTTGACTCCTGAAGCTTTAGTAATTCCCTGTTCCTGAACTAGCACTGCCTGCAGTGCTACCTTGACTCCTAGGCTTTAGTAATTCCCTGTTCCTGAACTAGCACTGACCACAGTGCTACCTTGACTCCAGAGTCTTAGCTCAATTCTTGTTCCTGCCTCAGCAGTGCCTTCAATGCTACTTTGTTTTCTTGATTCCTGAACCTGCACTATTTTGGTATACCCTTCTGTGTATCCTTTTCCAGTCCCTGCCTTTCTTCCGATTTCCTTGGTTCCAGTTCCTAGTTTGCCGTCTTTCTATTCTGCTGTCTTGCTTCTGTTACCTTGTATGTTTGTTACCTGCTTTATGCCAAGTGTGCACTCTGATTTCCTTCCTTTCCTGTTAAGCACTCCTCCTTGCTAGCTCCTTGTCTTTTGTGCTTGAGTTTAGTTCTACACCCTTGCTGTTACTGCCTTGAGTGTTCCTGTTTTTGATCTCCAGGATCCGTGTGCACAGCTGACTACCTAGGTGGTGTTTCTTGTTCACTGGGAGTATTGTGTTTGAGTTACATTTATAACATCACCCTGCCTTTGCATCCATATCCTATATATGGGTATTTGCAGTCAGTATCTGTAACAACAATTGTAGGTGCGAAACTTACTGAGCTTCAGTCTTACCATGTGGAGCTCCTGATTGCTTTACCCCCCACTCCCCTTTATTGTTAATGTTGTGTCATATATATGTCTTGCACATTCAGCCTGGGTGTAGTTATTCTGAATGCTAAATTTCCTCCTGAGTGCCCTTCCTTTCCAAGTCTTACCCATCTTGTTCACTTATACAGGCTTCCCCTTTGGATCCCTTTTTCTCCTCTGACTCCCTGTGTGATCCTGCGCAGCGCTATACTACTCTTTCTGTGCACTGTAAGTTTTCTTCCGAGTCCTTGCCCAAGTCGCTGACTGTGTTCCTGACATAGTCCCGGACAGTCCCTGACACCAAGAACCAATTTACTTTGATTTGGCACCTATATAAGTGCTCATTTTTCTAACTCACCTACTCACCCTCGCATCCACAGTGCTCCAAAATAATTCGCAGTTTTCCATCATAAGAACATCATTGTTTATATTATCATTTTCGGGGCAGAACGTCACCAATCTACTAGACATTGCCTGAAGTTATCTATGTTGCAGAAAGAACTTCAGAAGGAGTTTTATGGAGTGAGGGCCTAGTTAATTTTCTCAAAGTAGATCTCAGTGGACCTTTGCTATCAAAATAGATAGATGGTCCTCTGTGTGAACAATTGCTTCCAGACAGATGTGTAATTCAGATCTACTCATCAGGGCCAACGGATTTCAAACCAAACTGAACAAAACCTCCCTCTGTGGCATTGACTATTTCATGAAAAGCGAGGATGGATTACGTATCTCCCTCCTTATATAACACAATAATGCATTATACCACAAGATGCTCGCTTCTCATGCATTCCCAACACAATGCATTTGTGAAGATCCGGCTTCACCTACTCAGAAAAAGCAATTTATTGTTGCAAAGCCCATATACTGCTAAATTAACTTAGATGAACGTGTTGTGAAGGCAGGGGCTGGAGAACAGGATGATAAAGAATTTGTTTATTTAGCATGTTTTCCACACAGCGCTCCGCATCCCTCATGTGCTTATAAAGCCATTCTTCCTCCCCTGAAGAGAAAGCTATCTTATCATACGCCAGCTTTCTGGTACCTGTCAACAGGATGAGAGATGGAGGCGGGATATAAAATACTTCCCTTATTTTACTTTCAGTGATGGTGCTAAGTGCTCTTTAGCTGAGATTTAGCGTTGACAATGTCAATATTGAACTCCTTTATCACTGCCCTGTCAAATCCCATCAGCTAACCCTGAGCAAAGCACCTACATTTAATTTAAAGCCATTCTCTTTCCTATTTATGGTCCATACCAGCAGGTTGATGATTCAAGCTGACAAGCAATAGAGTGAACGCACCCACTTAGTGCCATCAGAAATAAGTTCATGCAAAGAAGAGCGGGGAGCCTTTCGAGTGAAATCACTTACAAGGCGGGTGCTCAGGCGGCGCAGCCAATAACTACCCTTCAGAAATTAAGCATTGCCATCATTTTTAAAACTATATACATTTTTACCGCGTGGCAGAGAGTCCCACAAGGTGCGACGTATAACTTTCATCTTTTTTGAAGGATTTAAATATTCAGCACAGTAAAAGTGCATGTTCGGTTATAACTGGCTATAAAATGGTTCAACACATCGTGTACTGCCAAATGGTTTCAACCTTGTAGCCATACACAGCAAGATGTAAGATGGTTTAACCGTAACTGAAAATGCCCCATTCCCCTTTTTTTTTTAGAATAAAATTTCGGAGGTAAAAATGTGAACGAAATAGAAACGTTTTTCTACAGTGCACCAATGAATTAACACCGCACAAAAAAGCAGACTTCAAAACAATTCTTGTCAGTCGCACCAAAACACCAAAGTAAAGACATTAATTTGTATGATTCTATCTGAATACTTAAAGGGCACTCAACCTTCCCACTTAGACATGGAAGGGTGCAACTGTTATGTTCAATTGCCCCGTAAGTGAGAACCTTCCACCATTGTTTATACTTCCAACACTTTCAATGGGCCACCATTTTCAACTCCAAACCCTATGGCTCCGTATTTCTATGCATTTCATTTTGCAGCATCCGATTTGCAATTGGTCATTCCCCAGAAGACAACTTTCTTATCTTTCAGCACATCCATCTTCTTCGCACGATGACAGACTGATGTAGGCTCACAAAGGGCTCTAAACTGCTGTCCCAGGTATGGATGTAATATGTCTTGCCGTATGCTCTTGCTGATGGCTGAGAATCATAACCGTATAATGCCCACTGCAGTTGATCTACTCTGAAGAGAATCTATATGCTAAGGTGTTAATACAAAGTTGATTAGACTTTTCATCTAGTAGAGTTAAAATCACAGAGGAATCATGGAACCCAATGAGATGGACAAGGTAGAGGGTGAGAGGATGTTAATAGTTAATAAATGCCAGATCAGAAGACAGCTATTCTGAGATAATGCTCATAAATATACTCTGTAAATAGTAGGTCAACAAGTTGGCTCAGTGGGCTGGATGTACACTGCTGAACTATCTGGTGTTTGACCGGTTATGAGTTTAAATCCCTGTAATGCCGAATCGGTCTTTATTTCCTGCTAGTTGAGTAAATTGAGCACCACTGATGTGGGTAATGCTGACATCCATTGTGTACAGTGCTTAGATATGGCACACCTGCATTATGGAATCCCATGTAAAATCAGGTAAATGATTAGCAATCTTGCACACAATGGAGAGCGAGAGAAAATCAGGTCAGTCGCTATCTCCCGTTTTACAATCTTATCACATACAAGCAACCACTGCTGTTAAGAATTCCCTCTGGAATTCTGTTTTTTTGTTACTATGTCCAGATGTGGTAAACACCCTTGGCCTTATCCTGGAGTCTAAGGATATCCAAAGATATTGGAGCAGACGCCTCACTAACTTATAGTGACAAGCTTCATCATTGGTGCCCATCCACACTCAGATAAGATGACACTACCTGAAATGATTAGGAATGCCGGTCCTTCTTAGGCAGTAAATGCATATATGATTCTAAATGTATTTAACCCTTTGCATGCTGATGACGGAACCGCTCCGTCATCAGCTGCGGGTGCGCTGTGCTGATGACGGAGCGGTTCCGTCATGGCCCAGCCGCCGTGCCTGCGCGGCGCTGATTTTGCGCCTGCGCGGGCGTTCTAATGAGCGGGGCGGGTCATGACGGAACCGCTCCGTCACCAGCATAGCTCAACCGCGGCTGGTGACGGAGCGGCTCCGTCACCAGCATGCGGCCGCCGCGCGGCCGCCCCGCCCCTTTAGCGCTGCGGCGGAATAGCCGCCGCAGCGAAGGGGTTAAAGATAGATAGAGGATTTGATGTATTTGCAAGCACTCTTGTAATTACAGGGGTGTGTCCTTGTCACTCTCTTTGTTTTATAATATGTGGTGATTTTAATAGACTCTTCAGTATGAAAGGAGTCTAGACTCACTGATATTATGGTACTCTCATAAAGGATAAAATAGTGAAAACCGGCCAACCTTTCCCAACCTCTTCACCGGTTCCCAAATTCAGAACCTCAACTGCAAAGTCGCAATCTTTGGCTAGGAATGCCACCAGAGCCAAGAACTCACTGCTTTCAGAACTGATCTCACTTGCCACATAGAGCATTCATCTCAAGCGTTAACTCCACAGACAATTCCTAAACCAAAGAACTCTGTGGTTTTAGAGTATCTCCACTACAACATTACCAAGTTGCAAACCTGTTCTCAAAATTGATAACACTCACACTGCCTTACATAACACCTTCTTGTCCTGTTTCCATGTTTTATTTTTTAGTGCCCTAACACCACTTGGTCCAGATGGACTATATAAAAAAACGTAAATAAAATAAATATAGGTAAGGAATAGTTTTGTTCGGTGACCACTTCTTAGATGCGGGTTCATAGACAGGTCATATGATTGAATATAGGTCATTGGCCCAAATTCTTAGTAGAGGGTGTGGTGTTTGGAGGTGAACGCGGGCCAAGAGATTTCACTGGTCTGGTGTGGCAGAGCACTGCTGAGCAGCAATTTCTCAAGAAAAATGGTATAGGACAATAGTGGGCAAGTTTTAGCAGTGCAGTCATCAAAGACAAATATTAAGCCAATGATTGTTTTCATATGCTGCTTAAGACTACAACCAACTTTCCTAACCAAACATTTTTTGGTTTAGTGTTTAGTGTCTCACTGTACCCTGGGAGGCACTAAATACTGGAATGGATTTAATCAGTGCAGAGAGTGTCCCACAGGGCATGAAATGTACCCCAACGTAGAGTAGCCCACTTCCCCAGTCCTCTGTGTTCCACATTTCAAACTGCATCCTTATGGTGCGCAAAGTGACAGGTGCCAATTCTGTCTGACAAAAGCAAGCATTGTGAGTTGGCAAATCTGCTAATAAAGTGGAATTCACTTGCAGTTTGTGGTTTCCTTCGCATCACTGGAACGCACAACAAACAAGATTGGTATATTAAACTGGGGGGGACTTATACTTGAGTTATCACAGAAGACCAATCTGATATCAATCTTCTACAAATGACAAGTATGTAGAACAAAGAAGATGAGGTCTGCTTTATGTAACTTGATTACAGGGAAGCATTTAAACTGTACAACTAGACAATACATTAGCAACACTAAAAACAACAGGCTTGGGGATACTATGTATGCATAAAACATGTTCAGCAGTGAAAGTCACCAATTACTAGCAAATAAAGGCACTTTAGAAAGCATATTGACTATACTGCACTTAACACTAGCAATAGGATTAACACGAAGTCATCTTTCCATGATAAACTTCCAAATACCTGAACCGTGGGATATCAATAAGTGGCATGTACTGTGATCCCTGTCACATTCCAGCATACACTTTTCTTTGTAGCAATAGTTTTTAAAGAGAGAAAATAGGATATATGATATACTATGCACTTACTTCGAAACAGCTCGTTGCTTAGTACAAATCTGATAGCAGTCAGATAAAAGGCAGCAAGACTGAGAAGTAGATGGTACATCGTAGGAGGTGCAAAAAGGGTGAGAAGGTCCATTTAGTCTGACAGTTTCCTGGTACATGCAGCATCCGCTGTGCCAGAATCTATCTCCAAACTTTTTTTTCCACATAGGACTCACATATCCTAGAGACATTCTGTCTCATCTTCAGCCCCCTCACACACTTTGTACAGTTCACTGCTGGAAGAGCTGATATTATTTTTGACGCTTACATTTCCATGACTAATATCTATAGCTACATACAGAAATACACCTCCCATAGCCGCTACGGGTATCCGTCGAATCCATACAGTTGCGGCATTTAAAGGTTCAGGAAAATCAACCCTTTCCCAAAGAGAGTATCAGTGCCCCTGGGAGTTATTGGGTATAATACATTGTCTGGGATTTTGGTGACCCCTGCAGTGATTAAATGCTTCCTGGGCACTTGCCTCGTCACTGGCATGGACTTCATTATCCTAGGTATTGAAAAGGTGGGCAGTAAACACATGGTTCTGCCATATCATCTAGACAACACCCACTTCTGATAGCAGACTCGGATTAACCACCAGGTTTTTAGCACACTTATGTGCACTTACATAGGAGTGAGTACAAGCGAACACCAGCAATCTCCAAGGTATTTCCAGGGTCTTTCTTTCAATGGCAAATTATTTAAACATCATAAAGCACTAAATATATTGTGCTATATAAAATATTTAATAAAATGCTAGATTTACATATGTTTTCACTTTAGCTTTATGAATGCTCGTTTTCTATATATATTTGCTTTTCTGTATAAAACCCACTGGAAATATAATGATGTGTAACAATATAGGCATGTACACATACTGCATGTGTTTGCCTGTACATGTGAAGTGTGAGCCTAGCTATGGTACAGTGGAATATTGCACATAAATCTAGTAAAAAAATGTTCTTCATTAACGGGATCAATTCCCTATCAGGCACATATATGTACAATTGGAATGAGGCAGACTTTCTTTCCTCGAATAGAGTACGAAGATGGAGTGGCTCTTAGGTTCTCATCAAGAACTGATGAGATGGTCCATGAAGAGATGTGTTCTTCCCACTTTACAGATCTGTATGAATAATGTTGTTATAAGTCTGATGTGTTATGGGATGTTATTCTAAATCTGGAAATATCTATTGAGAAGGATTGTTCTCTGATCATTTTGTTAGTTAATTTCTTACTTGAAGTCTGATGATATCTTAGCTCCTTTAGGTTTTTGGCCTCACTCAAATAAGCAGCTGGGTTTGTCACTGATTCCTTTTAGGTTACATAACTGGTTTGGAAGGTGACATTAGCTTAGAGGGTCAACACATGCATGCACATCATAGAGGGGGCGGTACAATCATAATTATTCAACCCTGTGAAAGGTCAGGCAGTAGACTGACAACTGTATGAGAATGTCAATGGCATCTATTCAAGAAGGTTGATGAAGTCTTTATACATGAGAAAGGATTACGGCTTGCACAGGTGTTTTGAAGTTTGAGTATGAGGAACTGTTAGAAATGGCCATCTGTAGTTGGCAGAGGTAAGTACCTTTGTCTAAATAGCGACCCTTACTTCTAGCCAGGGTAAGGGGGATACACACTATTGATAACCCCTGCTCACCCCCTTGGTAGTTTGACAGGAGCAGACAGGCTTATCCCCAAGGCAATGTGTAAAGTATTTGTACCAACACTCACAGTAACATAGTGAAATCGACAACACTCAAGGTATTTATAAAAACATGAATCACTTTATCTGGATTAGGCAGAGTCACAACAACATAAATCCCACATACAAAAATAGATTCTCTTCCAATAATTGATTGTCCATAAAAAGTTACACTATATCATTGTTCTTGTGTAGCAAAAGTTCACTTATAAAAACGTACTTGTCAGAATAAAGGAATTAATTGAGTCCTTATGCCTGGAGGACTCCTGCTTCTAGCATGTGGAAGTCACTCTAAGAATGCAAATAAGGTGCTCCTCAACAGTGCCCTTAGCAATAAAATGTCCCTTGCGTAGAGGGAGTCACTGTAAAAATGGTGCCCTGGACAACAAAATGCCCCCGCCGTAGCATGGGATGTGCTACACTTATCTGCTCCGCTTTAACTTTTGAAAATCACCCCTTCTCAATGCACGAGTACGCGCCAGTCAACACAGGGTTCTATACTCCGCCGGAACTAACAAAAAATGATCTTGTAGCTACCGTATCCCTGTGGACCAGTGACATGGGATTCTCAAAGAAAACGGTCTCAAAAACTAAGGTATTGGCAGGGACTGTAGTTTCCTTTCTTTCAAAAACGTGCTGTTCTTAGCCTACGTCACCCGACACCCGAGCGATGTGCCCTTCTTCTCCGGGACGTGCTTTAACACCAACCGGACTGCCTCCGGGGGCAGGCACTAGAAAGATATGTCCCCAGACGTTTGCTTGTTGCGACAAAATGGCAGAAATAGGACCCCAGTGCCGCCGATCCCCTCGGGTGGTTGACCCTGGGAAGAAGAGGACTCCGCTAGCGGGAACAGCCCCCCGCAGACCCACAACCCTCCCCAGGCAGCGCCACTCGCAGCCATTCAGGTTTTACTCTTAACGTTACTTGGGGGGTTGCTTTTCTCACGTCCTCGCCGACGGCGTCCTGCTGGGTGGCTCCGCTGGCCGGAATGGAACAGGGCAGGAGTGTACTGGTTGCTAGGCGACGCCTTTGGCGGCGTGGGTCTCAGTGCTGCTTTCTCTTTTGGCGTAGGTGAACTCGGACACGCAGCTCCTTTTAAACACGGCAGGCTTCGCGAAGGGCTCAATGTAGGCAGGAAGGCACGCTGTCACACGCACACAGCGGTGCTGTCAATGCAGGCAGGATGGACTATGGAAACATCCTGTTCCTATGGTCCAACGAGGGCAGCCTTGGTCGCCTGCAAGTTATCCAGAATTCCGCCGCTAGACTGGTGCTAAGAAGACCCAGGAGAGCTAATTCTCAGAAGGCTTTGGATGCGCTTCACTGGTTGCCAGTGAAGAAACGCGTGCTGTTCAAATGCCTTCTCTTCTGTCACCGAATCGTCTGGGGCAGGTCGCCCGCCTACCTTAGGGACTTAGTCAGCCGCTACGAACCAACAAGGACCCTCCGCTCGGAGGGCACTGGGCTGCTGACAGTGCCCAGGGTAAGGAAGGCCAGAATGGGTGGACGATCTTTTGCGTTCCAAGTTGCCCAACACTGGAACAAACTTCCTCCTGCCCTGAGATTGGAGAGCAGTGAAGCGTTGTTCAGGGCTAAGCTCAAAACACTACTCTACACTGTGTAGGGATAGAGGCTCTGTTATGGTGCTCGGTAGTAGCTCTTAGCGCGGGGACACGCCGAGATGGCGTTACTGGGCGCTCTATAGGCTCTTTATTATTATTATTATGGCATGCTGTTACACGCACACAGCTGTGCTGGTCTCTTCCCTTCGATAGGGATCTGGGTTGACCTGGGTCGGTGGTAGTGACACACCCCCATGTAGCACTTCGAGACTCATGCCGACTTCACGAAGACCACGGTCCCAGCAGGGCTGACTGCAGCCACACGCACACAGCGTTGGTGGGGCAATAAGCACTGTGTCCAAGTATCACTGTAGGCTGCACATGAATTCACCAGCTGTATACACGCTTACAGCTCCTTAAAGGCGATCTTGGGAACTTTGATGTGCCTGAGTTCCCACAACAGGAGGCCAGCTCTCCTCAGGCCCATGAAGACAGGTACACTTCAGAGGGGACAATGCACACAGCACAGCTCCCCTTCAAGCATGGAGGACACAGCACACAGCAGACAGTCCCTTAGTCCTCTTCCTCAGCAAATAACAGCAACTACAGGTCAGCTCCCAGACACTCAGCAATGCCATAACTTTTCCTCAGTCTTCCTGGCTGTTCTCCTTTGGCAGGGATACCTTCTTGATCACAAAGTGTTTAGGGGTTTCAGCTCAGATATTTATATCCCAAAAGTCTTTGTTCTTCATGTGTGAGGGGTCCTGGACCCAGTCCAAACCAGGTCTGGGTGCACTCTGCCAGTGCACATCCTTTTCCTTTGTGAGTGTGGGTCAGGGCCATCAGACGCACCGCAGGAGGTGGAGCCAGCATTGTGGAAGGCAGGCACAGCCCTATTCAGACCTAGGTACTAATCCTCTCACCACTCTACATGCAGATAGGTATATTCAGCCTAGTGCTGACTCACCCAGCCTCCTGGAGCCATCCCAGCCCCTGTCACTCACAAACCAGACAGTCAATTCACAAACAGGCAGAGGCACACAGAAAGGTTGAACAAGAAAATAGCCACTTTCTAAAAGTTCTATTTTCAAAAACTGAATTTAAAAACCATCCTCCCTAAAAGATGTGTTATTAAATTCTGAGTTCAGGGATACCAGATTCCAAATTTCTATCTTGCCGCTATGGGATGCAGGTAAACATGACACAGCATTCCCCATTCTGTCCTATGGGGGAAGATAGCCTTTCAGTAGTGAAAAAAGAAATTGGCATTATTTCACCATCAGGACATATTACCCACACTAGTACATGTCCTACCTTTTACATACACTGCACCCTGACCAGGAGTGTACCTTGGGCCCATCATAGGGGTGTCCTATGTGTAAGAAAAAGGGAAGGGTCAGGCCTGGCAAGTGTGGACACTGGCCAGGTCAACATGCCAGTTAAGAAACCGCACACAGGCACTGCGGTGGCAGGCCAGAGACACCATTGTAGGGCTATTCATATGGGTGGCATAATCAGTGATGCAGGCCCACTAGTAGCATTTGAATCATCAACAGCTCTGGCACAGTCAATGCACTTTACTATGGACCTACTGATAAAACAAATATGCCAGTCATGGATAACCAATCACAACAACAATTTACACAGAGAGAATATGCATGTTAGCACTGATCAGCAGTGGTAAAGTGCCCAGAGTCCTATAGCCAACAATCGTAGGTCAGGAAAAACAAAAGAGGAGGAAACAAAATGTTTTGGGATAACCCGGCAAGAAGGGCAATTTCCAACAGGAACAAATGTGGAGGTGCCAGTCTGCCTGTGTTTTTCTTTGCTTTTTGCTATGCATGTTTTAAAGAAGCAGTCTCTTTCAATAGTAAATCTGAATAACTTAGCATTTGTAGAGGATTTGGGAATAGTAATTCCCATCTTCTTGGGAAGATCCCTTCCTAGATCTGAGCTTGTCTGGGACTGTTGGTGATCAGGGGTAATTCTCTTTGATATAGATGCTTGACATCCTTGGATGAGGTGGGGAGTTGGAAGATTCTTTTGTGGAGATTTCCAAACTGAATATTTGGAACTGAGCTCATTTGTCGGTATTGAGTTTCTGTTTGATAAGGGTGTTAAAAACAGCAACATATAAATGCTGAGAATGATGGGGAAAGAAAATATATCCTGCAGTGCTAATTAGCTTCTGAGATCTGGAAATGTTCAACTGGAAAACTGTTGGTTACTGAAGAACAGGAATAAAACCTTTAAAGTATGGTATTTTGCATGACAGGGTTTGATGATATATACATTTAATGCCTGATAAAAGGCCATACAAAACCAGGATGAAGAGAGCACCGTTTTAACCATGGAGCAGGGTCTCATGCATGGATTACATAGTAGCTGTCATGCTGTTGTAGCGTTTAGGAGGTGATTATTTTTTATTTGGTCTGCCATTGGATGGCAGCGCTTTTGACGGTTCCATGTTTATAAAATGGGACCTGTGCAATTGGAAAGTCCATACCTTGTTTTTTTTTCTAGAGTTGTGTTGATTGCATGGTGGTGTGTTACAGTAAATATGATCTTCATATATGGTAGCTTAAGCGCAGGTAAATCTTGGTACGGTCTGCATTTGAGAGTGACTTGACTTAACATTTTTGTAGAGACACAAGATGTCAATAAAGACACCCTAATGTGCTCCTTTCTCTATTTCTTAAGCAACGCTATGTATGAGTACTACAGTAATTGTGTTAGTTCCTGAAACTACACAAAGACTCAACAAACCTTAATACTGCACTGACAATCACAGTGATCATTGTCAATTACATGTCTTGCAAGGTATTGGGCAAGTAAATATACATGGTAGAAATGCTTTAAAAGGTGAGGGAATGAGTCTCTGAGAAGAACACCAATAGATTGTAGCATAGAAGTAACACAGAAGTACATGGTATTCGTTTTGAACAAAAGACACGAGGATAGTTTGACAAAAGAGTTTTTCTTAAAAAAATGAGTAGGATGTTTGAGCTGTAATCTAACTACAAGCTGTTTCGCATACTATGAGGTGATCGACACCAACTTTTGAGCTGAATTGCATTTTCCAATGATCTTGTAACTGCTGTTCAGATTTCATGTTTATTAATGAGGAGTCTTTAAAATGATGCCTCATGAATATTATGTTTGATGGTTTATTGTACAAGATGAAAAATATGTTCACTGTACACTTTGGTTTCTTATTGGCAAGTGTTTTCCTGGAGTAGTGCTGAGCTGGCACTCATCTGGTTTTCCGTATTAAGGGCTGTCCTACATAATGTCATGATGTTTCTTTGAGAGATGGATGACAGTCATTCTCTGAGCCACCTAATGTATATTCATATACCTGTTTTGTACTTTTCTTGCTTTGCCTTTCATCATGACTATTTGGTACTCTCTCTGCATCTTTTAATGTAGTCAAAGATATTATCAAAGTTAGAATCAAAAAATCGTTTAGTGAATTGTAATCAATACATGCTGCTAATACTAGCGTGTGAGGAGTGGGGGTGCTTGACATTATTTTATATGAGGTTTAATGTGGTATGTTCGTGGTTTTAATGATGAGATAATACAAAAAATGAGTATTGCTCACTACTGCACAAAATCTGCATGTTATCATAAATTATTAAAACATTGCTTATTTCCTACAATAAAAACAACCAGCTTTGTACAACACTGCAGTATGGTTAGGTCTGCATTATATTTTTTCTGGCCAAAAGGAAAACATTGCAGTTCTAATCAAGGTGAGTTAAAATCTAAAGTGGGGACAACAGTGTTCATTAAAGGTGACTGCATTCATATGCTCATAGGGACACGGCAAGATTGTTACTCTTAAGTTGACATCGGAAAGCATGACTAATATGCTTGTTTTCTGAAAATGAAATTTTATGTTTTTAATGCTGTTGAGTGTGTACTTCTCTCCTGAAAAAATCAATTTTATTAAAAACATGTTTTAGCATTTGCTCAAGATGGTATAACAATATTGTTTGAGATTTAACCATTCTAACTTTTGTAAAAATGCTTTTCTTTTCCCACGTTTGTTAGTTATCATTTCGATTTGAAGGTCGACTTTAGTTCACAATATTCACGAGAGGCGCACACACACAGTTCCTATAATTGAAATAAATAAAATTGTGGCACCGCTGAAAGACAAAGTCGTAATAATGAGGAATGAAGTCAAAAGAGTCAATAGACCGGAATCAAACGCCAAGTAATTCAAATTTTGGCTAGAAAAACATGTTTCTATTGCACTAGAACCATTATATTATCAAGGTGAAGTTGTAACTGAAACCTGACAATTATGGCCATCCATTAAGAATAACATACTAACCACAACAACAAACAAAATAATAAATATTTTTGTAGAGCGCTTCACACCAAACTGTTGGCATTTCTAACTTCTTCTCACCAAGCTTTGTAAATGCAAGCTTTAAAAATGCAAGCGCTGCTGCACACGCCTGTCTCTTATTTTTATGTATTTTGCTGTAACACAAGACTTGATACTTTCAAGAGCATAGTTTGTAACAATTGTATTTAGGAGGCCAAAAAGAGGTGGAAGTAGAAGTTCATATCTGAGTATTACTGTTTTCAGACTCCCCTGCAGACATTGTTTCACAAGAGAAATGCAATGCATATAATGAGAGCTCTGCTGGTTTGCGTAATTGACGAGCAACAGATGAAAGATAGCACTTAGAATGCATTTTCTTCCTCTCCAGTCTAACAGCAAAACCATGATTTAAGAAGCCAACCAACGCATCAAATAAAATGTCATCTTGCATCAGTAGAAGCAATGGGACACTAATGATGCATGACACCCCATACATGACCTCAGATGAGTCGCTCCAAACAAGAGGCAAAGGTTAGATATTCTATTCCTTCCAGCCTTGCAAGGTCAAGGCCACACAAGATCTTCTGGGTCACTGTGCCACGAGGTCCCTTTGCTTAGCAAAGGATGCTGTGCACATATTAATCAAATCTTGGAAGGTGAAATAGAAAAGGACACTGAGCTCTGTTTGCAAGACGTAGGTCTAAGGTGCCCTTATGCTGGCTTTCCCTTCTTTATTAACCTGTGTTATTGATGCCAAAAATGAACACAGGAGAAATAGACCTCACTTGAATTTAGATAAAGCAGTATCAATTTTTGCATAAGAGACATTTGTAAATGGTGAGGATTCAAAGCAGGACATCACAGCCCCATTCAATAGTTTAATATGATCCATGAAAACGCCATCAGTTGTACTAGAGAGAAATGGGACTGAATTTGGGAGCATGCTTTACAAGGCAGAACTGGTTTGAATGCAGACAAAATGGCCTTCAAAAGTATCACCTGCTTATCTCTGATGGTAGGAGAAGACAAGGACTAGACTACACTTAGCAGGAAGTGAAATGAAATCAAGGTGCAGAGTGCATATCATTTCTAATGCCATCTGCAGAAATATTTAAAGGATCACAATTTACCTGGTAGGGTAAATAAAAATTTATTTGTCGTGGCTGATAAGAGAATTGCTGTGCTTTCATTGTACCCATAAATAAGATACATCAAATTTGCACAGAACATAACTTGTATTTGTAAAGAACACATTCACCCAAAAGTTCATCTTTGTGCTGAAGTAACACATTCTTATTTTTAACTAAGTCAATGGTACTGATTTTAGTGATCTCAGAAGGATGAAAGTCTGGGACTCCGGCCTGCAACTATCAGGGGAAACACAGATCCTTGCAGTGGACACATTGGACCCACACATGGAACTATGCTGTGTGTACAATTAACTATAGAGGGTACACCAACATATAAGAAAGCTTACAGAGTAGTTAGTATGCCAGGAAATCAGTGAATGGCACAGCTTTCCAAATACACTACTGCAGCGGTTCCTAACCTGTGGTCCAGAGACCCGAGGGGGTCCCCGAAACCTACTGAAGGGGTCCTTTAATGCTTAGAAAATATAATATACTATTATTATTCGGTTAATGTATAGAAGCAAAGAAGTAAAATATAAAGTTGACATTCTTAAAATGTTCTTTAAATTTGACTTCTAGCACATCACTGCTTCTTGCTCACCTTATGGAAGGTTATTGAGTATTATCAGTCTCCTCTCTTCCCACTGTTCCCTCCAATACTCACTTTTCCCATTTCCTGCACCACTGATGGTTCATGACAAAAGTTTTATTTTTATCAAGCACTGTTCCATTAATGTTAGCCAAGTCAGTAAGTAGAAAAGGCTGAAGTGTATCATATCTTTCCCTGCCCTGTGGTTACCAATGTTCCTCTTCATTATACTTAAGATGCACTAGCTTAAAGAAATACATTGTAAAGTCTATGGAACATACACCTTGCTACAAAATACACTGTTCCTCTCAACAACGTGTCTTCCTCCATACTGGAACTATTTTCATCACAGCATAAACGTTCTGCACCACTGGGAAGACCTCATCTTCATTGAATGGCAGATGCACTAGTCCTAGGCTGTCCTGAGGCTGTGCACATTGTGATAGGATGACCCGCCTCATTAATATTCACTGGTCTGGTCATACTGTGTGATTCTTCATTTGCACCTCAAAGTAAATGCTTTGGGACCTGCTTAGTGCAGACTCCCATTCCTTGACTGTGTTGACATTGTGAAAATATTAAGTGTTGTAGCTAACGCATATGCGATGTATACCAAAGAAACAGCAATTGTTTCTAAAGGAAGTGACATCACAACTCATCATACTCCAGAATTTAACAGTGATTGATGTAAATTGACTGTTATGACAATTTTATAATCTGTGTATTCACCTCAGGAGCATTTAGCCAAGACGAAAGCATCCGAGCGGTGAGATTACTGATGCAGTGAAAATATAGCATTTGGGAGCATTGTAGATCATGTAGATGGCATACAAACATTCACCCTTAGTATGTGATGAAGTTGTGCTAATTGTGCTGGTCCTCAGCCTTGGGACAGAGACTTCATCAGCAATCCTACATTTTTGTTTTGTTGGATTAATATTTTTTTTTTTTAAGTTTCCAGAAGATTCGTCAGAGGGCACCAAAGTTATCAGCTAAACAAAAAGCACTCTTCCCTATGGAAAATCTGACTTAACTATACAGTAGCGACCATCATTAATATTGTGTATTTGTTAGTTTGAAGTGAAATATTAGCCTGCAAACTCAGAGTTGTATGAGATGCTTAGTTACTTGATACTCTTTTTTTGTGTATGCTCCATCTTCCTCAGTCATTAGCCATACAACCATTTTCTGAAAAATCTTTCGCAATTTTCAGCACTACCCAATTATGTAATTTCAAACAAGCAACAGTCTGATACCACTAAAAGCAACGGAAAAGCATTACACACTATTAGACTGACAACGGACATCCATTAATAGCACCATGAACTATAATGACCACTGTCAGACACACTGTCGCTCGAGAAATGGCTTACTCGCAGAGAACCTGTATATAAAGACTCATACTCCCCAGGTGAATATGAATCTTCTGTATATGCACCTAACAACTGTAACTCCATCATAACAATGAGCTTCGGGCAGTAGCCTTGCTTGTACCAGCTTCAGGATTGGGTTGTACTTTTCCATTTGCAAGTCTTGCAAGAGGTGACTGCATCCGCACTGCTGTGACCTGTATAGAAGTATTTGCGAAATCACGAGGACCTCATGGTTCATTGTGTAAACCCTCAAACTATTTGCTTCTGCTGCCCAGGGTGAGTGTTCTCCATGGGAGTTAGCAGCTTTTATTTTTGGCTCAGACCCTACTGTTAATTGAAATGAAGAAAACAAACTTACACGGCGAACTAAACCTGCATGCATCAAGACAGGGTGTTGCGCAATTCTCAAACCCTCACTGGTGAATGAGACCTAAGATGAAAAAAGTCGGGTCTTTAGGTGTTTCAAAAAGTGGCAAAAGAATCGATTTTTGAAATGTGGCTTGGCAAGGTATTCCATACTTTGGCAGCTGCAACTGAGAAGGAGCATGCACCCCCTACCTTGCCTTTCTGAATTTTAGCACTAACTTTCCTGCTTAAAGCTGATCGTAAAAGCCAAGTTGGCTTATACAGATGAAAGTAAGACCTGATGGCCGGTGAGCTCTTGCCATGCAGGGCTAGGTGGACTGCTCACAGCGCTTTGAAAATCACCCGCTTCCTAACTGGAAGACACTGAAGATCTCTAAGACCTTCTCTCACACTGAGATACTTCGGGGTCTTCAAGATCAGTCTCACAGCAGCATTTTGTGGACCAACTGAAGGTTGCTTAGAGAATAGTTGTTTATATTAAGATAGATAGCATGACAGTAGTCTAATTGTGAGGAGATTAATGCGATTGTAACTGTTTTGTGAAGCTCCTCAGGAATGAAAGGAAAAATGTTCATGAGTGATTGAATAATATGAAAGCAAGTGCTTGTGGTACGATTGACCTACCGATGAAAGTTGAGGGAGATATCGTACAGAACCACTAAGTTATTTACTGATTCCCTGGGTGTTGGAAGTGACCCACATAAATCCGGCCACCAAAGCTCTGACCTGATAGAGTTCGGGGCTCCAAAGACCATAACATCAGCCTTATCAGCATTAAGCTTCAAGACATTATTCTTCATCCAGCTACTTTCACCAGTCATGCAGACTTTGAACTTCTCAGCCGTCTCAAATTGGTTATCAGTGAGAGACACAATAATTTGTGTGTCATCAGTGTAAGATACTACCGGGAATCCAAAGGATCTCACTAAGGCTGCCAAAGAGAAGATGTATAAGTTAGATAAGTTAGATAGTGTGAGGCTGAGAGAGGAACCCTGACCACAACTTACAATCTGCTGTCTCCCAATTAAAAAGGAGTGAAGCAGTTTTAGACTCTTTGCGCCCGCCTCTATTTGTTAAAGCCGTTTCACCATTTGTGATGGCGAGACAGTATTGAAGGCTGTTGATAAGTCCAGAAGGACCATGATAGCCATCACACCCGATCCACCTGCATTCTCTTAGTAAGTGGCAGCCATGTGTGCCGACTCTAGATTGTGACCACTTCCGAACTCTTTTGTGAAGGGTTCGGAAGGTCATGATCAGTAATAAATCACACTAACACTTTGTTCAAATGTTTCTCGAGAAATTTCGCTGGGGTAGGCAGTAGCGAGGTACAACAATAGGACTTCAGTTTGTCAGGATCTACGTCGTTTTTTTTGGATGTGGGATGATATTTGCTTCGTTCCAGCTTTCAGGGAACACTGCTGTTAAACCTTCGGTACCAGGTCTGGGACTAACTGCAACGTTTTAGGAAGGCATAGATCAGTAGGAGAACTGCATGTAATACTCACCAGGGTCTCTTTCATCTGGTTTACTGTGATCGGTGGAAAGGTCAGCATTGAAGAGGCTTGTGAAGATTTATGCAGAACTAGGTGCACTCTTCCTGTGTCTCCACGAGGTTAAATTTAGAGTGTATTATAAAAATGTTATCCCTGAAGAACATGGTCAGTTTGTCGCAAAAGGCTTGGCGAGCATTAGTCTGTTGCTTGCTGGGGGGACTCGTTAGGCTTTTAACTACTTAAAAAACTTCTTTGGTCGAATTTGAAGCTAGCCTGATTTAAGATGTATAATAGGTGGTTTTAGCCCTAGCAATTGCTACCTTATAATTGGCTAGTATGGATCTATGCTTCTCTTTCTCATTGCTTTCGAGGTTTTTCCCCATTTCCTTTCCACCTGCGGCAGAGCTGCCTCAGTTCTCTGAGCTTGGTGGTAAACCATGGGACTGACTCTTTCCTATTGTTGGGGCAGTTTACCATCATAGGTGCTACCTGATCCAAGGCGGTCTTAAAGCAGTTAGTAACTGCTTCTGCTGGATGGTTGAAGTTGGACTCTACCTCTACTGTAGAGGTGCAAAGAGCTCAAGCTCTTCTGGGATAACCTTATCCCAGTTCCCGTAGGCTTGAAGCCTAGTTAATGGGTGTGTAAAGTTGATCATCAGATGGAGAAAGGACGATGTAAAGAGTATCATCTGACCAGCTAAGGGGAAGAATGTCCTTCCCATGCAATAGAGTAGATTTTGTGAAAATACCGTCTATGTATGGCAGTCTCAATTAGTTGGGTAAAGCTCAGATTGACCATAAACTCTAACAAAGTGATGGCATCTTTATTGCAGGAGTCCTCCAGAGGAAAGTTAAAATCACCTAAGATGGTAAAGTAAGGGTGCTTGATAAATGGCTCCAAGAAGTGTCCCACATCAAAAAGAATTTTACCCGAGGGCCTGGTGGACGATAGATTAGGATGTTCAGCAAAGTGGCCTTTGCATGAGGTTTAAGTCTAAAATGCGCCGCTTCGCATACCTCATTTGGCAGGTTAGGTATCTGCTCCAATGTGCACTTTAGATGTTCTTTGTCAATTATAGCTAGGCCACCGTTTATGCAGCTAGATTGATCTAATCGAGAGATCAAAATGCATTTTGGTACTGCCTCTACTTGATCTGGCCCAGAGTCCTCTTTTGCCGAAGTTTCCATAATAAAAAAGGGAATTAAGTTCCAGATTTTCAATGGAGTCAAAGACTTCATGTCTATGCTTAATCAGTGAGTGTGAATTAATTAGAGCACCCGTTACATTCAAAGTGACTTCCACTTTCCGAGAGAGCGTGCCACCATGACTGTGGTACTGAGTAAATAGGTGGCAGCTGGGAAAAATTGGGGATGCTTTACCATCAGGAGAGACCGTAGTAACATTTGCGCACTTACCTAGAGGATGGAGTGAGACTAGCTAGGCCTCGGTATACGTAGTTCTCAAGATCCATGTAGCTCCGGCATGAAACGGACATCATCCTTGGGGCCTGGCTCGATGCTGGCGCAGATGGGCGCGGACTGGCTTGCATTTGGCATGCCTTTGGCGTGTAGCTGGTGCGCCCACTGTAGGAGTCCACTGCGCAACCGCGTAGCAGACATATTTTTAAGGGCAGAGCTCCTCGACATGAGTATCTGCACCTGATTCCCAGTTAGAACCGCTAGAGCACTACCCTCACAAAATTGCGGCTTTAAGCGGCATCCACAAATTGAAGACTCCCTAACAAGCATCTAGCAAGTTAGCAGATGAAAAAGGATTAAAAAAAATTCAAAGCATGCTATACAAGTTTTAGAACAATACAGATTCAACTGAACAGTATTTTTATGTCTCAGAGCGAAAAGGCACAGATTTAGTAAAACAAAGTTCAGAAGATACAAGTGCAATGAGCAAACAAACGCCCCCTTCAGAAAGTCACAGTCTCAGTGGTTTCAAGTATTATAAAAGTGGATAAAGTGCAGAGTGCTAGTTAATCAGTTACCCCCTTACTAGTCTGGGAATTCACTGCGACAGCGATGCGGTTGTATTATTGAGAGCAAAGGTTATTGAAAGCTATTGCTCTCCTATGTGCTTCTATAAACTATGTGCTGTGCTTTGCTCGCAAGAGAGACTTGCTCCTCAAATCCTGAACATCTGACAAATCATAGCAAACGTATTTATAAAAAACATGCCTGGTGACAGATTTGCCCTAGGTAAAAATGTAAGATCATGTTACTTAATGTTTTGAGATGCTCAGACAAAGAGACGTATCAATGAACTACCTCTACACACAAGTGTTGGTGCCGAGCAGATGACGCACATGATTAAGAAATGGAAATTATCCCCCGTATATGCTTTTATTTTTTGCAATTGTTTATTGTTAGGAATCCTCAGGGACGGGCAAAGAGCAAAGCCAATAATACCATACAGAAATAAAAAAACTGTCTGTCAGTGAGAACACAGTTGCTCCCTTGGACAGTCACAGTTACACAAACTTATAACGAGGATTTGCAAATGCATAAGAGAAGGACCAAAAGAGGGAAGAATAGGGGGAGAAGGTGTGTGTAGTGTAGCTGTTGGGGGAGGTGTAGTGGGAGTTGAACAAGGGAGAAGAGGGGTAGCGGAGAGTTGGGGAGGGGAAAACGAGGTGTGGGAGGGACCACAGGAGGGGTGAGTGGGCCCAGGAGAGAGAGTGGGGAGGGAGAGAGAGGGGAAAGTGATGGGGAGATGAGGAACCAGAGGGGGTGGAGAGGGGTTCGGGGGAACAAGACGCACCACTGGGGGCACACCCAGGGATAAGTTCCCTAGCGGCAGAAGGGGGCAGGACTGGACTGAAGGACTGCCAAGCCAGCACTCCCTGTCGTACAGCGGGGGGTACATACAGTGGACTAGAGTTGCTACCTCCACATCAAGCACGTCATCGACCATCTGTCAAGATGGGATACCATATGAGAAGAAATGTATCAGCCTTATCTTGCATATAGGAAATAATTCAGTAATATAAGGCATTTCCATACATTTCAAAGAGCCATTCCTCATGCATCAGTACCTGTGTGGAGCACACACGGGGGGCATAGAAGGCAGAGCTTAGAAGATGTCAGGGTGGTGGTGAACAATCTAAGGTCATGATGGGAGAGCTGGGGAGAATATGCTGTGTCTTTTAGCAGAATCAGGTAGCATGACAACAGCGGGGTGGAAATAGCGGAGAGGATATAGTATACGATTTTTAATTGATAGGAATCATAGACAGTGCTCGACGGGCTGGTCTGATAGGTCAGTGTGTGGGCTCATTCTTTGACTGTTTGTTGGGTTTTTTATGGTCTGCTGTGCCAGTTGTTATTGTAAATTTCCCTGTGTTAGACTTGACATCTTGGCATGGGTCTACCTTCCATTTTTGCTGTTGCCTCCTGTGTTTTTGCTGGTGTTAGATGCTTTGGGCACTGTGCCACTACTTTCCACTGCCATAGTGCAAGTGCTCCCTGTTATAAATTGATGTATGGATTAGTGATTCCATGATTGGTTGGTTTAGTTTACTAGTCAGACCCTAGTACAGTGCACTGAGTGTGCCCAGGGCTTGTAAACGAAATGCTGCTAGTGGGCTTGCATCACTGGTTGTGCCACCCACAGAAGCAGCCTGTAAAAGTGTGTCTCAGGTCTGTCATTGCAGAGCCTGTGTGCAGTCTGGTACTGCCATGTTGACTGGGCAAGTGCACCCACTTGGCAGTCCCTAAACCTTCCATTTTCCTCATATCAGACACCCCTAAGGTAGGCCCAAGGGCAGGGTGCATTGTAAGTATAAGGTAGGACAAGCCCTGATGTGTGTGGCATGTCCTAATAGTGAATTAGAGCCATTTTAGTTTTTCACTATTGCAAGACTACCTATGCCCCATAGGCCAGAATGGGCAGTTTGAATATTACATTTTATAATCCTAACTGACTTAGGGAACTGAGTAGAAATTCCAGTTTAGTATGCCTGAACTCAGAATGATGAAATGCATCTTTTAGTGAAGTTGTTTTTAACATTCTTTGTTTGAAAATACCACCTTTAGAAAGCAGGTATTTTCTTGTCTAACTATCCAAGACTGCCTCTGCTAGGTTGTGTATTCCTTGTTTAGCGTTTGAGTGACAGAGGCTAGGGGATTCCAGGAGACAGGGTGAGTCAGCCCAGTGGTGAATAGAGAGATCTGCATCTAGATGGGAGGGAGGAGTTGCACCTGGGACCTGAATAGGACTGTGCCTTTCCTCCAAAATGCTGGCTCCACCTCCTGTGGTGCGTCTGATGTCTCTGCCCTGCACTGTGAAAGGAAAGAAGGAGTCATGTAAACGGAGTGCTCCAGGACTGACCAGAACTGGTTTGGACTAGGCAAAGGCCTCTCTGCCTTCAGAGAACAAATAGAAACTGTGTATAAAAGAGGGGACCCAAACCCCAGAACTTTAGATCATTTTGGACAACAAGAAACCTTTGCTGAGGTGGAACCAGAGAGACTGAGGAGAGATGATCCCTAAGCTGAAGTGCTGCTTGGGGGATTGGCCTGCAGTGGTTGCCTGACTGCCAAAGAAAGGAGAGAGGAACTTTGTATACTTTATTTCAACTTGTAAGAATCTCCAAGGGCTTGAGAAAAGAGCTTGCCTCCTGCTGAAGTCTCAGGGACAACAGACTTCACCCACCAGCACCCCAAGAGTTCTTTGGAAGTGCCTGCAGCTGTGCTGGACTTTCTGAGGAACTCTGTGTCGCAAGGAGCTGGAAGGGCGACTCAAGAACAGGAAGCCTGTCACCAAAAAGCTGCTGCTGCTTCACAACACAAAGCGCCTTGCATCGCCGGAGAAGAGGATCACCGCCGCATCACCGGGAAGCAGGTCGCAGAAGAATCGTTGAGTCAACGCAGGGCCACCGAAGCGCCTCGCATCACCAGGGGAGAGGATCGACGTCGCAGAAGACAGCACCGCATCACTGGGAAACGTGTCGCAGGACCTGTTGCGGCTCATCGCCGGAGACGAGGATCGACGTCGCATCAGATGCCGCCACATCTCCGGGAAGCGTGTTGCAGGGCCTATCGGGGGTCATCGCTGAAGAAGAGGATCGATGTTGCAGCAGACGCTGCTGCATCACCAGGAAGAGTGTCCCAGGGCCTGTCGCTACTCGCATCGTTGTGGAAGCAACTCGCATCGCCAGGGGAGAAGATCGACAATGCCGCAGACGCTGCCGCATCACTGGGAAGCGTGTCGCAGGGCCTGTGGCAGCTTGCATCCTGTGAATAATTTTGTATCGCCGGAGAAGAGAATCGACGTCGCAGCAGACGCCGGCGCATCACCGGGAAGCGTGTTGCAGGGCCTGTCGCGGCTTATCGCCGGAGAAGAGGATCGAAGTCGCAGGAGACACCGCCGCATCACCGGGAAGAGTGTCGCAGGGCCTGTCCCAGCTCGCATCATTGTGGAAGCAACTCGCATCGCCAGGGGAGAGGATCAACATCGCCGCAGATGCCAACGCATCAATGGGAAGCATGTCGCAGGGCCTGTCGCAGCTTGCATCGTGTGAAGCATCTCACATCACCGGAGAAGAGGATCGACGTCGGAGGAGACGCCGCCGCATCACCGGGAAGCGTGTCGCATCAAGAAGAAAGCGCCATCTTTGTTTCTTTGCACCAGATCCTTCAACATATCACCGTCCTTGCAAAATTTTCATTGTCTTGTGTTACGCATCGTGAGGTACATTGAACTCAGAATGTTGCATTTACCATCTTAAGAGAACTAAGCTAATTCTACCATTTTAAGTACAGTATAGTGGATTTTTGTTGTTTATGGTCTTGTGTTAAATCTATATAAAAGATACTTATTTTTACTAACAACTTGTGTGGTGACCATCTGTAGTGTTGTCACTTGATTACTGTATGTGTTCACAAATGCTTTACATTGAGATAAGCCTGTCTGCTCCTGCCAAGCTACCAAGGGGGTGAGCAGAGGTTATTTTAGGAGTGTACTCCCTTACCCTGACTCGAGAGAAGAGTCTCTATTTGTCACAAGTACCCACCTGTGCCACTAGAGATCCCCAAATCTACCACCCTGACATTTAAACAAACATTGGCTGTAGCAAGCTCAAATTCATGCAGTCATCCACAGCTTGCAAAACTCTTATATACTGTGTCTTTACACGTTCTGCCCCTAGTTTGCTAACATGGGCCTCTTCAGCTTTTCAAGTCACTAATAGGGGCCATTTTATTTTTCTGTCTGAGCCTATTTTCTGTTCCAGTCCGATCCTAGTCACATACACTCTTGTCTTAGCAAGACCTTTATGAATGAGGAGCACCTTAACCTATTATGTGTACTGACAACTATCAAAGTAATTGTTCAGAGTTGCGTCTAATACTTTGGTATCTATTGACATATGTCTATACAAAAAATATTGAGGTGACTACTGATGAAAGTAGCAATGGTTGGCAAACATCCACTGCTGCAAACATTTATAGCAACAATTTAGAATAGATTAGAGTCCAGAAAAATTAGGATGGAAGCAGTGAGGGTTCCCTTAGATCAAATTATTATGGCACCTCATTGGGAGCAGGAGCTATGAAACTAGCTCAAAAAGACAGCAAATCTCGAAGATAAATATAGCTTCCCTTGGACATTCAAAGGGCAGATCACTTAATATCTCAAAACAATATAAAACAATATTAAGCACAATACACCAAACCCGATAATGGCGGGTTTCATCGGACACCAACAAGCTAGAAAGGTGATTAGCGCAGCCAAGAATGCAAAGGGCCCTCTTCTCTGTAGATTTTTCACAAGACACAAACATGAAATGTGAAAAGAATCCTGATGCTGAGGCTTCGGCTGTGAAAACAGGTTAATAGGTATGGCATCCATGATAGATCTGAGAAACCTGTGCATGCCAGTGGACACAACAACGGCTTAAAAACAGGCTTGATTTCACACGATGGATTGGAGGATGTATGAAGGTTGCTCCTTACATGTGAAAGAGAATAAATGCTCTTTCCTCTCCTACGTTCTGGACATTACCAAGTGCATAGACTTGCACCTAATGTCAAGATCATTACCATTACGTTTGATTAACTGCCTGATACTAGAAAGTAGCATTCCTGACCCCTCCACAGTCCTACTTACATTGTTGTTAGGCTTATACATCCATATAAAAATGTGGTGCTCAAGCGCTTCTAACTATCCCCACCGTAATGAGCAGAAGATTCTGCTGTCTCATGTGCCTAATTTCTTGCTTCATGACCCTCTGACCAAACACTGTAGGCAGCAAGGAAATCATACTTTATGAGAGTCATTTTGTGCGATTCCACCTTCAGACTGATATAGGATAAGATCCACAGAATTGCCCTGGAGTTTGCTGTAAAGGAACTCACAGTTGCATACACTAGGACAACCTTGAAACAAGTAGTGAGAGAGCTATTACAAGCCAGATTTGATTAAAAACATATGTCACCCTGTAGGCTAAACTTGCAGTGACAAAAATAAAGTAGAGACATCCTGAACACAGAAAAAAGGCAGGAAATTGTTGGCAGCACAACTCAGTCAGCAAGAGACCTCAATGGTCATATCAGCGTTAGACAAGGTAATCTACTAACACTACCTACCAATATTATGGTGGAGTCTTCAGAGACCTCGACAACTCAGGTGAAGTGTTGTCCAAGACCGTAGAAGAGGACTTTTGTCTAAAGTTTCATTACAAAAATGATCAGTTTTAGAGAGTGATAGCACTGTTAAGGCAATTTGAAAAAGCCATCAAACACATGGACTCAGGAAAAACGCCAGGGGATGATAGATTGCCAGAAGAACTTCATAAAATTAACAAGGCCAGAATGTCAAAACGAATTTGCAAAGTATATGAAGATGTAGAAAACACTGGAACAATATGGACAGAATTCAAACGAGCTATTATTTCCTTTATCCCAAAGCCAGGAAAGGATCTGGTGCGAGACTCTAGTTCTAGGACCATCTCCATGATCATTATATACATCAAAATAAGTGCAAGGTACTAACAAACAGACTGAAAAGAGTAATCACTTGCATATGTGCACCTGCTTTACACCGACCTAACGGCATCAGTGTGCATCGCGGGGCACCGCTCCTATCCCTTCCCTATCCAAAGAGGCACTCGACAGGGCTGCCCCCTGTACCCGTTCTCGTTTGCCCTTGTCGTTGAGCCCTTAGCGGCGTGGGTTAGAAGCGACCCGGTGCTCTGTGGTTTTGACTGGTCTCAGTCGAGATCGGACCGTATCGTGGTATACGTGGACGATGTCTTCTTTTTTATTACAGACCCCGGGTATTCTGGGACCGGTATACTGGAAAATCCTCATGGTGTTTGGGGAAACTACAGGCTTACTCACGAATTCTGCCAAATTCGTGCTGTTCCCAGTGTGCGGTCACCAGGGTCGCGATACGTGGGTTTCACAACTCTCCCGGGCAACGGATGGTTAAAAATACCTCTGCATTATCATGTCCCCATGCCCCAAAGTCTCCTGGGCACATAAAATAACCCCATTACTAACCAGTCTCAATGGCAAACGGCAATATTGTCTTTTCTTACCTTGTCCATCTATAGGCGCTCGGCCATCTTTAAGATGGTGTCACTATCCTGGATCTTGTATCGCCTCCAAAACTTCCCTTACCCAATTCTGCGCTCCTGGTTCGCACAGGTCGACGCCATACAAAACAAATTCCTTCGGAACGGTGGCGCAGTTAGGGTCGCTCTCCGCATATGTGCGCAATCCACATACTGTAGGGATTGCAGCAGCAGACATCTACTCAGTTTATGTGGCATCCCATATACTCGTGGTGAATGAATGGTGGTATAACTCCTCCACAGACCCGGCATACAAGATCAAGGATGCAGCAATGGAACTGGCTCCCTCCTTCACCTTCTATATAGTGCCACACACCTGGATTTTATACCACCTGCCGGCAAAGTTGTGATACAGCTGTGGTGGGCTAAAGTCCGACAGATGGGCTGGAATGGGAAGTTCACCCAGAAAATCCCACTATGGCAGGGTACATATCTCCGCCCGGTAGCTGCCTTGGAGGGGTTCCGGGGGTGGGACCTCGTGGGGATCTGAACCCTAGGCGATGTGATACGGGGCACCACACTGAAATCCTTCCAGCAATTACAGGCGGAATTTGACCTACATAAAACACAATTCTAAAAATTCCTTCAACTTCGACATGCACTCACTCCCCGGATTTGCATACTAGAGGCCTTTTGAGAGTTCCACCCCCTGGAGGGCCACCTATTGATTAGCGACCTTGGCCTCCACAAGATCAGGCTAATATATCAGTCCCGGATGAACCACACACCGATGACACTTGACAAGACACGACTTGCATGGCAGACCGACATTCCAGAATTGACAGACGATGACTGGGCTGAAGCCATCGCTAGAACACGGGGTTCCGCAGTCTCCAAGTGATATCGCAGGATTGAGTTCAAATACCTGCACCCGGCTTACTATACTTTGACTAGACTCTGGCAGATGGGCATTATCCAGTACCCTACATGTTTGGGGTGTGACCGGGAGGAGGTTACATTCTTGCACACAGTATGGAGTTGCACGGCGTTGCAACACTTTTAGCGCAGAATTCGGTCCTGCCTAAATGAGGTGTTATCGTGGGTGCTCTGCTTTACCCGCGACTTTTCCTCTTACATAGCACTGACGAAATTTGGGGGGAATAGGTATAAGCAACATTTTGTGTTTCTGGCTCTCATTGTTGCCAAGAGGGACATTGCACAACTATGGAAAGCGATATCTTCCCTGGCCCTAGGCAAATGGAAGACCAAACTAGATAGATGCATGGGGGCTGAAATAGCTGTATTTCTAGCTCAGGATGCCCTGCAAAACATCGGAAAATCTGGACTCGATGGGCGTCATATTGAGTAATCGAGCTTCCCCCCTGCCATCAGCAGACCCCTGAGTGGTGCCCCATACTCTCAACTACATCTTGACTGGACTTTCCTGCATCGTACGTATATGAATACCTATGCCAATGTGCTGTGTTTTCCTGTCTTGAGATCGAGAACTGTCTGCATTTTCTTTCTGTTGCATCACCTGCATGTTTGGCATGTGTTGGTCAATGGCAGAAATATGGCTATTTTCATGAGGTTCATCCTTTTTTTCCTACAGGTCATTGTAGGGCTATCGCCCAGCCTCTCAACAAATAACTCAATAATATGTGTTCTTAAAAAAAAGAAAAAGAGTAATCACAGCCTTATTGGATTTGCTCCAGGCTCTTCCTCAAGTTGAGAACATGAGAACATTACTCCATCTTCAGTTGTAAGTATGTGATGACAAAGATGAAAACATTGGATTTGATGTTTAAAGGCATTTGAGTATATGGATTGGGACTTTGTCTTTCAAACTCTGCCAAAAGCCAGACTAGGTACTATTTTCATAAGCAAGTACAAACTGCTATACTCTGATCCAAAGACACAATCAATTCAGGGTATTACTATCCAACTCCTTACTCATTAGGAGAGACACCAGAGAAGGGTGTCCACTTTAGCACTGCAGCATTTTTCAAGAATTGAACCATTTATGACATTTAGAAGAAATTGGACCAACATAAAATCCTATTGTATAAGGATGACATCTTACTCACTCTTTCATACACTGAATCAGCAGCTGGAATGATTGAATCTGACCTCAAAGCCCTCAGTCTGCTCTGGATACAGATACGACTGTTCCAGGCGTATAGTTTTATCTCTGACATATAAATGAAAATAATTACAATTGACAATTACCAAGGGTTCCTAAAACATAGAGTACATGGGTATACTTGTGAACAGGGAGTTCACTAATGTGGCCCAAGGTAACATGCTCCCAATCAAGTAAAGAATATCAGCAGACATCCTCAAGTGATGAAGATGAATATAGCTCAACAATTCAATTATGTATTTATATGCAAACCTGACATTCTTACATGCTTTGCGACGCTGGATTACTATATTAAGAAACCTGTATTGGATTCAGTAAAACCAACACTTAAAATATCAACTGCACTCCACTCTGGAGGTCTACTTGTCCTGGCCGCATAAGGAATACTACTATGTGGCACACCAATTGGCATGCATGACAAGACATATTTACAATTGTAGATACTAAAATGTTTGGGGGTAATGAAGAAAATCATACTCTATAACACATGTCATGGAATTACAATTGTGAACCCTGTAATGTGAGGGAATGTTAGTCCCATAATGCACTCTACAAACCTTGCTTGGCATCATATCTGCAAACTCTACACACAGATAGCTCCAAAATGAAGCATATATCGGTTGAAATTCTAAGCATAAGATAGGTTAATATACCCCTATCTGGAAAGACAGGTCAGTAAAAATAATCATGTTGATACAGAATATGATGTCAGGAGACAAAATGAAAACATTTTCATATTTGTTAAGGCAACATGGTCTAGATTAATATCAAATGTGGAAACGTTGTCAACCTAAGCCCTCCCAGAGAGTTGAATTAAAACCTAACAGCAAAGACTGCCCTTCAAAACCCCTTGGAACATATGGAAGCTCCAAAGGTCTGTAAGAAATAGTGAGATCAGCTTTATGTACACCGATTACTAAAGCTTTGTAATCAAATGCAGTTGTTCAAATTCTTTTTTTGTGTGCAGATTCTTGCAGATTTTTTGGTAGGCGCAGGGAGTTTAGGTGATTTGCCCAGAATCACAGGATGTGGACGCGACCCCAAGGCTCGAACCTTGGTTTCCCAGCTCCAAAGTTGGCAGTCTAGCCCTCAGACCACATCCTCTCCCTAAAACTCAAATTCACTCAAAGAAAAATTGCATGCATGACTATAGGTGAAGATGGAGGTTGGTGTCTGACTCTGTCTCATAGAATCTTCAGAGAAGCCTGATTAAAATCTAGCGATTCCAAAATCATGCATGATTGAACCTGGCCTCCCGCTTGAGCTGCTGGAAATGCAAAGAAACGAACTGGCCAGCCACAACCTGAATCTATGCTGGACTCCTGTATATGAAGCTGTGCACAAACTCTTGTGGTTTTGATGTTCCTGAGGTGTATTGGCAGAGTTGTGTTTATTTGAGTCCCAGATTTGTAGATAGTGTGGCGTGTCAGTATTAAAGGGCACTGGCCTATCTGTGTGTTATTGAGTACCGCAGAAAAGATTTCAGGATTCGGGTGAGAAATAAAGAGTTGTTTAGTCAGAGGATTGTGTGCAAAGGAAACATACATTTCCAAATCATGGTAACAGGAAGTTTATATTGTTCATCTTATCCGACTTATCTTTTACCAATGTATTCCACTGATTTTACAAAGGAAACTATTTAGATCCCTATTGCGCGTTCAGGAGTAAATGCAATTGATGGGCAAACCGTTGGCGTAGTGTTCAGCTAAATAACTGCAACCACCAGCTTTCCCCTGACAGTCACTGCCAGGAAAAACCTGGCAAAATTCATTATTTGCAAATGACACGTAAAAAGGCAAAACATGCAGATTTGGATGCAACAGATGGCAAATCTGCAGGTGAGGTGAGGTATTCAGAGTAGGAGGTATTTAATTCAGGCTGTAAATTCTATTCTCTCCTACACGATATGAAAGCCTACATATGATGAGCTGTAGTGAAAGCAATATAAACAGTTGTCATCCTTTGATGCCACAATTAATATGTAAGCACCTTGAAATATTCAGAACTATGAAAGAGATAGCACCTGCTTATACCAGAGGTATTTTTATATTTTAAGGACATTTCGTCACAGTATAAGAAATCCGCTTTTTGTCCCATAATGTCTATCCTGGGTACTGATTCCTTTATTATTCCATAAATCAGCAATGGAGATTCGATGGAGACTCCAAAATTGATATTTTGATGTGTGACTGTCACACTAAGAAATGCTTCAGGACAGTACATTTCCAGCAGTGTGAAAAGGCTGCCAATTTTTCACACAGAAACAAATCACAGCGATGAAGGGATGGGAATGCCAGGAGAAAGGCGAGATAATAACAGAAGCAAAGCACAGACAGCAAGCCAGACGCAACATCAAGTTTCATACTTTTTCAGCCTTATCGCTCCTATTTAAGTTAACCAGGATAGCTGATGTGTTTCAAGGAATATAATGTGTTGCATTATTTACAGCAAATGCTCTGCACTACCCACCGGGGAAATTGGAGAATGCCTGAAAGACAGAGACCTGGGCGAGAACTCCTTGGATCGGTACACAGAGGTGATTGCTCCAAGCCTACTGTTTACTACTTCATTTTTCATAATCATACTACCATGAATCCTCAATGTCCTTCAAGAACCTTGCAGAGAATAAAGGCTGAACCCAAACTGAAGATGTGTGGGTGTAAACAAACTAAAATGTAGATAGCATATTTTTTCATCTTTCCAATTCTGTTTGATCATATTTAACCTTAGACATGGATATAATGGCCTTATTGCTGTATCATCTTTCCTAATCCGGTGCTTCGGTTCATCTTGCACAGTCTCGCCCCAAGTTTGTTCTTTTCCATATTTTGTACTGTTTGTTTCTTACCAGAAAGGATTACTAAAACATTCAACGTCTGTTCTTCAGGCTTTCTAATACATTTGCAGTAAAGTTTCAACATTTCGGGAAAGTACAAAGAATTCCAGTTGCACTTCAGAAATCTTTGACACTTAAGCATACGAAAACAAAAAGGGTAGATTTCTCACCACAGAAAACATAGTTATCATGTTGAGAAAGTAATTCCGGTAAATCCCCATGATATATGTAGGTGTCAATAAGGGATATGCACAATTTGCTGTTGTGTAATTTTGCACAATTATGCGAGAATATGCAGAATTACGTGAGGAGTATATCCCAGCCTTTAACTCTATGTTCTTAATATAAAATGCAGCCTTGCACTCAAAATGGACCTGATCATGCACTGTTGGTAAAAATATTTAGCACTAAATGCAATAGAAAACGAACAGCAACAGCCACCAGCCACTCCCGCTCTGTTGCTGTGCTCTTGTAGTAAATATTTTTACCCCAAACACTGAATTATGCAAACATGGATAATCCCATATTTGTCAGTAATTTTGTTACAAAAGTAATGCAAAGTTGTCAAAATTACTCTGATTACTCCGGCATAATTCATATTTCACCCTGGACTAGTGTCCACCTCCCCTTTCTGCTTTGACAATACACTCATACTAGTACAGACATCTTTTGAATTATGTTTCCATTGTGTTATACAACCTGAAAGCATTTGTGAAGGCCTAAATGTAGTTAATCACTATATTATGCATATCCATTCCCCAGTAGCACTCTATTTCCTATGTATAGGAATAGATGCATGATGGTGGCAAAACTACCTGAATAGCAGACCTGCATCTGTCCAAGCTTTAGACTTGGGAAATTACACTACTGTAGATTCTATGAATCAAGCCATAGAATTAGAATCATGATTTTCATTTTCTTACTGGCACACCTAAGCTTACTTAATTCGAAAAAACATTAGTGAAGAGCACACACAGTTTCAAAAACCTTCCCTGGCAACTGAGGGAAGTAAAAAATATTATTTTAAATGTATGTTGTGTGTGGCGTGCTTGTGGGTGAGAGTGGGTTTATGTGAGAGAAAGTGTGTGTATGTCTGAAAGTGTGTGTATGAGTAAGTATGTGTGTGCGAGTGAAAGTCACGTTCAATGGTTATGCAATGTCACTTCCACTACCCCAGGCATTTTAGTGAATTGACGTCCATGCACTCACATAGGGCCATATGTATCAACAAACCCTTTTGCGATTCCTAAATAGCGATTTTTAAGGAATCGCTATTTAGGAATTGCAAAATGGTATGTATTAAGAAATTCGCTTTTTGAAGCGATTCCTTAATCTTCCTTATTTGCGAATTCGCATTTTGCGAATTCGCAATTAAGGAATAATTTCCAATGCATTCCTATGGGCCAGGAGGCCCATGGTAATGATTGCGAAATAATTCTCAAATTGCGAATTCGCAATTTGCTAATCGCAATTTGAGAATTATTTCAAGGGTGCCGGGGTGTCTCAAGGACACCCTGCTGCACCCCTGTAAATTACATGTGTGTGCATATGGCGCACATGCATGCCCAATGGGCATGTATGTGCGTCATATGCCACCCTCACAAATGCACAATTGTGCATATTTACAAGAAATCGCAAATTACCACCAACTACAAGTTGGTGGTAATTTGCGATTTCTAAACCTGAAATCGCAATTTGGAAAAGCTTCATACATAGCATTTGAGGAATCGCAAATTTGCGATTCCTTAAATGCTTAAGCAAAATAAGGAATCGCAATTTTTTGCGATTCCTTACTTTGCTATTTTTTCATACATTAGAAAATCGGTAAAAAGGCCGTTTGTGATTCGCTAAGGCCGAAATTCGCAATTTCGGCCTTAACGAATCGCAAAAGGCTTGATACATATGGCCCATATTGTGGAAATTGCTGAAAGGCCTTTGTCAACCTTTTGATTTATTTGCTTAGTTATGATAAGCAATTATTTAACTTTATTAATTTCTTTTAACATAGGATAAAGTTCAACGGGTTTTGAGGAGAGTTTGCTTTATTTAAAAATATATATAAAAATAACACGTCCCAATCATGCTAGATTTTAGTGCAGTGCACAATAATTTAAAAACAAAACACCCTAACAAAAAATACAGCAAGGAGTGTAAACAGAGCATTACCTCCTCGTCCCTCCCTCGCTTCCATTCCTTACGCATTGAGGCATCCCTGCCTCACCAGACACCCATACCACGTGATTTATCATGCGGGGACTATAAGTAGCCCCCAACCCCTCAAACCTCCTATTTTTCTCTTGTCTCACCTGTTGAGACGCGCGTACCACGCGCTGGCTGTTTGCGTGTTGCGGTCTTATTCTTTTGAAGTTCTTCATTTGGATTCTTCGTGGGAGGTCCTCTCCCTCATTGTTCTCTGCCTGTGGGGCCTGGAGGTGCTGGCCTGGGCAGCGCGATGCCTTCCCTCGCCATGTCTGGGGTAGTGGTGCACTCTTGGCGGTGGAGTGGGCAGGGTCAGGCTGACGGAGTCACTGGTCCTGTGTGGCTGGGGCTGTCTTTCTGGGTTGGAGGCCAGAAGGGGAAGCGGCAGCGGTGGGGACAGCAGGGTTCCTCGGCTGGCTGTTTCTGTCCCTGATTACAGTAAGGGCCTCTTTTGAGGCCGTTTTTTATCCTTTATTGTGGGTTTGCTCCTTGGGTTGTGTTTTTGAACCACTTTGCCTCATTTCTGCACCTCTCGGTTATTCGGCTCCTTGTTTGTTGGGGACTCGATCTACGTTAGCTCAGCACCTGGGATTGGCAACTGGACTGCAGTCGCCCTTGGGTTCAACCCCCCTCCCCCCACGCCTCCCAACTCATGGACTCAAGACACGGGGAGGGGGGGGGCACCTTCCGAAATGACATCGCCAGGTGCCTGCTCACATTTCCATCATATGGTCACGAGGTGCGGCCCCTGTTGGACAGCTGTATTAATGTGGTTCTCTCTGCTGGGCTTCTAGTGTTTGTTTCGTTCTGGCGTTCTGTGTCCTGCTGGACGCAGTCTTCCAAGGTACTACATGGACATGTTTGAGCCTGCTGTGGCTCGTGCTCTGGGTTCCAGGGTTCCTGCTCAGCACTGGTTTTCTCATTCTGCTGTGGGTCCGGTGGACTCTCCCTCTGAGGGATCTGCCAGGCCTTCTACCTTTTCCAGACAGTTTGTTCTTCGGGAAGTGGTTCCTGCAATCCTCCGACCCTTTAGGGAATGCTTGTCTGTCTCTGCTCCTGAGAGGTCGATGACGTATTTCTACTGTGTGTTAGGCCCCACATGCTCGCTGTGCCCTTTCATGGACGCATGCTCAGGGGGTTCCGGCAGTGACTGTACTCCCTACTGGAGGGGGTCGGGTCTCTCTTCCTCACTATGTCATGGCTGGCTTTATTTTTCTTCTGCAGCGCAGTCGTTGGTGTCTGTCTTTGGGTGGCTCGCCTTGGCTATTCATGGGGTGACGGCCTGCTCAGGCTTGCTTGTCCACATGGTGCAGCAGGCCATTCTCCTGGCTGCCGTCTCTTCGGTTGTACCTGGGTCCCTGTGGATGTGTGACTGGAGGGCGGATTCTTTGGAGAAGTCTTTTCTGCTTGTGTTCCCCATTTGTTGGCTTGATGCTTTTTGATGTGCGTTTCTGGATTCTGTCTCTTTTCTAAGCTTCTTCTTCCGGTCTTCCCGGTGGTCCTCCGATCCTTTTCAGGACTGTTGGCATCAGTTCCTGACCCTAACGGTGTCTGCCGTGGCGTGTGCCAGGGTCTGTTGGTTGCCTTCAGGCGGATGTCCTGGCGGCTGCGGCGAGGCAGCCTCTTGGCCTATGGGCGTGAGGCTGTTGTCTTTCCTAGATGGTTGGTGGCTGGATGTGTGGGTTCGCTAGCATTGGTTATTGTCTGGAGTGGTTGTCCTTTCGACTTTGTCGATGTTCCACCCAGTTGGGTATCCATCCGTGCGCCTGGCTCTTGGTCCCCGGTGCCGCGGTCGACTCTTCTGGAGGGGGTTCAGGTTCTTCTGGCGCAGGAGGAGTTCGTACCGGTGCCCCTGGCTCAACGGGGTCAGGGTTGTTATTCCATTTTGTTTCAGGTCCAGAAGGTGTCAGGGGGGTTCCGGCCGGTTCTGGACCTCAAGAGGGTGAATGGTTGGGTTCGGACTGTTCACTTCAAGATGGTGACCTTGCAGTCCATCATTCCTTTGGTGGGGGTCCGGACTTCATGTCTTCTTTCGATCTGCAGAATGCCTATCTTCATGTTTCGGTGGATCGGGGGCATTAGAAGTTTTTACGTTTTGCAATCGGCGACTCTCACTTCCAGTTTGCAGTTTTGCCATTCGGGCCGAAGTCCACTCCGCGGGTCTTCGCCAAGCTCCTGGCTCCTCTGGTCACTATGGTCCACGCCCAAGGGTTATTTCTCCATCCTTACCTGGACGATTGGTTGGTCCATGCTCCCTTGTTCCGGTTGGCTCTCAGTCACACGGAGGTGATCCTGGCCGTTTTGAGGGGGCACAGATTTGTTATAAATGTGGGGAAATCCTTCCTTGTTCCGTCCCAGGGTCGTCTCTTCATTGAGGCTTGGTTTCAGACGGATTTGGGGGTGATCACTCTACCCGAGGCTCGAGTGGACATGATTAATTAACACATCCTGTCTCTTCTGTCCGGTCCGTTGGCTCCAGGTGCAGGGGGACATGGTGGCCACGGTCTTTCTTGTTCCTTGGGCCCCGTTTCATTTACACGCTCTGATGGCTCATGTTCTGGTGCATTGGTATCCCCATTGCCTTCCCCTCTCTTCTCCGATTCCGATATCCCCTCTGAATGGGTCCGCTCTGCGTTGGTAGTTGGTTCGGGATCATCTGCTGAAGGGGGTCTCTCTCTTCTCCGGCTCCTGTAGTGGTCCCCACGGATGCCAGCCTCTCGGGTGGGGGGGGGCTGGGGGTTCATTGGACCAGGGGCTTCTGGTCCCCCTCTCAGGGTAGGGGGTCTTCGAATTGGAGGCAGTCCGTCTGGCTCTGTTGGCCTTCTCTCGGTTTCTGCGGGGTTCAGTTGTTCTAGTTCGGACTGACAGCGTCACTGCCATGGTTTACGTGTACAGACAGGGGGGACCAGGTCCTCGTCTCTGGCGGCGTCGCAGTTGTTCAGTTCGGCTGAGTCTCATCTTGTGGCTCTCTCGCCTATTCTAATTCGGGGGTGTCCAATTCCCTAGCAGATGTTATGTTATGTTATGTTATGTTATATTTATTTTTGTATAGCGCGCGGCTACTCAAAAAGAGTGTCCCGGCGCTTTGAGTAAGGAGAACTACAGCACAATAACATAACACAGTAAAAAGAAGAAGAGAAGCAGAAAGAGAAAACAACAGGACAGCCTACTGGGTAAACAGCCAGGTTTTGAGGCCTTTCCTAAAGGCAAGTAGGCTGGTGGCTCCCCAGAGTGTGAGCGGCAGTGAGTTCCACAACTGTGGCGCCAGCAATCCAAAAGAGCGGCCTCCCAAGCTGGCTCTCTTCACTCGGGGGACAGCCGCCAGGAACAGAGATTCTGACCTCAGAGAACGAGCCGGATGGTAAAAGGCCAGTCTCTTTTGGAGGTACTTCGCTCCCACCTCATGGAGGGCTTTATAGGCCAACGTCAATGCCTTAAAAGCAATCCGTTTGCGGATGGGAAGCCAATGCAACGTCTGCAGCAAACCCGCAGCACTGGCTCGTCTGTTCAGACCAAAAATGGCCCTCGCGGCAGCGTTCTGCATGACTTGAAGCCGCTGTAGCAGATACTCTGGCAGGCCCAGGTAAAGAACGTTCGAATAATCTAGCCTAGAGCCGATCAGAGCCTGCACAGTCAGCTTCCTATGCTCCTCAGACAAAAGGGGTAAAAACCTCCGCAGCATTTTAAGGAGGCCGAAGCAAGTGCCCGTCACACCAAGGATCTGTGATTTCAACGTTAGCCTCTTGTCCATCTTGACCCCCAAGTTCTTAGCAGTTTGGGATGAACAAGACGGAGGGAACATATTGATGGGCCACCAAGCCTGCCAGTCTGGCTCCGTATCGCACCCAAAGAAGAGTACCTCGGACTTATCGGAATTGCACTTGAGGCTGTTCAGTTGGAACCATTTAAAAACAGCCCCAAGGCAATCCCGAGTACTCTCCCCATCAAAGTCTCCTCCTCTCTTGCAAGAGAAGAGGAGCTGGGTGTCGTCTGCGTAGGATACGATCTGGGCCCCGAACGACTCCGCCAGCGCCGCCAAAGGGGTCATGAAGATGTTAAAAAGGGTCGGGCTCAGTATGGAGCCCTGTGGAACCCCGACTCCCAGAGGCGGCATCACGGCGGAATCTGGGGAGGCCCAGACCGTTTGCCGGCGGCTAGCTAGAAAGGAAGAAAACCAGCTGAGCACCGTCCCCCGCAGGCCAATCTCATAGAGTCTTGCGAGAAGGCCATCATGGGGGACGGTGTCGAAAGCCGCCGACAAGTCCAACATCACCAGCATGGCTTTGCCCCCAGTGTCCAGAACCCCTTTAATGGTTTCTGAAACCTCTAGGAGCGCGGTCTCTGTGCTGAGATTTGGGCGGAAGCCGGACTGGGTGGCGTGCAGGATCTCGTGTGTCTCTAAAAAATTGGAGAGCACCGTCTGAACATGCTTCTCCAAAATTTTCGTGAGAGCCGGCAGCAGAGAGATAGGCCTATAGTTGACTGGGGCCTTCGGGTCCAGACCAGGCTTCTTGAGCAGAGGGATGACCATTGCCTGCTTCCAGGCCTGCGGAACCACTCCTTGGCTCAACGAGAGATTCAGGAGAGGGTTCGCCAGCGGATTAATCACTTCCACAATTTTCGCCAAAAATTTGGCTGGGCACGGGTCCAGAGGCGACCCAGATTTGAGATTGCCCATAAGCGCTAAGGAAGCAGGGGCTGAGATAGATGGAAACACAGCCAACGTCGACCCTGGTGGGGCCAGAGGGAACAAGTCAACCTCAGGGTTGATCAGCCCCGCCGGTGCCATCGATGGAAAAGAGTCCTGTATAAGTTTGATCTTGCTGGTAAAAAAATCTGCAAGATCCGAAGCCCAGGATTCAGAGGGCATCTCTTCAGAAGTATTGGACCGTGGAGCAATGAATTCTCTCACTATGGTAAAAATCTCCTTGCAGGAGTTGGAGGCGGCTTCTATCCTCCCAGCAAGATAGGCTTTTTTACCAAGGCGAATGTCCCGGTGGTAGGCCTTAACCGCCGTCTTATAGGTCAGCTTAACCACTGCATCGTATTGTGCCCGCCAGGCTCTTTTGGCTACCTTACACTGCTGCCGCGTAGCCGACAGTGCTGCGGTGAACCAGGGAGCCGAGACCCGTTTCGAGGTCAAGCGGGGGGCCACCACCGGGGCAAGATCGTTTAGCCTGTCTAAAAGCCATGCTTGCAAAGACTCCAAATCCTTCTCCAGGTCGCCTAAAAGGGGGCAAGGGTGATCCAGGGCGGCCTGGGCCAGCATCGCAGGGGTCACTCGATGTAAGCCCTAAGGACTCGTCCCTGCTGCTGTGGCACAGAGATAGACGATTTAACTGTGCCTCTAATCGAGAATTTAGCAAGCCGATGGTCTGACCAGAGCACCGGGATAATCTCTTTCACCTCAAGAGGGGATGTCGAGAAGACCTGGTAAAGAGTATGCCCCTTGTCATGTTTAGGCCCCTGAAGGTAAGGGATCAGGCCCAGCGGGGCCGTAGCCTCTAATAGTTTGATAGCGGCCGGGTCCGACGGATCGTCCATCCGGAAGATGCTCTCAGCAGAGCCATCCCGTCCTCTGTGGTTTTCTGCCTCCGTCAGGAATTGTTTGTGGATCTGACGGTGCGTTGGGGTGTTCCGGTGGTGGACCTCTTTGCTTGTTTGGGCGATGCCAAGGTGGCCCGGTTTGTATCCCGCAGTCGGGGGTGGATGCGCTCTCTTGCCCCTGGCCTTGAGAGCTTCTGTATGCCTTTTCTCCCTTTCCCCTTCTTCTCCGCTTCCTTGTTCGGGTCCGTTCCTTGGGGGCTCCAGTGATTTTGGTGGCTCCGGCTTGGCCTCATGCCTCTTGGTTTCCTCTCCTGGTGGAGATGAGGTCGGAGGTGGAATGGTTGCTGCCTCTGTCTCCGTCCCCTTTGGTGTTCCCAGTGTTGCAGCGGGAGGTTCTGGTCAGGATGCGCTTGGCGGCCTGGAGGTTGAACGCTTCTGTCTGGTGTGTGAAGGTGTTCCGGCCGGCTTTTTCTCTACTCTGCAGGCAGCTAGGCACCCGTCAGGAAGCAGGTCTTACCTGAGACACTGGCGTTCTTTCAGCCAGTGGTGTCGTGGCACGGGTTTGGACCCTGCTTCCTCTACTTTGTTTGATGTGATGCTGTTTCTCCAGGAGGGTGCTGCTTTGAGGTTCCGTGACGATTTGAACCCGTGTTTTCAATATTGTCGGAAATACATAATATTGGTATCAGCGAACCGCAAATGATCCATTTAGTATATCCTGGTGTTTTCGCTACGCTACGAGCAAGAGCACTCCTTTTATAAACACATTTCTGATCTACCCACGGCATCCATCTTAGATCATGGCCGCCATTTTGTGTTTCTTGCCCTCACATACGCAATAGCCTTTAATCACTTCATTTCGATTAAGGACACGTAGCCTTAGCCGGAGATTCACCTCTTACATGACACGTGCACCTTAAACCAGATCACGCTGTAGCTGCATGACTCGACAAAGGCTGTCTCCTCTGCCCGAGGCCAGCCCTGCCAAACTGGTCTTCGTGTCCATTGTCCTGATCACGATTAGGAGGCCGAAGCCGGTAGCCTTGCCCATTTACAACCCACAAACATCTCTTATCCTGCTTTTCTATCTTCTGCACCTGGCTCTGCTCCTTTCCTTCTGGGCCTTTATTAGGGGGAGGTAACGAAATTTACGATGAGGCGGTCCGGCTCTTGAATGAAAAGTTGACATGGGATTATGATGGAAAAGTGGGAACCCCTCGTTCATAATGTTTTGTCATCAGATATTGTCGATGATTCCTGTGTACGCCAAATATTTATTGTTCATGACACAAAGGTTTGGGAATGTACTAACATGTGAAGAATTCGCCTAAAGGCCAAAATTTAGTATATAAGGAGCAACCCTCTTTGTACAATTCGAACAGGCTCCTAGTTACTGCCCATGCGTAGTTTCTGTGACTTCTGTGTCCCTGCAGTAATAAACCTTTGGTCTTTGACGCCACCATCGAGAAGCCCGTGTTTCTGTTCATTTGTGCACCAAGGCAGGTGGAACTCCGGGGTCTTTGGGTGTTGTTCCCTGACACCTCTGGACGGAACCAAAAAGTCCAGAACTCCAATTGGCGCCCAACGTGGGGCGACGTCATTCGGTACCGGTCCAAAAGCCTGAAGGGTTCGAGAAGCTTCGTGTGAAGATTCCTGAGGGAGGCGCCCCACTTCATCGATCCCGGCATATCGCAAAAGTGGCCCGAAGTTCTCTTCCACGAGGGTTTCCCGTTCAGGACGGCTGCAGTGGGCCGTTGCCTTGACCGTCGCCCTGTCTTGGACCCGAGGTGCAGTCCTTAGTACAGCGAAACGTGATGGGTTTCTCCTTGGTGACGTCTTCAGTGCCTCAGTTAAGTATTTAGTGATAGCTAACTAGTTACTTTGTGAGGGTTGCTAAAATCCTTGATCGGTTCTTGGTTTGGTTTGGTTTCGTAAGATTATCACTGGTTGTTCTAGTTACGATAATCTATTTGGTTTAGTTTGGGTATCGATACATCAGTTCGTTTTGGTAGGCCTAAGTTCTTGGTTCAAGTGCACATATTTGTTCCGTGTTTTGTTTGTTTTGTGTTCCGGACTGGAAATGGTAAGTCGGAAAAACTGTATGTTGTCCTGTTTTAGTTGCAACAGTGACTCACAATTGGAGGACTTATGTCTGGTTCCTCCGATTGGGACTCCCCTATATGACTTGTATTGTAAATTCGGTGTGGGTCCTATATCTTATAATGAGGTGTGGGTCCGTTACTGTAAGAAGGATGGTGTCCTTAGTTGGCCACTGCATGGTAGTTTTGAACCCGAAATTCTCGACAATTTAGAAGCGAAATTGTTTAGGAAGAAAGCCCGGCCGGCAATGTTTGATTCTTTCCGTTACTGGCGAAAAGAATCCAAACAGAGAGAAATGAAAAGGTTAAAGAAAGAACAAAAAGAGCAAGAAGAGTTGATCCTAGAACAAGCAACTAAACAGTTGCAGACTAACGAGTGTGAGAAAGCCATAGAGGTGGCCATTAGAGAGCACAATTTAGCGATTGACAAGTGCTATCCTGCCTTGCCATCGAAAACAGCTAAGATACTGGAGGATTCCGAAAACGATCCTCTGCTATCTTATTTGTTACGGTCACCTCCACCGTATGCACAGGGTGCTACGGCTCCACCTTTACCGAATGTTCAATTGCCGGTTGCTGGACAACCTGGTGTTCCTGCTCCTGTCCCTCAGAATCAAGCTCCTGTACCTCCTGTGGTCAATGTAAATGTTCCTACGGCTCCTCCTCCTCCTCCTGGATTGCCGACTTCTATACCTGTATCTGTCTCGCTTACACCTACTGTTCCGCAAACTATCTTCCTTGATACTTCTACTAATCCGTTATCTGTTCCTACCTCTACTGTGTTTTCTACATCTGCAAGTGTGTTGACTCCACTTTCTGTTCGTCGGAGAATCACTGATTCTGTGTCTAATATTCTGTCTCCTTTCTATAAAACTTTAATCAAGACTCCTACTTCTGACTCTGTACAAAGACGTAGTCAGCTTCCGAGTACTGAGGAACGGGGAATTTTAGATTCCACGGCTCTCAGATGGATTTCGAAGAGTAGGAGATATAGTACGAGAGATGTGCTAGATACGTTTATGCAGTGGAAAGAACCAACTCAACGGTATGTCTTTGACGAGATGTGCTCGTTGTTACGTGAGGAGATAGAAGAAGACGATGTTGAATCTAATTTAGAAGATTTAATCAAGGTTCAGAAAGACTTTGCTGCTGGAATGATAGTGGGTGATAATATAGAAGAAGCGATGGAACTGATTTTAAGTTATAGGAATGATCCATCACTTCGTTCACCAAGAGATCTAGAGAAAAGCAAGACGAAGCTAAGTCGCCAATATCCAATGAGGGAGGTTCCTCCAATTTGGCGCGAAGCTGTGCAAGCTAATGCAGCTCTTGGTATTGCAGCCGCTCCGGCGCAATTCCAAAGAGTGTGGATACACATTCCGTGGAAGCGAGCTGAAGTGTTAGCAGTGAAGCAGGCCTTGCCAGATCCGCGTAAGAATCCTGCTGGATATTATAAGGAATTAACACAGACAGTTGAGGCTTGTATAATGAACTTAGCAGACATCGATATGTTATTTGGCAACGTAGTTCCGCAACCAGTGTGGGCTAAAATTCGTAGAGAGGATCATCAAGTTGCCTTAGGTGGTGACTGGGCAGCTATCACTGCAGCGGATGGTCAGCAAGTAGGTGGTGCAAACCCCGAACCCCTAATTGCTAATCTTCCAGGTAGAATAATTGATCTAATGAAGACTCTGATGCCCGCATTGCGTGTTAATTGGGACAAGTTATCAGCATGCAGGCAGAAGAAAGACGAAAGTGTCTCCGACTTCTTCACGAGGTTTGAAGAGACTTTTGTAGATCATAGTGGTCAGGACATGAGCACAGAAGGAGGGTAAAGACTGTTTGCTGATAAATTTGTGCATAATTTGTTACCTGAATTACGCAATAAATTAAAGGACTCAGAGAGTGCGTGGGCTGTGTCCACAACAGCGCAAATACTTGCGACTGCACAGTACTACGAAAACAGGGATAAAGAGGAAAAGGAGAAATCAGAGAAGAAAACAAAGGATTTAAAGACTAAAGTTCTTTTACAGCAGGCGTATCCGCCTCGCACGAATCAGACTAATATGCAACAGGGTTCGTATCAAAGAACAGATTATAGTACATCAAGACCTCAATATCAGTGGAACCAATGTGCTTACTGCAAGAAAGAGGGTCACTATAAAAATGAATGTCCGATCTTGGCGCAAAATAATGCAGCAGCAGCTCAGAGAGGACGTGGTGGTTTTGTGCAAAATTCTAGAGGTCGAGGGCGAGGTGCTATGCCTCCACAAACGAATGATCGTCCTTCAAATCACTTTGATCAACGAAATGGACAGTCTACTCAGCAAAATAGATCTCAACAATATCTTGTTGAAGACTATTGTGAAGTGGATGAGGGATTTCAGCAAAATGGGTACTAGGACAGCCATGGACAGAGAGAGGGAGTAGTATCAGTTCCAGTGGATCAGAGTGGGCCTTATGTCGCAGTAGCAACATCAGGTGTAGTCGAACCGTTTCTGTTGGATACTGGTGCCGCAAAAAGTTCTATCATTCATGCGAAACTCCCTGGCGCACCTTTGTCTGGCTCAACAAATGTTTCTGTAGGTTTTTCAGGCACCCCTGTTTACAACCCGATATCTGGTCCTTTGTCTATTTCTGTTGGGCCATGTCACTTGAAAGCACCTCTGATTTTGACAACAGGTTGTAATGAAAATCTGCTTGGTTTAGATTTGTTAAAACGACTATATGCGACATTGTACTGTTCTCCGGAGGGAGTACAGCTTACGTTGGGTAAAAATATCACTTCTCCGATGTACTTGTCAATGGATGCACTCCCGCCAGAGCTACGCTCACTCCCTGATTCTCTTTGGGCGACTGGTCCTAATGATGTAGGCCTTTTAGAAATACCACCATATGTAGTAACTTTAAAAGCGAATGTAAAATTTCCAAGAATTCCTCAATATAAAATATCTAGTGAAGGTGAGCGTGCACTTTTATTGATTGTGCAAGATTTGATTAAAAAAAGGTGTGGTTGAAGAAACGAGAGGAAATGTCTGTAACAGTCCTGTACTACCGATTTTGAAACGAACTGATCCTACAAAGCCTCCAGTTTATAGGTTTGTTATCGACCTTAGAGAGGTTAATAAAATTGTGGTCCCGCAGTTTCCTGTAGTGCCAGACATTACTGCCTTGTTAACACTGATTCCTGCTACAGCTACTTGGTTCTCAGTCATCGACTTGAAGAATGCCTTTTTCAGCATTCCGATAGCCGAAGAAAGCAGAGATATTTTCGGCTTCTGTCTAGGAGGTCGCAGTTTCAGATTTAAACGCGCTCCACAAGGCTATTGTGAGAGCCCATCCATTTACAGTCAAGCATTAAAAAGCCAGTTAGATTCCTTTGTCCTTCCTCCAGGTTCTGCTCTAGTACAGTATGTAGACGATCTTTTAGTGGCTGCTGATGATAAGGAAACTTGCAAAGCAGCTACGATTTCGTTATTGCATCATTTGTCTAATTTGAATCACAAGGTGTCACCTTCGAAAATGCAATACTGCTGCCAAGAAGTGACCTACCTAGGTCATCTCTTGTCAAAGGAGGGAATGAAGTTGACCCCAGAGAGAATAAAAGCAATTACGCAGATGAGTGTTCCTCGCACACAGAGAGAAGTACGTGCTTTTCTAGGTATTACCTCTTACTGTAGACAGTGGATCCCAAATTTTTCTCTTTTAGCAAAACCGTTGGTAGCTTTGACTGGGAAAAATGTTCAGAGTCCGGTGCCATGGTCTGATGAATGTCAAGAAAGTTTTACTGAATTACGAAAAGCCTTGTGTTCAGCTCCTGTATTGGGTACACCCGATTACAGCAAGCCATTCACGCTCTATGTTCACGAGAGAGAAGGATGCGCGTTGAGTGTTTTGACACAGAAGTTCGGTGATAAACAACGCCCTTGTGCGTATTTTTCATCAACATTAGATCCGGTAGCTAGAGCGTTGCCTAGTTGTTTGAGAGCTACAGCGGCAGCTGCGGCTTCCATTCGACAATCTGCTGGTTTGGTGATGAACAACATGCTAGTGGTCATGGTTCCTCATGCAGTGGATACACTCATGAATCGAACGAAGACACAACACCTTACCAGTGCGAGACTATCTGGTTACGAGCTGACATTACTAGCGAGTCATATTCAGATCAAAAGATGTAATGTATTGAATCCAGCAACGCTGTTGCCGACTGATCAAGAGTCGAGTGATTCCGAGCCACATGATTGTTGTTTTAAAACGGAGGAAGAGACAAAAGGACGAATAGACTTAAAGGATACTCCGTTATCTGATCCAGATGGTACGCTGTATGTGGACGGGTCATGTTTTAAATTGGAGAATGGTGATGTGACTGCTGCTTACGCAGTAACGACTTTGAAGACGATTGTGGAGACTGCAAGAGTGAGTCAGAATTCTGCCCAAGCTGCAGAATTAATAGCTCTAACAAGAGCGTGTGTTTTAGCTAAGGGAAAGAGAGTGAATGTCTTTACAGATAGTCAGTACGCATTTGGCGTGGCCCATAGTTTTGGCCGCTTGTGGAGAGAAAGAGGTTTCATTACGTCCCATGGGACTAAGATCCAACATGGTCAGCTAGTTAACGACTTGTTGGAATCTCTAACCTTGCCGACTGAAATTGCGATTGTAAAGTGCAGTGCTCATAAAGCAATCACGGATGATGTTGGTCGTGGGAATGCTTTTGCTGATGAAATTGCTAAACAGACAGCTAGAGACACGATGAGCAGAATGTATGTTGCTACGTCTGCAAGATGGATTGCTGACTCTGGAATGTGTGAGGATACTATGGAAAGTGTGAAAGAGATTCAGAAAGAAGCAACTGAGGAAGAAAAACGTGTATGGAGAGAAAGTATGGGCAAGTTGGATTCGAATGGATGTTGGATTGATTTGACAGAACAGCAACGTTGGATGTTACCTGACGCGTATGTGCTTGCAGTGGTGACAATGGCGCATGGAGTAGCACACATAAGTTCTAAAGAAATTTGTAAGATGTTGGCTCCAGTCTGGAAGAATGATGGGATCAGTAAGTGTGCAGAGAGAGTGGTGAAAAATTGTATGGTATGCCTGATGCATAATCCTGGCAAGGGAACTCCAACTCCAGCTGGTCATTTCGCTCCTCCTTCCTGCCCCTTTGAAGTGATTCAGTTAGACTTCATTCACATGGAGCGCTGCAATAATTTGAAGTATGTCCTGGTGGTAGTTTGTGCTTTTTCCAGGTGGATCGAAGCATATCCACTAAAGGACAATACTGCCCTATCAACTGCCAAGATTCTTCTCAAAGAATATTTCCCTAGGTACGGAATGCCACGGATTGTATGGTCAGATAACGGAAGTGAGTTTATAGGGAAAGTTATGCAGAGTGTGTGTGCTGGTCTAGGGCTGAAACAAAAATTCCACAGTGCGAACCATCCCCAGTCTGCTGGTTTAGTGGAGGGTTATAATGGCACCCTTAAGCTAAAATTAGCTAAAATACAAGCATCCACAGGTTTAGCCTGGCCAGACGCACTTCCTTTGGCTTTGTTATCAACGAGAGCAACTATACATTCTAGAGTGGGGCTTAGCCCCTACGAAATAGTTTTTGGCCGCCCGGCAAATATTTGGGGCGTGCCGAGGCCTAAAAAGTTTTGTTCCCTAGAATATCCTATGTTGATAGACTACCTTTATGACTTGACTGCTAAATTGAGTCTTATTCACCAACAGGTTTTCGATGCTTTGCCAAAGCCTCCGGAGAGTCCAGGGCATCAGCTGAAACCAGGCGAGTTCGTTGTCATCAGGAACTTTGCGAGGACGAAGAACCTTCAGCCGAGATTTGTCGGCCCCTTCCAAATCCTACTGGCAACGAGGACAGCGGTTCGTGTGGCTGGACGCAAGCACTGGGTGCATGCATCCCATGTAAAGCGTGTGCCTTTGCCACTTCCTTACGACGACGACTGGGTGAAGAAGGGAATTGGTTCCTCCGAATTTGAAAGCCCGACAAAATGTATCCCTTTCAGCGATGCCGAATTGATCACTGACACTCCAAGCTCTGACTCTCCTCCAGAAAAGACTCTTTCGAACACTGAACATTTGTCCCCTGCATCAGAAAGAACTCTGTCATCTGCGAACTTGAACACTGCAACAGCTACTAGTGAAACGCTATTTTCTGATCAGACAGTACCTGCGAAGCAGAGATATAACTTACGAAACCGTAAAATGGACAAATAAAGCAGGCAACTGCCTATTGTGATATTTTTAAATTTTGAACTTTTGCCTTCAGCCAGGAAGTTTGCTATTTGTTTTATTATTTTTAAATTGCCTTGCCGTCTGGGTAGCCGTAGGGTCGTGGCTGTGTGCCTAGTTGAATTTGCAGGGGTCTGACACAAGGTCGATCTTTCTGTTGGTTCTGGGAACTCCCAGGACTGATAGAGGCATTTTCACCTACGTACACATCATCAGTGGTCGCGAGCGGATTGTAGAAGATGGAGCTTCCTGCGCTGCAACGAGAAAATGTGATTTATGTTCGCAGAAACAGACTTTATAGAATTCTTCATAGCAAATGCTTTTTGATGCAATGTGCCATTACATTCTTGATTATTTTGATAACGTTGGTGGGTGGAATCGTCTTCAGTATAAATTTGATTTTTGTGCCAGTAACTACAGTACCTCCCCTTGATCCTGCTACTTCTACTGTTTCTTCTATACACTCTTTCCATTCGTTTCCCGAACATGAGCAAGCCCGACGATCAGAGTTCATTAACAACACTTTTGTACAGCTCTTGCACCAACACCAACTGGTAGTTAACACTACAGACTGCTGGGTGTGTGGCTTGATACCCCACACTATGGATAAAGGTATTCCCTATCTGGTTTTGCCTTTCAGCTACAATGGATCATTTCAGGCCCTTCAAACCATCTTTGCTTATGCCCTTGAGACCTATCCTCCACGTCCACCACGTTCCACTAAATATAACTCTGCCAACAAAGCTTTAGTCCAGGGAATTATTGACATGATCAAGGACGTCAATAATACTCCATCATACCCTAGAGACGAATTGCGAGTGTATTTAAGTTGGAATACTTCAGAGTATCGCCTTAGTTTAGAAGAGAGCAAACGTAAAAGCTCAACTCCAATCTGGGTCGTACCTCACCGAGGTCAGGTCTGTTTGCAAGGGAATGGGAGTAATCCGAGAGCTCAGCTAGGGAGGAGTGAGTGCGTAGAGACTTATGTGTTTCCGGCTAACTCTTCCCCTGCCTTTCTTACTGCTAGGGGTACCTACTTCATCTGTCGAGATAGAGCTTATACATGGTTGCCTGCCGACTTTTCAGGATCATGCTATATTGCTCGATTGTTGCCTCCGACATACACTGCTTCATCTGATTACCACAGAACCAGAGTAGCGAGAGGTGTCTTCAGCAAGGAAGATACTGCTGGTCAGGAAGCTGGAGACTTTTTCAAAGGCTTCCTTCCGTTCTGGGGGCCTATGGCCAATAGTAGAAACATACGTCAGCTAACACGGGTAGTTGAATCTACTATTACCGAAACTGCTGGTGCCCTTAGCAATTTGACAGCTGAGCTTCAGGCGGATAGACTCATGACGTTGCAGAACCGTATGGTTCTAGACGTTATACTTGCAGATCGAGGTGGGGTATGCAGAATGATCCAATCGAGCTGCTGTGTCTTTATTCCTAATAATGCTCCAACAGTCTATGAGGCGATCTCTAAGCTACACAAGATTTCCGACTCTATTCACGTAGACAAGGGAAACTGGTCCTTCATGGAGTGGTTTTGGACTCTGATATCAGCGTGGGGATGGAAGGTTCTGATGGTCATTGGTGTCATCTTAGTATTCCTATTCTCATGTTGTCTGATTATCCAGTGTGGTCCTGCTCTGTGTAGTCTTTGTGCTGCAACTTGTTTTAGGAAACCACCTGCGTTTGGAGAAAAGGCACGAGAAAGGATGATGATACAACAGCATGTCACTGACCTGATGAGCATAGAATTAGACTCTGACGTAGACTGAGTAATTGCCTATGTAAGGGCAAAAGGAGGGTCTGAGGTTCCGTGACGATTTGAACCCGTGTTTTCAATATTGTCGGAAATACATAATATTGGTATCAGCGAACCGCAAATGATCCATTTAGTATATCCTGGTGTTTTCGCTACGCTACGAGCAAGAGCACTCCTTTTATAAACACATTTCTGATCTACCCACGGCATCCATCTTAGATCATGGCCGCCATTTTGTGTTTCTTGCCCTCACATACACAATAGCCTTTAATCACTTCATTTCGATTAAGGACACGTAGCCTTAGCCGGAGATTCACCTCTTACATGACACGTGCACCTTAAACCAGATCACGCTGTAGCTGCATGACTCGACAAAGGCTGTCTCCTCTGCCCGAGGCCAGCCCTGCCAAACTGGTCTTCGTGTCCATTGTCCTGATCACGATTAGGAGGCCGAAGCCGGTAGCCTCGCCCATTTACAACCCACAAACATCTCTTATCCTGCTTTTCTATCTTCTGCACCTGGCTCTGCTCCTTTCCTTCTGGGCCTTTATTAGGGGGAGGTAACGAAATTTACGATGAGGCGGTCCGGCTCTTGAATGAAAAGTTGACATGGGATTATGATGGAAAAGTGGGAACCCCTCGTTCGTAATGTTTTGTCATCAGATATTGTCGATGATTCCTGTGTACGCCAAATATTTATTGTTCATGACACAAAGGTTTGGGAATGTACTAACATGTGAAGAATTCGCCTAAAGGCCAAAATTTTGTATATAAGGAGCAACCCTCTTTGTACAATTCGAACAGGCTCCTAGTTACTGCCCATGCATAGTTTCTGTGACTTCTGTGTCCCTGCAGTAATAAACCTTTGGTCTTTGACGCCACCATCGAGAAGCCCGTGTTTCTGTTCATTTGTGCACCAAGGCAGGTGGAACTCCGGGGTCTTTGGGTGTTGTTCCCTGACACCTCTGGACGGAACCAAAAAGTCCAGAACTCCAGCTTTGTGCTTGGATGTTTCTTCCCTTTGTCTACAGTGGGCTGTGATTGAGGCGTTTGGGACAATCTCTCAATTCCTGATGGGTTGGTTGGTCGCCTTGTCGAGGAATTGGGTGATGTTCTTCATACCCCTCTGCGGCATTTTCCCACCTGGGATCTGTCTCTGGTCTTGGACGCTTTGTTGTCCCCTCCCTTTGGGCCCTTGCTTTCTGTGGATCTGCGCCATTTGTCCTTCAAGTCCTTCTTTTTGGTGGCCATTTCCTCTGCTCGCCACATGGGTGAGCTGGGCGCTGTCTCTTCCAAACATCCTTTTTGTCGGATTTTTGAGGACAGATTTGTTTTGAGACCTATTCCACAGGGATCAGGAGTTGGTTCTTCCTTCCTTTTTAGAATCTACGGTGTCAGTGTCTGAGGTGCGTCTGCACTCTTTGGATGTTCGGCGGGTTCTCATGGTCTATTTGGATAGGGTCGCTCCTTTCCGTTTGTCTGATTCGCCTTTTGTTCATTTTGGGCCTGTGTGTCGGGGTTTGCGTCCTTCTACTCCTTCCTTGAGTCGTTGGCTTCGGTGTCTGATTTCTTTGGCGTACATGGCTGCGGGGCACCTTTCTCCTTTGGGGGTTCAGGGTTGTTGCACTCGGTCCTTGGCAATCTCCTGTGCGGATCTCCAAGGGGCTTCCATTTCAGAGATTTATCGGGCTGCCGCATGGGCTTCGCCGATGTCCTTTGGCTCTCGTTCCTGGATTGGCCGGGAGCTTGACCATGCTGAGGGTTTTGGGTACAATGTTCTTTCCGCTACGGTTCCTGTGTAGTGGTTTTCCTTGTTGTCTGTTTTTTTTGATTAGCCTGGTTTTGCATACCTTCTTTGGTTGTCCTGTTGGGCTTTGTACATCTCAATGCGTAAGGAATGGAAGCGAGGAAGGGACGAGGAGGTAATGTCTCCATTACTTACCGGTAATTACATTACACTGAGTCCTATTCCCTCGCTTCCATTACTTACATCCCTCCCTCCCTCCCTGGTAGTCCAGGCCAACCTTTTGGTATGGTTTCGGTCTCTGTGGTATTACAGGAGGTTTGAGGGGGGTGGGGGCTACTTATAGTCCCTGTGTGATAAATCACGTGGTATGGGTGTCTGGTGAGGCAGGGATGCCTCAATGCATAAGGAATGGAAGCGAGGGAGTAGGACTCAGAGTAATGCAATTACCGGTAAGTAATTGAGACATTAGTGCTCACTTGACATTTCAGGGGGGAGGGGGGTTGAAAAACGAGCAGACAAAGCTGCAATTATTCCGGGAACAATTTAAAATCGCCCATCTCATAAAATATTTAAATGCCCGTTGTTCAAATAGGTAAAACACCAGCAACCCTGGGTTAAAGGACATTAGCACATTTCAAATCTTAAAGAATAATGTAATATTATAGTAAGATGAAATATTCAGTAACAGTGTAACTTTTTAACTCTAAAAAACACAGATTCACCAGTTATAGTTATCTCAATTAATTATAACTCAAGCTCTAAGGTAACTATATCTCGCACCTCCGCCAGGCATAGTTTTCTCATCAATATTTTAACTTCAAATGTTGCAGTGATATTACTAATGATGTCATAAGTGATGTAATATGTGGTTTAATTAGCAATGCACGACGAGGGTGGGAGTTATAGTTACCTTGGACAATGATTTGTAGCTACTTAAGGTAACTATAACAATAACTCATACATTTTTGCGGTTTTTGGAGTTTTAAAAAATTATACTGTTAATGAACATTTCACCTAACTATAAGATCACTTTATTCTTTGGTTCTGATGAAGCAGAGATGTTAACTTTCATCTATTTATGACAATTTTTACACAAAAGTGATTTTTTAACACCTTTAAATGATAATGACAAATTGTGTGCTAGGCTCCATGTATCAAGAAACACACTAAAGAAATTCTGATTTAGATACTGCATCGTAAAAACATACAGAATGTGAGAAGAAGTTTTTTGTTAACACAATAGATTGAATAAGTTGACGTCAAATCTGTCATTTGAGTAATATGGGATCTTATGTTTAGATAAACGTGGTAAATAAAATAATAACACAGAAAGTTATATGTGAAAATATAATTGCTTCTCTTGTTAGAAAATGGATAATAATGCTAGAATGTGTAATAAGAGCACTGACATTGACAAGAAAAGTAGGTGTTACATGAGGTTATGGTATGAATTGCAGTTCGTAAAAGTTCATTACTGATATACTCTAAATCGTATATGATGTATTAACATATAAAGAGCTAAAGAGACTTACAAAAATTATAAGTGAAGTAATAGTGAATGTTAAAAAAAATATGACTATGCTATACTTTTTAATTAATTGCAAATTATATATAAATTGATTGTAATCTAGGTCAAAGACGATATATGTGTGAAAAAATACTAATGGAATAAACCATTGACAAGGGAGACTACCGCTAGGCTGTGCTTACAACATGGAAGACACCGTCAAGGTGCACACATGAGAGGGAGGTGAAAATGCACGAGTCAAAAAGCAGCAAGAATTGGCTTTGGTAGTACGTTTGACTCTTGTACAGCAAAACAATTTCTTAACGTAAAAGATAAAAGTAGAGGGTGGCAGCAACAGCGCATGTGTGTACCGCCCATCTAGTGACCTAGCAAAGCAATAGTAGAAGCAGTGGGAACTTCCTTCTGCACTCACAATAGATAAAATATAGGCAACACCATAGCATGCTGCCCTCACACACAAAACAGGTTCAACGCAGGCAGGAGATCTACAGGCTGAGCACCTGAATAGAGATAGAACAGGCAGCAGCAGTGCAAGATTGCCTCAGACACAGAACAGGACACGCGCAGTCTAGCCGGCAGCAGCAGTTCAATGTTCTCTTGTAGAAACAGCAGAGGCAGCTATCAGTGCAGGCAACTTTGTGATACCGGATAACGGCAGCATAGGCAACTTAGAACAAGCTACCTCACACATGCAGAGCAAGTGTAGCAAAGGAAGCAGCAGGGAAAGCTTTCCTCGCACACTGGAGAAAGCCGCACATGCAGCAAACCTACACGCTCACCTTAAGCTCACAGCGGGTGCACCACAGAAGCAGCCATGCAAGCTTCTCAAAGCGATAACAAACCCAACAAAGGCATTGGGTAAAATCTCCCTCCACCTGTGGGGCAGGTGCAGCACAGGCAGAGATAGCACGGGCCGCCTAGAAGAGGGGTGACGGAAGTGCTTTCATGGCTGCACTGTACTGGACAATCGGTGACCAAATATAGGAAGCAAAGCTTGATGGGACCATGAAGAGCTTCAAGTTGCCCTGGACGGCTGATACTTGCCTCGCCACTGCTATAGCAGAGGACATCAGCAGTGGCTTTTCTCTTCTCTCCCTACCAAGGGACCAGTCTTTGACATACTGACGTCAGAATGGGGCAAGCCACTATCTTTCAGTTTTTCTGTGTGGTGAGTAGAAGAGCTGCAGACTGGCAGCTCACGCACCTCAGACCGTTTCCTAGATCATTTGGTGCCACTGGAATGACTGACAGGGCTTGAGTGGCTGCCAACCTTAGTGCACTAGAACCAGGTCCTTCAGCTAAGCTTACCTCCATAGGACTCTGCCCCAGATACATCACAGTGTCTTGGGTCAAGATACTGATAGGGCGCCAGAGCAAAGCCAGGTGGCTGCCATTTGATAAGACATAAAGGGATGTGAAGAGAATGAACGGGGAAGAAAGAAACATTCGTTCAGAGACATATAAAAGGTGAGGGGCGGAGTCACAAGGGGTGAGTATATTAGTCAAAAGTCGAGAAGAGGCTAATGCCTCAATCCGAATTACTCACACAAGGATTCGCAATACATATCTAAACCAATATGTATGTATGTATGTATGAACACATTTTCCCAAAGACACAGAATGGGTAAAACCCTTTGATACATCTGGCCCTATGCTCTTAGGCAAGATACAAAGTAACAGATGCACACTCTGTTGTATACACAAATTCAAAGCATTCTGTTACTTCCTGTAGCAGGCCCCATTAAAAAAAAATATGTCTAATGGTTTCCAGACGAAGATAAAATGTCACCATGCCAATATTACATTAAAATTACATCTGAAAGCAAAAAGAAGCCAAGAACAAAAAAAAAACATAACACTCTAGAGAATTGCCACGTAGGACAGGAAAAAAACACTTGAAATAGTCACAAAGATGGCATATGTCACGAAACTGAACATGAGACAAGGGCCATAGATAACCTCTCGAATGGGAGAAAAGCAGACATAGATTGTCACTGCAGAAGCCTTCACCGGTTAATTTGGGACAGCGTTTTAATCAGTGGTCTTATGTTTTAATTTGAAAATGAAATGCTGTTAATTCCAACACTGAGGTGTTGTTTGCGGTTTGGATAGAGAGAGTTTAGAGCAATGTACGAAACCTGCACATGAAGAAGGGAAAAATCAGTAGCATGCTGTAATTGGCCCTGGTGTGGGCACATTTCTGAAGGCTGCTCAGAGTGAGAGCATTACAGATTCTTGATACCAGGGAAAGATTGAAGGGACATCCAGACACATCATGCATATAGCTTGATTGATAGTAGCTTATAGGGATGAAAACCCCAAAGGAATCACCGAGCGGTGGTGTATTTCAAAAGCTAGCTGTAGTACATAATTTAATGTTTTCTGAGTAGCATTGCCCCAAGGTAACAAATAACAAGCAAGATTCATCTAATATATAACAAAGTGAGAAAAGGTATTAAACAAGAAGGGATAAAAGTGAAAAGTGAGAAAATAAACTGATAAAACACACAACACAATGGTGACTAGGAACAAGAATGGTTGTTAATTATAACCATTAGAGTATTCACTTTGTTCCCTTCTGCGATTGGACTTTAGTGCTCTTTCAGGAGGCCATGATTGGTAAAAAAACTAAAATAAAAGTTAGTGAAGGCTTTCTAATAATTCTGAGGGTTTACGAGGTATAATCAGATGTCAGGTGGTTCCAAATACCGAGTGGCAGCATAAAGAACTGTTTTTGTTTACCTTACTATGTACATTGATTGAGGTACTGTGAGGAGATGGAGTTATCTGAGTGTGGGGGGGGGGCTGTTTGGGAAAGAAGGGTGATTTTCTTTTTATGTCTGGCGTTAGCCAAAGCCTTTTGTTAAAAAAAACTTTAAAATGTATTTAGATGTACGTACATACATACAGAGGCTTTCAATCAACCCTATTCTTCCATTGGTCTGTTGAAGTGTCTTTCACATTTTGCTTCCGCCCATTTCAGCAGACAGGATGGGGCAAATGGCAAGCCCTCTTCTGCCATTAGTTCTCTTCCGTGTGAGTGATGACATTTTGCGCAAGCACTCACAGAAAATAACCTAGTGCAGTGCTGGGGGTTGGTGCGTCAATGATTTTTTAAAACTCTTCTTAAAGCTTTTTCTCTGTGCGTGGGCCTAGCAGCTCCCCGCACACCACTGCAGCGGCCTTTAGTGCTGCCCGCCATGCACCGCATTCCAAGCGGACACTGCAGCGCCCTCTCCTTTTTCAAAAGGCCTTAAAAAGCTCCAAAGATGGGTGGCATCTATGAATGTTTTTCATAGTTAGACTTATTTATTTCGCGCGCACAGCTACCCTGAAGGGTTTCAACTTTCCAGGATCCATGCAGAGAGCAGAACCCCAGCAAATAGCTAGAAAAGCCAAGTCAGATCACCCCCTGCCCGCACACTCACCTGCTGCAGTCCACAAATTGCACGCATTCATCCCCGGTTCCTTTTCTGCATGGCTGATTGGTCATACAAGGAACAGCACTTTAGTCTGTCAAAGTGCCTATTAATGGCTAAATAATAGTCTCCTCTTAAAGATGGCCAATCCTCATTCTTGTCCTGATTCAATGTCTACGGTTTCTGTTGTGGCTGCGGCTTTGATTTCAGGATGGTCATTCTGTAAGAGTTAGATGCGTGCAACCGCCCCATCCTTCAGTAAGTTAGTGGGCGTGGGCAAAATGTGATGCCTCTGCTGCAGAAGGGAAATACATGGACCACTGCTCCCACTGTGAAGGTCATACCACAAAGCGTTTATGCTCATTCACCACCTTGCACGGTTGCATTGAAGGATTAATGAAGCAGCACATGACATTTTTCAGTCTGCCTGTTCAAGTCCAGCATCCTTAAATGTCTTTCTTGTACATCGCACTGGAATGAAGTCTTGTTATGTGTATGCGTTTCTGGAAGTGAAAAATGGTTGTGACAGCTGTCGAGTAACTTCTTTTACCATGTCTACCTTTTTGCCAGCGCACTAGGGCTATATGCACTCTAGAAATGAGGAGGTGGTGTTCAATATATTAGAGCAGGTTCACCAAAGCACATCTGGGCATATGTGTGCAACATACCATCTGGCGAGCACTGGGTCAGTCCATAAAAATGCAACGCCAGAAACCTCAGCAGTGTCTCTAAGCTGTAACATCCAGATTCATTCATAACCGCGGATCCTGGCAACTGCAGACTGTGGAGAAGTGTGGCTCAATGATTAGAGCGGCAGACCCTGATGCATCTATTCCGGGACCAGGGTTCAATTCCCCGCCTCGGCGGGTCTTGGGCTCAAAATTTCCACGGACCCGATAATTCTCGCCTCGGTGCCTATTCCAATCATGGAGTCCCACTCTGCAACTCTGGGCAATAGCTTGCTTAATCTCCACAACGGCCCCCACAACGCTAAGGATGCCTGGCCTCCACCTTGGGGGTGCCCAGGAGTGGACGCCTCACAGGGAAAGCCAGGACGGGTTCCACAGTGGTATTCGTATAAGTGCCTTGAGACCCTTGCGGTGCGCTATACAAGTATCAATTTACAATTTACCTTTACTGCCTTAGTGCATCCATTTGCAAGCGCAGTCTAGCTTAACTAGTGTTCGCAATAAGGAAAACAGCCCCATATTTGTAGGCATAACATGAAGTAGCCAACCAGATGTGACAAAGGGAGTCTAAGTGGAAGTGTCACTGTGTCTGTGATATTATCGGGACCTGGCACAACTACTAGAATCACACATGGCTTCGCTGGCTTCTTCGACATACTCACACACTCCCTCACAATCCTCCACAGCCAAATCAGGCAACTATTCCAGAAGTTACTACCATGGTTGTGCAGGAATGGCTATTTGATGAACATTTGTGAGAATCACTGTCTTCACAATTGCAAGTGACCTTTCAAATGTTGAGCCTGACTGCAAGCTTTATTGCACTATAGTATGCGAATACAGGTATGGATACTTTTACATTTGTGCTCGTGTGTTTGCATGTATTAGCATTAGCACATTACAGCTAAGCCTGGTGACCTTGCTGTGCTTGCAGTAATTAATTTGTGCTGGGGCCCTGGTCAGGAGACCACTGCAGCTTGCTCAACCAATGGCACCTGCAGGCGCTGTCAGTGACAGTACCAAGCCAACTACAAACTATCACAGTCCTAGAGGTGTAACAAATCAGAGTATTTCAGCCCCCCAAAACATCAAGAGTGGCTTGGATGGCAGGATTTGTCCTTTTTAGTGTACATTGAATTGATAAACAACTGTTGTGCTCATCTCCTCATAAAACAAACAGCATAATCATGTTGAAGACTGTCAGCCATTCTGTAATGCCATGTGGTGTGCTGTTGCATGTTGCCATGGGCAGTGTTTGGATACAACGTACTAACTCATTGTGAGACATGGTATTATTATTTGGGGTAGGTAACTACCCACCTGAGGGAATAATCAAAAGCCTTGTTGTGGTGAAATCCTCAAAGTCACTAAATAACTGGGGCTCAATGCCCTGGAGGCTATGGCACAGATCAGGAAGGCTAAACTTAAGACAATGTGTGAATTATGTATGCAATGCCAAAGTAGGTATAAAGTCAAAACGCAAAACAACAAAAAATACAAGTCAAATTAAAACAAGCATTGGCATAGCCAATAGGTCTCGCCTTTGGGACCTTATAAATGTTTAGCCATGCAACACTTGACGTTGTTGCACCAAGGATATTGTGCTGGATAACTAAACACTTATAAGGTCCCAAAGGCAAGACCTATTGGCTATGCCAATGCTTGTTTGAAGGAGATGCTGCCTAATTTCTGCGCTGCCAAAGACATGTAAACTTACACTGCTGTGCACATGCAATGCTGTGTGATCAGAGCATTAAAAGTCTTGCGATATCCAGTTCTCCAAAGTTGCTTCCATGCACAGTGAAGCCAATGCACTAAATTCTAGCCAATCACATCCCAGGGTGCATTATGGTGGCTCTCCAGAGAGCTACTTCTGCAGTGCAGTGCATGACTGGCAGAAATGGATTAAGAGGAGGGTGATCTCTCACACAGCATGGGCAGCAAGCATTGATTGCCCCCTCACATTTCACCACACACTGGCACCACTAACTATTTACTCACACTTTCCTGCTGACTGTTCAAGAAATATTTGCAAATCAGTGCTTTCAACTCAGCGAGAAAGGCCAAGAGGCAAAGGGAAATGGGCATCGTCCTTAACACCAGCAGCTGATGTGGCATCTTTTCAAAAACGTGACACCCCGAGTCGAAGGAAACCACAACGATTTATCGTGGTCGGCAACAATTCCCACACAGTGGAGCCTGGCGCCAAAAGACCAGCTGCGAGCGCTCGAGCCGCACTGGGACAAGCAATGTGCAGGGTTGCCACCGGAGAAAAGGGAGGGAGACTGAATGGGGAGGGAGGGAGAGAGGAGGGGGAAAGAATAGTAAAAGGGAGCAAGTAGGCAAAACGGGAAAAAGGAAGAAAAAAGGATGGGAATGGTGGGAAGAGGACACACATGAAAAGCATAAATATCAACGTAAAAAACAGAAGCAGTGACTATACCACACTTTTTTTTAATGAAAAGGTTTTCTCAAGCTTTGTAAAAATACAAAGAAAGAATTGACATGGGCAGCGGAGGGTGAGCTTTCAAAGTGATACAACTTTGACAACAACGGTGCAAGCTGTGCCCCCAACTGAGCGCACGCACATCACACCCATTACACAGGTAGTGACAACCGTTTCCCTCATGCTGTGTGTGTGTGTGTGAGAGAGAAAGAGGGAGTGTATATCTAGCTACAGAACCATACATAAGGCAAAGTGCAGGCCATGTCAGCCTATACTTCAGTCACATACACAAAAAGCATGGTGTGCAGCATGATGCGGCTCTGTGTGGGTCTGTGATGTTATTACACAAAGTCCTGTTAATTTTAATCATCAATTCAGATCCATGGGGCCTGGCCATTCAGGGACAAGAGCATCCTACTCAAAACGTCAAGGGGAAATTGGACATGATGTGCATTTAGCAAAAATAATCGCAGTAACTCCATGGGTAAAAGAACTACAGGTGTACCATGGCAGGGCTCATTATAGCCACTGTAATCTGGAGTAGGGTGTAGTGGGGGATGGGAGGGTGATATTTCTCAAAGCATATAACATAAAACCAGTCATCCTAGAGGCTGATGCTCATGTAAAGCGCTCTGATACCTCCGGGACTAGCCAGCACTATATAAAACTTTTAAAATAAAATAAATAAATAAGGACATATTTGTCAGATCTGGGCCTGTAGTCGGGTTTAGCTATATTAAAGAAAGTTCTGGCAGCAATGGTGTCCGGCCTCAGGTGTGCTGGCAGACCGTTCATTCGAATAAGGGATGTCCAGCGCCTGGAAGCCACCAAGTCTCTATGGGCTTTGCAAGGCAAAAAAAACCCAGCAGGTACGAGGGGAGAAAGAAAGAGCAGAGAGCGAGAAGACAGAGTGAAGCAAGGCCCTCACGGAGGAAGTGCGATGAGATGAAAGATGGAATGAATGCGCGAGAGCGGAGTGGAAGCAGGGAGTAGAGTCTTATGGAGTGATAAACAAGCATTGGCCGCACGGCCATAAAAGTAATGCTGCGCGGCTGCGAAATGAAATACATTTTAAAAAACGCGAGTGGTGACGCGCGTGTTGCGCACGCGCGTCACCGCAAGTGCTACCTTGCCGGCCACCAGCTTGCTATGACGCTCATGCACGCACGCTCTTGTGAGCGTGATAGCAAGCTGGTCGCCGGGAAAGTAGCACTTTCCAAAGCAGCTACTGAATGTCTTGGTCAGACCAGCGTATGTGCTGGATCAGGCCAAGACCTAAAAAATAGAGTAAAAGTGACAAAGCAAAATGACACGACAATGCCAAAAACCTAATAAGGGTTCCCAGAGATATGAAATTTAAAGTAGAAATAGCACCAAAAAAAGCACAAAGCACTAGTAATAGTCAATGGTCACAGTAGAACAGTACCTAGGAGCAATTTGAGGCGGACAATGATGAAGCACAGCATGGGTACGCCAACCAGGATCATCTTGATTAAACATTTTACTTTCTGTCTTAGGGCCTGATTTAGATCTCGGACGGGTAACTCCATCACAACGGTTACAGATATCCCGTCCACCAAACTATAAATCCCATAATATCCTATGAAATTTATATTTCGTCAGACCGGATGTCCGTTACCATTGAGATGGAGTAACCCGTCTGCCAAGATGTATATTAGGCCCCTAGTCTTTTAAGTCTCAACCAACCACAGGAGGGCAGTTCTAAGGTTCACAGGAGAAATTTGAGACTCATAGTGTGTTAGGTAGAGGGCAACAGAAGGGTCCAGTCCATGCCTCGGCAACACTACTCATCTGGTAATCCAGAAATAGGACTCTTGTAGCTTTTGGTCTCCCTGTAGCCATACAGATCATCAGCCAGCTGACCTGTGGAGTCCACTTTCTAGTCCTGGGAACAAGAGGTTGCAGGTTCAGTCCTTCCAGGAGTCCCTCAGGTCACAGACAGCAGGTCCAATCCTCTTCTGATCTGCCGCAGGTTCAGAAAGTGTTCTAAAGTGGATGCTTGTAGGTGCCACATTTATACCTTACACTAGCTAGTAGGTGGGTATGACTTTTGGGCACGCCTTAATAATCAGTGGGGTAACAGTTCCAAGGGACAATTTATTGCAACAGTTCTTGTTTACCCTCTTCCAAACATGCTCAAATTACCATGAGTCAGGGCATTTTGTAGATGGTGAAAGTCTTCAACCACACTATACTTGGGGTCTAAGGGTTGGAGCTGTCTGTGGGGAATGTGCTCTGGTAATCTTTCTACATCTACCAATAAAATTTAGTTTAGAGCAGGCACTATACCCATAACAAAGCCAGGAATAGATGCCTGGTACGACAAGTTCAGGTTCCTTCAGTAACCAAACGGGTGATGCACAAGAATAGTCTAAGTATCCTGTTCTCTCACTTTCAAGTGTGCCCCAAATGTTACATTTAGCTCAACAGACCTGTCAAGCTGGATTTGACACTGTGCTGTCAAAAAGAGTGTCACACTCACTGCCATGCATATTCTGCTTAACTCCGAACGATCACCTCTCCTCAATCAGGTGAGCCTCTTGTGAGGGATCTCAAACTCTTTTCACACCTATTCATGGCTAATCACTGACTGGGAGAAATTGGAGAGCCAATGCAAATCACACTCAAGGAACTTCGGGTAAAGTTAACTTCCTAAAAGCAATTTCCCATAATTACTGAGTAAAAAACACACTTCACTATTGAACTGGATTTTTAATAACTATTCAAAATAGTTTTAAATGACTTTTCTAGCTGGACCCATTTCTGAGATCCAATATTAATATTTAATATTAATCCACAGTGTTTCTCTATGGGCCAGCAGGCATCCTACCATAAAATAGCTTTTGCGTACAAGTAACTGTAAGGACATGTTAACATTACATTTTCCATATGTCCTACTTTTAAATACCATGCACTCTGCCTTGTGGACTACGACGGCTACATAGGGAATACTCATTCATTTTTAAAATGGAGGTTCTTACCTGTAAAAAAGGATGCTTTGTGAGGTACTCTGCATTTCCCTGATATGTTGCAAGTTAATGTGTTGTATTGCGATGGGAAGTGGCATGCTTTTATGTAATGTGCTGGGATATCATCAGCAATCTTCTAATTTGCTGTACCGCACTCTGATATGCTTAGAAATTAAATGATATGCTATTGTACGCTGATGTTCTTTAAAGAGCGTTGCTAAGATAGCACATGGTATACTGTGCTGTGGTCTGCTGCCATATATTTTCAAGTGGTGATATGCCATATGTTTTGTTGTTCTGTAATGCTCTGGTCTGTGGCGCAAGATGTTGTACCCGAAATATGAAGAGGTTCCCTTATTATTCAACTAATTCCCTACCGTGACAGACCTACAGAAAGTCTTGATAAAGGTGGTTCTCATCCATTTATTCCACCGAAACACGTCAACGCCATCCTTGGTACAATTCAAGACTCCAGCATCGATGGTTGATTCACAGATTCGATAGTAACATAGGATCGAGAAATTATAAACGAGTCCGAATGTTCAAATTGTATTCAACAATTTTATGTTTTACATCTCTGTCCCTCAGTTCAATTATGGGGGTCATAATTGATTGTTATTTATTCATGCTTTTTTAACTTTTCAGATTAGCTAGTCAGACTTATTGGTTTTAATGTTATATGTTTGCATTTATAATAAATGATTTTTCAACTGTTATACGTATGTGTTATATATGTACGAATCATCTATTCAGAATAGTACGTTGACAAAATTGTTTGTAAATCATCTCAAGGGAACCTCTTCATAATTCGGGTTGGATAACTCCATTTCCCTTGACTAGATTAAGGGGTACCTCTCTCTTCCTACACGCAAGATGTTGTACTACATTGCCACTTGGAGTGCTTTGTTGTAGCGCACTCTTTGATTCTTTGGTGTGCTGCGCTCTGCTCTGATATGCTTTTTTGTTTTTATTTTGTGTTTTAAGCATCATGTATATACGGTCATGTGTTCATGTGCAATGCTCATATATGATGTTACATTATCCAAAGCAATGTGACATCATGTGGTATGATGTCCTGTGCTGTTCAGTGAAGTACAATTTTGTCTAATGCTTTTCTCTTGTGCGGTTATATGCAATGCTATTATGTTTCAGTACACTATGACATACTTAGGTGCAACATGATGTGAAGTACCTTGTCTTTGTGCTAACAAGAATCAACAAGAATCATATTTTCTGTGAAGTGCATTAAAATAAAAATGGATTTCTTAATATGTTCTAAGCACACCTGTCTGCTAGGGAGCATTAATTCTGTTCTATTAATATATCAATAAAAATGTCCTAAAAATAAAAATAAAAAAGAATATTACATGTGGTTGTTATTTTTTATTTGGATATTCTATTACAAGTATATGGTAACCACATTTACTCAGCATATTTTCCTATTGTTGTACTTTTCTTTTTGTGTTATTTAGTGGCAATAAACTCCCAAAAGAAACCTATAACCATTGTACTAGCTTTCCAAACCTAATGTACGAGCTACTTACTGTAGTGAAGGCAGGGCCTTACTTGCGCACATTGCTATGTTAGCAAAAGCTTCTTGGAAGTTTATATTCCATTTTACCCTTTTGCTGCTTTTGCACACAACACTATATGTAACTGTTGTTGTAAGTTAGGCTGCGAGAATTGCTTCACATGAGAATGGCTTGTTTTCAACGTCCCTAGACTTACAGCTCGACCTTAGTCTGCACAGTGAGTGTTGAAGCCTCCAAGGTTTTCATAGCAATGTTAGGTGTTGTTCTGACTGATCGGCTCATGCGCTGGACATAACATGCACGCAGCTGCAGCTAGCTGAAATTCTGGTGTCTTTAATATCACCCTGCATACATGATTGAGACACTCTGAAGAAAATCAGTTTCCAGAGAGACAGAGAGCTATTGCAGATCCTGTTGTGATTCACTTCTACTGATCTTGGAGGTATGGGGTTCCCCATTCAAGCCTAAGAGACCTTCTATATTTTATAAAACATAGTTCCTAGCTAGGGATGGTCGCATACAAGGTGCTATATTAATATTTTAAATTTATAAGACGCACAGCTACCCAAGGGTTTCCCGCCGCCTCGTGAAAGGACCAAAAGAAAGAGGGGAACTTTAACCTGTTTAACTATAACCTGTTCCCATCATCATTCTAATATGATTTCTCCTTTTGTGTTTTATAGAATTATAACAATGCTGATCGTATTATTTCTAATCATTTGGCTACTTATGCTCGCAAAAATACTGCTTCTTAGAGCACGTAGTTAAAATAAACATTTTAAACTTTATTGTGTGTCTTTTAAACCATGTTGTGGACTGGTATGAGAATATAACGAAAGAGTGTTATTGATTCCCACCATTTCTGAGAGTAACCTAAGTTGCATGTTCTGGGTTGTCTAATCATTGGTACCTGTGCTATACGACTAAGAGCTAATGTGACACTGATGCTAGTCAGTTAGGGGTTCTTGGTACTGAGGTAAGTTTTTTGGTCCACCACAATTCACTGATGTCCTGGGTCTCTGTGCACAGTTCTCTGTATGATCAGAATCCCTGCAACATTACCTTCGGTAACGATGTATCTGGTAGAGACGATTCTAGCCGCAGATTTCTTAACGTAGAATTATCCCCAGGCGTGAGACTGGATCTGGAAACTTTTTGCCACAGCATCCCTGCGTGCCGGGTGGCATCACCCGACTCTGCCCAGACATCGTCCTCGTACGTGACGTCAGCGAGGTCACATAAGCCCCACCCCGGCGCACCTACGTCAGTTTTCTTCTGAGAACTTTTCCGAACCACAACGCGGAGCCACCAGACAAAAAACTGTGGGAGCATGGGAACAGTGTGCGAAAGAGTAGAAAAAAGGGTAATGGAGACAAGCGACACCATAGGGAACAGTACAACACTGCAGTGTCCAAAGGCAGGGGCAGAAGAAACAACAGAGCCCTGAGCAGCCACCCTGCCAGTACGTAAACAACCTCTCCCGTGCCCTGGAGACAAGGAACATGGGTAAAAAGTCATGACACATGTAGCAGGCTTACCACCCCCGTCCAGACACAAGGCTGGGGATTCAGTCCCAAGGCAGACAGGAACAACAAAACTCTAAGCTACCCCAACATAGAGGGCAACTACCCCCCAAGGAACAACGGCAAGACATGGCCAGATGACCCTTATTCAGAGGTTAGCAGAGGGGCCAGGATCCACCACAGCAACAGGAAGGGAAGGGAGGGGAGGGAAGAATAGAGATTGAAGGCAAACGCCCCCAAACCTGGAGCAGCCAGAGAAGCAGGGAACAGGAGCACCATATCCCCATCCTCCAAGAAGCAAAGAGGAGGAAGGAACCACAACAAGACAGAGCCACCTGTCAAGAACAAAAGAATGCACTCACAGGAGACACTGCCCCCCTACCGGAAGGCGAGTACCAAATACCAACCCGAGGGTCCTCGCAGACACCGGGACGAAGGGTGGGCCATGAAGGAATCTGCGGCTACAATTGTCACTACCATACATCTGATAGAGACTCCCTAATGTGGAATAGATACCCACAGGGAAGGAGGGTCTGCAGAAGGACCCCACCAGCCTGGACACAACAGAAAGGCCCACAGGGGACTAATCCCATGGATAGGGCAAAGAACCCCGTCCTCCTAGGCAAGGAGGGGGGAAACCCCCACAAGCAAAACACCACCGACCCCTAGAGGGATGTGGGAAGAAGAGAGTGTTTAGAAGAATTCAGAAGAAGCCCGTTCACCCTCAGCAGAGGAACCAAAGACAAGGCCAGGAAGGCCGAAGCACCCCACGCCCCTACAAGGCAACAGAGCTTCCATCCAATTCCAGGGCAAGGAAGAAGAAAAGTCTTAAGGGCCCAAGGAATCGAGGGAAAAGAAGGCAAGCACACCATAGACAGAAGGCTACCTACCAGACAGAGCGGCGCACGCAGCACTAAGCCGCCTGAAGCAGGAAAAACAGCCCTGGGCCCCAGGAAGACCGGGCAGGCTACGCCCTACAAAGGGAGAAACACAGAACCATCCCAGCCTCCAGGACCGGAGGCTGAAGGTGAGGAAATGCCCGGGCACGGAGCCACGAGGGGTCCGTGCACACAGCCTAAAAAAGCATCAGCAACATACATAAACGCCATGATGAGCAGAAGCCCGGAGGCGACCAGTACTTCCTAGCAGAGCACAAGCTATATAATAGCTACCACTACCCCACATAGGGTAAGGTAAGTCCCAAGACTTGGGAACCCTCTTAGGAAGGTACTTCTGCAGCAGAGGAAAAAACTAAAGAATCATGGAAACAAACCCAGTGGAAGGCATGTCAAGAAGCTCAAGAGAAAAACAGAAGGCCTAATCTCAGGGCCAATTCTGTGCAGATAACTCAAGCAGATAACACACAGTCAACAAAAGGCAGTCCAGCAGCCAACAAAGCCACAGTCCCAACAAGGAGTGACCATAAAACCCACCTCACAGCAAGGGCAACCGGCCCAAAAAAGGTCCAGAACCAGCTCAACTCAGCAGTCACTGAGGAGGGGAAGATGAGGAGGAGGATGAGGAGGAGGAGGATGAGGAGGAGGAGGAGGAGGCGGAGGAGGAGGAGGACGGAGCCCTGCCAAGAACCTTTGGATGGTAGAGGCTTCCATCGAACGGAAGATAAATCAGCTGCTCCCGAATATATTCAGGGAACACACCGTCCCGAAGCCAAGCATGGCGATTGAGGAGGCCATGGCGCAGCCCAGCACCTCAGAGATGTCCAGAGCGGGCGGAGAATAAACTCCGCTAGGTCCCGGCCATTCAACGCATGATGTTGTAAATCCACCTGAAGAGTCTCTTGGGAAGCTGCGGATCCCAAAGACTCAGCAGAGTCCCACAAACAAGAGGAGGCCCTAGCGAACACACATATGGTGTTAAGGGCCCGCTGGGCAGCGCTGGTCGAGACAAACATGTTGCGCCCGCAAGAGTCCAACCAGCGAGCCTCCCAGGACGGCGGAGTCAACTGTGGCGGCAGGGAGAGAAAAGCAGTCCCTAAAAGTGGACTGAAGGCAGAGGGGTGGAGGGAAAGACACGCGGGTTCACCCGGCGCCGGTAGTTGCCGGTGCAGAAGGTATTGAGGCACCGAATCCCCTGAGGCTGGGCATCTCCAAGCCCCCGTCAGGGAAGAAAGGAGGGAACCCTCAAAGGGAAGCAAGATCTCCCTACCACCAAAGCCCTGGTGGAGAACCTCCAAGAGATGGTCCGCTAGTGAGCAACCGGGTCACCCATGCACAGAATGCCCACAGCCATGGACACCGCGTGAGCGAAGGCCGCACCCGCCTTCCATAGGGCCCTGCAGTGGAGAAAGCAGCTCCTCCGTGAGAGCCGGCTGCAAACTAAGGCAGCCGTCCCCGAAGCCAAGCGGGGCGGGCAAAGGCTAGACCTGGAAGTCAGAAGGAACCTAAGAATGGGGGACCTGCCGCTCCTCCGACGAACACCTCAGCCTCGGAAATGGCGGGGAGCCGCCCTTCGATGATGCCGGTGAAAAAGACACCATGCAGCGGCCTGTCTCCGGGGAGGATGACACCAATATGCAGCCAACATCCAGAGAAGAGAGAGCATCCAAAGACAAATCCGCGGCACGACCCCTGAGCGGAGCCGTAGAGTCCGCCGCCCGAGGCTGGATGCCGACACCATCCGTCGTGGACCGAGACACCGGAAAGGGCACCTCCAAAACACCCCGCGCTCGGGACTGGAGCGGAGCCGGAGCCGGAGCCGAAGTGGTCAAGGGGCGGCGCCGGAACAACGTCGACTCGTCCTTCGACCGAGGCAGCCGCCTGCATAGAGGAACGAGAGGGACCGGGGGAGTGACACGAAGCCCTCCGCAAGCCTTGGCCCAGGATATGGCGGAGGTGACCCTCATAAGCTGTTTTGCCAGAAGTGCTTAAACAGAACCAGAATGAATAAGGGCGGCCCCTGCCCTAGATTTGGGGATGAAACTGATGGGCAACTTTGCCGCAGTATCTGTTATGTTAAGTAACATTAAAGGGGAAGTAGTAGCATCGGCAGCATGCCAATGACTCACAAACCTGACTCCGAGGGAACAGGGGTGCGATTTACCAAAAATTATTGAGGAAACCTTTGCAAAAATAGGTAGAGATAATTTGGGAGCCAGACCTGATAAAGCACAGATTAAGAGTAATTCTGAAAATGCTAACTCTATGCAGACATCAGATCCTTCCTCTAAGCACAAATGGGCTAATAAGAAACATAATGAAAAGAACAAATTGAGGGACGGACCTCCTCAACCAGAGGCCACCGAAAAGTGCTATAATCAGCATAACCATGATAACATTAAAACACCTGACAGGTATCAGGATATTAATACATGTTCATCTAGTTCCTTTCAGGAGTCATCCGAAAAATGCTCAGAGAGAGGACATTCAGAGCGCAGATCAGAGGAGAATGTAAAACGGCAGAAGGACTCACAACGTTCTTCTGACTACATACTAAAAAATGAAGATAAACCTGAACAGTTCAAGCCTCAATTCAAAAAGAAGATAGTGCCTGGCATTTAAGTAAAGCATGACACGGATATTGAGGACACTACTTCTGAGCGAATAGTGGGCATTGACCATGCTGGATAGCGCAGCAGAAGTCACAATAGTTTGCCGGAGCCTGATGGATTGTCTGGCAGCAGTACTATTGAGTGACTATGTCCAGGTGGAAACACCAGACATGAAAGTAAGTGTCCCGCATCGATTATACAAAAAGCAACTCCAATTGGAGGGAGACACACGGAGATAATTTTTTTTTTTGTAAATAGGTTTATTAATTTCAAAACCAAATAAAACAGTCTGACATATACAGAATGTAAACTTCCTCAGCCGTCTTCTTGGCATTATACAAGTACAGTGTCTCTAGTAAGTTGTAGAATCACGGGCTTCAGCTGCTCATAGCAGTTCAATCAGTCTAAACACAATGTCGCAGATCCGCGCTGGTGCAATGAATGGTAGGAATACCAATCTAAATACAATAAAGTTCATGACAATGATGACTGAGGAACATATTTGAAAAGGTAACCAACTAGTAAACTCCCCCCCCCGACCCACACATTCCCTCCTTCTCCCTCCCCCCGGCATGGCACACTAGACAGATAAAGCTAAGAACAACCTCAATTAAGCAGAGCACACCATTCTACTCCATATGAACTATATATTACATTGGATAATAGTAAAGGCCTATAGTAAAACAATAAGTGACTGCAGGGGACATCCATTTCTCCCATGCATATGCTAAGCAAGCAGGCATCAGTCCCGGTCGTTCTGGCCGCTAGCCGCGGAGTCTCCATCTAAGTCTGTCTGTGACATCTTCAACAACAGTGTTAGCGTTTCCCAAGCCCTTGCATTTTCTAGGGCTTTTTTGCTATGAGCGCGGCGAGCAGTCTGCAGCCTAACAGCACCCTCGCACTCCTTCCCATCTGAGAAAGACGACCTTCCATCTCCTGAAACTTGGACCCCGCTTAGATTTCCAGTGTGCTGTAATCTCTCGCTTGGCTAACAGAAGGCCCAAATCTAAGAACTTGCTGGTGATCTTGGTTTGGGAGGTGTGGGGAAACCAGTGGAGTAAGCAGGGACCAGGCGCTAGCTCAATATCCCTCTTTGTAATATCACATACCAGCTGTAACACTTCTCCCAAATATGTCGCCAGCTTGGGGCAATTCCATAGCATGTGACGGAAAGCCGTCCCTTCCTTTCCACATCTCGGGCAGAGCCCTGTGGTCACGTTAAAATATTTGTTGATCTTAGCTGGAGTCAAATACGCCCTATGCAAGATAAAAATGTAACCAGTTGAAATCGAGAATTTTTAGTACATTTCCATGGTCGTTCAATCAACTCAGCCCATATCTTCTCAGGGATCTCTCCACTCAGGTCCTCCTCCCTCTCCTGCTTCGGCTCCACCAGTGGAGTGAGTATCTTGTGTGTCACCTGCCGGTGTAAACATGTAACTTCCTTGATGGTTCCCGCCGCTAGCACTACATACTAGCAGACCATGGAGGCCTGCAGTTCAGAAAGCCCCTCTCCCAAGTGCTTTTGAATGGCCGCTATTAGGGCCGAATGAAGCAAATAGTCCCCACGAGGTAGATCATGTCAATCTTGCAGTGTCTCGAATGGCAATAGGGCATTATCGTTATACAGATCTCCTAACGCTGTCAGGCCTAGGTCGTGCCACTGATTGAGCGCTGACCAATTGCCCCCGTGTGGTAGTATCCTGCACATGGTTATAGGAATCTCAGGGGCATAGGGGAGTGTAATCTGTGCCCTTTTCTGGCTCCTGTGCCAACACAACCAAAATGTTTTAAATTCAGTGTGGAGTGTTGCAAGTTGTTGTAAGATAATGCAGGACAATATTTGTCGGGGAACCCGCCCATCTTCCTGCTCGCCTACTCCTCGGAATTCCAGAGCCACCGCTTGGGTAAGCCATTGCAACTGGTTGCTAGATAATAGGACTCAAAGTCCGGTACCCCCAGGCCTCCCTCCCCTCTCAGGGGTGATAGGGTCCTCAGGGCCACCCGTCGTCTGCCAGCAAGCCAAAGAAAGCCCGTGACCATCGTCTGATATCAGTTAAAAATTATCGCTGGGAGCCAGATGGGAAGGGTCCTGAAATAATACAGGAGCCTAGGTAGAGACACCATCTTAAGCAGGGCCACTCGGCCCGTCAAAGACAGGGGCAGCGTCTTCCAAAATTCCATGCTGCCCTGAAGTCCCCAAGTATGTCAAACAATTATATTCCCAGTGGACACCATTAGTAATTGGAGGAGCCTCGCCCAACGGGACAGCGGGGAACAGACACAACTTTACCCAATTAACCATAAGGCCTGCAACCAGCTCAATGTCCTGAAGCAAACATTTCGCCTTGAGAAGGGCGGCTCCTGCATCTGCCAAAAACAAGGGATGGTCCTCAGCATAGAGTGCAATGTATTGGATATTACCATGTACATCCAGACCACCATTTCGATGCCCCGTCCTGGCCTGGGCTGCTAAGGGCTGAATAACCAAAGCAAATAATAGTGGGGATAGTGGGCATCCTTGTCATGTCCCTCGGCTCACCGCACATGCGTTTGAAATCAGGCACCCCATTTTAACGCGTGCCGTGGAAAATGTATATAACAATGTCGTCCAGTTCACAAAGTCCTCCCAACCCAAACGTGCGCTTAACCTGAAATAAATAGGGTCATTCTAACTTATCAAAAGCTTTTTCAATGTCAACTGAAAAAGATGGCGGCGGGTGTCTTGGAATATGTATCAGCTTCTAGAATGCGGAGTAGCCGTCACACATTAACAGCCGTATTCCGCTTCGTGATGAATCCCGCTTGGTCTTCATAGACCGAATGGGCCATATGAGGGAGCAAGCGGGCCGCCAATATCCGACTCAGAATCTTATAATCAGGAGGAAGCAAGGGCAGTGGTCGGTATGCAGTTCTATTCGAGGGAGATTTCCCTGGCTTTAATAATGGGATTATTATCGCTTCGCGGGTAGTGACTGGAAGATGTCCCGTCTTCTTTGACTCATTGTAGAGGGTCACTAATTTGGGTGCCAACAGATCAATATAGGTTAGATAGAACTCAACCAGAAACCCATCTGCTCCGGGGGGTTTCTTATGTGCCATATGTTTAATCGCTCGTCTCACTTCACCCAGTGTGATGTCTTGGCCTAATTGTTCAGCCTCCGAGCTATCCAGCTCTCGATGATCAGCCGCCACTGAAAACTCCCCAAGAACATCCTCATTCGACTCCACCCTGCCCGGATAAAGCTCCATGTAATAGGCGTGGAACTGTTTGTTAATTCCCTGTTGTGTACGACAAAGCTCTCCCGCTGAGTTATATAGTTCTAAAATAGTCATTCCCCGCCTCTCTGGATTGGCCAGCCAAGCCAGTAACATGCCAGATTTGTCACGCTCGGCATGAGCATGAGCTATATATTTCTTATTGTCGAAACAACACAATCTCTCAACTCCCACAGCTACTGCTTCCCTTGCTTCCATTAATTCCCTGTGTAGAAGAGGTTGCCCAGGTGGAGGACATTCCTTGTCCCGGTAGCGCTGGTCTGCAGTATCTATGTCTTGAAGTAGAGTTTTCCTGACACCAGACATATTGGAAATACACAGGACCTTCACCACCACTTTAAAAGCATCCCATTCCACAGCGATCGAAGATGCTGTGCCTGTATTTTCAAGGAAGTACTGAGTTACCCTAGTCCGACCGCCTGCCAAAAGACTAAGTCTTCTAAAAGCTCCGGGTTTAAGCGCCAATTTGGGATTGCGGGGCGCACCTGGGACTACTGAACTTGAACCAGCAGTGCGTTACGATCTGAGAGTGTCCTGGTGACGTACACGCTATGTGTGACTGTAGTGTGTAGCTCTGGGGAGGAGAGTATAGCATCCAGTCGAACATGGAGTTCATGGAGTGCTGAGAAAAAGGAATAGTCACACTCAGTCGGGTGGTGTGCCCACCACGTGTCCACAAGTCCCCAGTGTGTCTGCCAATCCCTCCTGGCACGACCAGTCTTATGAGTGGGTGCTGAAGGGAGGGGCCGATGAGACCTATCTAGAAGGACATCAGTGACTGAATTGAAATCCCCACCTCTCATTACAGCGCCAGTCAAGTAAGGAGCAAGCTTCCCAGGTAAGTGAGCAATGAAGGTTGATTGATCAATATTAGGCGCGTACACACTGCCCATTGCAATATCTCTTCCATTAAGCCTGCCCATCACCATCACATATCTACCCTCCAGGTCTGTGATCTGCTGTACAAGGTGGAAAGAGACCCCCGCTCTAACCCAAATTAACACCCCACGCGCAAAGGCAGAATAAGCAGTTTGGAAAACCTAGCCTGTCCACCCGCGCTGCAAAGCGATGCCCTCCTGTCCTATGTGTGTTTCTTGGAGGACGGCTATTTATATCCCCCTGCGCACTAAGTAAGCGTGTACGTTATATCGGTGGTCCATTGTATGCAGGCCGCTGACATTCCATGATATGCATTTTAAATCGATTACATGGTGAAATCTGCACCCAACGGTCATATAAATTTCTATCAGTACCACTCCTGGGCCCCCACAAAACAGCCCCAACCCCCCAACTCTTCCTCCCAAGGACAGCAACTGTTGAACGAGCTCCCATTCAAACTTTAACAAACTAAAACAAACAAAACCTCTGACTAATTCAGAGTCAGTAGTGGACCCGGCTATCTAGGGACATATGCGCAGCTCGTATGGCACCAGCCGCAATAATGCAGTGAAATGTAGAGGGAGATAGTCGTCGGGACCCAATATCATTCTCATACGATATCTACACTTTGGGGTGTTACCACAGGTAATTTCATACTGCTACCATTTGACATGTCCGAGTCATTATCTGCTGATTCTTTAGTAGGTGGTGGACTCCAACGCTGCAATAGGGACACCACTGCCTGCAGTGTCCCAGCTCACTCCCTCGCAGACTGTGTTGTGGAGAGGTCTGCCTGGGCTCTCCTCCGTGATCTTCATAGCTCATGTGCTCCAGGAGTCCTGTTCTTCAGTCTCATCCCCTCATGGCTCACCACATTCGTCAACCCACCAACGTCACTGATGACCCTCAGATCTACATAAAAATCTCATCTCTTGCAGAGATCCTCACCCTGAATGAGGCCCTGAAGCTGACCGTCTTATGGCTCTCCTCCAATCAACTCAAACTCAATGCTAAGAAATGTGAGTTTCTTCTAATCTCTCCGCCCAAGAGCAACCCTGAGATCAAGACATGGATTAAAGCTATCACAGCCTTAAACTGTTCCCCGACCATTGTGAATTTGGCCAAATCCATGGGAATTACCTTGGATTATAACCTAAATATGCGAGACCACATCAACGCAATGGCGAAATCTGCCAGATTCCACCTGAGCTACCTATGGAAATTGAAACCCTTTCTAGACGCTCCTGACCTAAAACTCGCAGTCCAATCATTAGTCATCTTTCGACTGGAATATGGTTGCTCCAACCTCTCTGGCTTACCCAAGATCTCGCTGGCACCCTTAAAAGCCTGCCTCAACGCAGCCGCCAGACTACTTACAGGCTCAAAAAAATTTGATCACTTCACTCCTCACTCGAAAGCGTTAAACTGGCTCACCTTCTAGGCTAGGATTCACCTCAAGCTGGCATGCATCACGCACAAGGCCCTACACTCTAACTCCCCTGCTTATCTTGCACAGAAGCTTGTGTTATCCGGAGGAAACAGAAACTCACGATCGGTCAAGACCCTCCTACTCCGGCCTGCACGCTTTAGGAAAACAAAAACCTACAATCGGGCTTTCGCCACGACTGCACCAAGAATTTGGAACTCCCTCCCTCCCGACATCAGAAAAATCCCCTCCTTAGCACGCTTCAAAAAAGAGGCAAAGTCCTTCCTCATGGGTAAATTCCTTGGCTAAACTCGTTCCTACAGCCACCTGAGAGACTATTGCCTTATCCTGCGACCTTGTACATTACTCTTGTGATTAGTGTAATAATTCTGTCCTGCTGTATAGCTTATCCTATCCCTCAATGTACAGTACCAGTATGATATCCCGCCTACCTACAACCCCTTGACTCTGTATGCTCTCCGATGTACTAATCTCCTGTGTTTTTTTTGTTATGACCTGCCTTGACCTTGTATTACTTCTATGAATCTGTAAAGCGCTCTAATAAGCTCACGGGTCTTGTTCGCGCTCTATAAAACCTTAAAATAAAATAAAATAAGCCTTCCAGACGGTCCCACGTGTCCGCAGGAGAATCAAAATAGTGTGTGGTGTCCTCAGGTGCATTGTGCAGCAGGGCCGGGAACATTAGAGCGTACTGAAGCCCTTCATCCCTCAGAGCTTTCATGACCTCCAGATAGGAAGCTCGCTTCCTCTGGACCTCCAGGGTATAATCCAGAAACAGAGTGACTTTACTTTTGTCCACCAGGACGGGTCCCTCTGCCCTTGCTTTCTGCAGTAATACATCCCTGTCTTGGAAATGAAGCAAGCGGGCCACTACTCGTCCCGGAGGTTGCCCCGGGAGGGGGGCCAAGCAGGCACTCTGTGAGCTCGTTCCAGTGTGTAAAAGGAGGACAGCCCCTCGGGAGCCACTATTGATTTGAAACAGTACTCTAGGTAGGACACCATATCACCCCCTTCAGTTCCCCCCAGCAATCCAACCACTGGAATGTTGTTCCACCGATTGCGGCCTTCTACGTCTTCAGCCCTCCATTTTAGGACACTGACTCTGTCCCCGAGAGAGCCCACCTGCTTGACAGGCACCTTCTGCGCTGGTAGCATTTCTGCCAGAGTGGTCTCATTGTTTTTGACCCTGTCCGATTGTTTCTTATGTTCCTTGCGTAGAAAACCCAGGCCTACCGCCACTGTACTTATGTCCTGGTGGAGGGTGGCTTTAGCGTCAGTGATGGCGTTGAGGATTTGTTTCAACTGTTGTTGGATGGGGTCCCCCTGGCCCGGCTGCATGTGCTCGGTTGACCTATCATCAGGATCCAGCGCCGCACCAGTAGTTTTGTTCCTGGGCTTGCACCTCAGGGTGCTTCCAGTCAATGCTCCCCATGTAGCAGTATCCGGGGGGTCACCAGTACTTGTGGCCCTCCCACAATGTACCCTCGAGCGTCAGGGGCCCACCTCCAAAATCCACTGGTAGCGCTAGCAGTCATTCATACCAGTAGGAACCCCTCCAATCAACAGCCCGTGTAACAGACAGTAGAAGTGGTATTGAGTATTGGAGGTAGTGCGCTTCTCCGGAGAATTTTCGCCAAGCCCAGGTTAAATCAAGCCATCTGCCAATACTAGACGATTTGGAGATAAAGCCTGCTGGAACCTCTCATCAATACCTCACACAGGCAAGGTGTTGAATTCCGGTAGAATGTGTGTAGGGCCTACACCACTGCCAGTGTATCAAGCAAGCTCAGTCCAGGATTCGAGGCCCGGTCCCAAGATGGCAGCCAGTCCGCGTTTCACACTTCCAGCTGGGAGTCACTGGCAGTCACCAGGGGTGCACCGCTCCTCAGAGCCCAGGGTCACCCTCCACCACAATCGTCCCGCACCTCCACTCACTGCCAGGTAAGGTTCCCCTGCAGTGCACTTGGTAAAAAAGAATTCTCAGGGGATGTCCATCAGCGCCGCCTGCGGCCTGCACACAGCACTCCAGCCAGTGTGTCGCATAGCGGCAAGGCCACCCCAGTCTTCCAGCAATGCAGCCTCCATCCCTCAAAGCCACCCTGGAGAAGTGCCACTCTTGAATCTCGGCGCCAGCAACCTCCGCAATCTCTTCCGTGCGTCCCCATTGCTCTCCCAGGTATTCCAGCAGCAGTAGGGTGTTTGAGCACGACCCCGATCAGTTCAAATATCAGGATTATTGGGCAGCTGGTGCAGAGCTCTTCGCTCACGCATCCACCATTGTCCCCCAGGCAAGCCACACCCCTCCTGAAATACATTAATGTTGTCTTTTGGAAGAACTTGTCATTTGGCTTCGACATTCTCTTGGCTCAAAGGATTGGCCATTAGAATTTGTGATGGATTGCTCCGACTGAGAAACTGTAATTTGACCTCCCTCTTCCGTCCTTGTCCTAGATGCAGTTAAACATTCATATGCGAGGGAGTGGGTTTTAGCACTATCTCCTGCGTTATACCTCACCGTTGTTTGGTGGGATGACGGTTCCCCTTATCACGTTATATCAGTGAGGTCAACCCCAAAACCTCAAAGGCAACACCCTATGAAAAAGAGGCTAAAAACTAGTTTGAGAGATACTCACACAACTTGAATATCAAGGTGTAATCGAAAGTTGCACCTCCCCTATGAATAATCCTATATTTCCAGTTAAGTTACCTGACCATTCATATTGTCTAGTATTAGATTAAAGACAATTGAACACAGCTACATGTGCATTTGCTGTACAATTTGCACATAGCACAGCACTAATGAGTAGCAGTGTGGAAAAAATACAAAACAACATTAGACATTTCCCATGAATTTTCTGCCAAGACATAGCAACTAAAAGCAGGTATTTAACTGCATTCAGCACGTTGGGAGCTCAGAGGCAGTTCTGTTGATTACCCCAAGGGAATAAGAACTACACAGGGTTATTTTCAGCCTGGATTGCAGAACTATTGGAAGAATATCATGACCAGCATTGTACTATGCCGATGATATATACTTGATAGATGATGGCCTTTCAACTCACTTGGCCAGAGTAGCTTGCATTTTATTGGGGTTTGCTAACATGGGCTATAAATTCAATAAAAAAATCAAATATAGCCCACCTCTAAGATCTATTTTTAGGATACGAGTGGTCAAGAGAAGCTAAAAGCCGATGAACACATTTCCTTGAGAAAGGTGCGCTTCTACAACCACTAAACACCTTGAAACTCCAATGACTATTGGGCTTTCTGAATTCGGTAAGAACATACACTCCAGACTATGCAGAGCAGGTAAAACCGTTCTACGACTTGATACATCAAGACTATTCAAGCACACATTGGACAACTGAACACACACAATTACTATGTTTAGTACAAGCTGACATGCTAGCTTCTAAACACTTGCACATGCATGTAAACACCATTAACTTGGTGATTCGTATAATTGAGTGTGCTTCAAAGTAGTATACCTATGTTACATTCAACGAGGAAGACGCATTACCAGTTGCATATAAATCAACATTAATATGCCAAAGCTCAGGTGTGTTTTGCACCAACAGAGGTGACTGCACAGCACAGCTGACATAACTCAGAGCTTCAATTCTGACACTGTATAAAATGGATCCCAGATTATCCACACTTAAAGTGTGTGATTTGTATTATTGTGTTCAGTTATACAAGCATTTACACCAGTGGAGTCAAAATGCATTCAGAGTTTCCAAAGGGTACACTATAAAGCACAAAACGCTTTAGGGACAGGTGGCAAAACTCAAAGAGTGTTTGCCATAGACTCATGTAATACAAAAAACTGAGGAATCCGCAAAAGTGCTAACTGCTGGAGTCGCTGCAATTAATCTAACAAGTGTGAGGATAGATCGAGACATACGGTGGCTGTTAACACTGTGTGTGAGGCCACCTACCTGCCGAAAGACGTTTCAACAAAATACTCCTGCTAGTTAAGTGCACAAAACATTCTGTTTTCTCAGATTCCTGGAATAGGAGATCAAGTGATATCTAATTCAGATGGCATATTAGGTTTAATCCCAGCAGCACTGAGGTACTATCATCTGCTCACTCAGGGATGGGAGCTACATTTTAATTATTGCAACAATGCTATTGGTGGCCGGGTCTATACAAACAGACTGAGGATTTTGTCCTCAAATGTGGTATCTGCCAGCACATGAAGGGTTCCACCATAGTACATTCATCAAAGACACCTCTATTGATCTCAGTCAAGCCTCTTACTTGTGTTTACTTTGACTACAACGGCCCCCTACAATCAGATGGGGATTACAAATACATCTTGTTTGCAGTAGATTCCTGCTCTTGATTCCTATGGGTTTGGCCACAGCAATCAACTGACGCCTGAACTGTTATAAAAGATCTGCAACTCCTTATCTGGATGTACACAGTAGCCACATTCCATACAGACCAGGATCTGGCGTTTGCCTCCACAGCTTACAGAGACACCATGAGAAAATTAGAAGTGACTGTGTACAATAGCAAACCAGAACACTCAGATGTGACTATGTGGTATTCTTTCCCCTATCATCCCGAGGGAAATGCGGTAGCTGGGAGAAGAACCAGGACTTAAATCGGTCTTTAGCAGTGAAGGTATTAGGTTTAGGTCAAAGTTGGGTTCATCGCCTGTATGGGGTCCAGAGAGCTCTAAACAATCTGCCTAGAAATTCCATGGGATTGTCCACAATCATCTCCCAGACTAGTTCACCAATCTTGTGGATCCAACCAGGATTTGCTGGTGCTTCCTTCACTTATCCAGTGCCGTAACATTTCTGCTGGAATTTGATCTGAGCATCCAAACATTCATTGATGTCAAATGATGTTTCTGCTGCAACTGTACTGGGAATAGGCAAGGTTAAGAACCCACATCTTATCCCCAAACAGGACTTCCGAAGTCCTGTTTGGGGTTAAGATGTGGGTCCCCAACCTCGACTGTCCCAGTACAGTTCCACACAGCCTGCTGAGCTGCCATTAATAGATAGAACAGCATTCGGCTACTTCATTGACTTTGATGACTTCTCTTCAGATTCATCTGACCCACCACCACTACTGCCAAAGTAGATTGTGCAGATTCTACATTTGGTTAAAAAGACATACAGTATATCTGGTAAACAGCCAGAGTTAGACCAATTATAAAAAAAATCTACTGCAGACCCAAAACTTTACACCAACTATCGTCCAATCTTGCTTCTCCCTTAATTTGGGAAGGTACTCGAGTCACTGGTCAACCAGCAGCTCGTAAACCATCTTGAGAGTCATGGTCTACTCGATCCTTCACAGTCCGGTTTCAGGGCCGCCCATAGTACTGAACCGGCACTGGTAGAAGTCACTGATAACATCCGACTAGCATTGGCTAGAGGGCAGTCATCTATCCTCATCTTGCTGGACCTATGAGCAGCATTTGACACCATATCCAATAGCATTCTTGAACAACAACTCTGGGATATTGGTGTCCCGGGGAGGGCCCTGAAATGGCTTAAAAGTTATCTAACGGATCGAGTCACTGCAGTTCAGATCGGCGATTAAGTTTCATGTAGCAGGCCTGTTAAGATGGGAGTGCCACAGGGCTAAATTTTGAGCCCTAAGCTATTTAATCTTTATATGACCCCTTTGGCCACAGTGATCAGATCATACGGCTTTGACGTAGTGTCATACACTGACGATACTCTTGGCCCTGACCCCATGGAGACAAAATTACGTTTTAAGAACTGTGGCCTCCAAATCTAGGCCCTTGCCCACTTCCAAAGCAGACAGTGAGTAATTTAGGAATATAAATTGATAATCAATTATCAATGAAAATACAGGTCAACCACATAATTAGCTCCTGTTTTGGCATTATGCGCAATCTGCGCAAAGTGCTTAAGTGGATCCTGCTAGAAGCCACAAAACCACTGGTCCAGGGACTGATTATCAGTCCGATGAATGGATTACAGCAACTCTCTGCTGTCGGAAATAAGCATAGACCTCTTTTCCAGACTTCAGGTCCTACAAAATACAGCAGCTAGACTGGTGCTAAATCTTCCATCAGGTACCCCTTCAGCACCTAGTCTTAGACATATTCACTGGTTGCCAGTAAAGAAGAGAACCTGTTTTAAAATCCTATGCTTAACACATAAAAACATGTATGGTAGAGGGCCGGGCTTTTGGAAAAAAACCTCAACTGGTACCAGCCAAGCAGGCCCTTAAGATCTTGTAACAAATCCCTCCTCACTCCGTACAAAGTACGTACTGTCAAAAATGGGGGCCGGGCTTTTTCCTTTCTTGCTCCCACTCTGTGGAACAAACTGCCTCTATGTCTACGTATCCTCTCTGACCATAACCATTTCCGTCAGAATCTAAAAACATGTCTGTTCGAGCATTAGCTCTGTCCCTCTTACGCTAACAACTCAAGAGCCATCCGCCAGCGCCATGGGACCTTCGGGTGATGTGTGTGCTAAATAAATATTCCTGATTTGATTTGATTTGGTATACCTCCTTGGGCATACATTTGGATTGCAATTTTGTTACTTATCCTCTTCATTTGGATTGGCTTTGTGACAGTGTCCATTCAGAATCAAGAAAAAGACTATCTCCCTGAACACTCTGCTGCTGAACTGGTGAGCTGGGTTTTTACACCCCATTCTTCATCACACAAAGTGAAAACAGACCTGTCCCTGATTAACATTTTTGCTGTTCCAGTTCCTGATGGAATTGTTTGGTATGAGGTACCCTATGATATATTTGGACCAACTGAATTAATTCAAATTCCTTATGTGTTTAACATTTCTCTACATGATGTTATCACTCCTAGTACTATCTCAGATGACAGGGACAAGGATACAATGCATGAAATGCTAGAAGATCTTCAGAATAAAACTGTTTTTAATGCTAACAAGATGTTGAGGGTATGGCTAATTACGAGGAAATATTTTCTTTTCACAATTATAGTCACCATTTCCTACATAAAGCAAGTACTCTACATTCAATATTTAATTACACACAATGGAAACACTGCCCTACAAAACCACAATGTACCTCAAAAGCATTTGCACGGGTAGTTGAATATTTTTCTGTCATAATCCAGCTGACCCGGAGTCTTCTTATTATGAACTTGCACCCTCACAGGCTCAGAACAGTAAGCTTACTGACACCTAGCTGATTTAGTCTGCATCTTTTATTTCCCAGCTGTCCATACAAGGGTTTGACTTTGGGAAAGACAATGTTGATTTGAAATCCATTTTGGGAACTAAGGGTTGGTAGGTTCAGGGTAACAAGGCTTTTTTTAGAGCATGCCTTATACCACAACAAATGAATATCCTGACCAAAACTGTGCAGCAAACATCTTGTCTTGGCACCGGCTACCATGAAAGATTTAAACACAACAAACATTCCCACATTTGCACGATCTGAGAACTGGCAACAATTCATAAATTACACAAAGCAAATATTAGACACCATGCTTCGCAATGAATGGCTCATACAATTCTTCAAGTACCAATCAGAAGATTGGTTAGTGTGACCATTAGACGCTAACGGGTGTCAGGTTTGTTTCCTGGGTGAGACCCAGGGGTTTAGGATCAGTAGGCTCGACCCACGATACAAGTAGACACAGCACTCTGGGATGACAACTACTTACAGTGTTGGGGAGTTATGCTTAGATTGGCTAAAAACCTCAACATTGTCTCAGGTGAAAATCAACAGTGCAATTTAGAAAGAGCTCTTGCAGTAGTAGATAATGGTATGCCTAATCGATCAACCAAGATTTACTCTCTAGGTAACATAGTGTCATCTGCAACTCACATCATACAGAGTGATTTGTCATCTTTAAAACATGGGCAGTCGCAGCTTAGGACTACAGTGTTACTGAATTGAACTCTGCAGACACTTTGGGCTGGTCACATTCCATGGAAACACCTTAATGCCACTAGCTTGTTTTTGCCATATAATCTCACAAAACAACAAACAATTGTAGCCAAAAAGGAGACAACATATACCATGTTACACATAGAGAAGTTAGAGAAATTACAATTCACAATTTCTGAAACATGTTTCGTGGATTGGATAATCCACTAGTTTATTTCTCTGCCAATTTCAACATTTCACTTCCAATACTGTTTACAACACCATCAATTGGGAAGATATGAGGTGCTAGGAGAGGTGTAGGTACACAAGTTTTGGATCTTACTTTTGAAATAACAATGTCGGAATAGGGGGACTGAGGTTTTTCTTAATGGTACTGAATGTGAGGGTACCTTGGGTCATTCCTTAGTGTGCATGTAAGGCAAACTTATCATGCTATTTGAAAGGTTCCCTGGCTGCTGTGATCCATCCGGCTTTCAGACTACTCTCAAATGGGAGTTGCTTGATGTGGAATGGGGCACAGAAGGTGCACTGTGAGCTAGCAGGACTATAGGTCAACATATCCTGAAGGGTGCTCTGAATCTGTCTTGCACCAGTCCAACAAATGCACAGTTTTACTTGAGAAAGTATAAGCCATTCCATACGTTAGTGAAATATACATTTTGATAGGACTTTATTAGATTATTACATGTTTGCTGCAAGATGTGTTTAAAAATGAAGTTGCTTCTAAAGTTAAATCAAATCAATCTCTTAGAGGGCAGCCAAAATCCCCATTTCTCAAGATTATGTGAGGGATTCTGTCGCGCAAAGGAAGGACCTTTTGGCACCGCAGATAAGACTCTTCGAAAACTCTATCAAAGACTTATTTGCTGGTCCCTACATATTCAAAATTTAATTCAAGGGGAAATAATGATCTTTTCGGATCCATCTGAGTAAGAAAAGCTAAAATTTAAATGGATGAAGATCTCCCCTCGTCGCTTCCTACAACAGAAAGCCATTGGTAATTATCTTGTCTCCCACACATTTGCATATATTCTTGGATTCTCATCATCTTCCTCAGCTGGGTAAGAAACAGTCTCCACTTACCCTTTCTAGTGGATAACAGAGATGCTCCAACAGCACTTTTTGTTTCGACACTGCAGTAAGTAGTTGATGCATATGATGGCTCTTATTAATATGTTCAAGTACCATTTTAATTCATGATCCTAGTTTTTCTATTACAAACACTGCTCACTAAGCACTCCACGATATTGGATATTGTTGCTACCAGTGGTGTACATTGGTCAGTTAGACCTGGGGAGTGCGAGCGTCAGATTTTCTGACGATCATGATGGCGTATCATGTTAATCATTTTTGAGAAGCAGAGCAACAAGGGGGCTTAAGGGCCAGTGGAAAGGGAAAGGAGTGCTGAATGTGAGGGGGTACTTAAAACACAGTATTTTGTAGAATAAGCTTGTTTTAAGACCGTCAAAACAGAGACGAGAGTGAGTGTGTGTGTGTGTGTGTGTGTGTGTGTGTGTGTGTGTGTGTGTTTTTGTCTGAGTGAATGTTGAAAAATTCCGGGTGAAATCAAACATGTTACCATAACTGAATGGGAGCTCCTCTACTGACCTATTTGCATAAAAATACATTTATTAGGGTGTTGTAACAACACAAACACCCCCATAGCTACTTTTGAGAAATGTGGCTCATCCCATTATATCTGCCAAGCAAGGTGGTTAATTACTGCATTATATTGTGGTGACTATGCAGTTAACATCTATGTTTTTAACGGGGCCCCTTCTGAATTTTGGTCAGCGCTTACTAGCAAATTAGAGGTCCTTCCCCCCCTCAACTCATATCATCTGTGGTGGCAATTTCAATTTGCCAACGGACCCAATAATTGACAGAGACTCAGTCTTCCCTTCCCTTCTCTCAAAATTGCACAAAGTTGTGCACAAGTTCTGCTCTGCATTATGTCTTGAATACATTTGTAGGCTCCACAATCTTTCAGGAAGAGATGTTACCTTTATTTCCCATCCACAACAGAGCTACTCAAGAATTGACTATCTTTAAGCTGGCTCACCCCTCTGACAAAATCTTATTTCTTTCTAAGAAACCTTTGCTCTCCTTTCAACACTCAATCCCTTCTATCAATATATTAGACCCAAGTCAAACATTCCAGTCGTTTTATGCTTGATACTATTAACATACTTCATGACTTTGACAAAATCTGCCATGTCCTATCCATAAATTCGATCTTCCATCACTTTGGTATTGCAAGAAAACAACTGACTCCCACCCAGTGGGCCCCTCATGGGCTGAAAAAGGTATATGCTTCATGACCAATCTTTTTCCTAATGATGATCCCTTATCATTTGCAGCACTTCAACACAAGTTCGATTTGCCATATGAAGATTTTAATGATTTACTAAAAATTAAAGTCAAACTTCACAAATTAGACCTACTTGCGCCTACCTCTCTTCTTTCTGTCCTTGCAATGTGGCAGGCTAAATGACATATGGCTTCAAATATATATAAGTTCGTACAAAAATGGTCATCAAAATTGCTTTCCTCTATTCAATCCAAATGAAAGGTATGTTTATACTAAATGGGTAAACCTAGTTATTCGACAAACAATCAGAAAAGATAAGTGGCTTAGCCCTCTCCAATAAAATCACTCCTTCGCTATACCAGACCAAACTCTTCGCTATCCCCTTCATTTATTGTCTCTGACTAGGTTGCATAAGTTCAAATTATCTCCCTCAAACCTCTGCTTGTCCTGCAGAAAAGCCTGCAGAGACCTGGAACACATGTTCATCAAATGTGAGCCCATTACACCCTTTTAGAAGCAAGTAACAAACCAGTTAGACCGCATCTTCAAAATGAACCTCTGCTTAGATTTTCTTACAATATTCTTTGGTCCTCATGCAGGCTCTCTGAGTCTGGAACTACACAAGCTAGATCTTGCTCTGATGGATCTCCTATTAACAACTGCACAAAAGATCATCCTTCTGGATTGGAAATCATTTCATCTAGTATCTTATTACACTTAGCGGGCATGGGTTACTTACCTACAGAGCCCCCACTTTTCTCAATAAACGTCAGCGGGACATCCCACCATTCCAAATAAATTATGGGAAGGACCAGACCTGTTCCTTCAAGAGCCCACCTCTATGCCCCTTTTGTGAGGCCCTCTTAGTTTACATTGGTTGTTTAACCTCTTTCTCCTTTCTTTCCTTCCCTTTTCAGCTGCCACTTATGGTGCCTAACCCTACATGTCCTAGATGTGTCTTTGACTGTTGCAAATTTACACTGATTTAATGGCCATTTCTTTCCTCCAAATGCCTACAAATCCTTCAATATTAGTTTTTCTTTCATTATTATGAAAAGGCTAAATTTCCACAAAATTCCCACAATTAATGTTGACCTACAATTTCTTACACTTTTTTTGACGTTGCTTTTCAGTGCCTTTGATGTACTAGCTACAATCGCATTAAGGTTAGCCTGTTGAACTCTATTATTTTCTCTGGTTCATCATTTTGTTGTATGTTCCTGAAAATCTCAAAGAAAATGTACTGCAATAAAAAAAAAACGAATAATGATAACATCAACATGAACAATGAATAAACACACTATTCATAATAATGCCTAAAAAGGTATTACATTTAATACAGCAATAATTGCTACTTATTTGCAGCTACTAAGTGCTTTAAATGATAGACAATATTATAATTTAGTTCATGGTACTCATTTCATCCACCTCAGAAGGTCCAATCTGCCTTGCAAAGATTCAAATGTATGACTTTCAGAACACCACATATATCAGTGGAAAATGTTCAACTCACTGAGCCCTCTAAACCCCTGCCCACCCTCCAGCATTGATTTATCACTGTTATTTTGGCCACTGCTTCCATGTGGATTTTCAAAAACTATTGTTAGGAGTGGTCCCTCCTAGCTAACTTTAGTAGTAAGGCTTCTTAGCTCTCTGAAACGGAATAAGTGGAAATGTTAAGCCTGCTTTCTATACGCATCAAAGGATTTTACCGGAGTCACCAAATTTGATATAGCTGAAGAGAATGCGACATCGAGGCCTATGTCGTGGCCCTACTTTAAGTTCTTTTGTCTCTATCGGGTTATGTTTAAAAATTAGTTTTTCTCAAGAATGACCTTGATAAAAACACCAGTACCCTTGGATTGAGATTATGAAAAGAGGCCCCCTTATCTAACAAGGGAAATGATGAACAGTATGCAGGTATTGATTATTGATTAACATATGAGAAAAGGAGAAATTCAGCATATTCTGAGAATGACAATGACAAAATCTGAGAAGACGGGGCAGTAAAATTTGTTAACTTGGAAAAAACCTTGAACTAGGATAGTGTGGGCTTAGACGGGCTAGATACCTCATTTAGTTTATGTGGAGAAGTGTGGCTCAAGTGGAGAAGTGTGGCTCAATGGTTAGAGGCGGCAGACCCGGAAGCTGAGATCGGCCCGGGACCAGGGTTCGATTCCCAACGTGGCAGGGTCTTGGGTCAAAATGTCCGCGGGCTCAATAATTCTCGCCCCGGCGCCTACTCTAACCTTGGGCTCCACTCTGCAACTCTGGGCAATAGCTTGCTTAATCTTCACAACGGCCCCTTCATCGCAAGGGATGCCTGGTCTCACCTTGGGGGTGCCCAGAAGGGACCATCTCACAGGGAAGCCAGGACGGGTTCCCCAGCGGTATACAGCGCCGGGACGCCCCGGTGTGGGCAGCTGTGCGCTTTACAAGTATACCACATTTACATTTACATTTAGTTTCTTGCTGAGAGTGCTGTAAGCAAGTTGTTGGGGTCAGACCAGTGAGTAGAAACTAGTCCGGAAAAGTATGTCAACCTATACTGCAACAAGTGTTTGGCTACACTGCAACAAGTGTTTGGCTACACTGCAACAAGTGTTTGGCTTGTATTATGCAGGAGGCCTATTAGAAGAGACACAATATACTATTCCAATTATTTTTTGGGGGAGTTTTTGTACGATCTTTTACATATCTGTAAGACTATTAATAAGGAGATACTTTCCAGACATGTTTGAGTTTACAGTTGACTTTATTACAAGGGGCAGTAGGGCTGTGTTGTTTACATCTGGCGTTAGCCAAGACTTTTCGATTTTTACTAAATTTAGATGTGAATATACATACTTCAATGAGCTTTCAGCCAGCTCTCATCATTTACTGGTCTATTGTTATGTCATTTACATGTTTCTTCTTCCCACTACAGCATACAGCATGCAGCAATGGGTTAGCCTACTTCAGTCACTAGCCAACTTCACTTTGAGTGACTATATTTAGCTTTTTCGCAAGGAGCATATCCACACACAAGGCGGTTCATTACAGTGCCAATATATATTTTGTAACTTACTTGTTACTTTTGTGTTGTCTTTGTGTTTAGAGCCGGCTGTGATAGCGAAATGCTTTCTCTGAGCTCTTCATTTTGCTTTTGATGTGAGTACAGGGCACGTTCTAAATTTATTAGTTCCTGTCTCTTTATAATGCTGTTTTAAATTCCTTTTGGAGTGGTCTTTGTCTATCTGACTGATGCTACTTCACAGAATACCAGTTTGTGCTCATTTGAAGCTGTCCTTTATAAAGTTATCCTCTTTTTAGTATGCACGTAATGAGGTGCAGTTATAATTGCACTCCCATTTGCCATGCTGGTGTGCATTTTAATTGAGGACTCCAGTTAAATTTGCAAGCCAATTTAAGCTGTATCTCTTGCTTGTATGACTTTCTAGTTTGCTTTCAGTGCTATTGTATGTTATGCTTATATAGGCATTCAACTATTATATTTCTAATTGAAGCTGTGCCATTTATTCCAATTTCTTTATATATCTGTCTATCAGTTAAACCCCTTTTATCTATTCGCCTGTCTACCCATATACCTGTCTATCTATCTGCCTCTCTATCTAAATGTATGTCTAATTGTTTGCCTGCCTAACCATCTACCTGTCTGTGTATCAACCTGTCTATCCATCTACCTATCTGTCTGTCTGTCTACCTATCTGTCTGTCTGTCTATGATCCCTCTCTATCTGACTGTTTTCCAGCCCTCTCTATTTAACTCTCTCTGCATCATGGGCCAATTGGTCGGCCCGTTTCAGCCAGTGGCTGACTTCACAGCGAGTTACGCCACGCTTCCATATAAAAAGGAGCACAACCACCCACAAAGTAGTTCCCATCAGTGCCAGGGACTAAAATGGTAATGTGTGATTGATTAAACACCAATAAATAGGTCTGCCTTTAATCAATTATTTTAGATTGATGAGGGCCTAGCAGCTTCCCCGACAATAACGTTTTGCAAAAACCATGACAGAGCAAAACAAGAATTGACAAATCCTGACCTATTAGCTTTGCAAACACTTGTTTTTAAGATGTACAGAATGAAGTCTGTGCATTGAAAACTGTTTAAATTATAAACAATAATGTGACAAAAATATTGTCTCATTTATCAGCCAGAATAAATCAATCAATCAATCAATCAGGACACTTATAAAGCACACTACATACCCATGAGGGTCTTAAGGCGCTGGGGGAGAGTGTGTGGGGGGGGAGGGGGGTAGTACTACTGATCGAAGAGCCAGATCTTTAGGAGTCTTCTGAAGGCCAGTAGGTCTTGGGTCTGCTGTAGGTTGGTGGGGAGAGTGTTCCAGGTCTTGGCGGTGAGGTGGGAGAAGGATCTGCCACCGGCGGTCGTTCTTCGGATGAGGGGGACTGTGGCGAGGGTGATGCCGGCGGAGCGGAACTGGCAGGTGGGGGTGTACAAGCTGAGTCGTCTGTTGAGGTATGCTGGGCCGGTGTTGTGGAGAGCTTTATGTGCATGGATGAGGAGCTTTAAGGTTATCCTCTTGTTGATGGGGAGCCAGTGCATGTATCTCATATGGGATGTGATGTGGCTGCGGCTGGGGATGTCGAGGATCAGACGTGCCAAGGCATTCTGGATGCGTTGCAGTTGTCTCAGCAGTTTGGCCGACGTTCCTGCGTAGACGGTGTTTCGGTAGTCCAATCCGCTGTTGACGAGGGCCTTGGTGACTGTTCTTCTGGTTTCGATGGGGATCCATTTGAAGGTCTGCAGAGCATTCGAAGAGTGTTGAAGCAGGATGAGGAGACGGCGTTGACCTGCTTCATCATGGAGAGGGTGGAGTCAAGGATGACCCCTAGGTTGCGTGCGTGGTCAGTGGAAGTCGGGCCTTTCCCAGTGTGGTCGGCCACCAGGCGTCTCAGGCTGAAGGGGTGGGGCCGAGGATGAGGACTTTCATTTTGTCCGATTCAGCTTCAGTCGGCTGTTCCTCATCCATTCGGCAACAGCCTTCATTCCTTAGTGGAGGTTGGTTTTGACGGTGTGAGGGTCTTTGGTGAGGGAGAGGATCAGCTGGGTGTCATCGGCATAGGAGATGATGTTGAGGTCGTGCTGTTGGGCGACGTGGTTGAGGGGTGCCATGTAGATGCTGAACAACGTTGGGCTGAGGGAAGAGCCCTGGGGTACGCCGCAGATCATCTCGGTGGCATTGGAGCAGAAGCGGGGGAGGCGGAAGCTCTGAGTTCTGCCGGAGAGGAAGGATGGGGTCCAGTCCAGGGCCGTCTCTTGGATCCCGTTGTTGTGTAGGCCTGTTCGTAGAGTGCAGTGGCAAACCGTGTTGAAGGCGGCTGACAGGTCCAGGAGGATGAGGGCCGCTGTTTCTCCGTTGTCAAGCAGGGTCCTGATGTCATCGGTGGCGGCTATGAGGGCGGTTTCGGTGCTGTGATTGCTGCGGAACCCGGACTGGGATGGGTCCAGGATGCTGTTCTCCTCAAGGTAGCGGGTCAGTTGTTTGTTGACGATTTTCTCAGTGACCTTTGCCGGGAACGGAAGCAGGGAGATGGGTCAGAAGTTCTTGAGGTACTTGGAGTCCGCCTTGGGTTTCTTGAGTAGGGGGTTGATCTCGGCATGCTTCCAGCTTTTCGAGAAGTTTGCTGTCTTGAAGGAGATGTTGATTATTATCCGGAGATGAGGTGTGATGGCTGTGGAGGCCTTGTTGAATATATGGTGAGGGCATGGGTCTAACAGTGATTGGATGGTGCTCATGATCTCGCTGGTGTCTTCGTCGTTGACGCAGGTCTAGGAGAGCTGGTGGTTGGTGCGGGTGATTGGTGCGGGTAGCGGTTGTGGGGGCGGTAGGTGTCAGGGGGGTCGCAGCGTTGAAGCTGTCGTGGATGTCGACGATCTTGCGGTGGAAGAATGTGGCTAGTGAATCGCATAGGTCTTGCGAAGGCGGGATGTCGTCGTTGCTGGAGCTGGGGTTGGAGAGTTCCTTCACGATGTTGAAGAGCTCTTTGCTGTTGTGAGCGTTGTTATCTAGGCGCTCTTTAAATGAAGCCCTCTTGGCGGTTCTGATGAGGTGATGATGTCTGCGAGTGGCATTCTTGTGGGCTGCCTAGCTGTCCGGAGTTCGTTCGCGCAGCCAGTTCTTCTCCAGATTTCGGCATGTTTGTTTGGAGGCTTGGAGGTCTTCGGTGAACTAGGAAGCCTTCTTGCTGGTGTGGATGTTGGAGGGTGTCTTGAGCGGGGCGAGGGTGTTGGCGCAGTTGTTGATCCATTGTCTGACGTTGCGGGCGGCGGTTTCCGGGTCGGTGAAGTCGGCGGGTGGGCTCTGGGCGAGGGTGGTGGTTAGCTGGTCTTTGGTGACCTTGTTCCAGCAGCGTCGAGGCATCTGCTGGGTGCGGTGGTGGACTTCCTGAAGGTGAAGTGGATGCAGTGGTGGTGGGTCAGTGGGGTTCGGTGGTGTGGTTGAAGGTGACGTGGGGGCTTGCTGTGAAGATGGGGTCAAGCGTGTGTCCGGCAGCGTGGGTGAGTGTCACGAGCTGTCTGAGGTTGGCTAGGTTGTCGATCAGGGTGGTGGAGTTGGTGTTGTTGTTGTTCTGGAGGTGGAAGTTCAGGTGCCCGAGGGGGATATAGTCCGTGGAGGCGAGGGCGTGTGTGCTGATGGAGTCGGTGATGGAGTCACTGAACTGTGGTCGTGGTCCGGGGGGTCTGTAGACGAGGGTTCCTCTGAGGGTGGTGTGCAGGTCAGTGTGGATCTGGAAATGCATGTGTTCGGCGGTGCTGAGGGTGTCGTCGGTGTTGGTCAAGACTTCGAGGGTGTTCCTGTGTACGATGACGATTCCTCCTCCAACGCCGTTGGTGTGGTCCTTCCGGGTGATCTTGTAGCCTCCCGGGATGGCTATGGCGATGTCATAAAGATAGTCATGTCAAGTAGTGCATCCCATGGTGGAAGATTGTGTAGGAGTGCTTTGGCTCGATCAAAGTAGACAATGGAAAAGAGAAACGAAAAGGAACGAAACGGGAGATGGGTGGCATTTGTATGAGGGTGGGAAACTTGGCGAGGTGAGTGGCAGTGAGGCTTTATATTCACTTTGGAGAAAACGGTCGTAAACTTTGGACACCTTTCAAATTCGCTAAAACACAGAATACCACTTAGCCTGAAAAGTATTGGAAGACTAATCAGTAGTCTTTCTTCATTGCTTTTGGAAAGAAACTACGAGCCCTGAAAAGTCCTCATATTTGGTGTTCTACAAAAGATCATCATTGTAAGAAGCCTCACAGTTTTCCAAAAATATACTCAGCCTCTCACATTAGTTTTGTATGAAAGCAAAACGTCTTGCATCACATCTTTCCTGTATTGGACAAGGCATTATTTTATAATGTAATTTTTTCAGCGGTTGCATTACTTGCATTCCCTGCTTCAAAATGCCCTCCATGTTTCTCACAGACTTGTGCACCACCTACCAGATTATGCTCTGAAATGTACCAGTGAACACAATCGAAGATGAGCAGTAGAGCCGCAGTTCCATTCTCCTGATGCTTCAAATCACAAACACTGAGACAAATATCGGCGGTCAATTTAGTGCTTTAAAAGATAACTCTGCCTTCAAAATGATCTGTTGGGTCTGGCTGCGACTATTTCAACTTTACAGCATACATTCGCTGCCTGATGCTCCCCTTTCCTCTCATCATCTTGATTGACAGATTGTCAGAGAATGAGTACACCACTGAAGAGGAAAATGTAAGAAACTCCATTTGGGGACAAGCATATCAAGGATCTCAGAGCACAATGTTTTGGAATACAATGAATATACTTAACTCTATCAAACCTTCCATCAGGGAAGGGTGACTAATGCATGGTACTTTACTGCGATTGTCTTGGCTTCTGGAAATGGGGCGGGTTGATAAACACGCTCTTGTGGCCAGTGTGAAGGCCAGAGTTCACGAAGAATGAACTGCTCAGGTGCTTATGTTATTGGTACAGGCCTGGTGGGGGCGGGAGGGCTCAGAAATAGAAATAACTTCAGGAAAGTTAAAATAATGTTAGCAGAATGTAAGGATAGGAATAAACTAGTTTTACAATAGAAATCCTAGTTGAATTTGAAACTGTTCATCTGTTGCTCTGACGTAGAAAAATAATAAAACATCCACATATATCTATGAAAGAAACATGCAAAAATTACATAAAGTGTTTTCGTCTGTATCACTTGAAACTAGCTATATTCCAGTTCCAGTTCAAAATATCTTTATTTGGCAATAAAACAGCCATAAAAGAAGGATAAAACATCAAAACACATTCTAAATAAATATACGAATGCTAAAAGGGTACAATGTACCATTTTAAAACTACACACTAAAAACTCATTATATACATACAACAGATTCATGTATTTTCCTGATCCCAATTGTTTTCTTTATAACAGCAAAACAGATCGTTGAACTATCTAGTATCTGAAGAATTATCAGGGCTAATTTATATTGTCTAACTTTACTCTGTCGTGAAATTGGGACCAAAGATGAGCAGCACGGAAGAGAATAAAGTGCAAAAATCATAAAGTGACAAGTGCTGTGCCTAGAAATACCATCGCAAGTAGAGTTCTAAAAAGTTTGTCTAGGATGCATTTAAGTGATAAATATGATACAGGTCCCTCAGAAGTAGAAATGACAGGGTGATCAAGAATGCTAGTCATTGATAACACCTGTTCCCATCTTATCTTCAGACAACAGTCTAATTAATTCTATTTAATATTGTCTATTCAGCTCATTGTGCTCAAGCTGGGATTTTCAAACATCTCTGGCGGTCCCACAAGATACAACATTTTTAACATATAGTAACTATGGAATAGGATGCACATTATCCAATAATAAACAGTCTTCTAAAAAGGCTCTGACGAGGCCTGCTTCCTGCTTGACCCAGCAATTAATCCACAAGATCCGGTGGGCGAGTTCGATCATATCCTCCATGTACGCTAGGCCTATTTCCTTATGTCCTATGATCGAGGATGTGCTTCTTGGCACTGGCAATAGTCTGCATAAAAAACTATTATCTGTACTCTGGAGAGTTTCTGATTTCGAATAGCCCCAGATACTGTCCCTATACTAGACCACAGGTAGACACTTACTCTTATAAATAGTGATTAATTCATTGACTAGTTTCTGTCTCAGTTTATGTGCAAATCGAAACACTTCGTCATTTGTTGTGCTCAACTGGGGGTTTCTTAAATTTATCATGGGTGACCATGTCAAGTTCGAATTGAAAAAACTGCACAAATAGTTAAAAGCATTTGTTCTACCCAACCTTGACCCGCCAGCCTATAGTTCTGAATCTTTGTTTCGAATGGGCCACTTGTGATTACAAAAGATTTGGATTGATAGACTTTCAGATCTAAGGTTTCATTAAAGGAGGAAAAAGAGCTCAATAGGGTTAGAAGGCCATATGCAGTTCTTGTTATGAGCACCATATCATCTGCATACAACAAAATGTGGATATTATTGTTACCCATCTTTGGAATATCAGACCCTGACTCAAGCTGATGTTTGTTGACATTATTGATATATAACAAACAAAGGAAGGGGCCAGACATGCATCCTTGTTGGACACCCCTCTAAGTTCTAACAGATGTAGTTCACTTTCCTGAGATCCCATAATGGTTTGAAACTGAAGTTTCCGCATGGAGGTGTTTTATCAATAGTAGTTAGTCTTTGTCAACATCCAATTTCTCCATTATATCCCACAGCTTTGACCTGTTAGCCAGATCGAATGCACTAGAGAGGTCCCTAAATGCAAGGTGGATTGCCATCTGTTTTCCCACTACCAAATATAGGTCGAGACATTGCTCAGTTTTGCTTATCCCATGGCGAAATCTAAACTGGACTTTGGTGAGAATCTTATGTTCCTATGCCCATTCTTCAAGTGGAGACAGGATAACCCATGTGAGGAACTTAGCACTTGAATGTAATAAAGAAATAGGTCTGTAGTATGTGGGCTGACGTCTACTGCCCTTTTTAAACATAGGGACAATTATGGATTTACTTCACGATTCTGGAAGCTGGCCTATTATGGATATTTTAAATATATTTGTATGGGGTGGGCCCAAAGTGTCACATTGGATCTACATATATCAAAAGGGACCTCGTCAGGTCTAGTTATATAAATGGAAACAGATCCACGTATCTAAGAAATTGACTTGATAGCTGAATGGGCCCTGGCTACTCATGTACAAAAAGTCTGCTTTAGAACAAAACGGATTCTATTATATTAATCCAGGTGAACAGATATTTTAGTAACTGGTAAATGGTGAAAATGAATTGAAGATTTGAATGATCTATATATATTTTTTAGAAGCTGTATAATCAGTTTTTACAAGGACTTATCGCGTAATATGAGAACGTGCTAACCTTCCCACTCATATCTCATGATGAGTTATATTTTATTTGTAACCTTACAAACCATCTTTTTGATATGCAGTCATCCACTTAAACGTTTTAGAAAATTTAGATTTTTATGCTCCAAAACCGGAGCATTTTTGACATTACATACACTACACAAAGTTACTAGACACTAATGGAGCATTGTTATTACACCTATCATGTCACATATGATTCTGTGTATGGTTTCCATTCTAAAAATTCACTCACATTAAAATTGAAATAGAGGGAGCTCACATCATACCATGATTGATTGCCCACTACCCAGTACATTACTAAAGGTCATTTAAAACTATTAACAATCCACTCTGAAATTACTTTGCAATTAGGTTGAAGGATATGGCACATAAAGAGGGGGAGGAAAAGTCGCAGTTCTTGATGCATTACAGCATGAGGTCAATAAGTCTATCAACAATAGGGCCCCTGTTCTAACTTAACACCATCAGGCAAGCAGACCAATAGTCCATGTCTATTGTATGTCCATCTTCAATCTGAAGGCAGAATGCAGGTGAAGAACAATAATTGGTGCAAGTATTCTAAGCAGAATGCTCCCCGCCCCGGGAAAAATGCTGGAGAAGCTGTGTGAATACGCATTGTACCCACATAAATAGATCGAACTCCCATGTTACAGGTGTACTTTTTGCACCATTTACTATGAATTGCAGGACAGTTAAGTAAGTGAGTTAGTTGATGCCAGTGCACAGTACATGCTGTTGAAAAAGCACACACAATGTGCCAGTGTTAGTAGTGCAGTAAGTCATAATAGGATGCACTGTACACTTCTATGAAAATGGGCCCTGTAGGAGATGATAACTAGAGCTATACGGAGGAAGAAGTAGAAGAGGGTGGCTTGAGCGAGGTAGAATAGAACGGGGGGGGTGCCGCAAAGTCTAGGTCTCATAACCTGGAATGTGAATGGGCTAGGCAATGATTTAAGGTGAGAATATATAAAGGAAATAGTAAATAATGTGGACATTGCCTGCCTACAAGAGAGCTGGACATGCGACGAAACCCCAATCTTTGAGGGATATGTACAATTATGTCGTCCGGCCACAAAAAAAAGCTTTGGCCGACCTTCAGGGGGACTGATGACATTGGTTTCAACAAAAAGTTCTGAGAGAAGTTACACCTATGAAAATGAAATGTAAATGGGTCCAAGCATGCAGAATAGAACTACTGACAGTGGAAATGAAGTACAAAATGTTGACTGTGATAAATGTATACATGCAGTGGGATAATAGAGCAGAGTATGAAAATGAGTTGAGGTATTTTAAGGAGGATGTTGATACTATATTAGAAAAATATGCATTGGACATACTGATAATAATGGGGGATTTTAACCACAAATTAGATCCCAAGAAGGCTGACCTCTGGAATAGAGAACTGTTAGAGGTGTATGGAATAAACCCCGCTACCTTCCCAGTAGGAGAGATCTCAAAACAGGAAACTGAACTAGTACATGTCCTAGGAGGTAGGGGTTTCCAATGCATGAATGGCAGACTGAAGACAGATTGCCCAACAGGGAAGACCTTTAAATTAGGCTGACAGAACTGCCCAATAGACTATATGTTTCTACAGGCCTGAAAATTCCCCCTAGTTCGAGAATTTAAGATAGAACAAAAAGAGGTCAGTGATCATAATCTACTACACCTAACATTATCTGGGGGAAGCAAAATGCTTAGAGACAAAGTGATCCCCCAGGAGGTCGAGTATCCCAAGCGGGTGTCGACACGACTGACGGAGGAATATCAGGAAAAACTAAAAGCCATGCAAATTAAGGTTGAGCCCAGAAACTTAGAGAACAGAAACTTGGAATGGTTCATAGAAAAGTTAGATGAAGTGGTCCAGTGCCTAAGAATAGAATTAAAAAGGAACAAACATTCTAGTGTAAAACCGCCCAGCCGAGTAAAATGGTTCTCCGCTGAGTGCCAATCTAAAAAAAGGGAGATACGTGCAGCACAAAGAAGGCAAAAAAAGAGCTTCACAAGAGACCGGTGTAGGAGGGTGGATACCTGACTATGGTTGCCCCCAACTTTTTTGCCTGGTGTTTTGCTGGTTTTCCGACTTAGTTGACCTGGGACCCTGCTATTCAGGGCCCCAGGCCTACTGCTCTCTCTGTAAAATGGATTCCATGTACCTTAGGTGCATTTACCAATTGGTACTGGGCCACCTTATCAGACCCTGTAACTCAGGGCATAGGTGTACCCAGGGCCTACCTGGGGCTGCAGCATGTATTATGCCACCCCTGGCTGGCCATCTTAATCTGACACAACTGGCTGCACGACAGCTGGGGCAAGGTGGTGTAATCACCCTTTGCTGTAGATATAGTATACCTATATCTAACCCTAAAATGGACACATAGATTCCTATCCGTCACTCCTATGGCAGGCCTTAACAAATCCTGAAGGCAGAGTGCTTGGAATCATGTGAGATGGTGCTCTGGCATGAGTTGAGCCCGTTTGCAGCTTGCGGAACCAAGTCCTAATAGCTGTTCCATGATAACGCATACCATATACTCTTAAGTGCATTATAATCCTCGCGGTTATATGCCAACTCTGGTATCGCTTTATCAAAACATGTCGAATAAGGTGTCATACGAATTGGAATACTAACCCCTCGCCAATTCTGGCGACGGGGTTAGCATTCCACCCTTCTAGAGGGACACGACATGTATGTAACTGTGAACCCCGGTTAAAGTTAACTTGAGCCTCAGCATCACAAAATGGATGCTGCCACCACAGACACAAGTCTGACCTCCTGCTGCTGGGAGTCCTTCCAGCGAGAAGAGCTTGGACAAAGGGTTTCCTGTCAGGGGCGGTGCTAGCACCATCCCAGACAGGGTTTTGTGTATCCTGGGTAGGCAGGGCTGAATAGGAAGGTGACTGCAAGTGGCACCCCGGTGCTCGCTATGCATCTGCCGGCTTGAACCAGTTCCAGGGGCACACCAGCCCCTGAGCTGGGGAAAGTCCGGCATGGGAGAGGGGTGTAACCACCCCCCTTCCTGGTCCCACCCATGGGCAGGACCTAGTCCCGTACCAGCTCCTTTCTTTAGTATAAAGGTGGGAGAGGGGACCCTTCCAAATTAGATCATCTTTGAATCCTGAAACTACTTTCTATGAAAAGAACTCAAGACTTCTTCCTAATATTTCTCCTTTCTATGAAAAGAACTCAAGACTTCTTCCTAATATTTCTCCCTTGTGACTAAGGAGTAGTCACCCTGCATCAGCGGGCACCAACTAAGTAACCTGCGGTTTGCTGCACGTCCTTCCTCCGGAACCAGACCGACCAGCACGACGAGACCCGGCTTCCCTGGCACCTCTGACCTCTACCTGCATCATCAGCCCAGCTGAGATTCGTGGGTGTGACGAGACCTCGAGGGACCGGCCATCTTCAGAACTGCACTACGCTTATCCAGCACAACCGCCGAGGGATCCTCGAGTGAGTGCTTTGGGGTTTGAGAAGCCCTAACCCTGAGCAGCTCCAGCACCGAAGTCCAGCCCCCCAGCATCCACGAGATCTGCGTGGGGCCCTTCTGCTCTTTGCTGCTCACCGCGTTGTCCGGCCACTTGCCTGCTGGCTTGTAGCCCTCTTGACGACGAACGACGACATATCCATCGCTGGTCTGGTTGCTCCAGACTGGCCCTTGCTCCCCTCCAACAGAGGAGCACCCCGGACCCTCCTGGTCCACTCCAGACGCCATTTTGAGTCCACCGCGTGGGCTTGCATTTGCCAAGAGTTGTTGCCCCAATCCTGGGTCCAGCATCGCCGACAGCAGATACCTTCGTGGGACACCTCGCACCTCCATCCTGGTCGCCGACAACGCCTCCTGGTCCGAGAGACTGCAGAGCCCAGCGTCGCCCACTCACCTGGTCGAGGTGACTCCATCCGGTGCCATCCTGGTGCCCATCTAATCACTGGCTAGTGATTCACAACTTGGTCCCCTCTGCTTACAGGTACCCTCTTCAGCTGATCCAGTCCTTGGATCGGCCCGGAACATCTTCACTGGTCGTCTGCCAGCAACTTCCACTTCAGGCTCCTGGTTCGTCAACGAAGAATCCCGACGACACTTGAACCCTATGCAGCCGCAGCCCCTGGGCTAGGTAAACCGAGTACCACGGTGCTCCAGCGTAGACCAACTCTCTAAGTGTCTAGATCCACTTTCGTTTTTGACCTACCTAGTCGGGTTCGCCCGAGAACACTAACTTTTGCATTTACTAGTATCCATAGACTTTGTCCCGCATTACGCGTGAGAGTTCCCACTCTGCACACGACGTCCCTAGGCCTCCTGCTTCTAATCTAAGGGCTCAGCATTGTAGGGCTAGCGTTTCTAAAGTCTCTGAGAGTAGTACTTACCTGCTAGTAATTTCGCATTCCACTTCCATAGTATATGGTTTCTCGTGCCCCTCGGGCATTTGTGTAAATTGTGCGACTTTCAGTATTTCTTTAAGAGTTTTGTATTGTGCTTAGCACCCTGTCCTCATAAAGAGTCCAGGGCTGTTGTGTTCTAAATAAATATCCTTTTATTTTCATAACAACTTGTGTGGTGTCCTTTCACTTGGTGTTCAAGGGTTATATGTGATGGTATAACAGCTGGCTTAACACGCCCTCTAGAGTTTAGCCTAAAGACTGCTCTTGTCCATGCTACTAGGATAGCTGGTCTATAAGGTTGACTTACAACCAATCATCAATAAGGGTTATTTGGACTGATACATAGTGATCACTAGAATAGTGAGCACTGCATATCAGGCCAACTTCTCACAACAGGTACATATAAACAAGTTGAAAAGAGAATTTAAAAAAATGGCAGACAATGCGTAAAGGACATTTAAAGAGAAATGTTGGTTAAACCTGTTAGAAGCAATTGAAGAAAAAAACCTTAGACAATTTTGGAAATTGATAAAAGCAGCAATTGGCCCAATAGATGGTGAACAAAAATGTGTAGTTAGCGAGGCAGTATGGGAGGAGTATATAAGAAAATTGTACGGGCTAAGAGCCCCTAGAAATCACAAAGATAACGAAAAGTGGCAAGAAATTTCAGAAGATCTCAAAGCTAAGTTTAAAGACAAGCACTGGCGTTGCCAATAGGTTTCGCATTTTGAAAGTTGGAGCTATTGGTTTTGTAAATGACATTTTATATTTATATATTGTTATTGACAATGCTAATAACGATTTATAAATATAAAATGTAATTTACAAAACCAATAGCTCCAACTTTCCAAATGCGAAACCTATTGGCAACGCCAGTGCTTGTTTAAAACGAGTCACGCGCCATTAAGTCACAGTTTGTATTCATGCGGTAACATCAAATATTGCATTTATGCGGTAACATCAAACATTGTATTTATGCGGTGAAATCAATCAGCTCCCCATCGCACAGGGGCGGTCACTGCCTTCGTGGCTGGGGACAAGCAGATGGTCTGCCTGTTACCTGAATGCCTGTCTTTGACACTAGAATCTATTTGTTCAGAAATATTCTGCATATTAAAACAAAAACTTTCTAGTTTCCGGGTCCACGTGTGAGTAGCTGATGCAATCCATGTTTTGCTGTGCATTTTGGCTCACACAGCCAAGTGTAATGTATTATAAAAGGAAGACTAAAAGTCCCAGAATGCAAAGCAAACCCCACTTTGATCAGTTATTCGCTCATGGCCTTGGTTAGGTTAAGAATGTTGATTAAAACCTTGAAGCATGCCCTCCACCCCAATGTCCTACAGAAAACAAAAAGGTTCCCATTGGTTTCATAAATTAAATTTTTCTATGCATGGTACATACGTCGCAGAGAATTTGACAGCTGAGGTGTAACGGACGAGCTTTGAAGCCGCACAGCTCAGACTTAAGCCCCGCCCCTTCGGTGACGTGGGGGTATTATCAAAACAGCTTCTTGTTCCATAATGTCCCTGGAGCATGGAAGTGATTAATGCTTTTGTAAATCGCCTATTCGCGTCTAGAGCCTCCCCCCATCCCTCCTCCTAAGACCTGTCTGCAGATGATGCAGCCGCTCAGAAGCACACAAAGAGGCGGGGAAGCGCCGGGAGCGGCAGATGCTCGTCCTCCCTCCTCCGGGCCGGAGAGACGAGCTGGATGGCACGCGGAGGCAGGATGTCACGTGGGAAAGAGACTGCGTGTGTTACACTGAGTGTAAATAAGGCGTCTACGAGAGAAAGGGGGCTGAGGGGATGCCAGGCGGGGTTCACGCTGGTATTTGTGAGACAAGAGACAGCCTCTCGCACTCAAGAGGTAGAGACTGTGTTTCCCAAAGTGTAAACAATGACAGCGAGAGACAGAAGATAGTGGTTTTTCAGCAGACATACGAACAGGGTATTCGTGAGATAAGAGACAGCTTCTCTTACTCGTGGGGGGGGAGACTGCCTGTGTTACACCGCGTGTAAAGAAAGAGTCTGAGAGAAAGGAGACTGGGGGGATGTTTCAAGCAGACATACGGGCAGGATATTAGTGAGACAAGAGACAACCTCTCACACAAAGGGGGACGAGACTGTCTGTGTTACACCGAATGTAAACAAGGAGTCTGCGACACAAAGGGGACTTAGGAAGGAGGTACAAGGCGGGGTTCAGGCAGGCATACAGACATGATTGTTATAGGAAAAGAGACAGCCGGTCTCACTAAAGGGGGGGGCAGAGACTGCTGTTACACAGAATGAGATGAAGGAGTCGGAGTGAGGGGGTTTAAGCAGACATACGGATATGATATTTGTTAGATAGACTTAGGGACGCAGAGGCCTGTGAGACATAAGGAGACTCACCCACCGCTGTTCACAGACATGGGTGAGACATAGTGGCTTACCGAACGGGGGTATGTGAGAGACATACACCGACGTGTCTATATTACGAACAATGTAGAGAAGAGTGGTGGGCGAGAGACAGACGACTGTAACGCAGGCACGGGGGTTGTGAGACACGGAGGCAGCGTGAGACCACATACCATGTATGTTACACACATATTCCCGTAGGTCTGTATTACACAGACAGGGGGTGGGTGGTCTGTGAGAGAGAGCCTGTGTTAGGCGGGGAGAATGAGTTAGACAGAGTGGTAGGAAAGGAGGTGGGAGGTGCACGGCCGTGATAATTCCAACACACGGCGAGAGCAAATGGAAGAGACACAGGACAGAATAAGGAAGGAAGGGAGACAGCGGAGCATGAGGGGGCAATAAATAGACTAGGAAGATAAAAAGACGGAGAGAGGGATGGGGTATGTAGCGACGTAAAGAAGGAATAAAAAAGTGGTAGCGAAGGAGGATAAAGGGAAAAGAATGAACAGTCGGCAATAAAAAGGGGAAAGAAGCACGAAGAAAGGGTGCCGGGGCAGACAAAGAAGAAAGAGGCAGGCAAAAGCGGAAAAAAGTTGCTAGCATATAAGCGAGATAGTATAAGAGGAAGGGAGAAATAGAGAACAAGGCGCACAATGCCCTGTGACCGCAGCTCTGTACTAATGCTGACTTCAGCATTTTACAGCCATCGCGCGAGATGTTTTATGTGCGCGGAGGGAAGCCGGATGGGGGCGGGAATGCGAGCGAGGGGAGGCAGGCGGATTAGGAGGGAAGCCGATGGGGCCGGAGAGCCTGGTGGGGGGGCGTGAATGCGCGAGGGGAGGCAGGCGGATTAGGAGGGAAGCCTGATGGGGGCGGGAGAGCCTGGTGGGGGGGCGTGAATGCTAGCGAGGGGTGGCAGGCGGATTAGGGAGATGCGCATGCTTGTGTGGTCACGTGACCCGCTTTTGTGGTCACGTGACTCACATGCACTGTGAAGAAACCGCAGTGGTTTCACTAGTCGATTGAGCCCTTGAATTTTCGCCTATTACATTCGCAAGCGAATGATAATAAGCGAAACCTAAAAAACAGGTAGAGCATACTATAAGAGAACTGAAGCTAACCCGCGCGGCTGGACCTGACAACCTTCCTGCAATAATATTAAAATCGGAAGTAAGTTGGTGGGCAAGATTTTTTACACAGATGTTTCATATAATTCTTACTGAAGGCATAATGCCACCTAACTGGAAGGGCGCAATAATTAGGCCAATCCATAAAAAACGGAATATGGAGGAACCACAATATTACCGATTAATTAACCTCCTTGACATAGGAAAGTTTTCTCAAAAATTGTATTGAACCAACTTAATGCATGGGTAAAGGAGTTCCACATTGTACCCATAGAACAGGGAGAATTTAGGGAGGGGCACTCCACTTTTGATCACGGATTTGCACTATGGGCTATGGCGAAGAAGTCAACGGAACAAAATTGCAAGTTATGCTGTTGCTTCGTCGACTTCCGAGACGTCTTCGATTCAGTTGATCGGGTCTGTTTATGGGAAACCTTAACGAAGGTAAATATCCCCAAAGACCTCTTGACCATAATAAAGGAATTACATAGAGGAAACTGGGCGCAAGTTATTAATGATACTGAGGGGTCTCTGACGAAAAAAATACCCATTGACAATGGTCTAAGACAGGGTTGCGTTCTGGCCCCACATCTATTCTCTATATTCCTGTCAGATCTCCCGGCCTATTTAGAGGTTGAGGGTAGTGCAAGTCCGAAAATGGATGGTAACAAGGTGCCCTGTTTACTCTATGCAGACGACCTGGTAATAGTGGACCAGACCGAGAGAGGCCTCCAAAGAAAGCTTAATGCTTTCAATGTATACTGTGCCAGAAAATTCCTAACAGTTAACCTAGACAAAACAAAAATACTATGTTTTGGGAAAAAGACAAGCAGGTTTAACTGGTACCTAGGGGAGCTTAAACTAGAGACGGTAAATGAATACCGATACCTAGGTATATGGTTTGATAAGACATTGAACTGGTGCACCCATTTGGACTCACAAAAAGCAAAAGCACACGCTTCAATCGCTGGACTAAAAATGTTTAATAGGGACTACGGAGAAATGTCACATCGACCTATGCTAAGAGCTTTTGAGGCAATGATCCCCCCCCCCCCCCTCCAAGTCCTATATGGAGCAGAAATCCTTTATTTGAGTGGTAAGGGAGCTTGGGACTTGGTGGAGGGGAAATGTCTAAAAAGCCTTCTATCCCTCCCACAATCGTCCATGGTCCAAGCCATAAGAATTAAATTAAGGTACAAAGTCTTGGGATATACAAACACAAATGGCACTATTTAGACTTTGGAATCGATTTGAAGATCCAGAAGGGCAAAAAGTTGCACAATGGTGCAGGAGAGAAATCCAAAAGAGTGACCTAAAATGTGCAAAAGCATGTAGGGAAAGACTGATGGAAATTTGTAAAAGGTTAAAGGTGGAGGTGTCCCAGGAAACGCTCCAAGTAACATGTACTAAGAGTGAGTTGAAATTAAATGGGAAGGAAGCATCCAGAACCACTGATATGGGATACCTAGTGAAGAAGAAATCAGTAACACACATGATGAATGCCTGGTCAAATGAAAATTGGTTTCCCTACCTAGACATCCTTCCCAACCGTGGCTACAGGCAGGAGATATTAAGGCTGCGTATTGGGATCCACCCATGGCTAATGAATAAAGACCTGAAAGCAAAAATGCTAGATCAGGCAGGGTGTTGCAGGTGTAGTTTAGGATGCAAAGGAGACCTGGTACATATCCTACTTGATTGTCGGTCATTTTCAGAACAGCGGAAAATGTGGCTGCGTCCTGTATTTGTAAAACACGATATAAGAACAAGGGTGCAGGCAACAAATCTACTATTTGAAATTCCAATTATTGACATTGCAATTGCCCTGGGGAAATATATAAAGGTGATATTAAGTGCATTAAGAGACCAGGAATAATCTGTAGTACTGCATGAACATTTATATGAAGGAAATGATACAAGAACTAAAGGAAAGAAATGTGTTTTAAATGTAAGAATAAGTTTTATCTCAAGATGCAAATTTTAGTGAAGTTAATAAACGTAAAAAGGCATGTAAGAGTTTTATTTGATTTTGGACTAATTTTACACTGTTTTATGGGTTTTTATGTGAATATTTTAAACTTGTGATATTGTCTCTTGCTCTTGTTTAAAGACTATGGTCATAATAAAAATAATCTTGACTTGACTTGAAAATGGGGCAATCTATATTAGTGCCAACAATGTTCTACCGAGGTACATTTTTAGGGAATGCATCATATCTATATTTAGGGTTAGTCAAATGAATTGACCAAAGTTAAAGGCAAAAGATGAAATACATCGATAAAAAGGAATAAGTGTCATGCAAATAGTTATTACCCAAACATACCACTTATTTTTGATCCCAATAAAGCGAGAAAAAAAAGAAGAGGTGTTCATTGTCATGGTAATCACACAGTAAAGAAAGAAAAGAGAAAAGGCATTGCTAAAACATTAAGGTGTGTATTAGAAACACGGTGCCCGTAACAAACTTTCTTATAGGTTCATCACAAAATAGTCCTTAAATCAACCCTAAGTGAGACGAAACGTTTTCTAGACTAGGTCACAAAAGTCCGTAATGGGGTTTCAAGACCAATATGAATGCCAGGTCACCATCAGAGAAAGAGACCTACATTTGTAGACAAAAGAACACAAAAATGAATTGCTATTAATGGGATGTGGCAATGTTTAAAACAAATTGGTCTTAGCAAATTTTTTTACGTTGCCACATCCACTGTTTTCTAGCTAAGGAGTGATTTAGAAAATGTTTCTTGACAAACCTATAGGAATGTTTTAGAGTTCAGGAGCCCGAAAATATCCACACCCGCTTTCTCAGGGAGTATGCCACCATGGAATAGTTTTGGAGGGAAGTTGCCACTGGCTTTTTTCTCATCATGCAAGTAGCTCAAATGTCATCCAACTTCTGACTCATCTGTGAAAGATGATGTCTCTCTCAGAAGCTCAGGAAAAAGAATGTCATGAGTCAGGTCAATTAGGAACGCCTTTTAGCACTGCATACCGTCTAGCACTATGATTAACCTAGACTCATGGTTCTTTGACTCACTATTAAGGACATCATCCTCACACTAGATATTAAATAAACAATCTCTGCTGGTGTCTCCATGTTTCAGTCTGTGGCAGAAGGCCTTCAGTATAGTTTAAATAAAAAATAAAAAATACAGTTTTTATCTCGAAATCTAGAAAAGGCTAATGGATTCTTAACCGTTAATACTGTCTGGTAACTCTTGTACTGTGTCAGAAAGAGGGCTATTAATTTGAGAAGGGACTACACAATTTAATACCTTGATGAGGAAAACTCTATGGGGAAAAGTATCGATTTTTTCATAGTAAACTTCTCTCGTCTTTTAAAACAATTAAGGGGAAACAATATGTCACTTGTTGGCCAATTCTCAGCTCAAAGCCATAAGATGTGATGGGAAACTTCTTGGTTTGTAGCGTTCTAATCTAGGACCCTGATCGATACTGTGACCTTATGCCCCTATTCGGCTATAAATCCATTTATTCCCTATATTGGCATAACCGTTCAAGTGCAATATTCAGAAACTCATCTCTGGCCTCACACGAACAGAGCCACATTCCAGAAGAGCTTTCTCTGCCACTTCCTTTGCAACCAATTAGTGCAATGACAGAGCAGAAGTCACTATCTGAGATTCCTAGATTAACACTCAGAGTTCTTCAACAAGATAAAAACTCAGCAAACCTGGAAATCCCCGCTTGCTGTGTTTTGATTAGTAATAGAACTCTAATGAGCACTGATAAACGATCACTTCCTAGTGACATCTTTATTGACGTCTTATGTCCAAAAACTTACGTCAAACAAGGCACCTTTCAGGTATAAATATTACCAACGTTGCCTTAAGCAAACGCTGAAGCTATCAATGCCATAGCTGCTGTGTTGCTGTCTGCCGTTGTTTCGCTGAAGCTGATGCTGCCAGCTATCTCGCTGCTGCTGAAGAAGCTGTCATGCTGATGATACCATAGCTGCTATCGCTACTGCTATCGCTGCTAACTAGCGAACGATGGTGTGGTGAACTTAGGAGCTGAACAGCCGTCCCCTGCAAGAGCCCAGCAGATGCAAGCTGCCCGCGGACGCTGCCCCTCCTCCTCCTCCTCGACGCGCTGAAGAAGAGATGCTGCCTTTCTCCTGCAGAGAAATCCAGCTCCGGCATTTCTAGTCTACCCTTGCGGGTGACAGGGATATCGAGCCCTGAGGGAGATACCAGACCTCCATCATTCTATTCCAGAAGTATGGTGTTGACTAAACCCTTAGAAGAGAATTCTTGAGGCAAACCTTGGCAAAACCAACTTAAACTAAAGCTACTTACTTACTCCCCTCCCAAGTATTAGGCTTAGGTCAGGTACACTGGGGTAGGCGTAGTTAGAAGCACCAGTTGAGTATTTTAGCCTAATGTATATATGAATGTATATATGTTTTATTCCTTTTAAACCATTGTATGGCTAAGAAACCATATCAATGCTTTTACAGTATTATTTCGCAATACTTATCTTACTGTACGTACTTTTTATAATAACAAGTCTTGCAATTGTGGCAATTCATTTCTCTTGTACGAGAAGAAAGACTGTTCAATAAATGTTACCTTTTATTGACAAACGCCCGTCTCTCTATTCTCTACATATTGTGAAAGTAAACTGCACCAACCTGACTGAGTAAAATAACTGTCTATTGTTTCACACGACCCTAGAGATTGACTCTTGATCTGAGGAGCAAAGTTATCATGTTGCACGGTTGTTGGAAAACTGAATCCCTTCTTATCTGTGCCAGGGAAGCTGATCACTTCCTATTTCAGTCAAGAAAGTTTCCAGTGACCTCTGAGCTAGTTGGTAACAAACCCAATTAAGTTTAGCATAGTCAGTGGAGGCCTGGAAGATCCGCACTTCTACGTCGATACTCATGTTTATGTTATTCCAATGCGCAGGGCCTATTGGGAAAATAGGAACTACGCTACAGGTTGGTTCTCTTTTAGAGGCTTTACACAGATTCCTCTTGTCAGTCGGTTTCAGGCTCAGGTACAGCAGGGCTCAGCAGCTTTTTATTTTAGTTTCAAATAGGGAGAAGGTTAACCTATGTCTTTTAAGCAAACTCAAAGGTTTGCAAGTTCTTTTTGCAGCTGGGTTTACTTCACACAAATATAAAAAAAACAGTCAGAAAGATGTGCAGTCAATGTACACCAAAACTGACTACCTGCAAAGCAAAGAGGCATGAATAAGCAGACACATGGTTTTGGATCTCCTTGGCACAATCAATAAAAGGGAATATGAACCACAGGCTTTTTTATATCTTCTATCTGGTTCACTAAAACATGTGAGCTCTCTTGGCTCTCACAACTACAAAGCCACACTATGACTCCCATTAACATTCAACAAAAGGCTAGCAGGGTATAACAGCAGCCAAAGCGCAAGACTATGCCACTTGTTCTTAAGGTTAATTTTGGAATAGGAAAGCCCAAGTCTAGTAGTAACAATTTAGATAAAACTGGCCTCTTGTACAAGAGAATAGTTTCACTTTAATTTCTGTGGTCCCCAACATAGCGCTGCTGTATACTAGGTTTCAATATTCTGTGGTGAAAGAGAACCAATTACAAACTGTTGCTAAAGAAATTCTACTTACTTAATTTTACAGTAAAGTGACCAACAGAATCTCACTAGATTTACTTCCAGGCCTTGCTAATCTCTTTTACAGAAGGAGGCAAACTGATGGTGCAGTTAAGGGTTCTTTTTTCAATCGTAGCAGGATTCCTGGTTGGAGAAGGTGAAGAGCAAGATACCCGCTTGCTGGCAGGAAAGCCTAGATTTCCCCAGTCTAATAGGAACAAACATGCTCTCATCTGTTTCAATGATATGAAATTTTCTTTCTGAACTGTAAATGGTTACAGGGAAGACTAATCAATGTATTTTGAGATATATTTATTTCTGTCCAGAAAAACCAAAGCCGAAAAGCCGGGTTTGTGTAAACACTGTGGACATCGGGTTGCTAGGCAACATGATACAACCATTTGGTATTGATGAGCAAAATCCCCCAAAATTCATTTAAAATAGATTACTTTAAATGCAATTTACGTACATATCATACATTTCACAAGGACTGCTACTGCTGCCTTTAAGTTAGGAATTTCGTCATTTTAATTAGTGATATTTTATATGCCAAGACCCTTAAGGTATACTATTTGTTTAGAGACAACAAAATGTCAGAACCACAGCAGCTGGAGATATATGGCATTTGTATCTAGTGAAATTGTACAAATGCAGACTCGTGTGCAAACGCAAGACACTGCTATCTAACTGAAAAATTAGATAAGTACACTTAAAATCTAAAGGAAATACTTATTTTCACAAAACAACCACTGACCTGGAGGTCCCCACGCTCTTTACCAAAAGAACTGTGCAATATCAACAGAAGCCCAAAGAGAGACACACAGCCAGATCTCAGGCCTACAGCATTATGATATGAGGTGACAAACATGCAGCTGCTTTCCTTATACTTATGTTATGTTGTGTGGAACATGTTATGCACGCTTTTTAGAATCGTGATAAAAGCACCAGCCCTTAAACTTCAATATTGTGTTATAATTGGTTTTGTTTGGCGCCACATTCTATCAAATACTCTGATAAAAAATGTAACCAATGGTCAGAGGCGAAAACACACCCTTGGAGACCAAAGGCTAATTGCCCTGTAAAATAATGTTTCTCTACTGAGCAACATCGACCAGGGAATGTGAAATATAAACTAAGCCAAGAAGGGCTACTTCAGAATTGAAAGGACTAATAAAAACAGATGACATATTCTCCAGCCGCCTCGCCATTCTTTACCCTGCCTACTTTGTTTACCTTAGCCATTACCAGCCGCACCGGAGGAGGCTAGAGTGTGTTTCCTTTCCACACTTCAAACCGCTGGGAAGAACTCCTGCCTTACCTTTGTTCATATCAATGAGCTGCTTTTTCTTCTGCTGTCGCTCCAGCTTCTCTCGCTCAGCTTTCTCCTTTGCCAGCTTGGCTCGCTTGATCTTCTCCTCCATTTCCCTCCTCTTGTTATTTTCTTTCACGGCCTCCTGCATAGGAAATGATAAACAGAGGTTGCCTCTATTACTTATGCACTGTAAATTGGCGAACAAGTGTTTTTTTGAAATCTTGTTTATGTGCATGTTTGGTTTGCCTGGAGCAATATTCAAGGGCATTTGGAGGGGTTATTCTGACTTTATTTATTGTCTCAAATCCTCGAATTTCTCTTTATTTTAAGTGGGAAAAGCATTATGAACCTAAAAAAGCAGGTGAAGTGATGCTACACCTTGAGTTGCAAAAGTATATGAGATTCAGAATCTGAGAGAAAACACCTATATCCACATACTCACATAATTGTAAAGATTTGCTTAAAAAATACCTTTAATTATTTATATATATATTTAAATATATATATATATATATATATATATATATATATATATATATATATATATATATATTCACTGAAAAAAACATAGGTTATAGACCATATATAGTTAGTAATTAGCATTTACAAAACCTTATTTTACTCACACAAAACCATTGAAATTCGCATATATATCGCGCACCCGCAATCCACTGCTGATGATGTCACATATTACATCATTTATGACATCGTCAGTGACATCACTGATGACATCACTGATGACAACTCAAATGACATCACTGATGACAACATCCAGTGACTGTATGTTTCTGTAAAGTTAAAATATGTCTTACATATTGAAGAATGAGTGGATGTATAAGTGTCTGGATGAAGGATTTAGTAGGTGCATGACTGACTGTATGAGAGAGTGATTAAATGTGTCTCACTGAGTGCATGGGTTAGTGACTAAACTGTCTTAATTTGTGCATCATTATATCTGTTGTTCTGTAAACTGCTGCATGTGTTGATCAGTAGCTATATGATTAAATATATGGGTTATTGATTGGTTGCCCAAGTATTTGTATGGGAGAGTGTGTGTGTGTGTGGGTGGCTGGGAGGTGTGTGACTATGTGCATAGATGTGTGAGCAGTTGATTCACTAGATGTATGGGTTCAATACTGCATGTGGAAACAGCTGTATGGGTGGTTGACTGTCTGCATGAGTGTATTGGTGAGTGAATGGATATCTCAGTGCTACATGTCAAAGTAAGTACATATGTAAAACACAGTACCTGTGAGAGTCGACATATATAAATAACTGTGTATAAGAGCCAGTGAATGTGTGAGTGGCTGTATGGATCATTGTAAACTTGTATCAGTGATTGTATAAGAGAGTAAATATGTGTTAGAATATGTTAGAATAAGTAATGTGTGTATAACTGTATAGTTGAGGAAATGGAGGTGTGATTGATTCTTTGCATGACTGACTAGGTGTATGAGTAACTCCATGGATGAGTGACAGTCTGTGAGTGTCTGTTTACACTGAGTGTATCTAAGGTTATATTAGAGTCTGAAGAGGTTCATCGTATTATCACATGAATGATGTCATCAGTGATGTTATCAGTGATGTCATTTGAGTTGTCATCAGTGATGTCACTGACCATGTCATGATTGATGTAATATGTGACATCATCAGCAGTGGATTGCGGGTGCGCGATATATAGTTAGTGCAACTAACTATATATGCGAATTTCAATGGTTTTGTGTGAGTAAAATAAGGTTTTGTAAATGCTAATTACTAACTATATATGGTCTATAACCTATGGTTTTTTCAGTGAATTTTCAAGGTTTTGTAAATGCTAATTCCTAACTTTATATGGTCTATAACCTATGGTTTTTTCAGTGAATTTTCAAGGTTTTGTAAATACTAATTCCTAACTATATATGGTCTATAACCTATGGTTTTTTCAGTGAATTTCAATGTTTTTTTAATAGCAAATATCAAAAGCTGTAAAATGTATTCTTCTGTTAAAGGAAAAATATATTTTATATGTATTTAATATAATTTTTTTATGCATCTGCCAAACCCTGACCTCTTAATAGTGCACTGTGGTGGAAATGATTTGGGCACTATGACTGGGGTTAGTCTGGAAATGCTTTTAAAGGGCACCTTTCATCAATTGATGACACTTTTTCCCCAAACTGCCTTGGTATATTCCAATATATGCCAAAGACAGAAATGTAACTGGTCCAACCAATTTTGTCCACAATTTGAGAAAGCACGGAAACATGTGAATAAATCTGTTTCTGCTTACATGAGAGACTTTAGAATGGGTTCAATATACAACAACAACTTACGTTACAGCATACAAGACATCTACAGAGGAGATGGTGTGCACTTCTCAGATGAGGGGAATAGAGTATTCCTCCTGAATTTAAGACTGTGCATTTGAACCTACTTGTAGGTACCTAAATCAGCCACAGAACCCAAAAGCTCTTTTCAGAGCTACCCTACCTCTGATCATTCAAAACGTTTATCTTTTTCTATCTTTTTTCACTATTTTTCACCAACGTACGCTCCCCGGTACGCTTACCGCTGCGCGTACCGGGCGCTCCCCACGTGAAATTTTTTTTTTTTGCATATATGAGCGTCCTAAGCCCCCCGCAGAAAACCTAGAGGGTCAGGAAGTGTCTACCGTGCCCCCTTCTACCCATTCCGAACACTGTTTGCCCTCCATCTTGTGTCTCAATTCTACCAAAACACAAAATGGAGGACTCCCGTAACGCTGCCGGTACGCGTACCGGGGCGCGCACCGGTAAGCGCTCGCTAAAAAAAGGTGGGAAAGTAATTTACAGAAAAAACACTGGAGACACTTTCATAAAATATAGATTAGGCCCTACTACATAGCAGTCCCTACCATTTACCCAAATTTGGTGGTATTCCATTGAGCCATTTGGGCTGTAGCCCTGTCTAAACATCCTGAGGTAAATTACATGACAAAAACACATATGAAACTGTTTGAATTTTTAACCAATTAAAATGTTACTTACATTTTGTACTTTTATGTGCTGACATTTGATTGGTTAAGTACATGAATATATATAAAAAATGAAAAGGAAACACAGCCATTTTGACTAACACTACCTAAGGTACATTTGGAAAAGAATTTGACAGAAAACTTCAACTACTTTGAAGAAGGTAAGTTGTTAATTTGAAAGGAAAACTATGTTATGCACTTTAAGTTAATTTTGTAAAACGTTTTCAGATAGTTATATACTGTCCCTCTATAAGAGTTAGACATTGAGAAAGGCTTATTTATTTAAATTATTGATTGAGTTAGGCTTCTGTGGTATAATTATGAATTTACTTAGACTTCATCACAGGCACTTTTTAATAGTTCTACTTCCTGCCTGAAACCATACACTGCCCAAAGATAACTTCACTGTTAAAAACTCACAAGGACCTGTCTGAACTTAAACCCAACAGTGCCCTATCTCTACTGATATATTTATTTTTTATGCAATTTACAGCAAGAAAATGGAAGCACAACAAAATGAAAATAATATTTCATTTCAAATTAAAATGGAAAACAATCCTAAGGAAGACAAAGAAGAAATAGACTTTTTGGATGACACTGTAGACCAAGACTTAATTAAATGTGTTGAAGAAATTGAAGCATGGAATGAAAAGGAGGACATACCAGATGAATTAATGTTGCAAATTCTTTTAGATTTTGAAAAATCACAACAATAAATTTAAATTTTAAAAGTTAAAATTGTTTGAGACATTATTCTTTTTTATATGAAAATTATGAAATAGTACCCAAAAAGATATAATATAAAGTGAGACTTAAAATATACTGTGCAACTTTTTTGTGTTACATAGTAAGTTTGCTCATAGTTACTTCCTTTCTCCAACTATATTATCTCCAATGTGTATTTACCATCTCTTTATCATCTCCTGCCTCCATATTGTTTCTGCTTTCCTGTCAGACTATGGTATGAATTCCATATACCACAATAACTTCTGAAACAACATGCAAGATATCTACAAAGGAGACGGTGTATATTACATTTTAGACTCTGCATTGGTACCTACAAGTTGCTACTTAAATAAAAAAATAAAAAAACAACAAAAAGAACAATCAATAAACATACAATATTTGAAAAGTCTATCATTCTTTTTTCCCCATAGTACGCTCACCGGATCCCCAAATAGGGATACAGCAGATCATGTACGGAGAGTTATCGCTATTATGGACTGGGCTGAGGGTACCAAAACATCAATTGAGATCACCCTATTGGATGCCGAAAAAGCATTCTATAGGGTGGCATGGCCCTATCTTTGGGAGCTGCTAATTATAAAGGGTTTTGGTCCAGGGATTGTAACCGCTTTTAAAGCTATGTATAAAAATCCAATATCATCGGTAAAAATTGGGGCTATAAAATCAGCTTCATTTCCTATTCAACGTGGAACACGCCAAGGATGCCCATCCTCCCCTCTCCTTTTCGCTATCTAGATTGATATTTTACTTAATCAATTAAATCAAGACGAACACATTGTTCCGATTGAAGTGGGTGGTATCAAATACAGAGCCCTTGCCTATGCAGATGATGGAGTAGTTTCTTTTCTGTAACTCCAGTTCTGTAGTAGGGGTATCTCTGTTATAGTCATAATCTAGTGAATAGTCTCGCCCATGTGCGTGGACCCCGAAGCAATCAAAAATAATCTCTAAAGTGTCGAAAAAATGCAGAACTGCACAGACACTTAAGAGAGAATTTAAAGACATATAATGCAGCCTATAAAAGGCTACACTGTCCAGTACTTCAGCTAGAAATTCCACCAAAAATCCACAAAAAACAGCAAAGCCTGTCCAGATTTCCTTTGTCTTCAGTACAAACCCCTCTGGAAGATAGAGAGGAAGACATGGACAGATAAGCCCCATAGGCTGCCATTATGTGGCTCAGAATAGGATACTGTGCCTTTAAGAGAACTTTCCAGAACTTCACAGTATCCCAGAATGCCGTGCAGGGTTCTCTTACTTTCAGTTCTTTTTGAAGGCGTAACACGCCCGACCTGTAGCATTCTTTACATGAACATCTCTCCACCGGGGAGGAGGGCGGGCGCTTATGACTATAACAGAGATACCCCTACTACAGAACTGGAGTTACAGAAAAGAAACTACTCCTTCTGTAGTAGGGGATCTCTGTGTATAGTCATAATCTAGTGAATAGAATGGCAAGCCCATCCCCACACCAAAGCGGCGGTGGAGAAAAGAAACCAACACCACTATTGTGCGAACAAATTCCGCAGCGAAGCCTGTCCAACCTGAGCATCTGCTCTGGCATCAGCGTCCAGACAGTAATGCTTAGCAAAGGTATGAACTGACTTCCAAGTGGCGGCCTTGCAAATTTCTGCAATCGGCACATTACGGAGCAAGGCTGTCGTGGCAGCTTTGCCCCTGGTGGAATGAGCCTTAGGCTTACCCCCTAAGGTCTTATTAGCTTTCTGGTAACATAGTTGTATGCAGGACACAATCCACCTAGAAATGGACTGCTTAGAGGTCGCAAGACCCGTCCTGACTGATCCGTAATTGATAAACAATTGGTCTGACCTACGAATATCTTTAGTCTTATCCAGATAAAATTTCAACACCCTCCGAACATCCAGGGAATGTAAGGACCTTTCCACTGGAGATGAAGGATTCTGAAAAAACGTAAGCAAAGTTATAGTTTGGTTGACATGAAAGTCAGAAATAACCTTGGGAAGAAATTTAGGGTGAGTACGCATAACAACCTTAGCAGCATGAAATACAGTATAAGGTTCATTACAACACAACGCCTGAATTTCACTCACCCTGCGGGCCGATGTAATGGCCACGAGGAACGCCGCCTTCCAGGACAGGTGCTGCAACGAAGCCTTATGAATGGGTTCAAAAGGCTCCTTCATCAAACTGGACAGCACCACATTCAATTCCCATGAAGGCGAAGGAAGCCTGACAGGAGGGAACACTTTCTTCAAGCCTTCCAAAAAGTCTTTGATCACAGGGATCTGAAAGAAGGAAGTCTGTGAAGGGCTTTTGCTGTAGGCAGTCAATGCAGCGAGATGAACCCTAATAGAGTGAACATTAAGGCCAGATCGCGCCAAATGTAGAAGATAGGGAAGGATGACATCTTCCTTGCACGTCGTAGGATCACAGTTCCTGGGCACACACCAGATACAAAACCTCTTCCACTTGTAAGCGTAGGATGTCCGAGTGGAAGGTCTCTTAGACTCCTTCAGTATGTCCATGCAATCATCTGGTAGATTCAAATGGACATATTGCACTACCTCAGGAGCCATGCCGCCAAACTCAAGGACGAGAGGTTGGGGTGCACCATCTGCCCCCCGAACTTCGTGAGAAGGTCTGGCCTGCCCGGCAACCGTATGTGTGGAAGGAGGGACCGGTGTAGGAGATCCGTGAACCACCACTGTCTGGGCCATTCCGGGGCAATCAGGATCATTCGTGCACTGGACCTGGCCAGCTTGATGAGCACCGCCGGAATCAGAGGGATGGGCGGAAAAGCGTAAACAAAGCTGTTCGACCAGTTGATGCAGAGTGCATTCCCCAGCGTCCCTTGCTGGTAGTACCTGGAGGCGAAGTCTCGGCATTTGCTGTTTTCGGCGGTGGCGAACAGATCTACGTCTGGAGTCCCCCACCTTGCGAAGACTTCTCCTAGTACGTCGTCGTTTATGACCCACTCGTGATTTTCCTGAATCAGTCTGCTCAGTGCGTCCGCCTGAACATTCTGCACACCTGGCCGGTGGGTAGCCGTTATCGTCAATCCTCTTGCCAGAAGCCAGTGCCAGATCGCCTGCGCCTCCCGAGACAGGGTGCGTGATCTCGACCCCCCCTGCTTGTTGAGGTAATACATTGTGGTCGTATTGTCCGTCTGTACAAGCAGAGAGTTGGTCCGGAAGGACGGATGAAAGGCCTTCAGCGCCAAGTGAACAGCTCTGAGTTCCAGGAAATTGATGTGATACGTGGACTCCGTCTGAGACCACGTGCCTTGGATCTGTAAGTCTCCCGAATGCGCTCCCCAGCCCTGGAGTGAAGCATCCGTCACGATCGTCTGAGTAGGAATGTCCTTGTGGAAGGGAACCCCTCTGAGGAGATTTTCCGCTGAACACCACCACTTCAGAGACTGAAGAGCATGCAGAGACAGTCGTATCTTGTCGTCCCAAGATCCTTTCCTCTGGTCCCATTGATCCTCCAGGCACTCCTGCAGAGGTCTCATGTGTAGTCGTGCATGAGGAGTGAGGAAGATACAAGAGGCCATCGACCCAGTAGAGAAGACACCGTCCTCACTGTTATAGATGGAGCGGTCATAAGAGCCTGAGCCTTCCGAAGGATCGATCTCTGTCGCTCCTCCGAAGGAGACACGCTTGCTGACAGCGTATTGATGGTGGCTCCCAAGTATTGAATACATTGGACCGGGATCAGGACAGACTTGGACATGTTGATGTGCAACCCCAGCTTGTTCAAGAGAACGCACGTCTTCCGGAAGTCTGCTTGAGCTTCTGAGAAGGAGGAGGCCTTGATCAACCAATCGTCCAGGTACGGGTAGACAAACACCTTGCCTTTCCTCAGGTGTGCCGCTACCACTGCCATGCACTTCGAGAATGTCCTGGGTGCAGATTTCAGTCCGAAAGGCAGCACCGTGTATTGGTAATGATTGGTGCCGACTTGAAAGCGCAGAAACTTCCTGTGCTTGTGCGCTATGGGCACGTGGAAGTACGCATCTTGTAGGTCTATGGCACAAAGCCAGTCCCCCTGTTGCAGCTGAGGATAAATCTGATGCAATGACAGCATGCGAAACTTTTCTCTGCGAATCCACTTGTTTGCCTTCCGCAAGTCCAGAATGGGCCTGAACTCGTTCTTGTCCTTCTTGCGAACCAGAAAGAACCGGGAGTACAGACCTCTTCCTCTTTGAGACAGAGGTACGTCTTCTATCGCCCTTTTCCTTAACAGAATATCGGCCTCCGCCTGGAGCTCGCGTAGTTGATACTGCGAGCTGACCGGAGGGATCGCCGGAGGAGGGCTGATGAACCGAAGACTGTATCCATTGCAAACAATATTCAGCACCCACTTGTCCTGAGTAATTTTTCTCCACTCTGCCAGAAAAAATTGAACGGACCGGAGTGGGTAACGGATGACGGGGAAGTAACCGCTCAGGGTCGAGACCCGGCCGGGCCCTTGTTCGCGGTAGAGGGCTGCTGTCTACCTCTACCCCTCTGACGTTTTTGGAAAGGCCTTCGGAACTGCTGCTGTTGTTGTTGCCATCCAAGTGCTTACCTCGAGCATGGCTCTCTGGAAGTTGGCTGCCACGATAAGGCCATCTCTGTGGATTGCCAGAACCAACTGGGTATCGTCTGCGTAGGATGTGAGCCGTACCCCATGGGCCTTTATTACCCTTGCTAAGTCCGCTACGTAGATGTTAAATAGCATAGGACTTAGCGAGGAGCCCTGTGGGACTCCACAAGGGAGTGCAGAGATAGGGGAGTAGAACTCTCCCAGCCTCACTGTCTGGGTACGGTTTTCCAGGAAAGATGAAATAAGGTCCCTGGCCATACCATTTATCCCCAAGGCTGTGACACGGTCGACCAGAATAGCATGGTCGACCGTGTCAAAGGCAGCAGACAAATCCAGAAGGATCAGGACAGCCGCCCCGCCCCTCCCCTCCCTTAGTTAAAAATGTGGACGAATCCCTAAAAGAAAAAACATTGTTTGCCTTTAAGAAAGATCAAAGTGTGGCAAACCATTTGGTGAGAGCAGCTATAAAGAAAAAACAACCATCAGTCTGCTCCCTCTTAGGCCTACCACCCATACAAGGACACCACAAATGTGGCTCATGTACCTGCTGCTCAAGTACAGAAGAAGGTTATCTTTTCACACATAATCAGATCCTTGGAAACATGAAAAATTCACTAATTGTAAAACACGATACGTAGTATATGGCATAAAATGTCCTTGCGAAAAATTGTATATTGGTAAAACAAGTCAAGAGATCCGATGCAGAATAAGTCAACATAAATCACGTATTAAAAACAACGTCATTACTGCACCATTGGTTAACCACTGGATGTCTAACAACCACACTGTTGATGAGTTGAAATGGACAGTTGTAGCCAAAATTGAAAAGGCACATTAAAGGCACCACGGGGTGTGTTTACACAAGTCACCTCAGGCCCCGTTCCCTCCCTTCACCACTGTGTAAACGCACCCTGTGGCCATTCTAAGTTGAGAGATTAAGTCCCCTTGAATCCTAAGGGTCCCTAGGGTCAAACTAGCCCACTAGGTACCTCCAGTAAAGACCATAGAGCTGCGTTACAGAGAGGTGTAAAAAGGGGCTTGGCCTCTGAACACCTGTCTGCAACGAAGCTCCCTGGTACATACTGGAGATACCTGTTGGGCTAGTGGCCTTCAGGGACCCTCAGTATTGAAAGAGATTTAATCCCCCAACTTAAAACACGCCATGGAGCACGTTTGTACATTGGTGAAGGAAGGGGGCATGGACTGAGGTGACATGTTTGCAAACACACCCTGTGGCGCGGTTTAAGTTGCAGAATTAATTCCACCTCAATCCTGAGGCTCCCTGGGGGCCAACTAGCCCACCAGGTCCCTACAGTATGCGGCAGAGTGCTGCGTTGCAGAGAGGTGTTAGAGGCCACGCCCCTTTTTATAACACTCTGCAACGCAGCTCCGTGGCGCTTATTGGAGGTACCTGGTGGGCTAGTTGGCTCCCAGGAACCCTCAGGATTGAGGAGGAATTAATTCCTCAATTTAAACTGCGCCACAAGGTGTGTTTGCACAAATGAGAACTCAGGCTGGCCCCCTCCCTTCACCACTGTTCAAGCGTGCCCCGTGGCGCGTTTAAATTTGGGGGATTAACTCCCCTTGAATACTGAGGGTCTCTGGGGTGCACTAGCCCACCAGCAACCTCCATTAAGCACCACAGAGCTGCTTACAGAAAGGTGTAAAAAGGGGCGTGGCCTCAGAACACATCTCTGCAAATCAGCCCCCTGGCACATACTGGAGGTTTCTGGTGGGCTAGTTGGCCCCTATGAACCCCCAGTATTCAAGGGGAATTCTTTCCCCATCTGCAAACACGCCAGGGGTCGTGTTAGCAGAGGGATGTTGGTAGGGGGCAGGGCCTCCGGCGCAATGCCATTTTTTTCCCTTTTTTTTAAGAAGGGGGGCTACATGGCCTTCTTCTTTTCCAATTTTACTGGTCCTGGGGACCCCATCCCCCAGGGCTTCACCCCTATTTTTTTTCTAATAAAACAAATTTGGAAGGGGGCTGCGGGCCCCCTTCCAAGGCCATAATTGGCCCCGGGGACCACAAGACATTTGAGATCTCACTTAAAATATGTCCTAATTTTTCTTTCTACAGCACTCACCATAATTTCTAGGACAAAATGAACCCCCTCATTGTATTCCTTTTTAAAGTAAGTGTTTTAAGTGTTACCAGTTTATTCCAATCAAGATGGCTTCAGGTGTCCCATAATGTTGTCAATAATAAGGCTGTTAGCGCTCTAGTTTTTCTTTAGAACACTCTGGGATGCTGCAGTAGAATACAAAGGAATCTACTGACAGTCTCTACCCTTGTTGGGTGTACATGTTACTGAGAATGTCATACTTCATTCTCACATGACTGAGAAAGAGAATGTGAATTTACAGAAAATATGCTATCAGTTTTGCTTATAGTTCACCTTCCAACCCTCTGTAGGAAAAGCATGAGAAAATTGTTTCCTCTCAAACATGATTCATGATATGCCAGCAGAAGACTTTTTCACATGGTAAAATCACCTTAGAACACACCACAATTCCTAAAATGAGTATGGTACCATCAACAAATGATTTATAAAGTAACTAAAGTCTTAAAACCTTCTATTAACTGCAATGCTTTTTTAATGAGGTGCTATCATGTATATTGGTCCCAAGATGGCTGCCAACAATTCTTGGATGAAGTACTGACAGCCAATCAGATCTCACGATGAGGTGCGTTGTTAGGCTCCGCCCAGATATATATGTGCTTTTTTCCTTTAATATCTAAAAGACTACTAAACAGATTTACACCATTTAAGCAAAAGGCATGAGTCTGAACTAAGGACTACCTCTTTGCCAAATTAGGTGTAATTCCGTTCAGCACTTCGGGCTGTAGCTGCGGCTAAAGGTCCCTATGGAAAATTGCCTGGGGAAACCACATTTTGGGACCCCCCTTTTTTTTCAGCCCCCACTACATGAACCATCCCGAGACTTTCAGGATAGGAGTGTACCAGAGCTGGCCATTAGTTTTGAAAATGTCGTAAAGATTTGTCAACCGGCGCCAAAGTTATTTTAAATAGAATGTTGCGGATTGCCTATGGAATATAGGTCCTAACTATAACTACCTACTAGCGACCACCAGTAGGTAATATATATATATATATATATATATATATATATATATATATATATACACACATACACAAATATATCAGTTGTGCAGACTATATTTTGCTATTTATCACCTTTGTTGCATGTCAGGGGGAGTCATGACCCCTCTGCCATCCCGACACAGTGCATCTACATACATGATTTATGCCAAGCCATGCTGTTCCTTTATGTGTGACAGTTACAGAACCAGGTATTTAAGCTAATCAGGGGCATAATCTCATTGCAGAGGCACATAGTGCCCAAGAACTGCAATAAAACATATGCATTTTACGTTTGCATTTTAGCAAGAAATTGGAATTTTAGTTTATTAGTAAAGAAAGAAGGGGTGAGAAAAAGGGAAGCAGAAACTTTAACAGTTATATGGAATACGAATAATCAAACAAACCCAAATCCCTACGGTCCCTCACTATGCAAAGAGCTTTCACATGCGAACAAAATGTTGTGACAAGCACAGTGAGCTCCCCATCAAACATCCCGCAGTATTTCAGAAATTGTTTACATTAGAGCAATAACTGCTTTTACAGGTGCAGCCTGGCTTGGTGCAGAAATCAATCTGTGCTCCGCAGGGGTCCTTCACAGCAAAGGTAGGCGAAAAATGTTTAGATGGAAACGTTTAACATTGGAGCGGTTCAGGGATTACACTTGAATGTTTTTTAACCATTAGCACTTTCGAACTGAGAGGTTCTGTGAAGTTGGTAACAGTTTATTTCATAGCGGGAAAGACTACATAGCAATATACTCATTCATTTTCTAAGAGTTCTAGCTTTGGAGAAATGGTATCTAAATTATGAACTAATATGCATTGGGCAATACAAGCGAGTGGATGTTTTCTGTAATTATATTTGGTTTACACTAATTGTACCACAATATAATTTACAGCTCTAGAGACAGTTGTGGTTGATTTACAAACATTCTTGCACTCTTATGCAGCACTTAGGGAGTCAGAAAAGGATATACAAATGTATGCCAATCGCGGAAATGTGGGAAGAATGGTTGCAAAGAGATAGCGAAACAAAAAGTGAAATGCTGTCCTCAGAAAAGAGAAACATTGTTTTGATGATTCTTTTTTTTTCCTTTTAAATTCTTTTTATTGTTTTGTGTTACAAACATGTTCATGAATGGCATCTACTAGAATACATCAAAGCATAACGTAGTGCAATATACTATACGTTTCCACAAAGCTTTGTGTCGCCCAACAATAGGCAGTATGACACCAGATGGTACTCATGTAGGAAACAAGAGACAAGGTGCCCACTAGTTCATGTGAAAGTATAATAGAATCAACAGGGGATTTTGAGTTCCGCGTCGTCGTTACATTTCGTCATTAATCAATTAGTAATGCAGCTTGTTGTCCCTCAGTCATCCCCATCACCCCCGGAATCTCTACCGAGCTCTGGTGCCGCTCGGGCCTGAGGCATTACATAATGTGGCCTTCTCCCCTATGCTTCTGCAGAATTTGCCCGCGTGTGTGTCAGCATATATCCCCGCAGGGGGGCCCAAATGTCCTTGGGTCTCGAAGCTACAGGCAGCAACTAAGCATATGTTGAGAGCAACTCTTGACAGTACACCGAGTCATCTATTCCGACTTTGAACTTGGGTGTCTGTCCCCTGCCCCAACGACATGCCACTCTTCTCTTCGCTATCAATAGTGCAAGGGCTACAGATCTGCGGTGTACTACTTGTATCGGTTTGGTGTATCCCAACAGAGCCAGTAATGGTGTTGGTTCAATGTGCGTGTCCACCATTAGACTCAAAGCGCCAAAAACCTGATTCCAGTAGTCATGTACTCCTGGGCATTCCCAGGCTAGGTGTAGGAAATCTGCTCCTGGGGCTTTGCACATGTCACATCTATCATTTTCCCTCAGCTTATACCTATGCATTTTTGCTGGGGTGTAGTACAACCTGTGTAAGAATTTGTAGTGAATTATGCAGAGTCTACTACTGGCTGAAACCTGTTCTGTCTGCGCTGAGCAGTATTCCCATTGTTCTTCTGTCAGATCAAAGCTCAGCTCTGAACTCCAGGGCGTTCTAGCTAGTGCAGGTGGCTCCTCTTTCTGTGTGTGCACTGTGCACTGTACGATATATTAATGATACTAAGCGCTTAGCCTTCGTACATTGGAGGATGAGTTGTAGTGGGGCAAGTGCCGGGGGTTCAGCAGGAAAGTCCAGTGTAATGGAGCGAACCCCTTGTCTGAGTCGAATGTATAAAAAGACGTCAAGCGGCGTCTGCTGCAAGCCCTGAAGGACATGCTCCATCTTCCGAAACTGACCTTCATGGTACATGTCACCCCAAGTTTTGATGTGTGTGGGCTCCTTAATTTTATGAAAGACTGCTTTCTGGAGAAGGGGCATGCTGGGATGATATTCAAGTGGCAACAGTGGTGAATACAGCAGAGGGGCGTTTAACATTTGTCCTATGCGTATCCAGGCCGTTGTTGTGCATGTAAAAGTGGTAGACAAGTTTCCCCCTCTTCTGGTGGGCTCTTCATACAGCGCTCCTTCAAGCGGAAACGGGTGTGCGAGCCAGTGCTCCGCCGCAACCTGTGGCATATATCTCGGTTGGTGCACCCAAAAGTAGGCATAGTGGGCTTGAGCGCTAATATAGTATAATTCAAAATCGGGTATCCCAAAGCCCCCCTGCAAGTACAGTCTAAGGAGCACACTCCACTGCAGCCTCGGGGGTTTGCCCCCCCCACAATAAGCGTATCAGTTCAGATTTGAGTGTTTTAAAGAAGGTTCCTGGGTAAAACGGTATGTTAAAAAATAAATAAAGCAGCTGGGGTAAAATCACCATTTTAATGAGTGACGCACGTCCTGTCATTGAGAGTGGGAGGGAGAACCATCGGGTAACGTTATCTGCAATGTGCGTTATTGCTGTGCCATAATTAAGGAGCATTTATTCATCTCTGTCCCTGGTAACTCGAATGCCTAAATATCTCAGCTCGTCCTCATACCATTCCAAAGGATAGTCCAGCGGAAAGCGGGTTACTGCTGCTGTTAGAGGGAAAAAGCAGGATTTACCCCAGTTAATTTGGATCCCAGAGAGTCTCCCAAAGACCATGAACTCCCGAAGAATTGGGTTAAGATTATATTGCGGATCGCGAATATATAGAGTAATATCGTCCACATATAAAGATATCAGTATCTGCCTCATGTTACACCGCAATGACTTGTTCTTGTGGTGCTGACGCAGTTTCGCCGCCAGCGGCTCAACTGCGAGCGCCAAAAGTAACGGGGAGAGTGGGAATCCCTGTCGTGTGCCTCTCGTGCTCGAAAAGGCATGAGAAGTTCGGCCGTTGATAAGCACTTTGGCAATTGGGGAGTAATATAAAAGCTGTATCCAGGAGAGGAAGAGTGGTGGAAAGCCCATTCTCAACATTACCCTAAATATGTAATCCCATTAGAGAGAGTCAAAAGCCTTTGTGGCATTTAAGAAGATCGGAGCTAAAGGCAAGTCTGGGAAAACATTGTTTAACATGGTAAAAAGAGTTCGTAGGTTGTCGGATGTTGCTCTGCCAGGAACAAAGGCAGACTGGTCGGGAAGTATTACATTTTCCACCAGCAGACTAAGCCGGGTGGCTATGAGCTTGGCTAGAATTTTAACATCACATTTGAGAAGTGATAACGGTCTATAGGACTTACAGTGCCGGGGTGACTTCCCTGGTTTTAAAAGCGAAACTATGATGGCCTCTCTTATTGAAGGGGGAGTCACCCTGTATCCAAAGCATCCTCGTATACTTCCCTCAAAATGGGGTCCATTTGAACAATATAGGTTTTGTAGAACCCTACAGGGATACCATCCATGCCAGTCGCCTTTCCAGATTGCATGTGCATGATTGCATCTCGGACCTCATCCAGTTCAAATGGGGCACACAAAAACTTCCTCTGCACATCACTGAGCCATCCCAACGAGACATCCCCCAGGTACTGCTCCAAGTCTAGCTTGTCTGCCCTGAGCGTGGTGTATAGTCAAGTGTAATGTGCAATAAATGCATTGAGTATGTTCGCAGTGTCCCTGTACACCACTCCTCCCACATCTTCAAGTTCCAGCACGTAGTTGGAGTAGCGTGGTTTCCTAAGTGTGTCAGCTAGTGCCTTACCCGGCCTCTCTCCCTCCCCATAACGCCTAGCCACCCAATGTTTCCCCCTAAAGCGCATTTGCCTCTGTGCCAGGTCCGTGTACTCTGTAAGCGTTTCCCTAAACTTGAGTTGTGTGGGACCATCCGGATGTGTAGCCAGCTCTGCTGCCACTGTCTTGAGGTCTGCTTCCAGGTTGCGCAACGTATTCATTATGTCTTTAAGCACCCAAGCCCCCTTAGCTATGCAAAATCTCCTAATTGTAACTTTGAAGGCTTCCCAAATGGTTTCCACATTATCAACTGAGTCTTTATTCCGCCCCTAGAAATCGCTCACTTCTTCCCTAAGCTCCTCCTGAAAAACTGTATCCAGTCGGATGGGGGCATGTAGCCTCCAAAAGTTGCGTGGTGGGCCGCAATCTGCCAAAGTTAGCGTGAGCCTGACTGGTGCATGGTCTGAATACGTACGGGCCAGATGCTGCACCTGGGAAATGGCGGGCCTAACCCTTGGCAACAAAGAGATAATCTAACCATGCCCATGACGCCGCCTGTGCAGTGTAGTGTGTTCTCTCCAACTTGTGGGGGTGTGCATGTCCAAAATCTCCAAAATTATCATGTCGGCTAACTCAGGCTCTCCTTTAGATCCATTTCCTTTATCCACCCTTAAATTAGCGGCACAACCTGTGGCCTCCAATTTAACATCTACATTCAATTCAATGTTCGAGGACTTCCGGTTCCGGCCCAAATAGTTGAAAAAGTCATGAACACACACCTCAGTGCTTTCCTAGAAGCCTCGCGTAGCCTCAATTCCACGCAATACGGGTTTCGGGGTGGGCACAGCACGGAATCTGCCCTTTTGAAAATCCACGGATGAAATTAGAGTTAGTATAGATCAGGGAGGACATGCTGCATTGATAATGTTGGATCTCTCTGCGGCCTTTGACACGGTCCATCATAGGCGTCTGATGGACAGGCTGCACGAGATCGGAGTAGAAGGGGCAGCCTGGAGGCTGCTTAAATCCTTTCTCTCCGATAGGGGTCAGATGGTGGCCTTGGGGAGTTATACATCCAAACCCTTTTCGCTACCCTGTGGGGTCCCTCAAGGATCCTCGATCAGTCCGACTTTATTCAATGTATATGTGGCTCAATTGGCACCTCTGATCGAATTGCTTGGGTGCAATTTGACGTCATACGCAGGCGACACACAAATTGTGGTGTTGTTGCTTCCTGACAAGCCACACGATACAGCCTCCTGTTTTTAGGACTGCTTATCAGCCGTGGGTGGGTGGATGAATCAAAGTTGTTTGAAACTTGTTTGAAACTCAACTCAAGTCAGACGGAGATGATCCTCTTCGGCAACAATGCAAACTTCTGGTCAGCTAGTTGGTGGCCGGCAGAATTGGGTCCTCTTCCTCAACCAGTGTCAAAGGTAAAAAAATCTGGGAGTTTATATAGACAATAAACTTTGGCTTAAGGACCAGGTTAATGCCATGGTTTCTTCTGCCTCCTTTCTTATAAGGTCCAGAAAAAAAATCCTCCCTCTTCTCCCTTTGGCCAGTCGGAAAACCATTGTTACGGCACTAGTCATGTCAAAACTGGACTATTGCAATGGCCTGTATTTGAACATACAAGAGGGCCTTTTATGAAAACTTCAGGTCCTGCGGAACGAGGCAGCCAGACTATTGACTAAAACACCCAAATTTGGATCAATCTCAGTGGAACTAAAGAAGCTTCAGTGGCTGCCAGTCAAAAAGCGGGTCTGTTTTAAGGCTCTATGCATAGTTCATAAATCTCTTTATGGGCCGAGCCCTCAATATCTTAGACAACATTTTTATTGGTATGTGCCGAGGAGAGCCTTGCGATCATCGGAAGCAAAATTGCTCCAGGTTCCCCTGGTTAGAAGAGCTAACTGGGGAGGCAGACGCTTTATGCTTGGAGCTACTAAAGCATGGAATGAGTTGCCATGGCCTATCAGGCAAATTTCTAACCATCTGGAATTTAGGAAGGCAGTAAAAACCTGGCTGTTCCAATCCTAGTAAACCTGGTTCACTCCCGCTGCGTTGAACTTTGATCTGGACACTAATCTTTAAGCGCCAGGACACCCACTGGGTAACAGTGCGCTCTATAAATAGCAATAACATTAACATTAATATAACATGTCTCCAGGCTCCAAGCTGTAGGCCACAATTGTACTCTGTAAAGCCGCTCGCACCTTTGTATAGTGATGAGATGCTGGGTGAGATCTATCAACGTCCGGGCTAAGTGTAACATTAAAATCCCCTCCCCATATGATGTGGTTAGAGCCTATGTCGAAAATGTTTGCCCACAGCTAGGTGAAAAAAAACGGATCGTCCACATTAGGACCATAACAACAAGCCAATGTGACGGAGTCAGAACCTAATCGGCCCCATGCCAAGCAATATCTGGCCTGTGTGTCCCATGTAGCCCCGGCAAGGTGAAAAGGCGTGCACTTTTTAACTATTATGTCCGTACCCCTTGCATACCTGGAATAAGAGGAAAAGATTTTGTGTTCAGCCCACCTTTTGGCAAACGTGTTGGTTCCCTGAGGGCCGAGGTGTGTCTCCTGCAGCATGGCGATGTTCACCGGATGTCTGTCCAAATAAGCTAACGTGACGCTTTTTGCGTGGATCTCCTAATCCCCTAATATTCCACGTGAGGATGTTCCATTTTTCATGCCTTGTGTCAGCACTGACTCGTGCGGTTGCTAGTTGCTTGACCCCCTCCCCCGAGATAAAGGCAGGTCAGTTCATAAACAAATGTATAGCGTGACTGTCTACACTTTGTTCGCAGCTCAGTTCCTATGCCGTCCATTGCCTGTGCCGGATCAATAGAAAAAACATGCAGTGCCTTGACGACCATGCATAACTTCAAACAGTCCTCCCCTGATCCCTCCCCCACCCACTGAAGCAGCCCAACTTGCCAGAGTCAGACACCCCAACCCCCACCCGGCTCTCCCTAAAAACAAAAAAACAAGGAAGAATATACCAAACTTTGTACTGCACGCTCCATGCAGCAAACAACAAACGGGGAATGCCCATTGGGGGTATTTCTAGGATGCTGCACAGGTTCACCCTGTTCAAGAGCCCACCATGGACGGCGGAGGGTCGGACTCTAAAGAACCGAGGATGCACAGCGTGTGCATTGGATAACTTAGAGCTGTCCGACAGCCATACAAACGGCAGGATATATGTCCTCAGTCATATTGTCCAGCACATTCATGCATCTTAGGTCGTTACTCGGTTCAGTGCATTGCAACATGTGACAGTCCATCCATTACTGTGAATCATTTTCTTCGACATCCATGAAGGATGATTGTTGCGATGGCGGTAAGGAGCCGGTAGTGTGATTAGTGTGTTTCAGATGTATCCGAAATTCTTCGGCTTGTTGCGGCTTGGTGAGGAATCGCTGCTTACCCTGATGTGTTATACGGAGGCGGGCCGGATACAGCAGCGCGTAATCTATTTGGGCACCTCTCAATTTGGTCTTATCTCTGTGAACTTGCGCCGTTCCTCCTGGACTACTGGTGTAAAATCCAGGTAAATGGAGAATGTGTTTCCATCATAGGTCAGCTGCTGCTTGCTACGAGCCACGCTGAGCGCGACTTCGCGATCCCTGTAATTAAAGAGTCTCGCTATTAGGATGCAAATGTTATTTCGTCGGCTTCTCGCCTCCAAATCCTCATTTTTCACAGCTACCATCTGCAGTTGTCTGTCCATGTGGGCAGTTTGCGCAGTGACCCGGGCTGTCGCACCCTCAGTCTCCAATATGTGTCTTTCCGTTTCCGTTATGCGGTCCTCATGTCCTTCCAATTTGTGCGCAATGGCGTCCATGCGCGAAGACATCCTGTCCACCTTGTCCACTACAGTAGCAAATCCCTGCCGCACCTCCTGCAGGATACTTTGCATGTCTGTGTTCGCTGTCTCAAAATTCAATTTGGGTTGCCGGGTGTCCGGTTTCCCTATGTTGTGTCGTGTGTGAGGTCTGCACCCTCGTCTCCGGAAAACACAATTTTCACCCCACCAGGGTCCAATAAATGAGCTGTGGCCAGTAGTGTAAGACTCACCCCAGCAGTATCAGCAATTGATCAGGTGTAACATTGGACCTGTAGTTTACTCTCTCATTATGTGGCAGTGGCCTTGCGCGGTCACCATTGCATAAGTAATAGGATAGTCAAATAGGGCGTGCTGCCCCCCACATTCCACACTCTTGGGGTCACAGGGATTGATGCTCTTTCAACGTTTCAGGCATGCAACGATCAAAGATATGAGGGGAGGTGGCAGCCGCTCGCTCACCAATGCACCAGTTCCCAGCACTCCTTCCAGCTATGCTCTGCCCGAAGGTGGGACAGACCACCACAGGGACCCAAGGCGCTATTGGGATGCGCAGATTCACAGCACGGCTGCACTGTTATTTGTGCCACCAGCAAGGCTGCAACAGTTCAATGACCAGAAGTCTTTTCACCCAGGGCACAGTTAGAAACCTCGACTATCAAGCCCAGGGGAGGGGGGGCAGGCGGGGGGGGGGGGGTAATCACTCAAGCGACACCACGCTCCGGGCGCCTCCATCACGCGCAGCAACCTGAGGCAGACTTACCGCTCCTCTCTTCGTTCCCATCAGGTCCACCAATCGATGCAGGCGTTAATAGCAGCCGGGGCAAGGCAGCCACGCCACAATTCCCGCCACGGCTGCAGCGTTGACAGTAGCGCAGCCCACAAAGCACACCACCCAGCACCGGGGGAAAGAGGGGGACAAAGGCTGCGCGGTATCCAGAGCCCCCGTTCAGGCTCTGCACTCCCCGGCGCTGTACCTTGAGCTTGACAAGCGTCGCCGCCGGGAAATATTCAATGGGCAGTCAGTCCTCATCCGTATCACATCCCTTATTGCAGCAGCGCAGGATCGGGGTTACCGCTCACCCTCTTTGTTGCCAGCTCCTCCTCGAAAGTGGTCTCAGGTATGCGATGAATGGCATGTTGTCCTTTCTGTCCCCACGCCACAGACAGCAGTCGCGCTGCCCAGCATAACGACAGCCAGCCAACCGTACCTCTCGCATCTCGATGCCTGGGCACCTCGTGGTCAGCAGCGGCCTTGCGTGGACTCACAGGTCGGCTCTGCAGTTCCACACCGTCACCTCTCCCTCACCGGTCAGATTTTCTCTGTGCCACAGCGGGAGCTCAAAAATGCTCTAAACTATGCAGGACTTTCACAGAGTCCTCAGCTATGCTAGTACTTCAGTTTGGTGGTAGTTTGAGCCGTCCACATTTGCTCATAAGTAGAATAAATGAAGGATTAACACACATCGCTGCAGGAGCCTCACCTCAGTACGGCCATCTTGCATGTGCACCACCTAGTGCCTCCCAAAGATAAACATTGTTTAACTGCTTTGTTACAACACAAGCCATTACTCCGCAAGTCAGAACAATGACTTGCTTTAGGGGTCAGAAGGTGTTGGGTTTAAAATCCAAAACCTTTCCTACTGCTGCACGGACTGGAGTTGGAATAGTAAATTATACTATTCCAACATTCAGCGATCCCCCCACTCCACCCGCTAGAGCAAGTCTTTTTTCTGACTTGCGGAGTAATGACAAGCGTTGTTACAACAGGGTAGCTGTAATGGCATGCGTAAAAAAAGCATGTGAGGTAACGTGGCATATTCCTCAGAAAACTGGTAGAAAGAAAAAGTCATGTTTTTCTTTTGCATGTCGCCAAATACAAAAGGCTTCACCACTCAGATTATTTCAGTTGAAAGTCTTCAGATACACCAAGAAACACTGGCAAGAGTAAGCGTTCCAGGAGGAGCCTCGTAAGTTGCAAGTAATCCAAACCTTTCAATAAACAGTTTGCAGAACTTCTAGTCAGTGACATTTTCTCAAGGATATTGATAAGTGAATGTATTCTTTCAGATTCAGGTATAGACATATTATGGCCATCTAGTTTTTTAAACTGCATTTTTTTTATCTTGGTTTTAAGAAGACCTGTGAACATGCCCTTAAATTACCCATTCTCAAGAGGACAAGTGCTCTTACCAGTTAAACCCAGTGCTCAGAGATCAATAGTGGGATTATTTTTCTTATAGTCCCCAACTGATGGATCACACCTTTAACCGCTTGGCAGATCTAAGTATGAAGGATAACTCTATGCTATCTATAGATACTTTAGTGCACATCTCCTTTGCCTACATAGTTCAACAAAATAACTTAGAAGAAATTAAGGTGTAATGTCCTGGCAGTTGAAAAGCATACATACTTTCTTAAAGATAAGCACAGGTGGTATCTGTCCATAATTTGAGTGTTCTAGGAACTACCCATTGTAATGATATGGAACCCTTGCAGGAATTCAAGAATGAGCGCTGCTTGGCCTGCTCTCCAACAACCAAACGAAAGCAGGGCAGAGACACCAGTGGTTAATGTGTGCTGGACGCTGCCAGTGGTCAATGCAGGCACTTTTTTTAGTGTCCCTTCAAAACTTGCCTTTTCTAGGTGGCCTGTTTCCTGGCACTGCCTAACTTGTGCATTCATGTCATGGTCTTTATGCAGTGCTTGGGTGGCAGTCTTTGGTGACAGCAAGTCCTTATGTGGCTGCCAAGTTCATGGGCTCCTCACATGATATAATCATACAATATTGCAGGCAGTACCAGGTACTTACTGGCTGAGACTGCTGGTCCCGACCATCACTTGCCTTGATTGACCTCACATTAGTTAGCAGATGAGATCGCTCAGCCCAGTCACGGGCATGTGGAATGCCAGTAGACATTTGGCTTTTGCACATATAGCCTTTTGCCAGTGCTCTGTACTGTGCGGTCATGGACACTGCCAAGAACTCAGGCACAGCATTTTGTGCTCTCTGCTCACTCACTCTGATGCCTCGCTCCATCTATGAGCTCAACCCTCCCTTGCCCCTCATCTTGGACAAGGTCAGTGGGCCAGTCAGAGCTAAAAGTCTGTATCTTTCACTTACTCTGAAAGGCAAAGGTCCAGCGGCTGCGGCCTGTTGTCCACTAGCTCAGAGCCAGCAGCTGGAAAATAAAACAATTTTTTATCATTGTTTTATTTTTGCGTTGCTGGCTAAGCCAGCGCTTGTAGGGAGGAGATGGGACGGGCCATAGTAGGGCAGCAGAATGAAATGACATGTGCACTTCTAAGTGCGCATGTCTGTTTGGTCAGCCGTCTTAGGCCAGCCAAACAGACATGCACAGTAGGGTTTCTCCAACCCAGCTGTATTGCACAGTTGCATTGGAGAAACAGCACAAACGTTGAACCAGTCCGCTTAGGCCAATCCCTGCGCAGCTCTCATGCTACTGGTAATAGCATGAGAACAGCGGGGGATTGCATAGGGAGTCACTGATGCTGTCCCAGTGTCTGCTGGGGCCAGGAACAAGTGGAATATTGAGGTGCGAGGCGGCCAGAAGCTTCAGGCAAGTCTATTTTTTTTATTTTTCTCCCCTGTGCTCTCTCGTGCCTCCACCACCTGCCCCATCTCTGTTTGTTTGTGTCGGCCACCGCTGCAAAGGCCAGGGCTGCCAGCTGAGTGAGGCACACCTTGTCCACAAAAATTCTTCACTAACACACTCCACTAGTGCCCCTGAGCTCTCTATAACCCTTTTCCCACATGCATTGTATTTGTTTTAGAGCACTGCTCATACCAGTGTAGGGTGTTAGAGCACTTTACATCACACACATATTATGAAGAGGGAATACATTATATTTGTGTAAATCAGTCTATAGGAAATGTTACATAAGAAAATGAGGATTAGAAGGTGTAGGAGTCACATGTCACCGATCCTAGTAGACAGTATATTTTAAGTGCTTGTTCTGGAGAAGCACAACTCAGGATTTAACATGTACCATGGTAGTTGTGTTTAAAAATAAGAATGTATTTCTACCCAAATGAAACCTTTTTAGCAACATTAGGATAATGAAAAACTAATTAAAAAACTTAACAGTCCAACCCATACCATACAGTTTGCATGCAGCTCTTTGATAACAATTCCTAAGTCCCTATGCAATATTAGGGTTGTAACTTATGAACTGCTAGTTCAAAAGCAGTAACCTGCTGAGTGGTTCACATAAAATACTGTTCTGTGAATTGCATGGTACGCGTTCTTTTGCAACAGGTATATGAATGCTCTGCCCTAATATATCCTGAATGGAAATTGCAACTAGACGAAAGATTTCTCTCCAGCAGGACCAGTAATCACTGGATTTATCTTGGTATTTAAATATTGCCTAAATACGGATGGACACACAAGGAATTCTGCAGCAGGTGCTTTTTAAACCTGTGTTATTTTTAAACATGCCGCTCAGATGTCAGCGGCAGGTGCTGCGGCACCGGTCGCACTGCCTTAGAGCTGGCCCTGTGCACCTGGGGAGCTGCCATTTTCTCTTATAGGTTGGAAATTCTTTTTTATTCTCAATCACTTCCTTGTTACATTTTTATAGACAATCTACAGAATTGTGTAACTGTTCTCACTAAAAACCCAAATATTTATTGTTATTCACAATGCCATGGTTACTAAAAATCTGTAGACCCTGTAAATAATTATACATTCATGCAAGATCGAAATCTTCTAGGTCAATGAGTAGTGCATAGGGTCAACATTGTGTACACTCTTAGAGTCAAAATGTCAAATAGTTGAAGTTCAAGCATTTGTATAGCGCACTACTCACCCAGAGGTTTCTCCAACCCAGCTGTATTGCACAGTTGCATTGGAGAAACAGCACAAACGTTGAACCAGTCCGCTTAGGCCAATCCCTGCGCACACACTCAATCCCAACACACTGAATCCTGGTGAGGTTAGTTTTGCACTACATACAACACATATAAACATACATTGTACATTGCATATAAACAGGCAGGACATTGTTTACTGCTAGGGGACAAAGAGATTGGATACATGTTATGCTAGGAGCATGTGAATGCAGACAGTCTAGAGGAAAGGCATTAAGTTGGCTTAGTTGGGGCAATTCCCAGCAAGTGAAATCTATATCTGACAGAGTTTTGTTTTGTGGAAGCAATATAGAGAGTTCTCATTCATGTGGGAGATTTTTAAAGGTTCTATGGTCGCAGCCCTACTATAGAGAGTATACTGACACACACCACTGTGATGGGCTATACCTTCCTGTGGCAAACATTCATATCAGGGCATGGAAGGAAAGATCTTTTAGGTTAAGCATTGAAGATGTATTTTGTCTTTGTTGTATGCACATCACAGTACATGGATATCCGTGCAGATCATGAATGGCACTGTGTGCTTGATACTTTCATCTCCAAGGTCATAGTTCACAGTAGGGGTGACAACAGCAGAGTATGGGGGAGCAGACCTTTAAATCAGAGAGACCGATATAGGAGGCAGCTGGAGACCACAGCTAGGATCGGACTCTGACAGAAAAGAGGATGGGAAAAAAAATGGCCCCTTTGGATCTGATAACTCAATAGCGGCCCACATTTTCAAATTGGGGTCTTTTTTATTTGAACTTGTACAGTCAGAATGGGAGACTGCATGCCTTTAACTGTGTGATATAAGAGACATCAACAGTAAAATCGGCCCACCAAGACATAAAACAAGCCCACAAACAGCCCAACAAAAAAAAACAGCCCACACAGTTACATGTCAGGCCAGCCCTTCCGGCACAGTTAGATTGCCCTAAAGATCAGTGGGACTCTGCCAGTAGGGCAGGGATGGGTTAAAGATTGCACTGGTCCTATTGCACCAAGCGTGTGGTAATGGAAGGGCTGTATGATTTATAAGCTATAGACACGCATAAGTATGCTGTGCATTTAAACACCTGTCAGCCGATTCTGAAACCTCTGTTAAAAAGACACATACGTTATATACATACACCAGGCTCCTGCTTTATGCAAGTAAACATTTAACATGTTGAGGTTCGAAGGGTGTAGAGTGCATGCAATAAATCGAATGAATAATTTGATCTGATATCTCGGAAATATTCGGCTTTCGGATTTTTCTATGCTATCAAGTTGAAGAGAAACTGCATTTTCTGTCATTTTGCAGGCGCGAGACCAGTGGGAATTAGTAAGTGCTGAATTATTTTCCCTAAATGGGGAGAGTCGATGAAGTGTGGTAGCTGCCTTCATAGGACAAGCACATTGCAGGAAAGGTCCAATAGGCACAAATACCTGGCGAGTAATAACATCAAAAGTTTAGCAATAGAAATGGAATTAAACTGTGATATTGTCATTCAGGCAATCTGTTTTTCAAGATGTTCCAGGTATAATGCATTCGATTTGAGGCATGGATCTATGCAAAATGGATCACGAGGCTGTCAATTTTGGTGAGAGTTTCATTTTTCACATGTTATTGGTAGGTTATTTTCTTTGCTATAAAGTGGAATCCGAGCCAATAAAGAAACTGAATTGACTGATTCAATTTCACCCATAATCTTTATGAGCATCTGGAAATGATTTGTAAATGTTGAAGCAGTGTGTGACTGGCATCTCTTTCTTCCTATCCAAGTGGAAAACTATAAAATATATTGGACATTTAATCAAAGATTATGGGGCAGTTTTCCTACAGAGCCAAAATCTTTTCCGGTGATTGGTGCACTTTCTGGGCACATAAAATGGAGTAATCCTCTTCAGACCAGCTAAAATACATGGACGTCATTTAAGGTCGCAATTGCGATCCATAGCTTGCTTCTTGCAACCCCTGGCACTGCCTTTGCAACCCCTGGCCTCAGAGTGGCAAAATCAGTGCAAAGAACACAGGATTGTCTCGCATTATCAGAGGCAGGCTCCACCCTCGTTTCTGCTCATTTTGATTACATTAATAGTGAACAATAGTTTATTATTCACTATGAATGTAATAAAAAGTGGAGCAGCAAGATCTGGACCTCACTGGCATCTCAGATAGGAAAAATAAAATGGTTTTAACATATGTTGTGTGCGTGGATTTGGGTGAGAATGAGTTTGGGTGAGTGTTTGCATATGTGTGAGAATGAAATTTGTATATGGGATCGTGCATGTGTGTCAAAGTGAGTGAGTAAGTATAAGTGAGTCAGAGTAAGAGTGAATGAGAGAGTGCGAATGAGTGATTCAGGGCAAGAGTGAGTGCATGAATGCAGGTGATAATGAATGAGTTCGAGTCAGTGCTAATGATAGAATGAGTGTGAATAAATAAATGTAAGTGAGTATGTCCTGCTATGCGTGCAGACCCGTTGCTGGACTTGGTATGCTTCTTGGCGTATAGAAGCACCATTGACAAAATGTTGGCACTGGAATTCTGGAGGCAATACTTCCATATGGGATACCCTCTTCAAAATGCTACTGCTGGCACTCTGTACATTTTAGCATAGAGCACCCATGAAAAAAGCACTGGTCTCCTGGACGAAATTCTGATAGTAAGGAAGGTAATTTTTGACACATAGTTGCGTGAACTAATAGAGACTGTCAAATTTCAGTAGCTTAGGACACCAAGAAAGGTCTTGATTTTTTTTGAGTGTTTGTTACAGCTTATGGCTTTTTAGAAAATGTATGTGAATATTGTGCATTAAAAAAAACTAGTTAAGCCCATTGTTTTCCAAGTTTTCTCAGGGAAGAGAAACCCCGCCCTTTGTTCTCCCCTAGAAGAATATATAATATTAATTATGCAATTAGGTAATTTCAGCATTATAAATTTCTTGGGAGGGTGCATGGTCATAGGACATATGATGTCACTTGCTGTGACATCATTAGGGTCAAAGGGTATGTGATGTCACTTCAGCTAAGCCAGGAATTTTCGTGAATCGACATCCATGCTAAAATATCGTTGATTGTACAATGTAGCATTAACTGTATGTGGTTTGTCATCTTATAGCTAAAGTAAGAAACAAAACATTAAGTTTTTCTGTGTTCCTAACGGAAACACTTGCTCAACCATCAAGCAAATTGAAGGAAAGATGGTTGATTACGCCACAATACTAAAATTAGATGCCTACATCAGTAGTAGTCACACTCCACCTGTCTGGGACCATGAAGCCAGAATTTAAGTGAAGGCTTCCCTTCAATAAGTCTTTGAGAGTGCCATTCACCATATCCGCTGACTGCAATGTTGGCTTGAATTTCAAATGTGTTTGTGACTAAAGCGGATGCACCTCCAATCAGCAATTTACAGAAATGCACTTGGATTTTCCGCTTTCTTCACCCCTTATATCAGTGGAATAGAAGAGTTTGGGAGGAAGCAATACTAATCAGTTTGAAGCTAATGTGAAATTTCATCACCGTTTTACCTTTCTCTCCCTTTGCTCTCACACAGATTGTTTAACATAAATGAGGGAAGAGGGCAGCTGGTACTTAATAGACTGCGCTAGCAAGTTTTAATTCTTTCGCTTTGGTTTTTGGTCGTTGTTATTGTTGTACATGTGTGCCGGTTAGGGGACACAGGGGCATGTTAGTATGTTTTCTATTTCTGTTGTGCAGCGTCACACCGCATCACCATGGAATGTTCACTGTGTATATAGGTGACGTCACCGGTCCTCGGTGACAGATGACAGCTGACTCCCTTTATGACAGTTGTATATCCCGCTACCGCGGGTCCTTGTTGTGTTGATAAATAATTTTCAACTACACCTCCTATCTGTCTTCAATGGTGTATGCTACAATTGGCGACGAGGATTTGTTTCAACAAGGATCGGCGGAAATAAAGGAAGATCGTCGATGATTTATGATTGAGGTCTTCCATGAAAATAACGGCGGGAAGGTGATCTAAGGAGTCTAAAACGGAGTGAGTACGCGAAGGAAGAGCAGCGCTGACTAAAGAAAGCATTTTGTGAGAATAATACAAAACGCTATTGATCGGCAGCGCATAAACTAATAAGCTGTGACTTAAGCGTACGAACAGATCGTGCGGATGGGAATTGCAGCGTAAATAATCGAGGATATGAGTAAAAGGCAGTAACGTGTGGCCGCGACTTTGAGGAAGAGCCTGAATGAATATGCTGTAATCGGCGCGCTTCGTGACAGAAATCAGCTGAGGAGTCTGTCAGTTACCTCAGCTGAGTCGCGTGAAGCATGCCGGTAGTGCGATCTGATTGGTAGGTGGCTGCGCACGTCATCAACGTAAACAACGTGCGGCCATCTTTGAAGTTTTCCAAGTCAGAGATCGTACGAACGAAAGGCAAAGAGCGCACTCAAAGGAAAAATCGTGTACAGGGGAAAAAAAAAGATTATCTGAGGAGAAGTGTGGAAAGGAATTACAAGTAAGCAACGAAAATAAATCGGAGTCAAAGCAAAGTAATCCACAATCGGTGCTCTGACAAAATAGTCGACAGGGAAGAAATAAAATAAGGTTTGGCATGGCAGAGTGTAATAATATATGTGCCCCTCCTCGTTTTCTGGATGAGCCCGGTAAACCCACTATGAAGTGGAAGAAGTGGGTAAGGGCTTTCGAGAATTACATCATATCTATAGATGGAAAAGCTTTTGATGCAGAAAGGAAGTGTTCCTTGTTGTTTGGACTATTGGGTAAAGCGGGACAAGACATTTTTGACAGTCTACCCGAATATGAAAGTCCACCGGGAACATTTGTACCTATGAATGAGTATCAGGAAGCGCTAAAAAGGTTGGAGAGGCAATTTGATGAAGAAAATAATATAATGGTTGCCAGGCATAAATTTGCTCAAAGGAAGCAGCAAGAAGGGGAGTCTGTTGAAGACTATGTTGCATGTCTAAGGGTTTTAGCAGTAGAGTGCGAATATGAGGAAATGACTGATGTATACATAAGGGACCAGATAGTATTTTACTGCTACACAAGGAAGGTGCAGGAAAGATTGTTAGCATGCAAAAGGCCAAGCTTGCAGGAAGTCATAGATATTGCTAGAGGTATCGAAAGATCTTTGACTTCTACCAAAGAATTGTCTTCAACAGGAAATAACACTAATGTATTTTACTTGCAGGAGAAGAAGAAAGGGGATGGTAAGACTAATGAAAGAAATGTGAATGAAAGAAAGGTGGGAGGTAAGCAGTTGTGCTGTTTTAGATGTGGTTCTAGTGAACACCTAGCTGACTTTAAAAACTGTCCTGCAGTAGGTAAAAAATGTATTAAATGCAAGAGATATGGTCATTATTCCACCTTGTGTAAAACCAAAAGAGTAAGTAATAGCACAAGCATAAACACAGTAGGAAATTTTGATGAAGAAATGTGTGCGAATATCGTGTTGTACATAGAAATGGATGATGGGAAGATAAAGGGTCCCATTAGCGATGTAAAAATTGGGGAGGTGGAATTAAAATTTACTGCAGATTCTGGTGCCCCAATAACTACTATATCTGATTCCCTTTTTGAAGAAAAATGGAAAAATGTGCAGTTAACTGAGTCTGATATGAATCCTAAAGCTTTTGGAGAGAAGGATATAAACATGTTGGGATATTTCATTGACACTGTAACCTTTAAGGGGAGAGTAATCAAGACTAAGGTATATGTAGCAGAGAAGGGAAGGATACTCGTAGGATGGAGAGATTTAGCCCAGCTGGGGGTGGTACTAGTACCGGGGGCTAAAGACCCTGTGATACTAAGGGAAGAATGGATGAACAGCATTTGGGTGGAGAGAGATGAAAGTGATTTGAATACTGTTTTGGAAAAGCATAAAGATGTTTTTAAAAATGTAATTGGATGTGTAAAGGGATTCAGTCATGACATCAAACTAAAAGAAGGTGCAATTCCATGTAAGCACAAAGTAAGATCAGTGCCATTGTCAGTAAAAAATGAGTTAAGGGAAGTGCTTGAGAAGCTGAAGAGGGAAGGTGTAATTGAAGATGCAGAAGAATCTGAATGGATTTCTGCTATTGTAGTATCAAAGAAGAAAAAGACAGGGGACATAAGGTTGTGTGTTGACCTGAGGTCACTTAATAAAAATATTGTGATAAACTGTCATCCTTTGCCAAAAATTAAGGACATTCTTCAGTCAACGTCTGGATCGAAATATTTTTCACTCATAGATTTAAGGGCCGCTTATAACCAGGTGTGTTTGTCTGAGAAGTCAAAACAGCTAACAACCTTTATTACGCCATTTGGGGCGTTTAGATATGTGAGACTTCCTTTTGGCCTGGCATCATCTTCAGGTGTCTTTCAGAAACTCATGGACGTCTTGTTTGGAAAAATGAAAGGGGTGGAAGCCTTTCAGGACGACATTCTGCTACATTCTAAAACTGAAAATGAGCACATACAATTGATTGGAATGGTCCTGGACGTGTTAAAGAACAAAGGCATGACAGTCGCAAAGGACAAATGCAAATTCATGACGAAAGAAATTGAGTATTTAGGGCATGTTCTAACTGCAGAGGGAATTTTGCCAAAAGATGATTTAGTTCGTGCGATAAGGGAGGCCCCTGAACCAAAAAATAAGGAGACCCACAAGTCCTTCCTTGGCCTCAGTGAGTATTATGCGAAGTTTATTCAGAAATATGCGGAAAAGGTGGAACCACTCAGAAGACTGCTAAAGAAAAATTTAAAATATGAGTGGAAAGAGGAACAGGTTGAGGCATTCAAATCTGTCAAAGAGGAAATAGCCAGGGCACCAGCACTTAAACCATACGATCCGCAACTAGACAACATTGTAACTGTAGATGCAAGCAATGAAGGAATAGGTGCGGTGTTCTGCCAAAGGAAAGGAAATGAAGAGAACACTATTGCATTTATTTCCAGGAAGCTAAATGACACTGAGATTCATTACAGTACAATTGAACGGGAAACTTTAGCCTGTGTGTGGGCTGTGCACAAACTCAAAGATTATCTGTGGGGCAAGAGTTTCACACTTGTAACCGATCATAAACCGCTAGTGTATATGATGGACGGCAAGGGAAGAGGCAATGGCAACGCAAGTTCTAGGCTGATCAGACTGATGTCAAAGCTTCAGGAGTTCAACTTCAGTATTGAACATATAAAAGGAGGAAAGAACAGCAGGGCGGATTGTTTATCCAGATTGCCAGTAATGGGAAAAATGGATGAGGAACTGGAAGATAACGAATGCGTGGTTGCGCATATTGACGCAACAGTAATGTGTGAAGGATCCATAAATTATGAGGAATGGGAAGAGTGTACAAAAAGTGATACTGTTTTGGCCAAGGTGAAGGAGTATGTACAAACCAATTGGCCACATGTGAGGAATCAACAAAAGGAGCTTAAAAATTATCAACAAGTGAGCGATGAATTAACTCTAGAAAATGGATTCTTAAAAAGAGGAGAAGTTTTTGTGCCGCCATTGGGTCTCCGTCAGAAGATAATCCAGATGGCTCATAGGGGGCATCCAGGCACCACGGCCACAAGGAACGTTCTAAGAATGCACTATTGGTGGCCAGGAGTTGACAGCGAAGTTAGGAATCTTGTGGACAAGTGCGAGCAATGTTTGAAGTCAGACAAACATTGGAGAATGGAGACAAATGAGTTGCAGATGGTGCAAATCCCTGATGGGCCCTGGGCCAAAGTAGCAATAGATTTTGCTGGACCCTTCAATCTATTGCAAGATGAGTGCAAATATCTGATAGTTTTGACAGATTACTACGCCAAGTGGGTATGTTACAAGTTTGTGAAAATGGTCACAACGGAAGTGGTAATAAAATTTCTGGATAAAACCTTTGAAAGAGAAGGGCAACCGAAAATCTTAGTGTCTGATAATGGATCACAACTTATATCACGAGCAATGGTAGAGTTCTTACAAAAACGTGGTATAATACAGGAGAAGACACCTCTGTACAGTCCAAAGAGCAACGGACAAGTAGAGAGGATCAACAGATTCTTTAAAGAAGGAATCCAAATGGCCATTGCAAATGACATGGATGTTAAGGAGTTTATTAAGGTAAAAATCAATGCGTATAATAATACCCCCAAAGAAGCAACGGGGTTCACACCATTTTTCCTGATGAGAGGAAGAGTATGCAACAATGACATAACACCGAAAATAGGTGAATGGAAAACAACAGCTGTTGATGTGAGACAAGTATGTGAAGAGGAACTAAATGTAAGGGAAAACATAATGTGTAAACAAATCAAGAATAAGGCATATTCTGATAAAGTCAACAGAGTTAAAGATAAAATCATAGCACCGGGCGACTGGGTGCTAGTAAGGAAGCCTGGGCTGGTGGGCAAAGGAGAGTCTAAGCTCAGCAGACCAATGAGAGTTGGCAAGGCTACTGGTGGAGCTGTGTTTGTTGAAGGTGAAGGATCGCGCAGTAAAGACGATGTAGTAAAACTGAAACTTGGTCAGGAACAAATTATAATGAGGAGTGCAGAAAAGGGAGAAGGAAACCTGGATGATAGTGTTCTAGAGTGGGAAGATGAGTCTTGTAACCCAGATACATTATATCCCAGTGTCAGTCAAAGATCATCTACGGCTTCAGATGAGGGTTTCACTAGATACTCTTCTGGTTCCAAAGACACTACTGTGGTTCAGAACGAGCCACGGATAGACAATGATGTAGAGGACAATGAGAATGATGTAACAGGCATGAGTGATGTTGATGAAAATGTAACCGGGGAACAGTTTTCCAGAACGGGCAGAGTAGTCAAATTGCCTACCAGGTTTAAGGACTATGTTATGGAATGAAATTTAGTTTAAATGTTCATGGAGGAAGGGAGATGTTGTACATGTGTGCCGGTTAGGGGACACAGGGGCATGTTAGTATGTTTTCTATTTCTGTTGTGCAGCGTCACACCGCATCACCATGGAATGTTCACTGTGTATATAGGTGACGTCCTCGGTGACAGATGACAGCTGACTCCCTTTATGACAGTAGTATATCCCGCTACCGCGGGTCCTTGTTGTGTTAATAAATAATTTTCAACTACACCTCCTATCTGTCTTCAATGGTGTATGCTACAGTTATCAACCTTTACATAACTTGTTCCATTTCAATGAGTGATACTATTGCTTTACATGTGATTTTTGCACCTGCTCTGTAGCGAACCCACACTTTAAAGATAGTGCTAACTGATCAACGTTTGTGGCCCAAATCTGATTTACTTAGCTGACATTGTAACTTTCAATGCCAAACTAAACCTTTTAAAGATACGCTTCTCAACAACCACTCTTAAGAAAAACTAATTTGTACCCCTCCTGCCCTGCCAGCTACAGGCCAATCTCTATTCTTCCGACATGTGGGAAGATGCTGGAATCTGCAGCTAATCGTCAGATTACAAATGTTATCACAGCGATCAGTGTTCAGATTCCGAATTAGCACAGACAGCTTTTCTAAAGATGACTGAGTTTATCAGTTCAGTTCATGAAGCTTTATTCCGTACAAAAGAATTGACCATAAAAGTTGAGTTTATCAAAACCTGCCTTAACTTGGGCACAAACACCATCGTTATTCTGCTGGTTCTAAGGCAGCTTTCGACACGGTGTCACATGACATTCTCCTACAAAGACTGGAAATAGTAGGAATTGTCGGCAGTGCGGAACTGGATTAAATTCTTCCTCTCCAATCGCAAGCCAGCAGTTAACCTTTCCCCATTTAACTCAGAATTTTATTAGATCATATGTGGTGAACCACAGGCCTCAGCTTTACGCCTGTGTCTATTTAGTATCACGTTGACTTCCCTTGCCGCTACTGTTCAAAAGTGGGCTTTCGTTCAGCAATTACTCAATCATGAGACAACATGCTTTAGGTCTGGTCAGTCTCCTTGAGTAGTGACGGACCAACTGTGTGTTTTATATATGGCATTTTCGAGCACATGTAAAGCATCGTACTCAGACTGAAACACAGGCAGCAAAACACAATTTCCTCCCAGTGGCATATGAGGTTTAATACAGCAATATTTCCCTTAGTGTGCTGTCACCAATAGCAAAGTAGAGTGTTGGCATTCTCTTCTTTCTTTCATTTTCCCCACATTTTGCTAACCAGGCCAGAATGAGAACCAAAAGGAGCCCTGGCAAAAATATTCAAACCTGCCCTTCCCCTTTCCTCCTCTCTTACTTATCTTTTTCTCCTTTTCCCTTTCCTCTCTCTCATCCAAAGGACCCTTTGTGTCTTAAGTGGCTCAAGCTAATCTGGAAAATGTCCAGTAGAAGAAACATGCAATCCAGGCCTGTTCCTATCTTGTTACCTCCATATTGAGCAAGGGCTTAAATGGGGAGCTGTATTATGTGCATTTATGGATATGACATATAAAGGATTTAAAGAGCAGAAAGAAAATCTGTTGAGAAACATGCAGACAGGAGTCAAATAAGTGCACCAGGTTAGGAGTATTGGGGCTTGGAGTATTTATTAGAGGCAACCAGTCAGTAAATAACTGAGGAGCAGACCAATGTCTGCCTGTATTTTCTAACTTTATGGTGAACATGCCCTGAGAGTATACAATTTCATCTGGTTGTTCCTGCCCATTAGCCATATCTCAAGAACTATTTCCATCCTTACCAAGTACACCACATATTTTCAATTTGTGTCAACAAAAGACACATCCTACTAGAGCAGCGTCATTTTAGGCTTCACCTTCTTTATTATATGCATTTACACATGATTCAGATATTCAATGTGTGTCTAATGTTCATTTATCAGTTCTCCACTATAACAAGAATTGCAGTAGGTACCCACTTCTTGCCATGTTGAGAAGTTATACAAAGAAATGATAATCGATATAACCCACATTTTCTGAATGTACTCACACTTTGATAATAAACGTGTGCTTGCTAAGGATTCATGATAATGTATTGTACTTTCATTTTTGATTCACGAGTTAACTTCGCCTGACTCTGAGCCTTAGCTGAATACCTCACATTTTAAGTTTGCTACTGTGATTTTACTCTTTTCCCTACAGGTGTGTTATTGGTGCCCTTGTTAGCTAGAAAAAGGTTTATTGTTATGTATTAGACTGATAATGAAGCCTGGGAAGTGAAAACTAGCAGCGAACATGAAGAGATGACAGTGAAACAACCCTCCTGTACCCGGCATGCTAGGAGATGCAGATTTCAAGGACGAGCTTATGTGTACCTAATTGTGTGAGTGTGGGAATTTGGGGAGTATACTGGTTTTTGTAGAATGATGCCACGGCATTGGTCTGAGACTGTGAGATATGGATGGTTCTGGAAACTTTGATTGTGCTTTTAATTGGGGTTCTATAGTTAGTTACACTCAGTCCCTACCCTAATTTAGAAAAGAGCAGGCCTTTCCATTGGGTGTTTCCCCAATGAGGAAAGCTTTATACTAGACACTCTTTTGTTTCCTTCTTCCCTTCCTCTACAGAAGTCGCCAATTCTCTTTTATTATTTAATTCAAGTCAAGTAAAAATTGCTTTATTCGAGGTTAACTCATAAAAGCATATACAATCTTCAATAAAACCATTAAAAAACATTTGTGTTAAAAGTAGGACTTAAACCAGATAAAATACATCAATTTCATTGCGAGATAAGAATTTACAGATAAAATGCAGACACTCTTGCAGTACATCATTTACAAAGTTAAAGAAATAGCTAACTTAAAAGAAACAATCAACTGCCTAAAAACTTCTGTCTAATAGTCCATGACCAACCAAGATATTTGGCGGTGGCTATTACTATAGGTAGTAAAGTGCTAGTGCGTAAAATTCTTAAAGCTACCACACTACTAGTCGTACCTAAATTCTTGCACATTGGGGTAAGCCAGATGCGTCTTGGTTCTGCATAGATCGTACAATCAAATAAAAAATGGCCAATTGTTTGTTTCGTTTTGTGCTCCACAAGAGGGGCAATTGGTAATTGAGGGATCACCCCACCTGCCTGTCAGAGATCTAAGGGGAAGGGCACCCACTCTGGTTTGGAAGAACAACTTCCTATCCCTCGGACTAGTTATGGCGTCCCAGTAGAGTTCTAGGCTGGGATTGGGCTTTACTTCTAAGAATCTTCCAGCCATAGTCTCTAAACTAGTATTGCTCCAGCTTTGAGCAGCCACCTTTTCCCAATAGATTTCTTTGAGGATTTTCTTTGGTGGGAATGAAGCTACCTCTATGTTTTCCCATAGCATGTAAAGACCAAGATCGACCAGCATTATTTAATTTATACAGTGTGAGTTTCTTTATGGAACACATTATTTGGATGTTTTGCATTCTTTACATATTGCTTGTTACAATTCTGTACTTTAAATACTTACATTTACAATACTTGAGCACTTGAATATTATGGCTGTTTTAGTATACCTACTGAACCATAACCAAATTGATTGATGATTGACTACTAACTTGAAATATAAACCTTTATGTTTGGAATTCCATCCTCTCCATCATTAAGAAGTTTCTTGAGTTCATCGTATTTTTAATGTACTTTCAATGTGAACTCTTTTTCAACGCTACAAGTTGACATCCGAAGATCCATACAACTAGTGCGGGAGTCTGTTTGATGACTTTATGAAGACCATGAAGTTCAAGTACCCTCCATCACTAACAATAAGAGAACTACCCTCAACTGGCCTTGCCAAGAGGAATACAGGTTTTGATGATTTTTATACTAATGGCTTTCTGTTTCCAAAGTAACTGTCCACCGAACATATTAAACTTTGTATAATCGTTTTAAAACTTTTACAACCTATTTTCTGTTGTTCGGAAATCCCCTCTTCTCATGACAGGTGAGAATTGTTTTAACTTTTCCTCCTATTTCATTATGAATTTTAAAAAAATTACAAACGCATTTGGTAAAAAACACCTCCTGCAACAAATATCTCACTTTTTATAGTCGGCAATCTCTCCCACTACACCTATCCCCTCGACCAATATCACAAAAATGTGTACGTAAATGTATGCATAAATGATATTACTAAGGAGAAGATTTGCTTCCCTGAATGTGGCCACAAGTAATCATGTTAAGAAAAATAAAACAAAAAATTACATGTCTTGCAAATAAAACACATCCAAAATATAACCAATATAACCAATTTAAAACCCATCTAGATAATGGGTCCTTTCTTGTCCGAGCTACCATGCACAGCAATAAACTGGAAAACCCAACCGGCTTAATAACTTAGATGACAATCTAGCCCACAAACAGATGAAGGGACGCATACCTCATTTCATTTTCACAGTGGAAAGAAAATAACAATAATGAACGTACTGCTGAAAGACTGGAGGTATGGTATGATGTTTGCCCATAGAAAACATCTAGCTTGTACAAGATCAACTTGCACCTTCTAATCAATTGTTCTGCTGTACAGCATCAATCACACCAAAGGAGCCCAAGTAACACTTTTGGATATGATTTAATCAGACATGATGCATACCAAAGTCATTGGTTCCTTTTCCAGAGAGAGTGAAATTGTTTACCAAAGATTTCCAAGCCAGCACGGGAAGATGTAACAGATCTATTCACTCTCCTCATGTCATACCAGCTCTTTGTCAGTTGGCTGATGTGTGGCTGTGAGCATGGCCATGTTTGGCCTAGGAACTTTTCAAGATTGTGTTAATCTTTTTATTTGGTGTTCATTGGAGTATTTCTTAGAAATGCTTCCCACCCCTGAAGACACTAGAATCCTAGCGTTTGGAACCTGCACCACTGTGCATTTTGTTATGCTAGTTGCTATGAAGTATAAAACCTGTCAAGGAGCCAGTGCTGTCTATTGTGTTAATTGCACATTGATCATGGCCTCTTGCAAGGCGTAGCAACACTGGTCTAAATTCCAGGTAGTTTATGTTCTTGCAATTGAACCTTTACATATAACATGAACAAACCACTAAGATTAGTCCTATTTTTAAGATGAAAGTCATAATGAACCTGCAAATGACGTTCACAACAGCAGGGGTAGCACAATAAACACTGTATCCGTCCAAGACAGTGAAGTAGAAAAGGGAGAGCAGTGGAGCTGCACAACCCCCACCCCTTCCCCCTCATACCTGCGACCGTTGGGCAGCAAACACAAGAAACAACAGTACAACCCCCCCGCTGTTCAATTCGGCTGTCACAGGTGGCAAAAGCAGGGGCCGGCATTGGCGGCACAAGGCCTAGCTACGCCACAGCTGAAAGACCAGCACAATATTAATTTTTACAAATATTGAAAGAGTGTTTTTGGGGACAACGCTTCTAAATGTAATTTTATACATTAACCTTTTTAAAAAAAAAATAGAAATTAGCATCAAGATACGTTTTGAGAACAATTGTAAGGCACAAAAGTTTGACGTGAACTATAAGAACAAACAACCTGTATGGAAATGATTTTTTTTGTTTTTCCTGAAGCATTACATTAAAAATTTGTGTTTTAAACTCTATACATACAATTCGATTGAATTAGGTGTATTTTTTGTTCCATAGCCAGGCAGAGAATTATTAGCAGACACAAATTTTTCAGTCATTGCTAATATACTTGAATGGTTGTACAGTTGAAAAGAAATCATAAAGCAATGGCCCACATGTATAATTTTTTACGCAGAACAACACAGCAAGCCACGTGCGTGAAACGGGAATGGGCAGGAATGCGCTATATTTAACATTATATGGCAAATTCAAGTCCTTTCCTAGTGCTGGCGCATTTTTGGCTGCCTAGCGCCAATGCAGACAGCCTTGTGTCATGGTGCAAAGGTGCCTGCATTGGATGCAAGATTGTTATGTGTAGGAAGGGAAACTTTCTCGAACAAAAAAAATACAGAGGTGCATTTTCCTCTTTTTATGTGTATTTCAGAATGCAGCACAAGCAGCAAGAGTAAAAAACGAGGCGAAATAAAGCTATTTCTCCTCGTTATGCCTCCTCCAGTGAGGCGCAGCATTTTGACACATTCCCACGTCATCTGCTAATGGCAAATCTGTGAATGCACGAAAATCCATGGGTGGATGCGTGGCAACATCCACACTCCACCCATAGAACGCTTTACTGAGGCAGAGTTACGCAAGGCAGCTATTTGCACTGCCTTGCGTTACTCTAGATTTATCGATCCATGCAGGGCCATGCATGGTGGCCTTGTGTGGATTGATAAATCTTGCATGGCGCAAGGGCAATGCAAAACCATGATAAATCTGGGCCATAATAGGCAAATCCTAACTAATGACAAGATCACAAGACTGGTATAGAAGGTATGGACGTTCTGCTCTCGTGTTTCTTTCCAACTTCTGTTGTGTACTTTTTTGGACGTGCAAAAAGATCCGAGATGGCAACCAACCCTCGTGAGAACTGTACGATCTCATTTGTTTGTGCTGCCTCCAGGCTCGGATGATAAAGGTGTATGAAGAAATGACTGCAAAATGTATTTTTGGTTCTACAGTACTTGAATAAAGACATTTAAAAAATACAACAAAGCAAACAGTGCTAGTAAAATGCCAAATTACAGATTGATGGAATTAGCAAACATGTATCCCAGAAAAGAGTTAAAGGACATGGACAGATCTGTATTTATAATTTTCTTGCAATTGCAAGATAGTTTAGGAGCTTTGACTTCACACAGCAACAAAGATATCCAAAGTGACAGTTAAAAATAAAACTGAGGTTGCAAACTAGACAATGGATTTTGGAAAAATGTATATTGATGAAAATATTATTAATGCCTCATGGAAAGGGACACAGATTGTTCCGGTTTTCAAAAAAGAAAACCCAAACATTTTGTCTAGCTACCCCCAATCAGTCTTCTTGATAACTTACAGAAAGATTTTGTGCAAACAGGTGATGGAGAATACTAGGCTGGTTTGGCGAAAACCACGTCCTTTCCCACCTGCAGGCAGGATTTAGTTCCAAAACCAACTCCATCGACCAGGTGTTCAAATTTCTGATGAGCAAGTGGAAGAATGTGGACGTTGGGAGGGGAGCCCTTATTGTTGCGTTCATTGATATCAAAGCCGCTTTTGATTTGGTCCCTAGAAAAAAACTTTGGGAGGTTCTACATGGGCTGGAAATCCACTCTGTTAAACATCACTGTGCGCTTTCATGATAGGAACTTTGCCAGGGTTCGTTGTGGTGTGAATGGCAAACCAACTCAGGAAATTGAAATTGATATAGGGGTTCGCCAAGCTTGTGTCCTGGCTCCCACTCCCTTTCTTTTGTACATTAATAACGGAGTTAGATCCCTGACCAATTGTGAAAATGATTCCCCTATGTTAGCAGACAAGAAAATCCGTGCCTTCTTCATTGTGGACGACACTCTCCTGCTTGCCAAAAGCAGGGCTGGCTTGTAAATTCTTGTTAATAGATGAAACACGTTTTGCATGTCACATGGCCTTAAAATGAATGCATTAAAAACCAAGCAGTCAACCTATTTTAAGGGGTAGAGGGAGATGGAATCCATCAGTCTGGACTTGGAAACGTTGGAAAGGGTTAGAATTTGAATACCTGGGGATTTGCCTGGCTGGACCGACAGATCTCTAAAAGTTATTTCTTACTAACTCACAGAGTGCAGCCATTATTACATTTGCTAAAAAGGCTCCTTGGTATACAATTATTCCAACAGTGGATATTTATAAAGACAACTCAAGGAGTGCAGCATTGTATAGTGATGAGTTTAGGGACTCCTTGGGACCTGGGAGAACAATTCCAGAAGACTCTTACAGGTATCCCATCTAGTTCTGCTAAGATTGGAGGTTGAACCTAAATGTGTCTCTGCACTGGCTTCATTAAAGCTCTTACTTTGCTGGTTGCGCATATGAGCCATTGAGGAAATACAGCCTTACAGAGCGGGCCTTGTTGATATCCTTAACTTACTCAACTCTAATACGTTGAAGTGGCTAGCCTACGTTAGAAATAAAATCACTCTTTCACCTTGGGCTAGGACATTTTTGGGAAGAGCCTTCTTCTTTTAAAACTACAGCGGCCACGTTGATAAAGCTAGATACTGGGAGAGAATCATTGCCTTGAATTAATTGTCCAGTTCTGTAGGTAGTTATACAAGGTCTTTATTAATTACACATGAGCGTGCCCAAGGCTGAGGAACTTTTAAATTGTATTTGTCTAGCTAGCACTTGCAAGCTTTGTTTACAGCGTATGTATAGTACCCTGTCGACAGCTATGTTTTTAGCTACATGGGCCCCTCTATAGGCAAGGACCACTTTGTGTCAGTCATGCATTATTGAAATTATTGCTAGAGTTTAGTAAAATACTCCTTCAGTGTATTTTTACTGTAAAGGTAAAAATTTATACTGTAGAAATTACACAGAAGAGAACAAACCTAAGGAGTCCCAAAGACATTTCTAGATGGTTCAATGAGCGGCTACATAGGACACAGTTTGTACCTGTGAAGCACAGCAACACGTTTGTGAGGGAAAGAAATTAGAGAGGTTAAAACCATCTAGAGACAACACAGGAGATGGTCAAAACCTTTTTTCCTAAACCCCTTGTCACCCAGGTCCAACTAGGGATTTGTTAATGTTCATCACACTTTAGAGATTAAGCACATTCACCTTCACACCAAGTTTTGATGATTCGATTGGTGACTGGCAAATCAATATTCAGTAACGTAGATCCCTCAATAACAGGATTATATTCTCTCAAAGATGTTACACCCATCCTAACCAGATTATATTCTCTCATAAATGGTATACTCATCCCAACCAGCATAAACCTGAATACTCCATGAGGCGCTTTTTGTATGGAGCGTGCTGGAGGAAGGAGCTTTAGATTCCTGCTCATGCCTGTGCAAAGGATTACAAGGTCAACTCAAGAGATGATAGACGGTAGGAGAAATTGAGAGGACCATATGCAGAATGAGTGTCTACATACGCCTACCTCCTCTCTAGTTGATGTCATGCACCAGTAGCTTTGTCCCTAAGTAAATCACCTATGTGATCCATTCTCAACAAAGTCAGTAATTTTTCAGCTCCTTGCAAGCCTTATTTAGGCATAACCTTTGACTTCAACTATTGACATGGGGAGAACTTAAATGCTGTTGGAGCCATTCTTAGACGGTTATGCCCTGTGGCTCGATGGACTTTCTGAGCATAACACAAGATTTGTAAGCATTCTCGAAATGTCAAGTGAGACTGTTAAGCGTATTGTGCATTGTCACCATGTTCCACAACAAAATAAATAGACTGTCTAAATGTACCATTGTGGCAAAACATACAATTATTTGTTTGCATATGAATAAGATAGTGAGTCTTAATTATACAGTTAATGCTTTTCAGGGCACATTGTCCTTTACCATTGGATATGGTGTTGTCTATGTGATTATAGTAAGCAATATCAAAGCAAAAGTACATACACATTCTTATTCACCAAATTGCATTATTCACGAGGCACACCACCTGCTTTTAATTGTTAAATGTTTTATGCTGCTGAAGTTATTCAATCCTGTGTTAACATTGCTTGGTGTAGAACATACATTACACATCCTATCGTTTTCATAACTCCCATGACTACACATTTTTCTTGTCACCATCACAAGACCTATATCATAACAATTTGGCACTGCCATTCCTAGGATGAAAGAACAAATGCATCGAAGTAAAGTAATTAAATGAAATAAAGGAACACATGGTTGTCTTAAAATCATGCTAAGTGTACAAGATGAACAATCCAAAAAATTATATTTTATTTTATTGGGCTTCTTTGCGTCTACACAAATTGTTTGAGAAATGCCATGATGGAGTAAAGTGTTAGCAATTAGGCAGAGAAGATTAAAAAAGTCAAGACATGATGCAGAATAGTCTAGCATTAATGGAAGAACATAGAAAGGTGAGCAATGGAAAGAAGAACATGAAAAGGTGATCCAAATTGCTGTCCAGAGGGCACCAATTCTTCAGAGTCAAAACACAACAGAAGAAAATGTCCAGATATCAGTGAGGGCAAACACAGTACACTTTGTGGCTAAAATTCTGACGGAGAAATTCGAATGCATTGATCACCTTTACTGCCTTGTTTTTCATAATTAGAAATCAGACATAACCACAAAAAAGAAAAGCTTAGGCACAGGCAAAGGCATCAAGAGTCCTTCAGCATCCCTACGCATTTCCTGGATCTCCCCTTGAGAGTACGTTGCGCAAATGCCTGTCTTCTCTTCCCTGCAGGCTAATCACACAGGATTCCCCTGCTGAGGCTTGAGAGGTATACTCTGGGACAGGAATATGGCTCAGTGGAACGTGTGGTATTTTAATCAATGTTGTGATAATTACTAAAATCAATAAGTACACTTCAAATGTAGTCACATTCTACATCAACGACCTCCCTGGCAATGATCCAACCTAGAATTGATGCTGAACGAAACCAACATATTGTGAAAACATGTCTGTTAATTGCCAATGGGCAACATATTTTTGAATATTAATGAGTCCATACATTACATGAAATTCTGCTTTTCAGCCACCGTTTTCTTAGAACATTTATTTTAAGACTGTATCGTTGAAGCATAGCCAGTTCTGCCAAATGTCCACATCTTCGAATAGGTTCCCCATAATATTAAAATGTTTGGCATACAGCCTTAGATTGACGAAGCATAATGTGGAAAATAAATTCCCTTTCATGAAACCAACATCTGTAAAACTTATGTATGAATAAACATAGTTCTGTATTCTTATATAACTAGCTATCTTACAACCGGTTAAAAAATATTAAGTGTATGAAAATATTAAGTGCATATCAGCATTTCATCTATACTGCAGCATGGTTGAATGGGGTAAAAGCTAATTGCTAGTTTGGGTTCATCTATAATTGAAATGCAAAAATGCTAAAACAAAAATCATCCACACCCAATGCATAATTCAGCGATATTCTAAGCATACCGCTAGTAGGTAATATATGTATACCATAGGTTTCACACCAGTTATAGTTAGCTGGAAATTTTACTGACATAAAACCATTGAAATTCCCACGTTATAGTTAGTTGGACTCACTATAACTTGCGCGCCTGCAATGCACTGCTGATGACGTCACATATTACATCACTCATGACATGGTCAGTGAAATCAATGTTATGTCTACACATAACATTCAAAACCACATAATTAAACCACAGAATTACACTCTACTAAATGCAACATACACTCCACATAATACCACTTACTAACACAGTTACCTGCAACATAATTACACTCTACTCAAAGCAACATAAATACACTACACATACAACTAATCAGTGCCTCATAATTAGACTCCACATAATTACACTCTCCTCAATACAACACAAAATCACTGCATAATACAACTCAGTGCCACATAATTATATGCTCCATGATTATACGGCACTCAATGCAACCTACACTCCAAAAAATACCACTCACTGCCACATAATTACATAGCACATAATTACACTCTACTAAAGGCATAATACACCCCACATAGTACCACTCAATAACACATAATTACATATCACATAATTACACTCAACTCAATACAACATTAATACAATCCACATATTATCACTCAGTGCCACGTAATAACACACCACAAATTTATAACTACGCTCAATGCGACACTCAATGCGATATACACATAACACTCAGTACCACATAATCACACACCACATAATTACACTACATTCAATGCAACATCAATACACTCTACATAATACCACATAACACTTTATATTAGAACTTTTCTACATAAAACACATCAGCCACAATACTCTACAACATAGCCAAAACTTCAAAATAAACAAATAAGGTCCCAAAAGCAAGACCTATTGGCTATGCCAATGCTTGTTAAATATAGCACCCGAGAGCCGCTCAACGAGATCAAGGCGCATGTGGAACAGATGAAGGTGGGCAGGGAAGAACAGGCGAGGCCCCAGACCCGGCAGACTCCCCCTCTGGAATTCTGATAATACAGTTTGCTGTTAAATTGAGTCAGGAATGTGTATCAGCTTATCTGCAAGCCCAGAGCCAATGTTCTATTCTACCTTGTGGGGTGAGGTTTCCTGAAGTGTGGAAATTTAGCAGAGATCGATGTTAGCATTTAGCTGAAGCTATCTTGTTTCAGGCAGCCATTCTGTCAACCATGTGCTCGCCATGTGCTCTTTCCTTCATCTCTGTCGTTTGTCCTTGTGCGTTGCTCAAAGAACTAGCTATACTTAACCTCTGCTACTCTGCACATGCTCAGAAGAGTTTGTAGCTGCCCCAGCACCTTCTTAGGTTGTTACTGTCAGGATGTTTCTACTAAGCTCAGCAACTGTTGACTCCTTCTTCTTTGTTGACTGCATTTCTGTATGACCATCTATGTATGTAAATCTCCTGTGTGTGCCTGTACGGCCTTCTTTTGAGCTCCTGTGTGGGTATAAAAGATCCATGGTTCTTCTATTCCTTGTGCTACTTCATACACTACCGAAGGGTGTTGTGTGAATGGAGTTGCACCTCATGAGGTTTAATAAAATATCTCTTTGACATTTCAGTTTCCGTGCCAACGTCTATTTACTGGTCTGAGGACTTCGAGCAGAGAACGGCGAACCCCTAGCACTGGTAGGCCTTGCTGAGGTCTACCTTTACAGAAGACCTCTGGGGACTACAAGCCCCAGAACTCTTTAGCTGCCAAGGAGGAGGTGGTGTAAATAGAGGTGGCGCCCTAATCTTCACCACATAAAGCACCAACTCATCTTCCCACTGCACAGGACTCTGGCAGAGTCATCAAACATGGCCTTAATTTTGCACGAAACTATGGCAGGAAACAGAAACCTATTAGTTCCTGCTTTTCTATTGACAGTGATCCAGCCACTATTCTAGGCAGCTTTTTTAAGTTAAATTCTAATATTAGAGCCCAATTTAATAGGTCTGTTGGTAATAGATCTGACTTTAATATATTGTCGTTTAACAATGCATGCAAAGGGAGGGTGGCAAAGCGTGGACTGAAGATGGCACGTAGTGTGCAAGCTCCGCTGACCGTCCCAGCCCTACATCTTTCCTGAATGACTATCCGCCGCACCCGCCCCTGACGTCGGAACATAAGTGGAGCCCAACTCGCCTACTCCAGTTCGCAGTTCCTGCCCGACGGGGGAGATATCACCCCCGGAGCGTTGCCGCCTGATGGGAGGCCTAAAACCGGGATCCACAGTAGCAGAGATTGCCGGAAGAGAGACCCCGCCGGCTTGCCTCCTTCGAGCGGTGGTGCCGCAATCTAAAGGTGCCGCCGCGATTCCCCTGATCGGAGCAGCGGGGAGGCACACTTGGCAGTGGTGGTGATTGCAGACCCTCGCAACAGATCCGGTGAGTCAGAAGGGCACCATTTACGTGAAAATGCATAGCGCGCCGGATGCGAGTCAGTCAATGGCGACGGCGTGCTCATTATTGTACTGATTCTCCCTCTGCCTGCCCCATCGGAGCTGACCCCTGCCATACTTCCCGGCTGAAAGACACACTGCTGTGCGCATTTTTTGGTTCCCCAGGGCTCTGGAGTGACCCCCCCCGGAGATTTAGTGTCCCCCCGTACCTTCTCCTTTATCGAGACAGCACGAGGCCGAGGAAGCTGCAGCTGGTTCTTGCGAGGGTCGGTGGAATTTACACCACTGAGCAAATGATTAACTTTCATCTCTTATGCTCATCTCAACTTTGACTGCCAGCTCCGTGGGTTGATACAGCTTCCAAGGACCGATTTGAGGGGCCCATATCCCTGGGGGGAGCAGGAACTGGCGCGGGATCTCCAGGGACCCACGCAATAAATTGGAGTCCAAGCCGGTTGGCTCCACTGTCGAGAGATGTGGTGCTTCTGCCTACCCCGAACACCCCAATCCGATTGAGAACATACCTTGGATGCTATAATGGAACAAGTCAAGGGTTCCTGGTCCCGGGGGACGAAACTGGTCCAAACCAACAAACTGGACCTCTACACGGTTTCCAAAGATGCACAGCGGGCCGACTGTCTGAAGAGTCTGCCTGAGGTAGCCCGGGGAAAGAGGAACAGGAGCTTTCTCTTAAGGATGTCATAGAGGCCGTTACTGGAGGTAAAACTTCCTTGGAACATAAAATGGACACCATGGCAAATGACATTAATCTCATTAGGGCCGATTTGGGAAAACTCAACAAAAAGTCAAGCAGGTGGAAATGACGGCCTCCAGCCTCGTTTGCGACGTCACGCAACTGCAAAGGGAGGTGCGTGATCTCCAAGACTCTCGCAACCTCACGGATCTCAAGTTAGATGACTACGAAGGCCGACTTCGCCTCAATAATCCCCGCATCCTAGGAGTTCCGGAGAAATCAGAGGGGCAATCCCCAGACCTGTTTGTTGAAGACCTTATTCTTAAACACTTGCAACCAAAAGGCCTCAGTAAATTTTTCGTGATCAAACGTGCTCAAAGGGTCCCGGGCGGTCGACCCAAACCGGGCGCTCCCCCGCAGCCCATGCTGGCTCGGGTCTTGAACTTTCGTGACAGAAATGTGATTCTCCAAAATTTCAGAGCTGGGGTCCGCATTCATTACGAAAATGCTGAAATTTCCTTTTTCCCGGATTTCACAGAAAGAGTGCAGAAGCAAAGGAAGTAATTTCTTTCTGTGAAACGTGACTTGAGAGAAAAGGGCCTGAAATATTCAATGCTCTTCCCAGCGAGCCTCCGGTCGCAGCGGAGAGAAGAGCGTGGTTCTTCGACCGACCTGAAGCAGTGGCGGAGTGGATCGAATATCAAGGAGCAAAGAGTCTGACGGATCGAGGAGCCGGGTAGCATGCGGACATTCAACCTCCTTGAGATAGAGACTTGGATGACGGCAGCCTTGCACTGAGTAACGGGAAAATTGATGTGGGGTGGGCCGGGGAGGGTGGGATATTTGTGCCTTATTGTTGGGACTGGTAGTTTCATACGGCTTTAATTTCCTTGCCCAATAGGGGTACAACATAGACAGGGTTAGGAGCAGGGACACGGAATACACTATTACCCCCCTGTTTTTTTCCTTCTAGGGCGACAGCCACTCTGCAAGTTTTTGATGGGCAGTTGTAAGCCCAGAGTGCAGGGCAGCGGGGTAGGGGGTTGTTGGGTTGGGGTATTCTGTTTGTTTTTTTTTGTCATATTTGTTACATCGGTGCAGTATATGGGTACATCCACGAAGGAGTTATTGGAGAAGTAAATACGGAGGATTTCTGGCCTTACTATGTGCATGCCGAGGGTGATGGGAATAAAACATGTTACATTCTGAGCTGGAATGTTAACGGGTTAGGGGACCAAATCAAACAAAGTGTGCTTCTTCAATACATTAAGAGGCATGTACCGGATGTAGTTCTGCTTCAGGAGACGCATCTGGTTGGGAACCTATGTAAGGCAATGCACGGGGGATATAAGATGGTTGCACACACTGGATTCACCTCGGGCTCCAGGGGTGTGTGTATCATGATGAGAAACACGATCAAGGCAGATATGTTGGTATCTCTGGTATGTGGGAGGGCCGGTTCATTACTTTTATGTCCATCTATGTTCCCCCAGGCCTGCAGAGTACAACGTTCACTGACTTGAGTGCGGTCCTGCTCACCATTCCAGAAGGGCTTTTAGTCCTAGGGGGTGACTTTAATGCAGTGGTCTCCGATACGTTAGATAGGTATCCCCCCCAGAAGGTGGGAAGGGCTGCCCGTTGGTTGCCGGATTTCTTAGAGGCGATGGAACTGGTCGATGGCTGGAGGCTATACCATCCGGATGAAATACAGCATACCTTTCACTCTGGGGCTCACCATAATCCCTCCCGATTAGATTATTGTCTAGTACCAGCTGCACAAGCCACCTACATAAAAAAATTAAACACTGAGCCAGAGGTATTTCTGATCACTTTCCCATTTGTGTCCACCTGCTTGTAGGCTGGGGTACGGTGGGAAGGTTGGCCCCAATTAACCCTTGGTTCCTTCATAATCCTAAAATACGAAAAGACCTTATTAATGCCGTGGACAAATATTTCTCTGACAATGTAAGGTCAGCGTCCTCCTCCCAGTCCTTCTGGGAGGCTTTTAAGACTGTAATTAGGGGACAGGCTTTGTCGTTGATAACTGGCTCCAAGAGAGACTAGCAAAAAGAAATCCTTGAGCTTGAGGCTGATATTTATAGAGGGCGACTTGGAATCTGGGGTAACGCCGGAGAAGCTCCATCTGCTAAGCCTGAAGCAGCATGACTATAAAGCATTAGTCCCAGATAGGGCCAAGGCCCTAAGCAGGGAGCAAGAGGGTAGACTTTACGATCTGGGAGATAAGGCCGGGAAGGTCATAGGGTGGCTGGACAGAAGGGAACGGGTGAGCCGGCTGGTTCCGGAGCTTAGAATAGAGGGAGACATCCCAATCTCTGTGCCACAGGAAATAGTACACAGGTTTGCTGGCCATTTTCAGTCTACACAACAGTAATCTCCCACACTGAGGCGAACTCGCAGGAATTACTTTGTGACATCAAGCTCCCCTGTCTCTCCCTTTATGATCGAGAATATATGGATAGCCCTGTTACAACTGATGAGATTGCGCAAGCAATCCGCTCATTAAATTCAGGGAAAGCCCTGGGCCCAAACGGACTCCATATTGAGCTTTACAAACTTAGGCCGGGTAAGCTTGCCCCCTACTTGGAAACTATGTTCGAAGAATCTAGGGAAGCAGGAATGCTGCCCCTGGAGCAAAGAATAGCCACTATCGTCACCATCCATAAGGAGGGAAAGGTCAAAACAGACTGTGACTCATCTCTGTTATGAACGCCAAACCCAAAATTTTAGCCAAACTCCTAGCTAACCGCTTGGTGAAAGTGATCAGTGATTTAGTACATCCCGATCAATGCGGCTTTATGCCCCATAAAAATACAGCCCTAAACCTATGCAGAGTTCATGGGGTGATAGATAGAGCCCACACCCTTCGAGAATTAGCTGTGATTGTGTCATTAGACGCGACCATGGCTTTTATACTATTAAATGGCCCTATTTATGGGCAGTTTTGGCTAAGTTTGGATTTGGTCCAGAGTTTATCCAATGGGTGCATCTTCTATACTCTGCGCCACTGGCACAAGTGGTGGTGAATAAAAAAGTATCGGCCACATTTTTACTTAGTCAGGGAACTCATCAGGGTTGCCCGCTATTCCCTCTCCTTTTTCCCCCGGCCTTGGAACCCTTTGCTGCTTGGATCCGCTGGGATCCTATGATAAGGAGGCTGCGGTGGTACCTCGGATGGGCGGACCGCATATCTTTGTACGCAGACAACATATTGCTCTATATGGACTCCCTCCAACAATCTCTTACAGTAGTTTTAGACATTCTTAAAGTCTTTGGTAGATTCTAGGACTTTCCATCAATTGGGGGCAATCCTCACTATTTGTCTTGAGGGGGGACCCTCCCGTCCCTCCCCGAAACTGCCAAATACTTGGGATTTTTGTTTCACTTAACCCCTCAGTCCGCTATGCCCTAAATCTTCTTCCCCCTCTTCAGAAACTTAAAAGTGATATTGCCAGTTGGAAGACGCTCCCCATCTCGTTTCTGGGCAGAGCCGCCTTATTCAAAAAATGGCCCTACCAAGATTCCTCTATACCATAAAAAACACTTTGGACGTAGTTCCAGCACATTACTTCAAGGAGATTGAGGGCCTGCAAAGGGACCTATTATGGGACGGCAGGCCTCGAATTGCTCTGAACAAACTAATACTAAACTGGTAACATGAAGGCATCAGCCTCCCAGATATCAGGAAATACTATTGGGCATCCCAGCTGGCGGCCATTAATCATGGTACGTATGGTCGTGCAGATGATCCGGGCAATGCCATGGATAAGTGGCTCCTTCCTGGTGGGAACTATGGCAGAGCATTGTACTTCTGACTTAAACGATTCTTGTTAACAGGCCCCACGAAACACTCAGTTCAAATTTGGCATGATGCTACTGGCTCACCCGGTTGGAGACACAAATTAACATTGGCCACCCCTTTTTGGGATTCAGAGAAACTGGACGATCTTTGGAAAACGAAAGGCTTTGACAGGTGGGACCTTATTGGAATTTCATCTATCAAGGATATTTGGAGGAAAGGAGGGATCAAGTCCTTCAATACGCTTCAGAGTGAATACAAACTGGCAGACACAGAATATTTTCGTTATGTACAGGTCCTACACTCACTCCAGTCTTCGTTATCTAAGAGGAACTGATCCCCGGAGGCTTCTCCACTGGAGGACAGAGTTTTTGACTGACACCTCCCCGAAAAAACAATCTCCCTAATTTATAAAAAGTTAATTAACCACATGGCAGACCCTCTCCTAACACTGCGGGATAAGTGGGTGCAAGATCGGATAGAACTAGACGATGAGGATTGGCAAGTAGCAGTGACTTCCCCTAAAGTTGTGGCTATCCCAGCATGCTTGCGACTGGTTCAGCATAACCACATCAGTGCTAAGGGAATTCCCCTGGAGTGCTGTTACTCCATGATCCCCATTGTTCATGACGAGCTCAGCTTGTCATAAGCACACGACAAGTGTACTGCATGACGAGCTGAGCTCGTCATGAGCAGCGAAGGGGTTAAAATCCTTCACAGGATTTACATAACGGGGCCCGATTAGTAAGCATGGGGTGGGCTGACACGGGAGAATGTAAAAGGAGTTGCGGCCTTACTGGCACATTCATACACACTATCTGGGAATGTACACATATCAACTCCTATTGGGTCCAAGTACATGACACAATCAACAAATTGTTACATGTCTCCCTCCGTCCGGAGGCAAGGCGATGCCTCCTAAATATCTGGGAGCCCACAGATGTGAATACTTCACAGACGAGGTGGGCCACTCTGGGGTTCATGTTCGCAAAAAGAAATATTGCCCAACTGTGGGGGGCAGCACCACCGTCCACTTTAGAAACCTGGGAAAGAAACTTTGATTGGTGTATGTTTAGAGAAAAAGCAGTATATTTAGCAAGGGGTTGCCCTAAGAAGTGGTCTCATATCTGGAACTCGTGGAACCAATTATAGAGAAGAAATGTGTGCACCACCTCGTAGCCTCAAACTAGATGACCCCATTTCCCCGTAATGTTCCTATCTTTTGTAATGTCTATATATCCTTCCACCCATACGTACTGTGAGGAATAAACTGCCCGGTCCTCTATATTGTATTGCTTGCCGATGCATGTTTAATAAATAGATTTATACAAAAAAAACAATGCATGCAAAGCAGCTAATCCTAGACTTAGAAGGGAATTTGGAGTGTACCCAGAAATAGAGAAGCAATAAGAATTAGCAGGAAGGAGTACAGAATGTAATTAGTAAAGAGAAAGGCTGATCTGAAGACTGAACACTGGGAAAAACTGATGTTTGCTCGTAAAATTTGCCGGCCCTTCCTCAGGTAGTACTACTAATAGGGTGTGCGTGCAAATTAACCCTGGGGAGTGGGCGCATCATTTTGGTAAAATGTTTTGCCCTGATGACTGCCTGCAGGCCATTGAGAATGAAGATTCTCCTGTTTTTCCCTTAGATACCTCATTCTCTACAGAGGAAGTGTACGAAGACATACTTAGAAGCCCCTTTAAAAATGCCTCAGAATTTTGCCTTCCGCCACTTGCTAATATTATAAGTTTGTATAAAAGGGGGTGGGGATGGACGGAGCATCTGAACCAATCAAACACTCACACCCAGTCAACAGATCTGGGTTTAATCCATCACCGTTCTTTAGCCCACTCTGCCACCCCAGTCCAGACATGGCCATGTGCAAATCAGTCTGACCCTGTGCCTCATGGGAACAGTCCAGCCCGAACTGCCAATCCATGCCTTCCCTGGACCGGAAACAAGCTTCCTAGGACCGGTTTCTGGCATTCCAGCCGTCTTCAGCCAGGCTTGCCAGAAACCGGTCCTAGGAAGCTTGTTTCCGGTCCAGGGAAGGCATGGCTTGGCAGTTCGGGCTGGACTGTTCCCATGAGGCACAGGGTCAGACTGATTTGCAGATGGCCATGTCTGAACTGGGGTGGCAGAGTGGACTAAAGAACGGTGATGGAGTAAACCCAGATCTGTTGACTGGGTGTGAGTGTTTGATTCGTTCAGAGGCTCCGTCCATCACCACCCCCTTTTGTACCGCAATATTATAAGTTCAGCATGCAAGGTTCGTATACTAATTTCCTGGTGTTCATCTATAATTGTACCTGTATTTGACAAGCATTGGCATAGCCAACAGATCTCGCCTTTGGGTCCTTATAAGTGTTTAGCCAGAGCTATTGGCTTTGCTAATGTGTTTAATCTATGCTGAAGAGTAGTGTAGTGTGTGTGCAGCATGTTGCAAAGTTATAGTAAAAGGTGTTATAAGTAATTTAGTTATCTTATCTATAATTAAGATGATAGGTATAATTGTAATTGTAATTGTAGATACACTTATATAGCGCATGGCTACCCGGAGGCATCCCAGCGCTTACAGTGGCAGCGGAATGGGGTCACTCAGTTAGGAAAAAGAAGTGTTTTCAAAGCTTTTCAAAATAAAAGATGGTTGGGTTCCGAGCGTAGGGAAAAAGGAAGAGCATTCCAGAGTCTGGAGGCATTGGCTGAAAAAGATCGACCTCCACTTCTGGCCTTACGGATCCTAGGAATAATGGCCAGGTTCTGCTTTTCGGATCAAAGGGATCTTTTGGGTTCGTAAGGCTGAATGATGTCTTGAAGAATCGGGGGACCAGCATTGAACAACTACTTATGAACAGTGCATAAGCTTTTGAACTTCACTCTCTCATGGACTGGCAACCAGTGAAGAGTTTTTAGAGCTGGTCTGACAGATTGATGGTTTGGAATATCCAGTAAAAGTCTTGCCGCCCGGTTTTGGGTGATTTGGAGTTTGGATAGGGTGGCAACAGGGGCACCCAAATAAAGGGGGTTGGCATAGTCCAGCCTGGAGAGCACAAGGGCCTGAACTGTTAATTTTCTGGCCTGGAAAGGGAGAAGGGGAAGAACCTTCCGAATCGTTTTTTAATATCCCATAACAGGCGGCTGCTGTCTTCCGGGCCTGGGTTTTAAATGTTAATTCCCAATCCAACCAAAACCCCAGACTCTTTAGTTGGGTTTTGGGTGAGGTATAACCGAACAACCTTATTGAAAAAAGAATATAAACAATGTTTAGTGTTTTTTTGGGAATATTGTCAACATTTTACTCCCTGTTCCAATGGTTGTTTCTTATAAGTTTTTTAAAAAATTTGTTTTGGGTGAGGTGGAGATAAAATTAAAAGGAGGGTAGAAGTTGGGAAACAGTGCATGAATAATATGAGTGGCGGACGGATATTAGGGGAGAATTAACAGATGCTGGATTTTGAGGGTATCCTATAAATCTGAGATAACAACATCAGTACATAACAAGAAGCAGTAGTTACTAGTGCTACGAGGCCATAACAGTCACAGAAGTGCGTTATGCAAAAACTTAGTAACATAGCAATCGGTGCACTTTCACCCCTTCTCTACTACCTAAGTACCATTAGCATTCTAAGCACTACACAAACAAAATGACAATGGCATAAAGTCAAGATAAAATGTGAGGCCACCCCAATGGCAAAAGTTCACTATGCAAAGACCAAGTAACATAACAAGAAGTGCAGTTTCATCCCTTCCCTACCCCCTCAGCACCTCCAACAGGACTTCTGAGCAATTTAAGCACTATGATAGGCTGCTATCACATGGCAGACATGCGCTATACAGGCAGCAGGTAGCACCACACAAGAAGACCAGTGCACAGCACAGCCAGCAGCATTGCCAGCAGCAGGACAAGCCTGGCGCCCCGTTTCATGCCTGAAGTCAGTGTGTTTCAAGTGAAACACTCTGTAGCTCCCTCTGTGGAAGCGCCAAGTGTCTGCCAAGAACCCCTGAGGTGGCAGCAGGTGCTGCAGACCACATTTACTCATTTGGAGGGGGAGCCAAGGCATCTGGGAGTTGAAGAACAGAGGAAAGTACCACCTTCCAAGCACCAGGCCTGACCTGACCTGATCTGGGTTTAATCATTCACCCCTTTTGTACCGCTTTTGGCCGCCATAAGTGTGGCAGGGTATGCTCAGACGTGAGTCCCTTGCTCACTTTGTCACTGGATTCAAGCAAGCCGGGCTGAAGACGGCTGGAATGCCAGAAACCGGTCCTCGGAAGCTTGTTTCCGGTCCAGGGAAGACATGGCTTGGCGGTTCGGGCTGGACTGTTCCCATGAGGCACAGGGTCAGACTGATTTGCATATAGCCATGTCTGAACTGGGGTGGCAGAGTGGGCTGAAGAACGGTAATGGATTAAACCCAGATCTTTTGACTGGGTGTGAGTGTTTGATTGATTCAGATGCTCCGTCCATCACCACCCCCTTTTGTACCGCTATTGGCTGCCATAAGTGTGGCAGGATATGCTCAGATGGGAGTCCCTTGCTCACTTTGTCACTGGATTCAAGCAAGCCGGGCTGAAGACGGCTGGAATGCCAGAAACCGGTCCTCGGAAGCTTGTTTCCGGTCCAGGGAAGACATGGCTTGGCGGTTCGGGCTTGACTGTTCCCATGAGGCACAGGGTCAGACTGATTTGCATATAGCCATGTCTGAACTGGGGTGGCAGAGTGGGCTAAAGAACGGTGATGGATCAAACCCAGATCTTTTGACTGGGTGTGAGTGTTTGATTGATTCAGATACTCTGTCCATCACCACCCCCTTTTGTACCGCTTTTGGCCGCCATAAGTGTGGCAGGGTATGCTCAGACGTGAGTCCCTTGCTCACTTCGTCACTGGATCCAAGCAAGCCGGGCTGAAGACGGCTGGAATGCCAGAAACCGGTCCTCGGACGCTTGTTTCCGGTCCAGCGAAGACATGGCTTGGCGGTTCGGGCTGGACTGTTCCCATGAGGCACAGGGTCAGACTGATTTGCATATAGCCATGTCTGAACTGGGGTGGCAGAGTGGGCTAAAGAAAGGTGATGGATTAAACCCAGATCTTTTGACTGGGTGTGAGTGTTTGATTGATTCAAATGCTCCGTCATCACCACCCCCTTTTGTACCGCTTTTGGCCGCCATAAGTGTGGCAGGGTATTCTCAGACGCGAGTCCCATGCTCACTTTGTCACTGGATTCAAGCAAGCCGGGCTGAAGACGGCTGGAATGCCAGTAACCGGTCCTCGGAAGCTTGTTTCCGGTCCAGGGAAGACATGGCTTGGCGGTTCGGGCTGGACTGTTCCCATGAGGCAAAGGGTCAGACTGATTTGCATATAGCAATGTCTGAACTGGGGTGGCAGAGTGGGCTAAAGAACGGTGATGGATTAAACCCAGATCTTTTGACTGGGTGTGAGTGTTTGATTGATTCAGATGCTCCGTCCATCACCACCCCCTTTTGTACTGCTTTTGGCCACCATAAGTGTGGCAGGGTATGCTCAGACGTGAGTCCCTTGCTCACTTTGTCACTGGATTCAAGTAAGCCGGGCTGAAGACGGCTGGAATGCCAGAAACCGGTCCTCGGAAGCTTGTTTCCGGTCCACGGAAGACATGGCTTGGCGGTTCGGGCTGGACTGTTCCCATGAGGCACAGGGTCAGACTGATTTGCATATAGCCATGTCTGAACTGGGGTGGCAGAGTGGGCTAAAGAAAGGTGATGGATTAAACCCAGATGTTTTGACTGGGTTTGAGTGTTTGATTGATTCAGATGCTCCGTCCATCACCACCCCCTTTTGTACCGTATAGAAAATAGAGGGGCATATTACCAAGGGCCCTTATCGCCGCTTTAGCTGGACTTTTTCCCGCTAAAGCGGCGATAATTTTCTCGCCCAATTACCAAGCTGTCGCTAACACCAGTTAGCGACAGCTTGTAGGCGATAGCGAGCATTTTGGGGCCCGCTTTGCATGTCTGCGATATTTATCCCTAATGACATGCAAAGTGGGCGTGCCAAAATGTTAGCGACTGAAAACAGTCGCTAGCATCCCTATCGCCTATGATCAACACAGGCGTAGCGTTGGAAATATTTGCGCTAAGCGCGAATATCTCCAGAAGCTAACGCCTGCCCTGACTAGTTCTTAGCCATGTTATCCAATGGGAGGTGGATAACATGGCTAAGAGCATTGTCACGCTAATGCGTGAATATCGCTGTATTGACAGCGATATTCACACATTTCGCCTGATTTTCATCGCTTTTGAGATAAACCTTGCTAATAGCAAGTTATCTCAGCGATAAAAACAGGTGAAGGTCGGCGATAAAAATATTACCGCTAACCCTACTTAGCGATAAATATCGCTGTAGGTTGGTAATATGCCCCAGAGTTCGGTACCGCCTCTTATCAATTCCGAACTCAGTGTCCACGTTGATAGGCTCTGCGGAATTGGGTTTAAAATATTTAACTGAGGCAGGTCAGCTTGCCCCGTTATTGCAATGGCTCAAGAGCTGGATCTTTCCAGAAGCAGATTTTACTAGGCTAGTTGTGAAAGACTGCTTAGAATTGGACGGAACAGATAAGATTCCGTGGCTGAAATAGATTGCGCAGGCTTTTGAGCAATTGGCTGTTACTGATTTTTATACTAAGCCTTCATCAATTACTGACCTGTCTAAGAAAAGGGTAAAAAGGCTTTTTACAGATCATTCATCTAAAGCCTGTACAAAAAAGGCTCTAAATATGCAAACAGTTATTGACAACTCCAAATTAATTACAATTACAGGAATGGAGCCATACCTTGTTTTAATTCATAATCATCAATACAGCTTGTATTTAAAAAGGCTTAGACTGAGCACTATTCGCTTTTTATGTGCCTTTCCCACACAATGGTCTTAATTCAGGCCTCTACCCAAATGCCCCTGTGATAACTTATCCCCGCAAAGTATGTTGCACTTCATGCTATTTTGCACTGTTTATGAATGTTTATGTAAACAATGCTTACTTCCCGTTTTAAAGACTGAGAATACAAGACAACATTTGCTTGCTCTAGCCTTTACACAGCAACTTGGTTCTGCTGAAACATGTCTTGCAGTGCTGCACTTTTTAAGGAGTGCATTGATAGTTTAGGCACAGATATGCGATCTGATTTGTATTTAAACTACTGTTTTATTTTTATTACTTTTAAACTTTAGAATTGCTTTTTGGAGCTCTTATTATGGAAAATTACTGTATTGTAATTTATTTCTATTACTCTGATTGAAAAGGTTTTATAAGTTGAGATGTATTTTATGTGTCTTTTATGATCGAAATAAATAATTTAGTGTCAATTGACTCAGTTTCCTTACCTTGGTCTAATATGTGATAGCTCCTTCACTTGGGCACTTTGAGAACTTAAACAAAGGACAAAGCATAAAGTAGAGAAGAGCTCAAGTAAGTGGGGAAAGTCTGTCGGGTAGGAGGATAATCATCTGGACTAAGAAGCAGAAAATAAAGGTGGTTCAAATGGTAGTTTATAGTGCATTATTCTAGCAGGATGATGTAGATTTATGCCATTGACTTTCGCAATTTTGTGTTTTTACCCAATAAAAATAGTTGATTTAGAGAAGGGTGGGACAGGGTGACATACCAACAGTCTCCATTCTTTCAGTATTAAAATAACATTCGGTCAGCTAAAAACATAGGGCGTGATTACGAGTTTGGGGGTGTGGGAGCAGGACAGCAGCCACCGCCCAGAACGGCGCGTCAGATTACGAGTTTACTCGTTGTCTGGAGGGCGGTCCTTTGTCGTTCGCACGGATGTGCCCTTGAAAAAGGCACCACATTGGGAACGTCAAAGCAAGTTCCTGCACAGCATGCAGGAAATGGGCTTGCATGCAGACAGGGGCGCACACCATGAGCCCCCTGTATGCATCCCCATGGGCTGAGGCACTAGGGGACCCCCTTAGATTCCTAACCACCAGTAGTTTAATCACATGAACAACTCCCTGAGACTGCTGGCAATGAGGAAACTTGTAATATGCTTGGCGGGCCGCAAACATATTACGGCATCACATCACTGCACCACAGCCAGGGATCGCAGATCCCTAGCGGTCGCGGCGGTGCCAGGGAGGTACCACAATCGTAGTTGTAATACGCCGGTTGCACCACTGGTGCGGCAGTCCCCGACCGTCACCGCATCTCCACCATGGGTTTGCTCGTAATCAGGCGCATAGACTACTTTTGTGACAGTACTTGGTTTTTTCCTTTTCAGTTTGCATAGTAAACAAATATTTTCCCATGATCATCTACAAACTGAACATTTCATCTATACCCCTTTCAAAATGTTGTTATTTTTGATTGATACAGCAAATACGTATCTCAAACAAAATCTATAGATGCTCAAGAAACTAAAGATTCAGGCGTACCAGTTTTTTTCTACAAAGAAATGAGCCGAAGGAAACTAGAAATTTTCATTTTAAAATGTCAGTAATTCTTAGAACGGCCTATTCATTGCCTATGCCCTGTACTGCAGTAGATGTCGCACTTACATGCTACCACTTAAAAACTAAGCAAAAAATTACCATTGCACATTTATCCTTTAAAAGTAAAAAGTGGCACCTAGAAAAATGTAATGGGTGCACCTTGTAAACTTCTTAGGAATTATGCCCATTTTACAGTTAATGACGCAGTCCTGAATTATCACATGTGCCATCTTTTTAGATTTACAACAGGAATAGAACTCTGGAGTAAAAAGCAATGGCTAAATAGAAAAGAGAAAGAGCGATACTATTGCTGCAAAAGCTTAAGCAGTGCAGTATGATTAAGATGCCGTTCGAGTCAAGTATCATCTTTGTAGTCCCCTTAAACATTCATGTCAGGTTTAACTTATTTTGATGATGCTCTTTGGAGACAAAGCATATATATCTCATGCTTAAGCAGCAACAATCTGAACCAAACCTTTCCCAGGAAATATTTCATAAATTCATTATTAGTGCATTACTTCCACTGAACTATCTGTGAAAGACAAATTACCAATTTGGGGGCCTATCTGAATTCTGCGACAGTACAGCTGTATAATGAAACCAGCATACATTCACATCTATTCTGTAATACATGACCTGAGGTGTGTTTACATAAATGAATGCACTGCTGACTTGAAGCAGCAAACTATGCCACCATCTTTGTTAATACCTAAATTGGTGGTGTGGGACCCCTTGACTGGCTGATGCGAGTAATACATGCCTCCACAAGCAGCCTACAGAAAAAGAACATTTCCAATAACCACTTTACCATAAGTATGATTATGACAGGGATAATCTAATTTTTGTCAATGATGCAACACTGCCACTGACTATGTATTCCAGTGTAGACCAGCCAACTGGAAATATTTATTTCTTGAAAAATGAATGGAGTGTGTTCCCTGAGAATTTGCCATCAGTGAGAGTTCTGTCATCATAAAGAACCATGGCACTAGAGGAACACCACAAGACTGTGCAGTAATTCTCCAATCTTGATGCACTGGTTTTTTTCATCACACGACATCCCTTTTACAGTTTAATATCTGAAAGCATACCTGTCATCTTTATCACGGTGAATGGATATACCTATTAAAGGGGCATGCAGTTGAATTTAATGTACAAATTTTGTAAAAAGAAAATTACAAAGCTTTCAAACTCCACTACCCTAGCAAGGTGGACCTATTTCCACCTATCATCAGTTCTTTGAAGAAAGCAGGTACCACATTATTTTGTTTAAAAGAGCGCAAAGATGTTTGTTTGTTATACATTTTAAATTATTTGTACATGTGGTTAGCTCACTTTCACCTGGGGATTTTTACTAGCCTTTTTTATTTTTATTTCATGTACAACAAAAAACACAAACAACAGCAGTGAAGTGCAGGGAGGGTAGTAAGAAAAACAATATGTTCTGAATGGACATAAAATGAAGAATATATATATATTACTGGACAGTTGAAGCAGTGTAAACCTGTGGATAGTAAGATGTTCTCTTTGTCCCAATGTTTGGTTCAAGGCAAAAGCCCAGATTGCATAGAAAATGTCTTCTCTTTAGTGTTGCAATATATGTATGATGAGGTTACAACTCTAGCCGCAGTGCATATCCTTGATCTGGGGAAGTGAACTGTATGCAAATATTTAAGACCTGCCACTGTAAAGTCTGCACGCAGTTTGTAACTGCCATGTCGACTAGGCGAGTGCACACACTGGCCGGTCCCTAACCTTCCCTTTTCTTACATGTCAGACATCCCTCCGGTAGGCCCAAGGAACCCCTGTAGGCAAAGTGCAATGTATGTGAAAGGTAGGACATGCCCTAGTGTGTGTGGCATGTCCTAATAGTGAATTACAGCCAATTTTGTTTTTCACTATTGCAAGGCTACCAGTTCCCCATAGGATGGAATGGGAGCCAGGGTTATTTTAGAAATGTAACTCCCTTATCCAGACTAGAGTGGTGATTTCTACTTCGATTTGGCGCAAGTCTCAGCTAGCCATAAATCCCATTTCTAACAGTGGCACAGACTATAAGCTTCTTGTTTTGGTAAATTGTGAATGAGGCCAAAGTGTTTTTAGTCTTAATCCAACAATCCCTATTCATTCTTACATTATTGTTGGACCTGGAAGTTGCCGCTGCACATCTGGAATCATATGTTATGCTGTCCAATCACCTGTGGAAAAGGTTGCATATGGGTAATTGTGTGGATGCTACCTCTACCACAGGTGATTGGACAACATTATATAGACATTACATATTATATCAATAGTGTGGGTAATGGAAATAATTGCAGTACTCTACCTGCAATATACTCATTAGTGGATCTGAGGGTGGAGGTTCACATCCTGATCTCTTACCATAGTGCTTTCTTATGGCAGCTGAGCAATTGTTGCTTGTCCTCGTTTAAGGATGCGTGAAGGTCCTCTCTGGTGTTAAACAAAGTTGTCTTAATTCCTTTAATTCTTCTGAATCTTGACTGGCAGCTGTGTAGTAAGCTGATGTGTTAATTATTTTGCATTGTATTCCAAATGGCTGCCACTTCAGTGATGCTCTCAAAGTGCAGCAGTTTTTGTACTTTTAAGATAGGGGGAAAAAACCTTAAAACACTTCAGATTAAAGTATGTGTAAAAGAGCCACTTTTACACATAAGGAGAAATGTTTAAGCAAGTAAGCGTCTGAAACAAATTAATTTTCAGAGTGGGGTAGCTAGACCCAGGGGGATAAGATTAGACAAGCTACAATTAGTTCACCTTAAAGTAGCATGTAGGTGCGATTTGGATGCAATAGGTAACTATTGTGGCCTATTTGTAAATGTATTTATCAGTATGTGAATGTGAAGTACCACTCCACTGGCAGTATTGCATATAATCTGACATGCCTTTGTGAATTAGCTACAAAACATCTAAAATGTGAATGTTTTGGCAATACACGCCACCAATTAACACACATTGAAAGGTCTTTTACTAATAGGGAGTTGGATATTTCAGGGCTGATTCACAAGTACATGTTAAAGAGTGCCACAGGAGTCCTAGTTCCCTTCTCAGGCATGAGTGCGTTTCTTAATCGCTCCCACTGCCATTGCCTGACATGAAAGAGTTCAAAGGTTGTAGGCAAATTAGGTGCTATAAATATTCCCAGTAAGTCCTGGCAGTTGTCAGTGCAACTGATAAAAGGAGGTAAGTGATGGTAGCAAAACAACAGCTCTGTGGTGTCCTGCATTAATGGTAACCCGTCTTCAACGTTTTCTTCTTAAGTAATGTGGTGGGGGCGGGGGGGGGGGGGCGAATGCACACAACACCATTCTGAGAAAACAGCTACAGAGCAGATGTCAGGAAATGCTTTTTCATGCAGAAGGGCATCTCGAACGCATGGAATGGCTTACTGGGTCTAAAACATTTTAGTTATTAAAGAAACAATTATGGGCCATTAAGACACAAGACTAGGGTGTAAGAGGAGAAAGGAAGGGCAGGAGGTTACAGAACTGAAGAGTTGAGAGTTCTTCAGCAAAAATAAAAGTACACAAATCAAACTGAAGAGAATCACCCTTTTTGTTTCTGAAAGTATTGCATTGACTGCTCCATTCATTCAATTTCAGACATCTAGTTCACTTCGCCATTTCTGTTTGTTACAAAGCGGTTGTCATTGTAGATAAGTAAACAATATGTTGACACCTTTAATTATAGCTATACGTCACAGGAGAAACTGTGATCTGCCATTAATGGAGGATGCATTCAACATTTTCCTGAGTTGTATTTTCTGGGGCACCCATTTCAAATATTGATGGGTTTGACTCGGTTTTTACAGTTAATTAAATGTATGTGGCTATTTTAATATTTTTGACGTTTTGAAACTCGGCTCTTTTTTGCTGTAGATACAGGCATTCTGGCAGGAAAGGCAGCATTACCAAATGCAGCAGAACAGTAGCCAGAGAACAGCAGTAATGATAGCAAATTAAGTAATGCATTACTGTAAGAATCCACTTCACAATGGCACACACCTGTTTCACCTATTTGGGTAAAACCTTCCAGAGGGATCCAATAAAGAGAAAAAAAGACGTGCATGTAAGAAGATAAATAAAACAGTGTTTTAGTAAGCAAAAAATTAGTTGAGGGGGTGAGCCATAAAAGTCACTAAATAACCTTGTAGTTAACCCTTTGGTAGCTTGGCATAAAGCAGTTAGGCTTAACTTAGAGGCAACAAGCAAAGTATTTATGCAGTACTCAAAACGTAATAACACAATAGAATTCGTAACCTAATTTAGAAAAATAAAGTAAATTGTAATAAATGAAATTACACCAAAATGACATTAATCCAACAGGTAGAACTGGGGATATGAATTTTAAAAGTTCAAAATTAAAATAGTGCTAAAAAGCACAAGTGCCAACCACAGTTATCGGGTCTCACCTAAGTGCCTCAAAGTCAAAAGATAAGGTAGACCACAATGGAGCGTGGGATTATACAGGGACCAGGTTCGTTCTGGTGGAAAGTTTACCTTCTGACTCGGAAATGTTTCTGAAGGAAAAGTGGTTATAGACGGGCAAACTGCAAGCTGGATCCGATGTAGGGCTCTACAACGGTGGGTTTCTGAAGAGAGGGGTACCATGCAGTTGTCAACTCAGACAACGAAGCTCTGAATGGCTGAAGTCTTAGTCCTGGAAGGTCATCAAGTCAAAAGGTTGCTCCTCTGTGTTGATCCTGATGAAGCCCTCTACGTTTGTCATTAGAAACTTTTTTTTAGAAGTCAGATCTCCTTCAGTGGGGCAAACCAGCAATTTGAGTCCGGCTGGTGAATCAATGTCAAAGGCTTTGACTTCACAGCCATCCAAGTCTCTCTCCAATTCTTTGGAGGAAAAGTTGGAAAAAATGTCAAACTCAGAGTATTGGGGGTTTAAACAGGAGGAGAACAGTCAAGGTACCAGATCCTGGGGGTGTAGGACTCACTCCAACAGAAGCCAGCAGCCGAGACCAGGGAAGGCCCAGTAGCAATTGGTCCACTGGGTAGTTGCAAGAAAAGGCCTCGGGAAGCTTGTTGTGTCCATGGTCTCTGTAGCTCAACCAGGAGTCCCGCCAACTAACCCTTGGAATACATTCTGAGGTTCTGGGTGAAAGAAAAGCAGGTTAAGTCTTGCTTCAAGATTCAGACAGGACAGTCATCCTTCTGATCTTCACAGGTCCAGGAGTGTTCTAATGGGGGTCCTGGGAATGCCACATTTATGCTCAGTGACAGCCTGTGAGAGGGAAATTCCTGGCCACTCCCCTGCCAATGAGGTAAATGTGACCCTATCAATTTTTGCAGCACATCTTGTGTGTTCTACTGTAAACACTCCCACAACACTCTTCTTAATCTAAATCCAACAGGACAGAACTGTTCTTCCCCTGCTAAGAGCCCCCTGTGGTCACCCAGAGGTGTGTCTAGGAAAATAGCCAAACCCTTCTTAGTGGTCACTCAAAACCAGTTCTGGGGCAGCAACCCCTTCTACTGGATTTAGAGCCAAAATGTCAACGACGAACACACAGGGAGCCAGACTTAGGTGTGAGCAACATCTGCAAGTGGCAGGATAGACACTCTTTGAAGCTCTGGAAGCGGTCGGGAACTGCTTTCCACGCCATACAGCTCAGGGAATAAACACACCTCTCCAAACTCGAGCCTTTTGTCCACTGCCTTGGAGCAAACCACATCTCATTAGCTTAGGCAGAAAAATTACATGTTTCTAAAACTGTAGTTTCTGAAATAGTAATATAAAATCCAACCTGAGCCTCAAGTTGAATTGTAAATTACTAATGAAATGCATCACTGAATCATGTCTCTAGCTGCTCTTAACCAAAATAAATAAGTATAAGTTGGTATAATGTGATTTAGTATTTCCCTATTGGAGAGCAAACCTTGCTAAAGTGAAAAAGAACTTTGGAGGTTTTTTACTGTTAAGATATTTAAAACATTAAATATACATGTCCTGCTTTTTAAATACCATGCACCCTACCTTATAGACATTTAGGGCCTGCTTAAGGCCTACATTATGGGTGTATTACAGTGTGTACAAAAGGAAAGTTCAGGCTTGGCAAAAGGTTTATCTTGCCAGGTTGAGATGGCAATTTAAAACTGTCCACCCAGGCAGCAATGGCAGACCTGAAGACATGTTATACAGTTCTACTTTAGTGGGTGGCACAACGAGTGCTAAAGTCCACTAGTACCATTTAGTTATAGGCCCTGGGAACATGTACCATTTACTATGGACTTACAAGTAAATTAAATTTGCCAATTAGATATATGGCAATTTTATCCTGCTAAAAAAGGAGAGCACAAGCACTTTAAGACTGATTAGGAATTGCTTTTCTTGCACACCCATACTAGTCATATGGGAAAAAAGACAGTTGGGGCGGCAGAGGATACACAAGAACCCCTACATGTCAACTTACATCATGTACTGTATCTACAAATAATTGTACATGAGCAGCATACATTTTTGCTGACCAGATTCCACCTAGATATTTTTATATTTTCTGGCAGCATTCCCTATCCAGGGCACATGGTTTTCTTCACAACCCCCTGGTCCCAGTGATGGACTTACAGCCCAAAGCACAAATCACTTTATCCATTTCTGCTCTTTATATACAGTGCAGAGGAGGTAGTTTGTCCAGCAAGCTTTAAGACGGTCGGAAATTAGATCACATGAATTAGCTTTTGCTTATTTACGCAGCCTGGGAGTAAAGAGGTGATCCATGCAGTCCTGAATTTTATCATGAATGCCTTCCGTACTCGTAGCAAATAGTAATTTGGGAGGAGGCTTATCTTTACATGTTTTAATGTTATATACATTTGGAGGTATAGTTAAATGCACTGTCTTTTATTAGATGTAAACTTTTTTTTTGTTTTTTTTTTAAATTTTTAAAACCTTTATTGTATCAAAGCACACAGCTATTCAGCCCAACATCCCGGAGGCAAGGCAGCACGGTATCAGGAGGAATAAAGTGCAAGACGATTAACATCAGAACATTGCAGGTTGTTTTTTATTTTATATATAACAACAAAAACCAAGAAAGAAGCGCCAAAGGGCGCATAACAAAGGCAATGGAGGAAAAAGAAATGCGCATGAGTCAGCTGGAGGCATCGGAGGTCAGGTAAGAATCTAGAGAAGAACGGAAAGTAGGATGTAGAAGGGGGGGGGGAAGGAAAGCAGGAGAATTACAGTAAGTGTAAAGTAGCTGGTGTCATCGGTTACGGTGACAGGTGTTCCTCGCAGGGAAGAGGTTCAGGTGGTAAACACAGGTCACCCTGTAAGCATTCCACGCCCCCCACACCTTGTTCCATGTCTGAGGCCTCCCCCTGGCAGCGTACACCGTTTTCTCACGTAGCATACACCAATCCATATTGGCCTTCCATTGCACCACCAGGGGGGCCGTGTTAGAACCCCATTTCTGCGCTATATCTCGCTTAGCTACCATGTTGCCCAAGGTAGCCCAACGCGTCTGCGCCGTGTTGTAGTCATTTGGCTCCCAAATGTTGAGGAGGCACCTCCGCGCCTCCGCTGCCAACTCAACTCCAGTCACTTCCCTCATGACTCGGTGTACTCTCACCCAGTAGGGGGCGATGACAGGGCACTCCCACAAAATATGCATGAAGGTAGCAAGGGCTCCACAGCCACAACGACAAAAGCCATCAGGCGAGAAGCCCATGCGCACAAGCCGGGGGCCGGTAACATATACCCGGTGGAGGATCTTGAACTGCACCAGTCGCAGACGCAAGGAAATGGCGACCTCCTTAGGGGAGGACACAGCACTCTGCCAGTCCTCGTCGTCAAGTTCCAGGCCGTCGGCCACCCACTGTTCTCTCAAGCGCTGGAGGAGGTCAATTCTAACATTGATCAGCTTCTTGTAGGACAAAGAAATGGCACTATCAGGCATATGGCCATCCAGAATCCTGTCCTCCAAGGGGGAGCTTTCAGGGATTTCCCCCTCCTCTGGCCTAGCGGCACTTATCGCGTGCTTCAGTTGGGCGTATCGGAAAAACTCCGATCCACCCAAGTGGTATTCAGCCTGTAGTTGGGGAAAAGTCTTAACCTCTCCTTTAGCTACCATGTCTTCCACCCTGGAGATACCTATAAGGTCCCACTTATCAAAACCCTTGGTGTGCCAGAGCTTGCCCAGGATATCAGAATCGTACAGAGGGGTGAATCTCGTCAGTCTGCCCTGCCAGCCCTGTATCTTGGTAACCGTCCGCCACGTGTGAACCGCCGCCTTGGTCGGGCCCGTAAGGCGCCGGTCGAAGGATCTGGAGTACAGGGCGCGGTAGTAATTGCCTCCACGCAAAAGCCACCTGTCCATAGCGTAACCCGGACTGTCCGCGGGCCCATAAAGGCCATGGTTGATGGCAGTGAGCTGAGAGGACCAGTAGTACCGCCGCACATCCGGTAGAGCGATGCCCCCGTCATACCACAGTAACTTAAGCTTCTGAATGGCGACGCGTGGCTGACCCCCCCAGAGCAGGGTACGTTGCAGGCTCTCAACCTCTCTAAAGTAGCGAGCCGGAACAAGGTCCTGGGTATTTTGCAAGGCATATAGAAACCTGGGCAGGGACATCATTTTAAACAATGCCGCCCGGCCCAGGAGAGAAAGCGGAAGCTTGCGCCAACTATCAACATCCCTCCGCAATCGTTGAAGAGGAGGGAGCAGGTTGTAGTCATGCCGCGCCTTAGGACTACCTGATATGTAGATTCCCAGGTACCTGAAACCTTGCCCGGCCAGTTGTATGTTGCAGCCCCTAGGGAGGCGCGGCGTGTCTCCCTTGAGAGTGTAAAGGGAGGACTTGGCCCAGTTGATAATCAGGCCCGAGTAGCGCCCAAACAGACGGAGTACGTCACACGCCACAATAAGTGACTTACAAGGAGAGGTAAGATAGAGCAGGATGTCGTCCGCATAGAGGGAGACCCTGTCTTCAAAACCCGGGGCCCAGGTGATTCCATGCAGGTCAGGGTGCGAGCGTAACATGGCCGCCAGTGGCTCCAGGGCCAGCGCAAACAGGAGTGGTGACAGGGGGCAGCCCTGTCTAGTGCCACGATGAAGAGCAAAGGAAGCCGACATGCGACCGTTGACTGTGATAGCGGCCAGTGGGCACGCATAAAGAAGCTGCACCCAGCCCAGGAAGCCCGGTCCAAACCCAAGCTTTGTCAACACCGCCCAGAGGTAGCTCCACTCCAGGGAGTCAAAGGCCATCGTGGCATCAAGGGAGGCCAGTACCGCCGGTTCCTCCAGGGCGTGAGCTCTGGCCATGACACCATGCAGACGTCGCAGGTTGAGGGCAGTGTTGCGGTGGGGAATAAAACCTGATTGGTCCGGGTGCACCAAGTCGCTGATGACTCCGACCAGCCGGTTGGCAAGCAGTTTGGCTAGGATCTTGGGTTCCGCGTTGAGGAGAGAGATGGGACGGTAGGATCTACAAACGTCCCTTGGCTTGCCTTCCTTGTGAATGACCACTATGGTGGCCAGTCGTTGATCCAAGGGGAGGACACCCTCCTCCCGAGCCCGCAGGAACATAGCTCTCAGATGGGGAGAGACCACGTCTGGCCTAATCTTGTACAACTCAGCCGGTATGCCATTGGGGCCGGTAGCTTTACCCGACCGCAGGGCGCGGATCGCCAAGGCAATCTCGTCCGCGGTGATATCTCGATCCATATCTACACGTTCCTCGTCAGAAAGACAGGGGAGGTCAATCGTCGAGAGAAACTCGGCTGAATCAGCCTCGGAGCAATCCGAACCAGAGGTATAGACGCCCCGGAAGTAGTCTGCAAAAGTCTCGGCAATAGCGCTCGGGTCCGTGACCGCCACTCCGTCCTCGCCCCGGATCTCCGGAACCACCCGGCTTGCCGTCTCGCGCCTGTCCAACCAGGCCAGCAACTTACCGGCCTTGTCCCCAACGTCATAGATGCGGCCCTGCTGTTCCCTGGCCAAAACCAGGGCGGCATTCGTAGCGAGATCATGGTACTCCGACTGTTTTAGGGAGAGGTCGTGTAGGAGAGAAGGGTCCGGCTCAGGCCCCAAGCGGGACTCGAGATCCAGGACTTCCTCTACAATATGCGCAAGGTCGGCATCACGAGCCCGTTTAGCCTCCACGATGAGAGCCAGGGCCTCGCCCCGCAACACAGTCTTGAATGCCTCCCACAGGGTGACCGCCGAGCCAACCGAACCAGCATTTTCGGAGAAGTACAAATCGATGGCCTTGGCTAGGAGTGCGCGCGTCTTGTGGTTACGGAAATACCAAGGGTTTACCGCCACCGGACGGCTGGACAGGACGATGCCAAAGTCGAACGAGACCCACAACGGAGAGTGATCAGAGACGCCCCGTGCCAGAAAACGGGCCTCAGACACGGCAGGCGAATGTGCCGCCAGGGTAAGGACATAATCTATACGGGACAGACTCCCATGGGCATTGGAGAGGAAGGAAAAATGGCGGAGTGCGGGATGCAGCAGTCGCCAGCTATCCACCAAACCCATGGAGTCGAGGAAGGCCGGCAGCCACATTTTGGAATTCCGGAGGTCCCTCGGCGGTTGGCGATCAAGGGTGCCAGAGCAGACTGAGTTGAAGTCACCCCCCAGGATCAATAAGCCCGCAGGCAGGGACAAGATGGCGCCACCAAGATCTTGAAAGGTGCTGGATTGGAGGCCTGGAGGAACATAAACCGAAAGCAACGCCAGGGAGCGCCCCTCCCATCTTCCCGCCACAGCGGCGTAGCGTCCCCTATCATCAAGCACTGTGACGTCTATTTCAAGGGGAAGGGACGCACGCACAAGGATGCCCGCCCCCCGGGAACCCGAGGAGAACCCAGAGTGGGCAACCATTTTGTAGCCTTTACGGTTCAGGGCCTTGCAGGAGTTCCCTACCAAATGCGTCTCCTGCAGAAGTACAACATCGGGCATATGTCTCTTTATCAATTGTATTACCACCCCTCTCTTAACTCGGTCACCCAACCCATTAACATTCCAGCTTAGCACTTTTAAATTCCTACCCCCATCAACCAACAACCCGCCCCACCCGGTCCCAACCAGCTCAATCATCAAGTATACAGTAAAAAACACAGTCCATTGCCTCAAGAAAGAGAAAAAGAAGGAACAAACGAACAAATAAACTTGCATAGTTGCACCCCCCACCCTGCACCCCTGCATATGACTGAAAAGCCCCCCCAACCAGCAGTGTGCCTGTCGCCCCATAACTACTCTACAAGAAGATACCCAGAGGAGTAAGGAATCTCCGCGAACACCCCCCGCCACCCTCCATGTACAGACAGGAAAGTCAACTGGGTGAAATAAGACAATATCTGATAGTCATATGAGGCAGAAATAACAGACGATGAATCACCCACTGTGGAGCCAAGTCTCATAGGTCCGGGCCACCAGCAGCACCACCTTCATGTTCATCCTGAGCGTCTCGGCGCGGCGATAAAGTGTCCAGCCAGTCACTTACATTTTCAGCAAAGTCAAAGAAGAGGGCACGGCCCTCATACTCGATCCGGAGCTTGGCAGGGAACATCATGGAACATTTGAACCCCAAGTCCCGTAGTCTTCGCTTCACCCCGGCGTAGCTCTGGCGCTGTCGCTGTACCGCCCTGGTAAAGTCCGGATAGAAATGGACGTCGGCGTTCTGAAATTTAAGCGGTCCATGCCGTCTGGAAGCCTGCAGGACCGCGTCCCTGTCTCGGAAATTGAGCAACCGGGCCACGATGGGTCTAGGCGCAACGCCCGACTTCGGCGGGCCACCCGGCACTCGGTGAGCTCGCTCCACCGAGAAGAAGTTGCTAAGGCCAGGCGGTGCCAGATGGGTCTTGATCAGGTCTTCTACGAGGAGATCCGTCGCCGCCTCTTCCGAACCCTCCGGTACCCCAACAATGCGGACGTTCTGCCGCCTGGCACGGCTCTCAAAGTCCTCCAGCCGCCTCGAGAATTGTTCCGCGGTCCTCTGCAGGCTCCGGACCTCTGTCTGTAGGTCCGAGACGTCGCCCGTCAGGCTGGACGCCTTAATGTCCAGGGCCTTGACTCGATCGTTAGTTTTACCCAAATCGGCTCTAATGAGAGTCAGGTCGACGGCCATAGTGTCCACTTTATGCATAAGGACTTCATGCTGTTGCTGCATGTCCGCCCGGAAACTAGTGATGGCCCCCATGATGTCGCTCAGGGTAGGCTCCGAGCCGCCCGACGAGCCCGAAGGCGGGAGGTTCGTGGCAGAGGGTCCGGTAACAGGTGGCATCTTTGGCTGGGTATAGCGCTCAATCCTGTTTTGCTGCTGTTGTGACTTGCCGCGAACGCCTTTGCCCAATGTCTTGTCGGGGTCCCCTCTGCCCGCCATGTTAGGTCCGATGGGAACAAAGGGCTATGCCAGGCAAGCCCGAGCCCGGTGAGCCGGAGATCTTGTCCGGGCCGAACAGTAGGAGGCCGCCTCAGGAACACATTGTAGGCAATGACCCACCACCAGTGAAGACGACAGGCAGGCACTCCGCAGGTCGATCGTGCGTAGTGACGGAGTCCGGAGAGACAATGGCACTGCACTGGCACGGAGTCCCACTCGACGTAGCTCAGCGTAGGAAACACCGATTCGTGATCTGAAAACGGTTCTCGCCTCAGTGGACCATCAGCAACAAGAATCCACCCTCGTGGATCAGGATTTCAGGCAGGATAATTGCGGAGGATCGGAAGGTCCGCGGAGCTCCGAGCTTACGCGGCCATCTTGGTTGCCCGCGAAGCTCCTCCCCCAGATGTAAACTTTTTAAATTCGTTTGAACTGTATAAGGTATATAAAAAGAATATGATGCTAATCATAGGACATTTGTTTTTAATGCTCTTCTTAAAAATGTGGTTCTCCTTCCCATGCTTTGACTAAAATCACATTTACACTGTATTTTAAAGTCATTTTAACTTAGCCCAAGGCCCCTCAAAAACTTTTGCTCACTAAGAATCTCGAAATGGCTAACAGACCCTTTCTTATAAATGTCTTAATGTTTATTATGTGTTTTCTTATGTACCTAAACATTTGCAATGTGCACGTTTATGGTTCAACTAGTTGAATAAAGTTATTTACTGAGTGAAGTCCTATGGCCAACAAAAATTGTTTCTGTTACAGAAGGCAAATAATCCGGGGTAACAACCCACAAAAGATGGTGGTTTCTAGTAAATGGTAAAGCCAGTAGGTCTCAAATGTTTCACTTATCTGCTTTGACAATGCTTTCTTTTGTTGCTACGGAGCATCGGCAAAAATAAATGCTTGTTTCTGAAGCTGTACAACATCAGTAAAAAAAAGGGTATTGGCGTGAATGCATGCATATGCATTGTGTTGCTAAAAGATGTGTTATTCCATGAATGTGTGAATGTATGATGAGATATGCACATGCATACATGATAAAACATGCATGCTTAATGATGTATGTGGCTATATGCATCACCATGCAAGCACCAACATAAGACATGATGATTGCACCCGCATTATTGTTTTGGTGGTAAATGAATAAAGATTTTAATTGCATGAAATTGCTTTTTAAAGTCAGGGTAGCCAGGACACAAATGGAAGCTGCCAACCCCCTGAAAAATTTAACAAGAAATTGTGTTTGGATAGAAAAGGATGGGGAGCCACATAGGAGTGAGTGGGAAGGGGGCAGATAAATGACAAGGCAACACAGGGAGTGGGAGTTGCAGAAGCAGGACGATGAATAATGGAGGAGCTAATATGAGGCAGCAAACGAAATAAATAACGCATAAAACGTCAAAAGAGCTAGGGATGGGGTGGAGGTGGAGCAGCACAGTGCACTCAAGAAGGGTGAGTATTTCAGGGGGAGAAGTACAACATGAGGGAAAGCAGAAGACAATACATGAAATCTCAGGAAGTTCTTAAAGAAAAAGATTCCTAAACCTGGGTTGTGGAAGGATACAAGTTGTCAGATCAAAAGGATGGTAGAGAAGGTATAATCTAGGGGAGAGACAAATACAAGAAAATTAAGAAAGCACACAGAATGCAATCAAGTGCATGAGCACGTCAAGAAAGACAACTAGTGGTACTCAAAGGACTAGTTCTAAGCCCAAGTTTTTGGTACTGTCCAGAAAAGTTCTTTCAACAATAGACAGCTAGCAACGGTCTGTAGACAAGACGTAAAATGTATGAGATTCCTCCTTATGTACGTATATATGTATGTGGTATTTCTGTAGCCCAGCCTAGTCAAAGGCAGCAGACAGTTATACAGGGACAAAGACAGCATAAAGTCACACGTGATAGGAGAGGTAAAGGGTTTGTCAGCTTGTAATGCACTTAATGTAGTGTGTTTTTAACTCTTTTCTAAATTGGAGCAGGGTTGTGATAGTCCTGATGGATACAGAGATGTTGTTCTATATCCTGGGTACAAAGATGGGAATGGGCTGATGCTTTGTTTTTTTAAACATTTTTACACTTCTTAATCTGCAATCTAATGGAGTCCTGGCTGCGGGTGTGCCAAAAACCACCAGAGTTGGTGAGCTTGTCTGCAGGATCAGGGAGGGTGTTGTGATGGCTTTTTAAATGATGCAGCTTGTTTTGTAGATGGCAAGGGAGTCAACAGAGTTTCATCAGGATGGGAGTAATGGGATCATATTTCGTAATACCTTCAATTAGATGTGATGAAAGGTTTATATGCCTTTAAGTAATGCTAATGTGGAGTCTGGGAGGCCTTTAAGCAGTGTATTACTGCCATCCTAATACGAAAATATGAGGGCTTGGGGGCGTGATCTGGCCATGCATGAAGAGGGCTGCTTGAACACGGATTTCCGTGCGCCAGCGGGCCCTGCAGAGAGACGGCAGACCATCAGGGGCCACGGGGCACACCAAAGCAACAGAATGTGACCTCCCTGCACCAGTGAAGTGGCAGGTGAGGCTGCTTCCATAGCCGCTCCCGCTGAAGCAGTGGGGCAGCTACCACTGCTGGAAGTGAAGAGGCAGGCCTGCAGGGAGAGGTGAAGCACCAGCCTAGAGTGACTGTCTCACTGTCCAGGTAACTTGAATCACCTTCCTCTCAGACCCTTTTCTGATCTAGAGAGGAACACAAGAGGGCTGCCTGTTGTCACCCCTGCTGTTCCTGCTTGCCATGCAGCCCCTTGTAGCCACCATCTGACAATTGCCGCTCCTCACTGGTGTACCTATGTCGGATGGGGCCGTCCAGGATCTATTTGTATGCCAATAGCATACTCCTCACCCTCAAGGATCTCCAACGCTCTCTACTGGCCCTGCTAGACATCATAGCTAACTTTGCCACCCTGTCAGGGTACCGGGTGAACTGGGATAAGTGCGATGTTCTAACCTTATCATGCTTAGCCACAAGGTTGGAGATCCATGGCTATTCCTTTAGCTGAACACCATCGTGCCTCAAGTACCTAGATATCTTTGTTAACAGGAGACTGGTCCATATGGCAGCAGACAGCTTGGCTCCCCTCATAGCCCACATGGAAATTGGCCTTTGAAAAGCAGTCCCATCTAAGCCTATCTATGTGGGGGAAAGTGCAAGCAGTGTGGACGGTCACGCTCCAACGGTTTACCTATGCCCTTGGCATGTTATCTCTCTTGGTCCTGCTGTCAATGCTGGATCCAGTGGATGTGGGGATCCACTCCTTTGTATGGGGGTCCTCTCGCCCCCATAGCCTACACCAAACATCTGGCACACTGCTTGTGCGAAGGCCTGGGTCTACCATTGGTTGAACACTACAACCTGGCCCTTCCCCTTTCTCAGATGGCCTACATGCGCCCCGGATGCTGGACCCGCCACAGTGGGTATCGGCAGACTGCTCGCTATTGTCATGTCATCATGGACGTGACCCTCTGTAAAAAGGAGACATGACTCAGCTGCACTCAGTCAACCCGATGCTACAGGCCATGATGATATGGTCTCCATGGAGTGGACCCCCTTCTTCATGAGCGCGCGCCCCTATGAGGCAACGCTCGCCTAAGCATAGGAGCGGAGGTACTTAACTGGGAACAGTGGCAAGTGGCAGGCATCCTCAGCCTAGATCAGGTCATTTCCGAAGAGACCCTCAAAATTTTCGAGAAGCTCCCCAAGGAGTACTTACTCCCACCTCCACAGTCGTGGAGGTATCTCTAATAGCCGCACTCCCTCGGACATAGTCTATGGGCATGTCCATAGGCCCTGCAGGCTTTGTCGGCAAGTTTCTACTTCAGGACAGGACATGGGGTCACTCCGGGGGGGTCATGTCAGGACTCTACAGCCTAGTTAACCGCCACCTATTCTCGCTTCTTCTCCACAATAACTTCCAAACCAAACAGCAAATTTGGCTGCAGATGGAGTATGAGGCAGACAACTGGGTAGAGATCCTGGAAGCACTTGACTGGGGGGCGAGGGAGGATTGCTAAAAATTCTGCCTCTTCAAGACATTACATGACTGGCACTGGACCCCGGTGAAGCGGCATATGGCAGGATTGCTGCCCCATGCAAACTGCTGGCATTGCCTGGATACAAGTTGCAAACTTGTGCACGTCATAGATGAATGTCCCTCGATCCAGCCCTTCTGCGCTATGATGGGTGAGACCCTGACACTCAGGACCCCTCTTCCCCACACCCTAATACTCTTGCATGACACGGGGGCATCCCTGGGCCTCTCCAGCACTCAGCGTCGCTTCTTGCATACAGCCTTATCAACAGCCAAGATATGCCACGCCCCCTCACACGAAGAGGGGCTGGTGGTGAAGTTTCAGTTGGCCTCCCATTAATGCATCGTATACAACCTCCAGGACAGAGGGAAGATATTCCTTTACACTTGGCTGCCCTTCTTCTGGGACACTGTGAATTGAACCCGGGTGCAGCACACCCTCCCTCCCCTTGACCTTCTACCGGATGATGGTGCCGAGGATAGCTCACCACAGTGGAAGATATGTCCCCAACTTCTGGGTGCTCCCCCCGCCCCCAGTTTTTGGACACTCCCCCTCCTCGCTACCTTTCCTTCCTTTCTCATGTACCCCCTCTATATCTTTCCACAGCCCCCTATACATTCCCCACTAGTCTCCTTATTCTACTGATTATACTTATTCTAATGAATCTACTAGTTCTACTTGGCATGCCGCCCGCTTCTCGACCCCACGATCTCTGGCAAAAACATGGGATACTCCAACCCCCTCCCCTTCCACACCGGTTAGGGAATATGTGACCTCGCTGTATGACACGCGTTGTGTATTTCTAACCTTTCTACGCTAGTTGGATACACCCTAATCCAGTGTTGATCTATAGCAATTATGAGGTCACTGAATACAATGTATGTATAGCACAGTTCTATACCATCCGCTCACTCCCTACCCCACCCCCCCATGCTGTATTGTTTCTCTGTAATGCTTCTTTAGTTATACAATAAAGAATTGCTACACGAAAATAGAAAATATGAGGGCTTGGACAGCAGTTCTAAAGTCACTTCCCTTAGAAGAGAGGTTTGTTACTAGGCCATCTTTGTTTTCTATCTAGGACCTAGACAACTGAAGTGATTAACCAATGAGTGAAAGCCGGTGGCTTGAATAATGTAGAGGGTTGGTTTAGGTTTCTGTCTTTGGATGTAAATATATTTTTTGAAGAAATAAAAAAGCAAATAGAAGTTAACTTCATGGATAATGGATGTTGAAAAGAAGCGCTCTGTCAACACTAGGTATTTGAATTTAAAAAGCTTACCAAATGAGGCCAGCTGACAAGCCTTTGCAAATGGATCCAATGTAGCAGTTTATGCCAGTGAAGAGTCCTATGTTTGCACACTGAACCTTATTTAGACCTTGGAGGATGGGATACTCTGTCATAAACCTTTTTAATAGCCTCTCACATTTGTGACAGAGCATCCCATCTGCCAGTCCATAAAGAAGACACTGGGTCAAATTTCAGGCTCCTCCATGTGAACATTGGGATAAATGTGTACTGTATATCTGTCAAATGTTCCAGGAATTTGACTTGCCTTAGTAAGGGAGGTTGGGGAGCATCTGCTGTGGGTAAAAAAAGATCTGATTGTGAGGAGGTGTGCAGTAAAGCAATGAGGTTATGCTTTGGCAAGTTGAATGCTCCTACTTCTAGTCAGTCATTTGGAACCTGAAAATATGAAGCCATTTGACATGTACGTTCTTATCAGCTGGCTTAACATGAAGAGTTCTCCTTACAACTGGCAAAGGTCTTCAAAAGTTTCCATAGCAGAACTCCATTTCACTGGACCATGTGAACTGGTCCTACACATCCTTTACTCCTGGTAAATCTCCAAACTCTTAGACATCAGGCTATCTCAAGACAATATTACTTATGAGGAAAGCAGTTGTTCTCAGTGGTTTTGATGCAAATAGCATAGTGGACTATACACAGAACCTGGATGCAAGTTCTAAAATGAAGGATTTAATACAGAAGGAGAAAAGGTCCTTGTAATGATCCTCTAACTAGTAACAACAAATATTCTGGCAGCAGTCAGGGACTCTTCCTACCTCCTACATAAAGGCTGGTGCCAGTTGGCCAAGTAAGGATTTTTTTTTAAACTGAACTGACTAATGCTTTTACTTTGTGGTATAAAATTCCTGTTTTGAAGTGTGACGAGTGCAACAATATCCCAACCGCGCAGCGGGCGCGCTGGCGGTGCACCGAAGGCGCGCCAAAGGCAAGCCCGTCTGCGCCTGTCCGTGCCTGGACCGGGCCGAGGGCCAGAAACCCTGGTCCCACACCGATTAGTCATACTAAAGATCTGCCTAAAGCAGATAATCAGGCTTCTCACAACATTAGCAGCATGAAAGCTCCAACACTTAGGTATAATCCGGAGCAGCTCCGGGCCCTGCATTTCCCTTCATCTCCGAAATGTGCTAAATTGCATATGGAGGTCGGAACAGCATCCTGTTCTAATTGTGGCTTTGTATTTGCTCCCAATTCCAATTTAATTATGGAAAAGGAAAGCTATCAAATCAATCAAAGTCAATCTCAACATAAAACTTTTTCTTTTCTTAGTTTAAATTGTAGGTCTTTACCGAAACATAAATTTGAGATTTGTAATCTACTAATTGACGAGAAGCCCGATGCAATCTTCCTTACTGACACCAGGCTCTTGGGAGAGCAGAGGTCCTGACATTGCGGTAGCTGTTACTGACCATTACGCAATAGTAAGGATTGACCGCACTAAGAAAAAAGGGGGTGGTATTGCTATTCTTTTCAAAAAAGAGTACAACTGCGACTTCAATCACCTACCAATCCCCAACTGTGAAGCAGGGACGTTTAAGTTGTCTCTTACTCCCAATTTTATGTTCTCTGGAATACTTGTTTACCGTTCCCCTGGCACAGCTGCCTCATGGGCATCTGCTTTTCCGGAACTCATAGGTCCCTTGGTGATGAAGGCAGCAAATTTTTCCGTATTAGGGGACTTAAACATGCACTTAGAAAATCAAACTTGTAAAACAAGCTCTGAGTTTATCTCTGATCTGGCCGCCTTAAACATAAACTTGCTTAACTCTGGATCAGCACATGAAGCGGGCCATTGACTTGATCCCATTTTTTCTAATCTAAATGGAATTAGCCGTTTACCTGCGCTATACTCATCTTGCTCAAAGCAATCTGTACACTCACTATATAAATCTGTGCAGAAATGGCTCTCAACTGCAATAGGCACATGTTTACCAATTACTAACAAAAAGGTTAAGGGTCATCGACCCAAGCTCCCTGGTTCACGGAACTGTTGAAAAAATAAAAATCTGAATGCAAAGCATCGGAACGTAGATGGAGAAAAAACTACACATCTGAAGCCAAAAATGCCTATAAAAATAAGATAAAAAATGCAGAAAGGCTGTAGCCAATCATGTGTTCTCCACTATCTCAGAAGCTCTAAATTGTTCCAAAACATTATTTAATATGGTGAAGGAACTCGCGGGCTCTAAAACTTTAGCTATGCCACCGGATTTAAATGAGCAGCAATGTGAAACATTGGCTACTTTTTTTATACAAAAAGTGGATAACATCTATCAAGGAATTACATTGGCCCAAGATAAATGTCTCTCTGTTCCAGCAACTTCATTGAAATCTCTCACCGCCAATAACAAATGCAATAACGATATTGGGCTCCTTAAGACCTTCAAGGGAATTCTGGATAGTTGGCCTATGTTAAATTCAGATACCTTAATAAAATGTCCTAGTGACATTAAATCTGGATCCCCGAAAGACCCTTTGCCTTGCACTATACTTAAGCTGCACGGCTTCCTGTCACTAGATGTTATTACTGATCTTCTTAACACTTTCCTACAGGAAGAAACTGTTCCAGCTGACTGCAAACATGCAATGATACACCCACTCCTGAAAAAGGCAGGGGCTGATACTGATCAACCCTCAAACTATCGGCCAATCTCCTTATTACCCGTGTTTTCAAAAATTCTTGAAAAACATGTTCACCAAAGTCTAGCTGAATTTGTAACCACTCAAAATCTACTGCCTCCCTGTCAATCAGGCTTTAGAGCCGGCTTTTCGACAGAAACCACCCTGTTGGGAGTCACAGAAAACATACGCTGCCAATTGGATAGGGGAGAGACAGTGGCACTTATCCTATTGGACTTAAGTGCCGCTTTTGATACGGTATCTCACACTGTATTAATAAACACTCTTTGCTCCCTGGCTATCCACGATTCAGCACTTAATTGGCTCATCTCTTTTTTTGACCGAGCATACGTTTCAAGTTTTCTCTCGGACAGCCTGCTCAGATACGCATGTTTTTGCCCATGGTGTACCACAGGGCTCTATACTTAGTCCTTTATTGTTTAATCTTTATATGAGTCCTTTAGCCAAAGTGGTGAAAAATTCTGGGCTGTCGATGTATTCTTATGCCGACGATTCCCAGCTTATTTTTTCTCTTTCTTCCGAGAATACAAATGCTTCCTCGCCACTTAAAGTGGGCTTAACTAAAATAGCATCATGGATGCAGGAACCTTTTCTTAAATTAAATGGAGAAAAAAACAAAGTAATTATTTTTGGAAAAAATAAAAATATGTGGGGCGCACAACATTGGCCTATCGAAATGGGCGCTCTTCCCTCCCCAGTTTCTCAGGCGCGCAACTTGGGCATTATAATCGATGAGTCCCTCAAAATGCACCTGCAAGCAGTAAAAACCTCTGCCACGTGTTTTGCCATTCTGAAATGGCTAAAAAAGATCTGCTGGATGTTGCCTGACTCCACTAAGAAAACCGTAGTCAATCCCTTCATTACCTCAAGGATTGACTATGGAAATGTGCTCTATCTGGGTTTGAATAAAGCCACTACACGTAAACTGAAGGTGATACAAAATTCAGCAGCCAGGACCTCCCATTTCCCAACATCTCCGGGATCTTCATTGGCTTAAGGTTGAAAACCAAGTCAAGTTCAAAGCACTCTGTTTCATGCATAAAATTAAAGTTGGTAGTGCTCCGAAGTATCTTCAATCTCTTGTTTGCCCTTACTTCCCCTCTCGTCTTCTCCGCTCCTCCACGCTAAAGAAGTTTGTCATTCCTAAAATCAAGATTTCTCAGATGGGCGGAAGTTCTTTTTCTTACTTAGGGCACTCACTGTGGAATTCTTTGCCTTTTTCATTACGTAATGAGATAGATTACATCAAATTCCGTAAAGCCTTAAAAACATGGCCATTTAACACCTAGATACTCATCTTTGCTTGACTCTCTTTACACAACTCTGTAAAACTGCGCCGGGAAACCCTTTTTGGGTAGCTGCAGCATACTATAAGTGCAAATAATAATAATAATAACCGGAATGCCTAATGGATAAATTCCAACATGGAGTATATGACAGCACTAATGTATAGTTGTTCCCTTCTGCCCGCTTTCTCCACCCACCTTTAACTAATTGAGAGTTTTATCCTCAAGAGATATGGGCCCCTCTGTGAAGAAACCAAAAGCTGTGCAACAATGGCAGAGCATCATTCTGAGCTTCATGACATTCCCTCGACAACATCATCAAATTTCAAAGCATCACCATCATCTCCTACCCAGAAAACACCCAACTCACTCTCTCCCTGACGAACAAGACTTCCACCACCAGAACCAACTTCATCAACTACTTGAACCTCGTGGGGGAAAGGATGAGAACAAACGGCTTGAAAGTGAACTCCAACAAGACTGAAGTACCGGTCTTTGGAAACAAGAACTGTCAGTGCAACAACACCTGGTGGCGCGCAGAACTCTGACCCACTCCAACACCCACCAACCACACCAGAGATCTTGGTCATCCTGGATGACAAGCTCAACAGGACGGCACAGGTCAATGCAGTTAGCTCTGTTTGCTTCCACATTATACGAATGCTACAAAAAAAATTTCAAGTGGCTCCTGCAGAACATCAGACACACGTCACGCAAGCATTCATCACAAGCTTACTCGACCACAGAAGCCCACTGAATGCCAGAATTTTCAAACATCTCCTGGACAGAATTCACACCATCCAGAATGCCACAGAAATACTCATACTCAACTTCCCTCACCACACCCACATCTTGCCTCCGGGAACACCACTGGCTCTCCATCCACAAACACTGCCAATTCAAACGCCCCACAAACACCTACCATATACAACACGGGACACACTTACCTCAACAACAGTATACACTTTACCAATGCATGTAGCCATCTAGGCTCAGGCACACACTCACAAACACTCCCCGCATTCACAAATGCAAAACAGAAGGTTGCTCCTTCTCTTGCATTGGATCCACAACATAGACCAACCTCCTACAGCACATCGCCACCTCATCCTCACTACTTAACTTTCACAAGAAGCTGAAGACCTGCCTCCTTGAATAATGTGGCGGTGGCCATACGCCGACACCCATTCCTATGCGTCTGGAGGCCCTCGCAGGACATTTGTGTGCTATACTGCTTAACATAAAATACCATAACACTCTAAAATGTTTGGGAAAATATCCTGCTACAAAATTCCACAACGGACACCTTTTAATCTAACAGGATGGCCTGCACCTTTATTAGTACTGTATAATAGTCTGGTAAATAATCTTGTTTTAGACTGGCCTCAACCTGAACTAGCAGGGCTTTAAGGTCAGTCCCACAGAAGCAAGGGTTGTCTTAAGGGAACAAATGCATACCCTTTTATCGGAGCACATGTGAATGATGGCTGTTCACGAAGCCTCAGTTCACAATAATAATGAAAATGTCACTGACATTTTTTATTTTAAAACATCAAGGAGATAGACCCAGTGCGAAGGGAATGGTCTACAGAGGGTGTTATAGTCTATCACACACATTGGACCATTGGAGTCCTTCACAGCACACTTAGAGATAGGTGCTAATTAGAATTTCCACCTAGGTCAGGATCAACAATGAACAAAGTAGTTGTGCTTGTTAATGGGCATGTGTTAAAATTGAAAGGAAAGAGTTGCGGCTGTATTACCTATCCTTGAACTCTTCATTTCATCTTCTGCACACCCTCTTATAAAACACTGTAGATGTCAGGTTAGGGATGTCGATCTATAATCAACAGAGGAGGCTTTCTAAAATGTTTCTGTAGGTGCAGCTTAGAAAATCACCATAAACAAACAAGATTTCACTCGTAGGATCCTCACAAAGGACAAAATGATTAAAGGATGGCTGATAAGAAGACCAACCCCCACATGCATCATTGTTTCTTTTTGCACTTCCTAATTTGAAAATTTTAGGGAATTGCAAATTAGGAAGTGCAAAATGGGATGCATGTACATTTTTGCAAAATATTTGAGAATCGGTAAAAATCGCAATTTTTACCGATTCTCAAATATTATGCAAATTCCAAAGTGCGAATTTGCACTTCCCATTGTTTCCCATGGGCCAAAAGGCCCGTAGGGATCAATGGGAAGGCTTTAACAAATTGCGATTTTCATTTTGAAAATCGCAATTTGTTAATGCATTTCATGGGTGCAGGGGGGGTCCAAAGGACCCCCCCTGCACCCTTGAAATGTATTTTTCGCATCATGTTACACACACGCATGTCCTAAGGACATGTGTGTCCGTAACATGACTGCTTAAAATAAGCATTTTTAAGCATTTTTAAACCTTTTTCCAAATTTACCGAGTGGTTCAACCACTCGGTAAATTTAACCCCCTAATTGCGAATTCGCAATTTGAAAAATATTCATGCATTGCTTTTAAGAAATCGCATATTTGCGATTTCTTAAAAGCAAATGCAATTTTAGAAATCGCAAAAATGATGCAAATTCTAAAATTGAATGATGCATTCCAAAAAGCTATTTTGGAATCGCAAACGGCCGATTTTAAGGAATCGCACCGTTTGCAAATCCAAAATACTTTGATGCATGTGGGGGCAAGTTTATTTTCTTATGCTTTAAATCTCCATCTATTAGAATGTTATTTTAGACAGTCAAAAGAAAGTGCCATGTAGCACCACTAATCTTTCCGCAAAAGAAATGGCAAATCAAGATTAGAGGGATTGGTGCGTACTAGCAAAACTGATGGTCAACTTGTAAACGACTGATTTACGGTTAAAGCTTGCTAAAGGAAGAACTTTTCCACATAGGTGGGGTTCACTCCAGTGGGACGTACTTGATCTCACTTAAATAGGCTTCAAATATCATTATGTGTTTAGAAGCGTTGAATAAAGCAGACAGGCATGTTGTGATATTTCTAAGACAATAATATGCTTATTTGGTTGTAGATTAAAAAAAAAAGACAATATGGTTCTGAATTCGAAAGAGGTAGAGTATACTTGCGTGTACTATTTGGATCACTTGCTGGATGAACTGGGAAGTCGTAAGCGCTACTTGGCATTTTTATAAAAAGGCTTCCTCCTTAAAACATACTAATGGGAGACTGTATTTACAAATTTCTGTCTGTGGTAAAAGCTAAATTAATGCCAGCAATGATATACAAAAATGAACGAGGACTTTACAAATGGATGCTTTTGATACAATGTTGCTAATTCAGAATGCAATTTGGGTTGCTAAACCTTTCTGTAAAAGCTCTGGTAAGATTAGCGTTCAGACGTCTGAGACAAGTCTTTAAGTTGCAGATAGTGGAAGTAGCATACTTAAAGTATTCATTTAGAGAGAGATTGAGCCCCAATACTCTCCTTTAATGACCCATGGATCACTTTTGGTTCATACAGCCATGAAGGCATTTAAGTAGGTAGTTGGTGAAAGACTGAAGCTAAAATCTAAGGAAGAAGAGTAATTTGAATTCTCAACAATTAACTATTCATAATAAATGTTGGACATTTAGGGCCAAATATACAAAGAATCAATCAGTATGGTTGTATAGCTTCTGATTTTGCGAATCAACCTAATAGGTCAGCTTCCAAAGTCGCCGCCTTGAGTGTATTGCAATTCAACCTACCATCCATATTCATGGGGTATGTCACAAAGTGAAACTAACTCCAACTAAATGAACAATGTCTGTGATTGCATTTACTTAAAGTACTGTTAGTTAATGCAGACAGTTTTCCTTAAAGGTAAAGGTCCTGCATTTGAGGAAATAAGTTTGATTAAGACGGTTAACGTTCAATTGGACCACTGCCCAATTGCCCAATTCCCAACGTTTTTATTTCTTTGATGGAGAAGGCAAGCTGAAGGAACCTTTTCCCCTTTGCGAATGGCTTATTGCCAGTTAACCTATCAAGGGTCGCTGACCTATCATGGGTTTGAGATATAAACTGCAGGTGCGGACCACTGATACATAGCATTCCGAATCGCAATTTAAAAGGGATGTCCTAAACATGCAACTTAAAAAATTTCGATTTGTAATGCATTCCTAGACCAATTTTACAGTCTGTGTAGCACTTATCATATTGCAAAATGGATGTAATACATTAAAGAAAGCCATTTAGCGGTTGCATAGCCTGTAATTTAGCACAAACATTAACCCGCACATATGACCCTCAGTTGACGAAGTGGCAAGATTACCTGCATGAATCAGCATCTAATAGCATAAGGTGTAAAAGTATTCGCTTACAATGGTCTCAAGACGGATGGGTGAGTCCAGATAAGGGTGAAAGTTTCCTACTGCTATTAATGAGAGTTGACGTGTGTGTGTGAGTCTACAAAAAAGTTATTGTGATATATAAAATACAATATAGATATTCATGAATATATATGGAGATCTAGGATTTAGACCAAAGTTGATGGTTGTATTGTCAACTTTAAATGTTGTTAGGTGTTTCTAAATTGTCTCTGTAATGGTTTTATGTAACAAAACAATAACGATTTTCATACCATGTAACTTTACAATCTCCCAAAACATATTTCCACTTTTCACAACAAGAGTTCTGTTTCTTCCTCATTTTCAATAATGTACTTTGTGTAGAAAACACTGTTGTCTCTCAAGCCATCAGATACATACACCATGTGGAAGTCACTTCAATGTTTCATGTTTTTTTAAGGAAACAAGTGTTTGGACCGGGATGCGCTGAATAGTAGGCATCTCCTTTGATTTAATAAGGACAGTGGGGAACATGTGCTCAATTTTCACCACAACCAACTTTCATTGCTGAACAGTATACTCCTGTAAGAATCCCTTCTTCTTCAGCGAGGGTTAAAGCTAAGATTCTATAATGAAAAATACTCTGTCTAGTCTTCCGCTGATGTAGAAAGGGAATGAAATAGAAAGATAATAAAGACAAATATGTAGAAAAATATTCATTGAATACCTGCCCTGAAAATAATACTGATATAAAAATAAAACCACTATGCTTTAGAGAAATAATCCTAGAGGACTGTCACCATGTCCTTAGGTGGTTGACCACACATGTGCGGGAAAAAAGCTTTGGGCCTCTCTAATTACATAAAGAGACTAACAAAAATATCTGTTGATTATTAATCTCCTGCATTTTCTTTGCAAACGTGTGGTCATCCACTCAAAAAGCCACAATAGTATACAAGTCACCTCCAATCGAGGGTCCTGGCCACTTGCCTTGTTCCCTCCTTTTTCCCTTCCATTCTTGTTGCTGTCTCAAATCGGTACTATTTAATTTGAACCAATTGGAATAACATGTAGTTTTCCACGATATGGTACCACCTAAGGATATAGCGATAGTCCCCTACGATTTTCATTGATGGTTTTGTTTCTTTTTTACCTTTGCAACCTATGCATCAACAGAATAGCGCAATACATATTCACTCCTGTAACAACTAATGACCTTTTCGAAATGATTCTTACCATTTGGGTAAGTGTGGTTCAGGAGGGAGGGAGCTGTAGAGATAAATATACTTTTTGTTTGTAAAATTTTAACAGTACACCTTATCTTCCAACACCTTGTAATTGTGTTTTATACAAGCCTGGATGAGGTACTGACAGAATTAGACACTCACAGGCATTGTAGGACTATTGCAACAACTCCTCAAGAAACCCATTGTTTTCATAATACATCTTTTTTGAAACACCAAAGATACTTACAATAATTATTTCTTCTCGTTATGTTTCTCTTGCTAACTTCTGTCCTGATGATTACCCTTTTCTGATTTAGCATAGTGGGTCGAAACGTCTACAATTAATAAATCTGGACTGTTTTTAAATGTAATTGTGGATCGGGACACTGGTAAATGAATGTCTTAAATAACGTCACATTATCCCCGTCAGCCACATAATATTGTATATAGCACTAGCGCACTGTTTATTCACCTTATCCCGTTTACTGCACAGTCACTTCAACAGGAGCTCCTTAGTCTGGTATTTGAAGTTATAAAAAAAGGCTTATCTTTTGAAATGAAAATAAATTCCTTAATTGCATAAAGAAACCTTATTTGTAAGAAGAGTTCCTAATTGACTATTGCCATGGAAGTAAGACTACACTTCCCCCACAAGGAACATTTGTGCTATTAGATATTCTGTGCAGGCACATTTAATAGCACAGGCTGCGGGCATCTGAGCACAGCTTCGGGCACGAGCACTTATTCTTGCACTGCAGACATTTATCTAACATCTTCAGAGATGATCGCTAAAGGGATGGGGCAAGATCATGGTTCGTTAGGAATTAACAAAATAAGCAGAAAATTGAAAAGAGAATGTTTTGTCAGCTTATTAAATTATATTTCTCATTAATAATGTAGAATCGAAAAGTGAAAGGCAGGGGGTGGTACCTGTAGATTGAAAAAGGAAATGGATACACGTGTCTAGGTGAGTTTTACTCCAATAGAAGGTGATTTTACCCAAGGAAAACAATTAATACTCTTCCTATTTTAATAATGCCTTGCAAAATGCAAATGAGGAGCTAAGAGCATGAAGGGGGAGCAGTGTCTGTACCAGCCAATCCAGTTTGTTGTTGGTAGCCTATAGTGATTAGAGGGCCTGCCTTCATATAGGGTACAGCTGCTCTGCAAAGCTACAGCCAGGTGTAGCTGTGTATTTTTCATTGAATAGCAGATACAGATTTAACAGTGCTTGTAACTTAGCATCCTAATTACACATGGGTACACAGACAACCCGTAATGCATTCAAGGGTGGTAAATATGTCAGCCTCCTAGTGAGATGTACAGTGGATTGAATGGTGCCAGATTATGAGAAACTTGAAATGTATTTGTATGAATTCTATTAACCGGTCAACTTAAGTCTGAACTCCACTTCATTCAAATTCACTTCACCACCCCTCACTACAACTTAAATATGAAATGGACTGTAGTTAGCCATTGTTCTGCAGATCTATATTTACCAGTAAATGGGCAGCTGAATACACTTTGTCTTCCATCATTTCCCTGTTTCGGTTTTTAGTTTCCATTGATCCCTACTGTGTTACTGATTGTGTATTCTGTTTTGTGATTGGGGTTCTTAGTTTCCTTCCTTTTGTAGCCCCAAAGGAGTGAATAAGCAATTTCCTGTAAGTCAACTTTTTCTTTATACTGCCAGAACTAAGTTGCACATTCTTATTACATGCACCTAGACTACTAGTATTGTTGCAGTTGGAAATCACCTCAATATGATCCTGCAGAGTGGGATTAAAAGACAATTGCAGTGGAACTTCAGTTCAGGAATATTCATGTCTTGTTCAACTGGTTGAGCAGGCAGTCTGCCTGTGAGCCTCTATTGAGGAAGGCATGATGGTTCCTTTTGTGGAACAATTGGGAGAAGAGCTAAGAAATTATGAGGAAACATAGCTGGTGAGTAAAGACCTTTTTGCACTTGTGCTTTACATAAAGTCTATAGCTCTTGCTCTAACCATATGGATTTCTAGTGACATTTCTTCCACTAAAAGGCACAAAGCCTGATTTTTGGACAAGAAGACTAAAACCTTAAAAGCGGTGCGAATGCATTTTCTCGACTCAAATATCATACACCATAGCATGTTGATGGACATATGGAATTACATAGGAACTACAGGATATTGAATGCTATTTTTTTAGAGCGTGGATATCATAAAGCATATTCTGCTGGGGCACACGTGAAAGATATATTTGATATAATTTTAAATAGGTCTATTTCTAGCTGAATAATTGCTGGTATCCGAAAATGATAACATGATCAGTACCTTGGCGTCCTATGGTTATGTGTGAGTCAATCACGTAAAATAGGGCTGCTTCAATTATAATAAAACCAAAAGATAAATGAGGTTCACATTTCAAAACAGCACTACACACATCCTCTCTGGTCCTTTCTCCCACCCCATAGCAGAAGAAAACGATATTTTATTGATAAACCACCCGGCCATGACTTGAAGGATTATTCAGGTACGGCTGTTGAACAAAAATACTCCTTCTAAGGGATATTAATCAGCATCTGGATGTCTATGTTTAAAATTAGCTAAAGAACTGTGGAATGTATAGGACATCCAGATTTCATTAATTGTTTTGCACACAAGACATTTTCTGAACCTGGTCTTTGTGAAAAAAACTCAGACTCAGCAATTTGATTATTTATCACGTGATGCGGACTGATTAGTCAAACATTGGGTTTACTATTTTTGTTTTAGCATCAGATACTTAACAATGCCAATCCACATGGTTTGCAATTAAAGGTATTAGATATAGGGTCACCAAGGAAATCCTCAGACCTTCAACAATCACTGTTTTCTACCTCTCAAGACTAGTCAATAGAAAAACAAGTGAATATGTTCAGAGGACGGTCATTTGAATCACATTTTACTTAACCCGTTAACCGCGGCGGTAATTCCGCTGCGGTGCGGCCGTTTTCGTGCACGGGCGGGACAGCGTCGGCCATTGGCCGACGGCAGCACTGGGGAGGTAGTGCTGCAGTCGGCCAATGGCCGTCGGCAGCAATGAAAGGGTTAAACTAGAGTTCAGCTACATATCCATAAAGGCTCTTGGTTTACAGGTAAGCCGATAGGTTACGATGATTCACAAATAATTGGCTACTATACAGGGCCTATTTAATTTATATATGATGGTGCCCACATTCTGTTTGGTCACGAAGTATCAGTATGGAATTCCTTGCATGTGGATCTGAGACTGAAAAAGCCACTTGATAAATTTACAGTCACCTTGAAAACGGCTCTTTTCTCCTCAGCTCCATGTCTTGTTTTCACAGAGTCGGCCAACAATGAGTTGGATACCGCCTTTGTATGTGTTTCTTACTGTTTGCTAAGTTAACTGCTCCCCAAACTCTGTCCAACTCAATACACTTTGCTGTGAGTCCAATTTGTTCAGGAAATTTATTCACCAGCTCCATCCTCTGTTTTCCTCTTCTTTTGCCCTGCAGCCTTTCTCCACTGTAAAAATTAGAATGCAGGCTCATTCAAGAGCTACCACTGATGTTTACTCTAAAATGAACTGTGTAATGCCGTATATTACTTTTCTTTCCAGCTTTTTAGTTCCAGTTCTCAAGCTATTTCCAATTCTGAGCCCCAACTTGCCATTGCTTATCTATAATTCTTGCATAACAACTGAAACTGGTGAATGTAAAACCTTCAGCCACAAGATTTGTTATCACTGTTGCTGAATGGTATGAGAGACTTTAGTATACTGCCGGCTGTTTTTGTGGGTATGTAATGAGTTGTATATTGATATATTTATCTAGGCAGGGCTTATCCAACGTGAAGGCTGACAGAGTTCTGCTGTTTAATGTTTACTGCCAGTTTATTGACAGCACAATGAGCCAGTTTCACATGGTATGTTATACCAAGTGGAGGCATGCCTTAAGACAGGTTGCAAAGCTATTACCATTTTTGGTGTGCGCCCTCTGTTTAATTTATTACCATCTGTCTATGTTGAAAGAAGAGTTCATGCTTGGTTGTCTACTGGGCATTTCCTCTTAAGAATAAAAGTCTATTTCGGGTTTAAAAATTAATTTGTCTCTTTAACATCTGAAACTTATGCTTTATGCACTACTATGAATTACAAGACAGTTTAAAGTAGATCATCAACCTCTGAGAATGCAGTTTTAATAGAAAACTGAAAGCAGCAAAATAAAACTTCACTGAGATGAGTGGAAGAAGACTTGGTACATGAAGAGTGGCAAGGCAGACAAAAGTTGGCGTGAAAAGGAAAACAGGCACTGCTTGGCATCAAAAGTAGGGCAAGAACGTTAACACGGGCTTTCAATGACTGGCAACGTCTGAGGCATCAGTGATGACGTGGGACAGAAGGAAGCCTTTAGGAAAGCAGATCTGTGAAGTAGGACGGTTGGGCTAGACCCCTGAGCACAACATAAAGAATTGTAAAAAGTTTGCTACACTTCCAAATACAATTTAGATATGGAGAGTGTCGTCTATAGTGCCACATGGATGGTGGAGCAGAGAAATAACCCCCTTGTTGACAGGCACATTATTATGTTATGTATGGGTCCCATACATGCTTGTTACCAACACGACCCTCTGCCATTCATTGATATGGGTAACACAGGTAGCACAAGTCTACAAATGACATAAGATTTTTATAATGATATATTACACTCTTTCAACAGCTTTTTGTTCAGCTTTCCAAGGTTTTGTTTGTTAATCATCATACTTTAGTTTGTTTACAGCTTAATACTTTTTTCGATTTTCATTTGAATTGTTTTGGTGTTTATTCTTTGGAGAAGAAGGAGTTTTTTGCCTTTTCTTTGTCGTGTGGAAAAAATGTCCTTCCTTGGGCAGTGCATTTTTTGTTTGGAGCCTGCTGAGTCTTTACTTGTTTTTAAACAGCAGATGCCAGTTAATGGGCCTTCTTCGGGACTGCATGGCTGTGAACAAACACATTTTCCACTTCGTTCGCTTAAGTAGAAATGAGAAAAGATGTTTATGCACGTATAATTTTGCAACCTTCCTTCTTTTCTGTATTGGATTATTTGTGCAGTTCGTCTTTGTCAATGTGGAGTTTTCCCCATATATTGAAATAACGGTTCTGCTAATATGCCATGCAGAGTGTAATGAACTCAGCTTGCATGCATGTCTGGTTTTCGTGCTAGAAAAAAAATTGTATGCACAAAAACTCCCCTGAAAGCTTACTACTTGCAGAATTGTTTTCTCCATAATAGCATTAAACAGAACTCCAGCAGACCATAAAGTATCCCGTCTGCAGAACAATTTGCTTACAATTTAGTAAGGACTCAGACAATTTCATGCAAAATTCATAATTTTTCAGCAAATGTGCCGAAACAAAAAACTTTGCTACGTATGGAAAATTTTGCCTGGACGTTTACAAAGGTTGCCAGAAAAGAAAAATACTGTGTAGATGCAAGAGCAGCGATTAAATTAATTTTGTGCGTTTTTGATAAACTGTGTGTATGGGAACCAAAGAAAACAGGTCAATGCACCCCCATTGACCTAGTACCTGCTGACACAAACACCATGGTATACCACAAACTCCAGACTATAGACGTCTTACCCTTATGAGTTTATTGGCAAGATCATGTTTCCACTGATTTGGAGTATTGGTTCTTAATTTAATATATGTGCCTAGTCAACACATACAATTTAGCCACCTCTTATCAGTCTGAAAAACTATTGGATCAATTAAAGACTAAGGGCACCATTACGCCGCCACCGTAACGGTATGCGGGACAGTCCGCCAGGGATGCGGCGGTCCCGCACCTGCAGTTATGATGCCACTGTGGCAGTGGCATCCCCTATTCCTAGCATTGTGGTGGGCGGTGCTCACAGTACCGCCCGCCACAATGCTGGGAATGCAATTTATGCATTGGAATGCACAAGGTGACAGGCACCGCGCAGTGCCTGCCACCTTGTTAATGCCAATGCAGGTACCCCCCAAGTGCACCTCCCTTCCTCCTAACACCCTGGGGGCCCGCAACGGGCTCCAAAAGCATAGACCACATGCAAGGCTGATCTCCGCCATCATCCTAATATGGATGGCGGTGTCTTGCAGACACCGCCACCATATTAAACATGTTTTCCGCCCGGTCGACGAGTTGACTGGCGGAAAAGCGGCGGACAGTCTTTCTGTGTGCCGCAGACCCCCCAGCCATCCTAATACGGCGGGGGTCTTTTAGGTATGGATGGCTGGCGGATTGCCCCTGCCGGGCCAGAGGTGGCTACCGTAGGCCCGGCGGGGCGATCTGCCCACCATCCTAATGGGGCCCTAAGATGCTGGGATGATTCAAAAAGACTCATAGGAAAACAACACCTGAAATATTAGCATGAGGTAATGCAAAGAAAGATTATGATTGGGAGAACTGACACTTCTTTGCCAAAAACTACGGATTTTCAGTTGCACCACCATCAACTCAATGGTAAAGCACCAACCACAGGAATCAGCATAAATGGGAAACTCAGCTCTGTCTCCTGAGGTGAGATACACATTAGGTTTGTTCTCTCACGTTGTTGCTTTTGGCGCTTAGCATCAAACATTTTGCAGCTTAATTTAATAGTGGATTAGGGTATAAAGGGTAGGAGAACATAAATTGCACTGTTTGCAGATGATCACCTTCTCTTTTTAACATCACCAGTCCCCACCACAGTGAAACTGCAACATCAATTCAAAGCATGTGAAGTGGTGACTGGCTTCAAAAAAAGCACTACTAAATCTAAAATATTAAACCGCACACTATCCCAACTGAGGCAACCCCATATACCATTAAATCATCAATAAACATCAAATAGCTTAGTATTTATGTTGGAACTACATCCACACAAATGTTGCTAGGCAAATTACATACAGCTATAGAAGCAACTACTGCCATCATTAAGGGAAGATTATCTCAGATGAGCCCTGTCCTCCTTTTATTGGCTAAGAAGGATCAATACAATTGAAATGACTGTCCTGCTAAGGGACCAGTACTTATTTCAGGCACTCCCCTAGGGATTCACAAGGAATTCTTTATCTGAATGTAAAACTAAATTACTACACTCCTTTTGGGAGGACAGAGAGCAAAGTTTGCATATTAATTGAGGTGCCTATCTAAACCAGAAGGTTTTAGTCTTCCCAGAAATTATTTTATTATAGGATATCCCAACTATGGGGCTGATTACGATGTCGTTTGGAAACACTTCTGACAGAATCAGTTTTTGAATCTTTTCTGACCGAATCGGGTTCTGCAAGTCCGACCGACCGATTACGATGCTTCCCATCATCGTTCGGTCAGACTCACATTGACTTCAATAGGAGCCTGTGTTGCGAACGAGAACACAGGTTCCCAATGAAAAAAAGGGGTGGTTGGGGAAAACCTTGCACCTTGTGGCGAGCACCTCATGATGCCAGCCTACCTACTTATATTCTGTTCTGTTTTTGAAATTTAATGCACTATTGCCTTTACAAATAGATTGTTTGTGCTTCTCAGGTGCAGGGTTAATTTTGTGCCTGCCGCACTGTGCATGATTTAATAGGGGGTCACTTGGGTACCCCCACGGGCCCCATCTGGAGACCATATCGAGAGGGGGCCTCATACGGGCCCCCAAAGTCAGATTCTGACCGCTGTTTTGTGTCGGGTAGACAAAATCGGAACGGCTGTCCGAATTGGTCATCATAATCGCTTGCTCAGAAACCGTGCCCACAGAGCTGTACGATTCGGTTCCGAACGACTCGGGCTGTCCGAATGCCTTTCGGAACAGAATCGGACAGCCCAAATGCTTTCCGTGTATCGTAAGTGGTCAGTTTGAAATGTGTACGATTTGGTCAGAAACATAGTTTCTAAATCAGATTCTGAGATTCTAATCCCTTTCGGAGCCTTTCCGAACGACATCGTAATTGGCCCCTATGAGTCATAGCCGACTGAAAGCAGAGTGCTTTGTTTTGTGTGAGAGGGCGCCCAAGCATGAGCTGAGCCCCTCTGCAGCTTTCGGAATCACTTCCTTATAGCTGTTCTGTGATACAGCCATACTATATACTCCTAAGTGCATTATAACCTCGCCGTAAATGCTAACTTTGGAATGGCTGCATAAAAACTTGTCGTGTTTGGTGTCAAGCACTTTGGAATCCTACCCCCCGCCAGTCCTGGCAGCGGGGGCAGAATTCTACCCTTCTAGAGGGAGAAGACATGTAAACCTTTACTTACATGGTAATAGTTTAAAAGAGCCCCAGCATCAGAAAATGGATGCTGCTACCACAGACACGAGTCTGACCTCCTGCTGCTGGATGAAACTTCGGAAGGGGAGGTCTGGACCATAGGTTTCCTGTACTGGGAGGTGTAACCACCTCCCCAGACAGGCTTTAGTGTATTCGGGCAAGGTGGGTGCATTCAGTGAATGCTTTTCTGACAGTGCCTGGGGCACACAAGGTGTCCCTGTGCATACCCCAGTTCAAAGCGGTTGCTGGGGCACTCAGCCCCAGCTCTGGCGTGAAACTGGACAAAGGGGAAGGGGTGTAACCACCCCCTCCCCAGGTCCTCCCTTAGGTGGGACCCTAGAGTTAGTCCATCCCATAAACTTAGTATAAGTATAGGAACCCAGTCCCTAGGACTTTAGATTACCCTGGACGAAACTCTGCAACATATATCCTGGAACTTCGACATTCTATTTCGACTAGAAGATGGAAGGATCTCCCTTGGGGTCAAGGAGTGACCTCCCTGTTCAAACAGGCACTAAAGAAGCATCTTGCCGGTCTGCATTTTCGAGGCTCCCGCCGGATCCCGAAGAATCTGTGACACAGGACATAGAATTCCAGACATCTCTGAGGCCGACACGAGTACAGAGCAAAGCTGAGACCCGCAGCCATCACAAGAGATGTGGTACCGGAACTCCTGGACACCATTCATATTTGCAAGTGCACTTACTTCCCGAGCTTTACCTAAGTTGTGCATTGGGATACTTGTAGTCCAAGCCCTGAGCACCATTTGCACCGAAGATTGTAGGTCTACACTCTACGAGTGTTCCGTGGGCCCGCTTTTCTGCTCAAGGCCCCTTCGCGATCCCTGGTCCGTCAACTGGTGGATCCTCAGGAAGTTAACTTTTGTTTCCTGGGTTTTTCTGGTTTCTCCAGACATGACCTGACTCCCCTCCAAAGGGTGAGTCCCACAGACCTTTCTGGTCTGCTCCGAAGCCAATCTTTGCATTCTGCGTGGGTTGCTGTTGCCAAGGCTTGTTGGGTCCAATCTGGATACGATGCTGTAGCACTCGACATCCTTCATGATACAGCTAGAATCCAGCTCCTGGTTGTCATAGACGCCTCCTGGTTCTCGTGGCTGAAGAGTCAAGCTTCACCTCCTGCTCCTGAAATCACACAACATCAGTGCGCATCTTCTTACTGCCTCCCTGGCCACTGGCAAGTGACCCAGACTCTGTCCCCTCTGCTTTCAGGTTCTTCAGATCTTCGATCCACCCTTGGATCCATCCGGACACTTTTTATCTGGTCGCCTGCAGCACTTCTTTGCAGCTCTCCATAGGAAACGACGACGAAACCGGACAGGAAAAGACACCTATGCATCCGGCTTCTCTGGGTGAGGTAACAGAGTACTTCGGTGCTTCCGTAGGTCTTGACTCTTGAACTGTCCAGTACTGAAGGGGTTTGTTCCTAGTCCACTCCTAAGTGTCCTTAATCTTTAAAAATCTAATCGCAACTTTCTCTATAGAAGTCAATGATGATTCGCGGCTGTGTTTAGACACTACACGCGTCCCCCGTAGGTCTCCTGCGTCTCTACCTTGGGTGGTTCCTGGTTGCCCCAGCGGTTCTACAGGCCCTAGGCCTTGTCTCTATGTCCCTCGTGATTCTTATACCACTTCCTTAGTATATGGTTTGTGAGGCCCCCAGGTCAAAATGTATACTGTGCTAATTTACTGTGCGCTATTTAAGTTTAACTTGTGTACTTTTACCTCTAGCCTCATAAAGAGACTAGAGGGGTATGTTTAGAAAAAACACATATATTTTATATATACCTGGTGTGGTTCGCCTTTCATTTGGTCATTCATGAGTTTATAGACTGGTAAAACAAGCTGCTTTACCTTTCTTCAAGACTTAGCCTGAAGGCTGCTCTTCACAGCTAGCACTAGGATAGCTTTCTATAAAGGTTGTCTTTAAACCTACCATCAATGAGGGTCGTTTGGACTGGTGCAAGGTGCCCACTAGAATAGTGGACAGCATATGCCAGGGCAACTTCTCATACTTTGATTCATTCACCTATAAATCCAGGGCACTTATAAATTCTATTAATCAATCCAGCAACCTTTGGAGGCCATTAGCAGTCCTAGCTAAGAGTACCACACCATAAGCATTGAGAAGTGTTGGTATGTAAAGGTTCCCCATCTGCTGTATGTCTATCTTCTACTGCAGAAGATGACCCTCAAGTCGTTTATATGAATTAAAAACAGAAAAGGGGCTAAAATCCAGTCTTCATTTACACCCTGTTGATATTTTATACACAAATTAAGATCTCTAGTTGGGCAATAACTAATATTTTCAGAGGTTTTCCAGTGAAATCAAGGTAACAGTAAAAAGGGAAACAGCCTTTACCACGAAGGCTGAACAATGGTCAGCCTTAACAACGAAGGCTGAACTACGCAAGCCCTACCGCGCATAAGCCTTAAACCAAGCATGTGCGTGTTTAAGGCATATGAGCGGTAGGGCTTGCAGACGGGCAGAAGCAGGAAGATATTGCGGTAAGGTAAGTGGGGGTGGGGGGTCAAGGTTATTTTTAGTGGGGCTGGGGGTTGTTTTTGAGGTTGAGGGTGGGTCGGGTTGATTTAAGTGGGGCTTGGGGGTGGGTCAGGGCATTTAAAGATGGGCAGGGTCGGGGTAGTTTTGTGGGCTGGCGGTCAGGGGTTGTTTTGTGGGCTTCAGGTTGTGTGTTGGAACAGTTTTGTGGGATTGGGGTGAGTCAGGGTAACTTTAAATGGGGATGGGAGGTGAGTGGGGGTAGATTTATGGGCTATGGGGTGTTAGGTCTGGGGGTCTCTATTTGGCAATGGTATTCACCTTTGTCCAAGTAGGGACCCTTACTTCTAAGTCAGGATAAGGGGATTACACTCCTTGATAACCCCTGCTCACCCCTTGGTAGCTTGGCACGAGCAGACAGGCTTATCTCAGAGGCAGTGTGTTAAGCATTTGTGAATATACACAGTAATACACACTACAGATGGACACAACAAAGGTTTTATAAAAATAAGTATTCTTTATATAGACTTAAACACAAGACCACAAACGACAAAAATCCACAATACTACACTTAAGATTACTTAAAAGATGATTGAAGTTGCTTAGTTCACTTTGATGGGTAATGCGAAAAAGTTTTCAACAAAGTACCTGGATGCGTAACGCAAAGTAAACAAAAGGCTCGCAAAAGGGGAGTTGCATCGGTTCCGTGATCCGGGGAAGATGATGCGTCGGGCCTCAATGCCTGCGCAGAGTAGGGGATGCGTTGTTATCCTTACCGGTGCGGAGGTGTTGCGTAGATTCTCGGCCTGCAGGCCCTTTACAGTGCGCAAGATGGCGCCTTGATGCAATGCGATGATCCGGTTGCGATGCGAGAAGATGGTGCCCTTAATGCGGCGATGCGATGACGCCCTGACAGCCTTGCCACAACTCTGTACTTTGGAGCCGCGACGACCCTGCAACACGCTTCTCCGGTAATGCGATGGCGACTCTCTCGATGGCGTCAAGCTTCTCCGGTGATGCGATAGCAGGCAGCTTCGATGAACACACTCTTCCATGGAGATGTGGCGAAGGCTCACTTCTCCGGCAATGCGACGATTTCAGCGCCGGCGACACGCTTCTTCTCGATGTGTCGCACTTCTAGCTCCCAGCGGCACGCAAGTGTCTAGAGTCATAATACTCAGCAAGGAAATTCAGTGGGGAGCTGGAAGTGAAGTCTTTTGTCCCTGAGACTTCAGCAGGAGGCAGGCACAGTTCAACCCCTTGGAGAATATTCTGTAGATGAAAGTCCTTACAAAGTTCCTTCTCCTTACCATTGGTAATGAAACAACCACTGCAGGCCAACCCAGCAAACAGCACACTGGCAGAGGGGCAGTACAACTCCAGCAGCTTCCTTGGTTCTTCTCCTTGGCCGAAAGGTTTCTTGTCCAGAAGTGATCTAATTTCGTGGGATCAGGATCCCAATATTTATACCCCAAAATCCTTTGTTCTCTGAAGGCAGAGATGCCTCTGCCTGGTCCAAACCAGTTCTTGAGCACTTTGTTTACATGACTCTCTTCTTCCTTTCACTGTGCAGGGCAGAGACATCAGCCGCCCCACGGGAGGTGGAGCCAGCACAGGGGATGGAAGATACAGCTCTAGAGCATGCTGTTGACATGATTCCTCCTCTCCTTTCACAGTGCAGGGCAGAGACATCAGCCAAGCCACAGGAGGTGGAGCCAGCATTGTAGAGGGAAGGCCAAGCCCTATTTACCCGGTCCCAGGTGCAACTCCTCCTTCCAATCTAGATGCAGATCTCTCTATTCACCACTGGGCTGCCCCACCCTGTCTCCTGGGATCCATCCAGCGCTGTCACACACAAACCCAGACAAGGAATACGCAACCCAGCAGAGGCAGGCCTGGATAGTAAGGGAAGAAAATACCTACTTTCTAAAAGTGGTATTTTCAAACACAGAATACTAAAACCAACTTTACTAAAAGATGTATTTTATTATTCTGAGTTCAGGCATACTAAATTCAAATTACTACAATGTTCCCTGAGTCAGTTAGGATTATAAGAATGAAATAATCTAACTGCCCATTCTGGCCTATGGAAAACAGCTAGCCTTCAATAGTGAAAAACGAAAATGGCTGTCATTCACTATTAGGACATGCTACACACATCAGAGCGTGTTCTACCTTATACTTACAATGCACTCTGTCCTTGGGCCTACCATGGGGGTGACTGATATGATGTAAAGGGAAGGTTTAGGGACTGGCAAGTGGGTGCACTTGGCCAAGTCGACATGGCAGTGCTAGATTGCACACAGGCCTTGCAATGGTAGGCCTGAGACACACTTTACAAGCTGCTTCTGTGGGTGGCACAATGTTAGAACCGGCTGTCTCTAGTTGGCAGAGGTATGCACTTCTGACAAATAGGGACACTCCTTTTCTAGTCAGGGCAAGGGGATCACACCCTTCGATAACCCCTGCTCACCCCCTCGGTAGCTTGGCAGAGCAGAACAGGCTTATCTCAGAGGCTGTGCGTTAAGCAATTATGACCACATACAGTAACACCGTGAATACGCTACAAATGGACACGACACCGTAGTATTATAAAAATAAGTATTTTTATATAAAGCTTAGCACAAGACCAAAATAACGGCAAAACTGTACACAATCGGAATAAATACATTTGGGAAGGAAAAAGGATAGTTCAAAGGTAGTTTCTTCTGTAGCACGAAAAAGTCTTTTAGTATCAAGCAAATCTTCTTCTTGGAAACACAGTTCTTAGCAACAGGGTAACTCACACGGGAGCTACACAACGCCGGGGCAAAGATAATCCACAGGTTCGGCGTCGACCGCGAGGAGCGCTACGTCGGGCCTGGAGTCACACGGACCCCCAACAACACAGTACCTTAGGAAACTGAAGCACACGATGATCAGCGGCGTCGAGCAATCCGGCGTCGCGTCTTCGGTGTCGATTCGGCCTCAGCAGGCGTTGTCGATGATGCAGTTGCACAGAGTGAGCAGCGCTCACGGCGTCGAAGGGCACACGGTTGATGCGATCAGCAGCGGGGCAGACACGAGGTCCTCTGGAGTTAGAGCCGTACTCCCACTCACTGGCGTTGCTGCTGGCGTCGGTCGGGCCCAGCGTCCGATCGTCGTGTTTGCTGGTCCTTTCAGAGGTGCTGGATTCACACTTCCAGCAAATAGCACTTTTAGCAGATGAAGTCCTTTAGCCCTGTGACTTCAGCAGGAGACTGGCACTCTTCCAGTCCTTGGAGATTTTCTTAGCAAGCGTGAGAGTACACACACAGTTCCTCTCTCCTGGTTCCTTGGCAAAAATAAAGAAGCACTGCAGGATTCCCCCAACAACAGCACACTGGCAGAAGGGGTAGGCAGTCCTTTAGATCAGCAGGCCTCTTGTCCTTGGTTACAGGGTTCCTTGTCAGAAGTGATCTGATTTCCTATTTCAGGGGTCCTTCTCTTATACCCCTTTTCGTCTTTGATCCCTTTGTCTATGCCGGGGATTTCCCAACATCCTGGGTCTGTGGTGGGTGGAGCTAGGCAGTAGCACCTGGCCTATTCATTGAGCCGGTCTGAGTCCTCAGACGCCCCGCAGGAGGTGGAGCCAGCATTGATACTGGCAGGAGCAGAGCTATCGCCCTCCTGGCAGGAGGTGGGGCTAGGATCGTCCATGGCAGGCACAGAGCCATCAGTCGCTTAGCGGGAGGTGGAGCCAGCATTGTATCAGGCAAGGCAGGCTATCAACAACTACTCTCCCCCTACTCTCAACGTAAATGTCCCACTCATCCCACACTGACTCATCCAGACCTCTTGGAGCCACCCAGCTCCTGTCACACACATGCAAGACCAGCAGAAACCAGATATGGTTAGGCAAGAAAATAGACACTTTCTAAAAGTGCTATTTTCGAACACAGAGTCCAAAAACCATCCACACCAACGGATGCGTAATTAAACCCCGAGTTCAGGGATACCAAACTCGACATTGCACCATGCTCCCCGAGCCAGCTAGGATTATAGCGTTAACAATCCCGGCGGCCCATTCTATCCAACGGAGAGCAGGCTACCTCGCAATAGTGAAGCACGAAGATGGCGGCACTTCACTATCAGGACATGCCAACTTGGTCAGGCCTGTCCTACCTTACACTTACAATGCACCCTGCCCATGGGCCTACCATAGGGGTGACTAACATGAAGTTAAGGGAAGGTTGGAGGGGCTGGCAAGTAGGGATACCTGCGCAGCCGGCGTGACAGTACAGGACTGCACGTGGGTCTCGCAATGACCTACCCGTAGACATTCTTTTACAAGGCCGCTCCTGTGGGTGGCACAAGACGTGCTGCAAGCCCACGAGCGGCATTTGTATTTACAAGCCCCGGCACTCCTGGTGCACTAGACTAGGGACTGACAGTAAACCAAATAAGCCAAACATGGATACAATAGATACATCATTTTAACATAGGGAGCACTTGCGCTATGGCACTGATCAGCAGTGACACGGCGCCCAAAGCATATACCAGCAAAACATCGTAAAACAGTAGAGGCAAACAGAAAAAATGGAGGAGAGACTCAAGCCAATGATGTCAGGTCTAACACACAACCAGTGCTGCAAGCCCACCAGAAGCATTTGATTTAAAAGCCCTGGGCACACATGGTGCACTGTGCTAGGGGCTGACAGATAAATCAAATAACACAATCATGGAATAACCAATTAGTACATACATTTAACATAGGGAGCACTTGCACTGTGGCACTGATTAGCAGTGGCACAGTTTCCAAAGCATAAAACCAGCAAAAACATATCAAAACAGAGGAGGCAATCCGTCAAAATGAAAGGGAGACTCACGCCAATGATGCCAGGTCTAACTGTCGGGAGTAGCTTTCTGGGCTGTGGGTGGGTCGAGGTGGTTTTCTGGGCTGGGGCGGTTCAAAGAAGTTTTCAGGGCAGGGGGAAATTCGGGGTCGTTTTCAGGGCTGGGGTTCGGGAGAGTTTTAAGGGCTGAGGGGGTTCAGGATAGTATTTAGGGCTGGGGAGGGGGTTTGGGGTTGTTTTCAGGGCTTGGAGGGCGGTTTTAGAGCTCAGGGTGGGGGCAGGGATGGTAATACTTCTTAGGAATTCGGGAGGCAGTGAACGTTTTAGGGCTTCAGGGGTAGTTTTTAAGGATATGGGGAAGGTGGGGGGAGAAAAAGTTACAGGTCTGGGGGGTAGTGTGGTTGTTTATGAACTCAGGCTGGGGGGTTAAGACTTACCTGTATAGTCTGAACCTCGAATATGTGGTTACCATATATTCCTTAATAACGTATGAGTCGTTGTTAAGGCATGCGTGGCAAAGGCATATTTTCGTGGTTTGGGTTTTTGTTGTTCAGTCTGCGTGGAACCGGCATGCATGGTTCCATCATACAACCAAGTAAAACCAATGCTTTTTCCACCCCTAAATCTTCCGGTATGTTCCATAATTCAGATCTGTTACCAGTATCAAATGCACTTGAACGGTCCATAAAAACTAAGTTCAAAACAGACTTTTTAACATTGACATATTTTCCTATTAAAAGAAAACGGTTGAGACACTGTTCTCTCATCCCAGTGCTTTGTCTAAACCCATACTGAAGATCAGAAATAATGTTATTTGTCTCTGCCCAAGCTTCAAATTTCACCAAGAATACTCTCCCCAATATCTTACCAGTTGAGTGCTAAAAAGACATTGGACAATAACAAAGGCTTCAATTTGTCTCCTTTCTTAAAGATCGGCACAATGGCTGCCTCTTTCCAAGATGGAAGAAGGAGGCTATTTTTTGCAGCACAAAGGACATTTGTAAGAAGTGGAGCATAGAGCTCTATGTTTTCTTTAAACATGTCCAGAGAGACACCATCCGGACCCGAGGCTTTCTCACCTTTACTCTTTTTGTAATTGCCAATGCAACATCTTTTACCTCAATTGTCAGACTAAAATCAATAGCACTTTCATGGTCATCTAATGACATGAACCCTGGATCTGCTTCCCACAGTCGGTGAGTCTTAGAATTGAAAACTGCAGAAACATGGGAAACCCAAACATCAGGTGATATTGCAAAGTCAATATTAAAAGGAGGTTTTACTGAAAACAAAGGGTGGTTTATCACATGCCAACATTGTTTTCAAACTTTTAGTTCTCCTGCAATCTGAAGGTTCACCCATGCTGACTTCTTTAGCTCAGTCTTCCTAGCCATAAGTGTGGCATCCAAGCTGACTTAATGGTTTCCTGATTTCTTAGAATGACCTTCAGGGCCGACTTCAGTACCTGATGAGTCTTATATCATGCTGAACTAAATCACTGATAGGGACGAGGAGAACAGGGTTTGCTTTTTGTGGTCAAGGCCGTTGACACCAAGTGAGTAAGGCTCGCAAAAATTATTATCTGGGAAGCAATAACATTAATTTCTAAACATTTATTCACTAAATTGAAATTATTACACCATAAGCTTCAAACATCCATACATCACTTAATATTGTGTCTCATGGTATTTATCAATATTGCAAAATGATTAAACCTTTGGTTTGATAATAGCTAATAATGCATTTTCCTCAAAGGCAAAAACATCCCCAATCAGCACTCTCTTGGTTAGATTTTGAAAATTAAACCATCAATCCATGGTAATTAAAATGTACATGTATATTTCTTTAAAAATGTATCCAAAACATATGTAATTGTAGCGGGGAGTGCGTACCTACACTGGAAGGAACTCATAAAATGGATTGGTGGACTTGTGATGTAGATGACCCTCCCTCTTGTTCTCCACACCAGGACAATGAATCGCGGTGTCTCTGGCCAGATGACAACCCCAGGGACGGCTCGTTTAACTGGGAAACAGTAATGGAAGAGGCCCTGCCCCAGTCTGACATATTCGCCACAGGATTGGTGACAACGTAGGAAGCACCGAACTCGGCGTGTGACGTCACCGAATGCCGGTCGGAGAGAGGACAGCCTGGATGGAAGTGGACGGCTGAGAGAACAAGCGGAGAAGAAGCTGAAGAACGCAGCAGTGCACTCGGCACCGAGGAGGAAGACGGAGAGAGTTCCAGCACGCGACTGCGCCAGGAGAGAAGCCGGGAGGCCAACGACATCGCGAGCCGCCCAGCCACACTCACCAGGGAGTGTGGCTACACCAGGTACGGCAGCGCGTTACTGGGTGGTTTGGGAGGCGGGCAGACAATGCTTAGTGAGGACGTTCTTCTAGCATTAATATCACGGCACCCTGCACACTAGAGTTCGTGTCTTGCGTCACGGTGATCCCTGCACCCCCTGGTAACCCTAATGGGAAGAATGTATTAGTACCCCTTCCTAACGTTAGACCTCGTTTTCATTTCTTTACGGTCCCGCATGAACTTCGGTGGAGCAACCGATGACGACCTGGACCCTGACGAAGAAAGCAGCACTCCACGTCCCAGACCAGAAAGCAAAGGAGTTAACCCTGCGATATTGGCAACAGAAAGAACTTCCTGGAGAAGAAAGAAAACATTTATAAAAATAAAGCCCTATATTCCACGATCTAGTCTCCGTGCCCCTCTTTCTCCCCCTTCAACCCCGCCACAGTAATGTTTTTTTCACATTACGTCATCATCCCGTTCCATCGTCGGAAAATACATGTGATAGAAAGCCCAATGCATTTCGGGCTGGGCCCTTCGTCAGGGTCTACTTCCTAAAAATGAACACTAAAGAATCTAGAGTACTGAGTACCACCTCAAATATTAGTCCGTCATGCCCGAATCTAAACTGGTGGTTTTATGAAGAATGTGCATTGAAAGCTATTCAGTGAAATTATTGAATGCGTGTTTTAATAAAAACAATAATCGGAGGGAATTTAAAGGGTGAGGAGAGCCAGTGAAATGAGTAAGGAAAACCAGTGAAACAATTAGGTGATGTAAACTCTTCTAAGCTGAATAAAATAGATGAAAAACAGTTCAGCCTTAAAATTGTACCAAGTTGGTAAATTCCTTCTCAAGGTGTTCTGATTTATGACCACTTATAACCAAAGTGAATATAATTCGCTTTACTAAGAAAATAATTGGTTAGCAATAGTGTCACGTACCTGGCGTGTGGGTGTTAGCTCTTGTTGATCGCTTTCGGTGAATGCACTTAGTGTTCACTGTGTTACGGATGTGTCAATAGAAATAGAAAAAGGGTTGGTGTGCAAAGTGTGTGCTGGAAGTGTCCTTCGTGAAGTAAAAATAGAAAATGGGTTTCAAAGTAAAACGGAAGAAAGGTTCAATTGAAAATAAAAGGAAGATTAAAATAGAAAGCCTGAACTGAGTACAAATGTACATGCTTCATACTGAAAAAAATATGGTAATAGAGTGATCAGACATGAATTGCAATATGAATAAAAATGTAATAGAAAGTAAATTGTCACTGTTGTTAAATCCAAATCATACAAAATAATTGTCAAGTTCACAATGGCAGACAAAAAAGGAGATGTCTAATTACTGGCATCATAAATAACAATTCAAATTGCGTTCATTAAGTCCCTGCGAACTGATCGAGTCCAGACGATTCATCCAGTAAATTTCCCTTTGGAGCAGGTATTTATAGTTGTCTCTTCCTTCTTTGAGCGGTACTTGTTCTAGTATCAGGAATCTAAGTTGACTGATGTCATGATTGTGAGTATTAAAATGCACTGGGATTGTAGATTTTGAATTTTTGGTGCGTGTTTTACTTTTGTGTTCTGTTAATCAGATTTTTATTTGTCATTCAATTTTTCCCACATATACAAGTCCACATGGGCATTTCAGCAGGCAGATTAAATTACTTGTATCACAAGTTGTCATGGTTTGTAGTTTAATCGGCGTCCCCTGAGTAGGGTGCATAATAGTTTTTTATGTTTTTATTTCGTGATTTCAAAGAGAACATAGTCAATATACATGTTACAATATTTATCTAAAATGCATCCTTTTAGTTCCATTACTTCAGTATATATTTTAAAAAAACATGTATTTTACATGAACGGAAAAATATTACTGTTCCAGGTTCTCCCTTCAGAGTTTCAATCCTTGAGTATAAATTATATTGACTAATAATCTTGTCAACCCCAAAAACTCCCTCTTCCCCCTACCAGTTCCAGTCAGATTAATTACCCAATTCTATACCTAAATTAGTCTTTAGGTATCTTCTACCCTTGCTTCCTGCCTATGTGTAGCAGTCATATTGTGGTATTCCCCATCCAGCGTTTCAGGTCTCTTCTATCTCCTGTACCATGGCCCCCCATTCCATCAGTTCTTCTGGGAGCTTATCATCTACTTTTCCCCATATGGTCCTCCTCAGCCATTGCCTATTCTTTTAAATCTTTCCTCCATTTATCCAACTGTGGGCCCGCGGAGTCAGCCAGTGGATCGCTATTCTCCTCTTAGCGATCATAAGTCTGAATATCAAGAATCGTCTGCTAGTTTTACGTTTGGGATTCTTAGGGATCAAGCCAAGGAGGAAGGTTCTTATCTCCGAGCCTATCTTCCATCCTGTTACTTTATTCAATTGCTCCAGAACATCAGCCCAGTATATTTGTATTTTTTGGCAATGCCATATCATATGTACGAAAACTGCTTGTGTATGTTGACATCGAGGGCTTTTTGGGTCTCCGGATATATATATAGCATGTAGCCTCCTGGGTGAAAGGTAGGTCATGTGGACTATATTATATTGTATTTGTTTAAATCTACTGCAAATTGATACTTTGCTGACACGTTTGTGGATTCTGTCCCAATCCATTGTTGTTATCATGTGCTCACTGACCACTTGCCATTTTTCTTCTACTTTCAGGGGCCTAATCTTTTTATCCTCTCTCAGTGCCCTGTGTAAAGGGGTAACACGTTTTTGACCTCCCACCATTGCAATTATAGTGACCAATGTATGTGCGTGCTCCGGGACATCCGGGAATTTCGGCCAAAGTTGTTGGGCTGGAGCTGCTATCTTGGCATATTGTAGGAATTGTCCCGCCGCCAGTTTAAATGTGTCCCTGGATCTTGGTAAGTAATAAACCTATTGTCTGGGTATCGGTCTGACATCATCAGACAAGCCCCCTCATTCCATTTTTCAATTGACATTGCTCGTTTTATTTGTGGCACAACCCAAATATCTGTTTCTGGAGCATAGGGCACACCTCTAAAAAGTCTCTTAGTCTTTCTATCCCATATTTTGGCCATTAGCCCAATCAGTGGAGGGTATTTTCTCAGATGCGTACAATTTATTTAGAGAAGTGCTCCCAGCTGTTGTCTAACTGGGATTGTTCCAAAGAGGGGTCTGTATCTAACCATGCTATTACGTGTTGCAATTGGGACGTCAGCTAGTATAACTCTAAGTCCGGAATTTCTAGACCTCCCTTGCCCCAATGCCTTTTCATCACCTCTAAGCTTACCCTACATCTCTTTCCGTTCCACAAGAGCTGGGTGAGAAGTACATTTAGCTCTTTGAATACTCTATGTGGGATTTCATAGAAGGATCCTTGCATTGTGTACAAACATCTGGGTAGTATTACCATTTTAATTAAAGCAATTTTTCCCATCAGCGATAATTTTAGGCTATTGTAGGCCCTTAAGTATCCTACCCTTATTGTATTCATATAAGGCGTTTTTCTCTCTGGCTACCCGTATCCAGAGAAATTGCATGGATTTCAGTTCCCATGAGAGTTCCAACCCAAGGGGCTGGGACTCTACTCTCCTTTCCACCTTCCCTATTGGATATAATTGCGATTTTTGTTTATTAATACGTAAGCCTGAGGCCCCAGAAAAGTTTTACAATGCCTGGAGCAATATTGAAATGGAGAGGGTTGGGCAGCGCAAATAGACCAATGCGTCGTCCGCGTACAATGACACTATATGCTCCGTTTGGCCTATCATAACCATGCCATGACCTTGCAGCTCCGTCCGAAGGTGACATGCCAATAGTTCCATTGCGAGTGTAAATAACAAAGGCGACAGAGGACATCCTTGTCGAGTGACCTTTGTAACAACATAGCATCCGATACAAACCGTCCCGTTCGGACCTCACCATGGATCTAGCATAAAGTAATTTGACCCAATTGACAAACCCGGAATCCAGTCCCTTTTTTAGATAGACCTGAGTGAGATATTCCCTTTGAAATGAGTCGGACGCTTGTTCAATATATAAAAGTGCCAGTGTGCTTCCCTCTGCATTCTCTCCAAGTGTCTGCATTATATGTGCGAGACGGCGGATATTCCTCAACGTATTCCTACCGGGTATAAACCCGGACTTGTCCACATGTACCAGCTGTGGGAGATAAGGGAGCAGCCTACTCGCCAGCACCTGGCTGATCATTTTGAGGTCTACGTTTAGCATAGAGATGGGTCTATAAGAGTTTGGAATCAACTGATCCTTTCCTGGTTTGGCAATCATCACTATTACTGCTTCCCGCATTAAACCTGGTAGTTCTCCTGTCTCCTCTGCTTCCTCAATGACCTCTAACAATCTGGGAATCACTAGCCCGGCATTTTCTTTATAAAGTTCAGGAAGTCCATACCTGGAGATTTAGCAGTTCTCAAATGGGTTATTGCTGCTTTTATTTCCTCCTCTCCGACTGGGGCCCCCAGTGTTTCCTGAGCCTTGGGGTCCAGGCTGGACATTTCCATACCAGCGAGGTATGTTTGTATAGTATGGGTATATGTGGGGGTATGGGACTCCAAATATATTGCATTTAAATGGGTTGCAAATGCCTTATTGATCTGGTGTTGCTTATAGACCATTTGTTGCTGGTCATTTCTAATTGCTAGGATTGGTTGTGGTCGTGTCTCCATACTAATTAAACTTGCCAGCAGACGGCCCTACTTATCTCCTTCCATATACCACCTTGTATATATTTGTCTAGTCTGTCCCATAGATCCCCTATCTTTTGTTGTTGTGCTGTCCATTTCTTTGGTCCCTCTATATCTGTGGGGAGTGTATTTTCTAAGATTGCCAGCTTTTGTTCCTGGCATTTCAGATATTGCTCCAACACTTTTGTAACTCCCGTCCCAGTAGACCTACATTCCCCCACTTAGCACTACTTTCATGGCATCCCATTCCACTGCTTTCGTACTGGTGGTATTCCAGTTTGTGTCAAAGTGTCCCTAGACCTCCGGGTGCATAATAGTTGTAACTTTGATTATGTTTTTATAACTTCCACTGTTCAAAAAGGGAGTGGTTACCCTGTGTGTCTGCTTATTATAATCATCATCATCATAAAATCTTTATTTCAGCATTTTTTTTGCCATAAAAGCATACAGATAAAACATTTTTTTTACACAGCACATACAAGAAAATGCAGTTCAAACAATCCTAAAAATAGATAAATCACCCCAGGGATTCATTTGCAATTAAAAATCGTCGCTTGGACCACACAGCTGACAGATACTTCGAGAGAGCTAATACAATGTGTTCAGACGTATCTGTCTTTAGGATTCTGAAAGCGTGTAAACATTGGACGAAACCCATGTTTTTACATACCGGTACTATCCAATGCTTCCTGGATTTCCTGTAAGCTCGGCAGAAAAGAAGTATGTGGAGTTCATCCTCTAAGCTACAGCTACAACCAGGACAAGATTTATTATTCGTAGAGGCGGACAATTTACTCGTAAAAGCCCCTAAGGGTAGTGTACCGTATCCCCATTGTATATAAAGTTTCCTTGATCCAATGGGATAGATAACGTCCATGAAGTCCTCAAAGAAGTAAGATATTTTGAATGTTAAAAACAAATTAGTCAGGGTGTCAGCATGGGGGTCATTCAGTATAGTATTGAGTTTATTATCCCTAAAAATCCTCGTGAGAGACTTGCTTGAGACCTTATGGCAAGCCCTTTCAGGATCATACCACAGGGTTGAGAGACCCAATTTACCGAATTCCTGTTTGACGAAGACAAGCCAGGGAATTTTTGCTGCACTATTGTAATTTAATATTTGCTTCAGTTCTAGCATATAGTATGACAGGTCTGTTGTTGTCCAGAGCCTGCGCCAGAACCTAAGGGGTTTCAGTGCTAGCTCGTCCTGAATATAACTCAATCCCAGGTCTAGCCTTAGCGGAAGAAGCGGTGTGCTTTGGGGGAGCGCCAGTAGCTGCCAGATAAACTTATTTTCTGTGTTTGGGATTTCGGGCCTATTGGAGTGCCCCCATAACTCCCCACCGTAAAGAGCCGCTGCCCTTACCTGGGTTTTGTAAATCTCCAGCGCAGGCCTCACCGGTTTAAAAGACGATGTATTGGACAGCTTGAGTATTCCCGCTGTCAATTGGGACAGTTTCAGTTGCAATTTAACCTGTTGGGGGCCCCAGGACAAGTTTTCATTTATCGTGACCCCGAAATACTGAAAGGTGTTTACCCTCTCTAGTCTTACAGATCCCAAAATAGGCGTAGGGCGAGTAGATGCCGGTGGATTGAAAATCATAAATTTCGTTTTGTCCGCATTAATCTCCTATCCACGGCAAAGACAAAAATCCACGAAACCGTCCAGTACACGTTGGATCCCCATGGGAGACTTGTAAAAGCAGTAAGGTGTCGTCAGCGAACATGATCGCCGGCACCCTCCTGCCAGCCAACCTGGGTGCATCATTATTGGGGACCGCATCCAGGTGCGATATAACACTATTAACATAGAGGCAAAACAGGGTCAATGCCAAAACACACCCCTGCCAACTGGGAATCTGGAAGACAGCGCCCCATTCCTTCCACATCTGACCTGTGCAAAATTCCCTGCATGCAGCCTCATCAGAACCCTCAGTATTTCATGCAGAACACCCAGCTCCAGAAGCACCGCCCAAAGTTTTTCCCTAGGCACTAGATCGAAAGCTGCCCGGAGGTCCACAAACACCATGTAGAGGTTGCCACCCTCTATTTTTGCCGTTTTCCAATAAAGTTAAATAAGGCGAAAGATCTGTTCCATGGTGGATGTGTTCCTTCTGAACCCAGCTTGATACAGGCTAAGGAAATCATGTTCCTCCATCCAATCGTACAGGCGATCCAGAATGAGCCTTATTATAATCACTGGTGTTGCCAGGAACTTGTTTTAGATTTTTTGTCCTTTGGTACGCAAAGAGAGGTTGATGCTAGAATATGCCTTAACTCAACCTCTGTTTGTAACAGTGGCCAGTATTTTCAGATGATTTATTTTACTTTTTGATTCCTTGTAGAAAATTGTGATACAAATACTGATCTGGCATCCTGATATTTGAATTTAGCACTTCTTTCTAGTAAGTTCACTCGATCCTTAGCATCCACTCTGCCTATGGTGGCTTGTAAGATGTGATTTGGATATCATCTTTTTTTGAACTTAGTAATCATTATAGCTTGACTCTTTTCATACGGCTGTTCACTGGAAGATATGCATTCCAATCTAAGCAATTGGGAGTAGTGTAGATGTTTCTTTAAAGCCATTTGAAGGAAACTATTATAGTGGAGAAGATTGTTACGGTCCGTGGCTTGGTAAAAACGTTGGCTGCTAATCGTTAATTTTGTATTGTTACTTCCACATTTACAAACATGATCATCTCAGTCTTCATGGTGAAAGTAAACTCAATGTCTTCATTGATGGTGTTCATAATCTCAATAGCACCGTTTAAACTGGTATGGTCTCCCTTTCAAATTAGGAAAATGTAATCGATGTATTTATGAAAAATTATCTGGTTCTCAAGTCAATTTTGTTTTGAAAGGATGTTGTCTAGCTCGAACCTCAGCATGAAAAGATCTGCATATGATGGTGCAGCACTAAGCATGGGCGGAAAATCCATTCCGCTCGCGGATTTTGCGGATTTTCGGTAAATTCGCAATCCGCGAACTCTCGCGAATTTACCGAAAATCTGCAAATTCGCACGCAGCGGATTTTTTTTCTTGGTGATACAATATTGCGGCGTTCACTTACTGTCATTCAGCGTTTGCCGAGTTGTTTTTCTCGATATTTTGCGAGTGCTGCGCCATTTTGGATCTTGCTGCGGGATCCCGCGGGAGTTTGGCGACGCATCACGAGAGTTCGCAATCGCGAACATGTAGGTCCGGCGGGCAGCAACAATATCGCACTTGCGAAATTACAAAATTTGCAATTCTGCAAAAGAAATCCACTAGCAAGCAGCATAGACCTTCTGAAAATGATGATTTTTATCAGAATAACTCCTCAGGTTGACATTTGCCTGCACTTTTTTGGATTTGAGGCCTTTTGACTTTCTTTGGATCACTTTTGGATTAGAAATCAACTTTCACAAGTAAGTTTGTTTGGGGCATTACAGTTGCTGTTCTGCAGAAAAACGAGTTTTGCAAAACTGAAAGCACTCAGCAGGTGCAAAAGTTCACTCATCATTAGTAACCATTCCCTGTAGTACTTCCTGAGGGGCCCCTCCAGAGTTTAGTTGCCTATGTTTGTTTGGGCATTACAGTTGCTGTTCTGCAGAAAAATGAGTTTTGCAAAACTGAAAGCACTCAGCAGGTGCAAAAGTTCAAACTCATCATTAGTAACCATTCCCTGTAGTGCTTCCTGACTGGGGCCCCTCCAGAGTTCAGTTGCTAGTTGCAACAATTCTATGACCCTGCTCTGACCCTCACAGCAGGCTCATAGAATAGCTACAAGTAGGCCACAAAGGTCCTGGAAAAAAAAGTTGCACTGCAACAGAAAGCAAATTACAGATAAGGAAGCAGGTGCCAGACTGGAATTTTAAAACTGTGACACATTAATAAATCAACCCCAAATTAATTCATGTCAGTTGAAGCAGGGCAGGTGTGCTTGCTTTCCCCCCCCCATAATCTACAGTGATGAACCAGAGGGTGGCATTGATGTACCAGAGGGTGGCATGGGTGAAACAGAGGGTGGCAGTGGTGAAACAGAGGGTGTTGTGAACCTGTGATGATGAACCAGACGTAGAAACAACATAGTCGCGACCGTTGCGAGCCGATAAGTAAGTTCGCAATTGCGAACTGGTACAAAACCCTCGCGAACTGGCAGAAACCCTTGCGAACACAAAAAAAATCAGCAAATTTGCGAGAATTCGCGGATTTTGCGGATTGCGAGTTCGCAAATACGCAAATTCGCGAACTCCAGATTCGCAAAATTCGCCCATGGTTACGCAGCACAATTTCCCATGCAAGTACCAGATAGTTGAATATAATACTCGTTGTTCCATTCAAAGTAGCTATGGCATAATGAAAAGTGGAACTAATCTTTTTAAAAGATTTTTAGATTTCCTTCCATTTCAGTGTGAATAAAAAAATTATCTATTGATTGTAATCCCAAATTGTGTTGGATGATTGAGAGCGCTCATCAAATTCAATGTTTCTTATTGTATTCAAAAAGTCAGTTGTGTTCTTCAAATACGTGTACATACCTTGAACTAAGGGTTGAAGATGAAGCTCAAAGTATTTTCTAATAGGTTCTTGGAGGGAATTATTTGTGGAAACAATAGGTCTGAATGGAGGTTTCGTAAGGCTTTTGTGGATTTGGTGTACCATATACATACATGAGGTACTAGGATGTTCCTTAATCTAAAAAAAGTTTTTGTCCTGTTCTGTGATTGTCTCCATTGTTGTGGCTTTGTCTATAATCAGTAACATTATTTGACTGAATTCCCTGGTTGGGTTAGAGTTGATTCTCATGCATCTGGTAGTGTCCTGGATGTGGGTTTTGAAGCTTTCCTGATAGAATTCCGAATCTACAATCACTAGGGCTTCCCCTTTGTCTGCCTTTCAACAAGTGACGAGCCGCGTTACCAAGCTTGGGGGACCCTTCGCTTTTCAGACTTCGAAGGACTGGGTTCACAGGCTCACCTACAAACAAATTGTTTACTTGTGGATACTACATGCAGGTCACGCCTTTTATTTCTTCCTTAAAGATTGATTCAGCACCAATTCAGAGTGCTACCTTACTTATTGCACTTCTCTGAGTTTCAACGTTTATACCACAAACTCTGATGTTGGAGGGCATCCTCCATAGAAAACATCTTGACTCAACGTGAACTCCATCTCTGCCACGCTTTCTATATTGGGTCCTCGCTGTGTCAGCCTATTTGATACTACCCTATATTAAGGGTACCGACCTTGTACCTCTGAGCGATCCTAATCAGCATTTGACACTTCTAACCGTCTTTTAGCCTTGAGAAAGTCTGAATACCAACATTGTACAGACGAAACACGTGTTGGCTGCATCTCACACTTGAATTTGAACAAGGAATAAAGAAAACTTCATGCTAAAACACTCTGATTCGGCCATCTTGTTCTGATTTATTTTGAGACCTGTTTATGTCATTACCATATTCTGTTTTGTAACATAGATCGACTGCTTAACCTAAGAATCTTGAGATTTACATTTCTCTTTACAATTGTAATTGGGTTGTGCTGTTTCTGACCTCTTTTATTTTCATATTTTGCGATCCTTGTTCATCTGTGGTTGCTCTCCATTTTGTGATTCATCTGAAAAAGAAGTTTCACCATCAGTGAACCTGGAGGAGAATGTTTTTTGTTGCCGTCTGCGTGCATACACTTCAGCCCAGCTGTATACCTCTCCCAACTTATAATCAATTGAATCTCTTTTAAATGTTCAAATTTTTCGCGTATTGTTCAAGTTGGGCATTCATGTCGGCTAACGTCTTTTCCCATTCATCTTTTGTCGTTTTCTCAGTTAGTTCTTGTTTAAGTTGAATGACTTCTTTGTTTAGCTCCTCCAGTCGTTTAGATAGTTCTTCTACTATGAGCAATATCAGATCTAAGGAGTACTTGTTTAGTATTGTATACAAGAGTTCAGTGAACCTAATATCGTTTTTGCATAGGTTTGACTTGACTGGAATTCGTAGTCCTCTAAGGATGCGTTGCACCTTGTGATATTTTATTAGCATGTGTAAGCACTGGTTAATCTCCTTTTTAGTGATGGAAAGCAGTTGTCAGGTTAAAATCATACCAGAAAGCCCCTTACGGTGTCATACGCCCTGGTTGCCAGTTTGTTAATGCAACCAGTGTGGTCTCATAGCCGGAGAGAGGAGGCAAAATGTAGCTTTACATGTGGAGTCAAAGTCCTTGCACCAGCTCTTGTGCTTTTCACTGTGTGCACTTGGAATATCACAAAGCAAAGTGTGTACACCTGCATTTTTCTTACTGACACCTGTGCATCTCACTGCAGACACTTATACATCTCACTGATTGAAATCTGTAAATCTCCCAGAGAAGTGATATTACGACTCAAAAGGATATCTGTATGTGTATTTTGCATATTAGAGTAAAACTCAGGAAGAAGTCATGAATACATGATTGTAAGGTAACTGGTATGTGATAATAAAACAGAGGGAAGGCTGCAGTTGCATCAGAGGGGAAAAGAGCATGTAATTTTCAATTTGAAAAAGTCCAATGTTTTTCATCCTGTTAATCAAACTCACAGCCTCTAATAATAGCCCTCTGAGATTCTGTTTCAAGGTACCTTTAGAGACAATTTTGAGAACACAGCGTCATAGTAAAATACTATAGGTATCAGTTTGTGAGAGCGATAGATCTCGGAAAGTGATGTGAATGACTCCTGGCAAGTGAAAATGACTGTGACTGCAGATGTGACAAAACGCATTGCCACCTGTGAGAAAAAGAGCTGGGAGGTGAATATGAGTTACTTTTCGTTTTTTTGAAGACATACGTTCATGTGTTGCATCCCTCAGATTGCAAAGTTTGGCCCTAAGCTTTTCAAATTATTTTTTTCTGCTATCTATCACATTATTAACAGTGCATGATATGTTTCATAATAGGTTTGATTCCTCAGTGAGCTCGACTGCTTTCCCTTGCCAGCCCGCACCATTTTAAAAACAAGCATTTGCAATGCAATAGGTCTCACATTTACGAGAGTTTTGTAAATGCAACACCTATTGCATTGCAAATGCTTGTTTGTAAAAACGCCTATGCAGCGCTTTAACTGAAAAGTCCGCCACGACTCTTTCTTTAGACGAGCCGTGTCTAAAGAAAGGGGCGTGGCTGCCATTAAAGTGAAAGTGTAATATGGAGCGCTTTTACAAAAAAACATTTGTTTGTCAAGTTGACAAATGTTTTTTTCAGTTACCAGATTGACCGTGGATGTATGCAGGCACACTCCCACGGCCAAAGAGCTTTAAACAGGTTGTTTTTTGCAAATTAAGTACAAGAAGAGAAGTGTGTGGCATAAGCAGCACATAAGGTGTGCGCAATACTTAAATAACCCCACCAAAACATGATATCTCTTACCGTCTCTCTAGTACGCCGCCGCTCTGCTCTTCTTATAGAGTCATCATGGTGCGGATACAAAGAGGCCTGTTCTCTCACAGCTGTCAGGTAGACGAGTTATGTGGGTCCGCGAGTGCGCAGCTCACCCAGGGCAGGTATTTTGCTTTGCATTCTGTGACATGTAGTCCTGGGTAACAAACGGATAAATATCACTACAAATTCCAGAATGCAAATTAAAACCCGATCTGGATGAGCTACTCACACCGGGGCAACTGGAGAGCTCTACTGTGACTATGTGCACTAGCGCTGGACCAACGGGTGTTTAACATCAGAGTTTGTGTACATTATTCCAATTCCAGCACCAAAGAAGGACACATACTTACTTGAACCAAATAGAAAATGGTAGAAAAATATGACGCGATCTTACGACGAAAAATGAAATTTAAACTTCACAAAATAAAAATGAAAGTCAGAAGTGTGGAGTTCATTTTAAAATACGTCACTGCTCAGTGGTTTAGTTTTCGAAGTCTGAGCAGACCCACATCCAAAAGACAGATATGTTAGGGGTGGGGGAGCGGGCGCGGGGGCATTCGGGAATAAAAAAAAAAATTGCAATGCAATAGATCTCACATTTAAATGTGAGACCTATGGCATTGGAAAAAAGTGGCTGTCATTGTCCCGGCTGCTTGAAGAGAGAAAGCTTGCATGGCATGCTGAATGTAAGCAAGGCACGTTGTGCCTGCAGTAAGAGAAACTCAATAAAGAAAATAGTGCTTACAGAATAAATAATACGTACCATGTAACAACCGAAGTAAAAGGGGCAGTCTCCATGGGGGGTTACAAATGAAGACAAAGCGGTACTAAGGAAGGACTAACAAGCTTATTTACGAATCAGAAGCCAGCATTTACGAAGGACAATGATACAAACCAATAACAAGTATGGGTGGAGAGTGGGCAGGGCTTCTATTCCATACTCCAGTATAACAAATCTCGCAGAGCAGCGCAAGCACTCCGACTCTAGGCTCAACCTAACCAGCTGAATTACTTACAAAGTAATCATGACCAGCACCCTGCTAAATTTGTGGACAAGCTCGCCATCTCTGGTGTACCTCGGCACACCAACAGCCTGACCACCATCAGACAGGAGACTAAAAAATCTGAAAAAACGAAAAACAAGGAAGTAGGTGTTTTCCATTTATGTACCCTCGATCTGGAACAACATCACCACATCCATGAGCACTGTTCGTAAACTAGTTGAATTTACAAAAGAGTTGAAAACACACCTCTTTAAAGAACACTATATCACAAGGCAGTATTAAGCCAATAACTAGCTATCCCTCCCACTACTCATTAATTGTAGGCTTTTATTTTACTCTGTACAGCACTCGACTAACATTTCGGCATGGTTTGAGCAACACCAATACCACATACATTCATACATACTTACATACATAGAGTCAATGACACTTCTGTACCAGTTTACATAATGTAAGAACGTAGATTATTAGATAGGATGGATGACAGCCCACCACAAGCAATAATGTTACTTTTCTTGCTTGGTTCAGTAGTGAATACAGTAATTTACAAATGTGTTCCACCCCTGATAGCAATTGCACAGAACAGACCAGCTTAACTTAAGAAAATGTATAAAGAATGTAGAAGTACAAAAACAGATAAAAACTCAAAAACAAAACAATACAAATCGCATTCCAATGTACAAGAATAGAGAATAATTAATGAATAACACAACAAAAATCTAAAAGGGGGAAGCGGAGATGTAAATTATTTACATTCTTAAATAAAAATAGCACCAAACAACGAAAAGTGCCAATTGCAGGCCACTGCTGTAATAGACCAGTACAAGGGTATGGATTAAGTCTGATCTTAATGAAGCGTGAGTCAGATTCGTACCAGTTGGAAACCTACCTTCAAACTTAGACATTTTTTGAGAATTGAGAGTATTCAATGGGGCAAGACTGCAGGCTGGATCTGATGATGGGCTTCTCAACGATAAAGGCGTGAAAAGCCCCTTGTGGATAGAGTGTAGAGTTTGCAGCCAGGAAATCACCAATGTCAATCGGACGCTGCTCAACATGGTCCTGGTGAAGCCATCTACCTCTGGACTTTGACTGTTTTTTTGGATGTCAAATTTCCTCAGTGCCACAGTCTGTAGCCACTGAGGGTTCAACATAGCTGGATGGTACTGGACGCAAGTCCCACTGAAACAGATTTGCTGCTGCTGAGAAAAAAGTAGCGAGAGCTGCTGTGAATTCAGGCCCACTGCAATGCACCCATGTTGTAATTGGTAGCATTTTACTCCTGGTCTCTCAATGATTGCTGAGGCAAAAAGTTAGCAAAAACTTTCTAAGTTCCAAGTATTTAGGTTTAGACTGGAGGAGTACACTCTGACATCAGCCAAGGGTTCCAGTATTTCTGGAACAGCACATGGAAGTCAAACTCACTTAAGTAGAAGGCACCAGCAGGATCAAGGGCAGACACAGTTGAAACTAGCCAGGTTGGCTATTCCAGAAAAGTGTGTTTCTTGCAAGTTTTTGGTCCCAGTAAGACTGGGTCTACATTTTGTTCTAGGTAAAAATGGGAGCAGGTCCAGTCCTTTGGGTTCTTTTTACAGGTCCCAACAGCAAGTGAAGTAATTCTTCTGTCTTCCACAGGACCAGTAGTGTTCTGAAGAGAGTACCCTGGGGTGCTACAATTCTCAATGGCACTAGCCTGTGGGTGGGGGTGGTTCTTGGCCCCTCCATGACAAATAGGCAAAATTTCACCAAGGGTTACTGTACCCACCTTTGCAGAAGTTCCTGCCTGCCCTACTGCAAACTATCCCAGAATAACCCTCTCTACCTAAAACCAATACAGCAGAACCATTCTACCCTTGTTCGATGCTCCTGTGCCCACCCTAGAGGTGTAGCCATGGAAACGAACAACCCGTCATCTGTGGTCACTCACATCCAGGTAAAGGGGCAGTTCCTCCCCCACAGAGATTGGTGCCTGGCTGAATGGGAGAAAAAAGATGGGGCAGTCCCAGGTGTTATCAACACCTGCCTGTGACAGGGTACGACTTTTTGAAGTTAAATAAGTTCTGGGCACAGCCCAGAAGGTCATCCTGTCAGAGGAACACGTCCCACCACCCAGTATCTTTGTCTCAGCTCTGGAAACAAGTTCACTTCTCATCGAGGAACTATTCAGCTTCTGAGTAACAGTTGGAAACTCATGCAGATAGACTTCTTGAGGCTTTAGGCAGGTAAAAGGTGACTTTTAGAAAAGCACCAGCTTACTATTAGGCGCACAAGCGCGCGTGACGTGCACAGCAAGCCAGATGGCAGCTGTGCACGTCACACGCGTGCTTTTGCGCATTCTAGCAAGCTGCTCGCCGGCAAAGTAGCATTTCTCAGATCTACTAAATGTCTCAGCCAAGACCAGCGCATGCGCTGGATCAGGTCGAGACAAAAAAAAGAGTGTGCACATTACAGTAAATTAATTGTAGGACAACAGACATTCAGCTTGAAAACATTGTGATCTTACTCAGTTTCTTGACTGCTCACCTATGCATTTCAAAGTGGATCACGATGCATCACATCTCTCTTACCTAAAGCATGTGCCAGTGAGTTATAGCAGATTGCAAAGTAAAATGATGCAAGACTAATGCAATGACTAATATAACCAAACACTGATGTTACTAAAGTGGTAGCCCTATCTCCTATCCCTTTTAATATTTAAATGAGGCCATAAACAATCCTCAGGTGCATATAAAAACTCTCGATTGACCACTACAATTAGTTATCAATGTTCAGTCATTGTCGTGGGGATGTCTTTTCCGGATTGGCTATTATTTGCTTTTGTGTCCCAAAGATACTCATCGGTAAAGTGATGTTCAATTTAAACCACCAGAATCAACAGGGAAATCCATGCTTTAGACCAAAGAATGGGTGGGTATTCCTTTCAAGAAAGCAAAGCCAATACCAACCACCATAACATTGAAATCAGAACCAAAATCTGTCAGCAGTACATTAGCTGAAAAGTAGGTAAACACTAATGATATAATGATAAACCGAACGCTTAGCTGTCAAAGGGATCATGGCAACCTTGACACCCCCCCTCCAAACCCTCTCAACTCCTTTCCCACCTGAAGTTTAGTGCTATAATATGTGTCTGACTGCAGCGCGTTCAGATGTCATACCCATCTTTGGCGCATGTGGTTGGATCAAAATCCCTTGCATCGAAGTTAGGGCTGTTATCCAATTCAAAGTTCTATCATTAGCATACATTATTGCTACTTATCCAATTATACAATTATTACAATTATTATTATCTGAACTACAAACCTCTCCAAAACATTTGCTTTGTAGAAGAGGGGAGATGGCTGTGATGGCTGGTCCCTAATCCAATTTAGGTCACATATTTCACAAAGGATTAGATTCCTCCCCTCCCCCCCTCTGTCTTTTTGGAAACAATGCTGATCACTCATCCATTGCTTCCTTGTTTTCCCGTTCGACCACTCTGCAAGGTCTCAGTTCTTTAAAGCCTTTGGATAAAGTATAGAGGATATAAATAAAGTTCACAGAACATCCGTTAAGAGAATAAAATTCTCTCTTCAAAGTGTTCATTCTAAAAGACAGAACATAGAGAATATTGCATTTAAAGAGGATAACAGACAGAACACCCCGTTTTACATCAGCTTCGGAAGATGATACAATTCCCCACAACATAAATACATTTTTAAAACCATTTATTTGTTTTATCTCACCTAAAAATGATATGTGTCAGAAAAATGGCATTGTTTCCAGTGGGAAGCACATAGTTTTCAGAAGCTGTTATGATGAATGACAAGGTTTTGTGTCTCAGTTATTTTTTTATCCAAAACAATCAATGTCATACTGAAAACTAACTTTTGTTCTTGTGATCAAAGCATTTCTGAGAGCACAAAACAGAAACAGTCCCGTAGGGGTCCTGCATTTCCCCTTCAAATATGATTTTTCAGCAAAATGTTCTTTATAAATAAGTTATTATTGCATTATCCCTGAGCTGACGGCAGGAGTGAAAGATAGTGCGGCATGCGAGTTGCCCTTTCTCAATTGCTTTGTGAGCATGTATAGAGATCGATTGCTAGTGTAACGATCAAGCTGTGTTCTATTCCTGCCTAGGAAACATCCGATCATTCCCTTCGGAATTTAAGGCGCTGCTGCTAAACTTTATCATCATCAGACTCTACGAGAATATCTAACCATTCTTTTAAGATTTTTGCTTTGTTCGTTTCCTCTTGGCACTTCACCCCTTTGAATTCGGCTTGCACAGCTGCATCCCTGCATGAAGACGTGCAGCCAGAGTGCATAGGTCCTATATCAAACATTGTGCCAAACACTCCTCTCCTGGTTCAGAGTTAAAGTACAGGCGTCACTGAAGTACTGTGGACACCAGGACAGGGCACCAGCTAGAAAAATAACTAGGCCCTTGAGTGGGATTGCAAGAGCTACTATAATAAAATATTCCTCTGTTGCCCATACAATTATAGAATTTCATCACCTATCGCACCCTAAGGACTTCATTCTGAGATGAGAGGATATTCCAGATCGGAGAGTGTAAGAAATTGGGTTGTTGGTTGGGGGCGAGAGGGGGGTAAACCGTTCTCAAGCTGCAAACACAATTGTTCTCAGGGTGCTGTCACAAGCAGACTCTAAATTAGCCTGTGCTCAACCGTTGGGCAGCTTGGCACAGAGCAGTTAGGTTTAACTCAGAGGCAATGTGTAAAGTATTTGTGCAATACTTTGAAGAGTAATAAAGTGACAACAAACCACAAAAACAGGCCACTACAGGGTTAAAAAAAAGAATAAATAAAATAAGGCAAAAACAACAAAAATCCAATTGGCAGATATTCAATTATAAAGATTTTAGTAAATAAAGTGCCAAAAAGGCGTACAACAAAAACTGTGGGTATCTGGTCATGCCGTATCGGGATAAAGTCACAAGTTCAAGTTGACTACAATGGAGCAGGGGCCCCCTACAGGGACCCAGTTTTGCCCAGCGAACAAAGTACCTTCAATCCGGGTTTGCAGAGCATTGCGAGGATCGGCTTCAAAGATGCGTTGTGCAGATGAAGCGATGCACCTGTTCGGAGATGGTTAAGTGGCCATTGTGTGACGTCCTATTGTGTCATTGTCAAAGGTCCAGTCGGTGAAGGCTTGCGATGTCCAAACTGGAGTCGGGGATGAGTCGCACAGTCAGGGTTATGCATCAGTTCTGAGGACTGTGAGGCTGTGATGTGGATGGAGTCCATCAACGGTGTTGAGGCTGTCACTGACAAGAGATACGAGGGCCTGCACCCAGGATGCACTGTGCAGCTGTGGTTCTGAAGGTGATGCAGGCTATGTGGGTCCACTTGAGGGTCACACTAGTTAGGTTTGGCCTCCTCTGAGTGCTTGGGGCCTGGCCTGACTCCCCTGCCTTTGGTGAGTCCCCTGGGCTTTGCTGGTCCGGACGTTGCTCCTTCTTTGATTCCTTCGTGGCTTGCCTTGTGCCAAGGCTTATTGGTGCTCCGGCCAGACATCGACCCCCTCAGCACTCGACATCCTTCGTGGGACAGCTCGTACCAGAGTACTGGTCTTCCTCAGTATTGCCTGGTCCTCACAGCAGCAGAGTCAAGTTCATCGTCATCTTCCCTGAAGCACACGACATCGGAGGGCATTCGTCTTCCAAGTCTCCTGGTCACTCCTGAGTGGCATAGACTCTTTCCCCTCTGCTTTCAGGTACTCCTCTTCAAGAATCAACATTTACATTTCCACAGACACTTTCTCCTCTTCCAGCAGCTGCACTTTCCTGAAGTCCTCCATTGGGTTTGACTGCAGTTTCCGACACCTCTTCAGACGTATGCACCCGGCTTCCCTGGTGTAGGTAACGTGGGTACTAATGTATTCACAGGTGGGGTGGCTCTTCAACCTTCTGTCTTCCAAGGAGTTTCTTCAGGGTTCACTGGGAAGAGTCCTTAATCTTTAAAAATCCAACCACGACTTGCACATAGAGTTGTACGGAGCACGCAGTTGTGTTCCACACTGCACACGCTCTCTGTGGGGTCCCTATCTACTCTCCTTGGGTGGTTCCTTAGGGTTCCAGCATTTCTATGTCCACTCGAGTCATGGTTCTTATACCACTTTCCTAGTGTATGGTTTGGTCCCCCCCCCAGGGCCATTGTGTATTTCATGCTATTTACTGTGCTTCTTTGCTAAAGTATTGTGCGCATTGTGTTAATCTCCATGTTGGAGATATGGGAACTTACAAGAGAGTATTATATAATAAATACATATTTTTATAAATACTTGGTGTGGTTCTTTTTTACTGAATCTATACTATAAGATTGCATTCTGTTAAACAGGCTGCTTTATACTCCTACTGGACTAAGCCTGGAGGCTGCTCTCCACAGCTACCGGTTAGAGAGCTTTCTAAGGCTGTCTAGCACTTCTTAAATCACCATAAGTGTTGTCTGGACTGGTGAAGGTGCCCACTTAAATTAATGAACATCATATACTAGGCCAGCTTCTCACAATGTCCCATCCAGGCACACCTAATCTTCCTATTATCTGCGGCTGTCTAGGGAAAATGCACAAAGCTCAACTGTCAGCTACACCTAGGAATGTGACCAGAGACAGGTTACAGGCACTAAGTGGCTAAAGTAGGAAATCATCAATAAGAGAGGGACAGATAGCAGTTCAGGTCCAGCATATACGCTCACATAAATATGACTATTAAACAAACAGTATGCAGTTCCTAATATTAACTAATGGTAAAATACCAATAGTGCACAGTAAGAAAAGTGAGTTTGATGGGATATTTAAATTCAGGAGCAAGGACCCTCACACACTGAGCTCAGTGGCATGCTTTATTATTGGGCTGTGATGTGGATGGAGTCCATCAAAGTCGTTGAGGCTGCAACTGACAAGAGATACGAGGACCTGCACCCAGAGTGCACTGTGCAGCATTGGTTCTGAAAGTGATGCAGGCTATGTGGGTCCACTTGAGGGTCACACTTGTTATGTTTGGCCTCCCCTGAGTGCTCGGGCCTGACCTGATTCCCCTGCCTTTGGTGAGTCCCCTGGACCTTGCTGGTCCAGACGTTGCTCCTTCTTTGATTCCTGCGTGGCTTGCCTTTGCTAAGGCTTGTTGGTGCTCCGGCCCAGACAACGACCCCTCAGCACTCGACATCCTTAGTGGGGAAGCTCGTACCCGGGTATTGGTCTTCCTCAGCATTGCCTGGTCCTCACAGCAGCAGAGTCAAGGTCATCGTCATCTTCCCTGAAGCGCCCGACATCGGAAGGCATTCGTCTTCCAAGTCTCCTGGTCACTCCTGAGTGGCATAGACTCTTTCCCCTCTGCTTTCAGGTAGTCTTCTTCAAGAATCAACGTTTACCTTCCCACAGACACTTTCTCCTCTACCAGCTGCGGCTTTCCCAAAGTCCTCCATTGGGTTCGACTTCGGTTTACGACACCTCTTCAGACGTATGCACCCGGCTTCCCTGGAGTAGGTAACGTGGGTACTAGTGTATTCACAGGTGGGGTGGCTCTTCAACCTTCTGTCTTCCAAGAAGTTTCTTCAGGGTTCACTGGGAAGAGTCCTTAATCTTTAAAAATCCAACCATGACTTGCACATAGAGTTGTACGGAGCACGCAGTCGTGTTTCCACACTGTACACGCTCTCCGTGGGGTCCCTATCTACTCTCCTTGGATGGTTCCTTGGGGTTCCAGCACTTCTACGTCCTCTCGACACTGTCTTGACTCGAGTCGTGGTTCTTATACCACTTTCCTAATGTATGGTTTGGTCCTTCCCTAGGGCCACTGTGTATTTCATGCTATTTACTGTGCTTCTTTGCTAAAGTATTGTGTTAATCTCCATGTTGGAGATATTGGAACATACTAGAGAGTATTATATAATAAATACATATTTTTAAAAATACTTGGTGTGGTTCTTTTTCACTTAATCTATACTATAAGATTGCATTCTGGTAAAACAAGCTGATTTACACTCCTACTGGACTAAGCCTGAAGGCTGCTCTCCACAGCTACCAGTTAGGGAGCTTTCGAAGGTTGTCTACCACTTCTTACATCACCATAAGTGTTGTCTGGACTGGTGAAGGTGACCACTTACATTAGTCGACATCATATACCAGGCCAGCTTCTCACAATGGCCCATCCATGCACACCTAATCTTCCTATTATCTGCGGCTGTCTAGGGGAAATGCACAAAGCTCAACTGTCAGGTGCAACTAGGCATGTGACCTGAGACCAGTTACAGGCACTAAATGGCTAAAGTAGGAAATCATCAATAAGAGAGGGACAGGTAGCAGTTCAGGTCCGGCATACACGCTCCCATATATATGACTATTAAACAAACAATATGCAGCTACTAATATTAACTAAGGGTAAGTAAGGGAAAAGTGAGTTAGCTTAGATATTTTAATTCAGGAGCCAGGGCCCTCACACACTGAGCTCTGTGGCATGCTTCATCATCGGGCAGCACCTCATTGGACTGGTGCTGCAATGCCCAATGGGGCCCTCAAAGGGGCTCTTTGCCGAAGTTCTTTTGCTTAGTTTGCCTTTGCAAGTCTGTGATGAAGGTGTAAGAATCGAGTAGAGTGGTGTGAAAGTGAGTATAATATTAAAATGTACTAAGGGCCTCCATGTTACTAATTTATTATAGTCGAGGTCTTTGTTATGGGATAAAAACAACGTGGAACTTGAAGGAATTGATGACCCTTCTTGGTCTCATTATATAATTAAACTCAATATTTAGTCAAAATGGGTCTTGCCAAGTCAAATTGATAAGTGGCAATTCGTCAGGATCTGTTCATTTCCTAATCAACACTAGAATGGGATAAAGGAATTTGAAGTGGCTTACCGGCGTGAGTGCCCTTCACCTCCTTCCTGAGACTCGTCAGTGGTTGGCCCTGGGCGGTTTTGGGAGGCGGAGTCCCCTGCTTCCTGGGACGACTGAAGTGTGCTAGGAGCCCACGGTGAGTGCCTCCGAGCTGCGCACCTGCGGTGGGTGGAGCGGGATTGAGACGCCCCGGCCACAGGCCGCCCCTGACAGTACGCAGCAATGCGGGACTCCTGGGCCTAGGGTGGCAGCGGATGGGGCTGGTAAGACGGTGGGCCTGCAACCCTTGGCTACGCCTGTCTTGCTTGCCCCCGCTGGCCACATGGGGTCCAGCACGCTCGACCGGACCTTCGAAGGTGAGAGGGAGCTCGAGCAGGCAAGGGCAGGGGGAGTGTTTTCAGGTGGAGCCTTGCAATTGTGGGCTCTTCTCCCCTGCCACTTGACACTGCCAGCGCCCGCGCCTGAGGCCCTGCGTAAGGCTTCAGGCCCCTCTGGATGGTAGGTGCAGAGGCCCACAGTGCTACTAAACACTTGCCTGCCCATCAATCTAGCGACCTGCCCATGCAAGAGGAACACAGCCTACTGCAACGTGCTGCATTAGGAGTCTGCGGAACTGCAGCCTGCTGAGTGGGGGCTCCAGCTCCTACAAGACTCACCCATCCTGCCTGAGCCCTCTGGGACCCCACAGCCTGGGTTCAGGGGGACAAAGAGGATCGCAAGGCAGCCCACCCATCTGAAGCCCCCTGAAGCCGACCTAGTAGGTGTATCTGAGTGATACGCCAGTGTGTACCCTTCCTCCTGGTCGCTCTCCTGGGGCCCGAACGGTTTTAACTCTCTGGTACTGGAAGCCTGTGCCAGGAAAGGGCGGCCCAGCCTATGAGGGAGACACCGAACGGTCTACCAGCCATCTGCATAGCCCAATGCAGAAAATTCTACATGTTCCTGTGAGCCCTAAGAATCTGCTTACAGTTGACTTTCACTACAGGTTAATTCATGATATGAAATGCAGCCTTCAAAATGCTTGCCTAACATGCGGCAGAGCGGTGTACCTACATGCCGCTGAGCGCCTGGAAATCCTCCTATTATCATAGTTTGCAACATGTTTAAAGTGTACTGTGGCATTGTCTGACCTCATACTCTTCCTTCCCTTATCTGCATTGTAATGATTACTATGAACAATCCTGTATGCTAAGATGCACTTCGTTAGCGACCTATTGCAGCCGCGAGGCATCAAGAGACTATTGTAAGTCGACTGTTTGTTGTCTAGGTCTTGCTTGCTGTAAATAATAAACAGACATTGAGTAAAAAACCAAAATAATAAAGTATACTCACCGCCTAGCAAGCGGACAGTGCCAGAAGCCCTTCCCCGTCACCACAATCCTGGAGGTAGTGGGGTATGTATGGATGAAGTTTAAATCACGTTTGCACTCACGCTCCACAAGTGTTGCAATATCATTGCTTTCTCTTCTATTTATTTCTTCTCTAAATTTAAACCAGTCTCTGAATTGGGCCCAAGAAGCGTGGTTTCCTTAATGTCTCACTCTGGTTAGTGCAGATTGAAGGATTCACCCAATAATAATTAAGTACCTTGTAAATAATCAAGCATCTTGCATTTTTGTCCACCAAGTTCTTTTACTGATGTCCAATAATTATTCCTTTGATTACAATTCCTGACTTGCATGCACGCATAAAAGAGGTAAACATTACATGTAGCAGATTTCCGGTATGTGCAGGTAAGCAGGGTCGGCAGGAGAAAAACAGGTGATGTCTTCACTGGAACTCCAAATGCCTAGCAATGGGTGTGGTCCAATGGTCCCTTTGGTTTGTTCCTGAACCTTCCGGCTTATTCCAGATCCTTCTGGATTGTTTCAGATAGATTTTAATGTACTTTCAAAGTCTAGTTATAAGCAATTACTTGACACCTTGTTTGCTTTTGCCAATAGTCTTAAATTATGTTTGTTTGTTACAGTTATACTACATTTTAACTTTTGTCACAACTGCTTGCCCTCAAAGCGTTGGGAACCATCCTTTTGTATCTCCACGAACACACAATAAAGACCAAACCCCTGAGATGTTCATGAAATACCTGTCTGTAAACCAGCAGACTATCACAATTATATGTATTAAAAAGGAAAGTTTGGGCCTGGCAAAATGTTTATTTTCCCAGGTCGAAATGGCAGTTTAAAAGTGCACACACAGGCTGCAGTGGCAGGCCTGAGATGTTTAAAGGAATGTATGGCGGTATTCCCAATGCGTTTAGCACACATGCCTTCTGAACGCCGTCAATAGAAAGAACGCCTCTTTATCACGTATTTGTTCAGCACGCAAGTTGTTATAACGATTTACCTTGGGGTGTGCTGGATTTTGGAATCGTTTTATTAACTATTGCAACTCAAGTCTGCACAACAGTAGGGAAGGTGTTGGACTTAGAATTCAACACCAATCAACCAATGCGCCCCTCTAAAGCAAGTCGTTGTAACTAATACGTGCCAAAGACGCTTTTGTTCTATTGCCGGGGCTGTGAGGCACAGTGTGATTCTGGGTTTCCCGTTTAAAGGGTTACTTAATTGGGTGCAACAATAAGTGCTGCAGGCCCACTATTAATATTTAATTTACAGGCCCTGGTTACAAGTAGTACTTCTTTACAAGGGACTTATAAGTAAATTAAATATGCCAACTGGAGACGAGCCATTGTTACCATATTTTAAAGAGGGAGCACATACACTTTAGCAGTGGTAAAGTGAACAGCGTCCTAACTCCGGCAAAAACTAGATTAACAAAAATGGTGGAGGAAGGCAAAAGGTTTGTGGAGAGACCACACTAAAACTGAAAGATTCAACAGAGAGTTACTGGTTGTGGATTAAGTATTACCATTAAAGGCTTGTCGTGTCACCCGGCCTTTTCTGACAACCTAGTCAGCTGTCCTTAAACCTGGTGAAATTTGTCCACAGGAAACAGCCCAGTAATTTGGGATTTACTTTGGAGGAGGAGATGGGGAGAACATGTGGCCTAACGGCAGAGTTGCCTCCCTTGGAACTAGGGAACCAGGTTGAGTTCCGACGTTGGCTGAGCATTTTGTGAGTCACTTAATACTTAGAACAAAATTAATCTGACCTTGTGTTATGTAATCTGGTGTTCGAGTAAAGAGTTCAAATGCCTTTGGACCAAGTTCATGTTATAAAAAATTGCAAAACCAAAACATAAATGTGAAAAAAAGATGTCCATGGTAGTTCCACATTCCACAGTGAAACCTCGGAATACTGGGTTAACTACACCAAGGAAATAATCACCATGGTATCAGTACTACAGGTCGTGGAAATATTGCATTGGCATTCCTGTGCACCCCAGAATGCGGCTAAAGTCCTGAAACCATTCACCTTTGAGATGCATTAGCAACTGGAGTCAGTTATTTCTATGTGCGTTGTCCATGTCCGGAACAGTCAGATCTCAGGCATAAGCCAAATGCAGAAAGGCAGAAACGTATACGTAAGTCATACGTATTTACTATTCGACATCACCTCTACTAAGTAAACGCTGCACAACTTGTGAGTCCTCCCTACATGGGTGCAAATTGGCATTTTCATGGATATCCGAAGAACTGGAAGGGAATTACAATGTAAATCTGGTGAGCACCCAAACAAGCTTAACTTTATTATTATTTCCACATATTTGTAAAACATTTCCCACACTATCTACGAGGTTCTGTGTCATTGCTGCAGAATTCACGTGACTAAAACCCCATTGTCACAGGGGATAAGGAAACATGAAATGCATTTTATTGAACAATATTTTCTACGCATTAAAAAAGGAAATAAAAAAAAGTTAAATACTATCACCTTTGCAGTTGAATGTTACTGAGTTCACACGTTATGAATGACTAGGCTAATCAATCATATATTCTGCCTCTGCCTTCCAATGCAGGGGAAATGCTGCAATACATGAGTTTTTTTAAAGTTAGTTTTACACATTCTCTAGTACTATTCAGACACTTGGAGGCGAAGGATGATAAATCCATCAATTTAAACATATGAGTGACTTATTAAATGGGGGTGGGGAAAAGAGTGCCCATTTGTCTCACCGAACCGGGTAGCTGTACAGGGCTTGTGTGTTTCTCTTTACAATAACTACCCATTTGCTACTCATTGCTTGGTGAAGCCTACTGCTTTATTGTAAATCCTGAGCGGAATTGTGACATTGTAGGAGCCCTTCAACTTCCGGTTTGAAGGCAGAGCAAACCTTAACATTCGGAATATTGAGGATATCTATGATATAGTGGGCCCTCCGAAGGGAGCTTTACTATACATGCCTGATTCTCTATGTGGAATGTTCAGGTAAATATCACAGGCATGATTAAAACTAGTCAACTACGATTATTGTACCTTTGTGATTTAATGGGGAGAGGCTGTACCCTTCCTGCTGGATCGGTCAACCCCGACGCTGGGAACTGGGTTCGAGTCTTGGCAACAATGCTCAACATCCTGTGATACTGGGCAAATCACTTATCTCCCTGTTTCTAAGAAAATAAAAATGTCCGTCTGTAACAAAACTGGTGCTCACGTAAAGTGCTTTGATACCCGATATCTTCGGGTCTAGTCTGCGCTATATAAAACTCAAAAAAATAAAAAAATGAGGCAGGCAGTATTAGATATGGCCATACTAGGACTTGCTAGATCACACAGTTTGGGTAACAACTACAAGGAATTTAGGAACAGTTTCATTAGTCTTGTGAACAATTGCAGGCTTACAGAAGTAATGTGAATAGTACATTAAACATTATAGTATCTCCCACGGTTTAATTACTTCATGGTAAAATCTTCTCATGGGAATGGCACTGATGTTAGAACCTGCAAGTTTTTGCTTGAATGACCATTTCTCTCTTTGTTAATAGGGGGCATTCGCGCGCTAGGATCTTTTTTTTAAATTAAATAATGTTTTTTTGTGATTCACACATTTAAGGCAACATATGATTGTAGTATTTTGGAGTTAGGTTCATTGTATGTTAAAACAAACATTCCATAATATTACTGCTCATTATTCTTACAATTTAAAGAAAGGTTTATTTTATATTTTCAGATATAGGGCTGCCCTAAAATGATAGCAGTGTGTGCTGGATTAGTTTACCGCATTGTTAAAAAAGCGGTACATATTAGATTATTTGTGTGCATCATTCAAATTGTCTTTCGTTACCCATTTCAATAGGATTGTTTCTCTCGAGCTACTTCTTGCTACCTTCTCAATTCGTTCTGGGACAGACTTTCCAAATCTTATGTGACAGATAGGCATCCAAGCCAGGATAAGACCATATTGCTAGCTGGGGCTTTATGTTACTTTAGTGAGGGTAAGATATTCCAAAATTGACACACATTCTGAAGACCGTGAATGTAGACATGAAGGGATTGGTAGAAAGTTAGGGATACCTAAAATTTGGGGGCTCTGTGAAAGAAGGAGCAACAGTTGGTCCTTGAGAATATGCCTTTATGGACTTTCAACAAAGCTGGTTACAATAACCTGAAAAAGCAAGTAGAAAGGCAAGTCTGCCAAGAAGACCACCATTATATTGGACCGGCACCTAAAACTGCATTCCGTTCCAGGCACAGAAATATAAAAAAAGGTTGTCTAATTGATAGGAGGCCACTGAAGACTGGCACTGCGACCACTAACAGCGGTGTGCAGAGGAAGTTGAGAAGATAGGTGTATAGCCATGGCCCGGATGGTTTGCAATGTTGATATGAGAAATTTAGGGAGGATCAGAAATAACACCTCATCAAGTGGAGCTGAAATATGATCACGGTCTGAAATATCATCTATTGGCTTCAAGGTGGAGGTTAAAGAAGACATTTCCTGGGGCCTTTGTGTAGCAGCACATAGACCATTTTTACAAGGGGAACAGTTGTTAGAGGTATAAGCATAAATGCCTAGGTTCCAAACCTTTCTGGTTGGAACTGCAGAAGGTCCAATTAAAGAGGGCCAAACAGGAGGTGATCAACCTGGAAGACTCGTTACCAAGCAGCCCAACCTCAGTCTAATCTTTTTTTTTGTTTTTTTTAAATACACCTTTTATTATATTTTCCACAAAGACCTAAAGATAAAACATAAAGCATTCCAAGATACACATACTTCAATCAGTCATATGCAGAACCACAAACTTATACAGAATATTCAATAAGTGCACCATGCTCTCCATGGGGCACATCGTTCTAACACCACAGTTAGTCACTCTTACATCAATGTTTCTGGTTCAATTCTTACAGATTACAGTGAATTATTTTTATGCCCAAACCGTTCGGGGTGGGCCAGTGCCCAAATAATCTGTATGTTCATTAGGTCATCTGACTAGTTTTCATCCATACTTGTGTATTAATATGAATCTCTTCCATTATTTTCCATCCCAGTAGATTTTTTCCAGCTGGCATGAAGGGGTGGTTTGTTTTTTCCAAATAAATGCTATTTTCCATTTGAACAGTAACGTCCACAGAGATTAAAAGTTTATTTTCAATTTTTTGGGGTATTCGTAATTTATAGATACTGGGCAAACAATGTTTGATGGTTTTATCTATTAAGTTACCTGCCACTGACTTAAGTGCTACCACCAATAAATCCCTGAACTCAGAAATGGGAAGACAGGACCAAACCATATGATTAATATCAGCTTTAATTATCCACATTTGACCTCTGCACCGGGATATATTTTGCATATTTCAGAGGTGTAAGGTATGTTCTACGCACATAGTAAAACTGTGATATGGTGAAACAAGCATTTTCGGAAAATCCACAAAGTTGTACACATGCTGTTCCCCATTGTCCATCTGTTAAGTGCTGAATTGTTTTGTCCACCCACCTCTGTTATACATGCCCAACATCCACTTTTCTATCCCTCTGCAGTGCCTTATACAAATTGGTTATTCGTTTTTAACCCCAGCCATTGTTAAATTGCTTGAGGTGTTTGTGTGGCTCTGGGACATCTGATAACACCAGACACAGCTCCCTTGATATGTTTGCTAGTTTGGCATATAGTGGGACTTGACCCCTTCCTACTCCAAAGTAATATTCTGCTTCTTGGAAGGTCACAAATGAATTGTTGCCATACAGATCTCCAGGTAATTCACAGCCCCACCCTCAGTATCCATTCTCGGCCTATCATGTCTTTCCCCATAGTTAAAAAAGTAGCAAGATCTAGAGCGGAAGGTGTGGAGTGTATGGGGCTCTCTTGATGACTCTCTTGATGCCCAGATGCCACACCCTGGCCACTTGTTTAATTATGTATGGGTATTCATTTGGAATCATATTTCTCATCATTAGGACCTCTTGTAATGCGCCCCTTGGTTAAGTGCCCTTCAGTAAAATTTTCTCTGTTAAGCTGGTAGTTGAACCAGTGTATCGCATGTCACACCTGTGCCGCCGCAAACTACAGAAACATATTCTGTAGACCCAGCCCTACCTGGTCCCAGAGTTGCTTCAGTATCTCCATCATTATCCTAGTTTGCCCATGAGCACATCCAATATATCACTGAGTTCTGGAGGCCCGCAGGAACTTTACCCATGTTACTTAATTGATGAGCTGAATTTGTGGCCACCTATATTCCTAAACACCTAAAGCTGGCCAGTTCCCAACCTCAGTCTAATCTTAATTGAGTTTAAACAAAGTATCAGCCATACAGGAGGCCACAGATATAATGCACTTATGGAAAGTCATGGAAAAAGCAGTGCTCCTACTCAGGTGGATTAACATATGTTTAACATCAGTATCCATTCAGCTGGATCGACATTTGTTTTTATCATCAGCATACATAAGGAAAGTGATGCCAAAAATCTGATCATGGGTCTTAAAGGGGTATATGTGTTTTGGAAATGGTGGGCAACTTTAAGGATCCTTGTAGAACACCCAAGTACAATGGTTGAAATGTTGACTGGAAAGAATTACATTTCCTAGTTTCAGTTTCTTGTGGAAGCTTCACTGGACATAATCCAGAGCAATGATCCTAGAAAGTTGAATACCCGACGGATGATAGCTTTCTTGAGAATCGTGGCCTGAAAGTGAAGAAGAGAGATGGATCTGAAGGTAGTGAGGGCAGAGGTGTCAGTGTTAGTTTTATTCAAAAAGGAATGGTAAGGCTTGCTGGAATTCTGGAGAACTATGGCAGACGGAGGGAAGAACTGAGAATATGGCAGATGGCATTAGCTACAACCTATAGTTTTTTAATAAGCTTAGTCAGAGGACAGGACTCAAGGAGAAATCATATATTGATTAAACCATGCTTCTAGAGGTGCTGAGTGGAAGGAAGCTGTGCAGAATTTCCTCAGGTTATGTAAAAGGCATGGTGTCTAAAGCTGACAGAGGTTAAGTTGGATGTAGAGAGAGTTACAAATGCAATACATTTGTGAAATAAAGTAATAAGAAAAATCTTTACAGAGCTGCACTGAAGGGTGATAAATATTCTACCACACAAGGGATCCCAGAGTTCTATGAGATCTCAAAAATGACTTGGCTATTTTCAGCAAAATTGGGTCAGATATGGTTTTTAAAATTAACGCTTCATGTCTTGAAGAAACTTCTTTTTCTATTTGCATAGAAGTCATATATGTTCTGCTTACACTTGGCGATCATAATTTATCTGCCAGAGAAATTCTGATTATTTACAAGTGTTGTTTGGAGCTTGAAGCTCTGAGGAACCATACGAGTAGAAGGATATTGCTTGGAATGGTTGGATCACTTAAAAAGGGTTATCGCACCAGCAGCTTAAATGATTCAGTTGTGCACATGCATTGCACTACTAGTAGGATGTTCTGAAAAAGGAGGATAAGTGGTAGAGAGACTTTCTTGAAAGGGAGTTGGTGAGAACTTGACCCACCATCTAAATGATTAGATGGTGGCAGCGTTTGTAGAGAAAGTTTGAGATGTAATTTCCAAGGAGTTCATAATGACTATATTATCTGTCTTGGATTAGAAATGTGCCTGTAGAGTTTATCTAATTTAGAGTTGGATGAGAAAAGAATATTAAATGTATTGCTCACTATACTTCCTAGAATACGTTTAGAATGGCAAATTAATCTATGAGGTTTGTAACCACTTGTGTGCGTTTATAGGCGCTTTACTGTCTTGTTGGTAAGGTACTCCAAAATTGCTGGCAATACCGGTGGGTCAGTATAATCATATCCTATCCAACGTTTAGTGCAGTAAGGAGTTGGAGTAAGAGACAGGTGGAGGGACAGACGAGGCTGGATTTAATCAGAGAATCTCAAGCAGTCAACGCCACACCACTTCTGTAGCCAGTAAGTCTATCTAAGGAATTGATTTTTAATCTATGGGAAACTGTTATTTAGGAGCTGGAATATTATATACACAACAGCTGTGTGATGAAAAGGATGTCAAAATGGTCATTAATATTAAAGATATGCAAAAGATTATTACATATTATTATTACTCTTTTTATTATTATAATACATAAAGAAGTGCAGCACAAGCGGTCAAAGAGGCAAGGTGGCAGCTTGCCTTTAATATGATATTAAAACAAAAAGTATCCAGTGTATTAAACCAATTAAGTATGAATGTTTCAGTGGACACAATTCAGGGAAGGGTGAACAATCATAGCTGTATTTCAGAAGGGTCATGGGTAGGGATCAGAGGGAGGAGGCAGACGGGCTCACTGACCATACTCGTTGAAGTCAATAAATTCATAGATGCTTGATTTTTTTGCACCAGAGGTGCGCCCACTTTATATAAGCATCAACATTTACTTTAGGGACTTCTTAGCTGCGTCACTGCATGTGTACATGGTAGCACTGCTGGCCTGGTATCAGGACTCAAAATGAGGATGCAGAAAGACTCAAAATAACGATGAACCTTTGCAGTGCATAACAGTGGAAGTAGTGCTGGACAGAATCTCAAACACTTCGCAAGGGCATTCAATAAAATGGGCAACAGAATTCTAATATCTGAAGGTGTGCATCACATGTGCAGTGTTAGCAGGCTCAACACATGCACATCAGCAACAGGATCAAGTAACCTTTAACCAGTACATCGCCCAGTAACTTTATGGATATGCCCTCAGCCTGGGGGAAGACACCCGAGAAAGGCAACAGAAACAGGCCAAGTGTGAGGAGAAGGAAGCCAGATTCTCCAACTGCAATGGCAATTACTGTGGAGAGACAATAACTTAAAAGGAAAAGGTCTGATATGCTACGGACCGGGGTCAGGCCCCGGGCAGGATGTTAGATAGAGCTCTGTACGCTAGGCCTGGGAGCTTTTCATTGACTATATTATCTGTCTTGGATTAGAAATGTGCCTGTAGACTTTAGCTAATTTAGAGTTGGATGAGAAAAGAATATTAAATGAATTGCTCACTATACTTCCTAGAATACGTTTAGAATGGCAAATGAATCTATGAGGTTTGTAACCACTTGTGTGCGTTTATAGGCGCTTTACTGTCTTGCAGGCGATACAGGTGTGGCACGCGGCCAACAGGTGTCTTGGGTGGGAGGGCAGGTTGACACTGGCCACCACCTTCTTAAACTCGGAAAAGTTGGGCAGTTTGTGGAGGACCAAGGGATTCGATAGATGGGACCTTATTGGGATTACCCAGATTAAAGATGTGTGGGGGAAAGACTCAGTGCACACGTTTGAATCCCTTGTAAAGCAGTATAGTTTACACCACAACGAGTACTTTCGTTATCTGCAGGTTAGACATGCCCTTACCACCCATGTTCCCAAGGGCACGGAGCTTCTGGAGGCCTCTCCTCTTGAGGAACGTGTGCTAGATAGTCATATTCCCGAGAAATCCATCTCGTTGATTTATAGGAAATTGGTCAACAACTCGGAGAACCCATTGGTGCGGATCAGGGCTCAGTGGAGTGCGGATGGGTTAGAACTTGATGATGAGGATTGGACGGAGGCGGTGTCGTCCCCCAAGGTGGTTGCTATCCAGATGCGGCTCCGGTTGATGCAGTTGAAGATATTGCATAGATCCTACATTATGGGGCCTCATCTGGTACGAATGGGGAGAGCTGAGGGTGGAGTTTGTAGTAGAGATTGTGGAGAGGTCAGTACATTGATGCATATCCTCTGGAATTGTGATGCAATCCAGGTATATTGGACGAAAGTGCACGAGGGGCTGGGGGACGTTCTGGGTGCCGAGATATGACCAGAGGCCCTGACAGGTTTGTTGAATGTGTGGGAGCCAACCGACTTAAATGCGTACAAGAAACAATGAGTGACTCTGGCTTATATGGTGGCCAAACGTAATGATTGGTGCATGTTCCGGGAGAGATCAGTGTATGTGGCGAGGGGTTGCCCGCAGAAGTGGGGGAAGGTTTGGGTAGCGAGAAATACCCACCGAGGAGAAATTTGTGAGCCACCCACGACAAGATTAGACTTAGGAACACAGGAATCCCCTAGATCCTAGTACTGATCGTTGCTATTTGATCCTGTATTGTGCCACTTTGATCCATGCGTTGGAACTGAATGTATTCACCTGAGAGTTGATTTCTTTTTTTTTTTTTGTAATGTCTTTCCTTTGTTTAATAAAAGGAAATTAAAAAAAAAAAAAAGGAAAAGGGCCAAACAAAATAATGCAAAAAGTTAAAGCTAAATGTAAGTATACATGGCAAGTTAAAATAATTAAAATATCAAAGACAAAAAAAACTCCAAACAGTACATGGAGAATAATTCAAGCATGCAATAGAATTAAAATCCATAAAAGTGGGTGCCATCATGTGCACAGCCAAAAGGATTATTGCACTTTGAATGTCCCAAACGTCTATCTACATTATCGGGCAATCTTCCCTAAGTCAGTGGTCATAAACCAAAAAAAAAAGATGATCCTCTTTCAAAAGTAGGTTAAAGAATGATCTAAGCTGAGACAGTGTCCACCATTTCCTCTGCCTGTAATCCTTGGGAGATGTTATCTACGCTTGGTCGAGAACGCACGTAAAAAAGTACCACCAAGTAAGTGGAAAACATATTCTGGTGCACTTTTGACACACTGCTTTGACAATGAGGTGTATCACTACTAGTTATCTTTCAAAAGGACCACGGAAACTTTGTTTGGACATAATTTAGCAGCCTGAAAGGAAATTACGTTTTTTTCAGTGAGTTAAATATAATTCCAACTAAAGACATCTCTATTATCTCACACAACTGGTACTGAAAGTTCGTAGGAAAATTGGCGAGAACAGCTTCCTTATCAATCATGTAATAAAAAAGATTGATTATTTAGACAACTTTCACCACAAAGTGAATAAGATGTGTGGGCTAATTTTGATTTCAGATTCCAAACCCTGCAACTAAAACTGCTCACCGGGTATACACTCTTAACAGCCAACAATTTACAATTTACAGAAAACTCTGGTGATTGAAAAGTCCAGACAGTTGTCGTAGGGATGAAATGTCAATTCAATTGTTTTGCTTGCGTTTCTCTGTTTCGCAGCTTCAATTAGAGTCCTTACACAACTGTCTTTGATAACAAAAGCTTTCAATATTGCTTCATTGCAACATTGCCTCTAAACGCAAGAATCTGATTAGGAAATAATAGAAGTAGTATGGGTTTCTAACAGAAATGCTATATTTCTGTTTATCAAATGTAATATGGTATCTCTGGTCACTTGCATGCCTTCTAGCATGTACTACTAGTTCATGTATTTTGTAGATTGTGTCCGAAGTTATTCACTTGTGCTTCTGAAAATATGCACCTTTTTGCTTTCTAATCATTATTTTGTTATGTTTATCTTATGTTTTGTTCATTCTTTTATTGGTTCCCTCTTTGATTACTATGTTTATTTAATATGAGTTTTATTGATCCTTGTGCATTTACCGGAATAATTAGAAAGTCTAATAAAGCAATATTCTCATTGTGTTTTTTATCTACATCCACCAAAAAACCCACTCGCATTAGTATGACGTGGATCCCAATGTGGTCTGAGATGCTCAAGTGTCATGAACTTAGACATTTTAAAGCTCTTCACCTACCTCTGAGACCCACGGACTGAATGGCAAAGAATGCATTCTGATTTACTTTCATTTCAGCATTTGCTCTGGGATTGCCACCACAATTGTAGAAAGAGGTCAGTCAATTATTACTTTCTGTTGCTGCTCGAATACGACTTGGTGAAAGAACCATTTAATTAACTGGTGCGATCCTTAAGATGAAAGGACGAATGGGCCACCAGCTGTGCAAAGTCAGTATGATTATATAAACTTCATATAGTACTGGATGGTGGCTTATCACTCTTCAATAGAAATAGGTATTTGCATATCAATGAAATGTTAAATGCTGTGAGGTGGTATTCAGTTTATGCCTACATATTAATGTAATATCTGGCTAAGAAAATAAATGTACTATTATGCGTTGTGTGATCAATTTTCCACTTGACTAAGTTGCTTACAAGGGTTAAAGCAAAGGAAAATCAGAATAATGGAAATGAGCAAAGAAAATATAGAGATTTCACACCTGTAAAAACTGAACAGTGGGCAGAAACTTAACTGTATCTTGAACTGTTTACATCCCTTAACTCATGATGCGCATTCGACTGATTAGAGTGAGGCTTGTTTTAGCAGCTACTAGTACTTCTATTGCACCATACTGATGAGCCCAAGGATGCTACATATATGGTCATAGAGAGTAGTTGGTTCCACAATGTTGAACAATGGAAAGTGTGTGTCAACCATTATCCGTTTCAAAACTATAACATGTCTCCCTTTCAATCCCTGTCTACGTCTGTTAGGTTCTTGTTACCGCTCTATGAAATAAATTGTAAGGATGTCTTTTTAAATTAAACACATTTTACTGAGGTATGCTGTAATCTACAGGTTATGAGTTCAAACCTCGGCAAGGTCTCCTCAGACTCCTGTCCTGTCTATGGTAAGTACCTTAAGTACATTTAGATTGGAGAATAATAGCACCTGTTATTTATAGTCCATAGGACGAGTCCTTTATGAAAAAAAATGCCACACCATGCAGAAATTACAGTTATTAGTTGAAGCTATTCTTCAAACTGCTCTCGAAACATTTTCCTTTATGTGTGCCAAATTTCTCCTTCGGTCGTATTTCTACCACTTTCCTAAAAGGCGGAAACAAACAGTTTATGAGCTTGGGTTAGGCACCAGCCATCGTTTGGATCACGTTTTGTATAAATTGTGCTTGCAAGAATGAGCCCCCCGCTGGCTTTAGCTCCCCCTTACTTCCTCTCATGTTCAGTTGTCTCTTGGAATTCAGTCAGGGGAATACACAAGGTTTTTTTTACATGAGCAGTCCCTGAAGGATGTACATGGCCAGTTGCGGATAGTGGGGACTCAGTGTGTTGGCATTGTTGGAAGAGGGAGAGTTTGCCTTTGCTAGACATGTAAAAGATGCATGTATTCCGTATGGAGATAAGCCTCTACTCAGCTTAAGGACATGGAAACATAGGGTGGAGCACCCGCCTGGATCAAGGTTTAGCCACAAACCTGCATGGACCTTCAGTGCTGCTTCTAAAGCATGGAGATGAATTCCGCTGTTTCCTCTATAACGGGAAGAAACCTGAAGATTCGGTTGGCACCATTCCCACCCGCCTTACTGTTGTTGATCTTGCCTGTGTGAAAGAACCCAGTTGCCCAGGGAGCCCACAAATGTGGATGTAGCACATACAAAACTCTCTTATCCTTATCAGACAACACACTCCCCTCAATGAACCAGCTTTGACTGTTTTTGTGTTCACATGTCCCTACTTTGCTTGGTGAGTTTCACCACTTTATTGACCTGCGTGCTTGCCAGATTGAGAAGTGTGAGTACTGTTTGTGTCCTAAGTGCTCGCACAATTGTTTCTGAGGATCAAAATGTGGACTGACATCTAGAGCCCCTAAACCATGAGATATGTATGTCTTATGGGATCCACAAGATTTAACCCAAGCCCATCTTATTCCTCTTTGCCAGGTTCAAAATACTCCTCAGTTTATTTGTACAGTAAATGTTTTTCAATTGACACTTTGTTCTTTTAAATGACTTTTCTTATATTGTATTTTAAATGTATATTTTTGTATAATTGTATATATCTGTATATAGGACGTATTGTACATAATGTCTAAATTTTGTTTATATGTAATTGTTTGTAGCCCTGAAGAAGCCCGTAAGGACGAAACGCATTGGCTACCTTGTGTTTTTATAAAAAAAGAAGAATTTTGAATAAAGAAGCTATACCACGACCTGCTCCTTCTGTTTCTGAAAATCTGTTTCTTTATAAACATTCTTAATATTAAATGGAGTGCCGGATCACTGTTTGTTAAGCTACTGTTTTGTGGAGTGTTCCATAGGAGATGAAAGGGTATTGCGTCCCTGGCACCCAAACCAATCACTACACCCAATTTAGGGGATAGGTGCAGTCGCTTTTGCCCCATACCCTGTGTTCATTTGTATATTATTGTTTAAAATGCACATGTCTCTTTGGCGGGCCGTCTTGCGAGGGACCGCCAGGCATGCGCATTTTAAACCTCTCAGGCCCGGCTGTCTTAAGACAGCTGGATTAGAGAAAGCAAAGGCCTCCAGCTCTCTTGAGAGAGCAGATAGAGGCCGCTTCCACCAATCCTAGCGCTGCTCTCCTGCTGCATGAGAGCAGTACCAGGATTGGTTTGGCAGCCTGTCTGCCTCAAGGAGAGAAGGATCGAGGAGGACTTCGATCTCAAGAAAAGGCATGTTTAAAAAAAGAAAAATTATGTGCCCCACTACCCCTGAGACATGCCAGCCACTACGGCTTTTACAAAACCCCACCACACCATTTGGACATTTACATATTTATTGCAGCTGTGATAATTGTGCTGTACTGAACCTAAGTTCAACCCTACACAACTGCTTTTGGACTGAGCCTTTACAGCTCAACCACATCTGCTTGTAGAGTTCTGTGTCTAGTACTTGAATGGTCTGTGACTGCAAGGATCTGAGAACAAACCAGACTGTTGTCAATTAGATGTGGCCAAAGATGATAGTTTTTACTTCCAACCTGTATTTTTGAGCCCCAACCCCTAATTTCAGTTATTATGAAGACAACAGCAGGAGGAGGATGTAATCATGGTTCAAAGAATTGGCAATGTCATGTATGCTGACGGTGGCCTTTAAGTGAATTGATGGCCATGTTAATTATGGGTTTGTTTTATTGAGAAAACTGAAAAAAATATATCCCCTCCCTATCTAAACTCTAAACACCATGTTTTTCATGCAGCTCTCCTACTTTGTTTAAATTCTGTTTATTGAAATCAAGCAAATCATACATACATGTCGCTTTAGTGATAACGAGAAGGGAGCATCACAGAGTAGGTTGGAAATTGCGCTAGAGGGGCATAATACTACCCATCAAGGCAACCCTCTCCCACCAAACATGATGAGTTGACATAAGGCATGATGTAGAGTCCTCCCCGGGGTTCATGCAGCAAGGCCAAAGAGCCTGAGTCGAAGGAGGGCTCATGAGGGGGGTCAAAATAAAGCTGCCCATATAGAGTCAGAACGTCCATTAAAGGGATGGCATAGCAACGTGACTGGGCATGCAGTAAAACCTAAATAACTGTAGCTCCAATATCCTGAATGTTATCCCCATCCAGAGGATAGCTATATCACATTGCGGCATTAGGAAATAATCTGAGATTTGTAGAAAGCAAATTAGAGCAACAAACAAAAGAAAGACAGAAGCAGAAAGGAGAGAGGAAAGAAAAGTACAAGAAGAGAAATAAGTCAAAAGCAGAAAAGGAGAGCCCCTTTCAAGGGGAGGAGGGGGTAAATAAAGGGCGGGGAGTCAACGCCAGGTGCGCCATGGGGATCCGGTGGTCAGAGTGGAGGCAAGTGAGTCCAGGAATAGAAGAGACCCGCCCATTAAGGTAAATAGGTCAGCTCGGAGACTCCGGCGTCTGACCCCGAGAGAAGGGCTCTAGGGAGTCCTCAAAGAGTTGTAGGGCTTGTAACCTGGGGGGGCATTAGGCGAGAGGGCTCAGTTTTAGTAAAGTGTTGTATGAGTGGTTGCCAAATACGTTCAAATCGGGTGTCCGTGTGATTAAGACGTGCCGTAAATAGTTCCAGAGCCAGGACATCCCACAATCGCAGGAACTAAGCCGCTATGAGGGGAGGATGCGGCCTCTTCAGCAGGTAGAAATGGACTGTCTCACCGCCCCAATAGGTGGAGGATCAGGTGCCATTCCGCCGTGGTCATAGCCTTAAGCGTGCCTAGCTTAATGCTCAAAATAGTTAGTGGCGGGACAGGAGGGATCAGGAATCCACTACTACTTTGATATGGCTGAGGACCTCCTTCCAAAACAGTGCAAGAACTCGGCAGGACCACCACAAGTGCAAGAAGTCTCCCTCGGCACTCTGGCATCTCCAGCAGAGCGAAGGACAGTTCGGTAACATCCTATGAAGGTGAGCGGTGGTATAGTACCATCATGTCATCAATTTGTATGCTGATTCGCGCTGGGGAGTACTACGATATACCTTAGGGATGTCCCTTCACAGGTGAGCCCACTCCCCCAGAGAGATATCAGCAGCCAAGTCGGACACGCACCCTGTTTGGTATCCATGAGGTGGGAGCTGTTGGGAGTGCTCCAGGACAGAGTAAGTTCTGGAGATCAACCCCCTCGAATCGTCAAATCTGCAGACCAATGACTCGAACGGGGTAAGCGGTCAGGTTGCCTCCCGGGGATAAGCCGGAGAGCTAAGCCAGTGTCTCAACTGGTAATATTGCATGCACGCGGTTTCCGAGAGGCGAAAAGTCAGTTTGCTCTGCTCAAAGGTGTGGAGGGCAGTGCCCTGAAAGAAATCTTGGATGACATGGCGTCCCCCCCACAGTCTAGGCATCAAAAGCAGGAGGCGCCAGTGCAGGGGGAAACATAGGGTTGTGTGTTGAGGCGTATTCGAAGAGGGAAACGTTGTGAGGTCCGGGGACACCACCAACCTATCCCAGATCTCCAAAATCGTTGTCGTTGGAGTGGCTATGTAAGCACTATGGGGCAGGCCTCTCACGGTATTCAGGCAAGGTCCCATAAAGGCCAACAGGTCACCGCACGATCCATATGAAACCAATGTTTCTCACTCTCGGGGACAATCCATTCAGAAATTAACCGAAGATGACAGGCCCAGTAGTATTCCAACAGGTTAAGACAAGCAAGACCCCCCCCGCCCCCGAGATCTAGGTAGCATAAGAATTTTGTGAGAGAAGCGCAGACATGATTTTCCCCAGATGAATTTAGTGAAATCGCGTGGGGGGCCAGAATGTCAGTTAGTGGTATGGGGGTAGGAAGAGTCTGAAATTGGTAGAGGATTTTGGGTAGAAGAGACATTTTAGTGGTGTTAGGTCGCCCCAATCGCGCGAGGGGAAGACCTTCCCACCTACGCATCTCATCCCAAATGGACTTCCTATGTCTGGGGTATTTAGCCGAAGTCCAAAACGCCAGTGTAGGAGTGAATTCCAGGCCGAGGTAGCGAATCGAGATGTCAGTCCATTGCACTGGGAGAAGGTCTCGCAGTCCCTGAACCTCTGAGGGCGGGAGCGTAAGATTAAGGGTATGGGATTTGGCAAGGTTGACTCAATATCCGGAGGCGGCTTCAAAGGTCCCCAGAAGGGTTGCCACCGCCGGAAGAAAGGTCAAAGGGGAAGACAAAGACAGGAGAAGGTCATCAGCAAAGAGAGGCTTTATGCTCTAATCCAGCCATAGGTATGCCCTGGATATCTTGGTTACGACGTATAGCGATAGCTAGTGGCGCAACCGCAAGGCGAATAAGAGGCGGGAGGGGGGACACCATGTTTGGCACTGAGGAGAATGGGGATAGAGGCTGTTAAGGAGCCATTAAACCAAATGCGTGTGATAGGTTTCGCATAAGAAGCCATCAGTTTAGATATCATCCCTGGATTCAGGCCGACCTTCTGAAGAACCGCCCTAAGGAAGCCCCAATCAACACGGTCAAAGGCCTTTTCTGCCTCAAGGGACACCAAACAGGCGGGATGTTTCTGATACGCGCTTTCTCTACCAGGTGGGCTATCTAGCGGATGTTTCCGGGCCCAGGCGGTGGTGAATGAATCCCATCTGATCGTGGTCAATGAGACCCGGTAGGTGGGGCCCCAAGCGATTCACCAGAATTTTTGTGAATAGTTTGGTGTCTGTATTCAGCAGGGCAATAGGGCATAAGGATGCCGGCTGAGTCGGGACCTTGCCTGGCTCGGGAATAAGCACTATTTCCACCTCGCTCATCAGAGGAGAGAGGCCAGAGTGATCGGTAGAGCTATTAAAGAGGTGTAGCAAATGGTCCCGCATTTGTGGATAAAAAACACGATAAAAAGTGACCGGCAGGGCCGGGGTTTTGCCCACCAGGAGCTGTTTCAATGCTTTAGCGATTTCTACATTGGAGATCGGATCATCGAGCAACTTTGGGAAGTAGGGATCGATAGGGTCCCAGGAAAACGAGTCTAGAAAGGTCGCACCACAGTCCGGAGGGCAAGGGGCAGGAGCATAGAGTTCCCTGTAGAAGTCCTCCAGCGTAAGGCTCTTATCAACTTCGAGATGGCCAAAGAGCCATCTGGTCTCTGAAGACTAGCAATGTGAGATTAAGCAGTCTGAGCCTGAAGGCACCTTGCAAGGCACGCCGCAACCTTATTGCCGCCCGTATAAAACTTTTGTTTGGGAGTGAGTAAAAGCCTTTACACTTTGTTGGCTCGCTGAAGACGTGACTGGCCGTGGAGGTCTGCAAGGTGTCTCTTGTTGCTAAGGGACGAAGGCGCATGGTCCCTGTGCTCCAGGTCTTTATTATCCCTGTATAGGGTGGACTCAACCAGGTGTGCCTCCCTGTACCAGGTAATGGATATTGAGGTAATAACCCCCGGTATGGTAGCTTTGAAAGCGTCCCAACGGACGTCTTCAGGAGTGTCAGAGAGCAAGTTGGCGACGAACAAGGCATCAATTTCTTTGCGAACGTCCACGACATCGACAGGATCATGGAGGACCTTGGGGGCAGCCGCCACCAAGGGAGAGGTTCACGCTGAGCGTCCGGAGGTTGAAGCGTAAGGAAGTCATGAGCGTGGTCGGAGATCGATATATGGGTGATTCCCGCAGAGCGTAGGTGACGGATCAGGGGGAAGGATAGGAAAAAGTAATCAATGCATGAATAGGAGCGGTGCACTTGAGAGAAGAAGGAGTAATCGCTGGAGTCTCGGTGTACGTGTCTCCAGGAGTCAACAAGGCCAGAGTCGGTGGGGGTGTCCCACAGCGACACCGACATTGCCCCGGTCGAATGAAGCGCCTGGGTAGTATGGTCCCTCTCAGGGTCCCAAACCAAGTTAAAATGGCCGCCAAGGACAATAGGAGTAGTGAGGGAGCGGAGAAGGACTCACTAATTCAAATGAAGAAATTCGTCTTGTTTCTGGTTGGGAGCATATACATTATTGAAAGTGTAGGAACCCCGCCCCCAAATCATATGGACCGTGAGATATCTCCCATCAGCGTCAGCTGTACCTTTGATGGTCGCTTCTCGCCAGCCTGCCTTAAAGAAAATGGCCACACTGCAAGTCTTGGAAGGAGAGCATGCCCAGTATTGGATGGGGTACCTACGGTGGGACATAAGGTGGGTGGCGGCAAAGCAGATGGGTTTCCTGAGGGAAAACTACATCGGGATTGTGGTGAAGCAGATAACGCCAGATCTGGGGACGCTTATTAGGGGAGTTCAGCCCCTTCACATTAAGGGAGAGGAATTTGACCGTATTTATCATACCACGTAGAAGGGAGTAGCTCGTGTCACCTCCACCCAGCCGCAACCAAGTCAACCCAGGTCATGTCAGCAGTCAGGTGCACCCCAACAGGCCCCCATAAGACAGTCCCCAAGAACAGGGAGGGTGTAGTACCCCATGGACGCGCAGCAAAGAGGGGTCGGCGTGAGGACAGGGGAGGCAGGGAGAGAACCAGTAAGGGGACACAGTCAGACCAACAGTTGATCACACCAAACCATAAAGAACCCCCCAAACCACCTTCGAGTGATTGCAGTGTCACAGCCCCTAGCCGAGGAACGTTCAAAGGGGGGGAATAGAGAAAGAGGAGGGAAAAAAGATATGGATGAAACAGTGAAGAAAAAAAAACAACCGGCCACCTGGGCCAAGTGAGTACAGAGTCTAATGGAGACAGTCCAAGATCCCAAAGTTGGACCATTCCGGAGACGGCACTCTCCTTTGGCACTCCGATGTGGGCGGGGCAGCAGACACACAGGGAGTCAAGACCGCCGCCATCCACATCCCGTGTAGCAGTGGAATAAGCAAAAGGCAACCAGACCACCGGGCCCTGGCTACGGGGATCACCAGACAGGGATCAGAGGTGAAATTGCAATGTGAAAAGTTGCATAAATCTAGGTATCTAGATTGGAAGTGAAGAGGAGCCGCTCAAGGAGGGGATGTGGCCGATGATTTCCTGCTTGGCCTGTGAGGTTTCGAGTCCCAGTGACCGGCGTCTGGACTTAGGAGGAGGGACTGTAGAGCACTCAGGATGGAAAGCGCCAGGCATTCGTGCACAGGGGGAGGGGAGGTCATCATCTTCAGCCTTGTAAGGAAGATGGAGGAGCTGCAGCGCCTTTTGCAAGGACCGAAGGTTCCGCCGACGGCCCTCCCAGGTAAACATCAGAGCAAATGGATGGCCCCATTGGTATTTAATCCCAAGGTCTCGGAGTTTGTCCATTACAGGTTTGAACTCCTTGCTTTTCCGGAGTGTGGAGGGAGCCAGGTCCTGAAAGATTTGTATGGACAGTCCATTGTAGGAGACTGACTTGACCCCAGTACCTTTCAAAGGATGACCTCCTTGTCAGAGAAAAAGTGGATTCTCGTGATGACATCCGGAATGAATTTGGGGCGATTGTGGGGCCCAGATACACAATGCGCTCTGTCAAGCATTGGCAGGGAGGGACCTTCACCCTCCTGTACAGCATGCAGGAAGTCTGCAGTGTATTTCAAGGCATCCACCCCTGCTCCTGCCAGCCGCGAGGTGGTTCGCGGATGCCGATAACTGGGAGCTGCAGCTACTGGCGGGCAGAGCGGACGAGAAGGCTTTGCGAGTGGTTTTGATGCAGGGACGGGGGGGCGGACGAGGCCCTGCATTATGTGGTGCTCCAAGCGGCGGGAGTCTGGCAGCGGTTTGTGGAGAAGTTTTTGCGGCGGGCCCCCTTTCATAGGGAGCTGCCGGTGTGGATCTTGGCCCCGGTGCTGCGAATGAAGGAGAATGTGTCCTTCTGGGAATGGCGGGACGGCGGGTGTGAGACTCTGGCAGACCTCTATCCAGATGAGTCCTTCGTGTCTTTTGAGCGTGCCACAGAAGCCTTTGACCTGAGCAGGGGACAGTACCTGCACTACAGGGGACTCCAGGAGGTGGCAAGACGACATGGCCCCAGTTCACGGAGGTGCCTCCGTTGACACACACCCTCAAAATCCTCCTTTCCTGTGGAAAGCGGCTGATCTCTTGATTGTAGTCAGCCATGCGACGGGATTCGGCCCCGCCGACTGCGCCGTCCTGGGCGGCCTGGGAGGCGGACCTGGGGACGGCTCTAGAGCCGGGACAGCACAAACGTATTAGGCTCCTGACCCGGAAAGTCTTGTGTAATGCACGGTTCAAGTTGATCCACTTTAATTTTATGCATCGCACCTACATGACCCCTGTCTCCCTGAATCGCATCTCAGCAGATAGGCGGGACGACTGCCCTAGGTGTGAGGCGGAGAGAGCAGGATTCTTCCATCTGGCTTGGGAGTGCCCGTAGGTCGGTAGCTTTTGGAGTGAGGTGGTGGAACATATTGGCCGTGTTACGAGCCTCCGGGTTGCCCTGGATCTGCTTCATTGTCTCTTGGCCCTGGTACCCAAGCCCAAAAAGAGGAATTTGTCCTACAAGTTTCTACAGTTGTTACTGGTGTTGGCAAGGCGGCGTGTGGCTATTACGTGGATGGGGCAGAGGGCCCCCGAGGTATCCCTGTGGCTTAGGGATGTTAGAGAGTGGTCCTTGGCTGAGGAAACGCACATGCAGCGCACGCGCCACGACAAAAGGCTTCAGGAAGACTTACTAGCTTGGAGGATGATGTGTGCTGAGGGGTTGCCTGATGATGACTCGGATGTCACTAGTGCCGAATTGTTCACCCCTGAGGGGTCTGGGTCCGAGGAGGATGTAGCGGGAGGCGAGATGGAGGGACCTGTTTCGGAGTAATGTCCTGCTGGACGCGCACTTATGTTCCCTATTGTATAACCCTGTGATTTGTCTTGATTCCCAGAGGACGCTTCTAACTGTGATGTCTGCACCTTATCGGGCCTTGAGCAGATAACCTGACTTTTACACGTACTCTATTACTGATGCCACGTATGGGGGGAAGTTTGCTCTGTTGTTATATGTTAGACTGTGTTTCTATTGGAAAACTTATCTATACAGAAGGATGGGAGTAGGGCTCCATGGAGGACGTAGGAGGGGTAATACATGAAAAACAGCGGATACTAGAGATGCACATGTACTGTATGCAAATGATTATGATTATCTTTGTGGCATTTTCCGGCTTTACGCCGCCCGGCCTCCGGGATGTGGGCCACGTGGCTGTGTATTACCCTGAATGTTGCCTGTGGTTACTTTCACCTCTGAGTGCCTATGAGTGGTTATATCTGACTATGTCTTCTATGGTTTCCGCAATAAACATATTTTTCAAAAAAAGATATCCACCCCTTCCGTACCCAAAGGACCGCCTCTGATGCATTAATTATTCGGCCAACTGTGGTTCTCCAAATCCTCTTGCTTCAGCTGTAAGAAGATGTTTTGGTCCTCGAGCTTAGATACCTTGTGCTAGAGGTGTTCAAGGTCTTCCGTCCGGGTGTCCATCGTACATTCAAGACCATCCACCCTATCATCTATCTCTGTGACCTCTTTGCGGATGTCATGGAGCCCAGCCTTAAAATCCTGCAGGAGGACGCCAATCTCATCTTTAATCTCCTGCAGAAAGGAGGACATAAATGCCTGGGTGATCAGTACGCCAGAGAGGGCCAACCCAGCGAGCGCCGAAGAAGCGAGGAGCCCTCCTGCGAGTGCGGTGTCACCTCAGTCCACAAAGAAGTGACTGGTTTGTCGCGGGCGGCCGCAGAGTCAGTGTCTTTGTTGCCCCTGTTTTGGGGAGACCTGGAAGCCGGGAGAAAGGAGACCAAGTACCTAGCTGTGAAAAAGGGAGTACCGGGGAGGCCAAGGGTCAAAGCGTGGAGGAGGTGCAAAGGGAGGCCCCTTGTGGAGGGTGACGATGATGGGCCAAGAGGTAATAGGCCCCTCCAATATATTACAGTCCAGGTCCGACCCCCGAAAGATAGAGAGGAAGTGCCAGACACAGCAGGGCTTTCAGGGCCAACCAGGAGGGAGATCTCGATAGGCCAACCGCCACTAAGTAACGCTGGGGCGGAGATGAGGTCGCCTGAAGCTGCAGTTCGGGCCGGGGAGGAGAGATGCAAGACCAAGAAGCAACAAAGCTTGCCCAGCCACTCTGCGAACACACCAACTTCCCCCCTCGTAGTTGTCGGCAAGCTGTTACGGGCCACCTGTCAAGGGACGTCCTGGCTGGCACATGGGAAGCCCACTGGCGTCAGTCCCCAGCAACGAGGAGGGCGAAGAGGTGACCAGCCAATAATCAATATACAGCTTGCCTGCATTATACTTACATTTTCATTGTAAAGGCATGTGTGGTAAGGTTATATGCATAGTAAAGGCATGCGTGGTAATAGATGCAGAGTAATGCCCGTTATGTAATTGTGGTTTCTCATAATTTACAGTACAACTTTTTAAATGTTCCAATATATTACAAATATTCTCATTTGTAGGTACAGAAACTTTACATGATTTAGCCTTGATTTCGATTGCTAAACCGACAGATGCAAAACCTGTGGAAATAGGTGGAATTGCCCTAGGTTCTTCATTTGGTTTCTGTAGATTACAATAGAGAAATTAATTGACACTTAATTATGTGCAATCAGCTTCCAAGCACTTTTTCAAGTGGCTAGTTACCCTTTCTGGTCTGCTTGCACAAGGGGCCTTTCATCTAAAAAATAAGGAGCCCTCTGAATCCCCCATATTTTAAGGCCAAAAAATTGTTGATCATAAAAACCTAATTGAAATGGTGTGACACAAGAAAGTCTGAATACTAAAGATCTGTTTGCTGTGGGCTTGTGTATTTGAGGTTATAAATAGTCCATGCTCAGTTCAAAAGCTAGATGATCAACTGAATGGATGGAAAGCTCCTAATAGTCTGGAGGTCTGACACAGATTTTCTTCACTTCATTTATTGACAACATTAGAGGACTGACTTGCATAATTTCATACTGTTTGGTGGATCTGGAGTTCAGACAGTCACTGAAAACAGCATCAGACAAAATGCAATGATTATGCTGAAATGATACAACTTGTCATCTTTGTTTTAAATAGAGTTGAAAACTATTCTCTAAAGTGAATATGGGGTACATGGAGAAAAGACATAAGTTGAAGAATGCCAGTCAGAATTTACAGAAAGCCATGACATGTATTTGAAATATTGATTTTGGGAAAAAGACAAATGAAACAAAAATATTATTTTATTTAATAACTCTTTACATGTGCAATGTATGCATAGGTCTAGAATTAATGAATAAGCATACTGAAATAGCGCAGGGCCTAAATATTGAGGCACAAATATTGTGGACCAAAATATTGTGAAGGTAGGCTCAAACAGGTAAAAATAGATGTAGAATTCTTAACTCCACATCACCATTCATTGAAGACATTTATATTCTCAAGTATATATATGTCAACTTACCTCTACATATACTTACCTTCACGATTTTTTGTTTCTCGATATTTCAGCCTAAATATTCAGGCCCGAGCTATTTTGTAGTTGATATTCTTGTGTAACACTGAAATAGGCATATGCTAGCTATATATCTGTCTAGCAAAAAAGCGTTCTTTATTTGTACAATCTATACATACCATATGATTTTATTAAGTGCCATTCTAGATGTTTGAAAATTTGAAAAAAATCACATGTGTGTGTTATAACATTTACGCAATAACTTTTTGAATCAGTTCCAAAAACAGTAGCATTTTAACATAAACTGCTGTTTATTTCTCAAAACTGGGTAAAACATGTTAAGTTTCTTTTAAAAATGGAGTAAAGTAACAATTTATAAAGTAAAGTAACAATTTATAGAGTAAAGAAAATGAGCGATCCATGTTGCTGACAACTGGTTAAATAAACAAATGAACTCAGGCGGATGGGATTTTCAACAATACCTTTTATCGCAATAGTAAAAGGCAGGTGAGTTTTTACAGTAGAAACAATGTTTGTCTTTCGAAGTAAAAAATTAGTTTAATAAAACAAAAAAGTGAATTCTGCTTACCATAAAAAGGGTCCTGAAGTTGCTAAGATCACCAAAGAACTCTTCAATGTAGACCGACTTTGTGTCAAAAGTGAAGTACTCTCCCAGATTGTCATATAACTTTGTCATGTTGTTGTGCATGTTGGATAACTTTTCATACTGGTCACGGGCCGTCTTTGCAAAGCCGTATTCTTTAGTTAAGGAAATTTTCCAAAGAATGTTTACAACATAACATACATCCACTCAGCATATTTCATATATGCTCATTAAAAACAAATGTAGAACTCTTAAAACAATTAAAATCATTGCTGTCAAAATGCTCTGGAATCACTTAGGCACCCAGAGAAATAAGCCTTCCTATGAGCTAACAACATGCTTGTTTTGGAAGTGCTCAAATCAAACAAAATGTTTTACCTAACCTTATAACAACAAGTAAATGCTTTCTCATGAAGATTATTTCATTGATGCTTTGTTGCCCCCGTCTCTCCCCAAAAAAATAACGTATATGTCGGTAGGTTCCTTGATCAAGACTATTATTGTGTCATATTAGAGAGGACCTCTTTGCAAAACTCATCCAATACTTTGAAGCATTGGATATTGTTAGATCATTTTCTCCAGCAATACCTTCAACAAGGGCATCATCTATTGCCACGTGTTATTTGTGCTCAGAGATGTCTATTTCAGCTAGCAAATGTCCATTCTGTATTTATAAAACATTTTCTTGCTTCATATGTACGAACATTAGATAGAGCTGACATCTTTTTAAAAGGAGGAGAACCCTACAATAAAACACCAACAAATAACTACATTATGTCTATAATGTCTCCATCTACTCAGTTTGACAATTTCTGTGACAAAGAATTTTTTGGCAAAGGAGGTCCATAAAGATAGTTGGTTCTTGGATCTATGGTCTGTCCTAAATTAACTACATGGAAAAAGAGATCTAAATCATACAAAGAACTGTTAGTACTTCATACTCCACACGATCTGCAAAGATCATAGTTGTATTTGGCAGTAAATATAGTACTTACATCAACAATTTAGGAAAATATGTAAGACCTAATGATGATGATGATGAGTGTGATTTATAAAGCATGCAGATGCTCCTCGGAGTGTTCCAGCGCTAGGCTTCCAGTAATGCAGTTAAGGCTGAGAAAAGAGCCCATATTTTTCCACTTCTTTTGAAGTTCTGCTCCAAACGAAGGTCCAGGGGAAGTTTATTGCACTCGGAGGGACCAAGAAATGAGAAAGAGCGCCTCCCAGTTCTAGTACGGTACATTCTTGGAACCTTAGCTAGGGCCCTATTAGAGGACCAGAGATTCCTAGCAGGGTAATAGAGATTAATTATAATGGGCAGGTATCTTGGGATATCCATTGGAAAGCTCAGTACATCAGAACCAGAGACTTAAACAAAAGTTGTTTCCTTACAGAAAGCCAATGCAGGTTATGAAGGTTAATAGAGATCCAGGTTCTCAGAGGTAGATTAAGTAGCATCAATGTCACTGCATTCTGGACCACCTGAAGTCTATGAATGACACAGTTTGTCAGTCCAAGGTACAAAGTGTTGGCAAAGTCAAACCTAGAGGTAATGAGGGACTGAATCACAGACTTCCTGGCTGGAACAGACATAAGAAACAGAAACATTTTCAGTGCACGGATGAGTGCAAAACTGTTGCGGCGCATCGTGGCGGCCGCCAAAGAACACTGCCAAGAGCAATTGGTCTCGCTTCTGTGGAGGGGATAAGGAAAAAACTACTTTTCCCATGAGGTGCTGGACTGGTGATGCATGTGACGTCACCACGTTTCAGGCATATGACCATTTCCAAGGCGCCGGTCGGGTGCCGTTGATTCTTGGAACAGAGCCGAGAACCTGAGACGGGAGGACTAGTAGGGATGCTCTTTGCACCACAAACTCCTTGTTTCTTTGTGACATCTTGAAGTGGGATTCGCAGCCCTTTCGTGGTGCGGGATCTTCACCCTGTCAGTGTGTAGCCCAGTTGGACGAGCCTTGTTTCCGGCTCTTGCAGGGCTATTCGAGTGAACACTTCTAGGCTGCTCTGCTTAAAGCGCTCTTACAACTGTGTGGTAATTGAGGATAAATTACTGCTGCCGCTTGCGCTTTTGGAAACCAGTTGCACGTGTTGTATGTGGCTGCTGGATCTTATCACGACCATTGCATTAATTCTAAGCATTCTCCCTGAGGTGTAGTAACCCCGCGGATGCCGTAACGGACATCAGCACTTCAGCTGGGTTTATAACTCTGTTTAGAACCGTTTCTTTTACACAAAACTGGACGAACAATTCATAGAGCTCTCAAGGAGTATTGGGGATTCAGTTCATATGATACCAAGACTGTGTGATAAGTGGAGATAAATGCGTAGATAGGGGTCCAAGACAGACTGGAACCTCAGCATACTTATCTTTATACTCATTTGGAATACAATCATTGGAGAGTGTGATCCCTTCATGTTGTAACTGTGCCATTGCCTTGTCTTTCTACAGCAGGGTTTTTTTTAGCATTTCCAGGTGTCAGCTCCTTACTTCCTGTTAAAAGCCACTACTAAATCTTATTGGTATGTTGTGTGTAATTCTTGAATCACCGTTCTGGAGGAAAGCTACTTATAGTTATCAGCTGACTTACCTTGTTCCACCCCTAGGTTGCTAGTGGCTGCACATCATATTGAACTCCTGATCACGGATATCAGAATCGTTAATTTTCTTTTCAGGTATTTAAGCCATTACGTAGCCTTGTATAGAAAGATCTATGTGTACCTTGGTGTATGTGTTTGTGTTCTCATAGTGCTTTACTCTCATTCCAGGTCTCACTCTCTGCTGTTCCCATCCTTTCCTTCCCTCACCTGATCTCCCCATCGAGTTTGCTTGTTTCACTTAGACCTGGGAGATATCGGGAGGTGGAACCCATTTGAGTATCGTACGACTCTGAGGATTCAAGGCCTTGACAAAAACAAATTCTCACCACAGATCTGCCTTGAGACTGTAATGAAAACAGGTTATCAAATATAAATTCTAGGTTCTTAACCATATCTGTTTGAGGAGCCGGAAGAGGAACTCCCTCCGGCCTGCAAGCCGACCAATTAAGCGGTGCATTAATGCCACGGAACAGTATTTCCATCTTATCCGTCTAATAAAGCTCAATGCTTCAGAGTGAAATATCTCTTTATCTGACAATTAGAGTTAAAAGGGCATAGGATGTAAGACTGAACTCAAGAAAAATGGGAGAAAAACAATTTTCCATACTGTAGGGGCAAAGAAAGAGCATTGGACATCCGACCTCTTGCCAGATTCACTAAATGGAGACTTATTAGACAGAGGCTACTTGAGTCAAACAGATTGGTTTAATTAAAGATAAGGATCTTTCAATCTATGTCCAGATTTAGAATTTTACTAAATTACATTTTTTTCATTTGACAATTCTAAACAAGATTATGCCATTCTACAGTGGCCAGGTATAGCTAGATATTGGTCACATGAGCAACAGTTTAATTAAGACAAAATATGGCACAGTTCAGCTTAGTATAAAAAGAGAGGGGGATGGGGGGCTTAAAAAAGAGGTCCAGTACCCATGCTCCTAAGATCATACAATGAATCAATCCACTGAAGGGTAACTGTTCCTATAGTAAGATTCCAGACAACTTTGTTGTGGAATACGTAGAGTGGACATTCTTCCCTCTGTTTATTCTATCCAATCCGACACTTGTCTATCTCAGATGAGTGATTCTCCACTTCTTTCCACTCTCTACATATCCCACAACATAATTGTCTGGAATCTCATTATAGGAAGTCCCCCTTCAGTGGATTCACAGTTCAGCTTAGCCTAGTTTGAATGCATTGTTGTCAACGCATTAAAAATGCAGTGACATAATTAAATGCAAAAACAACAGTCGATGGACAGAATGCAGAACAATGTCATACATTCACCCCCGTACAGCGATCTGGGCCTAAATCCATAATTTCTTTGCTCACCACACCACCCCAGTTCAGACATGGCCATATGCAAATCAGCCTTGAACCTGTGTCTCATGGGAACAGTCCAGCCTGAAATGCCAAGCCATGTCTTCCCTGGACCAGAATCAAGCATCCTAGGACCGGTTTCTGGCTATCAACTGTCTTCAGCCAGGATAGCTCTGCTCCAGTGGCGTGGAGAGCACGGGACTCACGTCTGAGCATACCCGTCCCACTCGGGGTGACAAATGTAAAAACAACAGTTGATGGACAGAATGCAGAACAATGTCATACATTCACCCCAGTACAAAGATCTGGGCCTAAATCCATCATTTTTTTGCCCACCACACTACCCCAGTTTAGACATGGCCATGTGCAAATCAGCCTTGACCCTTTGCCTCGTGGGAACAGCCCAGCCCAAACTGCCAAGCCATGTCTTCCCTTGACCGGAATCAAGCATCCTAGGAACGATTTCTGGCTGGCTATGAGCCTTCTTCAGCCAGGATAGCTTGACTCCAGTGGCCTTTGGTATCGCTTTGTTCACCCTAGGTTGGCAGGGTATGCCCAGACGTGGGGCCCTTCTCACTCTACCACTGGATTCAAGATAGCCTGGCTGATGAGGATTATGAATCCGAAACCGGTCCCAGGATGCTTGTTTCCGGACCAGGGAAGACATGGCTTGGCAGTTCGGGCTGGACTGTTCCCATGAGGCACAGGGTCAAGGCTGATTTGCATATGGCCCTGTCTGAACTGGGGTGGTGGAGTGAGCTAAAGAATGGTGATGGATTAAACCCAGATCAGTTGACTGGGGGTGAGTGTTTGATTTGCTCAAATGCTGCGTCCATCATCCCCTTTGGTATCGCTGTGACATAATTAGAGGCACGGTTACGAACCACGTACATATCTTGGTAATCGTGTCCCTCTTCTAATGACTACTCATCAGAGACCGAATACAAATTATGGACTTTGTAGACTACACTGTGTTTTCAAACCATCATGGCCCAATTACCTGCGTGCACACATCCCTGCTGCACATATCAGCAGACCCTGAACTCCTCATATGAGAAATGGATTGCCAACTCAAATGATGCAACATTCAGAATATATGAATGAATATTTTCCAAGCTAAGAAATTCTGAAATCTTTGCACCTTGTATCTTCAGGCAGCTCAATGCTATTACATATTCCAGTGAATATTGAAGACAGTGGCACCTAAACTTACCCTTATGCAGTATTAAATCCTGCTATATCGGTGCCAGAATGCCACTCTGCTTTGGATATATTTATAAAAAGCCTCTTTCACTACAATACAGTACTTTAAAATATCAGCGCATATTTTGTATAGATCACATGCGCACCAGCAATGAGAAAACCAGTTACAGATCAGATGTCATTCACAAAACAAAAACACCAACAGATGTGAATGGTGACTGCACTCTCACATTCACATTGAAACATTGGCTTATTTGAAGAAACACAATACAGAAATGTTTTGAAAATATTGCATCGGGAGTTCAATTATAAAAAAACACAGAAGACAGCACTATGTCCAGTTAAAACATTAAGAAATTAAATGCAATCTGTTGACCCAGGAAAAAATAAAGATTGGGCTGTTGAGGTCAATGGACCACAAAGTAAGCTGCTAGCTCCTGTATACTACTTAGCTTTGCATATAGAGTCTAATATTCACTGAATACCACCCAATCGCTATATCCATTGTGTGTGGCACTGGAGGCTTATGATGAAATTAGTTTTTATTACTGAGCATATTTCATTCGTTTGTTATCCACTCTTATTGTTAATGCTTTAGTCCTCTTGTAAAAACAACAGTGCTAGTGAAAGTTGCTTTTTAATTTTGCTTTCTATGTTAAACTCGATAGCTTTGAAAAGAGCTTGATAAAATGTATCTCTGAGGCTGCGCTTGCATAATAAGGGGCAATAGTTGATTATTCCTTCAAGATACTGGAACGGATCATTTTCTAAATATTTAGGATTTTGTACATTTCTCCTGATCAATCATTTTATGTATATAATGACATATGTAAATTCATACTTCCATCAGTCCTTGATGTTTCTCCAAGGGTTTGTCTGGCTCAAATATACCAGTTTTGAAAATAATGTTAAGAGTACTAAAAGAATCATAAAATATTGGTCAAAAAAAGCTCATGGTAAAACGCATTGCTCAATACTGTATTTCAATTTGGAAATAAAGTAAATCTAGTTGACAAAAATGGTGTTGATCAGGAACATATTTGCGATTGCAGCCTCGTTCTAGGAACTGATTCAACTGTTCAGCTGGGATGGCAAGAGCTCATGGGGATCCTTTATATAATCTGTGCAATTACATATAATTTGACAAGACTTAGGGTCTGATTCCTAGTTTTGCAGTCTGTGGACCGCCTACCCTGGGGTGGCATAGTGGGGGCAGTGCACGTACTGCCGCACCTGTGGTCAGACCACTGCATTCTGGCTCTAGCGGTCGGACCGCCATGGTACCGCCGCAAACGTCGGGGATCGGTGATCCCTCGGCGGGCACAGTATTCTGAGGATTGAAACTTGCTGGCGGTGCCGCTGCAGGAGCATCAACCATTTTGCGACTTTAATCACTGCTACTCTTTCATGGCAGTGAACCCACCATGAAAAGGGTAGTGGTGAGGAAACAAAGGGAGCCCTACAGGTCCCCCTGTTGCCTCAGGTCCTGGGGATACATGCAGGGGGGCACATGGTGTGCCCCGCTGTGTGCATGCACCCAAGTTGCTGCACAGCATGAACTGCACAGTCCATGCAGTGCAGGAATTTGCTTTGGCGCTCCCTCGGCGGTGCAGTTCTAAGGCTCACATATGAGCCTATGAACTGAACCACCGCGAGACCGTCAAAGCACCGCCCGCAGACAACGAGGAAACTTGTAATCTGGCGGGAGGGTGAGTAGAAGTTGACTTTGGCAGTGAGGGAGCAGGGCCCTGGCGTAGCCGCCTGCTTCCACACTGCCAAAGTCATAATCAGGTCCCTTGTCAACAAGGACCAGAAAACATTTTGGCACGTTGTATAAACTGGCTTATTTTTCTTTTTCATATTTTTCCATTTAAATGTGTTAAACAATGAGAGGTGTTTATCAAAACACTTTCCATGCAAAACATCTCAGAAAAAGGTAAGTGGGGCACCCCAGATTGAAAGCCACAATACATGCCGTAATTACATCTTGAAGAATTTGTCCTAACTAAAACTATCCATTTTATTTAGAGCTTAATCATAATGTTCCACATCTAGATTTTACTGATGGCCTCAGATTAGCAATGTTTCATAGAAACACACCCCTCCTTGCACATGTCTACCACATGCAGCAGATTACAAAAAGATCTGCTGGCTCCCAGCACTTTGCAAGGCTTGTACAGGTCTTGTCATTTCCTTTGTGAGCCAATGTTTGGGATATCACTGTAAATGCAACTGAAAAATCCTGTAGAAATTTGCTGAAATAGCTCCTTAGAACATGCATGCTGTCTTTGTTTAAGCTCTGGCCAAACAAGGGCCCAGAAACATAAGAAGTACAAACAATAGGAAAAGCTTGGTTTAGTTCAAGGTCAAAGCTGTGCACACATTCTGTCAAAGTTAGTAGAAACAGGTTTACATAGCCATAAAGGTATCTGCAAACAGGGATCAATGTCTTTGCTTGTTCTCATTTCAGACTCTGTACACGAAAGTGTTCTGCATTGAATGTACTAAGAGACAAAACTTGACAAAGTGCAGTTGGTGAGAGCCTCCAGTCTGTAACCTCTCCATTCCACATTGTAAACCCATCTGGTGGATGCAATACAATAACAAATAAAGTAATGATTTTAGCATAAGTGCTGTCAAAGTTTACAAAACAGTCGGCTCAGCAACAATTTAAAATAAAGATTTGTGTCCCTAATTCGTAGAAAACTGGCATTTGTTTGTGGCATACAAAAAGATGCCCACAAATGTGTACCTGCATTTTTGGGCCACAAAGGAGGCAAGGTTGGAAGCATGATCATGCTTAGCCAGATTTCACGAGTCCTTCATGCGTAACAATATATCGGGGTACACTTGCTGCTCTGTCATGTGTAGTGTGTCATGTGACACAAAATGTAATTGTCACAGCGGCATACATGCATCCTGTCATCCTGACGTCGGATGCGGTGTCTGAGGAATCAATGAATGGGAGTGGACGTTCAAGGCTTCATGAGAGCGGTCCAGTCACTGCTCTCCCCACCCTTTGTGTCAGACTTTTCCTTTGCACGCCAGCACTACCGTTTGGGGCACAACTCTACAATGAAGAGGTGGTGTATCTACAGCCCACCAACCAAAAGCAGTAACACTAAAACCTCCGGTCCGACATGACTGTCAGACACCATAATTCTGACACTACAAGCGAAGGACTGGAGCCTGCCCAACACGTGCAATCCAATGCCATCGCAGGCCGCAGGAGGTCTCCAGGAAACCCTGCAGCCAGTCCAGTGCCAGCACAGAACTAAGGATGTTTCAAACACATCATTATCTAACGATAATAGTGTTATGGGGCAGTGTCATGATTGTGCATGTAGAAGACGCAGTACCGGGCTGAACACCATTTAATCCATACAAATGCCCCGCCAACTACTACAAGCATCCATACATGCAACCTGCAAGCAATGTTAAATGGGGACAGAGCAACAGCACAAAACAAGTGTGCTAGCTACCCTTAAATCCTACCAAGCCACTGTGCAGTGTATCCAGTCTTTGGACCAAATGGAGGCACAACGATTAAAAACAGCCAGGCACAAAAGGGGATAATACTACCAGTAGCAATAAAAATCCAGCTCAGGAACCACACATGGCCTGTCCTGACCACTAGCAGTGGGGACAACCATTGCATCTGGTTTAGGGGATCAGCAACCCCCATTTAGCAAACGCAGTGATCCAGCAACTGGAGTCCAGGCAAGGCACATATGTTTTGCCAGATTGTTCAACAAATACTTCAAAGCCACAAAACAAATTGATGGAGAAACAAAAAGATCAATAATGATCTACTAATCAGTCCAACAAATATTTTGCCACTTCAGAAGTCTCCACAACCGAAGAGATGATACCAGCAATAATAGCACAATGGCTGCACTACATGGATATTTTGGCTCACAAGCGAAACCGATTTTGAGTTCAACTTTTTCAGGCATGGCAACGTGGAGGAGAATTCACTGATATTATTTCCACATAACTAAGAGAATTGTGAGCACCTATACAAAACAACAACCCTCAGAAAGACGTGAGGGCTCAAATATATAGGGATACAAATCAGGCACTCTTAAACAGCAAATTTTGTGCCAACGTGGCATAAAACGGGATGAAATCCTCACACTGGTTCGCTCTCATCAACTGTCCAATGATTGAGCATAGCAAATGGAGCAAGCATTCTAGAATCTCACACTTAAATCAGAGCCCTGCAATGCCAGACCAGTCAAGTTGGAAGCAATTTCTGCTGCTACAATTAAACAAGCTCCATGCCTGCATTCTAAACTGAGGCAAGCAGGCCTCCCACTGCAGAGAGCATGTGGAGTGCCCAGCAAAAGGTAAAGTTTGCTCCAATTGCCAGAGCCCTAACCACTGTGCGAGGGTCTGCGAGGGTCTGCACAGAAGGTCTCCAAGCAGCACCTCACCAAGGTCAAGGCATAGGCTGGTGCCAAGAAGTGCATGTCATGATGACCAAGCGTTGACAGGCAGCCCTCTTGGGAAGCATGATCTTTGAAGATAATTATAAATACTGAGATGAAGAAGATATCTTTCTCATTTCCTCCACCATTGGGAGTCAAAGCTCTTGTGGTAAGCCATGACCGATGTGCAGTATCCCCACAGCAAGGACACTAATCCTGGAGAGAAACAACAGCAGACCATCGATCAGAGTACTGGGTAAATCACTACATCAGTCTGCAAACAAGGTTAACCCTGTGGCACACAAAAGTGAAAATATTTACCTATGGACAAAAAAAACTCTTTCTCCTCAACAGCATCTTCAACTACCGAGTATCCCATGACAGCACCATCTGCGCAGACTCTTTCTTCATTGCCTCCAGCGGAACTGAAATGCTGCTGAATTGCTCTATAGCAGAAGAGCCTAGTCCAAGTTGCGGCAATAATACAAAACAGAAGCATTGTGCAAATAGTTGCAAAATGGCAACATATTTTCCAGAAATTAGGAAAGTTGTGGACCCCACCTGAATCATTCTGTATTGGAGTCTCTAATCTTTTCTGTAATGAGAGCTACTTATGTTCAATAAAACTCTTTGAGAGCTATTACTATTATTAGTAATGTAACAGTGTCCACATCAGACAATATTACATTAGTGCCCCCCATATGCAAGGCTACTGCCAGCGATTACCACAGTGCATCATACATGGTTGCCAGAAGTAATGAAAAAAAGGCTTTGTCAATATGGAATGCCTCTACATGGACAATACATAATAGCCATAGCTACAATGTCTCGGATGCCAAGGTAATAACATTTGAAAAAAGCCTCCTTAATGCCACATGATTTGTCACCCAAATACCAGTTTTAAATATATTTTTGGGAATTGGCCCATTTTCCTCCAAATATCAGCTCATGAGCTCTGAAAATAAACACATTTTCATTTCAAATACAAATATTTTGGTATACGTTTAATAATTCAACCAAGCAAAAGCTTCTAATTTAGGAGGGTGGCTGCACACAGGAGAGCTACTCACAAGTAGCTGGAGAGCCATCAGTAGCTCATGAGCTACATGTTTTAGAAGCCTGCTCTAAAGCAACACAACGATTCAACATGTTACTCTCAGGCCCCAAAGGATACCCTTCCTTCTTTGCCCGGCAGTGGAATCAGCGCCCCAGATGCTCAAAGACCTGGGAGTCATAGACAAGTTGTCAAAGCCCACCTCCTGAGAGTCCTCAATGGCTGTCAAAGTTGAACAGAAACAGTCAGGTTGCATACAAATATTTGTCGACATAAAACTCCCCAAAAGAGCCATCAGAAGGGACCAGCACATCACTCCAACAATTGATGATCTCATCAATGCTGTCAACGGGGTGCACTGGTTCTCAAAGTCAGATCTCAACTCAGGGAACCACTAGATAGAGCAGAGTGAAGAATGCAGATAATGCCACCTTAATTTGCTATCTCTTTAGCTGCGGAAGTATTTCAAAATGAAATCACAGAAGTGTTATCATCGCTAGAGAGTGTACTAAATGTCAGTGATGACATTTTAATGTATGCCCCACTATAGACAAACACTGTCATAGGCAGACCAGCATTTCAGAAAATAATCCACATGGGACTCACTGTAAACAGAGAAAAATGACAATTCCACCGGCAGGACGTGTAATTTTATGACTATATCTTCTCAGGGGAAGGGACTAGAGTGGACCCCACTAAAGTTGCAGAACTGAAGGTTGCAAGACTCCCCAGTAACCTCCCGAAGTCTAAAGCTGCCTGTAACTCGACACCTACTGGCCCAGTCGAAGACCTCAACTGCATTGGCCTGGAGAAAAGAGGAGGAAGATGCTTTTTAAACCATCAAGACAGCAATACACAACCATGCCCTGCTTCAACCCCAAGAGAGAGTCGGAGGTCATTGGCAAAATAAGCTCTATTGGGCTTGGAGCAATACCAATGTGTTCGAAATTGGGTCACTTGTTGGCAAAGGTTGACACCCTGTCCAAATAGAGACTACAATCCTTGTCAGGGTAAGTCAGATACACAACCTAAACTAACTTCTGCTCGCACTCTAGTAGCTTGGCACAGAGCAGTCAGGCTTAACTTAAGAAGCAATGTGTAAAGTATTTATGCTACACTTAAATTACAGTAACACAGTGAAAACACAACAAAAGGATTCCACATCAATTTAGAAATAGAGAATTTGTATCTGTCTAAAACAAGAGCAAATTGACAAATATCCAATAAGTAGAACTTGAGATAAGAATTTTTAAAGACTAAACAGCAATATAGTGCTTAAAAGCGAATAGAGCTTATGGGTTATTTGAGGTCACGTTAGAATGGGGAAAATCCAAAGCTTCAGGCAGACCCCAATGGAAGGCAGGATGTCTATAGGATCCAAAGAGGGCCAGCTAAAAAAGTATCTTGGATGGAGCAAGCATTGGCATCGAAGACTCGATGGGTTGGTTCCAATTCATGCATTAGGTCGATGTGTCTAAAACGAGCCTCACAGTCTGGTCCTGAATTGTCGTTGAACCCCTTACAATGCAAGTGCTGTGTCATCATGAGCCTCACAGGAAAGTTTTTGGATTGGCGCTGCGTTGCTGTCGAACCTCGCAGTGATGTCTTCCAGTTGGCACTGCATCAACGTTGAACCTCGCAATCGGTATCCGCATAGTCCTACAGCGATGTCCTTGGATCAGCACTACATTGGTATCGGAGGACACTGCGTCAGTTCCAATCGGCGCAACGTCATCACTGTGTCGCTTTTTGCAGGAAAACAGCTGCAGAGCCCACTTTCAAGGCACAGGACTGGATTGGCACCTCTTACCAGGGCTGGACTCCCAGTCCAGCATCCTAAGGAAAGTTGAAGGAAGTCTTTAATGAGATTGAGACTTTAAGAACAGGAGACAAGCCAGCAAGCTTTTGGAGAAACTTGGGATCAACAATGCAGAGAGCCGGTCCAGTCCTTCTCAGTCCCAGACAAGAAGCAGCCGCCAGTAGCCCAAAACAGCAAAGCAGGCAGCGTGGCAGTCCCACCTTCCGCACAACAGCTCTTCTTCCTGGCAGAATGTCCTTGGTTCCAGCAAATGTTCTGACATGGTTGTGTCCGGGGTCCAGTACTTATGCCCAGTTGTGTCTCGAAGTGGGAGCAGACTTCAAAGAGGCCTTTGAAGATCACAAGGTCCCTGCCTTTCCTGCCCTGGCTCCAGACTCACTACAGTGGGGTTTGCAACTCTTTGTCTGGGCACAGACATAGTCCTATTCAGATGCAAGTGCCAGCTCCTCCTGTCGTGTAGTTTTTTTTTTTTTAATTAAATTTATACTTTATTGTACTTCCAAGTTACATACACAGCCGACATCGCCTACAACCCGGAGGCCGGCGGCAACAAAAAATCATTCTCCAATCCCCGGGTGCGGGTAAATTACACAGCCATAAAGACCAACAGCCCAAGGGCCTGGCGGCGAAACCGCAGGTGTGGAACAATTGTACAGAAGCAGCCGATCGTAGCATCTGCTATTGGTTGATCATAGCTTATAAGCAGGATGCACACCCCACCGCGCCAACAATATCAGACCCAGGGGGAGTAGGGCGCGCCAGATTGGCAGGATCAAAATAGCCACCTGTGAAGAACTGCGTAGAAACCCAGAATCGAGGGTAACAGCAACGGGGACTCAGGGAATGGTGTATAAAGGGTAGGAGACCCCCCAAACAATAGCAAACCCACCCACCCCAACAAAAAGAACAAGCCAGACTACCTAAACCCGTGCCCACCACCCACCTCCCGCTCCGCACCACAACCATGTGTCCCTCAGGCAGGCCAAGGGAGATAAGCAAGTGCCCGCTAGGGCGGGATTACGCTCTGGGAAGGGGACAGCGGTCGCCATGAACCAAAACAGCCTTCACAAGCAACTCTCAACACAAAAACATCTCAAAAAGTCAGGCGTGAATCACCACACTGTCACAACTGTAAGATCTTCAACCGACACACTCCTCATCCACTGCTGACGCAGCCCCCTCCTCCTGCAGCAAATCTGCCTCCGCACTCTCAGGATCCGACTCACCATCCTCATTCGCACTTTGAAACGCTCGAAACAAACCCCAAAAGTTTTTGGGTCTGCTCTTTGGAGGTAGGAGTTCACTATACACCTCTGAGTGCGTGCAGCAGTAAAGCAAGTCTGTTTCCCACCGTTTTTTAGTGGGGACTGGTCCCCGCATCCAGCACAGCGCCACCAGACGCTTTGCCGTCAACAACGCCATGTCCGCTAGTCGCCGCTTAGCCACAGGAAGAGGTTTTGAAAAACCAAGTAAGGCGAGCGCCGGGTTAGGCAGGATCGTGTCACCAAGGATAGCACTGAGGTCCGCAAAGACCCCAACCCAATACTTATGTATGGCAGGACAGGTCCAGGCCATATGGAGAAAGTCTGCTGTGTGAAAGTGGCAACGCTCACACTCCGCTGACTCTCTAAGGCCATACCTATGCAACCTCTCGGGCGTATAGTAGACACGCTGTAGGAATTTAAAATGCACCAGACGGTGCCTACCGTTGAGCGAGATTTTCCTGGTATTAGTCGCACAATAACGCCACATGTCGTCTGAGATGGGAGATTGGAGGTCAGCCTGCCAGGCCAAACGGGCCTTGGAGGGGGGATATTGTCGTTGTCTATCACCCAGTGAGCGAAGGGCCGTGATCAGTTTGCGAGCTGAGGGGGTCTTGATGACATAGGTGAGTTCCGGGACCTCCGGCGGCTCAGTCAGGTCCGGGCCTAAAACGGCAAGGGCCGCTCTACGAACCCTGTGATATTGAAAACTATGAAGCAGCGTTGCCCCGGGGCAGGAGCGAAGTACTTGCTGCAGCGTTTTCAGAGTGCCGTTTAAGAAGAGATCACCCATGGTAAGAATGCCTAGATCACGTAGTGCCTTCAGGACGCCCTTCTCAGTCAGCGGAGCCAGCCAGGCCGCCCATTCTACACGGAGCAAAGGCGAATACAGCAGCGTGCACTCCCGGGAGCCAATCAGTGCATGCCAAGCATGATTCGTGGTGGCTATAGAGTCCAGATTGCCGACCCTTCTATCAGGCGGATAACACACTGTCGCCGGAAGCGGGACAGGGTCTGCGAAGAGTCTCTCCAGTTTCACATGAGGGATACCTGGATCCCCATGAATCCAAGTATGCAGGTGTGCCCCCTGAGCAAGTCTGTAGTATCGCTCCAGGTCCGGTGCCCCAAGGCCTCCTTGGTCGTACGGAAGGGTGAGCGTTTGCCACTGCACCCGCGGCTGTTTGCCCCCCCACGCCAGGCGGACTAGTGTCTGAGTGAGTTGCCGGAAAAAAGCCTTGGAGAGGACCACTGGAATATTCACAAAGAGGAAGAGGAACCTGGGGAGTACCACCATTTTCATGAGCGCAATCCTGCCCATGAGCGAAAGCGGGAGCTTAGACCACACTTCGACATCATCTACCAGTTTGGAGTAGGCCACACCGTAATTCTCGCGAATCAGGACCTCCGGGTCCGTATGTATGCGTATCCCCAAATAGCGGATAGCGTCCGTGGTCCATTGCAAGGGGTACTCCGAGTCGAAAGGGAGCGTCACCGGCGTCAGGGGCATCGCTACCGACTTATTCCAGTTGACGCGAAGACCAGAAAGAGCCCCGAACCTAACCACCTCCCGTAGCACCGCAGAGAGATTAGTCTCCGGGTCCCGCACATATAGCAGAGTGTCATCCGCATAGGTGGAGATACCGATCTGGTACGTCGGGAAGTTGATCCCTTCAAACCGGTGGTACTCTCGTATAGCGCAGGCGAGAGGTTCCGCTACCATGGCATACAGCAGGGGAGAGAGGGGGCAACCTTGACGTGTGCCCCTCCCAATGTCGATGGGAGCAGTGACCAGGTTACCTATCTTCAGCCTCGCAGTAGGTTTGTAGTATAGGGCTCCCAACATTTGCAAAAACGGCTCTCCTAGGCCAAATTTACGGAGGACTCTCAGCATAAACGGCCACTCAACGGAGTCAAAGGCCTTCTCCATATCCAAGAAGATGGCCACCGCTTTGTGTTCGTGTTTGACATGCTGGATTGTGCCTTGGACCGTGCGAATATTATAAGTGAGATTGCGTGAGGGAACAAATCCCGCCTGCTCCGGGGCAACCAGATCCGGAACCAGCAACGCCAAACGAGTCGCAAGAACTTTAGCGTACAGCTTCGCGTCCACATTTATCAGCGATAGCGGCCGGTAGGAGCCACACTGATTAAGGGGCTTGCCAGGTTTCGGGATGGTAATAAGCAACGCCTCCCTCATGGATTTCGACATGCTGCCCTGCTGGCATATGTCATCGAACAAGAGCATCAAGTACGGGACCAGTTGCTCCTGGAAGGCCTTATAGAAGGACACCGTGAGGCCGTCCGCACCAGGAGCGCTACCCGATTTCATGCCCTCCAGCGCTTCCGTTATCTCCTCTTTCTGAATGGGGGCCATAAGAAACTCCCTCTGCCAGTCAGCCAGGAAGGGCATTCGGATGTAGCTCAAGTAGTCGTCTATTTCGTCCTCAAGATGTGTGTCCCTCGAGGAGTAGAGGGCAGTGTAGTAGGCATGAAATTCCGCCAAGATGTCCTGCTCCTCCGTAACCACCGCCCCAGCAGCCGTCTCCAACTCCTCGATAACCAACGGGGGCCTACTGTTGCGCATGAGTTTAGCCAGGAGTGCACCAGGCCGCTCCCGTTCCCCATACACACGCGCCGTCGCGTATTTGCCCATATGCTTAATTTCCCTGTCCGCCTCCTCCTGAAATTCATCTAGCAGGGACTTAAGCGTGACCGTATCGGCTGCGTCCCCCGAGTCTACCGCCTGATTATCCAGGCAAGCGAGCTGAGTCTCGAGCACTTGCAGGCGTCGCCTGATAGCCTTGAGCACCCCAGAATGTTTCGCCATAGTCATCCCTCTGATGAAAACCTTAAACGCGTCCCAGAGAACTTGGACGCTGTCCACTGAGCCCACATTGGTCGCGAAATAGGCCTCTATGTCTTCGGCGAGTTCCCCTCTGAAAACCTCATCTAAGAGGGAGTACGGGGGGAACCTCCACGTGAAGGGGGGGATCCTCCTGGGAGGAGCCACCAGTTGCAAGAGCAAGGGCGAGTGGTCAGACAGCGTGCGCGGGAAAACCGTGCAACCTTTAACCATATCTAGCAACGAGCGGGAAACAAACCAATAATCTATGCGTGTATGAATGTTGTGATAGGCCGAGTAGTGAGTGAACCCACCCCGCCCCGAGTGCCTATGACGCCACACATCACGTAAATCAAGTTTCACACATTCCGACAAAAGGAGGGACGCAGAAGCAGCAGGGGACCTAGGGGGGCTCGCAGATCTGTCAAGGTCCGGGTTCAGCACTAAGTTAAAGTCCCCCCCCCACAGCATTCTAGAGCCCACAAACTGCCTGCAGCTGTCAGCAAGCGAAGCATAGAACTCCGGGGAGTCGTAATTGGGGCCATACACATTCACCAGCAAAAGATCATGATCCTTTCCAACACAGCGTGCAACCACAAACCTCCCTTCAGGGTCTACCACCAATCGGGTCAGCGACAAACGGGATTTGGGATTAGCCCATATGAGCACCCCTCTAGCGTGTGTTGTGAACCCCGCAGCGACACAAGCGGGGCCAAGGCCCCTCATCTGTAACATAGGGCTGGAGAGCGGCAAATGTGTTTCCTGCAGTAAAGCAAGGTCAATGTGATGGCGATGCAAATAGGCTAAGACCTTCCTGAGTTTGCGGAAATCGTTGAGCCCCCTTACGTTCCAGGACAGTAATCGCAGAGAGCCCAGGGAGCACTCCGCATTCAATGATTCAGCAGTCGACATGGCAGATTAAAAGGAAAATGTTGCAAAGCAGATCGCGTGGCAGACACAGTGTAGTAGTCGGCAAAAACAAACCCCCCACCCGACAAACCCTGAACCCCAAACAGCATGGCAGCAAGAATACACGAGCACAACCAACAGCCACCCACCCACAGCCGACCAACCCCAACCCGGTCAGACAGAGCCTAGCACAACCCACCCTGAACCCACCCGAAACCCCCCACTACAAACCCAGGACCCCCTAGAGGGTCAAAAAGCCGAAAGCGCAGGGGCAGAGGTTCTGGCCAGACTACAATACTCCCCAACAAGGGCCAGATACAGTCGATGCTCCCAGCCCCACCCCCATAGCGTTCGGCACCCCACCCAAGCCCCAGCAATAGAACAAGCAGAGTGGCGAATAATCAGTCCCAGCATACCACCGGGAGCACCCTTCCGACAACAAAGGAAGAACAGCAAAAGTTCGAGCCCCATTTCGTGGCACCACCCCGAACCAGGCAAATTAAGGGGCACAAACCAACAGGTTGTGAAGGCAAAGGAAAGTCATATCAAAAACTGGAATACAATACATACAGTCACAGTAAAATAGCCAAGCCAAGCCACGCAGCGTGAGATAGTTCAGCCTTGGCTCTCCGAAGATCCAGCCTCCTCATTCTCTGCACGCTGACCCCTCGGGCTGTTGCGCTGTTCTTTGGCCCATTCCTTAAGCGATTTCTTCAGATCAGCCGGGTCGGTGAAAAAATGCGAATGTCCTTGTTTATTTATCCGAAGTCTCGCCGGGTACAGCATGGCATAGTCGAGCCCCATGTCCCGCATCTGTTTCTTGTAGGGGGCGAACCGCTTTCGCTCCTCCTGCACCCTAGCAGTGAAGTCAGGATAGAGGGAGATGTTCATTCCTTCAAACTGCAATTCCCCCTTCTCTCTCGCCAGACGGAGGGCCAGGTCGCGGTCCCTGTAATTCAAAAGTTTGGCGATGATTGGTCTCGGTGGGAGGCCAGGCTGCGGTTGGGGTCCGAGAGTGCGATGTGCCCGTTCAACAATAAACATGGGGGAGAAGACGTCCTCCCCCAGGAGCTTGTGAAGCAGCTTCTCGACAAACAGTTCCATCTTTCCGGTGTTGGTGGATTCCGCAACCCCCGTGATGCGGATGTTGGAGCGCCGCGAGCGCGCTTCCAAATCCTCCGTTTTGTCCTGTATGACCTGGAGAAGACGGCTGAATTGCTTACGGTCCTTATCCCACTCCGTTTGGGCCTCCTCTGCCTCCGTCAGCCTACGCTCCGCCATGTCCAAACGTTCCGCATGTTTGTCCACCCTTTCGGACATCCGGTCCATACGGAATGATAAGGCGTCGATTTTCGAGCCGATCGCCGACATACTGTCCTGCAGGCCTTTCTCCATGGCGCCTAGCATCTCACGAATGTCCGCACAGAGCGAGCCCTCCGCCGCCCGCGGCGATGTTTCCGGAGGAACATTCTCCGCGCCCTTCGGCCTCCGCTGCTCGAACGTGAGCTTCGGCTGATTTCTGTCTCCTTTCACCATGGCAGAGGTCACAGAAAATGTGTCAAGCAAAGAGCAAGAGGCGGCTCGACGTAGGAGAAGAGCCTGGGGATCGAACTCCGCGAAGCAGTCCGGAGCACAGCAAGGGATGGCGGCCAAAGATGGCGGCCGCGAGCCTCGTGGCACAGACTAGTCCAAGGGGAGAAACCCAAACTCCAGTGTCACACTACGATGCAGGTCACACCGCGGGGTGTCAAGAAGCGCCAGTACAATCAAAAGCACACGACCCAATACCAGTGTCTTTCCAGTCCTCGGGGCGATCGGAGTTGCGGTGGAGCCCGCCAACCGGCAGCAGTAGGGCGCTACTTCCCGCGGTCCGGTCCGTAGGTCACTTCGGGGAGCCCCAGGTCTCCACCAAGGGGTTGTAGCAAACACACACGGGGCAGAGGGGCCACGGCGAGCTAGCACTGGTGAGGACCGGTCCAGAAACAGCACAGGGTAGAAGGCCGTCCGGCAGATCGGGGCCACACAGGAACCTCACGCCGCACGTAGTGTTACGCAGGGCGGACAGCCCCCAAGGATAGTCCGCGGATTGCGGCCTGGTCCGCAACTCCAAACTCCGTCGGTCCGGTGATCGATGCCACCACCGATTTCGATCAGGAAAGGTGCCCCCAGCAGCCCCGGGGGTCGTAGAAGCAAATTCCTCTCTCGCTGGAGACAGTGAGGCGCTAAAAAGGATCAGCTTGACGAATATTAAAGGGGCTCAGGCGAGGAGCTCAGCTCTCACACGTCTTGCATGGACGCCAGCAAGCTCCGCCCCCCTCCTGTCGTGTAGTTCCCACTGATCCATAGGATCTGCACGTTTGATGAACAACATAAACTTTGGTTGAGGTGCCCAGACTGATTCAAGGCACTCCCGTAGGATATGTTGGCCTAGAGTCCAGATAGCTCACAGTGATCCCTTAACCCAAACAATGAGTGAATGGTTTCTGGCAACCACTGACCATGACAACCCTGACCCCTCAGGGATCGTAGTAACCAATCTAGAACCCTTCTGCCTAGTCACTCGTGATTCTTTGTTCTCAGAGAAATATACAGAGAATACACAATGGGAAGTTTTCAATATATTTATTAAACCAGCGTTACTCTTGTATAGAATATATGCGCTGCAATAATTAGTAGACAGAAGCAGATGAAAGTGATTACAAGCACCAAAGGAGTAAATAGTAGATTCAGTTCCACCATGGTGCTAAAACAGTGTATATATCCAGGCATACCATACAAGGTAATAATCAGGCACGCTCCTACTTTGTAAATCCTACTCTCTGCATGTCTAGAGTGTGTGTAGGTGTAAACCAAGAATCCCCTCACGGGATGATCCAAACCCATTGCCTGGCGAGAGAGAATGTAGGACCCCGTCTTGGTCATGAATTGGACACGCCTCACGGAGATGTCAGGTAGCTGTTCTGCAAAGCCAATGCATACAGGGACCCTCGTGTAAGCTGAGGTGTCTCCTCTGCTTATCTCCGAGAGGCTTATTATTTATAATAAGAAGCATCCTTGCGATGTACGTATAGATTAGCAATGCTATGGAAATGTAGATAGCCCTGTGGATGATAATAGAACGACATTTGTACATCCTGTTCAAAGGTCTTGTACTCGGTGTTTAAGGCATCGTGATAATGTTTTGAAAAACCTGATGTGTAAACAGAAGTAGTTTCAGAGAAACTAATCCAACACTGTCAGGCACCCGAATATGTACAAAAGGTCACAGGAATAATGTTACTGTGCAGAAAAGAGGACAATGTAAGATAAATGTGCAGCTTTGTTACGTGGGCCCAACTCAGGCAAATAACCTCCCTCCCAATCTATGTCAGGAAGGCGCATCAGCCTGGTGATGGGCCATCAGACTGCAAATGTCACACCCCAGCTACCTTTGTGTGTGATTGTCTAAGGGTAATGCACAAAGCCAAGCTGTCACCCAAGCCAGATGTGTATTCAGACAGACAGAAGCACAGCATGGGTAAAGTAAGAAAATGCCAACTTTCTAAAAGTGCCATTTTCAGACTTACAATTTAAAAACCGGCTTCACTGTAAGTTGTGATTTTAATTGCGAGTCCCGAAACACCAAACTCCTAATTGAAAATGACACTTAGAAGATGTTTTAAGGCAATCCCAATGTAAAAATATGGGAGAGAGAGTCCTTGCAGTAGTGAAAAACGAATTTAACAGTTTCTGTAAAACTCAAAAGTACATGTCCTACTTTGCAATTATACTGCACCCTGACCATAGGGTTGCCTAGGGCCTACCTTAGGGATATCTTATATGTAATAAAAGGGAAAGTTTGGGCCAGGGAAGTAGGTTAACTTGCCAGGTTGAAATGGCAGTTTAAAACTGCACACACAGTGTCTGCAGTGGCAGGCCCGAAACAGGGCTAAAGGGCTACTGAAGTGCAGGCCTACAAATAGCCTTTAAATTACAGGTCCTGGTCACAAATACTGCACTTTACTAGGGACTTATATGTAAATTAAATATGCCAATTGTGGATAAACCAATGTTACGAGTAGAGAGCATGTGCATTTTAGCACCGGTTAGCAATTGTAAAGTGGCCAGAATCTTATAGTAGGAAAAAATGAAGTTATCACAACAGGAGTTAAGAAGGCAAAAAGTCAGGGGAAACCACAGCAAGGATGCCAAGTCTAACACAATGCAACATGTAGAACGTGACGAATGAAGGCCCACCAATTTCATCAGCCATGCACTGTCACCGGAAAATGATATGTGTATATGGAAATAGAGGCCCTGGCAATCAAATGGGGTTGCATCAATTTTCACCTCAATCTATATGGATACACTTTCAGAATAGAAAAAATGGGTTTGTAGCTTCAAAAATACCAATTTTTACCAGAAAAACAAACTGGATGCACAAACCCAGCTTACTATCTCTCCTGTCACCCAAGACAGTCAGACAACAATAAACATGACAGTGACGCAAAAGTCAATCGGTTGCATCAGTGTACTGCCCATGATCAGTGGAACACAGAAAAACTGCGGAAGCAACAAAAGCGGATATTTGACTCCAATGCAACCAACTCCAACAAGTGGAAGTACTTCCTAAAAAGAGGGAGTAACCATGAAGATGCCCAGCAACCTCAAACTGACTGCACTCGGGCAAGTGAGGGATGAGTTCAGTGTCACAGACAATGGTGTGCATCGCATATTCATCCTCAAATCACTCCAATACTGTATTCACCTGCTAGCAAACGTGGGATATCAGTGTGTGAGCAAAATTAAAGTTAGGCTCCGACGCAAGGTGTGGTTTCCAGCAATGGATGAGAGCATAGAGAAGCTAGTACCAGATGCATTTGGTGCCAAGCCAATAGCCTACCTGACAGGTCAGCCCCCATCTTGAAGGAAAACCCCGTGAAAGGCCATTGAAGGATATCAACGTAGTCTTTGGCTCTCTTCGGTATTGGCGCCACATGATAGTAGTATAAGACAACCACTAACATTGAGCAGACAAGAAACAAGTTAAACCAGATGTTGGCTCTATTTGGGCTACCATGAACACTCAGAACTGACATGGGCCCACTGATTCAGGACAATAACTTTAGGGATTACTTGGCGGTCCTCAACATCACACCCTGGAAAATCACCCAATGGTGGCCGCAAGCCAAATGAGAGGTAGAAAGGCTGATGCCCCTCAAAAAAGCCATCAGGATCAGTGCTGAGCAGCAGAAAGATGTCCAGAAGGTGCTGGCAATGTTCCTAAATGCCTACAGGCGAACAGCCCACAGTACCACCTGGTGCCCTGCAGATATCAGTTTCGATTGTTGACAGAATCCCCCTTGACTATCATGGAGACTAGCATAACCAAACACACTAGCCAGGTAGGAGAGAGGGTGACATAATAATGAAAAGCCCAGCAACGGTGAGCCAGAGAGTCAGACATAGGAGTCGGTGACTGGGTTTTGGTACGCAACTACCAAAGTGGGAGCAAATTCCACCTCCCACTCAAACTCACTCCACTCCTTGTCATCTGTAGGCAAGGCACCATGCTTTATTCAGCTAATATTCAGAGGCAGAAAGAAGCACTAATCAATGAGGACCCAGTAGGAGAATGACACAAACCAGTTGGTAACCCGAGGCAGTCCCTGGCAGGCCATGGCAGAGATAAGGTCAACCTTGGTTCCTATCAAGCATTCAGAGGGTTATTCAAGATGTACTTCTGAACCAATGGGTTTTCCATATCACCTCCCACCTCACATCAGGCCACCCAAATGTTTATGGACTATGCCAGTGGCTGATTGAAGTGGGCTCAGTGACTATCTTTGAATATTATCCTATGTATTTCTTGTAGTAGCTTGTTCAATTGTTTTGAAGCAAAACAATCTTGGGAGGAATGTAGTGTGTCACATGACACACTGTGTAAACATCACACCCATTACAAGTATTGCGGCCGCCTGACTCCGGGCACGGCATCAGTGGAATAATTAATGGACGGCCGAGGCTGCACACGGGCAATCCAGTCACTGCTCTCCCTAACCTTGGTGTGAAGCTTTTTCTTTGTGAGCTCATGGTATTACTTGTGGTGCAACTCTACATTATCCATTCACTATCAAGAGCAACACAGGAGTATGGGCCTGCTGATTCTAGTAGGCACTAGCCTTTGTGTCAATGTCCCCTCTGGTAGTACAGTAACAAGTATGGGCTTTAAAGGACACTAGCTTGTCTATGCAAAAAACAACATTTCAGATCAAAGGTTACTGCAAACAGTGAAACAGGTAATGAGACATCTGTCCCATCTATGTTTTGTAGAATTCTGCTTTAAAATATGAGTCGGTTGTGTAAACTGAGTTTCTGGCTCAGCTCTACAAGGTTTGCTTTCCCACCCCCAGGTGACACAAGAGAACTTAGGTCATTGCACCAACGCTTGAATGTGAAAGATAGTTTTTTTAGACCCGTAGAACTCCTACCAATACATAGTTGAAGTGATGTCAATGCTTTTTGGATAATAACATTCCCTAAACTGGGATGCAGGGACACCGTGGGGATCAGAAACAACCCCTTTTCATTCTTTTCAATAACACACACACAAATGCGCTAATAAAATGTCACTTTAACTAAAAAGTGCGTTTAATTCAACAGGGCCCCCCTGTTGCTCTACACATCTAAAATAACCACACAGAATACGATTAACAGCACAATAAAATAAATATTTCTAACAGGGTTAAAAAGTCATCTAAAAACCTAAAATCCTAAACGCATACTCCTATGTGCCACACTAGGTGAGTATAGAAGGTAGAATAACTAACAGCTAGATTTTCTTAGGGAGGATAGGAACACTGCATACATTTTTTGTAGCAGAACGCAATTATTATCAGTTAACTGGAATGCCATGTTCCCTGAGAAAGGCAAACACACGTGTAGCATCAGCATTACCAACTCCCGAACTGGGTATCAGCTTTTAATAGAAAGTGCAATACGGTGGCAGCATCTCTGGCAGGCAAGACTGTCTTCTAGTCCGGCAATGAATGTATTTCTTGGAATAATTTGGACGAAGGACCTCCCCTGACAGGTGGCCAAGTGGTAGTCTTTATATGTAACTTATATAGGATGGAATTTGTAATGTCACTTTAGTAATGTAGGATTTGACCAAAAAGCATCAAGATGTTATTTACTGCTCACATAGTCTATTGGTCTCCAATGAAGTTAACAAAGGTTACAGGTAATAAATACTACTGCCCAAGATGTAAGATAGAAGGAGCAGACGACAGACATATGTTCCTTGAATGCCAAAAAATCACGAAATTCTGGTTGGAGGTCTGCAATTTTCTGGGAGAGCTCGGAGGTAAACAAATTAAGGTAAGCCCTTGTTTGGTGTTCTTTGGGCTCCACCAGAGGAAGAGGTGGGGCAAGGTGCGGTTTCTACACTCATCTTTTATGTGATGTTACTTGCAAGACGTGAGATTTGTAAGAAGTGGAAGTTTGAGGACCCGCCATCCTTTGCTGAACTTTTAAAAAGCATTATTGTAACAAGTGAATCGGATATGGCCTGAGATATAGGGAGTAGAATTAAGGTCTGGACTTTATTGATGGAATAGAATGAAAAAACAAGCGGGTCCAATCATTAAGCCAACGTGCCGGAGGTTCTGAAGTTCCCAGTGTTTACTCCCAAGGGCGGTACAGAGAAACAGGAACAGGTATCAGAAACGGCATTCTCCATAATGTAGTACTCATTCCTCTCTCTGATGGTCATCACAATCAGCATAGAGAGATAGGAAGAGTCTCAACATGAGAGCTGGCAAAATGAGGACAACAAAAAAGGAGAAAAAAAATCCCTGTGGACATTGTAGGAACATGTCTGTACACAATATTGCTGAGGGTGATAAAAGTGACACACTGGATGGAGGGTGAGTTACATGACCAATTAGGTTTTGCTGGTTTTAAGTAGTTCTTTAAAATGTACCCTTAACCTGCCGAATTAAAAAAATATTGAATATATGGTAACTTCTAAATATAACAGTAAAATATGGAAATTAGGATTCCTACAATCCAGAAACAGAACCGATATTTTGCTTTCCTTACAATCACTGATTAAAAAGACAGATGCAGAAATGTCACACTACATAATTATACATGTGCATCCCTCTTTTTATATATAATTGTCATAAAGAAAATGCTACCCATACTGTTTGTAGCCAAGCCAACCTTTGGATAAATTTAGACCTGCCTATAGGTAGTATAAAACATATACCTTTTAGTTTCCCACAGTTCTCTCGTAGCTTAATTGCCAGACAACTGCAAACATGAAAAAACATCCAACATGCGAGAAAAAACTTGCTGTTTACTTCAAAAGTAAAAGTTCCAATAGAATGACACTGTTCTGGCCTTCTGCACTATATTGCATGTCCTCAGACACGCTAGCGACACTTTTCCATGGCAGATACTCTGGTTAAGTCCAGCGTGCTTTCCCCAAACTCACCACCATCCACCTACTGTTTGCCAAGGGACCCCAAGGCCACATCCGGTGTGCTCGCTAATGATACACCTGACATCCTACCAACTGCCCCCTCAGGTAACATCTGTCAATGTGTCATGATGAATAAAGTGCCCACAAACAGAAATATCTGAGCTCTGAATAAAAGAAAAGTGACTGTCAAATTCGTGATCACAAGGAATGTGAACATGTGGTAAACATGTTGCAACAGAAACATAGCCTTTGAACTAAAGAGAGCAAAGTGTGGGAAGTGTGAAAACCTGCTCGATATGTCCCATTTGCGAAAACGTTACATTTTTGCTCAACACGATTCATTAAAAAAAATGCCGGAGTGCCTGCGAGGGCTACAAATAGATACATAAACACAGCGTGGTATCTAATTCTATGTACCACTTTGAATCCTAATATAGAAAACTCATTGCTCCCTTTAAGAGATTCTCACTTTTATGTTCTGCACCCACTGAGTTTGCATTCCTTTTTATATTGCTTTTAAAATGTCTGTGTGATTCAATCGTAGTACACCATACCTCAAGTCGGCCATTAGAGGCACATCTGACATATCACAATTCATCAACATTTATTAGAGTAATGAACCGGGTTTGCTGCAAATGCATCCTCATATTGGTAGGGTTGTCAAGCAGAATATAATCCAACAAATATTGATTTCTTTCCTAGATCCTGACTTTACTGTACATCTTGCTTTCACAAAAAAATATTCCACCCCATTCCATCAATAGGTAAAATGGTGAGGAAAACATTGCATGCAGCAGACCATTTTGCTGTCTAAGACTTGAAAAAAAAGCAACAAGCGAATGCCTATTCGACTGCAAGCTCTTAGAATTTCTGTGGGTCTTGCTACACATTGTCCAGGTGGCAACTGTTTTCAATCACTGTACATTAAAAATACCTACAAATAACTGTCCATCTGATTTATGAATAGTAATTCCTATAAATCTATATAATAAGGGTCCGTCTGTAGTTAACAAATAGAATCCATAGTTTTCCAAGTAGAAAATCAAGTCAGAGAAATCAATCAAACACTAGAAGAGTTAAAAAACTTTCTTTTGAGTTCTACAATTTGGAACAAATATCTTCACCTGTCTGCTACTGGATCACCCGTGACATTCAATTTCTTTGAACTCCCATTTCCTTTCGGCATCCTTTCACTTCCCTACGTGTGTTGGTTGATTTTGCCATTGGGATACAAATAATAGAGGAAAATTGACTGATAGTTTCTTCAGGCACTTCTGATATCTACAACAAATGAATAGGAGGATTTCCCGTGTATTGGGTGGTGTGACACAGGCAAGAAAGATGAAATAGGGGGAACTATACCACCCGGCATTAAGAATTTGGTTTATGAAGACATTTAACACAGCACAATATCTTTACAACTTTGGGACAGTTGACCCATGGACTGCCCAACCCGGATGAAGCCCTAAGGAATGAAACGCATTGGCTAGGCTGAGTGAAATTTGTTTGATATTAAGATTTAATAAAGTTGGATTAAAACACATAGCCAAGACTCCTGAAAAACTGAATTCCATTTAACTTTCTTTAAAGGATACTCATGGACAACATAATAAAGGAACTTTTCCAATGCTTAAGACAGAGCCTCTGACCGTGTGCAGCTAGGGTTGCAGCCAGGCCCTGCTGCCAACCCCTTTATGCATCAAGCCCCACACTGCACATGGACTTTGCGTCTGATTGGGTCTGTGTGTGGGTGCCTGAGTGGGTGGGTGAGTGCATGAGTCTCTGAGCATGTCTGTGAGGGGGAGTGTGAGTGTCCAAATGAGTCTGTGAGGGAGTGTGTGAGTAGGTGGGTCTGTAAGTTGATTTGTGAGTGGTTTTGAGGGTTTGTGATTGACTGTATGGGTGTATGAGTGGGTCTGTGAGTGTTGTGCGCATCTGGAAATGGGTGTGTGAAAGCAGTGGGGGTCTGAAAGTGGGTGTCTGCGTGGTTTGAGGTTCTGCGAGTGGTTGTTCAATACATCCTTGTGACCAACTAGCCCTCCTAATACCTCCAGTAAGTCCCACACTGCAGAAATGCTGAGAGGTAGTCGGAGGCCAAGTCCCTTTCCTCCACAACTCTGCATATGCACCCCCTGGTGCAGTACTAGTAAAGGGATTAAGTCCCCTTGGCTATTCGGGGTTGCCAACTAGCCCTCCTGTTACCTCCAGTAAGCCTTGAACAGCTGGACTGCTGAGAGGTTGACAGATGACACACCCCCTTGCCTCCTGAGAGTCTCAGGACTAAAGTGTACCTCTTTCCCCAAAGCAGCAATGCGCCAGGACGTGCATTTGCAGCGTGGTGGTGAAGGGGGAGTGGGCCTCCAGCTTGTTACCAGGCGTTTTTTTTTCTTTTTTTCTTTTTAAGGGAAGGGAGGCTGCATAGCCTTCCTTCCCTGGGTTTATTTCGGTCTGGGAACCCCATCCTCCAGGGCCAGGCACTCCAGGGCCAGGCATTTTTAGAATGGGAAAGGGGCCAACCCCCGCCCGGGGTGCATTGCAGCCCCCATTTCCCATGACCCATTTTTTCTTTCTTTTTTTTTTAAATAAAGGGGGCCACGTGGCCCCCTTTCCATAGGCCAATTTTGCTCCCAGTGGCCCTATCGCCGAGGCCTTTCTTCTATTTTCTTTTTATTAATTTTTTTAAGATGGGAGTGGAGCCGCAAGATCCCCTTCATAGGCTGATTTTGGCCCCGGGGACCCCATCCCTTGGGCCTGGCCTCAGTTTTGGGTGCCTTGGTCACATCAAAGGCACCCAGATTTTTCACACTGGGGACCGTGGGGGGAGCCTGAAGGCCCCCACATTCCATGCTGGCTACCTGCCTCCTGTGTGAGCCGCCATTGGTTTTGGACAGAGGAAGCTTCTAACATGCAGCTCTCTCTGTCATAGCAGGTGATCGTGAGGGGTCGTGGAACCACTGTGTCCCTATTTATACAATTGGGAATTTCTTTACATTTTTCGCAACTACTGAAAAAAGATTTACACCAAATCAGAAAAAGGCACAGCCCTGAGCCAGCATCTACTTTCCTGGCAAATTTGGTGTAATTCCGTTCAGCAGTTCGGGCCGTAGCCGTTTTTAAAGGTTCTATGGGAATTAACATGGGGAAAACGTGATTTTAAGCACCCCCTGATTCTCGGCCCCCACTTGACGGATTACCCCAAAAACTTTCATGATAGCAGCTGAAGTGGGTGTCGTATTAGTTTTGAAACTTTTATTTGTCAAATGGAGCCAAAGTTATTACCAAATAAAAAAATGCTTTTCCTATGGAAAGTTGGTCCTAATTATAACTACCTACTGGCGACCGCCATTAGGTAAGATATGTATATGACACTTACAATTGTAATGGTAATCTAAAAGTAATTTAAATCACATCGAATTTTCAAATAATAAGAGTATTAAGCATTAAATGTAAAAATGAATAAATATGTCATTTATGTTTTAATTTCTTTAAATTCAAATTAAAAAACAATAATGTGAGTAATTATTAAGTATTGTTTCAATTTTAAGAAACGTAATGTAAATAATTACTAAATAATAATACAAGTTACTTACCTTTTGTAGCGCCTTACCTGGTAGAGACAGGATCTAGCCACAGATTCCTTATCTTAGAATCCTCCCCAGGTGCCAGACTGGATCTGGAAATTTTTTCAGCATGACCTCTGCGAGTCATTCAAGGGTATCTAGAGGCACCTTAGCATCATCGTCTCTCGAATGTGACGTCAAAGGAGCCAATGTAAGCCCTCCCCCGACGCGCTGACATCAGTTACTTTTGTGACTATTTACATGCCAACAATGTGGAGCCACTTAAACAAACAGTCTCTGGAACAGAGTGTCTGACAGGGAAAATTCTTGTATAACAAATACAGATTGAAAGAACTGTAGTAGTATGCAAAGATGGGATCATGGAGACAACAGGGCTCTCAGTTCACAGAGAGAGGGAGGAGTTGGAGGCCGATAAGGAATCTGAGGATAGATCCTGTCTCTACCAGATAAGGCGTTACTGAAGGTAAGTAAATTGTTCATCTGATAAAGACGTGTAGCCGCAGATTCCTTATCTTAGAATCAGACACCCAAGCAATACCATCCTTGGAGAAGAGGCTGGGAATTGACCTCACCAAAGGTCCCCAAATAGAGAAGACTGTCCAAAAGATAGAAAGGGATCAGACCACCTGAAAGTGATTGATGAAGCAAGACGCTCACTGAAAGGACTGATATCCAAGAAGGACTATTGGAATCCCATAGGAAGTAGAAAGCAAAAAGGACCGTGAGAAACACGGTGTAGCAAGAGTAGAAGAAGCACCCCCAAAGGAGATTCAACCTAAGATCAGGGAATGCAAGGGGACCAAGGACAATAATCCATAGAGTCCAGGCTCAACACCAAATGGAAGAAGCATACACAGCGTGCTCAGCCACAGCAACACATAGAACAAATAAAGAGCACCCACCGATCTTCAAGGAAACTATCCTGAGAAACCGATTCCGAGAAAATATATGCCCAATGATAGAATGATGGAGAAGAGTTTATAGGACTATGCAAATGCAACACATTTGTTCTCAACCTAAAGAAGTGTTATCTGGTATTGTGAAAGCCCTTCACCTACTAATAGAAAAAAAAAACATTCGGTTCAGGTCTAAGCCTTCTGGAGTAAAATAAAGGACTTCACTACTGTCAGTGGATCATCTCAACATCTAAACCAGACCAGGAACTTAGCATCGCCCCAATTCACTTGGAAGGAATTGATGGACGCATAATGAAAAACAATCAGTGGCAAAGTCAATGAATTTGGCTTTCCTTTTTAATTGTAACTAAAATATTTCAAAAACCTGCTAAAGTGCCAAAATACTGCAAGTGGAAGGTAAAGAATTTGATGTTAATAATTCAGTGTCCATCATGCATTGGAAAGCAAGCACTCCAGAGGAGGAAGAATGATACACCCAACAATCAATACAATGAGGTGAAACCCTACTCATCTGGGTGGCCCCAAAGCACACACTGTATATTTTAAAGAATTGGTAACAAGAAGTCTTGCAGACAGCTGCCTTATCAAGGCAGACCTAATTATGGAGAACCTCTTTGAAATGCTGACAAAAATGGTAATTCAAATACCAAAGACACTGTCTAAATGATAGAAAGAAGCTGAACATCATCATGCTCTTCAAGAAATCCAATTGCAAGGGCCCCCCCACCAATCCATATACACGAAAAACTAAGACCACTGAACAAGCCAGACCAGTAAATGCCATAAATATTCAATGCAAACGGTCCTTGGTCTACCCATTGGCTGCAGTGTTTTTAGATAAACATGTCAAAGTCATGGATCTCAATCAACAGCCCCACCATGCAGCCTAAAAGCAGATTTGAACTGAATTATGAGCCACACTCCCAACCATGACTGCCATTTAAAAATCTACACAACAGGCAAAGTAGGCAGATTCCCCTTGAGAAATCTGTAAATTGGCATATACAGTACATTAAACCTGTCCTTAAATGTATAGGCACATATATGTTGGTGCTTTGTAGCATGATGCTGTTATTACATTGCAATATAATTCCTGCCTACGAACATTACCTCTTTTCGCTATGGAGTATATATACATAATTTCAAAACAAATAGCAAATTGGAATAAAATATGCATTAAGGTTCAATAACTTCCTGACGGCGAACTGTAACCTTCTCATGATGCATTTCAACTACATACACCAGCTTTACTATAAACCAATACAGTTGCGAAGGTTTGGGTTGCGCGACAATGCATGCTGTGTGCGCTGTGGTAGGGTGGATGTGGACTTTATGCACCTAGCCTGGAGTTGCAAGGGTGTGCAAAATTTTTAGGTGAAGGTCGTGCGCAAACTTACAGCCGTAGTCCTGGAACCTGTTAAATGTGTACCAGAGGTGTGTCTGTTGGGGTGGGTACAGAAGCTAAAGCACTGCAATAGACTGCTGCTAGCCATCTCTACTTTGTTTGCTAAGCGGGCCAAGGCACAATGTTGAGGAGCAAAGACTGTTTCGACTGTGCAGATGTGGATTCGTGATTTGATTTGCAAGGATCAGTTGGGTATATATGCTGAAGAGTTGCCGGAGGCCTCAAGTCCACAGGACTTTTGGGCCCCCCTGACGGGGTATCTCCTTGGAAAACCAGAATTGCAGTGAGGCAATGCATATCCTAGGCAGTTGGGTGCGATAAGGCTATTAGGCAAGGCTGAGAGACTTGACATATTAACAATGTATTATCAAACAAGCACTGGCGTTGCCAATAGGTCTCGCAGTAGGAAAGTTGGAGCTATTGGTTTTGTAAATGACAAAGCCCTTTATGTATTTAAAATGATAACCAAAGTGAAAGGCATTGTTATTTGCAATTGTAATGGCTCCAACTGTCGTACTGCAAGACCTATTGGCAACGTGAGTGGTTTTTCGTGTGTGAGTGGCGTTGTGTGTGTGAGTGGCGTTGTGTGTGTGAGTGGCGTTGCGTGTGTGAGTGGCGTTGCGTAGTTGAGTGGCGTTGCGTAGTTGAGTGGCGTTGCGTAGTTGAGTGGCGTTGCGTAGTTGAGTGGCGTTGCGTAGTTGAGTGGCGTTGCGTAGTTGAGTGGCGTTGCGTAGTTGAGTGGCGTCGCGTAGTTGAGTGGCGTCGCGTAGTTGAGTGGCGTCGCGTAGTTGAGTGGCGTCGCGTAGTTGAGTGGCGTCGCGTAGTTGAGTGGCGTTGCGTAGTTGAGTGGCGTCGCGTAGTTGAGTGCCGTCGCGTAGTTGAGTGCCGTCGCGTAGTTGAGTGGCGTCGCGTAGTTGAGTGGCGTCGCGTAGTTGAGTGGCGTCGTGTAGTTGAGTGGCGTCGCGTAGTTGAGTGGCGTCGCGTAGTTGAGTGGCGTCGCGTAGTTGAGTGGTGTCGCGTAGTTGAGTGGCGTCGCGTAGTTGAGTGGCGTCGCGTAGTTGAGTGGCGTCGCGTAGTTGAGTGGCGTCGCGTAGTTGAGTGGCGTCGCGTGTGTGAGTGGCGTTGCGTAGGTGAGTGGCGTTGCGTAGGTGAGTGGCGTTGCGTAGGTGAGTGGCGTTGCGTAGGTGAGTGGCGTTGCGTAGGTGAGTGGCGTTGCGTAGGTGAGTGGCGTTGCGTAGGTGAGTGGCGTTGCGTAGGTGAGTGGCGTTGCGTAGGTGAGTGGCGTTGCGTAGGTGAGTGGCGTTGCGTGTGTGAGTGGCGTTGCATGTGTGAGTGGCGTTGCATGTGTGAGTGGCGTTGCATGTGTGAGTAGCGTTGCATGTGTGAGTTGCGTAGTTGAGTGGCGTTGCGTAGTTGAGTGGCGTTGCGTAGTTGAGTGGCGTTGCGTAGTTGAGTGGCGTTGCGTAGTTGAATGGCGTTGCGTAGTTCAGTGGCGTTGCGTAGTTGCGTGGCGTTGCGTGGTTGCGTGGCGTTGCATGTGTGCGTAGTTGAGTGGCATTGCGTGGTTGAGTGGCGTTGCATGTGTGAGTGGCGTTGCATGTGTGAGTGGCGTTGCGTAGAGTGGCGTTGCGTAGAGTGGCGTTGCGTAGAGTGGCGTTGCGTAGAGTGGCGTTGCGTAGTTGAGTGGTGTTGCGTAGTTGAGTGGCGTTGCGTAGTTGAGTGGCGTTGCGTAGTTGAGTGGCGTTGCGTAGTTGAGTGGCGTTGCGTAGTTGAATGGCATTGCGTAGTTGAGTGGCGTTGCGTAGTTGAGTGGCGTTGCGTAGTTGCGTGGCGTTGCGTAGTTGCCTGGCGTTGCGTAGTTGCGTGGCGGTGCGTAGTTGCGTGGCGGTGCGTAGTTGCGTGGCGTTGCGTAGTTGCGTGGCGTTGCGTAGTTGCGTGGCGTTGAGTGGCGTGGCGTAGTTGAGTGGCGTTGCGTAGTTGAGTGGCGTTGCGTAGTTGAGTGGCGTTGCGTAGTTGAGTGGCGTTGCGTAGTTGAGTGGCGTTGCGTAGTTGAGTGGCGTTGCGTAGTTGCGTGGCGTTGCGTAGTTGCGTGGCGTTGCGTAGTTGCGTGGCTTTGCGTAGTTGAGTGGCGTTGCGTAGTTGAGTGGCGTTGCGTAGTTGAGTGGCGTTGCGTAGTTGAGTGGCGTTGCGAAGTTGAGTGGCGTTGCGTAGTTGAGTGGCGTTGCGTAGTTGAGTGGCGTTGCGTAGATGAGTGGCGTTGCGTAGATGAGTGGCGTTGCGTAGATGAGTGGCGTTGCGTAGATGAGTGGCGTTGCGTAGTTGAGTGGCGTTGCGTAGTTGAGTGGCGTTGCGTAGTTGAGTGGTGTTGCATAGTTGAGTGGCGTTGCGTAGTTAAGTGTAGTTGCGTGGCGTTGCGTAGTTGCGTGGCGTTGCGTAGTTGAGTGGCGTTGCGTAGTTGAGTGGCGTTGCGTAGTTGAGTGGCGTTGCATAGTTGCGTGGCGTTGCGTAGTTGCGTGGCGTTGCGTAGTTGAGTGGCGTTGCGTAGTTGAGTGGCGTTGCGTAGTTGAGTGGCGTTGCGTAGTTGAGTGGCGTTGCGTAGTTGAGTGGCGTTGCGTAGTTGAGTGGCGTTGCGAAGTTGAGTGGCGTTGCGTAGATGAGTGGCGTTGCGTAGATGAGTGGCGTTGCGTAGATGAGTGGCGTTGCGTAGATGAGTGGCGTTGCGTAGTTGAGTGGCGTTGCGTAGTTGCGTGGCGTTGCGTAGTTGCGTGGCGTTGCGTAGTTGCGTGGCGTTGCGTAGTTGAGTGGCGTTGCGTAGTTGAGTGGCGTTGCGTAGTTGAGTGGCGTTGCGTAGTTGCGTGGCGTTGCGTAGTTGCGTGGCGTTGCGTAGTTGCGTGGCGTTGCGTAGTTGCGTGGCGTTGCGTAGTTGCGTGGCGTTGCGTAGTTGCGTGGCGTTGAGTGGCGTTGCGTAGTTGAGTGGCGTTGCGTAGTTGAGTGGCGTTGCGTAGTTGAGTGGCGTTGCGTAGTTGAGTGGCGTTGCGTAGTTGAGTGGCGTTGCGTGGTTGAGTGGCGTTGCATGTGTGAGTGGCGTTGCATGTGTGCGTAGTTGAGTGGCGTTGCATGTGTGAGTGGCGTTGCATGTGTGAGTGGCGTTGCATGTGTGAGTGGCGTTGCATGTGTGAGTGGCGTTGCATGTGTGAGTGGCGTTGCATGTGTGAGTGGCGTTGCATGTGTGAGTGGCGTTGCATGTGTGAGCGTTGCGTAGTTGCGTGGCGTTGCGTAGTTGCGTGGCGTTGCGTAGTTGCGTGGCGTAGTTGAGTGGCGTTGCGTGGTTGAGTGGCGTTGCGTGGTTGAGTGGCGTTGCGTGGTTGAGTGGCGTTGCATGTTGAGTGGCGTTGCATGTGTGTGTGAGTGGTGTTGCATGTGTGAGTGGCGTTGCATGTGTGAGTGGAGTTGCATGGTTGAGTGGCGTTGCATGGTTGAGTGGCGTTGCATGGTTGAGTGGCGTTGCGTGGCTGCGTGGCGTTGCGTGGCTGCGTGGCGTTGCGTGGCTGCGTGGCGTTGCATGTGTCAGAGGCTAAATGCAGCACAGGGAGACCTCCAGCGGTAAGACAATCAAAAACAACTTAGAAAACATTTCACAGTATGAAGAGATCAAACTCATGAACGAGCGTGATACACCTCAGCTAAAAATCATGATAAATAACAACACACATTAGAAGTGAAACTGCAAGTACAGAAGGACCAGTTTTGCTTGTTTAAAACTCCCACTTCAGGCAGATGAGTGTAATGTGTAAAGTGTCTTGTGCACATGAGCAGATCGGAGTCTGGAAGCAAATACAAACAAGAGGAATGACTGAGGCACATTGGTGTGAAGCACATCAAAGGGCTTCTCCTCCCCTAATTAGGTGAGGAGAAGCCGGTCAGGAAACTGAAAGTACGGCCGGCCTGCGGCCGGCCATGAATAATTAGGGGAGGAGAAGCCCTTTGATGTGCTGGGCTGGCTGGCCCTGAATGCGCTTGCATGTTATCACGTGGTTCACGTGAACAGCATGAAAACCGCGGGGCTGAAAGCCCTTTGGTTTGAAGAGAAAATAGCCGACTTGAATTCTCCCCATTTCCCATTCCTTCGGAATGGTAAAGGCGAGACGTAAAAATGTAGAATTATATACAACCATGCCTGGGATTTGGGGGGGCTGGGTGGAGGTTTGTTTGTTGGGGCCCAATGTTTGCTTAATTTGTGATTCCAAGAAAAAACCTGCTTGTATCACGCTATTGTATTCAATGCCTTGATTCCACTGTGTTCGGGGTGACGTATGATTTCTATATGCAAGCTTTTTAAAAAACATATATTTTTTTTAAAGGTTCAATACTTTCACCAGTTTCTTTCCTTTCCAATAAATGAGTGTAAATATACATTTTATCAACAAAAATAACATGAAAATACATTGACACAATTCTCAACAAAGGCCTCAGTCTTGCAAGTACTCAAGTTTCAGTGTAGACTGTAATTACCATTTGCAATAACTCCTGATACAAAGATTATACAAAAACATTTATACAAGTGTGAGAAACAGTCCCTCTTGTATTTCTAAAACACATTAAAGGACTTGTTTAATTCCAGAAGTGTCGATTAACAGAATGATAAAGCTGTCTAACAAGTTTCAAATTACATCTAAGCAACATTCACAGATTTTCTTCGGAGGATATGCAAAGGGAACAGACTTGTTTTTCTCAGTCCCTGAATCTTTCTTTTAGATCATCTCTCTATTCCTTGTAACCCTGAGGAAATAAATGCTGAATAACAAAAAAGAAGGTGAGTTAAAGGGACGTTCTAATTAGGAAATAGAATAACAAAAAACTCATTATAGCTGCAATGATGATTGTAAAGCAATGCAAGTTGGAATAAGTAAATGCTCAATAAAATTTGTTTAAAAAAAAAACCTTAGAAATTATCTGAAAAAAATTCAAGGTTACAGGGACGTTAAGAATGGGTGCCTATAGAAATATTATTCCTAAACCCAATGAAAGGTCAACATGTTTTAGCCCTATTTGAGACACAAAATCTATATTGTATGCCCTGGAAGCATGTCAATTTTCTATAGATGTACATTGTCTTAATCATTAATTCCTGATCAGAACAATCCATGACATACAGTACATAAATACATATATATACTCCTATAAAGTATGCAAGAAGGGCTCGCATATGCTTTACCATGACATAATCGCTTTGGGTCCCTGAAATTTCAGGAAATCGAGCTAAATTGGAGAAGTGAGGGACATGTCCCTGTAGTCACACAGTCGTTAAGGGCACCATGTTGCCTATGCACCTACTTGGGCCTCTTCTCCAGTGCTTAATGAATGGGCATGCTGGGCAGTTGCCCGGGTGCCCCACCAGCATAGGGGCTCCATGCAGTCCAGAATTTAACATTAAAATTCTGTTAAACATTTTTATTCCTGTGAGTGATTGTGTAGGCAGGGCCCAGAACTGCTTTGTCAGGGGCCTATAATGCTGTTAAGACAACCTTACTCTTCTCCTCCACGCCTATGTGGTATACTGCCTTTATTTCACGCCCCGGCAATGCACAGTTTTCTCATCAATAATGTCATTGCAAATGTTGCATTGATATTTTTAATGATGTCATAGAACATGTCATGAGTGACGTGATATGTGGGATAATTAGCTGTGCATGGCGAGTGCACAAGTTATAACAATGTTATGGTAAAAGTTATAGTTGCTTGAGATAACTATAACTGGTGAATTTCAGTGGTTTTGTTTGCCAAAAATCATATCACAATTTTCACTTAACTATAACGTCCCTTTAACCTTTGTTTTTTCAGTGACGTTCTAGGGTTCTTTTGCATTAAAACGCCCATCCCATGCCCGTGCATGGGTCGGGGTTGAACACAGGGCTGTGTACAATGCTGGCAGCCAACTCCAAGCCCTTCATCTGTGCACAGCGTGGGGTTGGACATAGAACCTGGCAACAACTAACCTCAAGGCCCGTGGGGGGAGCCCCAGGACCATCATGGCCCTGCTGGCTCCCCTGCTAGCACCCATCCTGGGTGTCAGTAGGAAAGGGCAATTTTTTTTGTAATTTGGGAGGGGGTGTGTTGCCACCTTCCGAGCATTTATGACCCCAGTAACCCCATCATTCTGGCCTTTTTACTTTTGAGAGGAGGTGATGTATGACCTTCCATCCAGGAGCTTTGAGTGCCCTGGGAACCTCATCCCCTAGGGTCGTTTAGTTCAGTTGAAGGGAGGGGGCACACAGCCACCCTCCCATTACCTCTATGGCCCCAAGGCCTCCATCCCCTGGGCCTTTATTTTTTATTAGGAGGTGAGGGCTCATGGCCTCCCTCCCCTAGCTACTATCGGCCTGGACACATATTCCCCTGGGGTCTTTTCCATATTTATTAAGAGTAGAGGGGCATGTGACTCCCCTCGTTCAAGCCAATAGTGGCCCTGATGATTTTATCCCCGGGGCCTTAGATGGTTGCAACAGTGCCCATCCACGGCGGCCACAAAACACTATGTTTGGGGCTCCCGCGGCCCACCGGCTCCCCGCCTGCCCCCATTCTGGGTCCTTCAGGAACAGGAAGTGCTTCTATACTGTGAGAGCAGCTGTTTTTGCTTGCTTCCGCAGGCAGGAGCAATCAGTATTTTCCTGCCCACTAGAGCGTGGGCAGGGAAACAAATGCTTGCTTCCATCCAGCGTAGGCATTATGAAAGCTCTGCCCAGGTGGGAGCAGGCATGCGTTTCCCTGCCCAAGCAGGGTGGGATCGCCCGGACTGAGTGAGATGGCCCTGGGCTTTTCAGGCTCAGTTAGGGGGACTCAGTGCCCCCCTTTATTTTCAATGTGCACCAGGGTATGGGTATCTGCTTTTGCCTAAGCAGGCAAGGTTTTCAAGCGCAGTAACAGCAGCATTGCTACTCTCCCTGCCTGTCCTGAGGCACACCAGCCTCACGAGTCAAGACTTCATGAAAGGTGATATAGGGAATGCCATGGAACCTAAAAATGCACTCATTCCAGGTGTGCAGTCACACAAAGGGCGCTCAGTGTGACATTTCAAGTGCGCAGTCACACATAGGGCACTCAGTGAAAGAGTAAAATGCAGTTACTCACAGTGGAGCGAACCAATGGCTGAAGTGGGTCTACATCACTAGCCATTGATAAATGCTAGGGTGGACAGGAGCAAAATATGAATGACACTTGAAAAGACCAATAAATGAAGGAGAATGATCCACTACCTCTCCAGGTATGTATATGCATGTATTTTAGTATACGTTGTTTTTGACTACATGAGGCTGGCTTAACAGCTAGAGCTATCGCAAGGCTAGACCCTAAAATGTGAATTGTCCCTCTAGAAAAATCGAAATGAGTGCAAAAAATGCCCTTTCATATCAATTGGTTCTGTTAGGAACTCTTTTGAGTCCACCTATTTATGATGCCCTTTGGAGTCAAGATGCCCTGGATAGGGTGCTAGTCTGCGTTTTAGTACCAAATAAATAAATGAATACATAAACATTTTTACAGTTGTAGGTCTGCGGGTATTTATAGCTGTGGGTATTAAAAAGAACATGGCTTAAAGACATCAGTGTTGTTGATTTATGCATATTGAATGTTGCAACACATCGATAACACCATAATTTAACAGCTCGGAACATTGATTATTCTATTTCACTTCCGGCAAGATAAGTTTTGTCAATCTGACGCCTTTCATTCACATGGGAAAAGCAAACCTGTGTGATGAAATGATATAGCATCAGCTTCCACTGACAATCCTACAACTATTAGCGAGAAATAGCACTATCTGTCATCCCGCAAAGCAGATTTCCCAACTGGAACATAAAGGGGCAATTTGTGAGTCGGAAATATGACAAATGTCACCAATATTTGAATTATTGGTAAACCATCCATTACACCTTCAAAAGAGGCCTTGGAAAATCGAAGGATTATTTTAAAAACATGCAGCAGCAACACCTTGGTAAGCATGCCTAATAAAAACCGACCGATGAAACGCTTAACGTGGATGCAATGTCATTGACAGAAAGCAAGCTATAAGGTCTAGTTCTGTGATGTTCGCACAGTTCTGTAACTTGTTATGTCTAGGGCAGAGCTGCCTCGCTGACCCAAACCAATGTCAGCACAAGAAAAATATAACGCACGCTGCTTACTCCAGGCATGGCCTGCGTCTAGGCACCATGTGTAAAATATATATGGTAATATTGACATAGGAAAAGCTAAAGATTCTACTCTAACCTACTTGTTAGTTTTGAAGTAAAACACTGCGATAGGTAACATTAGAAAAACATTTGGGTATGTAAGATTAAAATTAAAGATGTGCAAATTAAGGAACGCATTAATAACAGAACAGGTAATAACAGAAAATGTATTACCGGAAACAGTGTTATATCACCCAAGGAAAGGATTAGGGAAGCATTTCACAGACGTTTCCAAAAAACGATGCAACCGGAATCAAGTGATATTTTGGTAACTTTTGTTCCTCATTTCACCATTGACGCACCATCAACACAGCAACCCCGCACATCCTGTGACACAAGGAATTTTCAGCTAGATTCATCGAAGAGCTGTTTTGCGAGTCCTTAATAGCGATTATTAAGGAATCCCTATAAAGGACTTGCAAAACGGGATTCATGTAGGAATCGCTAAATAAATTGCGATTCCTACACATTCCTTATTTGCGATTATCAAATTGGTAATCGCAAATAAGGAATACTCCCCATTCATTCCTACGGGTCCATAGGAATGAATGGGGAGTATTCCTTATTTGCGATTAGCAATTTACTAATCGCAAATAAGATAGCGATTTCAAGGGTGCCAGGGGTGTCCAAAGGACACCCTGTAGCACCCCTGAAATGCAAATTTACACAGGTGTTGCGCACACACATGTCCAAAGGACATGTGTGTGTGTAACATGCAACAGAGAAAAATGCACTAAAGTGCATTTTTCAATTTTTTCGCTATTTACTATGAAGTCAGACTTCGTGGTAAATAGCGGCCAAATATTGCGAATTCGCAATTTAAAATTGGTTAATGAATTGCATTTAAGGAATCTCTAATAGAGATTCCTTAAATGCAATTCCTCGTAAACATGCGATTTCGCTAATAGCGATTTTTGCATTTGGGATGATGAGTCCCAAATGCAAAAATTGCGCTCGCAAAGGGCCAGATTCTCAGAATCTGGCCCTTTGCGAGCGCAATTTCCTTTCATGAATCTAGCGGTTTGAGTACAATTATTCTTTGAGTGGGAGAGATACTGGAAGGAAGAATATCACCATACATCTCAGGGGAGAAGGAGGGCAAAAGGCATAGGGTCATAAACACTCTCGATGAATGCAGACTAGGCTCTTTGACTACTACCCCCTGGGCCTTCACTGCACAAAAAGAGGAATACATTTATTTTGTGTGCTCTCATTTTAATGGGATTGTGTTGTTGGATTTGCTGTACTTTTGGGTCTTTTTAAAAAAAAGTTGCTTGGATTTTGGACCTGACAACACTATCAGACCCAGGAGACAGACTATAACAATGACCGGCTGCTGCTGCATAGAGCAACCACAGTGAATGTGCAACATGAATAAGAGCGAGGGAGACAGTGATGACTCATTCAATCATTCAGGGTTTGTGAAGCGCATTACTCACCCGTGAGGGTCTCAAGGCACTGGGGGAGGGAGTGAGCAGCTCCGATGGGGTCAGTCCAGGGGCCCGGTCTTGAGGTCCTTCCTGAACTGGTGCAGTGTCGGGCTCCGTCGGAGGTGGGGAGGGAGTTGATCCAGGACTTGGCTGCTAGGTAGGAGAAGGATCTTCCGCCTGCTCTGGTACTGTAATAGCACAGGGCGGTGGCTAGGGAGAGGTCGGCTGGTTCCGTCATGGCCCGCTGGCCATGCCTGCGCGGCAAGGATTCCGCGCCTGCGCTGGGCGTTCCATTGAGCGGGCGGGGCCATGACTGAACTGCTCCATCATGAGCACAGCTCAACCGAGGCTGGTGACGGAGTGGTTCCATCACCAGCATGGGCGCGCCGCGCGGCCGCCCCGCCCCTTTAGCGCTGCGGCGGAATAGCCGCCGCAGCGAAGGTGTTAATTCAGAAAAGGGAAATTAGTATTTTTCTAATAGAAACGTTGTACATTAGCCAAATAGACGCTGGAGGGGGCTCATTTTGTTTGCAGTAGTACACTTTGTGCACAAGCAAAATCCTGTCACTGACAGTCAGTTGAGCCAGTGGGTGCAGGGGGCTGACCCTTTACCTCTTGCTGTCTTGCTGTATGCTATGCCGAGTGGAAGCAAAACAAAAATAACCAACAGATAAAGATGGCTGATTGAAAGCCCCTGTATGAATGAATGTAAATACATTAACCCCTTGAACGCCGCACAAATTCTGCTGCAGTGCTGGGGAAATAAAGAGTGGGTGGAGTTCGGACGGCCCCCGGCCGTCCTCCGCACACGCCCACTGTGACGTCGGACGGCCAGTGGCCGTCCGACGCATGCAAGGGGTTAATGTAATTTGTAAGTGTTATTGGCGAAAAGAAATGTTCTTGACTGACATCGTTTCCATAAAAGAACTGTGCTGGAGAAACCTATGTGAATGTGAAATGGTACAGTATGAATAAATGAAACAGCACTTCTATAGCGCATGGCTGCCCAAAGGCATCCCAGTACTAGGCAACACAAATACAATATGAGGTAGCTGAACTGATTTAGCAAGAATTACATAATTATCTTGTGCAAGTCCAAAAGACAGGATTAGAACACATGTTCTATTTTTTAAATTTAAGATGTTAACCACTGGACTGCATGTATCCCATTCGCTAGTTTACTACATCAATTAGATCTACATATTTGTTAAGTATGGCTGTGGAATGCTGGGAGAACTTTGAAGACAATGTATTTATTCAAGATCAAAAGGGGATGGTACAAGCTTTGTGGGCCATGTTTCATTGTTTGTCTTTCTTTTATTCCCTGTTTAATTTAGAACACTCTAGTCTCAGAGGTTGGAATGCACTAATAGCATTGTAGCACTAAATCTGTTGTTAAATACCTCTGGCCTCGTTAAAGGCCCTTGCCTGCGTCTTAGGGCAATAACTCGGGTAGAGGGCTTTTAACAACTGGTATAGCCCTCAGCAGTGGGCTTTAATAATCTATTCTCATTCAATTCATTAAGGCTATTGTCTCCTTTCATCTTGCTCACCAAGATCACACTATAACGTAAGTCGCTAACCAGAAAAGGAGAAAAAACTGGAACTGTCCTGCAAAACCTTTCTAAAATGTCAATGTAATCTTCCTGATCCAAGCATCTTAAAATATGGTTCCTCCTAATCGCCCATTATCCAGGCTCCATCCAATAGAACATTTTAAACATACAGATGCATTTGTATTTAGTTGGAAAGATACATCGCTTTAGTAGCTGAAAAAGATTAAAAAAAAGAATATTACAAAGACCAGCGAGAGGGTGGTATCAGTGCCTCGCTCTTGTAACGGAGAACCACCTGCTGATCTGCTGTCAATGCAATGCTTTTAAATTCCACTTTCCTCTCACTAACAGTGTCACCTGCTGTTTTTCCTTGAATTCCAGCAGATTCAGGCCAGATACATCACTGTTCTCCAACTGTCATGAAAGCAATCAGCATATGATCTCTCTTAATCAGATGCACACATGGTGTAGAAGCTCCCTCTCCATCTCAGTGTGCATTGCTGCAATCTGGAACTAGTGCTCTTTGCAAAAACGCAGCTACAGTAAATGAACAGTGACATTCCCGTAAGCAAAGTGTCGGTGGTGTAACGAAACTTGAGGGCCCCTCCCTGCAAAGTCTATGGAGGGGCCCCCCACGCTCCGGATCCAGTCAGGAGCTCTCAGGCCAAGAGCACGCTGGAGTTCGAGGCTCCCCCGCAATGAGGGGGCTATTGTTATGCCACTTCAAAGCATCAGTGACAGGTGTGAAGGAATGTAACTAATAAGGCGAGTACCCTACCCAGCATTGGGTCTACAGGTTCACAACTCAACATTGTACAGGTAGCAGGCAAATACGTTTCTCTATGACCAACATTGTGAAAGTGTGATAAAGGAATTGTAGGCTCTGTCAGAACACTGCTTCAGCTAGCTGAATTTCAAAATTTTAGTTGAGTTGGAACACTTTAAGCTCACTAACAGAATACTTACCACTTTTAATATAAAGCTTCCACCATATATCTTCCAATACTAAGTTACCAAAAGAGAGGGAACAAAACCTTCAAAATCTCCCTTGAAGTGAGGGAGTCACTTCCCTGCATCTGCAGGCACCTCAACTAAGCAGACCGGTCTGCTGATCCTGGGCTCCTACGGACTGCAAAAGGCTCAGCAACAGGTGGTGGTTCTTCACATTCCTCGAGGCCTGCCCTGTCCCTCACCAAGCTTGAGGCCAGTATCCCTCCTAGGAGCTGCAGGAAGTGACCTCCTGTGCACAACGTCTTCTTGCTGTTCCAAAGGCTTGTTGGCTTCCTTCCAGCAAGATCTTCAGGCTCCAAGTAGCCCCGACCTCAAGCATCTCCAGTGATCAAGTTCTTCGTCCTTGCCGCAACACCTGCCTCACCTGCATCGTGGGCTAGCATCTTTGGTGAGTTGCTCGAGGTCCTCTGGCCTGTGGGTCCTATTGAGGGTCACCTCTGAATTCTTTGGGCTTCCCTGATTGCACGGGCTTGCCCTGACTCCCCTACTTGTGGTGAGTCTCCTGGACCTTGCTGGTTCCGACAATGCACCTTCTTTGCTTCCCACGTTGTTTGCAGTTGCCAAGGCTTGTTGTTGCTCCCAACGGACACCGACCCCTCAACTCTCGACATCGGACGTGGGACAGCTCGTGAACAGCTCCTGGTCTTCCACAGCATCACCTGGTCCTCACAGCAGCATCTCCAAAGGCATGTAATCTACCCTGCAGCACCAGACATCGGTGGGCACTCGTCTTCCGTACCCCCTGGTCACCCCCGAGTGACCTAGACTCTGTCCCCTCTGCTTTCAGGCACTCTCCACCTTGAATAATTCCATTGGGTATTTTCACCTTCTCCAGCAGCAGCATCTTACTGAAGTCTCCCATTTGTTCGACTGCGATTTCCGACGGCACTTCACAGCTATGCAACTGGCTTCCATGGTGCAGGTAACCTGTTTCCAAGGGTATCGATGGATGGAGTGGCTCTCCAAACTCTTGTCTTCCATGGGGTTTCATAAGGGTCAAGTGGGAAGGGTCCTCTCTCTTTAAAAATGCAACCGCGACTTTCACTTTGATTTGTACTGAGAATGCGGTTGTGTTCCTTCACTGCACACAACCTCTGTGGGGCTCCTAGATAACCACCTTGGGTGGTTCCTTGGGTCCCCGGTACATCTACGTCCTCTGAGTACTGTCTTGACTCCAGTCGTGGTTCGCATACCACTATTTTAGTGTATGGTTTGGTCTCCCCCTAGGGACCACTGTGTATTCTGTGCTACTTACCTGTTTCTATTGCAAAGTATTATGTGCTTTGTGTATGTCTCCGGCTAGGAGATATCTGTATGTGGTAGTGAGTGTCTAATAATGAATACATATTTTTATAACTACACTGTGTGGTTCTTTTTCACTTAATCTATTTATATAAGATTATGTTCTGGTACAACAAGCTGCTTTATTCTCTTTCTGGACTAAGCCTGAAGGCTGCTCTCCACGGCTACTACTTAGAGAGCTTTCTAAGGTTGTCTAAGACCACTAAAATCACCATAAGGGTTGCCTGGATCAGTGCAAGGTGTCCACTTACAAAAGTGTACATCAAATACTGAGCCATCCTCTCACACCTTTTTACAGCAAAAACGTACTTGTTACCACCGAGGGGTACCTGATGCTGCTCAGGGATACCACAGTTGGTGTTCTCTGGAAGTCATTTGTAGCAAACCAAAAATGTGTTTAAAGGTTCAAGAAAGTCTATTACTTTTAAGAGCAAAGGGGAAAAGGTACATAAACACCCAATTGTTAGATGTGTCCACATGTCATACTACGAGCATGGGTCTCCGACAGCAGGAAAACAGGATAAAGCAGCTTCACAGCAATCCACTGCACCCAGAGTAAGATGAAAGCTGGAGACTTCAACAATTGGATAACCAATTGTGCTGACAGCATCACTCCCATCGGCAACAACACGCACAGAAGGTCCTCCAAGCAGGCTGGATGGTACACTGAAGACTTCAGACAAGCTAATCGACAATGTAACCACTTAGTAAGGAGATGGTGCACCAGCAAGACCACAAGAAACAAGACTACCTTGAAGGCAGCCCTCAATCTCTACCAGAGACAGTGTAGAGAATCAAAGAAAAAGGCCTTAGCCTCATGCATCGAATAAAGCTACAATAACAGCAAATAACTCTTCAGTTTCATCAATGAATTCTCCAATCCCTCAGCTGCAACAAATACCATTATCCCTCACAGGAACTCTGTGACAACCTTGCAAACTTCTTCTACAACAAGATCGCCAACATCTACAGAAACTTCAAACCCCAGCCCAAGGTTACCAACTTCTTCAAGCAATACAATGACCACGCTACCACCACAGATATCCGACAAACTGAATGGAGCCAGCTCTCCCCAGAGGACACCGCCTCCATCATGAACTCAGTCCACTCAGGGGCCCCAACCGACCCATGCCCTCACCACATCTTCAACCTATGCGAAGCTAGAATCAACCATGTACCCACCACTTTGTTCAACACCTCAATTGCCACGGCCACCTTCCCTGAGGACTGGAAACATGCAGATGTCAAAGCCCAACTAAAGAAACCATGGGCAGACTGCAGCAAACTCAACAACTACTGGCTGATTGCCCAGCTCCTGCCCCTGGCTAAAGCATTAGAAAAAGCCATGAACCAAAAACTCTCCTCACATCTAGAATGGAACCTCCTACTTGACTCCACCCAATCCAGATTCCACAGCTACCGATGACATCCAAATCCTACTCGTTCGAGGAGTGACTGTGGCTCTGATCTTCCTAGACCTCTTAGCAGCCATCGATACGGTCTCTCACCACACACTCATCACACGGCTGAACAACATGGGCATCCAAGGAGCTGATCTCTGATAAATCACATCTTTGCTCATCAGGAGAACGAAAAAGTCCATCTTACCCCTATCACCTCTGAACCAAAGGAAATAAGCTGTGGAGTACCCCAAGGATCCTTGCTCAGACCCACTCTCTAACATTTTTAAGACAATTTTGGCTAGCATTGTCAAAACCCATGGACTCAACATCATATCCTAGGCCGACAACACACAACTTGCCGTTCCCCTCCTCTTTCCATGTGATGTCCTTCACCCTCCCCTCCTCTTTCCCGCCTTCATTACCTGTCTTCTTCCCCAGCTCCTTCCCCTCACCCTTTGCTTGCTTTTCCCCTTTCGTATTTGTGCTTATTGTTTATCTTGACCTTACAAGTAACTATGTTGCCATGTTCTAATAACTGTGTAACCTTTGTAACGATGTAACCTGTAATTATGATCTGATGCTCATGTAAAGGGCTCTGATACCTCCGGGTCTAGCCAGCGCTATATAAAACCTTTAAAAAAAAGAAAAAGTCCTCTCCCAAAACACCACCATCACCAAGATCAAAATCCACCACTGCATGACAGACGTCGCTAGCTAGATGAAACTCAACTACAACAAGACAGAGGTACTGGTTTTCGGAACGAGAATCTCCCCATGGGATGCATCCTGGTGGCCCTCAGAACTCAAACCTACCCCTACCTCCAGTGACCACACTAGGAACCTAAGCATCATTCTGGACAATAAGCTAACCATAATGACACAGGTTATCTCCATTTCCTCCTCCTGCTTCTTAATCCTCTGCATGCTTCGTAAGATATTCAAATGGCTACCTCAAAGCTCAAGACGCACCATCACCCAAGCCCTCATCTCTAGCCGACTGAACTATGGCAACACTCTCTATGCAGCTCATCTCCTCCGACAACCACAGACCATACAGAATGTTGTAGCCAGACTCATTCTGGATCTCCCTAGATGAACGCTACCTCAGGGAACTTCACTGGCTCCCTGCAAAGAAAAGATGAACAGTTCAAGCTCCTGACCCATGCATACAGGACCCTACACAACTGCGTAACCGCCTACTTGATCCACCACCTGAAATTCCATCAGCCCACTGAAAACCTCCACTCTGCATCCCTTTCTCTAACCCTCACCCACCGCATCTGACGTAGCAGTTGCGGAGGTCACTCCTTCGCCTATCTAGCAGCAAAGTCCTGGAATAAGCTACCCTTTCATCTACGGACCTCCCTATCTTTATCAGAGTTCCGAAGTCCCTGAAGACCTGGCTATTCAGCTAGTCAACTGGATCTTGCCAGTGCCTGGATACCCTCACAGGTGACAAGAAGCGCTCTACAAATCTACTGATTGATTGGTACTACAACCATGGTAGTCAGGTGGCCTGCCGAACAAAGACCCACACCTCTCCCGGACACCCATGCAAAGAACCTTGGAAGAGTAATCAGTACAAACTACAACCGGCCAAGTGAATGCAGGCTTTATTTCCTACTTCCACACACTCAAGATGCTCAAGAAGATCTTAAAATGGCTTCCCACAATCACCTACAGAACCGTCACCCAAGCCCTCATCACTAGCAAGCTGGACTACGGCAATGCACTTTATGGTGGAATCAGCACTCAACTGACTAGAACCCTCCGGATCATACAAAAGTCAGTGTCAGTCTCACCTTCACCTTCCAACCTGCACTCATCACCCCACACCTTGAAAAAGTTCTACTGGCTCCCAATGCACAAACAATCACTTTTCAAGCTCCTCATGCAGACACACACAGCCTTACTCAACATTGGCCCTAAATACCTCAACAGCCGCATAAAGGTCCTCAAACCTACCAGACAATTTCCCACAGCCGAACTCCTACTTGTAAACCTCCTGCATATGCAGAACCAGAACAAAAAAGCCTAAAGAAACTCAACAGGAAATTCTCAAATAGATCATCTGGCATCAATACATTTAGAAAGTAATCCTATCTGTGTTATCCTGGTGCACTCTTGAATATAATCCTTTCAAAAGAGTTTTTTTCAAAAACTATATGGTTGGCGCTACGTCTGTTGCACGTCGTCAAACCGTGCCTTGAAACAACAAGAACGTAGAGTGAGAAGGACCACTCCTCACCAAGATGTGCGCTCTGTAGCATGTGGAACCATCCTTCCTTCAAGTTTTAATGTCGGTCTTAAACAATAATACTCAGCTTTTTCAAAAAATTCAAGTATTTATTTTCATTATTCACATATTCATAATGTTGATCTTATGATTTAGTGATTTTTTCATTGTTTATTCTTTTTCCCAATCTTTCATAAACCCAATGCATTTTGGGTCACAATCAGAGGACCCTTCTTCAGGGGTCTGAAAAGGAAACATACAGGACCAAGTTAATTAACCCAAATATTATACTGAATCTCAAACAAACTGAAAAGATTACATAAATCTAAACTGACATGATAATATAGATTTCTTAGAATGACACATTTCATGTTAGAAAATTCCAAATCATAGCTTCCCTACGAAGGAAAAATGACATATAAGGGAATGTCCTGATGTCAGAACTGCATACACTGCGGGAACATGATCTTGGGTAACCAGTTCACGCATCCTACTAAAGGATATCAGATTGATCTACAATATTCAGCCACATGCGACACCAAATACATTATATATGCGATCAAGTGCCCTTGTGGCAAAGTATATGAGGGACAAACACAAAGGAAACTAAAAGTACGCATTACTGAGCATAAAAGTAACATTAGACTTTCAAATACAAAATCCACAATTGCCAATCATTGGATGGAAGCGCGCCACCAAATTGCACAATTGAGATGCACGATTCTCGAGGTGGTAAAACAACGCCGAGACATGGATCCTAATAAACAAAGATTACAAGCAGAGTTCTTTTGGATAAAGAAACTTCCTCCAACCGGTGGGAATGAAGTTAATTAACCCAAATATTATACTGAATCTCAAACAAACTGAAAAGATTACATACATCTAAACTGACATGATAATATAGATTTCTTAGAATGACACATTTCATGTTAGAAAATTCCAAATCATAGCTTCCCTAAGAAGGAAAAATGACATATAAAGGAATGTCCTGATGTCAGAACTGCATACACTGCGGGAACATGATCTTGGGTAACCAGTTCACGCATCCTACTAAAGGATATCAGATTGATCTACAATATTCAGCCACATGCGACACCAAATACATTATATATGCGATCAAGTGCCCTTATGGCAAAGTATATGTGGGGCAAACACAAAGGAAACTAAAAGTACGCATTACTGAGCATAAAAGTAACATTAGACTTGCAAATACAAAATCCACAATTGCCAATCATTGGATGGAAGCGCGCGACCAAATTGCACAATTGAGATGCACGATTCTCGAGGTGGTAAAACAACGCCGAGACATGGATCCTAATAAACAAAGATTACAAGCAGAGTTCTTTTGGATAAAGAAACTTAATTCCCTCCAACCGGTGGGGATGAATGACAGGATTGAATACACGTGCTTCCTATAATGATTATAAATGACATTGGTTTATGGATTGTTCTTCTTCTTGGATCCTGTTCGCAAAAACTCTGATTTCTAATGAATTCCAAATGTTGGAATAATATGGAATATACTCGCAGACACTTTGGTCTTTAATCTTTACCATTTGTGATTAATATATTTTTCTTTTGGTTTATTTCAGAATATTGTTTTAGATCATCTTTCCGTTTCCATCGATGTAGTGATTATTAATAATCATGACACGGTTTTTACAGAATGTAATTATTGGGGTGATTGCAGTAAAAAACATTGGATTCCCGTACAAACTTCCTGTTTTGAAGCCGATACCCTGACATCATGTGACCATCGTCACATGACGAGGTCTTCGTTTACGATTGGTCTAAAGCGCATAGAAACCGTTGAACATGACTGAGCAGTTGTTCACGGAGACGCTGTTGCTCCCGGTCTTCAAGTAAGTGTGTGAAGGAATGGTAACGGTTGATAGTGTCGTTAAGGCATTTTTGTTTAGAATGGGTAAGACATGCGTGAAATTAACCAGGAATGCTTTCAGTCAATAACTTGTAAGTCATGTCTCTCGCCAGCCCGCCATTAACGTCAGTTTGTTTAGTCTATGTACGAGGAAAGCTATGATTTTGACTTTTCTAACATGAAATGTGTCATTCTAAGAAATCTATATTATCGTGTCAGTTTAGATTTATGTAATCTTTTCAGTTTGTTTGAGATTCAGTATAATATGTGGGTTAATTAACTTGGTCCTGTATGTTTCCTTTACAGACCCCTGAAGAAGGGTCCTCTAATTGTGACCCGAAATGCATTGGGTTTATGAAAGATTGGGAAAAAGAATAAACGATGAAAAAATCACTAAATCATAAGATCAACATTATGAATATGTGAATAATGAAAATAAATACTTGAATTTTTGGAAAAAGCTGAGTATTATTGTTTAAGACCGACATTAAAACTTGAAGGAACGATGGTTCCACATGCTACAGAGCGCACATCTTGGTGAGGAGTGGTCCTTCTCACTCTACGTTCTTATCAATACATTTAGAACATTGGAAGGCCCTCAAATTAAACCGTTTTTTAAAACACGAGCAAAATACCAAAATGAGTGCCTGACCATCAAAGAAAAATGAAACACTTACAAAACATAGTGAAATGAGAAATATAGGCAAAAACATGGCCAATACGATCTTGCATCCAGCAGCTAAAAGTCTCATGAGCAAAGTCTCCTAGGAACTCATGAGCTCCCAGTACCCCCTTGGCCAAGACTTGCGCTTGCAAGTAACAAACACATCAAGCGAGCGAGAGCAAACCCCCTACACTGACTCACAAAAAATGTGCATGCAAACACCTGAAAACACGGGCAGGCAAAATAATGCTCAGTCAGGCCATCTTGCTCCCGACAGAGGTAATCTAAGCGGTGCAGCCCCCGAGTGGGGAGAGAAAGAACAGAAAAGGGAAGTGGCTAGCTGGACCACAGCAACACGAATCCCTAACAAAGGATCACTAGACACTAAAAAGCCTCAATGGAGATCTCTGGACACAAACACAACATGCAACTCATCAATGAAGAAAGCCTATACAGAGGTTAAACTCAAATTTATCAAAAACAATTAATCATACAACAGCAAACCCCTGATAAGGGACCAGCGGAGGATACAATGCCTCAGTGGGAACATTGGGGACTCAACCACAATATACTACCAATCATCGAAGAGAGTCAATACAATGGACAAAACCATATTATTCAGAAACACCAAACCAAACAAGAGCAAATTAACCAACTGATCTTGCCTAGCCAAGCAGTCAAAACTTTCACCCAAATATTGCCAGAAATCTCAATACAAACCACAAAAGAAGGCCTTAAGAAGAATCCAACACAGCGGAAAAACAAAATTGGTCTCATGCCACCAATTCTTTAACCATGACTTTCACCCATGGACAGATGATCCACAAATCAGGGCCTTCTCCCCTGGTTCTAACACCGGCCACACCATTCTTCTGCCCCACTTATAATTCCTGTGGCCCTTGGAATATTTTGAGCAAGTTAAACATACTCTTCCAGGTCTGGATAAAATCAGCAGAAACTTGGAATACATAGAAATCCTGGCACCAGAGTCCACTGAAATATGTTTCCATGATGCTACCATTGCGGGTCTAATGCTCAGATATAGTGCCAAGCCGGAAGAATGCTGAATTATTTTGCAACAGGTGGCCCCAGAACAAAACCCCTACTTGCTGAATTCCTGACCAATCACACACCAGCAGAATGACTACACACCCCGAAGAGCCAGGCACACAGTGCTCATAAATGTGAAAGGCGGATAAGTTGAATTACAGCAATTCTGGCACAACCGACTCCTCTGGTAAGATTTCCCTGTTATCTTGGAATATAAAAGGGGTAGGTAAAATCGCACTACATCCTGAACTAGAAACCCACCACAGATCAAGTGATATAATATACCTTCAGGAGACCTAGAGCCTCGGAGAAATACCACTGGAGGGCTACTCAGAATTTCATCACCTGCTGTAAAAAGTAAAGCAAAGATAGTCCAAAAGGCAGACTGAGTAACTACGTGTCTATTAACAAGATCTTATATGCAACCGGGCTGAGAATATATTCTGCCTTCATGCAACCAGTACAGATCAGAAACTGGAAATCAGATACAGGTTTTAATAGTTAATATCTATCTGAACCCAAAGGAGGCTCAAAAGCAAAAGGCAATAGCATGCCTGGAACACACATTGCTTGAACTAAATAGTTGCCACTATAGTACTAAATAGATATTAGCCAGCAACTCAAAACTAAATTTGACAAACCACTCAAAAAGCAGGCAGGAAGGAAGCGCTCTGGATGTCTGCCAGGGCCTTTCCGGACACGTCTCAAAATACACAAAAACAGTCGGCTTATATCACCAACTACTGTCCACAACAGAAGTCATGGGCCTCAAAGCACAAAATGGAAGGTTTGCTACAGATTGCCCAATAGCGGCAACACGAATAACAAATTCAACTAAACCAGTTTAGACTATGTATTTGTTTCGTTCCATGTGAATCAAAGGGTCATAATGTTTAAAGTGGAAGACCACAATGAAAGCGACTACCAACCCCTGATGGCAATAATCAAAAATAACAATGAACCAGTTGCCCAGATGCACAAACACAGGTCATCAGGATCCAGGAATGACATGAATTCGAGTAAGGTGGCTGGACCTCCCCCGGGAAAAATGCAATCACTGGACTGACCTGCAAAGTAGATGGGATCTTCTGAACCCATTAGCTTCCTGGGGAAAAAATGCAAGAAGAGCTCAAAGCGGCTGATTCACCAACGTTCAACCAAAAACAATTGGTTCAATAATGCACTTAAACATCAGAAGCGCAATCTAAAAGCAGTAAAAGCTAAGCAACACACACAAGCTATTAGATCTGACTCACTCACCCTAACAGAGCGAAGGAGAGAGTACAAAAAAGCAATCTGGGAAATAAAGCATGCAAAGAATGAGCAAGACCGAATTAATGTTATACACACCTACAAATCAAAAAATTACAAACTTCTATGTGCCATTATCAACGAGCTAGGACACAGCACAACTTCTTTTGCAGGCAATCACATCCCCTACAAGACTGGGTAGCCCGCATTGGCTCTTTGTACCGTACTGGAGACTCACCAACACCATATATGAACGACAATAGTGATTCCCCAATCCTCACCTGCTCTCAAACTGTAATCAAAACCCAGATAAAGAAAATCTGAGGAAACGGGGCCCCAAGCTCAAATGGACTACCAGCATTGATCTATAAATATGACTTGGGCCTGTGGAGTAATACATTCCTCCAGCTGTTTAACCACTGTCTCCAGAAAAACAGCATACCCAGGTCTAGTTAAGGGACTATTCTTCACCTGACCTACAGAAATAGCCCCTATTTAAACCCAAACAGTTACCGAATAATTGCACTATTATACACAGATTCAAAAATATTTGCTGGCATCCTGTTACAAGAACTAAAATGTTGGGCAGATGAAGCACGACTGATTCCACTAAACCAAACGGGTTTCATCTCCAAATCAAGTACGCCCAATAACCTGCCCGCTCTCTCCACCCTCATCATGAAAATACTCAGAAATATCAGATACTTCATACAAGCTTTATTGATTTTTCAAAAGCCTTTGATTACGTGGATATGAATTTACTGTAGAGCAAGCTGGCATCGTCGACAATTATGTCAAATCTTTTACGTGCTGTGCACCTTGTATAGTGAGATACCAGGGCAAATGTGAGTCTTGTCATGATCTAGGGCCTAACCCTGGTGATCAGAACCGGGGGAGGTTTAAAACAGGGGTGTGTCCTATCACCATTATTGTTTAACCTGTTAATTTCGGACCTGAGCAAAGCACTGGATGAAGCGCTTTCTCACTTCCTAAAATTGGGCAACCAACTGCTGGTGTTGTTACAATACACAGAGGACATCGCACTGCTGAACTTAACTTCAATTGGTTTGCAAAGTATATGATCGCCCTTTACTGTGAACAGAACTGCATGACAGTGTACCTAGAGCAACCAAAAGAGTAATTTTTGAAGGTGGCCAGAAAAAGATAGGAAAATGGTACCTGGGAGACAATCTGATGGAAAAAGTTCCAGTTACAAATATTTAGGGATATGGCTTCAAGATCGCAATTTCCCTCGGCGTCACCTAAACACACCACTTCGCAGTACTCATCACCACTTTTCAAAAATCATTTAACATGATTCCTCCACCAACCAGGAAACCAGGTCTAATGACAATCAAAGCTAAGCTGATCTCAATTTTAGCTTAAGGGTCAGAAGTCTTCCCAGGAAAGCTTAGCGTATTCCTCAACAACTCTCAATGCAAAGCTTTCGGCTCATATTTAATCTTCCTCATTCCACCTCACCTGCACAGATTCTGCCTCGAATTCATATTACAAGACCAAGGGCTAGAACCAGCAAAGCACCATTTTAAAATGCATGTCATTGCTAAGAGAGGCCAGGCTAGATACATTAGGATCTCCCACTTGAAAAGAGACTAAAGAAGGTGGCAAAGCGAAGCACTTGGCCAGTGTCAATAGCGAAGCATAAGAAGCTCTGGATACACGCATGTCTGGTAAAAAAAATCTACCCCACAATGCCTTTAAGCTTGCTTCGAATAAACAAAAAAAACTATAGTCATGGATCAAATACAAGGAATAAATACATACAAATCACTGAATCCGCAAGCTTACTTATATGAAATAATCAAAGGTTTCCACAAACTCAGATTTTTAGCCTTGAGGTTTGGCCCATCTCCTACTAGTGATGCACTCCCAACATGGATTTCAACACCTACTTCATCATTTTTCAGTCCGTGCCACTGTGGAAATCGATAATCCTTAAGTATACATGAGCGGCGTTCATTTATGTTCGCCACAACCACTGTTGAGAGCAAAGTGAAGATCGTGAAACATTGCCAGCGCCATCTTGCTTAGCGAGGGCCTCTGCGTCCGCGTAAGCATCAACCATTTTAGATATAGCAGCCATTTCATTCACTGCTAGTCACCTATGATTCACCCTGACCTAGCAATCATCCCCAGCACCCTGACTTAGCATGACCAAACGTACTGGGGTTGTAAAACCTTGTCCTCGTGACAAAGTCCCGCAGCCACTTCCCGCACTAAACCCATTTGTCCTTTCATCCTCGGCACATGAGCAAGGCTTCCTGATAACCTCCCTGACCGCACCTGGCTGCTCAATCCGGTCTCAGGCACTAACCGACCCCTGCAGACATAGTTTATTGCCCCCACACGGCAGGACTTGTAGCACTAACAAAGAAGTCTGATTTAATCAATAGCACGAACCCTCAGATCTGACCGATCCTACACACTTTTAGATCCTGTCGGAATGTCCAGCTGCAAGATAACAATCATCTGTTAGATTTTGGAGGGGGGACGACAGCTGCTGGGTCTGTGTGGAAACCTGCTGGAGGCAGGAATTCCAAGGATGTTTGACCACCAATAAACGAACTGAAATGTGTATAAAAGACTGAGCAGCGGAGAAGTTGTTAGAACACCTCCCAAAGACATTCTGCGTGTCCAAGTTGATGTGTTCTCCTCTGGAGTAATAAACCTGTTCTTGCCTTCCAGTGCCCAGCGCCTGCCTCTTTATTTTGTTAACTATTATTGAAGGGAATTAGAGGCGTCTTGCGCCGGGCAGCCTTGGTATTCGTTAGAGATTGGCTGCTTTTCTACACCATGACCAAGAAGAAACATTTTTGAACATACTATTCATCTGTCCAAACTTACAATCCGAAGATAGAAAGCTCTTACGCAACATCTTGAATACTTACGGAATGAGGACATGCTGTTATGCACTTATTTTCTGCTTACAAGGCTCAGCAATAGGCTCATGCAATAGTGTGCTTGACAAAGTTTATCACCCACACAGAGAAATTGCTTAAATTTGGGTCCAAGAAGCTTGATACACACATCCACAAAAAGCATATACACATTGAAGCACTCCCTGAGGCATTTTTTAAGCCCTCAGTACTTTACATGCATGGCACTGCACCATTATCGGACCACTACTACAATAGCATAATGGAAGCGGTGCCCGCTACACCCACAAACAGCCAGTAGAGCAGTCATTGAACATCCAGATTTCACTTGAGTGCGCTTTAAACCTCAGTTCACATATGAGTGCATTTACAATCGAACGAAGATCCACAGCAAGGCCTGTGTGACACATGCTGTGTTGCACCTTTCAAGCACTTGGCTGGTGTCATACCATCAGTGCTCCGCCGCTGCCATTGTTTTTTTTTTTTTTTGTAAGACATTTATTATAAACAAATAGAAAAGAAGATACACACTGCGTCATGCCAACAACCCGGAGGCAGGCCGCTATCAGGTAGGTCATACAAAAATGTCAAATAATCAGATCAGATGCCGTCATCCGGCCGAGTTAATCATTCAGAGGTAAACATGAAACACAATAAAATCTTTAGCGCATGCAGTGCGACTTCAGCGAGTAAACGGTCTTACTTTTCTTACAGTGCTGTTGACAATTAAAAGATAACGAGAAGCAATGCAGCCGCCTCTGAGTACGCAGCGGTCAATCACCCGCTACAGCGGTCGATAGATAGGATGTGTCCCTCAGCACCGTTTTTCTCCCAACAGGAACCCCCAACAAGTTAAACCAAAAACTTCAAACATAGGTGCAAGTACGTAGAAGCAGCATCCACACAACACTTCAGTCTACAAAAAGGGTCCCTCGGGCTGCCACAGATCGTTTAGAAAGAGGGCCAGCCAAAGTCAGGGCAGGCGTGTAATGGCATTATGCCTGTGCACATGTAGGGCAAAGGGCGTGTGGGGGGGGGGGGGGGGGAGGGGAGGAGGGGCAATGAATAGATCACAAGAGGTCCAGTGGGAGTGGGGGGGGCCAGGGACATAATCCGGGTCAGTGGGGGCAGCGGCCGCTTAGCGTGCGTCTGGGCAGGGCCTGTCAGTGTCAGCGCGTGATTACGGGAAACACAATCAGTAACCTACGCTGCGCGCACCTTCAGCCCATGTCGTCTGAGACACTCGTAGCACGTGAGGTACCCGGGGTGTCTAAATTCGTGCGTTCAGTCGTCCACTGTATAAACGGGCCCCATATGTCCGTGGGTCTGGAAGCGGTGGGCATGGTCTCCCAGTAGTGCGTCAGTTGTGTGTGGCCGTAAGTCACATCTCTAACCCAGCTCTCGAGAGAGGGGAGGGCTGGTCTGCCCCAGTGCAGTGCGACCTGTCGTTTGGCGTATAAAAGGAGTAACGCATGCAGTCTCCTGTCACAGGGTTCAGTGTTCTTAACATACCCCAGCAGACCCAGCAGTGGGGACGGTGAGTCATTCCTGTGTGTGATGTGATTAATAGCGGTGAAGACCTCCGACCAGTACACACTCAGCTTGGGGCAGCTCCAAGCCACATGGATAAAGGACGCATCTTCACCCCCACACTTCCAACAAGAGGCATCCTCACGAATACCCATTCGGTGCAGCAGTGTCGGAGTGCGGTAATATTGGTGTAGGAATTTGAAATGGATAAGCCGTAGCCGATAATTTGGGGATAAGGCCGTGAGTTGAGAACAGCAATACTCCCATGCGTCGTCCGGTAACTGGTCTCCCAGGTCCGCAGCCCAAGCGGTTTTGGCCGTGGCCACTGTCACCGGGGCCTGTTCCTGCATGCAGTTATATAATCTGGACACAAGTTTTTTGGGGGAGGGTCGTGAAAGCAAGTTTTGGAGGGCGGCTAGTGTGCAAGGTTCCTCCGGGAAGCACGGTCCTATCTTCTTGCAAGATTCCCTAAGGGAATGATATAGTAGTTTGTCAGCAAACGTGGAGGGCTGGTCGTCCCCATCAGCAGGCATCTCGAAAAAAGTGCCCTCCGGATACAGGTCAGCAAAGGTGAGAAGCCGATTTCCGCGGACAGTGAGGACGTCACCTCTTGCTGTCAAACACGGCAGCATCGGGTTGCCCCTCAGGGGGACAGCTGGCGCATATAGCAGGGCGAGACCGGCTCTCTTCTGAAGTTCGCGCCAGGACCAGCGGACCATTTCCACTGTGTCCACCTCACGCGACGGGCATGTAACTTTTCCGTAGAGTGCCACTCGTAGTGGCAAGGGGGCGACCACTGCTAGCTCCACCGCCGCATGCGGCTGGTAGGGGGTGGGGTATGCCCAGAAATGCAGGAACTGAGCTTGCGCACAGAGTGAATAGAGCTTCAAGTCCGGGGCGCCCAGGCCCCCTTGTCGGAGCGGAAGCGTGAGTAGGTCCCAGGAGACTCTGGCTTGGCCGCCAGCCCACACCAGTTTCAACAGCAGTGAGCGGACACGGGCGTGGAAACACGCTGTCATAGGCAGTGGTACGTTGACGAACAGATACAAGAATTTGGGGAGGACCACCATTTTAGCCAGTGCAATTCTCGCGACCAGGGACAGCGGTAGTTTGTTCCAGACTTCGACCTTCCCTTCCAACCAGTCCACCGCCCTACCGAAATTCAGCGACCACAGCTCCTGCACATCTCGGCTGATCCAGATGCCCAAATATTTGACAGCTTCCGTCTCCCATCTGAGGGGGTAGTCAGGGGCAGGGCGATCAGTGCCCTCCGTCAGGGGGAAGGCCACTGATTTCGACCAGTTAATGGATACTCCCGCCAGGCCCTCAAATCGTACAAATTCACGGAGTATCGGACTCAGGTTATCTTTAGGATTCAGGACGTATAAGGTGACGTCATCCGCGTATAGCGAGATCAGTAAACTTCTAGCACTAAAGCTGATACCCCTGGCGGTGTGGTGCTGCCGTATTCGAGCCGCAAGCGGCTCCATCGCAATCGCAAAGAGGAGCGGGGACAGAGGGCAACCCTGCCTAGTACCCCTTGAAACATTGAAAGGCTTGGATACGAGACCATTAACGCTCACCCGGGCTCTGGGTTCCGTGTAGAGGAGCTTGATCAGGGTCATGAAGTTCTGACTGAAGCCCATCCGCCGTAGTACACTGAAGAGGTAGGGCCACTCTAAGGAGTCAAAGGCTTTGGTGGCATCCAGAAACACCACCGCCGCCTGTACCGATGGGTGTAAATAGTGAAGGACAGAGAAGATCGTTCTGAGATTATGTGAAGTCGCGCGGCCAGGGATGAATCCCGACTGATCTGGAAGCGCTATTATGGGTAACATCGGTTGTAATCTATCTGCAATGACTTTCGCGTATATTTTAGCATCCACATTTATTAATGACAGGGGCCTGTATGAGTCTAGCTGTTGTTCATCTTTATCCGGCTTGAGAAGCGTGATAATTAGAGCCTCACGCATGGAGTCTGGAAGGGAATTTAACTCGAGAGCCTCGACAAAGACAGAGTGTAGTCTCGGCGCTAGTTCAGCTACGTAGGTTTTATAGAAGGAGGTGGTCAGGCCATCTGGGCCAGGGGCTTTATTGGCCGGCATGCTCCTAATCACCTGGGCGATGTCTTGTACGGTGACGGTGAGGTCCATGTATTGTCTGTGGTTGTTGTTGAACCATACGAGTGCTATGGAGTCAAGAAAGTCTCGCAGTGATGTCGGTGCCGTGGGTTGTTTCGAGGTGTAAAGGGTAGCATAGAAGTCAGCGAAGGCGCCTAGCACTGCCTCTTGGCCTACCACTAAGTGCCCGGTTGTATCATAAATAGTGTGGATATAGTTTGATTGAGTGCGGGGAGCAATCAGCCTGGCGAGGGTCCTGCTCGGTCTATCCCCCTCTCCATATCTGCGCGCTTCTGCTTGTTTCCCCAGAAACCGCACCTCCCGCTCCGCTTCCTCATTAAAGGCCAGCAATTTGGTTTTTAGAGCGCCAGCAATCTCCAACGATGGGTCAGAGCTAAAAGCAACATCAAGGTCTTTCAGTTCCCCCTCAAGTTTAGCCAGCGTGTCCCTGATGGTGCGGAGGACCCCTGCTTTTCGTGCTATACATTGACCCCTGATTACAGCTTTAAAGGCATCCCAGACAATAGCTTCAGATGAGGCAGACCCAGCATTTACAGCAAAGTATGTAGTGATGTCCTCCCTGATCTCCTACACGAACACAGGGTCTGTGAGCACGTGTGGGGGAAGGCGCCATTGGATCGCCCTATGTATAGTGTCGGGGGGGTGCAATTCCAACATACACGGAGCATGGTCTGACAGTGACCTAGCCATGATATCAACATTCGACACCCACGTCCCAACTTCAGGAGATACCAACCAGTAGTCTAGTCTCGACCAGGCAGCTTTATGGCAGGTGTAGCAGGTCCCCACTTTCGCTCCCGGATGTCTAGCTCGCCATACATCTGAAAGTAGACCCTCATTCATGATATCAAAGATCGCCTGACGCGCTCTAGTATGTTGCGGTCTGCTCATACCTCTACGATCCATGTCATCATTTAACACAATGTTGAAATCTCCCCCCAGCACAACCGTCTGGCAGTTCAGCAACACAATCTGCGCCCATACATGTCTGAAAAAGTTAGGATCGTCTACATTGGGGCGATAGATTGCAGCCAGGACAATGGGTCGCCCCTATAAAGACCCATGGAGTAGGACATATCTTCCCTCCACATCCCGCACCTGGGAGTACTCCCGCCAGTCTAATCCCCTACGAATGAGTATGGCTACGCCCCTCGCATAATTGGAGTAGATGGAAGAATAGACGTGCGCCCATCTGGAATTCCTCAATCGAGCTGAGGGGGTCACGTTCAGATGGGTTTCTTGTAGGAAGCAAATATCAACATTGTGTCTGGACAACATGCCATGCAGCAAACGGGCCTTCTTGAAGTCCCCAAGGCCTCTAATGTTCCAAGTCCAGAGTTTGATACCTCCCATTAAAGTACATGACAGCAACAAGCCCCCACCACAGATCCCCGCCCCCGGAGGCCAGTCGGGCACCCAGACACCAGAATCGCAGACATAGCGCGCCAGTATATAGCTATGTGTAGTAGTACATTGCACCATATATGAACCAAAACTTGCAACTCTCGAAAACCCCCCTCCACCCCCCTCCCTCAGCAACCCCCCAATCAGGTCGTGACAAATCCCAGTAACATACACGCAGAGCGTGGAAATAACCCAACATCAACAATAAAGGGAGGCACCCCATGAGGCGTGGTGCGCTCGGCAAACACCCCTGTATACACAGGGTGGCTACAGTCAAACTTTAAAGTTCCTGGGTCCTGGCAGTGACCCCATCCCGTGGTCCCCAAGGTTCGCAGGCAACCAATGTCTCAAAGGAGGCGCGGCAACAGCAGCAAAAGTTGGCGCACAAGTGCGTCTCAATGACTTACCCCCAATGAGCCAGTACGGGAGAAACGGACCAGTGTGAGAGGCTGATCCAGGCTCCCAACCCCAAGGCAAAGTGTTGATTCGCAGCCGTGCAGGGTGAGAGTCGTAGGTACCTCAGTCATTGTCACTGAGTTGCTCGAAAGCTTCCTCAAGTCTTGGCGATTTTCTCCTGGCACCAGCACAAATGTGTTTGGCGAACTTGAGGGCAGATTTGGCGTCAGTGAAGAAGTGAGAGGTGTTTTCGTGGTGAACCTTCAGCTTTGCTGGGTACAGGAGAGAGTAGGGCACTCCAGCTTGCAGTAGAATCTTCTTTGCTGGTAGGAATTCCTTACGGGCCGCTTGCACCAGGGGGGTGAAATCCGGGTAGAAGGAGATGTGATTGCCCTGGTGTGTGATCTTACCCTTCTCTCTTGCCAAGCGTAGAATGACGTCTCTATCTTGGTAGTTGAGTAGTTTAGCCAGAATCGGACGCGGTGGGGCGCCCACCGGGGTTTTTTTCCCAAGGAACCTGTGTGCCCTCTCCACCGTGAAAACCGGGGACAGGTCCGGATCAAACAGTTCATGCAGGAGGTTCGATACAAACGATTCCATCTTTCCAGTGTTTGTAGTTTCTGGAATGCCTGTAATGCGGATGTTGGATCTTCTGGAGCGTGCTTCCAAATCATCCGACTTGGCGCGCAAACTGTCGATTTCCCGCTCCAGCGTTGTGATGTGTCGCTTGGCCTGTTGTTGGAACTCACAACATTCAGTTTGCCTATTCTCGAGGCGGTCCAGTCTCTGCTCATGGGTGTCCACCTTTGCCTTCACGGATTCGAGTTGCGCAGCCATATTATCAAGCTTGGCATCTATGCTCTTCAAGCTGGTTCTCACCTCCATGATAAGGGCCCCAAAATCTATGTCCTGGGTAGCGCCCTGCGATGACGACGCGCCAATATCCGACTCCATCGCAGTGTTTTTCGGTGGTTTCCTATTGTCAAAGCTCAGTTTAGACTGTTTGATTTCATTTTTCCCCATCTCTGCAGTCCGATGAAATCCCCCGGTCACTCAATGGGGCAGCACCCGACCTCGCCACTGCCAGCAAGCGTCCAGTTTACCTTTGATTGGCCAGGCGGCGCCAGTGCACACCAGGCGTGCCGATTCAAACGCAGCTTGTCGGGCCAGCCGCGTCAAGGACCGTAGCAAGTGCCCAGTGAGGTCAGCAAACTGCCGCGCGCAGTAAGGGTCTGCTCAGGGCCCAAAATGGCGGGCTTCCGCAGTCCGCAGGAAAGGCGCAGCTCAGGGACTCCAGGGGACCAGGGCTGTGAGTCGCCTCCACGGGCGCTCGGCGATGTGCGCCACCGAGTTGAAGAATTGCGGGAGGTCTAGGCTCAGTTGCGGAGCGGTAGTGCCATCAGGGTAATCTCGTCCCTCCGTAGCCCCTTCTCACCTCTGCACCGGCCCCCGCTGTTATGTGGATGGTGCTAGCACGACTTCACCGTCTCTCACCGTGGTCCATTCGAGTCAGCGCCGCCCTCGGCGGACGTAGGATCACTGCACCACGGCGCGGCCGTTACCGCCAAGCCTCGCCGGTTTCCGCTCGCTCCTCACAACCCCTCGCCAGAGTAGATCGTGTTAGGCTGCAGCGGGGGTTCTACAGGAAGGCGCCTTCAGCAGTGCCGCAGCCAGCGTCGCCTCACCGCAAGATCCGCTCAAGTTGCAGGGCCTCCGCAGCCGCGGTCCACAGTGACTCGCGGCTCCCGGCAAGATGCACTTCCGGTGTGGGACTGGACCAGCCCGCCGGCCGGCGATATTTCAGTCCGTCTCCGCTTTGGATGAGAATCGTCTCCGCGCTCCAAACTCGAGTCGGAGGAGCACCTGGGTGTAATTAGCAGAACCCTGGAGGGATGGGGGTCTGCAGTCACCAGGAACAGGATAACCGGAGGATTAATAGTAGTAGCCGGCGGAGCTCACTCAAAGAGCGGCCATCTCGCTGCTCGGCTAGCCACGCCCCCGCCGCTGCCATTGTTTAGTGGCAGCACCCTACACCTTTTTGACATTCTATCAGCCATGACAGCAGCAATCACACATCCCGATTTCATTTGAGAACGCCTCAGACTTGAACTATAGGTCACGTTGGGTACTTCACGCAGGCTTCGTCGCACTCCTCAAGAATTGATCTTTGGATCACATGGCGTTGCACTTTTACAGGACTCTCACCTCAATGGCTTAATGGAAATTGGTTCTTACTGGAACGCATAATCAGTTAGCACAAAAGCCTCTTCGGTAGTTTCGGACATTTTGCACATTTTGGAAGACATGTGGTTAAACATGTCTTAAAAGCTCACCTGATTTGGCACTGGCCGATCACCTATTGTTTTTAACCCCTTTTTTTGTTCTGTTTTTTTGTATACTGTTTTTTATCATGTAAGGTTTTAATTAACTGCACCATAATTAGTAAATTCAAATGCAATCAATGGCGGCTTTCTTCAACATGTAGTAAATCTCGCTTAGAGTTACGCTGCATGTGCGTACTTGAAACCATGCTGCGCCCCACTTGTGAAGAAAATCACTATGTTTATTTATAATGCTTTACTCTGACTATAGGTGATTTAGCCTCTCAACAAAGAGGACAGAAAGTTGCTGAATCTGTTGATTGTAATGTCAGACTCAAGTACAATTAGGGATGTCTGATTATATTTCACAAATTAAAAGGAAAACAGCTCTTTCATGCATGAGGCAAAGATAAAGTCCCAGAGACATTATGTGGAATCTATGCCTTTCGCAGTTGTAGTGGTTGTACTTCATACACCACAAAGCCCCACAATGCACCTACTAGGGATTCCACTATGGAAGCCACTACTGAGCATGGCCTCTGGTGGTCAGTGCTGCCAAGGGTCCTATCTACCTTTCATTTAGTTGTGTTATCATTATTTATAGTTACCAACTTATAGTTTCTAACAATAATATTTATAGTTCAGCCTCACCACTCCACCAAGTTTTCCCTAACATCCCTTTCCATCACTGTGCTGTTTTTCTTCCAAAATCCTATCACAACCTCCAGGGATTAAACGTTCATGATATTGTTAATGCAGAAGACCTATGCCTGAACACAAAAGGACAAGTTTCCCTAACAAATGTTCAATAATTTTATTATTCTCTACGCTTGATGGTTTTTTGTTTATGTTCAGGCAATTGATATACCCCAAATAAAGAAAAGAGTAAAAATAAATCCTCATTGCAACCATTTATGAAAGCTTAGTTCAGCTATAGATAAGCCATAAAAGTTTCATTGACAGATTCTTGAATTTGTGGTTCCACAACATCATTGTCTGAATATTGTCTAAGTCAGGGGTCTCTGACCTTTTCTGTAATGAGAGTTACTTCTGATCAATGAAAATAGTCATTAGCTACTAAAGCACCAGTGGCTCCTCTGCTAAGGCAGAGGAGTGTCACCCCACTGCTTTTCAGCAGTGCAAAAAAGGAAAAATAAAAAGATAACAACACAATATAATTATCATTTTATTTTGCCTGCTGAGGCAGTTTCGCGAGGTGAGGTAGGGCTGTTCACAGAGCAGTGGGATTAGTGGTTGGGGCACTTGGGCCAAATTGGGCTGGCCAAACAGTCATGCTCACTTAGCAAGTTCCCCACCCGGCTGTATTGCACAACTTGGGTGGTACATATGTACAGGCTCCCAGTCCCTGTCTGAGCACCGAACCACGGTGCACAGACCAATCACGGCACTGCTGACATGCTGGTTGGCTTAGGACAGCCTATGTGCTTCCTGCTTTCATTCTGGGACTCGTCAGGAAGAGAAGCGGAGGAGAGATGACAGAGGAATGACGTGGCCTTGAACAGGTAAGTGTATTTTCTTTTCTTCAATACCCCTGCCCTGGCACCCCCAATCCATGCCAGACGGCACTGCACTAAAGGCCAAATAACTTGAGCATTATTACCAGACACCCCCATGCCCAGCTTTATTGACTGTAAACCTAAAGTCCATGGAGCCGATACTATGGTTTGAACAAAATACTGTAATTAGGGCTGCCATGTGCATCAGTGAGTGCATGGTCTGTGGGGATGTATGAACATGTCTGTGAATGAATGAGATATATGTGTGTATGGGTGACTGAGAGCCTGTGTCGTATGTACTTATGGCACATGACATATATTTTTCCATATGTGGCACAGTTACATGTACAGCACAAACATAAAACAATTTCTTGTAAATGGGAGAAATTGAAGTGCCCAAAAATGTTCTGCCAAATTATTTTCCTAATGAGGAATATTTTCCTGTACTTGATGGAGCATTTTTCTGAACATTCAATTTCTCCTTTTAAAAAAAAATCAGATATAAATTTGTCAGGGTATGCTCAGACGTGAGTCCCTTGCTTACTTTGCTGCTGGATTCAAGCAAGCCTGGCTGAAGACGGCTGTAATGCCAGAAACCGGTCCTTGGAATCTTGAATCCGGTCTAGGGAAGGCATGGCTTGGCAGTTCGGGCTGGACTGTTCCCATGAGGCACAGGGTCAGACTGATTTGCATATGGCCATGTCTGAACTGGGGTGGCAGAGTGGGCTAAAGAACGGTGATGGATTAAACCTGATTGGTTCAGATGCTCTGTCCATCACCACCCCCTTTTGTACCGCTTTGTTTGCCATAAGTTGGAAGGGTTTGCTCAGACGTGAGTCCCTTGTTCAGTTTGCCACTGGATTCAAGCAAGCCTGGCTGAAGACGGCTGTAATGCCAGAAACCGGTCCTAGGAAGCTTGAATCTGGTCCAGGGAAGGCATGGCTTGGCAGTTCGGGCTGGACTGTTCCCATGATGCACAGGGTCAGACTGATTTGCATATGGCCATGTCTGAACTGGGGTGGCAGAGTGGGCTAAAGAACGGTGATGGATTAAACCCAGATCTGTTGACTGAATGTGAGTGTTTGATTGGTTCAGATGCTACGTCCATCACCACCCCCTTTTGTACCGCTTTGTTCGCCATAAATTGGCAGGGAATGCTCAGACATGAGTCCCTTGCTCACTTTGCCACTGGATTCAAGCAAGCCTGGCTGAAGACGGCTGTAATGCCAGAAACCGGTCCTAGGAAGCTTGAATCCGGTCCAGGGAAGGCATGGCTTGGCAGTTCGGGTTGGACTGTTCCCATGAGGCACTGGGTCAGACTGATTTGCATATGGCCATGTCTGAACTGGGGTGGCAGAGTGGGCTAAAGAACGGTGATGGATTAAACCCAGATCTGTTGACTGGGTGTGAGTGTTTGATTGGTTCAGAGCTCCGTCCCTCACCATCCCTTTTTGTAACGCAGATATAAATGTGGGCAACGTGTCTACCAACCACTGGGAGAAAAATGTCGCTGTGTGTTGGTGAGACACTTTGAAATGGGAGAAAATTCAACTGAAGGATTAACTTTATTTTTTTTTGCATTACATAAAATTCATCATTATAATTCCTTTCCATGTGAAATCAGCAGGCATTTTACTCCAAAGTAGACTAGACATTGTGCCATATTTCTAACAGGAAAATACAGTCATTTGTTTAAATGTGAGGAATTTAAATTGAAGAAACATGTTTCATAAAATATTAGAACTTAATTGGCTTAATTTAAAGAAGAGAAAATGATTAAGACTTGTATTTTTCAGTTATAAATATGGCACTATGTAGCATACAGAAGCATAATTTGTGCTCAGCCTCCAATATTGATTTGAGAACGGCTTTTATATTGAAGAGTAAATACCTTACTACTTCGGTTCTGAATTTCTGTGACCCACCTATGTCATAGATCTAAGTGGAGCACTGCTCATTATCAGGGTCTGCTATCTGCAGCTTGATAGTAATGTAAAATAAGCATCGTCTTCCCTTTTTAAAAGGAAAGCCCAATACTTATTTATTGCAGTTCTTAGTTAAAAATGAACTCTCACCTGTGAGCTACTCTGAAGGTTTCAGTGAGCTACTGCTATCTCGCTGATCGACTGGCTGGAGACATCTTGTCTAAGTATTGTGTGCTAAATCTTGTCTATAAAGGTATCACCTCGATTGAATTAATAATATACACTCTACACCTAATGGGATGATAGTAAGTACACAATAGTTATGTCAGGTAGTACTTCTCTATGCAATATTCTGTCATATTCCATCATAAATTGCACATACAGGCTTCGGGCTTGGATTCAGGGCATTGCACATCCTCGGTCATGTACTCTCTGGGTCTTTTCCCCACTGTTCAACTATTTAAAGGTTCTTTGTGAGATGAGTTGTGCAGTTGATGATCAGAGGCACCTGTTGGTTTAACCTTGGGGTGAACGTTTCTGTAGAAAGTTGGGCCCTTGCCTTAGTAGGTTTTTTGCGGAGAAACTTGAATGTACTTCTCGTCTTCACTGACAGTCAATATAGTGTTCACTAATCTGATTTGAAGAGGTTATTCCCCTGTACCTTATGTGAAATACTTACAGCTGAGTTTAAGACTCTTGTATCCTAATCATACATGTTTTTAGAGTTCAGGATAGATATTATAATAATAGAGTGTGCCATCACAAGGGCCCTTGTCAACTCATATCGATGGTCTGTAAAGGAGAGGAAGAAAGTAAATTATTCTTTTGAATGTGTGTATGTATGTATGTGTGTATTATGCAGGTGAGATGAAAGACAGTTTGGAGTCGACCAGGATTCCAAAGATCCTCACCTTTTCAGTTGTGTAAGAAGTTGGATATATGTTTGGGGTCAAATCAATCGGCAGCACTTGTTCTAAGGCAAAACTTTTACAAGATATGCCCGTAGCCTTCGGTCATACATGGGAACATTTCTGTCATTCAAAAAAACAAAACACACAGGTAGGATGATTTAAAAGCCAATTCTCACTTGTTGGCTATGACTAAATCCATTGCAGCTCAATTCCAGACAGTCCAACCTATTACTTGTGTCTACATCAGAGGAATTATAATCCTTGGTATTGCAGGGTGCTGATGTATAGAATGGTCTACTCAAAGTACAGAGAGCAATGTAGAGAATGAAAATATTTTGCACACATCAAAGATATAATTGCTAGGTCACTCCTCCTCATCCTCCTTAACATACCTTCTTTATTTCGCTGTGGATTTAGCCAAGAATTTTTGATTTTTCTACAATTATTCATATAAGATGCTTGTTGGGACTTTCAGACAGCCTTCTTCATCCACTGGTCTGCTATTGTGTCAGTCACATTTTCCTTCTGTCCGCTATAGCTTGCAACAGGTGGCAGTCGATCCATTGACTAACTTCACTGTGAGTTACAGCATTCTTCCCTTTCACATGTAGCACATCCAAAGTTGCTTCTTAAAGTACCATGGACTGTTTTCAATGTATTATTCTTGATACCAAAAAAGGGTTTTTCTTTAAAAGCATTTTTCGTTTTCTTTGGATTAACGAGGGCCTGTCAGTTTCCTCATCAATAAAGATTAGCTAAATCTATGACAAAAAAAATAAACATTCAAAGAGTCAAAGGGCTGGTGACCAACGCCATACCTATTGGCTTTGCCAATGCCTGTTAATATTTTGCCGTTCATTTCTCATTTATGACCCAGAAAATGTGCTGTACCATGTTATGCCCTGCATGTAATCTTGCAATATAGCATATTGGAGATCTGTATAGGACTTCCAATGCCTTTGCTCCTTTCTCTTTAAATGTGCAAATGAAAAGGTCATGCTCTGCCAAGGATAATGACATGGTAAACTTTTTTAGCCATCAAAAGATAGGCAGCTTCCTTTTGATGATCCTTCAACAAGAGCGACGCAAAAAAATATAGCCCATGTTTTATTTATAGATCCCTCTATGATGAGGCCTGTGTTGTGACAAGCAGCCCGTCAAACAACTCTCAACAGAGTGGCAACTATATTTTACAACAGACCACAATGCTTCTTTGGAAGCCTATTAATGTCAAAAGAAATTAAAAAGGCATGCATATGCAGGACAGGCGTATATTAGGAAGGACTCGGGGGTTTCTAATGACGCCGGATTCGAAGAGCCGCTCTGAAAGCCGGCAGGCTGCTTGTTGACATGTTCATTTGCTCAAGTACATTTGGGGCTATACTTTTCCAGTTTTGTACTGAATTGCAGACTTATAAATCAGTATTTATTGTCCAAGTTCCCAGTCTAAACTGTCAACAGCACAAATGTGAAAAAGGGCTAGTGATATAAAACAGGTTAATTGTTTTTTCTTAGTCACGAATGTTTGGGAGAACTGGAAAGTCGTGCACCTATACAAATTAATCTGTCCTGATATTGGGCACGAAAAAGATTTTAGCGCAACAATATTAACTTTTATAATGGAATATAAACCATAGATAGAGAGCACATTGTACACAAGGAGATGCAAACAATGATTTAATAAGGTAGGCTGAGGAGAAGAAAGCCTGGAACAGTTTATCTAAGGGAAGAAAACTATCTTGAGCACCATTTGAAATCATTAAACAGATAATTCAATAACGTTGTTTCTTTTTGAAACAGTAATTTTCAGATACTGAAAGCGGAGCTTCATTAAGAATAAATAGCTTGGTTCAGAAGCTATACCGACATTTTCCGATGAAATGCAAGGAATAGAAATTCTGTTAAAAGAAGTCTTACTTTTGAACTTTTAAAAAGTGAGCCGTTAATAGGGCCGGAAACAGGGTCGGACGGGGATAGAAAATAGTCCTGGGCAACGAAACAAATGGTCCCATCAGCCTGTTATGTTAATTTTTATTTATTGAGTGCGTGTTCACCAGTGGTTTCTTGGCGCCATGGGATTTATTACTAATGAGTCAAGAGAAAAAGTTAGAGACAAGACTAGGCTTGTTTGAAGAGCAGCGTTTTTGCCTCTTTTTGAAAATGAACAAGAGTTTGCAACTGTATGGAAAAAAATGAAGAGCTCCAGATAGACAGGGACATGAAAGAGAAATTGCAGCCACCCATAGCCACTTTCTTAAATATAGGCACGGCCAGCAAGAAAACGCAGACAAAGGGCAAAGCTCCCACACTGGACAGTACGTAAAGAGAAGGAAGGTGCACCAGAAAAAGTCAGTGAGCTTCAAATATATCCAAAAATATCCTTTATTGTAGCAGTAGTTTAAAATTGGACATCAGCCAACGCGTTTCGTTCCGAATGGAACGTCGTCAAGACTCAAATATCTTAATCACGGTCCGATTAATTTGTGTGTATGGGTCAATATTTCCCAAAGCTCAATCAAGGTAGATAAAAGCCTAAATTTGCAAGCCACAAAGACAGTACCCGTGCGCAACAATCTTCCAACAAAGGATGGCACAAAATGTTAGCCAAAATCCTCCATATGCATAAAAAAGCTGAGTCGCAAAGGAGAATCACTTTCAATATTTCAGAATTCCGAAGGCCAGTGTAGCGGCCAATAGTTCTGGTCAGTGTAGACACCAACAGAACCGATCCCTCATCCGGAAGTGATTTGGTTGGAGTAATAGAAAATTAATAAGTAAGTAATTTATGTACGTTGTCCTGATGTTTTCCATAGGGAGTATCGGTGAGTAGGGTCTGGGCATCTTGGAGAAGTGTGGCTCACTGGTTAGAGCAGGCAGACCTGGATGCAGAGGTCAGCCCGGGACCAGGGTTCAATTCCCGGCTCGACGGGGTCTTGAGTCCTAAAATGTCCATGGACTCGACAATTCTCGCTCCGGTGCCGACTCCATTCATGGGTTCACACTCTGCAACTCTGGGCAATAGCTTGCTTAATCTCCACCACGGCCCCTCGCGGCGGGATGCCTAGCTTTCACCTTGCGGATACCCTGCCGGGGTTATCTCACAGGGGAATACCAGGACGGGTTCCCTAAGCAAGCGCTTAGAAACCAGTGGTGATTTGCGCTATATAAATTCCTGTACATTTACATTTACATTTAGAGCCAATACTCAGCGATGGACTTTGCTTGACCCAATGATATAGTGAGCCTTGCTCACTGGTGCAGTACAGTTTGCTCCTGTCCATGCTATACGTTTTGGAGTGAGTGAATCTTACTTTATTGTTTCCTGTGCAGTACCTAACTTTTCACATGTATATGGGTAAGTTCAATTTGCACATTGCATTCCATGTCATGCTACACAAGTCAAGCCACACAGAGCAAGACAGAGATTGTAAAATATATGGGCCTTAGCTACTGAATGCAATTGTTTCTGTTTCTCTCTGACTGTAAACACCTTCAACATCTGAAGATGCGGAGGGATTAGAACTATGGTTTTAAAGTAATTGACATAGTAAGGGGTGGTGCTTGAATACTCTTTTAAGCTGTCCGTTCTTAAGAATCTTGATCTCATCCTCAAAGCAACTGCCGCTGCTATGGATGTCAGGAATTACCCAGGTGCTAGGGGCTGGTGAGCCAGCTGTGTGTACTGTGGATCGGCATGTCACCGCAGGAGGACCCCTACAGAGCATGTGACGTAGGGACATGCATGTGGACTGATTTCTTAAAGGGAGAGCAGGAAAGTAATTGAAGATGTGTATGCCTATTGTAAGGCTCGTTGGAGTGATATTATCAGCAAAGCATGAAGGGTTTGTGTTAGGGGCCACAGCAGCCTCTGTGTTGCCAGACGTTGTTTGAGTACTGAGATGGTGTAGGAGGAGTCAGCCCAGTGGTGGAAATAAAAAATTTGCTAAAAAAACAAAATATGTCTGTTGAGACTTGATTATTTGTTGGGGAGCTCCCCTCATAGGCTGTGTTAAAAACTTGCTCTGGTGTTTACCTCACAAATATTACTATGAAAAAGGTCCTACATTTCCGCTGGTTGTAATCACCCCCTGTACGCCCGACAAAGCTTTCGGATCTAAGAACAAATGCTGTTGGAAGTGCATCGATATAAAAAAAACTCATTGTAGTAGCTGCTTTTTTAAAGTCTTGGATCTCATCTATTCAATGTTTCCAGTGTACTAACTGTGTTCTGTAATATGTTGTGTGGTTCAGGCCTAAAACTACCTCGGATGAGATTTCCAAAATGGAGACTGGGCCAATGAGCCATCATTTTACACAGCAATATGATTTTCCTATTTTCTGGGTCATAGAATTAAAACCTTTAAACCAGTGAACTTAAGCTGCAGAGAGACATGTTTATCAATGGTTTCACTTGAAGTGACACTGTATGAAAGAACGCAATTTGAAAAAAACTTTATTTTAGAAAAAGCCCAGCATCCCACGAAGCCACCTGATGTAGATATTGAACAGCAGTGGAAAGAGCAAACTTCTGCTCTCAGCAGGGACACCAACACGTGCCTACCCTTGAGGATATATGACAGAGTTTCCTGGGAGGATAAGGTCTGTGACTTTGTGTATGAGCCAAACTGCAGCAGATAAACACCTCGCCCCAGGGCAGCAATATTCGCAGGCTTCCTCAAATAAATACTCAAAGACCAAAAAACAAAAAGTAATTTTGAAACATTTAACACTCCAGTGAATTAGCAATGACATCTGATTGCCTAGTTATTATCTTACTACATCGAAAGCTTGTACGGCTTAGGTTTTCAGAAAACCCATTTCAGTTGCCAAGAATGCACATGAACAGAGCCTGATCGTGCCATTATTTTTGAAGCTGTGAGCCTCCCTGCTTCCTTCTTCCAGTTCTCAGCTCACAATCTACCCAACAGATGCCATACATGATGCTCATGACTAGTACTATACATAACTTTGATTTATCATTGTTATTATTAATAATAATGCAACTTTTATAATAACTAATTTGTAGTATTTCCTAACATGCATACATTGGCAGATAGATGTGCTCAAAAGAGTGGTGCTAATTTAATTGTCTCACAAAGTTAAAATGGTGAGTCAGCCCCGCTTTTTTCCAGACCTGCAACATAGTGTTAAAGTACCCACTCCTGTTCATTATAAGGATATCGTAAGTCGCCGAGGATTTACATAACCATATAGAGAAACGAGGTCGAACTATCTAAGGAGGGCAAAAAATAAACATGTTCTTGCTGCTTGTCATTGTATGCTAGAAAAATAAAGCAGAAGAAAGAACAGCAACGTTCTGCTTTCGTTGCTTTAAACAACCGCTTCAATTATGCTCCATGACCCAACTAACCTGCCAGAACTGAATTGTAATAACTTATAATAGTCGAGTTCTGATGTCTTTTCTTTATAATCAGCAACTGGGTACATCACAAGTTGTCGATTATAAAAAATTAGAGACTGACATTTAACCAGGGATTACAGAATCCCATGAATTGCACATATTTCTTTGTGGCAGGTGCATTACATCATTGAGCTGGTTTGGTACATAACACAGCCTAGAACTTTTTTTATAAGCACAGCCTTTTTTATTGGCTTTTATATAGTTTAAAAGAAAATGAAATATCTTCTAATATAAAGGGATACTCCCATAAAAAATGATCTCTTTATGTACACTTTCAACAGTCAACTCCCACCTGCATTTGTTACCACTTGCACTGTATCAATACTGCATCACATATCTATGCCCTTGTTTAGACTATATCTCAGAGCATAAAGTAGTAGGTTTTTAATCATTTTAAAGATACGGAAAGACCTCTGAATCCAGTGTATTACAGGATTTAAAAGATAAAATAACGTGCACACATTTTTATCCTGTTATACAAATAAATCCACCATCATTAACGCCTTATCCGCGGTGGTTTTTCCGCCGCGTTGCGGGCATGCTATTGAGTGGGCGGGGCTCCGTCCGCCGTTGGCCAACGGCAGCACCCGTGAGGTAGTGCTCCAGTTGGCCGACGGGAGCACGGAACGGGTTAACAGACATAGTAATATTGATTTAAGAGTAAAAACAAGTCTTGTGCGCTGGGAACATTTTTGGGATCCCTCAAGGTTTAGTCTTGCATCAGGGTAAATTACTTTTGTTTCTGTTTGGGTTACTATCCAAAAGGCTACCTAATCTTTTGATTTTAGAACTTCCAGTTCCTACCGTACGCTTTCTAATTATCGCTGGCATTGCTCTTTTTATCTTTGCTTAACAGCTTTGCCTTCTATAATCAGTTTTAAAGCTCTGAAATTATTGCACAGAATGCAAACACTATCTATTCTGCTCCCAGGACGCTTTTTACTCTTCCATAATAAATGTTCACGACAACAGCTAATTCTGTTTATGCACATAGCAGCTGAATATTATCTGTTTAATATTAACTGACAATAGAAGAGAATCACAACAGATACCGTGCACAACATTCTTTATTTTCTTCAATTTCCATATCAATTGCATGCTTTTTTTTCTTGATATGTTATATTAACATACTGAAATTAGCCTGGGAGCCAAGATTGTGCAATACATTACATACAGACACACTCCCATATATGAATGGACATACACACAGCCATGTGCACACAAGAAAATACAGACACACCTGCATACACAGAAGAACATGTACTCAGACACACGACAAGCCCACACACAGACTATTTTTTTCGATTCTCCTCCCACTCTATCTCTTTGTAGGAGACCTCTGATCCAAAGAGGATACAAAAACCACAGCCTTTTCAGCCCAGCAGAGTAAGGGGCAATAGACATAATTAACTGTCGAGAGAGGAAAGAGTCAGTGAAGAGCACCGTGAAGATACTGTACATACAGCATACATTTTGCAGAGGTAAATGTACAGATTGTTCAGAAAACATCAAAAGACAACATACCTTCAACCCAATCAGTGAGCCTCTGCCTATAGCTTTGGGTACATCACAGCCCAGCTGTCACCAGTGTGTGTAGGATCAGCCCAGTAATGCTAGGTACAGATCCCCAGTCATGCATTTATTAGAGAGAATCTACTTGGAAGGGGTAGGGTAGAAAATTCAAAAGATATGCATAATATTAGAAACCATTATAAACACAGATGATGAAATGTCTATACACAAGTCAAAAATAACAACCTCACCAGTAAATTCTCCCCTGGACTATTCTATGGAGCACCATTTTACTTGGTTAAGACAATTTTGGGAGTGGAGCAAAGTGGGGTGATTTGGATCCCACTTTTATAAACATTTTCCAGAAAGAGATCGGGATCTTACAAGTGTCCTTCTCAGGCTGCTCTCCTCCACAGCCTTTACTTTTGAGTGATGTGTCTCAGAGCAGGTAGTGGGGTGATTGACATCAAAGCATGAGCACAATAAAGTGTTAGATGTCTGCACTTTGATGTCATTAGACTTCTTGAAATAGTAATCAGGGACAGACAAAAGGGTCAACCTTGCCTAGAAACTTCCTCAAGTTGAACAACAGAAACTTCAGTCCCACCCTCCACTCCTGCCATTCATCAAACCGCACTGCTCAGTATGAACTAATCAGCTGTCCTCATCCTTCATTTTGTACCATTCTAATCAATAGTAAGCCAAAATGGATCTCACCGGCTTCAGGATGCAGACACACACAGAGTTCCTACTACCATACAGGTATCACACGCTCACTGCACACCCACATGCACTTGACATTCAAAAGGGATGCCTGCATAAGATTCTAGATCTTCAAATTATGGTGGCACTTTACATGAGAGAAGTCAATAGAACACACTCTTATTGACAGAAAGGAAAAATACCGGGTCACAATGAAATCACGCAACACAGTAAACTGCCATCACTGCTTTAGGTGATGCATCCATGATACAACAGCAGACCACTATCTTCTATAGAGGTATGCTAGGTGAGCCCATCCAAGTCTTGGGACTGGTCTCTGGACCTTTCCTTTTCAGGGATGGACTTAGGCCCCTACACTCTTTCAGTAGGTTAGTGTGATGCTACGGCTACAAGCAAAATTAAGATAATAAATTAATTTACTATTGGGCAATCATGTTTGGGGTACCTTTCAGTTCACTGTGTAGAGTATATTCTCTTCCCAGCAGTTATACTGACATACGTCACCCTATCATCTGGGCACTGAATCTGATCTGAATACAAATAAATGAAAATGGTTATTAGAACTGTGAGCCTTGGGGGTTGGACTTCCACCAAACGTTTAGCCTTCTCCCCTTCTGTTTTGCTGAACACATTTTTATTGGCCTTAGGTGTCTGTGCATGTTACAACTGCTAACCAGTGCTAAAGTTCTTGTGCTCACCCCTTAACACATGGAAAATTTGGCTTACACCTGATTGGCATATTGAATTTGCTTATATGTCCCTAGGAAAGAGGTATGCCATATACCCAGGGTTGGTAAATTAAATGCTACTAGTGGGCCTGCAGCACTTATCATGCCTCCCACTTAAGTTGCCCTTTCAAAAATTTCTCAGGCCTGCCAATTGCAGACTATGTGCAATTTTAAACTACCAATTTGACTTGGCAAAATTAAACTTTTTGCCAAGCCTAAAACCTCACTTTTAATACACATAAGTCACCTTTAGGTTATGCTGCCATGTTTGGTGTCTAAGGAATCGTAATTTAAACCTCTCGTTAATAGTAAATTTGGGTTTTAAGTCACAATTCTTAAAAATGCCACCTCTAAGGGTGTTACCCAGAAACCGGTCCCAGGATGCTTGTTTCAGGTTCAGGGAAGACCTGGCTCGGCAGTTTGTGCTGGACTGTTCCCATGAGGCACAGGGTCAAGACTGATTTGCATATGCTGGGTCTGAACTGAGGTGGCGAGGTGAGCTAAAGAAGGATAATGGAATCAACCTAGATCTGTGACTGGGGGTGAATGTCTGAAAAGTTTCAGCACTCCGTCCATCATCTCCTTGTGTTTGCTTTGTTTGGCCTATGTTGGCAGAGTATGCTCAGATGTGGGTCCCTTGTACACATTGCCACTGGATTCAAGCTAGCCTGGCTGATGAGGGCTGTTAGCCAGAAATCTGTCCCAGGATGCTTGTTTCCAGTTCAGGGAAGACCTGGCTTGGAAGTTCAGACTGGACTGTTCCCATGAGGCACAGGGTCAAGACTGATTTGCATAAAGCTGGGTCCGAACTGAGGTGGCGAAGTGAGCTAAAGAATGATGATGGATTCCACCCAGATATGTGACTGGTGGTGAGTGTCTGAAAAGTTTCAGCGCTCTGTACATCATCTCCTTGTGTTTACTTTTAGATTGTTGGCATTTTCTTGTCCTCACAGAAGAACGTTTTCCCGTCCAGCTTGATCTTGAGCCGGGCAGGAAACAGCAACGAGTACTGGATGCCTTCCTCGCACAGTGTGTTTTTTACCTCCAAAAATGAAGAGCGACGACGTTGCACCTCCAGTGTATAGTCGGGAAAGAGGGAGACTTTACTGTTCTCTACTGTAAAGGGACCATCGGAGCAGGCTTTTCTCAATAACAAGTCCCGGTCTCAAAAATGGAGCAGCCTAGCCACCACCGCACGTGGAGGACGGCCCGGTGCCGGAGGGAAGGCAGGCACCCGGTGGGCCCTCTCCAAGGTGTAATATGGAGAGAGACCCTGGGGTGCCACAACATCTCTCAGCCATGACTCTAGGTAGGTGACCATATCCCGCCCCTCCACTCCTTCTGGAAGGCCCACTACCACACATTGTTCCTCCTATTACGACCATCCGCAACTTCAGCCCTCTTTTCCAGGGTAGAGACCTTACGCGCAAGCTTGCCAACTTGAGCTGATAACTTGTGGTGGGCAGGGGCCAGCACCACCAGGTCTGCCTCCGACTGTTTCACCCTGTCTGCAAGTTTGGCATGTTCGGCGCAGCAGGCCCGGGCCCACCGCCACAGTGCTGATGTCCTGGTGCAGTGTCGCCTTAGTGTCCACAATGGCTTCCAGGATTTTGGATAGTTGTTATTGGACTGGGACATCCACTGGATTGTCCCCTACATCTTTTGCAGCGGTCTCCAGTGGAATGGACTCCAGGTCTAGTGGGGGTCCGGCTTTTTTCCCCCTCGGTTTACTCATGTTCGGGAACCCAGGTTCGGTCACCCTCAACCGGGTCCTTCTCTCCCTGGGCCAACACAACGCCTCCGCCAGTGTCAACAGTACCCAGCACTCCAGGGTATTGTCGGCCCGACAGGCCTCCATCTGTGGGTTTCTCCTGCTGACTTTCTGGCGCCTTTGTTGGACCAGGCCGCCCACCCCAGAACTGGTAGACACACCACAAGGGTCACCCCAACGCTATCACAACTCTGTCCGGTACCAGCGCCAACTCAGTTGCGTGCAGCCACTGAAGGACTCCGAAGCCGCTCTTGGGAGCGTCTCACCACTGCTCCCTGGCACGGGACAGGAACCAGCAGGCCTCGGGCTCCCTTTCAAAGCCTCCCTCAAACGTGTCCACCCCACTCACTCGGCCGTTGCTGGAGCCTCAAAGTCCAGCTCACAGTAGGCTCACAGGATCACCAGGCAACATGGCGGGTAAACTCCAGAGTCGGGGCCACAACCTCTGGCGCTGCCCGTGGCCACCGCACACGCCGCTGTCTGCCTGGTGTTGACACTGCCCTTCAGCCAGGCTTCACATGAACCGCCCTCCGCACAGCCCCGCAAAGATCCCGCTGGTTACACTGTGGGGCAGGCTCAGCGGGTCCGGGGCCGACGCCATACATTCAGCACTCCCTCGCACCGGAATCAGTGCTGTCCCTGCCCGTCCTGCAAATCAGCCACACGGGGTCCGCGGGATGCCTCCACCTACCCACGGCACCATGGCCGTCCCCCGGGGTGCAGCCGCCGCACCGCGATGCCTCCGGCAGTCCCACCACGGAGCTACGCTCCGGCACTTGCCTCTATCTTTTTTTTTTCTTTTTTTATCTATTTAATATACAAAATTTCCCTGGCTTATGCCAGTATTTTCAAAGAGGGACATTTAAAATAACAGATCCAACAGAGTAAGACCAGGATCTCAACAAAGAGAACATACAGGACAGGCAGAAAGTCTCCAAAACAGCACTGAAATGTAGAGTTCAACAAGTTCTTGATTAGAGGCCGTATGGAGGTTAGAGTAGGAGGAACCATCTGTGCATTTGCCTTACAGCTTAAAGTCACACAGAATTGTGCATAATTAAATTTCATCTGGCGTGGCGTAGCCAGCGTTAGACAAAGACTCACTCCCCAGTGGCAGGACACCAGTGGAGACAATGTGTAGCATCCATTTGTTGGGGCTTTAATCCCAGTATTGTCTGTTCAGGAAAGAATCAGACCCCAGATCCAGCAGGTCGCAGAAGTGATCTGCAGTTGAGGTTTACCAGTACATGTTCAAAGTTAGTTGGTGTGTAGCTCAGAACGAGAGTCAACCTTGGGAGAAGTATACTGCTACCTTTACATGTATAGGGACACATCTGGACTACATGCGACAAACCATCAAGGCGTGCCAGTATTTACACTGGAATTGGGTCATCTATCATGATCTCAAGCTTGGTAACCTCTTCCTCAATGATGACATGGAGGTGAAAATAGGTGACTTTGGTTTGGCAGAATACACAAAAGAGCAGAACAGGTCGAAAGGTGGTGTGCACTTATCACAGTTACTGTGTGATAATGGTGGTGAATGCGTGAAAACAAGTTGTTGTAGACAACGACTGTTGATAACAGAAGGCTAAAGCAATTTCCATCAGACCATCCTCATGGTGGAGTTTGCATCACGTGGGAATTGCTGTTCATACCGTCCCTAATCCGACCATAAAGTGCCGGTGCGGGAAAGGATGTCAAAAGTGTGAACATGATGTACATCCTAGAGTGGTGTAAATACAAAAGTGCAGTGCTCAAATAATAATAGTGAATAAAATCGACTACCCAGACTCCAGAGAACGTTTGGACAGAAGTCTAAGTGTCAAGGATTAAAAACACGCCAGGTAGTCCGACTACCCTGTGGCGCTGTGCAGTACGGTCGACATGTTTCAGCCTAAGGGGTATTTGACCCGGCTTTCTTCAGGACCTATAATAGAAAAAGCTACTGCAACTACATGTAATGTGTTTAAGTGACAAGTAACACCAATATACTACTAAAAAGTTACATCTGTACCAAAAACTTAGATACTTAAGTGTCCACTGAAGGGAGAGATATGTGTCTTCTTCCTATCAAAAAACAAAAACAGATGAATAGTATATTAAACAACACTCAAATACACACATACACCTGTAAATTAGTTCTGCAGGTGTGGCTACACGGTCTCTGTGTGCGTATATTTGTTTTATCTCTCCCTTCAGTGGACACTTAAGTATCTAAGTTTTTGGTACAGATGTAACTTTTTAGTAGTATATTGGTGTTACTTGTCACTTAAACACATTACATGTAGTTGCAGTAGCTTTTTCTATTATAGGTCCTGAAGAAAGCCGGGTCAAATACCCCTTAGGCTGAAACATGTCGACCGTACTGCACAGCGCCACAGGGTAGTCGGACTACCTGGCGTGATTTTAATCCTTGACACTTAGACTTCTGTCCAAACGTTCTCTGGAGTCTGGGTAGTCGATTTTATTCACTATTATTATTTGAGCACTGCACTTTTGTATTTACACCACTCTAGGATGTACATCATGTTCACACTTTTGACATCCTTTCCCGCACCGGCACTTTATGGTCGGATTAGGGACGGTATGAACAGCAATTCCCACGTGATGCAAACTCCACCATGAGGGTGGTCTGATGGAAATTGCTTTAGCCTTCTGTTATCAACAGTCGTTGTCTACAACAACTTGTTTTCACGCATTCACCACCATTATCACACAGTAACTGTGATAAGTGCACACCACCTTTCGACCTGTTCTGCTCTTTTGTGTATTCTGCATCTTGATACAGGGGAGCGAGCAGACAGGTCATTAAATATTCCCCTAGACCCTCCACACACCTGTTTTGTTTTTTGACTTTGGTTTGGCGACAAAAATTGAGTTTGATGGTGAACACAAGAGAACGCTGTGTGGGACTTTAGATTACCTCGCTCCTGAAGTCTTCGACAAAAAGGGTCACAGTTTTGAGGTGGACATCTGGTCTCTTCGTTGCATTTTGTATACACTCCAATATTTAGATTAGATTATGGGAATGCTTTATATGCCGGGGCTAGAGTACAGATTTAATCTAAGTTACAACGCTGCTGCAAGGTTAATACTTGGTATTCCCAAATATGAGCCAATTGCACATAAACTAAACATTTTACATTGGCTTCCAATTGCAAAAAGAGTGCAATTTAAATCACTGTGCTTGGCATACAAGGCTGTTCAGGGATCAGGTTCAAAGTTCTTGAGAACCAATTTGAAATTATATGAACCTTCCCGATTGCTCAGATCAAGCCAATTGAAACTAATTAGAGTCCCGAAAGTCAGACGGGCCAATTGGGGTGAAAGGAGCTTTTTTGTACACACAGCAATGACCTGGAACCTCCTTCCACTCATTTTAAAAAATAGCCCATCTATAGGCTCTTTTAGAAAAGCAGTGAAAACTTGGCTCTTTACTGCTACTTGTTAGTTGACCCGTTCGAGAGGCCTGCTGTCAGTCATAAGCGCCAAGACGCCTTCGGGCATTCGCGCGCTATACAAGTTGATAAATCAAATCAAAATCAAATCACTCCTCGTTGGAAAACCACCCTTTGAAACATCCGGTCTCAAGGAAACCTGTATGCGAATCAAAAGGAATGAGTAAACTATACCAAAGCACCTTAACCCAGTAGCTGCTAATCTGATTTAAAAAATGCTGCAGTCTGATCCCAACACACGCCCCACAATTGACGAGCTGTTAACAGATGATTTCTTTACGTCTGAATATATTCCAGTTTGGCTTCCTTCCACCTGTCTGGCTGTGCCTCCCTGGTTCTCAATCGCCCCAACCAGTATTGAGACGAGTTGCAAACCTTTAGCTGCTCTCAACAAAGGTCCTGGAGTCCCATGTGCTACCTCTCGGAAATGTTCCAGCAGCTCACCAGCGTCAATGCCACCAAGCCTTGTGAGCGGCTAATCATCCGGCAAGAGGAAGCTGAGGATCCGGCCTGCAGTCCCATATTCTGGGTTAGCAAATGGGTTGACTATTCGGACAAGTATGGATTTGGCTACCAGTTGTGTGATGATAGTGTTGGTGTACTGTTCAAGGTTTGCACCTGCTTGATCATGTACAACGATGGTGACACCCTGCAGTATATTGAGCGGAATAACGCAGAGTCTTACCTAAATGTCAGATCCTACCCCACAGTCCTGACTAGTAAGATCAGACTGCTGAAGTACTTCAGTAACTACATGAGTGAGCATTTGTGGAAAGCTGGGGCCAACATCACACCACGTGAGGGCGATGAGCTGGCTCGAATGCCCTACCTCCAAGCCTGGTTCCGCACCCAAAGTGCAACCATTCTTCACTTAAGCAACGGAAGTGTGCAAATCAACTTCGTCCAGGATCACACCAAGATAATACTCTGTTCCCTGATGGCTGCTGTTGCCTTTATTGATGAGAAGCAGGACTTCCGTACCTACAAGCTAAGCTTGATAGAAGAGCATGGTTGCTGCGATGAGCTGGCGAGTCGGTTGAGATATGTATGTACCATGGTGGAGAAGCTCAAAAATAAACCATCTGGATCTGCACGTGCAAAGCCTTCTGCCTAGACCTGCCCCCATCTGTGACTGCAGTTTGCACTTATAAAAAAATAGTTTTATTTTTAAGTATTAAGTGGGGGTCAACTCCCAGTCAGACATTACAGATGTGTCACTTGCCTCTATCTTGAGGCCGTCGCGGCCTGCCCACCTCATATCCCTCCACCTGCAAGAAGCAAACATACTGGACAACTCCCAGAATGGGTTTCGAGCCGGTCATAGTACCGAGACTGCTCTTTTGGCGGTGGTGGAACACATCAGGAATATACTTGACCAAGGTCAGACGGCGGCACTGATCCTATTGGATCTAAGTGCCGCGTTTGACACGGTCTCCCACCACATCCTTTTACATCGCCTCGCTGAGGCAGGAGTCGGAGAACAGGCGCTTGAATGGTTTCGATCATTTCTTACGGGTTGAACCTTTAAAGTTTCTACTCCTCCCTACATCTCTGCCCCTCGCCCCATTCTGCAGGGAGTGCCACAGGGCTCGGCCCTCAGCCCCACCCTTTTTAACTTGTATGTTGCTCCGCTGGCGCAGGTAGCTGCTAGTTTTGGGCTTACAATAGTGTCATACGCCGATGACACACAATTGGCGGTGTCACTCAATGGCGATTCTAATATGAACGCCCCCACCTTTCAGGCAGCCCTCAAAGCTGTCGCCGGCTGGATGGCGAACAATCGCTTACAACTCAATGCCACCAAGACGGAGGTCATTCTCTTCGGTAGAGACAGCGAGCTCTGGGGAGACCAATGGTGGCCTTCTGAATTGGGTCCTGTTCCTACTCCTGTAACCGAAGTCAGAAATTTGGGCGTTTGGCTTGACAATCAATTGTCTTTTATTCCCCACATTAAACGTGTTGCAGGAACCTGCTTCGGCGCTCTACAAAGCCTACGGCCTATTTTTAAATTTTTTGACGCGGACACCAGGCAGATCATAGTCCAAGCTCTGGTGTTGACCAGATTGGACTACGCCAGTTCTCTGTTTCTGGGTGTTAATCAAGCTGAGCTTGCCCGTCTTCAGCGGGTACAAAATTCGGCGGCTAGGATGCTGGTCAGCCTCCCCAAATTTGTTTCAGCTCGCAGTACTATCCGTGACCTTCACTGGCTCCCAGTAGGCCAAAGAATTAAGTTCAAGGCTTTGTGCCTCACTTTTAAAATTCTCAATTTGGCCTCCCCCCCCCATTCTCACCCAGACCATCCTCCACTATGTCCCCGCAAGAGCTCTTCGGTCTGCAGGGTCTAATTTGGCCATTGTTCCTCGTTTTAAAAAGTCCAGAATGGGTGGACGCTCTTTCTCGGTGATGGCGGCTACTCTATGGAACTCTTTGCCTGCTTCACTTCGTTCCATCCACGATTTGTTTCAGTTCAGGGAACAATTAAAAACCCATTTATTCTCTGCTGTATAGCTCTGTGTTTTGGTCATCACTGTTGTGTTTTGTTTTTTATCTCCAAAAGCGCCGGGACGCCTCCTGGCTGCGGCATCTGTGCGCTATACAAAATTTAATAACATAACATAACATAACATTTGCCGGGGCGGCCGAAAACAGCGATCATCCAGGGGCCATCAGGGGGGAATCAAAAGTCCCCAGCGCTCACAGGGACCGGCCCCTCTCACGGGCCCCAGGGCTCGGGTTGGATTCCCGGTGTTTAAACGGATGATTGGCGAGGTTAGCGCGGAGCTCCGGGCTCACACGTCCGCCATCATTGGCTCTCATGCCACGCCCACCTGGTGAACCAAATTAACAGATTTATAGGGCTTTATCATAATCCTCTCGTGAAATAGGAGAGAATTCTGTCAAGAAACAGGTTCTAGTGGTTAAATCAGGAGATGGCTAGTTCCCCGACCAGTTGATGTCTGAGGCATTACCAGACCCTGATACATTTAGAGCATCTACAATACCTCTGATCTTATTGTCGAAAAAATAGGTAAATTGTGTGCATAATTTAGAGGAGGCCTCAAGAGGCGCTTGGATTTCAAACATTTTAACTATCTTGAAATATTCACTAGTTTTGCTGTCACACATAATTTCACTGGCAAAGAAATTGGCACATTTTCCTAATTTCCTCATTAAACCAAAGGACAGAGGGGCATTTTAAGGGGCCAGACCCTACCTTAATTGGGCACAGTGATTTCCACCATGTCTCCATACAATGCATTAGCTGCCTATGTGTCTGCCTCAATATCTCCATTCAAAGATTGCACACTATAATTAAGAATGGGCGTAATCTCCTCAGTAGTGGGATTTGCCCAAATTCGATGAGGTAATGAAGGAGTAGACATTCTACCTCCAGGACCCCGCTCTAGTTTCCAGCTAAAATATACCCCTGCATGGTCTGACCAACAGGGTCCTGCATGGCACTTTGAGTGTGGGTAGAGACACAGACTGACCCACCCTCATGGATGACATGAAGCCTACCTCTTTAAATGGTGAAAGAGTGCATGCAGGACTACTCGAAGGTCTTTGGTTGCAACTCCTGCTACTTCATTTTCTGTTGTGCCTTCCTCAGTAAAGACACTTACACTGATTATACAAGTCAGTGAAAGGGAATGCATACTTTTTAATTGAGGCACCTGCCCTTGTTTTTCTCTCACTACTTTTGCATGTCTGTGGAGCTACTGAGGACATGTAGTCTCTTTGCGATCCCTCAGGTGCTTTACATCTTAGCGGTTATTACTGGAAAGAAGGCCCAGGCACCTAAATAAAAGTGACACCTATTAGTGAATCAGATAGCTAAAAAAGTGTCCCATATTTGCAAATCGGAACAGTTTGTAACTTGTAAAGACACGCTAAGTGTTTTGCAAAGTATGGGAGTCTACATACATTTGCATTTACTGCAGGCAATGTTTGTGGTAATATGGGTAAAATCAGCAGGAAAGAACTGCCAACCAGTCCATACAACAGACCCACGCCAGACAAAAATAAAATGGCAAACACACTTACCTATCAAATTAGCCCTTCTGTCACAGCAAGATTGGCCTATAAGCTAGCCCACCGTGTTACTATGCAAGCCTTCAACGTTAGTGACGTTTATATTGGCTACTTTGTTAAGTTTTAATGCAGTGTGAAAATGCAATGAAAGGTAAAATAGCTCTGCTTTGATGAGGAGGTACATTAAACTACATTTGTATTAATATTATAGAGAATGGCAAATAATTCCATGAGGGAGTCACCACATGTAAAGCGGACAGTTAACCGAGGCAATGTGTTTCAATTAAGTTACCTAGCATCAATAATCTAAAATAATAAATGATACGCGTATAGAGCGTTGCCAAGAGTTCTTTAAATAACTGCCAGTGCTCATCATTACCATTACAAACATTGTTGTATCCATTTTATTACCTCCTGAAGCTTGGATGGGAAGAGATGATCTTCCAGTATTTTAACATGTGGCAAACTGAGAAGACAAGATGCTGCGGTCATCTTTCCTGTTTCATAGTCAGCAGCTATTAAAAATATTCTGAAATAAGTTGCTAACACTTTTCTATGAAAGCGGACCCTGTCCAAGGACATCTATCTACATACACTTTGCCTGTGAGGTACAAGGTTTAGCTATCCCCTTTCATTAGGCAATATAATGGAGAAATGATACAAGAAGTCATAATGGAATCTGCACTTAAGCAAAGCCTGAAATCTGATGGTGTCAGTGTTTTACCCAGCGGTAATTACTCAGACAATAGGAGCCTAGAATGAAACGAACCGATTGGCTATGATGAAAATGGAAAGGCCAGACTACAGACACAGATACTTCCCCGTCTCCACGCTGTGTCCCCTACCCCTCCACCTCTGCTTCCCTCCTTCATTATTTGTCTTCCTCCCTTTTTCCTTTCCTCTCTCTCCCTTGAATTCCTCTCCACTTGCCTGCTTTGTCTATCCGTATGCCTATATGTTTAATCTCCCCCCTCACCCTTTTACATTACCCCCTTACCCCTCTACACGCCAAGACCCAATGGATTTAACTGTAACTGTTGTACCTTCTGTAACAATGTGTAATTTGTAACCTATGTAACTATCCTCATATAAAGCGCTCTGATACCTCCGGATCTAGTAAACGCTATATAACACTCAAAGAAATAAATAAATAAAATAAAAAAAGTTTGCTAAAAAATGAGTTTTAAATGTAAAGGTACTAGCAGCCTCAGTGGTTCAAAACTGTTATGCAAAAAAGCTTTCATCACGTGGTGAACCTAAAAAGAATATACAAATGTTGATGCAGTCCGGATTCACGCACAAAGAGCCCTCATGGGCCCACTAGCACTGGCCGAGGCATCAGGAAGAAGGATGGGAACTGAGATTAAGCATCAGAAACTGAGCTGGTGCCCCCACAGACGAATAAGCTGGTCGCAGGCCAACGGATATACCTTCCCCTAAGACCATCTACTAGGTTTAGAACTCCCTTCAGGGCCTCTACTAGTACTGCAATTGTCCCACATTTATACGTTGAGACTCAGAAGAATGCTACACATTACACAGTCAGAATGCTATGTAGCCACTGATATTATCTTACTACTCTGTAGTCCATAGAGTTTAACTAATGTATTATACCTGGCAAAGCCACTCATCACTTCTTTATGCTGCCTAAAAGAAGATGGACCCAACCCTGTGAAGATGGAACTAACTAATTCACAACCCTAGGAGATGAGAATTATTTTTGTTATATTTTTAACATGCCTTACAACCTTCACACTTATGTACACACACCACTCTTACTGTACATGCCAACTCGCCAGGTATAAAAAACACCCTTTGTCCAAGAAGCCTTTGGGAAAAAGAAAAGGGTGGGAAATTCCCTGGGTCCTCCTAAAGACGAGCATTTGAGACAGGAATGGAAACCCCTCAAAAAAGAGCCCAAGTACAGGCAGGTGCTTCAGTACCATATTGAGAACTTTAAAGCACTTTGGCTTTCTTTGCACATAGTTTCCCTTCTACATTAGACTATCTAAATGGTGTGCACTTCCTCGTGTATCACAGTGAACATATGCTGCAGCACTGCCACAGCTGAGCTGTTCAAAACACTACATATGAATCCCAAGTGGTTCATACACATTGTCGATTTGTACCCCTACCATGTTGCTAAACAGTCCTAAATGTCCAGAGTGGTGTATGATGCAAGCAGCTCAGGCAATTCTGATTTTCATCAAAAGGACCAAGCTTGGAAGGGGGCAGACCATTGACATTCAAATCACCCTCTTTCAAATGTAAACTTGAGATAAGAAATCAGCGGTCTTGGGCAGTGTGATAATACGTGAAGGAGGAGCATGGTCTTGTTCATTCAAGTAAACATTGTGAATTTGTTTCCACACCTTTGGGGACCAAACTGACATAAAACGGCTATTAAAAGGAACAAGAGTGCCATCACTGCATCCTTCATCAATCAGAGTTTAAGCATCTACTTTGTAGACTGAATTGGTAGAAAATTAAATGCCCTGGTTATCTGTACATGCAAACCCTACACCGGCCAACGAGCACATTACTGGTGAACTCAACGTTAATATCCTTTTGCCACTTGGCTTGTGTTCCCAAAAGCAGTGGTGCTGCCAAAAACATTGGTTAGACTTATGTTTAATCTTGCACAAAATGAATCACGCAGTGGGTTTGCTGAATTGAGGAGCGTTCCCCCGTCCAAAATCAGGTATAACAAACCACCACTGCAAAACTAGTATCATGTTACTTCCCCTAAGCTCCAACAGAGCATAAGGATAGGAGAGTACAAGTAACATCTCCACCCTAACCCTCATATTAGCAGCACCTAGAACTGTCCAGGGTCAGGTTACTGAGTCTGAGCGATGCCACATACAGTTACCCCACCCCTTGATTCTGTCCCAAGGCCAGACTTACTACTTACAATCCTGTACCTGTTGACAGGTGTTGGCAATCCAAAGTGGTTGTCTATGCCTACGGTGTCCTTCCCAGCAGCATGGCCTTATCATTACTGCCTCTCTGCTGTACCACCTCTTACCACAATCTACCAGGGTCCCCTTGTGCAGAGCTACATTGGTCACCCCGGGAGAACCCTTTGCAGGCATAACCCATTGTTCCAGAGCCCTCCGGATGACCACTAAACTGCACTGTGTCTGTATATAAGGATGAGGCATGAGGAGAGCACACACGTGAGGTCTTCAGAAAATCGTCCGCTGGGCGCGTTCTCCACATCTCGCCTGCACTAAATACCCCCGGAGCTCGACGTTTGCATACTGGGGTGGTGGGGATATTTCTCAATAAACAGTATTTACCTTCAGTTGAATGGCTGATTTGTTCAAAATGTGAGACTTCTGAATGTATGCAGCTCAAAAAAAAGTCAGGAAATTGGCTCTGTGTGACACAAGGGCACCCCAACAAATAGATAATGCAAAAATGTTGTAGATGTTTTGGAGAGTGCTCCCAAGCAGTAAGGTACATGTATTTCTATTACAAAATTTTCTGCAGCCATATTTAAATGTACTCAATTCTATGTGTAATATACTTCTGAAGGCCAAATAAAGCTATGTTAAGCCGACCAGTAAAACTATACAACTTTGTTAATAATACAGGACAATAAAAAGAAGATGCCACAAGTTCATTGGCATTGACACAAAACACAACACTAGAACTAAATCAGAACTATCTCTAAAAGATGCGGGAGAAAGATAGATTTTGTTGAATTTAGTGGACGTCTGACTATTTGGGGAGATGTTAGTTAAGATGTAAGGTTTAAAGTGCTGCATTAGCGCACGTTTTATTCTCCCCTTGTTTCCACTGTCCAAGGTTTCCCTAAAAATTATACCAAGGAAAGAAAAACCCCAAAACGGTCTTTTCCTGGGCTACTGAAACCTTGAAGCAAATCAATGTTGTCCGCAAAGTTGGAGGGAAAAAAACAGTTCACACCCAATCGTGAATCCATTTGATATGGACCGGAATTGTTATAACCGCCGCTCTGCACCTTCTGCTTCATATGCATGCGCAGGCCACACTGAAGAAAACTTGAATCTTCGCGTTAGTGCTCTTGTGTGAGGCATAAATTGCAAAAATACTTCAATAGGTTCTCTTTCCGTGTTGGCAGAGCAGCCTCTCTAATAGGCATGCATATACAGTATCTATAGCAACAAACGGCATGACACTCCGGGAAGAGATAACGCGCGTTTGTGAGAGAGAGGGAGCGCGAGCGGCTGTGTGCGCGCGCCGATATCCTTTACTGCGAGGGGAACAGTTAGTTGTAATAAACCCTAATCGCGCTGACAGCAGGCTTCACAACACAGAGACAACCCCTCCCATCTGAACCAAAATCAAACAGAGGAAGGAACAATGGTAAACAGATGTTCTCCGATACCAGAAGGTTTGATTTTTTTCCATATTCAAATCATGGCGGCTGATTAATTTGTGCAACCCTGCGAATTACGTTTAAAAAAAAAAAAAAAAAAAAGCTCTGCCCCCTATGTTTATAGGTGCACTGCAGGCGTTCTTCTTTTCGATAGCTCATAGAAATCGCCACATACAATTCTTATATGCAGCTCTTTTTTATTATCTGTTCCTATCTGCCATTGAGTTCCGTGTGTCTGCAGATTGCACTGTCAATCTCGCGCCCCGGCAACCTTCCTGGTAAGTGGTCCATGTCTCCAACATGACTCACTCCACTGATCAGCCATGATGGGGACGCAGATCCCGGCACCCGGCTTGCTGCGTGTATTTTTTTCGTCTGCTCTCCTGGGGAAGCGTCAAAACAGCTTCCCTCCGGATCAACAACAATCAACGCTCCATTCATAGGCAGCCCTGAATATTGAAGAAAGCACAGAGGTGTAATCTCCCTGCCACCCTTACTGAAGTATGCTCTGAAAAAAGGCAGTGGAATTAATTTCATTCACCTTTCAGATGTTATTGCTATTATAAAATACAAAACGCAACATTTTGCGTAACCCAACTTGGATCTAAAAAATATATATTTACAGGATTTTTAATGCATTTACCAAAAGGCCTCTTGTCATATCTGCTCTATATTGAGGGGCAAACATGAGCAAATTAATTTATGTCTGAAAATGCACTCATGGCAAGCTTATTGGGAGAGTAGGAAATTGATAGATATGTAACTGTAGGGAAAGTAGTACTGGGAAAATGCCTGGATAGATATGTAACTGTATCAAAATGTTTAATTAAATATAATTGTTGTGGGACGGGGAAGCGCTAAACAAATTGACTAAAGGGTGGTATGATGGGGGGTTGCACTTCCAGACATACAACTTTACTACTAGGCCTCACAATTAGTGGCTATAAATCATTGGCTGTACCGCTCTCCAATAGACCCAGCATACATGGTAGACAGATACCAGATGGGAAGATTGTATATAGAACTTGGTAGCTCTATATACGAAAGTCCCGTAGGGGAGGTACTTGGGCCCTACTGCATAGACGGTCGGAATTTGGCACCAGGCAACAAAATGTCTGAAAGGGACAGCGGTATTGACCCAGGCCAAACCCTTATTGTCTACTTAAAAACTCGGGCTCCTGTATTCTCACCTAGGCTTTGATAAATGGGACACAATTGGATTAGCCACCATAGGCCATTTAGTAAAGAACGGCAATATCCTCTAATTTCGGGAACTACAGCAGAAATATGAATTGACTCGGGAGATATTTCGCTATCTGCAGATCCGCCACGCACTCACAACAGCGCTTTAGGACCTATGAACCTGACAGAATCATCCCCCTCAGAGGACCGGTTGCTCTCTGAGCCCATTCCAGACAAAGCCATATCTCTAACATATCGCAAACTCTGTAAAATTTGCCGGATCCCTTTCCGGCTTCGCGAGGCAGTTGGCAAGCTGATTTAGGACACATTGAGGATGAGGACTGGTAGACAGAACTGATGTCGCCAAGGGAAGCAGCTATCACTCTTTGTTTTCGACTCATCCAATTAAAAATCCTCCACAGAACATTCCTCACAGGGGTAACCTTGGCCAAAATGGGGACTAGACAGAATGCTCTGTCTGAGTGTCTGTCATTAAGAGACAACCTTCTATCATACTATATGGGACTGTCCACTTCTAAGGTATATATGGAATTAGGCAACAACACACATGCAGGATGCCACTGGGAAAAAGAGAACACTCACTCCACAGCTAGGGCTTCTCAACATTTGGGAGGCTACTGATCTCACAGAGGTGGAACAACAATTAGCGACATTAGGGTAAACGCTGGTCAAGAGAGCGATAGCAATGAAATGGGGGCAGCGGTAAGACCATCGGCTAGGATTTGGGTAGCAGCAATGGATAAATGCATGATTGCTGAAAAAGAAGTGTATAAATCTAGAGGGTGCCCTAAGAATTGGGATAAAAAGTGTGGTGGGTGGAATGCACAGAGGGGAGACATGTACATCCCCAACTGTTGAAATGGAAATGTCAAGATGCAATAGACGTTTACTCGGATTGTTGGATGATTGATTGAATGTACACTATTTTGCCACGACTACATGGTGTAACATGCTTGATTATATGCATGCCACTGTATTGTGATTCTTTGCCGTTTGAAATTAATAAAAAAAACTTAAAAAGAAAAAAAATAATTTAAATATGAGGATGAAGCATACATAACCCCATGCAGTTACAACACAAGGCCATATCACCAGTGCGCCAAATGAGAGGCAGCCAGCAGGATCCCAGCTGCAGTAGCTGGTTCTAGGATCCAGACAACCGAGAAAAAGAAACTAAATTTGCCCCATTGTAAATTGCCAAGATAGGGACATATTCAGAAGCGCCAAAGCTTTGTCTGCTCTCCGTTTGGAGTAGCAACCTGAAGGTGGTAAGCAGGACTTTCTTATTTTCACTTGCAGCAGAGGCCAAACAAAGGCCTGATTTAGGGGGCCACAAGCCCTTCATTTTTACAAGAATCTTCCCGGCTGAAAGCTAGCTCGAGCCTAACACCTAGATACAATGAAAACAAAGGCACACAGTTAGTTGTCACTTCACTAGTACTTAAACTAAGGTTATGAGGAAGGTTTTTGACTTTGTTCACCCTGTGCATGTTAGAGATATCGATGCACTGCAAGAAAGTCAGATGTATCAGTAATTACAGAAATTGCTATTTCAATATCTCTTATTAACTTTTTCTTTAATTCTGTTATAGTACTACTTATCCCAATGAGAAAATCAGAAAATTTTACTTCACATACACATTCAGAGACAATAAATCATTCAAGTGAATACATCAATGTACAGGAAATGTTACATAAGACAATGAGGATTATAAGTTATACGAGTCCCATATCATCCTTACTGGTAGGCATTATATGTTAAGAATGCATGAACAAGAGAAACCAGGGTATAATTTGTAAAAATGTACCTGCCAGGGCCTGAGGTATTTCTCAGAAAGCCACTGTTGTTGGCGCTGCCCATTGTTACTGCCAACACTGTCAAATGCAATTCCAGGTTATCTAACTACGCAAATATGGCTTGGATCGAATTTGTTTTATATATTTTTTAAAGTATATTGAATATGTTGTTGATGAGCCATGCTCAAAAATACACAGACAACACCACCACATGGTAGACTGCCATTAATTTGTGTTGGCATTTACAAATAAGTGCTAATGCTAAGCACAGGAAAACACTGGCACACAAAAATAATCATAGGGAAAAACACAAAGTCGGTATTTAAAATGTTACACAATGACTGGGGTTGTTTCAACTAAGAAGACCTTACTACCACCCAAAGGAACATTTTTAGCAACTTCAGAATAGGGACAGGTAGATAACAATAGAGGTCTAAACCCATGCCTTGCAGTTTGCATTCAGCTCCATGATGCTGGTTAATAGCGCCCTGTGCAGTGTTAGAAGGAATGCAACATATGAAATGCAGGTAAGAAAATGATCTCTGTTTCAAAAGCAGTAACCCCATATCCATCTATATTAAATACAAATCTATGATCTGCACGTTGCAACAGGCACATGGAAACTTTATGAGTCAAAACTGTATCTTGACAAAACAAAGATCTCTTCAGCATGTGCATTAATGAACAGTTATCTCATCATTATTATTGTCCTCGGAAATTTGCTGGGCTCACACAGATCTCTGCAGCACGTACCCTAACCCCATAAGATATTTTAAAATGCAGCCTCTTAGTGATCAATTAAACCAAAACATATTTACTGTCATATTTGCTCTTGTTGCCAATTTCTGTGGGGAAGAATAAAAAAAAAGTGTAAGTTAACTCTCTCACTGCACGTTCATGACTCAATTTCTCATCAATCAATCAATCAATCAATCAATCAGGGAATTGTGAAGTGAGCTACTCAGCAGTGAGGGCCTCAAGGCATTGGGGGGAGGGTGCCGCTCCGGGTCAGCCGAAGTGCCAGGTCTTGAGACTCTTCCTGAAGGTGTGCAGAGAGGGGAGTGTCTGATGTCGATCGGGAGCTCGTTTCAGGTCTTTGCCGCGATGTAGAAGACGGTTCTTCTAACTGTTCTGGCTCTGCTGATGCGCGGGGTTTCGGCAAGGTCGGCGGAATGGGAGGTTTCTCTTGGGTAAGTGGAAGGAGACCCTTTCGTTGAGGTATTGGGATCTGGTGTTGTGGAGGGATTTGTAGGCGTGGGTGAGTAGCTTGAAGGTTACTCTCGTCTCGACTGAGAAACAGTGGACGTTTGGCAGTGTTGGGTGATGTGTTCATGTTGTGGGATGCTGAGGACGAGTCTGGCCACGGTGTTCTGGATGGTCTGGAGTTTGCGGATCATGGATTTGTTGATTCCAGCATAGAGGGCAATCCTGTATTCCAGCCTGCTTGTTACGAGTGCGTGGGTGATGGTCTTTCTGGATACTGGTGGTATCCATTTGAAGATCTTGCGAAGGATGCAAAGGGTGTTGAAGCAGATGGACGCGACCGCGTTGATCTGTCAGTCATGGTGAGGGAGGAGTCGAGTATGATGTGAGGTTTCGGGCGTGGTGCATGGGGCTAGGGGTGCTTCCGAGGGCAGAGGGCCACCATGAGATGTCCCATGCAGAGGGGGTGGGCCCGAGGACGAGGCCTTCTGTCTTCTCCGAATTGAGCTTCAGGCAGCTGTTGCTCATCCAGGATGCAACATCCTTCATTCCTTCCAAGAAGCTGAGTCTGGTGATGTGGGGGTCCCTTGTGAGGGAGAGAATGAGCTGGATGTCGTCTGCATAAGTGACTATGCGGAGTCCATGCTGTCTGAGGATGGCGGCGAGAGGGGCATGTAGATGTTGAAGAGCGTGGGGCTGAGTGATGATCCTTGGGGTACTCCGCAGTTGATCTTTGTAGGTTCGGAGAGGAAGGGCGGGAGTCTGATTCTTTGGGTTCTGCCGGTGAGGAAGGAGCGGAACCAGTCGAGGGCAGTTCTCTGTATGGTGGAGTCTGGCAGTGAGTGTGCGGTGGGAGACGATGTTGAAGGCTCGTGGAGTCTGGCAGTGACAATGCGATGGAAGACAGTGTCATGACCCCACCTCCCTTGTGCTGCCACGCCTTATCTCCAAGTTTATGGGTTCCCAGAGTAAATTATATTCAATTCAAGCACTTCATTTAATGAACAGTTGCCCTGACTCAGTACAGACCTGAGTTCCTCTTTTTATGTGTGTGCACTCTCTGAAGTTTATACATTTATCTCAGAATTTATCTGAGTTAGTGCTGCAAACAAAACTGTTTACACAGAGAGATAATCACTGCCCCTTCTGAGCAGTGCAGTCTTCAGCGCATGCACTAACTCAGAGCAGCTCTGAGATAAATGTTTGTGCTTAAGATAGTGCAAGCGCATAAAACTGGTGTTCAGTTTTGTTGTCAGCTAGTACAGCTATGTATGATATGGATCCAGGTGCTCCAAAAACACACACACCACAGCTGCAAACTCATAAGCAAGCTAACACAGAGCAAAGAAATGTCATCTTAAGAGCTACTATTAGTGCACCAATTTCCAACCACCTAAATTCTCCTAGATTGTAGCAAAAGTTGCTCAACATCTCAAGATCTTTGCTGAAGTACAATACATCTGCATCGCAATCAATATAAGACCGGGAAGAGGAATGAAAACACTTTTCAGTGGCATAGAAAAGGCCCAGTCATGTCTCCAGATGAGGACACCCTGGAACACCTGGTACCCTTACAATCACAAAATCCTTCTGTAAAAATGTGAGACATGGATGTAATATATGGAATATCTAGCCTTAAGATGAACCTGCTCATTTCTTTACAGCGTACAACAGTGTATGAGTACTGGTACTTCCATTTATACATAATAGGAGGATATGTGATGTAACTCAAAGCAGCCCACACATATCACTGTGTGTCCACAAATCATTAATATGTACAAGTAGTTTTTAAAAGCGAGTATAATGCATCACAAAATCCATTTCCAATTGTTTGGTGATGAATGCAACATCACCTCCACATGTAAACAAGCATTTACAATGCAATGGTCTCAGCAGCATTAAAGGTAGAGCTATTGGAATTGCTCATTATTATTTTTTTTAAAATCATAAATAAATGGCATTGTCATTTACATTGCCAATAACTCCATCACGTGCATATGCAAGACCTATTGTATTAGCACCCACACACACACAGTAAGTAGTAGAGTGAGAAGTCGATAGTGAGTACGAGAGAGTTATTAGTAAAGAGTATTAGAGAGCGCAACAGAGCTATGTGAATAATAACAGCTGTGAGCCCGTGCCTGGGGTGCATCATCTGAGCTGTGTGAATAATAACAGCTGTGAGCCCATGCCTGAGGTCCATCATCAGAGCTGTGTGAATAATAACAGCTGTGAGCATCTGCCTCAGGTGCATTATCAGAGCTGTGTGAATAACTGCATCAGCCCCGTGCCCGAGGTGCATCATCAGAGCTGTGTGAATAACTGCGTCAGCCCCGCACCCGAGGTGCATCATAAGAGCTGTGTGAATAACTGCGTGAGCCCCGTGCCCGAGGTGCATCATCAGAGCTGTGTGAATAACTGCGTCAGCCCCGCGCCCGAGGTGCATCATCAGAGCTGTGTGAATAACTGCATCAGCCCCGTGCCTGAGGTGCATCATCAGAGCTGTGTGAATAACTGTCAGCCCCGTGCCCGAGGTGCATCATCAGAGCTGTGTGAATAACTACGTCAGCCCCATGCCCGAGGTGCATCATCAGAGCTGTGTGAATAACTGCGTCAGCCCCGTGCCCGAGGTGCATCATCAGAGCTGTGTGAATAACTACGTCAGCACCGTGCCCGAGGTGCATCATCAGAGCTGTGTGAATAACTGCGTCAGCCCCGTGCCCGAGGTGCATCATCAGAGCTGTGTGAATAACTGTGTCAGCCTCGTGCCCGAGGTGCATCATCAGAGCTGAGTGAATAACTGCGTCAGCCCCGTGCACGAGGTGCATCATCAGAGATGTGTGAATAACTGCGCCAGCCCCGTGCCTGAGGTGCCTCATCAGAGCTGTGTGAATAACTACGTCAGCCCCGTGCCCGAGGTGCATCATCACAGCTGTGTGAATAACTGCGTCAGCCCCGTGCCTGAGGTGCATCATCAGAGCTGTGTGAATAACTGCGTCAGCCCCGCACCCGAGGTGCATCATAAGAGCTGTGTGAATAACTGCGTGAGCCCCGTGCCCGAGGTGCATCATCAGAGCTGTGTGAATAACTGCGTCAGCCCCGCGCCCGAGGTGCATCATCAGAGCTGTGTGAATAACTGCATCAGCCCCGTGCCTGAGGTGCATCATCAGAGCTGTGTGAATAACTGTCAGCCCCGTGCCCGAGGTGCATCATCAGAGCTGTGTGAATAACTACGTCAGCCCCATGCCCGAGGTGCATCATCAGAGCTGTGTGAATAACTGCGTCAGCCCCGTGCCCGAGGTGCATCATCAGAGCTGTGTGAATAACTACGTCAGCACCGTGCCCGAGGTGCATCATCAGAGCTGTGTGAATAACTGCGTCAGCCCCGTGCCCGAGGTGCATCATCAGAGCTGTGTGAATAACTGTGTCAGCCTCGTGCCCGAGGTGCATCATCAGAGCTGAGTGAATAACTGCGTCAGCCCCGTGCACGAGGTGCATCATCAGAGCTGTGTGAATAACTGTGTCAGCCCCGTGCCCGAGGTGCATCATCAGAGCTGTGTGAATTACTACGTCAGCCCCGTGCCTGAGGTGCATCATCAGAGCTGTGTGAATAACTGCGTCAGCCCCGTGCCAGAGGTGCATCACCAGAGCTGTGTGAATAACTGCATCAGCCCGGTGCCGGAGGTGCATCATCAGAGCTGTATGAATAACTGCCTCAGCCCTGTGCCCGTTTAAAGTTCTCTCTAGTTGTTAAAACTAGAGCACATAACAGCAGCTGTACAAATATTAACTCGGAGGTTTTGCGTTTACTCTTTTGCAAAGATTAGGAGGAAAGCAATTAAAATTTGTTTTGCCTTTAAACTCGGGCTCCTGACAAAGAAACAAAGACAGTCTGCAAGCCTTCATTAACACACCCACTGCAAGCCACTTCCTGATTTTGAATGATATCACTGGCAGATAAAGAGAATAAAAAGCAGTATACCTAGTTGATAAAAATATGTATGCAGTGCAGATTGATAAATCGGTTATCACAAAATAAATGAGCTTATAAGTAAAAGGATACAATTATTTACTAGTCTGTTCATCTGATCCCTGGCCTTTTACTAGGCGAGTTATTCCTGGTTGACCTGCCTCCCTCCTTGGAGACCTGTGCTGACGTCAAAGCAGCTATATCTGAAGGCCCTCTGTCCTCCCCGTGAACCCCTGCGCCTGTGAGCTCCGTGCCTGCCCGACATTCCGACACGCGCCTTGGGATTGGGTCGCACCCGTTAGCTGCCTACATTACAAGCTCACGCGTGCGACCCAATCCCAAGGCGCGTGTCTGAATCCGCCTTTGCATAGACAATGCTGCGCGCGTGGCCAGCTCTTGTCTCCACTCCTTGTCGGGTCTTGTCGGCTGAGCCGACGACTATGGTTCTCTGGCGAGAACGCGCTTCGCGCGTTTCTAGCCGAGACCCAAAAAGGCAAATCAGAAGCAGAATAAATATCTCTTAAGAAAGACACAAAGGGGCTGAGGAACTGCTTCTAAAATGTTTTTACATCAAAAAAAGAAGAATGGGGTGATGTTGTCAGCAAAACAGATATCAAAGACAGTACACACTGAATGGTAAAAGTTGTTTCGATGTGAAACATGAATCAGTATCTTAAGTACATCTGGTTGTGGCTAAAGACCAGTTTTGTTTGCCTAAACAGATCCAAATCCAAGGAACTCATGATAGGCACACTGTTAGACACAAAATGCTAATGGTTGTGGTAAATAAATAGTAATAGGTCAGATTTAATTTGAATCAGCTCTCACCCCAAAGAGCAACACTGTTGTCAGGCTCATACAACTTATTCTGATTATCTGTAGTAGATTGGACAATTCCACCAAACTGTAATCCTAGTTAAGACAAAATGTCCTTAGGAAATTTACTTTTATTCCATTTGATGTTTCCAGGTAATTTTTGCATGCCAAATTTCATACAGATCAAAGAAGAGGGGAGGAGAAATGTATTTGGGGTGACTAAATACTAGTGTTTTCCATTTTACATCACAAAAGAAGGTTTGCTCTTTTCCATAGCCAAAACTGCAGAATAGAATTACAGTAGACTTGGCAGGAAGATATGATTTTCATTAGGATAGACCATCTGTGTGCTTTGGTATAAATCTGTTCAATAGTATAGCTATTTTTTAATTATAAGCTATTAGGTGGGATATGAAGGGGTAATCTTTCGTACTGTTGGTCATTATTTATCAAAATATAAAAAATCACCCTGACACCCCCCCCAAAAAAAAATCTGGTATCCCTCTACCTTCCTAATCCACATCCTTCAAAGCTGTCTCTTGGTATGCGCTCTTACCCAATTGTCCCAGAAACTCTCTAGAATGGCCAGATCCTCTAACTTTTAATCTAACCTATCCTAGACCCTGAGATGACCTTCCCAGCTACTGACCCATCACTCATCTATTATTCACCTGCAAGATAATTAAAAAAGCAGTTATAGTTTAAACTCAAGATAACATCAATGCTAACCATCGCCTGCATGACTATTAGTCTTGCTTCAGATCATGCGGCAGCATGGTGACTGCCATCTTAAACATCAGACAATGCTATCCTAACCATAGATGAAGTTGACCCCTGTCTTCCGATATTGCTGGACCTCTCAGCTGCCTTAGACAAAGTAAACCATTCCACCCATATACGCATCCTTGTGTCGCAAATAGGATTCACCAGAAATGTGGTACACTGGTTCTCCTACCTTCACAACAAACACCAGTTTGTTCACATGGCAACATCCAAGTCACCAAAGATCCCTATCATACATGGAGTCTCCCAGGGTCCGATACTGTCCACAGTCATCTCCAAACCTTTGAGTCACTTGGTGCTGTACTCATGGATAGTAGCATCAAGATTCACCAATATGCCAATGATACACAACTCTACTTGAAAGTCTCATCTACTTAAGACTTCCAATGCCTCAAACACTGCAGAAGCAGTTGTCCTCAGTAGAGTTCTAACAAGGCATCTGAGCATGCAGCATAGGGCTGTGTACTGGAAGGACCCATATTCTGTGGATTAGAATTCCACACAAGTAACCTGTCTTTGAAACCAATGTTACCATAGTATTCATAATGTGAGTGGCTGATGTTGACTACTCTGCCCTGGCCACCAGCACTCCAGTACTGAGAGAAATACACTCAGTTATGGAAGTCCGGGAGGTAACATATCATGGTTGTGATCTGATCTCTGGATAGAAAAGAGAAGGACTATTGATTTGGCCATGTAAAGTATTTCAGGGCCTAGTCTCAGGACAATGCATAATTCTGACCGTGAGCTTGTACTCAATTGTTCCTATATACAATTGTTCCTATATATTGCAGATAGGGGAGGATAGGCACAGAACTCACTCCCTCAGTCCAATTTCTGTCCCTCCTAAATGTTAGTGTGTGTGTTAAAGGAAGGAATTAACTAAGAAATTCTGCACTGCTCAACTTTAGGAACATCTTCGTTTTAAAAGACATATTGCAGCCAAAATGTGTGAAAATATAGTCTCTCCAAAATTCAAAACGTGTTTTTAACATACAGAACCTTTCCACATTAATACATCAGAAGTAATATTTTTAAAGTGATAGTTTTGAAACATGAATTTAGAAACATTTATTCTCCCCTCCGGTCCTCTTATTTGTGATAATATTATAAAAGGAGGAAATGATAAATAAAATAATTGCTTTGGATTACACAATTTGATAAAGTGGGGAAGCCGAGATTAATCCCAGGTTTTCTGATTTCCCATTGTGCAATTCAGTCTTTAGACATATATGCTTTGCTTCCCTTACACCCACTTTACTGCCAACCCCCTCCACCTATCCGCCACCCTGCAGGCATCAATGCGGCTCCTTGTCACATCACAGACCAAACTAATTGGCTCCAGGAAAAATGTTTGTGAGTACCCATGTACTAGATGGATCAACATCACTCTTTCACACAAAAAGCACACCTGAGCAAATTAGTCGGAAGGCTGCAATACTCACTTCCCCTTCGAATGACTTTCATATAGGTTACAGGCAACCTCACAGTTTAGGAGGAAGGTTGCAAGATAAATTCCATGCAGCCGCTGCCATGTAAATACTTAACAACAAGGGGTGGTGATGAACAGAGTTTCTGAATTAAGCAGAATACTCTTACCCAGTCAAGAGATCACGGCTAGATCCAACACCGTTTTTTAGCTCAGTGCACCATCCCAGCTCAGAACCTGGCTATATGCAAATTAGTCTGTTCCTGTCCCAGTGCATGAAGGGAACAGGGCAAACCAAACTACCAAGCCAATTCTTACACTGGGAAGGAAACAAGCTTCCGGGGACCGGTTTCTGGCATTTCAGCCGTCGTCGGCCCGGCTTGCTTGAATCCTGATGGTGCAATGAGCAAGGGACTCACATCTGAGTATACCCTTCCACGCTTATGGTGGACAAAATATTTCTTTTCTGAATCGTTTTTGGCCACTATAGGTGTGGCAGGGTATGCTCAGACATGAGTCCCTTTCTCACTGCACCATCAGGATTCAAGCAAGCCGGGCCGAAGACGGCTGAAATGCCAGAAACCGGTCCCCGGTAGCTTGTCTCCTTTCTGGTGAAGAATTGGCTTGGTAGTTTAGTCTGCCCTGTTCCCATGATGCACTGGGCCAGGGACAGACTGATTTGAATATAGCCAGGTTCTGAGCTGGGATGGTGCAGTGAGATAAATAACGGTGATGGATCAGGCCCTGATCTTTGGACTGGGTAAGAGTGGTCTGCTTAATTCAGACACTCTGTTCATCACCACCCCCTTTTCTGAATCGCCATGTAAATACAGCACAGCAAACACAAGGAGATGATGGACGGAGTGCTGATACTTTTCAAACACTCACCCCCAGTCACAGATCTGGGTTGAATCCATCATCATTTTTTAGCTCACTTTGCCACCCTGGTTCAGACACAGCTATATGCAAATCGGTCTTGACCCTGTGCCTCATGGGAACAGTCCAGCCTGAACTGCCAAGCCACGTCTTCCCTGGACCGGAAACAAGCATCCTAGGACCATGTTCGGGCTAACAGCCCTTATCAGCCAGGCTAGCTTGAATACAGTGACAAAGTGAGCAAGGGACCCACATCTGGGCATACCCTGCCAACTTAGGGCAAACACAGCAAGCGCAAGGAGATGATGTACCGAGTGCTGAAACTTTTCAAACACTCACCCCCAGTCACAGATCTGGGTTGGATCCATCATCACAGCACAGCATAACCAAATAGTATAACTCACAAGGAGTATAAATTTCCCTACAAATTATTAACCACTCATCACTATAAACTATATATAATGATAGAAAGAGTAGTAAGTTCTTCTGTTTTAAGTGGGCTAATGACTTAGGGCATGATTTGGAAAATCCTGTAAAATGTGCTGATTATCAGCGACTGCGGAAGAAGGGCCATCGACAGTCTTACTAATGGACACGTTGCAACTGGGCGTATTATGACATCCATATTACAGTGTTGTGGCATTAAATCTGATGATGGCAATTTTTTCACATCATCTTGGCTTGTTGCATTTTACATTATCATGCACCTAAATGGGGCATTGGATCACAGCAACTAACAAGCATTGACAGAGCCAAAAGGCTGAGCCCTAAAAGGTAGGGTTATTTGTTTTGCCAATTACCTTTTCATTTGTATTACTATTGGTAGCTGGTGCCTGTGTTTGCCCACCCATAGACGCTGCACAGGCACTATGAAGTCATGGCAGGTACCTACACTGAATTCAGGAGATGAGAGAACTCTGAAAGGGCTGAGAGACCTATTCTCTGTTGCTTGAATGTCAGGGAGGGAGGCCAGAGTAGAGTGATGTGTGGCAAGGCCTTCTATTGACGGAATGGAATGCAACTATAGTAGTGACTGTTCCCGCTCTGCTGTTCTGTAGGATACTGTGCACAACACAGGGAGAAAACGAAGTTTGATCAGAAGGCTGACAAGAGCAGCTCTGTCCCTACAAAATGAGGAGGATGTATTTACGTAGTTTGCAAGAGATGGGATCGTATACAGATCTATGCAGAAATCTTCAACAGGGGGAGAGAAAGAAGCACAGGAAGAGCAGGCAAGGCCAAACTGGCTGTAGGGGACACCAGGCATTTACCCCAGTGGGCCTGAGGGGTGGGGGAAGGGGCGGTTATGTGCCACTGGGCCGCTTTTCTTACAGGGGCCGGTTTTGCAGCGGTGCTGCAATATCGAACCCCTGTAAGAAAAGAGGGAGCAGTGCTTCGTGGCTACACAACCCTGCACCCGGGGCCGGTCGAGCAGCAACCTGTCAGGGTTAGGAGCTGTTCCCAGTCCGCCCCGGAGAGCAGGGAACATGCATTTGCATGAAGTGCTGAAGAATAAAGAAAGACTAAATAAAAAAAGTCTTCCCAACGTAGCAATGGAAAGATATAACAGACAATTAGAACACTGTGTGAACAAAATGCTCGGAAGAGTGCTACACAAAATTCGGAGGAAAGCCACTGAATCAAAAGCAGACACCTGAGATAGACAACAAAGTCACCCAATCACCGAGTAAGGGTCTGATTCAGAGTCCACTGTAAGGATATGTTATGTACTAGAAACAAGAGGTCTTCCAATGAACAGTTCTATAGCAAAGATCTAAACATGAACTGCAGGTCAGTTATGCCTAGGACTATGGTTATGATTCAACTAGGAGTTCGATTTAGGGAACACGTGGTCTGAAAGACTGCAGTTTCTGAGAAGTGCACCCCAACAACTGATCACTATCGAAAATCGGCCACAAAGACCATTTGAACTTAATTTCCAACCTGCAATGGTTCAGAAATGTCACACTCACTCAAAGTGTTTTTGCACATAGATTTTACCATGTAATATATGGAAAATGTTAATTTGGAAGAACTGTCTATTGCAAGTTTTGCTGCTTGGAAAGATGAAACATATGCATCGTTCCAACCTTTTCACCTCATTCAGGATGTAAAGGGGACTGTGGAGGTAAAACTGCAGGTGGTGAAAACCTGCACCATGCGGTTATCGGTTATTCTCCAATTTTTATATCACAACTAAATACTGCAATCGAAATCTATATTTGCATTCTGTGCAACATTCGTGCACATGCATTGTAACTACTGATGCCCCAGGTTGCCTGAGCAGACCTCCGAGCCAGGTTCACAAAGAAGCCAAGGAAATGTAGAGGCTAAATCATGGAACTCTAGAGTTTATTTTTTTCGTTAAAGGATGGGCAGGCCCGGGCTAAATTCCTGACAGCTTCCCATTTGCCTCTAAAATGAAAATGTTAAAGCATTATCACAGGCGGAACAGCGGTTTTCGGTAATTGAGCAATAAATTAAGCTTATTCACGAGATATTTTCCAGTGGGTTAGATGTGCAGCTTAAAATGTGTCGACCAATAAAGTCCATTTATATTGGATGCTGCTGCTTCGAAAGCGTTGCTCTCAGTTTAAACGTGCCGCGCCTTAATGATTGAACGGAAAAACAGCACTTTTGGCGTGGAGCGTGCGGCTCCATCACGCATAATCAGGGAGACTGCAATCACTTTACAGGGCCTAGCTGGGACGAAGCTCCGCGCCGACAGCCTGCTTACCCCCTGCTGCATAATTATTATGGACTAAGCTGGTTGTGAAGCGTCTCCTCCCTAAGAGCCGCCTTGACCTGCTATACCAACACGCAGCCCACAACATTAACCACAATCAGATGGCAAATTATTCAGGCATCGGAAGTTTTGCTCTTTCTGCAATGTGCCTTTTATGAGCAATTAAACATTTGAACATTTCTCCTCTCGCAGCAGGCCCGGCGCGCTCTTTGCGCGTGCTTGTGAGTCAATGGTGAAGGTTCACCGCGCAGTAGGAGTTCCGTCGCGTCGCCTGCTCCGTATATTTCTGGCGCCATCTTAGCACAGACGTTTCGTCTTTTTTTCTGGATGTATATTGTGCTCCCCGGCAAGGACGTGCATCGAAACACCTCAGCCAGCATTTTCTGAGCGGGAATTAAAAGCTGCTTTGATGGTGCCTCACGGAACGCTTGTCTTCACGCACGCGCTTGATAAATACGCCCTCCCGTAGAAGCAGGCAGTATCAGCGCCACCCCCCCCCCCCCCCCCCCCTCCTCGCTCTATCATCCTTGGGAATGATACGATGTATTTTTAATCTGTTGAGAAGAGCATTTGGGGTTTGAATAATACATTTGAGAACCATAGTGTGAATTCCTTCTACTAAATATTCGGGAGTGGGAAACGCACTAGAAAAGAACATAACCTCGGTGCTTAAAGCTGGTCTTACTGCGGGTGCATACAACATCTTTGCGGCTGCATAAGTGATGATTTATTTCAGAAAAAAAGAAAGCTGTGAAAAGACTATGGTCGGTGTTGACAGTAGCCATGCCGGAATTAAATGTACGACTTTTTAAACTTAACGCTGCATCAATCAACAGCATGGCTCAGCGAGATAGTTGCATCTCTCGTTCAGCCAATGTGGTGATCTGGCGGTCACCACGAGTTACAATCCTTGATGATTTACATTCCACCCTACTGAAGTCCTTGGAGGTGAGTGAGCACTCGATCAGAGCTTCCCTTTAGGCCTCTAAATGTCATTTTGCTGGAGGCTTTCTGCAGCCCATTACCTCTTTAGACTGTAGAAAGCTGAACTTTCAATTTATTCACTTAAAAGTGACATCTATTGAAGGCAATTATTATAAAGCTTTATTCATTATTGAGTTTATGTCTATGTGACTGAGTGTGTCGGAGTAAACATTGGTTCTATGACCTTTTTGTAATTAGAATAGCTCTAATTTTTAAAAGCATCTCTGTGAGTTCTGAGTAATGGTTAGACTAACTCTGAAACCAGATCCTGTGAGGTCTGGGCAACCCAAATGATAGGTGTGCTGTAAGAGACCCTTATGGTCAGGGTAAACTACTCACACAGTCCAAAATGTATTCACTAACCTTTGTGTGGAGACCTCTCCTACTCCTATCTTTTCTGTGCCAAGAATTCTCCCACGTTTGCGGAGATGTCCGCACACTCAGATTTGCAGTTTTGTGGTAAATATGGGAGGATGGGGGAGCGGTTGGAAAATGGGAAATACTTACACCAAAATGAGGGGTAGGGAGGTTTCAATCACTCATTCAGAATTTATAAAGTGCGGCTAATCAAAGAGGAGGGTATCCCGGCATTGAAGGCCTTGCTGCTATGAGGGGAATCAGTTGAACAGCCAGGTTTTGAGACCCTTCCTGAATTCTAGGAGTGAAAGATGAGGTCCTGAAGTGAAGGGAAAGGTTGTTCCAGGACTTAGCAGTGAGAGCAACTGCGCGGACGAACTCGCCCCACTGAGGACCCCGCCCAGCAGACCCGGCAGGAAGAAGGCCCCATGGTTCACCGACGAACTCAAGAGCTCCAAGAAGAACTGCCGAGCCCTCGAGAAAGCCTGGAGAAGGGAACCAACACCGGACAACATGACCACCCTCAAGCTTGCCACCCGGAAGCACCACCAACTGATCCGCGCCACCAAGAAAACTGCATTCAAGGACCGGCTGGACAACAACGCACACAACTGCAAGGAACTCTTCAACATCGTGAAAGAGCTCTCCAACCCCAACGCCGGAAACAACGACATCACCCCATCGCAAGACCTCTGCAACTCCCTCGCCTCCTACTTCCACAACAAGATCGCGGACATACACAACAGCTTCAGCACTCAACCGACGCACGCCACGACCGAACCACCGCCCCCCACCACCACCCTCCGCGCCTGGACTCCGATCAACACTGAAGACACCGTCCGCATGATGAACTCCATCCACTCCGGATCTCCAACCGACCCCTGCCCTCACCACGTCTTCAACAAAGCCGACGCTGTCATCGCACCCTACCTGCGGGACATCATCAACACATCCTTCGACATCGCCACCTTCCCGGAGAGCTGGAAACACGCCGAACTCAGTGCCCTACTCAAGAAACCTACAGCGGACCCCACCGAACTCAAGAATTACCGCCCCATCTCGCTCCTCCCGTTTCCAGCCAAAGTCATCGAGAAGACCGTCAACAAACAGCTGGCCGCCTTCCTCGAGACGAATGGATCCCTCGACCCCTCACAGTCTGGCTTCCGAGCCAACCACAGCACCGAGACCGCCCTCATCGCTGCCACCGATGACATCCGAGCCCTGATGGACAACGGAGAAACAGCGGCCCTCATCCTCCTAGACCTCTCCGCGGCATTCGACACTGTCTGCCACCGCACCCTAGTGCAGCGCCTCAGCAACGTCGGAATCCAGGAGAAGGCACTGGAATGGATCATCTCCTTCCTCGACGGAAGAACACAGAGAGTCCGTCTACCACCGTACAAGTCAGAGGCCACCAAAGTCATCTGCGGCGTCCCTCAAGGATCCTCGCTGAGCCCCACTCTCTTCAACGTCTATATGAGCCCCCTCGCGGCCATCGCACGCCAACACAACCTCAACATCCTCTCCTACGCTGACGACACCCAGCTGATCCTCTCCCTGACCAACGACCCCGCCGCCGCCAGAGCCAACCTTCACGAAGGGATGAAAGACGTAGCCGAGTGGATGACGACCAGCCGCCTGAAACTGAACTCAGACAAGACGGAAGTCCTCATCCTGGGCTCCTCGCCCTCTGCCTGGGACGACTCCTGGTGGCCCCCCGCCCTGGGCACCGCACCCAAACCGACAGACCACGCACGCAACCTGGGCTTCATCCTGGACTCCTCCCTCTCCATGACCAGACAAGTCAACGCCGTCTCCGCGTCCTGTTTTAACATCCTGCGCATGCTACGGAAGATCTTCCGGTGGATCCCCACCGAGACCAGGAAGACGGTCACCCAGGCCCTCGTCACCAGCCGTCTGGACTACGGCAACGCCCTCTACGCCGGAACCACCGCGAAGCTCCAGAAGAGACTCCAGCGGATCCAGAACGCCTCAGCCAGACTCATCCTCGACATCCCCCGAGGCAGCCACATCTCCGGACATCTGAGAGACCTGCACTGGCTCCCCGTCAACAAGAGAATCACCCTCCGTCTCCTCACCCACGCACACAAAGCCCTACACGACCAAGGCCCGAGCTACCTCAACAACCGCCTCAACTTCTACGCTCCCAAACGCCACCTCCGATCGACCAACCACGCCCTCGCCGCCGTACCCCGCATCCGAAGAGCGACAACAGGAGGAAGGTCCTTCTCCTACCTGGCCGCCAAGACCTGGAACTCCCTCCCTCCCGACCTGCGCCTGACCCAAGACCACCTCTCCTTCAGGAAGAAGCTCAAGACCTGGCTGTTCGAGCAGTAGCCCCCCCCCCCCCCCCAAGCGCCTTGAGACCCTCCGGGTAAGTAGTGCGCTCTACAAATGTCTTTGATTGATTGATTGATTGATAGGAGAAGGAACTTCATCCACTGCTGTTTCAGCGGATGTGGGGGGGTGAGCAAAGGTGAGGGAGGCAGAGCGCAGGTGCCTGGAGAGTTGGTGGAAGTTCATGCAGTGATTGATGTTTGCTGGTCCTCGATTGTGAAGGCCTTTGTAGGTATGGATCCACATCTTGAAACGGTATCTCTTCCGAATGGGGCGCCAGTGGAGCATCTTGAGCTGGGGGTGATTAACGTCCATTAGGGGAGGTCGAAAATAAGTCTGACCACTGAGTTCTGTATGGTCTGCAATCTTTTCAGGAGGTGAGTGGTGATTTCTATCAGGGCACAAGTCCTAAATAAAGAAGTGGGGGGACGTCCAAAGACTGGAAGTGACCTCACAACAGGAAGTGATGTCATGAAAGGTAAAACATAGAAGTGGGGGGATGCTCAAAGACATGGAGTGACATCACAAAAGGTAAAGATAGACTTCTAATAATGGAGGTGCATTGTGGCTGGTAGTTCCTGTCCAAGGCAGCTGCGACGCACGCTTCTTAAGAGTGTTGCGTACTGGCCCAAAGTCTTACCTCTGTTGCAGAGGAAGCAGTAGCGTGCACTCATCTTCTGTGCACCATCTGTTGTGAGTAGTCTGCTTTCAAAAAGGCTTATAGAGGTTAGTGTCTTTATAATGGGCATGTTTTTTCAAGCAGTTAATGGCAAGAATACACTTTATTCCTCAGCAAGGGCATCTTTGCAGGGGGAATGGCATCCACCCGGTAAAATAAGTTAAAATAAGTGGGGGGACGCCGTCCACCTGCATGGTACCCCGACTCAAGCCCTGATTGCTATGTAGTGTGCATTGCCTTAGTCCAAGCAGCCTATATTACGAGTACATTCTGATATAAGAGGCTATACCAGGGAATGGAGGCATATAATTCTGCAAATAGGAGTAACTTTACACTGAAATGATGAATAGGAAAAAAAGGTGCAGAAACAGATTTACACATGAGTACAATTTTCGCATGGAATTTACCTTTGTGAATATTACCCTTGCTGCGTAGCACTACAATGTGAGACACTATTAGTGTGGCTTATCTGTGCTCAGCATATCCTCCTCCAGTGAATGAGTTAGTAGACAGCTCAAATTGTATACAATAATAGAACTCAGAGAGTGAAAATAAGGAGACCGCACAGATGGAAATAGAAAAGAGCATTTTCAGGGCAACTATTTGATGATAGATTATTCCTTTTTTTTATTTGAGCAATATTATATTTACGTTGAAACAAGAAGATTCCAGGCCACAAATGAAGTGTTCAAGAACTGCTTGATTCCAAATATCATTGAATTTGTAGCCTTGCCAAAATGTACTTTGATTACTAAATGAAATAATGCAGCAGCTACTGAAACACAAGGTTTAAGTAATGTAACCACAAGGAATATGGAGCAGAGCGCAAATTCCCCCGTGGGTAATTAGTTAAATCTGTGTTCAAATGGATAAAATAAACAAAATTAAAAAGAAGAGGAAAAGGAAACACGGGTATTAAGCAAATCAAATATTTATACATTTGGATTCCGCAAAAATGCATTTTGCATATTGTATCCATAGTAATTAAGCATGCCGGTTTAGAACTAGTAATGAAAGCCAAACAAGAAGCAACTACTCTGATGTCTACATTAGTTGCACATTCTCCTTTTCAACACTCCCTGCAATGAAACCCAGCAATCAAAGGGTTAAAAAGAATCAACTAAAACCTCTTTAGGTGGTGTCAATCATGTCTGTTTTGTCTTGAATTGTGGTGTGTGGAAATTGCCTTTATACAGCTTACTACCCCCGATGAAGCACTGGAGAACTTTGCAGACTAGCAGCTTTGCTACTCTGGGGAAGCCTGCAACAAAATACACTTTGGTATCAGATTTAGCTGTCACACAGTTTGCCATACAATTTGTCATGAAATCGGTTATATGAAGTTTATCACTAACGGACATGCAATCTTTCAAGCAAGCAGTTGTGCTATATGTTTTTCAGGTGGTTAAGAAACTGGCCATGCAGGCTGACATTCAGGTGAAGCCGCATGTGCTTATGTTGTGGTCATGTGGGCAGTCTGGCCTGTGATCAAGGCAGTGCTAATGTCTGAGGTGATGCAGGTAGACATGCAAAAGTCGTTCGTCCATGCATATACACACAGTTAATGCAGGCACACCTATGCACATACCTACAGTATGCCAGCACAATCATTGTGATCTTTGCAGCTATGTTAGTCTGCGAGCATGAGCATTTTTCAAAAAGACACAGTCAACTTAATACCTTTTCAATTTTGGCAGATTGGGTATATACATATTAAGACTAGTATCACAGTTTACAACTTTATCAGTAATTTGGTTCCTATTGATATTTTCAATTCTATGTTGGTTTTGAATAGGCATATTAATGGTGACAGCGTGGAATTATTGCATTGTCTGTTGCCACTAAAGGGTTTCAGTTCTAGATTCCTAGTGGAACTGAGAATTCGTGGTAATAATTTACAAGTGAACTTTGTTGACTGATTTAAGGAAAACATGTAATTGCATTACAGTATTAATAGGGTAGAGTCATAGCCCACTACTATTACCTCATTCACAAGACCACCATTTTTTTTAAATAATATTTTTATTTGCATTTGTCAAACCATAGAAACATAACAAGTATGTCACATAAGATTGTCCATCAAACCCTGCCCTCCCCCCTCCCACCTCCCACCACCCACCACCCACCGTCTCCAGGGACAAGACCACTAATTTTGTTGAAATCCATCTGTTTCAGTTTGTGCTAACCCATACAAATGTAGACGTTATTCCAGTAACGCTCGACGCGGCTCCTTCAGTGACCTTCTTTGGATGAATGTGCCTGGTGTTGTATTTGACCACTTTCTATTGTCATTAGATGATTTTAAAGGTAGCTGAAGGGTGAAATTTTGATCTAGTCAGAATAGAGGTGGCGCACTTTTATACCGTTTCTTTATTGTGAGGGACTAGGTTGGTCTGGACAGGCACCCTTCTTGCGAGCTAATCTAGGGGAATGGCAGAGCTTCCCTATCCTGCTTATTGGTTCTTTTTCCTTATCGGAATCAAGGCCAGCTAGTCGCAGATGCTGAGTCAACATGTATTGTAAATGTAGAGAAAAATACGGTGCAACTGTATAGAGGTATGCCTCTAAAGTGATACAGCTTAGCAAACTCTATGGCTTGGATCTAGTCCAACAATCTTGCTTGTCAATTCATCTAGGCACTATTTTATGTGATCAATAGGCCTCTCTGTTTCATTTGTTCCCACCTCCTTCCCTCCTAAAGTGCTCTGAAGTCGCTCGTTGGGAGCTATAAGTGCTACACTTGAAAACAAAAATATGCACTGGAGCAATTTATAATATTCAGTCTTGTGTCTTTACAGAGCCTCTTGTTGGAAGTCAAAATCAAAGTAATAAATGAAGGAAAAAGTGATATTTTATCTACTTAAAATGTAAGCTTAACATATTAAATATATGTTATAAAAACACATCACAGGTATGCGAGAGGTGTCTAAACTGCTCCTAAACTGCTCTTAAGCAAACAAAAAAAAATCCATGCTATAAATGAATATTCTGGTCTTCTTGTTCTTCTCGACCTATCAGCTGCATTTGATACTGAGAACCACATTATACTAATTAAGATTCCACAAAATCGTATGATCATAGACAGGATATTGATTAGATGGTTTTACTTTTGTGTAGCTAATTACAGAAGATAATAATTGTCAATTCCTTTTCTAATTCTAATGCTCTGATGAAGATGGTTTTTAAAGGTTCACAACTGGCTCTAACTCTCTTTAGTCCCTAAACCGAAACCCTTGGTGTCCTTCTCAAGAATTCAAGGATCTTTTATCATCAATATGCTTACTATACCAGATTAGTATAATGATGTTCTCTTTCAGTGACGTCTTGCAGTGATGTCATTGAATTAATAAAAAATGAAAACCGAGAAACCACTTTGAAGGAAACCAAATCATAGAAAACCAATATCATGAAAAATCAATTTTAGGAAAATACAAAAAAAATCAAAAAGTTAAGTAAACATTTTAAAGGAAAGATAATTTGAAGAAAAAAATCTACAATGACGTTACAATTGGGTGAAATCTAGAAGCATGGGTTTTTTTTGGGTTCAGGGATGGTTGATGTTTAGGGGTGATGATGTTTTTAGGGGGCATGATGGATGAGGTCTGGTGTAGAATGGGTTTTTTAGGGTTTTGGGATAGGTGATATTAAGCTAGATGAGGGTTTTTAGGGATTAGAAATTGTTGAAGTTCAGAGGTGGTGGTTTTTTCTTAGGTTTTAAGAATGAGTGGAATTTAGGGGTGATGAGGAATTTTTAGGGTTCAAGAATGGGTAGAATTTGGGGTGGTAGGAGTTTTTAGGGTTCAGGGATGAGCAGAGTTTACGACTTTTTTTTTAAAGATTGAGTGGTGGGTAGGGTTTAGGTATGGTAAACAGTTCTTAGGGTTCAGGTGTTTTAAGGTTGAGAGATGGTGGAATGTATGGTCTAAAAGGTTTAGGGTTCAGTATTGGGAAGGGCTTAAAGTACTGAGAGGTTTTAGGGGTCCAGAGATGCATCAGGCTTAGATAAAGGGATTTGTAGGGTTGGGTAGAGTTGAGAGTGATGGGGTTTTAAGGTTCTCGGATGCATGGTGTTTCGGGGTGGTGAAGTTTTTTAGGGTTTGGAGGTGTGTAGGTGGCGGTGAGGTCTTCTAGGGGTCAAGAATGGGTAGAATGTAGGGTGATGAGCAGTTTTAAGGATTCAAGGATTGGTGCGATTGAGACATAGAAAGGAGTTTTTAGGTTTCAGGAATGGGTAGAGTTTAGGGGATAAAGAGGGGATTTTAGATTTAGGAATAGGGGAAATTTAGGGGTCAGGGATGGATGTAGTTTAGGTGTAGTTAAGGGTATTAGGGGGCAGAGATGAATGGTGTTAAGGCATTGTGATGGGGTCAGGAATCAATGACAATTAGGATCAGTGAGGGATCAGCAAATTTAAAACCATCCAAAGTAGTTGTCTGACAATCTAAAATATATAACTCTGAAGTAATGTCTCTTGAAGTAAAGTACTGATATAAATACCTCAGAAAAAAGTAATACCTGAAACGTTTGCATTCACACCTTAAAAAATAAGCATGCAAAAGCCAATAAAAAGGATATTCTATAAACTGGTTCCTATGTAAAGGTCAATGTCATTCATCCTGCAAATTTCTATTAAACAGTTTAGGTTAAAGGGTTTCTCAGTAATGGTAATCCATGAAATTGTTTTTCTATGAAATCTCATACAACCATCTTGCAATTAATCAAAAATACTTTATTGAGTATTTTCTACCCATAAAAATACAAGACAAATAAACACATATATGTACGATCCACAAAATAGAATCTACAGAGTTAAAAGAAATAAAATCATGTGAAAACCTTAAAACCAATTTCATCATATGTTATAGGTTCAGCACAAGGAAAGCATATAAAGATGTAATCTCAGAGTCCAATGTCTTAGAATTATGCTAAAAACGGGGGACCATATTAGGAAAAAAACAATAACCATAAAAAGACAAAGCATATTATCCCATAATGAATCTAAGTAAACAATATTAAGGAAACAGATTATAGATAAAAGGAAGAAGGGGTTTTCCATGTTATCTGATTATGTTCAGAGTCTATGTCATCCAAGGTTTAGAAGCTGGAAATTCACACCAGCGCTTCTGATCTAATGAACCAAATCCAGTATAAGTATTTGGACACTGCACAGACAATTGCCAGACTGGACTCAATGAATAGCAGCCGAAGAGCATCCTGGTGCTGTCTACATCCCAGTTGCTTAAATATAGAGATAATACAGGATATTCTAGGGCACACCTATGATGGATAGAAAAATACAAAGTGCGCAATGGAGTCCCTTGTCTGCTACCATGATGGGCATATGGTGCTCACGAAACCACCCAGATTCCATTTAGCTAATAGCAACTGTAATGGAAGAGTACCATATTGAAATTTTAGATATGTACGCTTGGAAGCTATCGGGGTATATAATCTAAAAAAGGCTCAAAGGCCATGTCAATCATAAAATCTAGAAATTTATCAGCAAGAGACCTATCGGAAATATAAATTCTTCAGCCCACATATACTCCCAGAACGTTTTTTGGGGGGGATGCCTTTGGACTGTTCTTTATAGCCAGGCAAGAGTACCAAAATACACCAAGGCCAATCCTGTGTAGCATAATTTGATGTTGCCAGCACTATCATAGGTAGCTACATCCTGTAAAGAATGGTAATACCCTGCAAGCTCTACAGTGTATTCAAGCCTGGGCCGAAAGAGAAGAGGTCTGAGTTGGGCTTTATGACAGATCGGCTTAAGGCCCAGGTCTCGTCTAAGTGGAACCAGTTGGGTATTTTTTGGGCAGGTGTGTGAGCGCTCTTAAGAAGGTATTCTCAGCCACCCCCAAAGTGGCCAGATCAGCATTAATCCATGCGTCTGCCCCCATATAATGTGCAACCTTCAGCCTTGGCTGTGTACAGTTTCAAAGCAATAGATATCTGCCTGACTCGAGAGGCCCTATACAGTTTTAAGATGGCTGCTGTATGCTGGGTAAGATATAAGCTGCTTCTCTAAACCTGGGACACACAGGGCACTGATTTAGTGAGGTTAATCCCAAGGTAAAATAACTTGCTAACCCTATCTAGTTGTCTGCCCTCCAAAAATATAGAGCTTCTAAAAGACTTATGTAGGCAGATGACCATACACTTTGTCGTTGAGTTGTTGATCACCAGGCCTTGTTCTCCACAAAAGGCAACAAACTTGTCCACTAAGCATTGTAGGCCACTCAGGGTTTAAGATTTCAGAAGGGTATCATCAGCGAATAACAAAAGGGAAATCTTGCAGCCAGCTAATCGGGTCGCATCATTCAGGCTTGGGGCAAGGACTCATCCCTGGTGCGCACCACTTTGGATAGGCATCTGATCTTTGAATTGCCTGTCCCTTCCCCATCTAACTTGTGCATATGTGTTCTCAAGTAGGTGGATCAAAACATCCAAAAGATCGTAGGGAACCCCATTGTTTTTTAGCACCTCCCAGAGCTTGCCATGTGGGACGAGGTCGAATGCAGACTTTTGGTCTACAAAGATCAAGTAAAGATGTGCTCATTGGAGGAAAAATGTCTTCCAGTATATCAATAAGATTCTAAAAACCTGGTTGATTGTGATGACTCCTTTTGTGAAACCCACCTGTAAGGGAGAGAGAGCCTGATGGTCCTAAACCCAATCATCCAAGGTCCCCAAAATTTGCCTTGCAAAATCATTTTGAGCAACATCAATAAAGCTGATCGGTCTGTATTTAAAGATGAATCCTGCACTCCTTTCTTATGAATGAGAGCGATTGTGGCTGCCTTCCAAATACAAGGAATGATGGCCCCTTGAATAATATAATTAAATAATTGATTGAAGTATGCAGCCCATCCATTGACATCTGTTAAAAAAAGATCACTTGGAATGTCATCGGGCCCTGATGCCTTGCCCCTTTGCTATAGCTTTGATTACAGAGACTGTCTCACTGATCTCCAATTTAAGGATGCCTGGAGGGGCCAGGTAATTAATGCTGAATTCTGTTAACCTGTTATTATTCGGTCCCTGTTTGTCAAGATCCAGAAAGTAGAAGCAAGCAGCATGTCTTAGGAGAAATACAATTAGCCTGGTTGGCGATTTTCATGGGCTGATAAGTTCCAAAATGACCTGGTATCCTTGTGGGCAGCAGCCCCATCTACATTCTCTCATTTCTGTAAATCCCACTCCCTGTGTGCTGTTGTCTGAATTCATTTATATCTTTGGCGTTTAGCACAAATCAGATTACAATCACCACTGATCAGGGCACGGTGTAATTCATCTTTCTTGTAATTGCATGCTCTATTATACCAATTGCGTTTAGCCTTTGATGAGGTCAGGCCAGTTCCAGAGTGGCACACAAAACACTCACCAAGTAGCTTAAAAAGCTCCTTTCAAATCTTTGTGATCTATATTTTCTAGAACAGATGCAGCATGCCCTAGGGCATTAGTCATAAAGGCCATGGAGTCAACATTTATAGCTACTTTATCTCTTTTTAGTGTTCGCTTATCATTTGAGGGGGCCACATCGGTGCTTAGCAAAGTAGGGACATTCGCCCTAAAGGGGCACAGATCTCTTAAGGTGCAGTGGAGAGCATTATGGTCACTGTCCTAACTATCTAATACGTTAAAATCGACCAAACTACCCTGCAGCTGCAATAATCAGGTGGTTATCAATTCTATTTGTGCAACTTGGGCGATTGAAAGTGTGGGCAGCAGACAGATCCGCAGGTGTGCGGCCATTACAGGCCCTCAGGCCTTTAATGATATGGTAAACGACATAAGCTGATAAGCAGCACTTGTCCAACGTTTAACTGGTTTGGGTTTGAGTGTATGTATTCCCCAGACCTTATTCTCCTCATTAACAGGAGAGACACACCTCAAATCCATAAATTCAAATGTTGTATTAACATCACCGCCAATAATCAGACAGTTCTGTAAAGCAAGGGAGACTCTATGGAGGGTCAAATCTGGAATTGTCTGAGTCTCTTCCCCTCCTCCAGGTGCCCGCTTGTAAACGTGTGTGTGTGTGTATATATATATATATATATATATATAATCTGTGCAGAAGCCTACCCTGTGTATTGAAATGCCCAAAATATCATGTGAAATAAATGGAAACACTGTTATTTTAAATCTCGGACCAGTTTAACCCAAATGAGAATGCTGCCCGATGGCGGCCCCTTTGTGCTCGAATAGCGGGTAGATGAAGTGTAATATATCCTGATCTAAGCAGCGGCTCACACACCCAGGTTTCCTACAGGAGACACAAGTAAAACTCATCGATAAAATTGCCCCAGCTTGGTTTACCTAGTTTGGACCTAATCTCTGCCAGGTTCCATATCAATATATTCGTGAGGGAGCTGGTGATGGTAGCAGACGTGATATATGGTGCCGAGATTGTTAGTTCACTATTCTGCTCCAATCTCTCATCTTCTAGCTGGGGTACTCATTCATGGTCTTTGGAGGCTGTGACGAAAGAACCAGTCAGTCAACCATAGAGGTATCCTAGACCTCAGACTGATGGTTAGGTGCCATTTGCAACTCAGCTCCCAAAGTACAAGTGGATGGAAGTGTCACCCTCTCGATAGATGGCAACTCAGAAGGGCATGGGGGTTCAATTTAAATTATATCTGTGAGTTAGGGGATACAATTCTGCACAAGGCAAAATTGAGGAGGCCATCTACAAGAGAGTTTGTCGTCAGCTTTAGCCTAATATAATCAAACCTTCCTGTATGTAGAGATGAATCAGAAAAATGTTTTGCCTGTAGGATGTCTGAGCAGACAACAGCACGACAGTCATAAACAGACCATATGTGATGTATACATTTATTCAAGAGTGACTCCTTATCCTCAAAAACTCCTTTTGATAATGGTTGAACTTTTACCATGTACAAAAGGAGTGGTTTGTCTGCTGGCTGTGATGATTCGAAATTACAAGGGGTCCCATTTCGCCCGCCAAGATGGTAAATGTCATGTGGAACCATGCTAACCTTCCTTTCTTGTCCAATAGCCAAGGAACATGCTGGGTGTTTGGAAATCTGGTGCAACTGCCCCTTAGGCAGTAGATTGTACGGGGAGGTATGGGGGAATATATGGAACAGAATGGACATCCTTTTGTAATGCAGCTATTTTTTTCGTCGTTTGTAAGGTCAATTAATGTGGTAAAGGCACAGCTATCAATACCTTGGAAGGTTTTGACTGCACAGGATGGTTTGATTAAAGCTTTGACCTGTTTACACCAATTATTGTAGGCAAAAGAGGAATAGGCTCAGTCACAATATCTCCAGATATTGTTTGGTGCAAGATAGGTGTTGAATCAGCATGATCCCCAGCAGCCTTCACTGCAACCATTCCAAAACAGAATTTGAAGTTAAAGGGGCCAGTGGTGACCGTTATGCATTTGATTTTCGTTCTCTTAAGAAGACAGAAGACACTTTCTTCAGCGGTTGGGTCTGTTGGGCACTACTGTTATCCAAGCCTCCAAAAAGACTTCCTACTTCATCTATTAGATTGTCAATGTCCTTAAGAGTTTAACTATCCAATGGGTTATCAAGGGACAGGCTGATGGTTGGCTTGTAGTTTTCGACCCTTTGCGCTTGAAAGGTCTCTTTCGCTTTGCCCTTGCCCATGGAAAGACACACTTAAGACTCTGCCAGCTAATAGTAAAGTACAGGAAATCTGGCCACGGAAATCAACTCTTGTGGTAATGCATTTTCAGTTTAGGTCAACCCCCAGCTCAAGATGTCAATAGACAACAATACTGCAACACTTTATGTAATAGTGCTAGGGTACAGAAAGGCAAAATGTATTACCTTGAGCTGATGGATTTTCCTTGCTGAGGGGCCAAGGGGTGTGGCCCGCCTTGCCTATTCCTGACACTGACGGGTGCAGGACAGTACCTCCTTAGGCGCTTTATAGCGCAGTGGTGATATTGTACAGCTGCGATGACAACCAGCCTGCCTCAAGGCCCTTATGTTCTTGGGACTTAACAGTCCTTACTGCTTGCCTCCTTCAGAATGCGTGTCCCGCGCTATGGGACCCCTAGGCACTTTATAGCGTGGTATTGATAGTGTACAGCATTGGTGATGACCAGTCCACCTCCAGACCCTTATTTCCTTGGGACTCCTTACTGTTTGCCTCCTTCAGAGCGCCTGTCCCACACTGCAGGACCTCCATAGGCACTATATTGCTCGGTGGTGATAGTGTACAGCTGTGGTGATGACCAGCCTGCCTCCAGGCCCTAAGGTTCTTGAGACTTGGAATCCTTACTGTTGGCCTCCTTTAGGGCACTTGCAACACACCCTGGCCTGGCAATACATTTCAGACCAGGTGACTTTGTGTCATCTGATAGTCAACAATTTTCAAAACACGTTTATCCTTATATCTTCTGCACGCTCAACATTACCAATACAATGCTGGATTGACACCTGTGGTATTCTTGATGCCTGTCATAAAATACATTGGTAAATCTCAAGACTACATCCTTGATAAAAAGGGATCATTTCAAATGAGAAATAAAGTGCTGTCCAAGATTGCAAGCTTCCAACTGAGATTTATTTGAGGGATCCCTCCATTTAGCCCAGAATAAATCCTTAAAACGCAAGTCCAAACCCTGGAACTGTCAAAGATAAACTAAAGTAACTCTCTCTTGACTGGGTTTCCAAAAGTGCAAAAGAACCCCTTGAATACAGTGTTACAAGAAGCATATTGCCTTGTCTCTAAATGTGACTACATTTCTCCAAAGCGGTTGAAACTGCACTAGCTCCCCGGTGAAGCAAGAACAGTCTTCAAGATAGCTTGTGTAAACAAAAATGTCAGACACATCTCCGCTCTTTGTTATTTAGCTTTGAAAGACAAAGTGTGTGGTGGCCTTTGATCTCTCTGGAGTACAACACTACTTCTCTTAAAATCTGCACAATCCTTTTCTGAACATGAGGGTCTGAAATTCTCTGAATCTATGCACCACATCCTGACTGGTGAACTTCAAGGAAGAGTTGAAACATCACTTTCAAAGACATTCCCTGTCTTGCTGCAGCTAAATCCCTCTCCCAAACTGTAGCCCACTCTGCTGCCAGATTCTAATCATTACTACACAGTGCACCTAGGTCACCCCCCTCCCCACCCACCCCTCTCTCCACTCTTTTTTATGGTATCCAGTCCCCCATATTCCTTCTACCTTCCTCATTTATATATTTAGTTATCGCTCCATCCCACTTTACTATTCCTTTCTGCTTTTTTTTCTCTTACCCTTGTTTTGTCTATTAATTTTCTCCCAGTTCTAGATTTTCTTGTCTCGTTCATGCCATTGCCCATCCTATATACTCCAATTATATCATAATTTGACTCCTTCCTGAATTCTCACTGTACTGTTGTCATTTAGCTGTTTTCTGACATGTTTACATATCTCATAATTCTCCTCCATATACGTAATCATATATTGCATGTATTTTTTCCAATTGTATGTAGTCAATTTACTTCATCTTATAACTTTCATAATTCTGTCTCTATAGACCATTCTAATGCCATTGGTCACATTCACGTCATGAAAATCTGCACAAACGAACAAACAAATAAATAGGCACAAACTGACATTGCCTTGCACCATGCCACTTTAGAATGTAAAAGGCAAGCAAACAACAAGAGTTGGCTCTGAAATCTAATAAAAACATATTAGAATCTGCGCCCCTCTCTGAAAAGAACAACATCTGCCTTTCAAGAATCAACAGTATTAGGCTATACTGCTTTTTAGGTCTAGCCTAGTCTGGAAGAGCTGTTATATGTACTTTGTGGGCTCTGGAGATCAGCCCCTGGATGTTCTCCCGCTTTTGCTTAGGGACTTTTTATCTGTTTTACTGCCTCTATTTAACTGTCTTGATAGAAAACAACCAGTAGAGGTCAGGTAAATACCAGGATTGCTTTCTGCTAGTTCAACTTTTCTCTATTCAACTGTCTTGATAGAAAACGAACAGCGGAGGTCAGTAATGCAACCTTTGTACTGCGAACGGTCACAACAGACATTGGAAAATCTCACCAGATGTCCTCCAAGCGATCAAAAATCGCAATCGGAGACATCATATCTCGCTTGCCAACTTACTGTTTTGGAGCATGCATGAGAAAAAGTTTTTCCGCCTGGTGATTGGCTGTATTTGCCTGGAATTCTGCTATACAAAAGTAGCCCACAGTCACCAAAATTCCTCCAATTCCACTGGTGTAACGAAATTTTCACCCACCCTTAATAACAATATACTGTATCTTTTTAAATGCTTGGAATCCTACTTGCCAACTGAGTAATGGTGAACGCTAACTGGATGAAGCCAATAGCAACATGGGATGGCTTAAAAACCAGTCGATGTTTATTACCTTTTCTCATGAATACTTAAATGCTTCTATTACACATTGTTATTGTGAAAATGTCTAATCATGTTCGTAACCAAAAAGTGCAAATATGAGTGACGGAGTTAACAATATTATGACTAGTGCATAATTTGTAAACTGCAACTCAAGCATATAATCCCCAAACTCACAATGGGTAGATCAAAGGTAAAAACTGATTAGTGATACACTTAAAAATGTATAATATTATTATTTCCTAAATCATGAAGGAGTGGTTGGAATAGGTGGAGAACTTCAATGTATGCGTCCACATAAAATGTATGTAGCAACTTCAAATTATCAACTTTACAGGCAACTGTACTATTCAGTCAACTTTGCAATTACATTTTTTGCTAAACATATTTCAGACAGAAACCTGCCCTAATAAGACATGCCACCTGTGCAAGTGACAGTGCCATTTATGCTGTAGGTGAAATACCTTTGTATTAGAGCATGTGGCTCAAGATAAATCTGCTGCTGCATGACTATCCCCTCCAGCTATTACTAACAGGTGCGCACAGTGGAAGCCTGCACCTGGCAGCGGATCAGAACTTTTTCCCACTGTAAAGAAAACGGTGTATTGTCAAAGTTAGAAAATCTTTATGCAGTACTGCATAGGCTACTACACAGGCAATCATGCAATGCGCACCATAAAAAAATTGTTCTGCTCTGTATCCTGTACATTGTTTTTTAAAGTTTCCTCAAAACTAACATGCCTAATTGTGCAGATCACATGCTAACTTAAATGTTTGTTTCTTCTTTCTCCTAATAGGTCCCATTAATGATATGCATGCCCACTTTTAGCAAAGAATGTACAATGCAAGGTTTTTTGGTGCTATGGTGGTGGTAATGCTTTTTGTGAGAACACATTATAATAACCTTCCTGGCTGCCTGACGCCCCACTATCCCGTCACCCTTTAGGCATTCAAAAATGAAATCCCTATCTGGTTCTCTGTCACTCTCCCCATCCACCCTCTGCAGTGCTCTCTTCCACTCGAATACAAACGAGGTATTGGCAAAGCCGATCGGTCTCGCTTTGTAAACCAGGGGAGCGGTAACTGAAATGGACAAGGATGTCAGCCACTCACATGCAACGGGCAACACCCAAAACCTGCTCCAAAAGCAGTGGTTACAATCCTGAAAATCTAATGATCAAACCCTGCTCCCTGCTGCTTGTCTCTGAAATGAATTGTGTATCTGCAGTCACAGACTGGGGCTGTAAAGCATCAGTTACCAGGCAACAGGGCCAACGCCACCTGGAATCGACAGGTAGCCTTTTCTTGTGACTTACTCTTGGTTTCACTAGTTCCAAAACTGTAATGCTTAATATTGGAATTGCAATTGATGTTACTGTTCCTATGTCAATAGTTAATGATTGATTTAACGAACACTAATTGTGACGTACTAATGGTATCACTGTTACTAAAACTAATACAAAACTATTACATTTACTATTTGTATAACCATTGCCATTACTGTTACTATAACCACATGTCTATTGTTTTTAGTTATTTCACAAATAACATTGGTTTTGTAACTTCATATAATTAATACTTATAGCATGATCTTTACTGTACTTATTAACATGATGTATGCATCACAATTCCGATAGATATCACTATTAATATTACTTTAGATATTAATTGTGATATTGTGTTTCTGTTCCGCATTTACCATTGGAATTGAAGTTAATGTAATGTAATGTAATGTAAAATAGCATTTGTACCGCGCAGCAGTCACTCCAAGGAGCATCAAGGCGCAAGATGCTGATTCAGAGATGAAGGAAACAGGTAGGGTGGGGATGGAAACTCACCCAACTGTTACACTAGTGCTCTAACACAGGTGTCCTGTAGCTTGAAAATCCAGGTTTTCAGTCCCTTTCTGAAGTCTTTTTCCTTGTCTAGGGCACGAAGGGAGGGGGGAAGAGTGTTCCACGCTTTTGCTCCGAGTACTGGTAGGGATTTGCCACCTCTCGTGCTAAGCCTGAACCTAGGTACTGACAGGAAATTAGAGCTAGATGATCGGAGATTGCGAGAAGGATGGTATCTGGCAAATCTCTGCTGTAGGTATTTTGGTCCCAGAGCATGGGTGGCTCTAAAGGTAATGATCAGCATTTTAAATAGGACTCTCTTATTTATTGGGAGCCAATGTAGAGTATTTAGTGCAGATGATGCGGAAGATTTCTTCGGCCATTTAAGGACTAGCCTAGCTGCAGCATTCTGTACCATTTGAAGTTTATGTGTGGTGGTTTTTGTAGTACCTGCATATAGACTATTACAATAGTCTATCCTCGACGTCACCAGAGCGACTGTTACCGTCTTCCTAGCCTCTAGTGGAAGAAGGTCGAAAAACTTCCTGAGTCCTTTAATGATGGCAAAGCAATTACCTGCCACTTTCAAGGCTTGCTGCTTGAAAGAGAGATTGCTGTCAAATGTGATCCCTAGGTTTCGTGCCGATTGAGTTGTATTTGGTGGGATTTCTGCCTTTTCCGGCCACCAGGTTTTGGGCGTAAAGTTGTTATTTGGGCCCATTGGCACAATTTCTGTCTTGCCTGTGTTGCATTTTAGATGATTGACTTTCATCCAATCGTAGGTTGCCGTGAGGCAGCTTTTAAGTTTTTCTTCCCATTCCTGTGTGTCTTTGTCCAGAACTAATATCAATTGAGTGTCGTCGGCATAAGCCACTACATCAATTCCAAATGATGATATTAGTTTAATTAAAGGGGCGGTGTAGACATTAAACAGTGTCGGGCTGAGGCTTGAGCCCTGTGGGACGCCCATCTTTATTAATTTTTCCTTGGAGCGAAATTCTCCGAGAGTAACTACTTGTCTCCTGTCACTTAAGAAGTTTTTGATCCATTCCAACACTGTGCCAGAGATGCCAGAGGTTTCAAGTCTGTTAATCAGGATGGCATGTGACACAGTGTCGAAGGCCGCCGATAGGTCTAATAAAATCAGGACGGCCTTCTTACCCTGGTCCAGAGCCATGCGGATGGTATCTGAGGTGAGCAGGAGGGCAGTTTCCGTGGAGTGTTGAGCCCTGAAACCCGATTGATTGGGATGCCAGGCTTCATTTCCTTCCAGGAATTTGGTGATCTGTTTGTTTACACAGGCTTCAGTGATTTTACACAGCATAGGGAGGAGAGATATTGGTCTTAAGTTGGATAGGGTGGTAGGGTCAGGGAGAGGCTTTTTTTGTAATGGTTTAACTGCCGCTAGCTTCCATTCAGCTGGGACTGTTGCTGTGGTCAAAGAGGAGTTCACAATACTGTTAATCACAGGGTTAGCTACCTCGACCATCATATGTAGCAGTGCCGGAGGACATGGGTCAAACGGGGAACCTGACTTGGCAGCTAAGATAGCCTTATGGGTCTCGTCCAAGCTAATGGGAAGGAAAGTTTCCAGTCTGTCTCTTTCCATGTTTTCCTCATTAATGTTACTGTAGCTATAACTCATAACATTTCCCACTTGAACTCGTATGTGTTCAGATGAGGAATGCCCGATTATGAAGCAAGGCACACTTATTTGCTAAAGGGCCTTGGAATTTCCCAGTGGCATTTGGATTTCTCAGATATGCCTAGCCCTGTTCTTCTATTGTGTGTGTAATATTTTGTTAGGTAGGATGGAATAATCGTTTTTAGGACCTCTCTCCCCTCTTGAGAGATAGAGGAAAAAGTATTTAGTAAGAAGGTTCCAACTGAGGGAACAGGCGGGAGGCTGTACTTACAGGTAAGCTAATGAAACATTATCAAGTATAAATAATGACTTAATAATAGCGTTATTATAACCCCCAAATATGGCAATAATGTTATAACCACTAGAGAATAAAAAGTAGACTTAACTCACGTGCATCATTCTGGTTACAACGGATTCTGAGTGTTCTCTACCACTGCATAAAACCAAACAGTCTATGTTTTTATACTGGCTTCCCTAAATGTAAAATAATATCCATGGACCACTTCACTGACTGGAAGCCGATAATCGTGCCAGAGTTTCAGGTGCATTTAATTTATTGTATTGTATTGTAATTGCATTTATATAGCGCTTAGTACCCCTGACGAGGCGTCGAAGCGCTTTTTCAGCGGGTAGCACGCTACTCCGGGACCCATAGAAGATTAGTGTTGAATTAGTATAGTGAAACATGCAAGTACTTTTTAAGTGGTGGATAGGTTAGTCAGTTATTTGGATTTGGAATGATAGCAGAAGGATAGAGGAGGACAAAGGTTTGTATTTATTTATCACTTGTTGATGCATTCAGGAAGCCTATAAAGGATTAGTGGTGAATTAATATGGTGAAATATGAGGTAATTTCAGTGGTGGATATTAGTCTGTTACTTGGAGTGAGAAGAATAGCGGAGGGGTAAAAGGGGAAGAAAGATTTGCATTCATATAGCACTTGTTACCCCTGATGGGTGTTGAAGCGCTTTTCTGGAGAGTAGCACGCCACTCCGGAACCCATAAAGGATTAGTGTTGGAAATTGGTATAGTATAAATATGAAGTAATTTGAGTAGTAGATATGTTATTCAGTTATTTGGGCAGTATATTAGTGTAGTTCAATATGGAATTTGAGAAGTGACCATGTTTTCTCTGAGGAGCCAGACACGTCAGACTTCCGAACCTTCTACACACCCAGAGAGACAGTAAGTGACAACCTATAATATTTAGCTTGTGAATGAGAGAGATGTTGATACAGAGGCAAAAGTGGAGAATCACAACGTGTTTGGGGAGGGCATCAATACACACATTGACCACATCAATAAGAGCGTGCAAAACAAAGAGTGAGGGACAAAAAGACCAAGACAAAAAGACAGATTTAGAAAAAAAATTGTAAAATTAACCGGATGTTAGTGAATCAAGTGCTAGAGAGTGGGTAAGAGCTATAGAGAAAGAGGAACTACAGAAGAAGAGAGAGGAGGGGGGGATGAGAGGAGAGAAAAATGGAAGATTAGATGGAAAAAGACGATTCCCTGAAGTATGGTAAAAAAGAGAGACAGACTGTGGTTGGAATGCGAAATGGAATTTGTGAATTGGGCGAGTGATGTGAATCTAATGACACTTGATCTTGCATGCTAATGCAATATATGTTTTTTTTTATTCTAGACTGATACATGCACATCAAACATTTCGTTGCCGACCATGTTTGTTTCAGGTATTAATACTGTGATCAGACATCCAAGAGAAATAACCTTTCCCTGGCAGCTGAATAACAGACTTGAAATTCCTTGCTGTTGTAGAGCCCGTAGGACTCGAGGAATTTCCAGCTCTGGGGTTGACACTGCTCCATAAGGGCATCCCTTGGGATGTGGCTTAGTCGTGTTCCTGCTGTGGCCATAATGAGGGAAACCAACACGTATACTCCAGAAAGCTGTTACATCATGGGGGGGGCTTAATGTTCACAACGTTCTTCATCACCTCCAGTACTTCCGTAATATTGTAGCCTTGCTTCAAGGTGGCATGTTCCACCTTTACGACCCCCATTTACCCATTTACAAACAGAAAGATAGCATGTGTGGTGTGCAAGTTAGTGAAGAGCGGTTGCATTTAAGAACACAGGGAAACATGAATGGCACACACAAACATGCCTCCAGCATCGCCTGCTTTCCCCTTCCTTGTGCGGCGCTGTTTTGACACTGCCAAGGCTGTTATCAGCACTTCATATCATAGGGATACCTACATTGTTTACAATTTTTATTTTGTGTATCGCTGCAGACTGACAACGTTTGGCGAAGCCACAACCTCCAGAGGATGTCCTGTTCCCTGCAGAGCATCTTCATCTGTATTGCTTTAGAAGATAAGTTACAGGTTTGTCAAAAGCAGCAGTGCAAGTTTCACTGCTCATTGCTGCATCCGGTCTGCCTTGCCACTTCCTGGGGGATATTACAGCTCTTGCCACAAGGGGCGCATTGAAGTACTATTCACTCAGGTCCATCACACAGCAGATATTTATGCTACGAAGTAAGGCCACACAACAGCTATTAATTTGTAGGGCTTATGGTATACTATGTACAGCTACCAAGAGCAGCTAGAGTGCGTTTTTACACTAGAAGTAGCGTGCGCAGAAGAAGGTTATCGTGAAAGATTGATGGAACGTTGGGTATGTACAAACACACAGTGATAACAGAGAAGAACCAGGCGCCCCAAAAGACACTAGAAGCCAAATGGTGTCGAGGCATTCAAAGGGAAAAGTAGTTCTTTAATGTTAGCAGTGGAACACTACAACTCATCCAGTACAAATACGGTGACCTCAATATACTCCAGAGGAAGGACGGACACATGATTAGGGTGGAAAGTCATCAAATCAGAAGCAGGGAAATAAAACTGGCATGAACGCTAGCTAATCATTCTCAAGGTGCAGATCTTAAACCTCCGTAGTGAGATGACAAACATTGCTGCATTGCATCATGCCACTCTCCCACAGTCCCCTCTGTGCATTCCTTCTATTCATTCTTCCCTCATTTACTAAGCATTCGCAAAGCTAATAGGTTGCACCAATGCAAGAGCTATTTGATTTGGCAATATTTTTTTTGCCCTGTAGTGCACCAGCGTGGCTGCTGCTCAGCATGGCTAAAAGTTAGTGGTGCAGAGGACAGTGGTGTGGCGTGGAGTGGTGTAGAATGGAGCAGCGAAGTGTCATAGAGTGCCATAGTGTGAAGTGTCGTAGAGTAGAGTGTCGTAGAGTGGAGTAGCATAGAGTGGAGGAAAGTATTGCAGAGTAGAGTAGAAAGGAGATGATTAGAGTGGTGTAGTTTGGAGAAGCATAGCATATAGTGTCATAGAGTGGAGTGGCCTTGAGTGGAGGCATACAGTGGAGTAGAGTAAAGTGTCAGAGTGGAGGGGCGTAGAGTGGGGGCATAGAGTGGAGTGGCATAGAGTGGAAGGTCCTAGTGTGGAGGGGCATAGAGTGAGGGGTGTAGCGTACATTAAAGTGCTGTTTAGTGGAGTGGCAAAGAGTAGAGTAAAGTAGTGTACAGTGGAGTTGCATAGAGTGTCAGAGTGGAATGTCATGAAGTGGAGTATAGTCATAGAGTGGAAGGACTTTGAGTCAGGTAGCATGGAGTGGCTTAGAGTGGCATAGTGTAGCGTGGCATTGAGTGGAGTGACTTAGAGTGGAAGGGCATAGAGTGGAGTAAAGTGTCATAGAGTGGAGTGTTGTACAGTGAAGTGAAGTTGTATGATGAGTAGCAGAGGTGATTGACAGAGTGGTGTAAAAAGGAGTGTCGTAGAATAGTGTGTGAGAGTGAAGTGGACAGTCACAGAGTGGCGTACAGTGGAGAGGAGCAAAGTGTTGTGGAGTATTATAGAGTGTTGTGGAGTGTTATAGAGTGTCATTGAGTGGCATATAGTGTTGAACAATGGTGTACAGTGAAGTGGAAGTGGAAGTGAGTAGAGTGGCGCAGATTAGAGATGTAGAACAGAGTGATGTAGGGTGTAGTGGAGTGGTGTAGAGTGTTGCAGACTGGAGGGGAGTAGAGTGGTATAAGTGGAGTTCAGTAGCATAGAGAGGAGTATGCATGGACTATGCGAACGGCCTGTATTTAGGGTTGCCCGCGGGCCTCCTACATCGGCTCCAGACAGTCCAGAATGCGGCTGTTCGGCTGGTCTGCGGGGTTTCCCTACGCACCCATATTTCGCCACATCGCAGAGCATTACATTGGCTTCCAATCCATCAAAGAGCTGCATTCAAAGCCATGACCTTAGCCCATCAAACAACTAGGGGTAGGGGATCGGCCTACCTCTCTGTTAGTATCCGTCCTTATTGTAACTCTCGGAACCTCCGTTCCAACTCCCAACATCTGCTTTCCATACCAAGATTCAGGAAAGCACGTTCTGGAGGTAAAACCTTCCAGGTCTGTGCCACAACTCTCTGGAACAAACTCCCGATCGCAATTAGGATGATCCAGGAAGAATTACCCTTTCGTAAGGCACTAAAAACTTTTCTCTTTTGTTAATTCCCCCAGGACTATCACTCTGCTTTCACTCAGAAGCGCCGGGACACCCCGTTGGGGTAGCTGCGCGCTATGTAAATTACACAAATAAGTGGTAGCGCACTGCCATTACAGACTACTAATTTTCAATTCAATTGAACATTGCATTTGAAGAAACATACATCAGAGTGGAGCAGAGTGTCATAAAGTGGAGTAGAGTGGAGTGGTATAGAGTGGACTGGCATAAAGTGGAGTGTGGTAGAGTGGTATAAAGAGGAGCAAACTGTTACAGAGTGGTGTAGCATAGAATGGAGTAAGGTATCTTAGAGTGAAGTGCCGTAGAGTGGGGTAGCGTGGAGTAGAGTGCTGTAGTATGGAGTAGAGTGTCATAGAGTGGAGTGTTGTAGTTTGGAGTAAAGTGTTGTGTTGTAGAGCGTTGTGTCAGAGTGTTGTAGAGTGAAAGGGCATAGAGTGGAGGGGTATGTTGTAAAATAAAGTGGCGTGTCATTGAGTGGGTTGGAGTGGCATAAACTGGAGTGTTGTAGTTTTGCATAAACTGTTGTGTTGTAGAGTGTTAAAGCAGAGTGTTTTAGAGGGTCAAGTAGTAGAGTGGAAGGACATAGAGCGGAGGGGGCACGTTGTAGAGTGAAGGGGTATGTTGTAAAATAGAGTGGCATGTGATTGAGTGGTATAGAGTGGAGGTGCTTAGAGTGGAGTGGGATAAAGTGGCATGGCATATCATACAGTGTAGTGGCATAGAGTGTTGTAAAGTGGAGTGGGATAAAAAGGACTGGCATAGAGTGGAGTGTTGTAGACTAGCGTATAGTGGAGTATAGTGGTGCAGAGTGGCGTAGAGTGGAGTGGAGTAGAATGTCGGAGTGGAGTGTCGTAAAGTGTTGTGTCATAGATTGTTGTGTCCAAGTGTCGTTTAGCGTAGGGGCACAGAGTGTAGGGACATAGAGTGGTGGGTGTAGAGTGGAGAGGGTGTCTTGTAGAGTGGAGGGGAGTGGAGGGGCATGTCATAGAGTAGAGTGGTGTGTCTTAGAGTGGTGTGGAGTGGAGAGGCGTAAAGTAGCATGGCAAGTCATAGAAATAGAGTGGCGTGGAATAGAGTGGAGTGGCACGTCATGGAGAGTGGTGTGGAGAAGAGTGTCTTAGATTGGAGTGCAATATCGTAGAGTGGAGTAGTGTGTCGTTCTAGAACGGAGTGTCAGAGTGATGTATTGTAGAGTGGCATAGAGTGGATTATCACAGAGTGGCGTAGAGTGTAGTTTTAGTGGCTAAAAGTGGAGTTGAGTGTCATAGAGTGGAGTGCCGATGAGAGGAGTGGCATAGCATAGAGTGGAAGGGAGTAGAGTGTTGTAGAGTGGAGTAGTGGAGAGATGTAGGGTGGAGTATGCATGTGGGGTAGCGCAATGCAGTCACAGACAACACATTTTCAATTGAAATGACCATTAGATTTGAACAGATAAGACAGTTTTGCTGATGAAAGTATACAGCCCACAAATGATTGAAGGTGCAAATGTCATCACCGAGTGTATTGATTTGTTTTGATCATATTAAAATATTTGGTGACACCACACTTCAGAATTACAAAAAAAAGTACTTCATTTGTGCTTTCCAAATTACGATATATTCTGAAAAATCTGCACAGTTAATTTATAAACATTACAATTGTGTTGTTTGTTTGAAAAAAACATTTCCTTTCACAGCAAGTGTCACATAAATCCTAGCACTTTGAATTCAGAGAAAGAAAAGTAAACACCAAGCTCCCTCGGAAGACAGACCCTGACATTCGGCCTCTGTAGGCGTCAAACTAAAAATTAACCACTAAATGTTCAATTCCCATCATCACCATTTACCCTCTGCAATACTCTCTCCGTTCCCAAAACCTATACCTTGTGTCAACCACCCGCCCACACCTCCCTCTGCCATTTCCATCCCCAACCTCTCCAAACCTGAGCTGTCCACCTTCACATTGAAAATGGAGAGGCAGCACCATGCTGGCAAAAGGTTTATGAGAGCTGATGGGCTTGTGTTACATGTTTTTCTCTGTCAGTATGGGTCAGCAGGGACCTGCTGCTGACAGGTCAAAAGGAATGCAACAGTTGGTACAGGCAGTGCGTCACCTGCTTTCTACTACCTTCCTTAGGCTTGTGGAGACCCAAGAGACGCAGAAGAAAGTGGGTGAGACAAACTGCCACCATGTTTCAGATTTCTGGAGACAGGGGTGAGTCAGGAGAAACCTTAAGACACACCAACCGCCACTATTACTGGGACATAGTTGTGAATGACCGAATTTGGAATTCAGTTACTCATGCTATTTGCTCACAAAGAGAGCCATACATAATACATCAATGAAATTACTATGTCTAGTATCGAATCAATCAGTCTTTATTCATTTAAATAATTTGTAAACCATAAAATATACATATGTAAAACAATCACAACATAAACCGTTGCAATAAATTACATTACAAACCAGTAGCCATCTAATCCCACAAAGCCATAAAATCTTTCCAAAATGCAGCTGACTCGCACATTGATAAAACAGATATAGGCCAGCATTGACCATCGTAAGCAATATAAAATCAAAATTTACATTGCTATGCAATAATAAATTGAACAGTTCTATACAGAATCTCAAGAGCAATCATAAAAAAGCATCGCTCATGTCAAGCAACCAAGTTTTTAGTTGGCGCCAAAGATAAAAATAGCAAAAAACCTCTAGACAATGATACTAATCAGAATTAATAATGAAGACTGGTGTGAAAGAGGACAGCAGATTTAAGAAATGAACCACCATTCGAAGAAAAACTAGCATGAGGAAGCATAGGTAAATAAAGGATAGCAGGTTGGCACTTAATAAATCCTTGCTTCTTTAAAATAGGAAATAAAAAGCTCTGAGTCAAAGGTAAGTAAAATTTACAAAAACCATAAAGTAAATCATGCACTGTTGAGAGACTTTGTCGCAAAGGCAGACACACACTAAACCCAAACAAAATTGACCCAAAGCAGGCCACTGGCCAGCCTAGCAAAGCAAGCAAGTTCATATGTCGGTTCCTCCTGTCAGTATAACAGTTCTTTCTGGCCAAGTGTAGTCTGTAGAGCCAGCAGCAGCTGGTTACAAGTCCTGCACAGTGTCTAAATGATGGGGTCACAGACCCTGTACTTAGAATTCAAAAGTATTTGTTTTGGGGGCATTTCACACACTCTTCAGAAGTTCACAACACCCTTATTCACATCCCAAGCCCTGGCCCCAGGCACACTACAGGGGGGCCGGTATGGCATTGGGAAAGTCAGGAACAGCCCTATTCAGGTGCTGGTGCAACTCCTCCCACCACTCTAAATTCAGACCAGGCCTATTCAGGTGCAAGAGAAACACCTCCCACCCATCTAAATGCTGCCTCAGTCTATTCATCCCACTGCTGTCACCAACGTTAGAAATGGAGTTTCTGGTTTGCTAGGGTGTACACCTAAGTCAGGCAGAATCCACCACTCTAGTCAAGGTAAGGCGTTATCTTGTATGTGTAACTCCCTTACCCTAACTAGTGTTGTGGGTTCTGCCTGGCTTATGTGTACACCCTAGCCAACCAGAAACCCCCATTTCTAAGAGGTACAGACTGCTTTAGCTCTGTGTCTCGAAAACAGCATTGTAACTTAAATCTAACATATACTCAGAGTGGGTATTGGGCCTGCCCCTTACTCATAAATCAATTCATTTTCTATCGCATTTTCCTGCTCCAGAATTCAAAGATATCCTCCCTTGGAGCATTTAGGGTTCACCCTAATTTGTGATTAATTCATTTTATTGTTCCATTGCTGTCATCAGGAAAAAGTTGATCTTTATTCCCTAATATTGGCAATGTAACAGTCCAAGTTTGTGCATTTACTTCTTTTTTCTTTCTCTTCCGACCTCCCAGTTTCCAACTTTCGCTGCATGCATCACTATTGACTTCGCAAATACTTGTTAAACTGAGGTGGCAGTGGCAAAGCCAATAGCATCAGCCAGCCATCTTGAAATTATATTTGCATACTTGCTAGATGGTTGACACATGTTGACAACATCTGGAGACCATCTTGGAAATATATAAAATAGCATTTACTTATCTTGAAAGTGTATTTTTATACTTATAACATGCCCCCCACATTGTGTCTGCACTTAAGGTGGTATAATATTCTAACAGGGAATCCCTATCTTTTGGAATGTTGGTGGTAATGTATCATTCAATTAATTGTAAATCACCACCTAACATACCCTCTCCAGTAAGAACCTGCATGCCATTTTTCATCTGATCTGTTTAAATTACTTTTTAATTCTTTTAATTATTTTAGTATCAAACAATTATTTAATTTCAACAAGCACACACCGAAAGAAATGGTCACACCAAACTGACTATTTTGACCCCTTTATCTGTCCTAGTTAGGCTTCTACAACTTTCAATATTTACTCTTGATCAAATGGATCATTTTTATAAATAACATTCACTTTATCCCTCTGAAATTACTGTCAATTACTATTTACCTCCATATAGAAACTTGGGCCTAGATGTATCAAGCCATTTGCGATTCGCAAAGGCCGGAATTCGCAGAATTCCGGCGTTTGCGAATCGCAAACTGTCTTTTTGCATGTTTTTGCATGTATCAAAAATTAGCAAAATAAGGAATCGCAAAAATTTGCGATTCCTCATTTTGCTATAGCATTTAAGGAATCACAATTTTGCGATTCCTTAAATGCTATGTATGTAGCATTTTCTAATTGTGAATTTTGGTTAAGAAATCGCAAATTACCACCAACTTGTAGTTGATGGTAAGTTGCGAATTCTTTTAAAAATGTACAATTATGCATTTTTTAAGGTGGCATGTGACGCACATACATGCCCTTAGGCATGTATGCGCGCCATATGCACACATATGTTAATTTCAGGGGTGCAGCAGGGTGTCCTTGAGACACCCCTGCACCCTTGAAATTATTCTCATTTTGCGATTAGCAAATTGCAAATCGCAAATTGAGATGTATTTCACAATCATTCAAATGGTCCTCCTGGCCCATAGGAATGAATGGGAAATTATTCCTTATTTGAGAATTCGCAAATTGCGAATTACGCAAATAAGGAAGATTAAGAAATCGCAAAAAAATAGTGATTTTTTACATACATCCCATTTTGCAATTTCTAAATAGCGATTCTTTAAAAATCGCTATTTAGAATTTGCAAAGGGGAATGTTGATACATCTACCCCTAGATCATAAGGAATAGGTTTTGTAGCTCTCTTGTCGATGCTGTGATTTGGCTGCATCTAATAATTTCCACAGCCTCCCTCAGAACACCTTGCTATTCTGTATTGTGTCTGCATGAAACATATTCAAAGAGAATATATGCTCTGTGCGACAAAAGAACACATACACTGAATATTCTCCATGAGGTAAATAGTCCAGACTTACTTTCAGTCATCTCAATAACTTGAAAACAACGTTCCATATGGGAGATTGCATCTATATCAATACTTGTGTTACAATGTGTATAGCACAGAAATGCGTAATACATTTCTTGAGTTTCACTAGTGTGGGTAGGTGTGTTTGCAAAAGCTCACTCTGGAAGATCAATTTAAACTGATGCTGAATAATTCACCTTATTTGAGATGCTCGTGATATATGTCTGTGGCACAGTCTGCACCAGACCTTAAACGTTGGGGTATAATTAAATATAAGATGACAGCCAAAGACTAATAACAAAGGATACCCTGAAGATGAAAAGAAACGGACATGAGTCAAGTTATTCTAAATCCTAAAAGAAAACGATCTAGATCTGCTAAAATATCGAAAGGCAAATTGTAGCCTTCACATGCATACAGCTTTGCCTTTATTATGGACTTTTATGGTGGAGAAATTCATTTCAATACAGAATATTCTGTCTTTAACTGAGTATTCCAACCGATGTTTTAACATGTGCTTTAAGGGATGTATGACATTACATCGCAAACTTTTACAACGCACACCGTTACAACGCATTTTTTACAACGCAGATGCATTTACAATGCATACCTTTACAACGCATGACATTACATAGCAGATGCTATTACAACGCATGCCATTACAACGTAAGTATAGGTAAGTATATAATTTTATTAAAAAATGTAATTAATTAAAATTTAATTATTTAATAATTTAAATTCTTTTTAAATAATTATTTTGTACATATATATATATATATATATTGTAAATAATAGTTTAGGTATGATATATTATATTATTAATTATATTATTAATTATTTTTAAATTATTTATTTTAAAACTGAACCCTAAAAATACCCCAGTTCCCCAAAACCCTAAAAATACCCCTGTACCCCAAAACCCAAACCCAGCCCTGAAACCTAAAAATACCCCTGTACCCCAAAACCCAAACCCAGCCCTGAAACCTAAAAATACCCCTGTACCCCAAAACCCAAACCCAACCCTGAAACCTAAAATTACCCCTGTACCCCAAAACCTAAACCCAGCCCTGACCCCTAAAAATACCCCTTTACCCCAAAACCCAAACCCAGCCCTGAAATCTAAAAATACCCTTGTACCCCAAAACCCAAACCCAACCCTGAAACCTAAAAATACCCCTGTACCCCAAACCCAGCCCTGAAACCTAAAAATACCCCTGTACCCCAAAACCCAAACCCAGCCCTGAAACCTAAAAATACCCCTGTACCCCAAAACCTAAACCCAGCCCTGAAACCTAAAAATACCCCTGTACCCCAAAACCCAAACCCAGCCCTGAAACCTAAAAATACCCCTGTACCCCAAAACCCAAACCCAACCCTGAAACCTAAAAATACCCCTGTACCCCATAACCCAAACCCAGCCCTGAAACCTAAAAATACCCCTGTACCCCAAAACCCAAACTATATATATAAAATTACTTTAATTCATTTATTTTATTTATTTTTAATATTTTTGAAATTAAAAAAAAAGGTTAAATAAAATGATATACTTACCTATACTTACGTTGTAATGGCATGCGTTGTAATAGCATCTGCTATGTAATATCATGCGTTGTAAAGGCATGCGCTGTAAAGGATCCTGCGTTGTAACGGTGTGCGTTGTAATAGTTGCGTTGTAACGGTTGTTTCCCGCTTTAAGTATTGAATATGCAGGTGTTAAGTGTGTTCCTAGTCTTAAACATGTTATCGAGAGGGATCAGAGATACAGCTCAGTTCCTTAGACCACCCTGAGCTAAACAAACAAATTAAATCTCACCTGTGTCTTAGGTACCTTCCATTTGTATCATAGTATCACTAGACGAGCGTCTAGTGAGTGAGATTCCTTCATGGAAGCCTGACACTTAGTGCGGCATAATTTCAACTAAAATACGGTCTCAAATCATTACCTTATAACCTACGGATGGCACATCCTCCAGAAATATCAATGGGACCCTTAAATAAATCAAACGCCAATCCATGTTGCCACCTCTCAAATTAATTGTGGAGAATAAACTTTACCTCCTGTTTTTTATCGAATATAGAAATGTCCATTTCTTAAAGATGGAAAGCAGGACCTCACGTGTCACCTGAGCTTATACGTATGCAGAATGACTTGCACTGACGCCTACTTCCTACTTATGTGATGCTCGGGCCACTGTGCTGGGCCTCGAAACTTCCACCATTCTCAGCTCGTGGATTAGTTTCTGTCCTAATTTATATATCAAAAACAAAGGATGGGATGTGCAGATTGTGATCTCTAAGTGGCAGAATTTATTCTCTTTACATCAGGCATAGTGTTCAAAACCAACTCCACAAGCCACATTAGGTGGTAAATTCTACTTGGACGATACCGATATATGTTGTGTAAAATGCTGCTTTCTACACCTTCTAGTGCTTATGAATGTATGGTGTTAAACAACTCCAGTGCTTTATTCAATCCTAGTTTCTGGCAGTCCAGCGTAACATTGCAACATTGATCACGGATTAATCCCTTTCCTCTAAATGCATCCCTTTTGGGGCAATCGTTATTTTTTCATTCAGCAGCTAAAGAACACCATCTGTGCCATGACAATTTTTTATTAAATGATAAAACAGAGCCTCAACTATTCTTGTGTAACTAATAAATGATCTCTGTTAAGTGATCCTTAACCTCTCCTCTATACCCGAGAGAGCGCAATTTGAATAAAAATCATGTCTGCATCATATTCACAAGCCTGTAGCGTAAAGTTAGCCTATGTAAGAGAGAAAATGTATCTCTATTTACTCTAGAGTGTTATTAGAATTAGAAAGGCCCGTATACATGGTGGGCTAATGTAGAAATGTGTGAAATGCTTAGGAACATTTGAACGTGCTAAACGGAATCTATGTATGCAGTTACTAAATGAAGAAAGAGATGAAATGTAAATTGAAGAAACATGCAGACCACATAGCACTGTGTAAGAATGAAGGGGTACCATTGTATCTTTCATGTAACATGGATTCGACAATTATTCAATGATTGCTTAAAATATATGTGTGTGTTAGAAGCCATATCTTATAGAAGAGTTTTGTATAATTATAGAATGGTATTAACATGTTATTCTAAGCTAAAGAAGTAAGAGTTCACAAAGTGTAGTCCACTGCATATAATTTAGTGGGCTTGGAGAGATAGGGAATAGCTTTGATCTGCACGTGCGAGCCAGGAGTCAAAAGTCTCGTTAAATTAAATTGCCAATGCTGGCCGAAGTTTTATGGCCTAGTGAGATAAGGGATGCTTGGAATTTGGGGCCCTGTTTCGAAGTGTCTGTTTCCAGGTGCGAGGGGGGGTACCAATCACAACGTAATGAATAGAGCTTTGTTTGAGGAGATAGGCTCTGGTCTGGAGGAGTCGACCGGAATGTCATGGGGGTACCAGCAAGATGGAGACGGCGCCTGGGAAGCAAGGTCAACTCAACAGACGATTCGAAGAAACGAAACTGTGGAAAAAACCAGAAGCAGGACCATGTGAAATGTGTACGTGGTGGGCGTCTCAAAGGGGCGTTTCACCCATACTGTGATTTTGTATTAGGGACAGCACCCCGGGGAGAAGCCAGAGCAGATGACCTGAGGACTCTTAGAGAGCGGATGGGTAGGCAGAGAGGGTACTGCTACGCGACATAGGTTTCCATCAGAGACTAAGAGAGTTTGAGCTTCTTCGGAAGTCAAACGGCTGACACCTTTTTAGGTAAAGATTTGCTAAGTAGGGATGTCATCTAGCATAGTGTAGGGAGAGTTTAACCTGTTTCATTTTTTTCTGTAAATGACGCTTCAGATCCACTTAGTGTCAATGATATTCAACCTGTTGATCTTCGAATTAGTTTTGATTGTTTTTTTCTGTAGATTGAGATTTCTGAGGGAATTCATGTTCCTTCTTGTACCTGTATACCTGTTGAACCTTATCTTGAGGTGCTTGTACTTGCAACTGATTTTGGTTTTATAATAAACCTTTAAACTTTTACCGTCGTAAGTGGTTCTTTAGAGTTGCGTCAGTCTATGGGGTTGATTTAACCTATGTGGGTTTGCCTTTTACTCAATGACAGTCAATAACCGATCCGAAAAGGGATTAAATGAGATAGGTATCTAGGTGATCAGATAAGAGATCAAAATCTCATTTCCCGCATACCTTAATTTACAAGGTCATCTAATATAATAAATTATATTACTGATAGGAAAATGTGTGTGCCTACCATTATGTGCAGTCTCTCATTATGTTCCCATCGAGATTCTTCAGTTGTAAATCTGCAGACACTAGAGGCAGATTTATCAACAGTTTGTGCTGATCCAAAGTCACAAAAAGTGACGCAAGTATTCAGAAAGTATTTACTTTCCATCGCTAATTCTTTTTTGGGCTAGAAAATTCTCTTGGGCATACTGCAAATAAAGCTTTTCTTTACTTTGCATCAATGGGGCTTCCCATGAATGGTACATGTTGTTCCCATGCTCCTACCTATGGTTCTTGATTCCAAATCCTATCTCTAAAATTGGCAAACAGGACTTTCTACCCAAAATGGGGATTTGGGGGGATGGCCGACCAGCGGGAGGCTCACCCCCGGGGAAGTTTGGGGCACCAGGGGAGGGGGAGGAAGCTTGACCCTCGGGGCTCGCCGTAGCTGGCGATATTGAGCTGGTTGGGCTGGTTGGGCTCCTTGGGCTTGTTTTGGGCTGGCTGAGTATTTAACCGGCCATTTTGTGTCACTGCACACTGTTTGTGGTGCAGGGACACAGCAGCCAGGGCCGTAGGCAGTTTCGTGGTTATTAATTAATTAATTGTGCTTTGTGTAGGCAGTTTCGTGGTGTATTAATTATTTAATTGGGCTTTGTGCGGACTGTGGCGTGGGCGTGCTGCGAGCGTGGTCGTGCGCTTTGTGATCCAGGCTGTGTCTTCGCAGTGCGGGATGGCGGCGTGTTCAGATCCCGCCGAGGCTCTGAGGCTGTTGAGTGCGGCGGGCCGCATGGACATCGTGCGGCCCGACCTCAAGGTAAGGACGCAGCGGCGCGCTGCCAACGGCGCCGCTGCAGCTGTGGCGGCGCGTGAGCTGCCTTGGTCGCGGCCTGCGGCCGGCTCAGCGGGGTGGGAGGGGGGGCTGAGGAGCGAGGGGCGGAGGACGTCGAAAGGAGACAGCACCGCGGGGCAAGGCGAAGGGAGGCACCAAGAAGGCCGGGCAAAAGGGGAAGAAGCAGGCCCTCGAGTTTGTGGTGGAGGCGGGGGGGCGTGAAGCGGACCGCAAGGAAGTGGATGAGCTGAGTGGGCAGGGTGGTGAGGGGCATGTTGCGGAGGGGGGACGCGGTACAGGAGGGGGAGTGGGGCAGAGTCGCGAGGTGCAATGCGGGCGGTTGGGGGGAGGGGATGGGGGGCGGAAGGGGCGGTTTCCCCACTTTTAATTGAGGAGAAGGATGTGGAGGAGGGGGGCATGGGGGGCTGACACGGAGCTGGACTGGGGTTCGTCCTCATCGGAGGAGGGGGGGCATGGGGGGCCCGAGTGGGCTGGCGGCGCCGGGGCAGCGGGGGAGGGGTGGGGAGAGAGGACGGGCGGAGGGGCGAGGCAGACCAGAGGTGCTGGGGGGGTGCGCGGACGCGGAGGGGTCGGCGGGCGGGAGGGGTGGGTCGGGGCTGGGGGGGTTGGTTTGGTGGGGGTAGTGGAGGGGAGGCAGGGGAGAGTGGGGGGCGGGGGGAAGTGGCGGGCCAGGGGGGAGTTGCGGCGAGGGGGAGGGGAGCGGGAGTGCGGCAAGGGGGGGGATTGGGGTGTGGGGCCGAGCTGGGGTTTCGGGGGGTGGGGTGAGCTGGGGTTTCGGGGGGTGGGGTGGGCCGGGGAGGGGGACTGGGGCCTAGGTGGTGGAGGGATCCCGTCGCGGCGCGGAGGTCATTCAGCGGGATGGGGGAGAGGAGCGGCTGTGGGATGGGGAAGCGGGGGAGGGGGCGGCGCGTGGGGGGATAAGGGGGGTTTCCCCCTGGCATGCTGGACTCCACCTTTTTTCCTTGGCAGGAGCTGTTTGCGAGGCACTCGGGTGAGCAGCATGCGGCTCCAGCCCACCAAGAGGATGGGCCGGCTCTGTTTGGTGCGGGCGGCCGAGCTCCAGCGAGGGACCTAAATCAGGAACACAGCGGATGGAGGCAGGATGCGTCTCCACCGGCCCTTCCCCGAAGGGTCTTTACGGCCGCCGGGGGTAGGGAAGCGAGGATGGATGCGACTATTTCTGATTGGAATAAGAGTGTGGCGGATGGGAGGGCGAGTGCGGACCTGATGGAGTTGATGCAGGTGTGTCATGAGAGAGCGGGTTTGAGCCGGCTGGAATCCCAAGTGGGGGGCCGGGGTGGTGTGGAGCCGGCTGAGGGAGAGTCGGTGTGTCGTTGGTGAGCGGGTGTGAGCCAGCTGGAACCCCAAGTGGGGGGCCGGGGTGGTGTGGAGCCGGCTGATGGAGAGTCGGAGGAGGAAGGAGAGATTCGAGAGGAAGGGTAGTCTTGTAATGTTGTTAGCAGTGTATTACAGGTGCCAGCAAGGCAGGAAGCGCCCAGAGTGACGGCCCCCTCAGCTCCACTGGTTAGGCGGCGGGATCCAGCAAGGACGCCGACCTTGACGCCAGGTAAGACGGGTGACGGCGCGGGGAGTGGCAAGCGGCGTTGTGTACAGGTTTCAGTGGGGACGGGGAAGATGGATGGCGGCTGGTGCGGGGACGGTACGTGCAGGACGCGGGTGTGGGCACGGACGGCGCAGCGCCTGGCGGAGACGGGTCAAGTGCGGGCGGCGGGTCGGCGGCGGCTGGAGAGAAGGAGACGGCGGGGGGAGGGAAGGAGAGTTGTGTGGTACCGGTGCGTAAGTTACCGTACATGGGGCTGACCAAGCCGCTGGGGGCCCACCTTTCGGCGGCAACGAGGGAAAAGATCTGGAAAGGGGAGTACATTGACATCTTGAAGCTTCTCCACAGGAAGTTGACGTCCAAGGAGGGGTCGAAGGAAGAAGAGCAGGAGTTAGCTAGGCGACCAAAAGTGCCCCTGACGCTAGACAATTGGTCAGCGGCGTTCCTCATATACGCAAGCGTGTATTGCGAGAAGTTCCCGGACCGGTCCGTCGCGCTGTTCAAATACATGGACGTGGTGCGGAGGGCGCAGGTGACTTACGGCGGGTATGCGTGGTCACACTATGACGAGGATTTCCGGGTGCGCATGGCGGCGGACCCGGAAGCGCAATGGGGGGAGCTGGATTCGGATCTGTACCAGCAGACGATCGGAGGGGCCAAGTTTGGTCACACCATTTACACGGCAAGCGGTTTGCCGCTGGTGCCGCCCCCCTTTGCGGCCCGCCCCACCCGTGTGGGGGTGGGACATGGAGACTCTGGCAGCCAGGCCACAGTCGGGGCCTGCTGGGACTTTAATAGAGGGGCCTGGGGGCAGGCGGCATGCCGATTCCGGCACGAGTGCTCGTCGTGCGGACGACGGCATCCAGTGCTGCGTTGCTGGGGGCTCGGGGGCCCGCCGGGGCAGCAGCCCGTGCAGGGAGGTGCTCCAGCCAGAGGGGGACAGTGTGGGGGGAGGGGGCAGAGGGGGGGAGCCGGGGCTCTGGGAAAAGGCTTGTACGCCGGTTAGGATCGAGCGGATGGAGCCCTGGTTGGCGGCGTATCCACGGGCGGAGGATGCTGCAGTGCTGCGTCGTGGTTTTCGGGAGGGGTTTAGGCTGGGGTACGAGGGCCCTCGGATTGCTCGCTGGGCGGACAATCTGAAGTCAGTGAACGCGCACAAGGGCGTTGTGAGAGAGAAACTGTTCAAAGAGGTCAGAGAAGGTCGGATGGCGGGCCCCTTCACGGCACCGCCGTTGCCGGGCTTGATCATCTCCCCCATCGGGGTGGTGCCCAAGAAGGAGGAGGGGCAGTTCCGACTGATACAGCACTTGTCTTGGCCGGAAGGGGAGTCGGTCAATGCCTACATTTCGGCAGATTTCGCGTCGTGGGGGCTCGTCGCGGCGGCGGGACGGGGCGCGCTGATGGCAAAATGCGATGTCGGCGTTCCGACTCCTTCCGGTGCACCCGGCGGATCACCAGTTGCTGGGGATCCAGTTCCAATGTCTCATCTTTGTGGACAAGGCGCTGCCGATGGGGTGCTCCATTTCATGTGCGCTATTTGAGCGTTTCAGCTCATTCCTACAGTGGGTTTTTTCCAGGCGCACAGGCTCGGAGTCAGTGACGCACTATCTGGATGACTTTTTCCTGGTGGGGCGGCCAGGTGCGGAGGACTGTCAGCGGCAGCTGGATGGTTTGGCCGGGTTGATGGGGGAATTTGGGGTTCCCCTGGCGCCAGAGAAGACGTGCGGTCCCAGTACGGTGTTGTCCTTTCTCGGTATCGAGCTCGACTCGGTCGACTCGGTCGCCATGGAAGCACGCCTACCGGAAGACAAGAGGTCAGCGATGCTGGTTCTGGTGGATGGAATGTTGTCAAAAAGGAAGGTGACGGTGCGAGAGGTGCAGGTGTTGTTGGGGCATTTGAATTTTGCTTGCAGCGTGGTGCGGGCGGGCCGAACGTTTTGCCCGCGTTTGGGTTTGGCGTTGTCCGGTTTGACTTTGCCTCATCGCCATGTGCGCCTCTCAGCGGGAATGAAGGAGGATCTGCGCATGTGGCGGGCGTTCCTGGAACGGTTCAATGGTGTACCCATGGCGCCGGCGGAGGACTGGGAGTGGGACGTCACCATGTACTCGGGTGCGGCGGGCGGCGGCGGATTCGGTCTGTATTGGGAGGGGAAATGGTGTGCTGAGCAGTGGCGGGAGCATTGACAGGCGGGCGGGAGGAGCATTGCGTTCTTGGAGTTGTTCCCTTTGGTGGTGGCAGTCACGGTGGCCGTCGTGCAGGTGGTGAACAGGCAGTCGGCTCGGGACCCGCAGGTTCTGAAATTGATGAGGGTGTTTGTCTTGCGTTGCTTGGAGAATGACATACTGTTTCAGGCATGCCACGTTCCAGGAGTGGACAATGACATTGCCGGTGCCTTGTCTCGTTCACAGTGGGAGAGGTTCCCTGTGCTAGCCATGGCGGCGGAGGAAGTCAGGACGCCGGTGCCGGAGGACCTGTGGTCTGTGGGCGAGGCCGGGTCTTTCAGTTGGTGAAGGCATCGGTAGCAGTGTCCACGTGGAAGGCATACGAGCTAGCGTGGGAGGAATTCCTGCAGTCAGGTGCGGTGAGGCAAGGGGACCGGTGGCGGCGCGAGAAACAGGTGGTAAGGTTCATGCTGGCGCTCATGGATAGGGGGCTGTCGCGGGTGTCGATTGCGGGCAAGTTGTCGGCGGTGGCTTTCATGGAAAAGTTGTGGTGGGGTTACCCCCCGTCGGCGGGAGAATTGGGGACCCGGCTGCTGGAGGGGTGGGCGAGAGAGAGGGGTGCGAAGGTGCGGTTGCGCCGACCCATCACAGTGGAATTGCTGGAAGGAGTAATTGGCGCGCTCCCGGCGGTGTGCAGGGATGAGGGCGAGGCGGTGCGGTTTTCTACCTTGATGTCCTGGCTTTTCTTTGGAGCGTTTCGAGTTTCGGAGTTGTTGGGCGCAGAGGGGAGGCGGGGGGTGTTGTGGGGGGGATGTGGAGGTGCGAGCTCAGGAGGTGGCGGTGCGTTTGCGGCGCTCGAAGACGGACCAGCGGGGGGTCGGGACTTGGGTGGTACTGGGACTGGGCGGCCGGGAGGGGTGTGCCCGGTGGCGTGGGGAAGGAAGTTGATGGCAGGCAGGGGTGAGAAGGAGGGGGAGGTTTTTGGTCGGGGTGGGGGTGATGGAGTGACAGCGTCTCAGGCTTTGTGGGTTCTACGGCGCGCCCTGCGGTACATGGGTGAGGACCCGCTGGCTTTCGGGACGCATTCCTTTCGGATCGGGGCGGCTACGGAGGCGGCACGGAGGGGTTGGGGAAAGGAGGAGATACAGAGGCTGGGACGGTGGAAGTCGGATTGTTACAGGACGTATGTGCGGTTGAGGGAGGCGGATGGAGTGTTGTAACAGTGCTTCCCGATTTTGATATGTGTGTCTTTGCAGGTGCTGTGGCGGGGCCGGAAGTAGCTGTTTTGAATGTATATATTGTGGGACACTCATTCGTCAAGAGGGCAGAACAGGCGGAGTGGGACAGGCATGGGACACTCAATTTGGGATTGGATGCAGGGCTGTACCGTTGTCATTGGACGGGGAAAGGGGGTAGGCGTTGGCATGAGTTATTGCCCTTCTTGAACACAGTGGTGAGAGGGGGGGTATGCCCGGATGTGGTGGTGATTCATCTGGGCGAGAACGATCTGGTGCAGTGCAAGGGGTTGGTGCTGCTCAAGCAGATGAAGAGGGACCTGAGGGAAATTAAGAAGCAATGGGCGGGCTGTCATATTATCTGGTCTGAGTTTATTCCCAGGTGGGTATGGAGGGGGGCGGAGCGTCCCGGAGCCATAGACAGGGCACGGAGGAAAATTAATCGGGAGATGCATGAATTCTGTGCCAGGGAGGGGGTGGGGAGGATGGAGCACCCGGAGTGGCCCTATGGCGCGGTCTATTTTTTCCGGGAGGATGGGGTTCACCTGTCCAGGTATGGCATGGAGTTGTACATAGTCCAGCTGAAGGAGGCTTTGGATGGGGCGTTGGGGGTGCTCAGGTATCCCAGGAGGCAGGAGTCCTAGGGGGGGTCGAAAGTCATAAGCGACTTTCGAGTGGCGCTTTCCTAAGGAGATAGGGTGGTTTTGCTGGAGGCCTGGGACTGTATGGTAGGCGGGGGTGAGGTCATGGAGGTCACTGTGGCATTCAGTAGAGGGGTAGGTTGCTGAGCGGATGTGTTGTATTTCTGTTGCAATGTTTGGGTTAACTTTAGGGGTGGGGGTGGGGGGCTGTCAGGCAGTTGTTATTTAGTGAGCAGTGGTTTTGTTCGGCACAGGTCTAGTGGGACATTGTTGTAGGTGCACCTGATTCCAATAAAGCTGCCTTTTTCACACAATTTGGTTGTCTGTGTCCGACCGACCAGCGGGAGGCTCACCCCCCCGGGGAAGTTTGGGGCACCAGGGGAGGGGGGGGTAGGAAGCTTGACCCTCGGGCTCGCCGTAGCTGGCGATATTGGGCTGGTTGGGCTCCTTGGGCTTGATTTGGGCTGGCTGAGTATTTAACCGGCCATTTTGTGTCACTACACACTGTTTGTGGTGCAGTGTCAGTGCTCCCCCCCCCTCACCTACTGGTGTGCCCCAAAAACATAAGGCCACACAATGGAGGATCTAATACTGGGTTTTATTTTTCCTTACGTTTCACACATTACATGTGTATGTGTGTGCTGTACTGTACAGAACACATAGAATGCAGGAAAGGTTTTAAAGTGTGTAAATGTAAATGTAAATGTAAATGGCCAGTATTTGTAAAGCGCAAACAATTACCCGAAAGTGTCAAGGCGCTGGGGGCTCTCGGGAAGATTAAGCTAGCTAATGCCCAGAGTCACGTGATGCTGGGCTGATCTGCCGCCGGTACCGGGGATCGAACCGTGAGCCCCCGGGTTCTGGCGTCAGTTGCCCTGACCGCTGCACCACACCTCTTCCACGAAGTATGTATGTCAAAGCATTGTATTTTGGACTGGAACGATATCCCTTCCAGTACATAAACTATGCTAAATGTCACTCACATCTTTGTAGAATGGTGCAAGGTGGGTGTGTGGGTGTTGTGTGTGTGGTGGTGCTAGGCAGTCAAAGAGCAGTAGCTCTGGCGAGGACAACAGAACCACCATGTCATAATAGATATTGCAGTGCCCTACAGTCTTCTCCCAGCACAAGGCTACACAGCCACTTTGATTGTGCTTTACTTGAGTACATCCCCTCCCCGACAGGTACCACAATCATGATGTCAATTAAGTTGGCAAGTTACGTTTTGTGATTTGTTTTTGGGATAACCTTTCCCTTTCAGAAGTTTTGCATGTGGTGTTTTGCATATTTCATTTAGTCTGTGAAGTACAATTTCTTTCAAGTTTCACAAATTGAGAAAATGGCAAATAATCTCTTTGACTTCTCAGAGGGTTGCTTTTCTTATGGACATATTTTTTCTTAGTTTTTTCATATATCTTAAAATGGAACTTGTCCTCTAGAAACTGTAACTGAGAAATTTAGAATATTATAGTTTAAGTTCAACCATTTAAAAAAAACTTCTTTAACATATGTTTATCTTAGATCTAAAGTTACAAGATGGCCATAATTTCTGTAAAAAACGATGCCCCTCTTAGAAGCATAGATAACACCATTCCAAGATGGTTGGATACTGCTAACAACTTTGCAATTTTTCGCACAATTGTGCTTGCATTGGCCAAGGCAATTGAAGCTCACAGCAAGCACTGGTAAAGTGAGAGCAAGTGGCTCTGCCAATGCTTGTTCTTTCTTAGTAGCTAATTTATAAGTATAATGTGTTTCTGTTCACTTCCAATTAATAATTATTTGGGTAATGTATGTTGGGATGGCGACTTGGTGTATTACTCGATTATAAGATCTAGAGTTTGATGGACAAGTAAGTTAATGCTCTCCTGCTGGTTTTCTCAGTACACCCCTATCTTTCTTAACCATTCATTGTTTTTGAGAAATCCTAAAAGTTAGATGTGATACACTCACACCAAACAATTTAACATAAAGGCGGCAACATCTAGCTCACAACTTACCCAGAAGGCACTATATATGCATACTTTAACACTATTAATCATAGATAGACTATCCTTTGGACAACCATCCAATGGGCACAATGGTAGGATGATGTCTCTCATTTATAAACTAGATCCCGAAAATAGGGAACCAATGCCACACTGTCTGACCAACTTATACCGCATCTTGTAAGAGGCTGAATTCAAGAGTGAGTTATGTCCTGTTGATTTGCAAGTGTTTTAAAAAAAAACGGTACTCACCTTTTGCTTAAGACAGGACACTTTCCTTAAAGAAATATTTTCAGCAGTATATTCATTATCTAAGAAACCTTTTCAGGAACTGCTTTCCAAGAACAAACTCGCATCAGAATCAATTGAGTTGTTGCTGAGAATCAGTGCACTTGTTCAAACACCTTTTTGGCATTCCATTTGGAACTGTTGTCTAGTCAGCAAGTGATGCAGTTACGTGTAATGTTTGAAAGTTCTTCGTAATATGAAAACATCGCTTCACAATCCTATCTAGTTTTCATGACAGTCGATGGAAGATTGTTTCTGTGTGATCACATTTTCAGAACTTCAGTTTCAAGACATTCATAAGGTGATTAAGGTGATGCAAACAAAATACAGCTGTAAAAGTAGGGAAATATCAAAAAACATGTTTGTGGATGTTTGACAGGTGATTTAAGGTAGTTGCCCAATGTTAGACCTGTTACCCTTCAGGTGGTCTTCCTCCAAACATTTTGCCTGCTTACCTCCCCTTTATGCTGATTCTTTTTGTTGTCCTTAGGACTCTGGCCACTTTACCACTTCTGATAAGTGTGCAAGTGCTTCTTCCCTAAACATGGTAACATTGGTGTGTACAAAATTGGCATATTTAGTTTACTTGTAATTCCCTTGTAAAGTGGTATATGATTTACCCAGGTCCTGGAAAGGAAATGCTACTAGTGGGCCTGCAGAACTGATTGTGGCACCCAGACAAGTGGGATCTCAAACCTGCATCAGGCCTGCCATTGCAGGGCCTATGTGCACAGTTTACTGCCACTTTGACTTGGCATTCAAAACTGCTTGCCAGGTTTTTTAAACTCACCTTTTATTACACATAGTTCACCCCTAAGGTAGGCCCTAAATATCCTACATGGCAGGGTGCTGTGTAAGTAAAAGGTAGGACATGTAGTGGTACATTTCACATGTCCTAGTAGTGACAAACAGCCAAATTTGCTTTTCACTACTCTGAGGCCTACTCCTCTCATAGGCTAACACAAGGAATTCCTTAATATACTTTAAGTTATAATTCCTGATCAGAAAAGAGTAGCTGCATCATTTTTTATATCTTTGGAATGGTAGTGATACATCCTCGTTAATGGTAAAGTTGGATTTAACATCACTATTTTAGAAATGACACTTTTAGAAAGTGGAAATTTCTCTGCTCTTACTGCTGTGTGCCTGCAGCCTGTCTCCAATACACATCTGGGGGTGGATGATAGTTACACTTCCTGCATTCCCTCTAGACAGCCGCAAACACCAGAAGGGTAGGTGTAACATAGAACTCATCTGCATTCATCTGCAGTCTGATAGCTCTTCATGGACAGGAAGAGAGGGGGGAGCGGACACTTACACCTGAATAGGAAGTGTCCTGTTTCCCACACAATGAGCTGATTACCCCCTACTGATAGTCTGGAGCCAGGGCTGGGAAGAAATGGCCTATGTGCACTACAAAGATCCAACTTCAAAGCCACAACTGGGTATAAGTAATTGGGCTCTGACCTTACCAAGATAGTACATTACTCTACCTGTGAAGAACTCAGCCAGGAGTAAAGACTGTTTTGCTACACGGACTGACACTCTGCTTGTTAGCTGCTCTGGAAGAACTGATTTTCTGCTTTGATGTACTGCCCTGCTGCCTGCTGATCTCTGCCCCGCTGAGGACAACTACTGGACCCATGTCACTTGCACCCAGAGTGACTCAAAGCCTTGCTGGATTGCCCCTGTTCTGAATTCTCGGGCCCTCAAAGACTTTCTTCAACCCTGCCACAGCACCTAGACTATGCCATCTGTGAGCCCTGTCCTGCCAAATGATGCCAGACCAGTCCTGAGCCCTTGAAAGGTGATTTCTGTTGTGCTGAACTATGAAAGCCAATGCATTGATGTCTGTGTGCCTATCGGAACCAATGCATCACCCTTTGACGCGGCTGCAGCTCGGCGACATTGCTTCAATAGACTGTGTGGCTCCCCGAAGACAGACTTTGTGGCTCGATGCTGAATCATCACCTGCATCATAAAAGGGATTTCCTCAACAAAGCTTTCATCGACTGCGTGGCTTGGAACCAACACATCGCCAGCATCGACAATCCCCCGTCGCCTCCTCTGCTTCTCGAATCAATGCTTCCTCCATTCAGGATACTTTCTCGGACCATGGCTTGACCAGATGTGCCCAGTTGGAGCTTTATGACTAAGCACTTTAATTTGATTTAATCTTTAAAAATTCATAAAGCTGGTTCTACTAATTAGATTTTTGTCATTTTACTCATAAAATTAGTCTATTTTTCTACCGTGTGTTAAGTATTTTTGGGGGTGTTTCCATGTTTTACTCTGTGTGTGTGTGTGTGTGTGTCTGTGTGTGTGTGTGTGCGCATGTTGCACTCATACTTTACACATTACCTCTTTGGATAAGCCTGACTGCTCTGTGGCAAGCTACCAGGTGAGCATAGGTTATCTCCTAGTGTGCATCTAGCTGGCCCTTACTAGAGTGGTGGTTCCTGCTTGTACAGGGTGCATGCTCTGACAGCCAGAAACCCCATTTCCAACATTCTGTAAATCTGTTTTCAGTATGGGAATGTTGAAGGGAGAAAGCCAACCTTTATGGGTTCTCAAAGGCGAGGTGGCTAAACACAATGTAGAAAAATTTACTTTAGCAGGCATGAGAAAAACACTCTAAAATATTTTTTCTCTCAGAGTATGTCACAAATTGGGGACTCTATGTGTCCTTCTATTACCTTTCATAGGAAAAACAATTGAACGTTTTACTGTTTTAGCGCCCTTTTTATATCTGTAATTTCAGTTAACTGTATTTTGTTTCACTAAACTACTGTTTTTCCTCATCTTTAAGATGGTCTCGCTCCCACGCCTATTGTATCAATTGCAAAATCATCCATATCCGATTCCTCCCAAGTGGTTCAGACAGGCTAATGCGGCCTCGGGGCAGTTTTTGTGGGCAGGAGGTGTGGCTAGAGTGGCGCTGCGTACCTGTTTTCTGTCTACGTATGGCGGGGGGCTGGCTACCTCTGATATTCAATCATAATATATGGCCTCGCACCTGATCATATTGAATGAATGGTGGTACAGGGACAGGGTGGCCCTGCCTATGCTGTTGAGCTGAGGTGTTCGAGGGATTCTACCTTGAATGCTATTTTATATTTGGCACCGCTGCGCAACTCTTTGCCGCCAGGCACGAGTGTTGTGTATCTGGTTTGGAAGCAGGCACTTCGTAGGATGGGGTGGTGGGGTAGATTAACGAGAGAGACCCTCCCTTTGGGCGACTGCCACAGCTGGCTACTCTGTCTGAGTTTTGTTGCTGGGATAATATCGGGATTTCGACCCTGGGGGACGTAATGCAGGGACCGGTCCTGAGTTCCTTATAGTATCTCCAACAGGATTTCCAGATGCTGAAGACCCAATTTTATAGATACCTTCAGTACCGGCATGCCATCTCCCCTAGCGTGGAGGGGTTGGAGTCCCTTCCCGAGTTTAGACCGGTCGAGGCAAAGGTATTTATGGGAGATCTCCAGGACCACAAGATCTCTAAAATGGTTCAATCCTTAGTCCAGATAGCTCCTCTACACTGCAGAGGCTCAGAGAAGCCTGAGAGAGTGATGTAGGTTCATCGGAGGAAGAGGACTGGACTGAGGCGCTGGCTCCCAGTGGGAGGCTGCAATAGTGGCGCGCCTGCGCTTTATCCAGTTCAAGCATCTTCACTGGTTGTATTTTACAAGAGTTAAATTGTGGCGGGTGGGATTGGTGGCCTCCCCTGTGTGTCTTAGGTGCGAGCGGGAGGAGGGAACTCTGATGCATACAGTCTGGCACTGCTCTACTCTCTGTACACAACTAGGAGACACAGGAAGTTAGAATAAGTACAGGGCGCCCACCACTCAATTACTGCTACTCAACAAAAGACCTGCTCCTACTGTATGTGTGGACATCAACCCACCATATATCATTCGTGAAATACACCCTGCTTAGGATGTCACTACAGTGGATCTAGATTATCACTACTGCCTCAACGTGCCCTAAACCACAACTTCAATTAAAAAGTGTGGTATTATAACTGCTGGTCCACCCTCTCATCAATGTACAGAAGGACATAAAGAAAGGGGGAAGAAAAAGGTGAGGAAAAGTTGGCAGAGCCTCACAGGAGTACCTAGTTTCTCCGTTTATTGTACCAGGTGGTTGCCATGATTTAAAAACATGTGTTTAAATCATCATCAGCCAGGCAAGGGTGAGAGCGTTGGCCGGACACCTACTAACTGGCCGACTGACGTAATGCAGTGATTGTGACAAGAGCTGTAACGAGTATACAGGGGGTAGATCAGTTTCTTCTACGGGGGTGCTGGTATGCTAATGAATGGCAACCACCTGGTACAATAAATGGAGAAACGAGGTGCAGTGAAGACCCTGACCCTAACCCTGATGAAATTGCCAGTGAACTGTGTAAGGCAATGAAACATGTTGGTTTTAATTGAGCAGGCACACAGCGAGGAATAAAATAGAATAGCCAGTGTTGCTGACCTCGTTTTTAATGAAGGTATACCGAATTTATATGTTAGATTTCGGTATCCCTATAGGGTCGCTTATAGAATAAACACCACACTTTTTGGGTTTTTCTTATTCTGCACCATTCACTCTTTATTTCTAACAGTTGGCAGATGCTAATGATGAGAACCTGAGGATGCAGGGGAGTACCAGCTTGTAAACCTCCCTTGGTGTTACTCCTGGGAGGCTCTGCCAACTTTTCCTCAACTTTTTCTCCTTTTTCTTCCCCCTTTCTTGCTGTCCATCTGTACATTGATGAGAGGGTGGACCAGCAGTTATAATACCACACTTTTTAATTGAAGTTGTGATTTAGGGCACGTTGAGGCAGTAGTGATAATCTAGATCCACTGTAGTGACACCCTAAGCAGGGTGTATTTAACGAATGCTATATGGTGGGTTGAGGTCCACACATACAGTAGGAGCAGGTCTTTTGTTAAGTAACTGTTCTACTCTCGCCAGATTTTGGAGAAATGTCACAGTCTGCCTGTCGGAATTTTTGGGTTGGGACCTTCCCTGCTCACCAAAGTTGGTTCTCCTGCATATCATGGACCGGTTTGGGGGGGGCAACATATATAAACGCCATCTTATGTTATTGGGTTTTACCTTGGCCAAAAGAGACATTGCAAAGTTGTGGAAAGCATCTGTAGCGCCTTCCCTATCTGTGTGGAAGAATGGCCTCTATTTCTGTATGGGGTTGGAGATCCACATTTTCAAAGCACGGGGTTGCCCGCAAAAACATTTCAAAATTTGGAAGCGCTGGGAAGACTATCGGGGTCTGCTGCTGGATCCCTACAGAAGGGGTACCAAACTTCGTTTAAATTCCCTGTTCTTGTATAACAAAATAACAGTGTAATAATATGCCTTACATGTTGGTGTGGGGGCTTGGCGCAAGGCGTGCTATTCTGGTGAGGATTGCGTGTGACGGGAGGCGGGTGGTTGGGTTGTTTTATTTCTATTTTTTTTCTTCTATTTGCATTTCCTTCCATTTCTTCTGGACTATTCTCTCTTTAAATATCAAAGTCATGATGCTGTAAATTTATTGTGCAGAAGTTTCTGGGTTACAGAGCTCTGCATCTTATTTGTTATTTGAGAAATAAAATCTGTTTTAGAAAAAAACCTACTGTTTTTCCTAAAGATTCATACATAACACACATACATAGAGGGGCGTTTGTGTAGCATGCTACATCCATTGTTCTGTTAAATTGTCCTTCACTTTTTGCTTCCACCCACCAGAGAATACAGCACGGAGCAATGGATTGGCCAACTTTACCCTTAAATGTTCACTTGGAGGGACTGTACAGGTCTTTCCAACTTGTTCACATGCATCAGAGAGTAATTCCTTTCTGTTTGGTAACAAAGCAGGTCCGGACTTTACGCATTTTCCCGGTGGGCTGGAAGGGTGGAAGCCGTATTTGTCACTAGGGGCTGGTTTTGCAGCAGTGCTGCAATATCGGCCCCCTGTAACAAAAGCACAGCAGCAATATTTCCCACCAGCACAAACGCACCCCCACCCCCACCCCGGTCCAACATAATTGCCAGGGCTAGTTTGCATTCCCAGGCTGGCCCTGGTAACAAGTTTGTTTAAAAGTGTGCTTTTTTATTTATTGCCTTATACTTATTTTACATGGCAGTTACTTATTTTGATAGCTTTAGCTTTCATGCCAAAGTATTGTACTTAAAAACAAATTATACATAAGATACATACATAGAGTGACTTTTCGTCTTTAGGCTTCAACCATTGCTCTATTAATCTGTCATTCAGATTTTTCTGCCGCCCACTACAGCATACAACATGGGGCAATGGATCACCCTACTTCATTCATTTGCTCCCTTAACTTTGAGTGTCTTCACAAAGTCTCTGCACACTGCTCAGAAACATATAAAAGTAGTTCCTTTCTCTTTTCAAAATTATTTTTTTAATTGTATTTATTTTCTATATTATCTTTAAATACTAGTGTTAGAAATGGGATCTCTAGTTGGCTAAGGCTTGCGCCAAAGCCAGGCAGAAACCACCACTCTTGACAGGGTGAGGAAGTTACACGCCAATTTACACTGCTGGGCAATATTTACAGGGGATTATATACACATGACAGGGCCACTTGGACCACTGTCAGCACCATCACAAAGTGAACTTAGTAAATGTAGAACATATAATAAGCGTAGAAGACAACCAGTAATTACTGGCAAACACTGTACTCAGCTTCATCCTGTAACATAAACCATAGTATGCACAGTATCACATTTAGGTGTGAAATATATTCTGCGCCAACCTCATAAGCCTAAACATGTTAGACCATAACCTCCTAAGCATCACTCACATTAGGGGCATAACTCACAGTAGAGGTTAACTCAAACATAAACACAGTATGCAAAACCTCATAATTATTAACCACAGTTAGAGGCATAAAACAGGGTGCGTAAATCATAGTCCATGAATTACATTTCCTAGCACCGTATAAATCACATTAGGGCCTGGCGCCCTACAAACCTACCAGCCCCCCTGGCCAATTGACCTTCTCAAAGGGGGCTCAAATGCCCTCTATCCCAAAGTAAGGGCAGCTGCCAATGCAGCAGAGTTTACAAGTGCGTAATTGCGCTGGGGCAGAGAAGTGCATCTCACTCGTATCTTACTCAAAACGGCCCCCAAAGAACTGTGGCCTAAACGTGGCAGATGGCGCTAATTGCCATGCAGCTGTGATGAATTGTAGGCCTGGACACTCACTAGTCCCTCTCTACAATTATTCACCAATGTTGCAGCTGCCGGAGCTGGTACGGTGCAGCTGAGGATAAAAGCGTAGTAAAGGGCCCTGGCACATCTGTGCTTCTTCAGCCCCACTGGGCCTCTTTTAACTCCATGTGCCCCCATCATGCAGACAGGGCACTGGCGCTACCCGTGCCGTCTGAGCCCCACTCTGGGACTCTTAAAAATGAAAGTGCTCCCTTCAAGCAGCTTCCCTCTAAGAGGCAAGCGGGGCAGCTGCACAGAAATAGCCACGCAGGGAGGCATGGGCACCCGTGGGCCCCATAGACCCCTGAGGCAGCCCCAGAAACACTGTGGCTCAAGTTGGAGCAGCCCGCTCACTGGCGGGTCCGTTCAGGATACCCCAAGCATGGACAAGCCCCAGTAACTAACCGGGCTCTCTCTCCTCACTTGCGGTGGACTGCGGGGCTCCCTCAGCTCAGGGGAGCCCCGCCTGGAGTATTAGGTGGTCGCTGCCTGCTCCGGCCATACTCCTCGCTTCACCCGGTCCCCTCCTGGGACCCGGGACTAAGATGTGGAGCCCGCAAGGCTTCAGACTTCCTCCTGTGAATGTCCCAGCGCGTGGTGGGCTCCCGCCTAGGTCTTGGAATGTGGTGGTTCTCTTCCGGCCTCACTGCTTTTCCACTTCCGTCCGAAAGGCCCCGCCCACAACTAGGCAAGGCCACGTTGGTAATTTATTTTCTCTTGGCGGCAAGGAGGTGTAGCTCCCTCTTAATCCAAAGTACAAAGCAGGATGGGCACCCGCTAAACGTAGCCAAATGCAGGGTAGGCACCTGTGAAAAATGCTGCATAAGCGCGGGCACCCGTGATCGAGCAAAAGCGGGGTGGGCACCTGCTCCACATCATCACGGGGGAATTCCTCATTCCGGGATTCCCTCTAAGAGGGGCTGCAGCTCAGCACTATGAAGCCCTTGCGCTTCCTCTTCTCCTGGGGAAAATCAAAATAAATTGCTCACAAGGCGCTGGAAGTAGCACAAAGTCCTGGATGGATCCAAGACAGAAATAGTCCCAGCAATAAGCCCTTCTAGGTCCAAGGGGCATAGCTGGGCCTAGGGAGGCCAGCACACAGGGCACTCCAGCAGGGAGGCTAGTCCCCATGGTGGTTCCTCCTGGGCCCCTTCAGCAGCACGCCCCCTAGTCAAGAACAGAACACCAGCACAGAACTGAACAAATTCATGGGGTCACAGCCCCTCTACTTATACCAACATTTCCTTTGTCTGTAGTGCAGGGCATGGGGGAAGCAGATACAACTGGTTCAGGGGGGGATTTGGAGCACATTGCTTTGCAAGCTCCTCTTCCCCTTTGTCAGGTGGGAGCTAGGTGATCAGACACACCACAGGGGGCGGAACCAGCATTCACTACAGCAGGCACCATCCTATTCAGAGTCAGGGTATTACCCCTCTCACTACTCCCAGCCCAGATATCCTATGCAGCCCAGCGCTGACTCACTCTGCCCCTCCCGGAGCCATACACACCTCCCAGCCCCTGTCCCTCACAAGCCAGACATGCAATTCACATCAGGCAGGCAGACATATAGCACACAGAAATGCCAACTTCTTAAAGTGGCACTTCTAAAGTAACCACAATAAATCTGTGCACATCGTTGCGCAGCACTTATTCACACAATTTCATACATACTAAATTTGACCATGCTGCTCCTCCCATGCCATGAATTACCACTGACACACACTGAACAGGGAAACCCCAATGCATTCCTATGGGAGGGCAGGCCAACCTTACTAAATGTACACAGAGAGCGCACACACTTTACACTGGACCACAGTGCTAAAGTGCCCAGAGGCCTAAAACCGCCAACACCAGGTCACAGAAAAAGCAAAAAGTTTAGGGGTGAACTTGCCAAGAAGGGGCTAGTCCAACAACTAGTTTTTTATTTTGCCTTTTCTTCAGGTGCCCAGTTAGGTGGTGATATATTTTATACCTCCTTTTTAGGTCTAACATTAACCAACACGTTATGATTTTACTAACCTAATATGTTTAATATAGTACTAGGGGCTTTTAGTCGGCCTTCTTCATCCACTGGTCTGCTACAGTGTCAGTTACAGGTCTCTTCCACCCACTACAGCATGGGACAGTGGATCAGCCAACTCAGCCATTGACTAACTTCACTGTAAGTGATGGTCTTCTCCCCTTTCACAAGGAGCACACCCACACACAAGTTGATCTCTTAAGTGTCAGGGTTTACTATGGCAATGTGCGCTTTCTGGGGCCAACAAATATTTTTGCTTTTTTGGCAAATTTGTTTTTAAATTGATGGGGATCTGGCAGACAAAAAAACCCGAAATACTGACAAAATCAAAATGCTGACAGCCAACCTAGACCTATTAGCTTTGCCACTTACAGTTTTGTGAATACCGTTCACCTGTCTGTGACTTTATGGTAATATCAGGTAATTGCTCTGCATTTTACTTCTGTATATTGCTTGTCAAACTGTTTTGTACTACAGAAAACCACTAATAAATAAACATAGAATGTGCATTTGTGAACTGCATGTTCACCCGAATAGGTACTTGGAACTATATAACGGATGCTCATCGTAGCAAAATTGAAAGAATGTATATCACATCAAGAAAAATACTAAATACATTTTTTGAAGTGCACATGCATTTTATGTGCGGATTCCCAGAATTACTGAAGGAATCTTTTGTCTTAAAACTTTTTAGAATCCTGCCCATAATTGTTAGTTTGCGGAGATGTGCCAATCAATCGGATGAAAGAGTATAGTTATTATCTTTAAACTTGAAATTCAGAATCAATAACGCTCATTTATCTCCTCACCATGTTCTGGTTTTTTTGTGACTCGTTCAGTATGAGTGGCCTGTCATTGTGGTGGAGGAGCACACATCTGCTTATTAGCAGATACAGGTCAATTTCCATTGTCGTTATATGCCAACCCCCACAAAAGTGGACAGCTGGTTAAAGAGAACACTCCATTGCTAATGATTTTACAATGTCTGTTATATTTCATAATCTCTTTACATTTTATTTTGTTTGATGGAGCCAATGTGATTTTGTTTAATTTTGTAAATTTCTCGTTGTTCCTTATGTAAAGCGCTCTGATACCTCTGGGTCTAGCCAGCGCTATATAAAACTCTTCAAACAAATAAATAAATACATCTGTAAGGGATAATTTGTAGTAAAAATGGGGAGAGGATGTAGCCTTACGGCTAGAGCAGGCGACCTCGAAGCTGGGGAACGGGGTTTGAGTCCCAGCAACTACGTTAAACATCCTGTGATTCTTGGCAAATCACTTAAGCTCCCCGTGCCTAACAAAAATGAATGTGTCCATCTGTAACAAAACTGGTGCTTATGTAAAGAGCTCTGATACCCAATGTCTCGGGTCTAGTTCGCGCTATATAAAACTCAAAAAGAATCATATATTTCATGAATTGTACTTAACATCTTAAACAAATGGCGGGAAAAATATGAATCCTGTGTTAATATATACAATTGTGTCCTAATTTGATCGATACATTCTCTAGAATTTCAACTTTAACACTACTGAAAAAGACAAGTGTTTAGAGATCTGCATAACTGTCATGGAATTCAGCAATGCAAATGGCACTGTCCGTGAGTAACTGTGCAATATGTTATATCTGATGATTAGCATCTACTGTTAATTTCAAGATTTTTAAGGCTTATTTTTTACCTACCTGCAAGTGTTAGCAACCCCCCAGTGCTAATTTATTTCTTCACCAATACAGCCAGCACCTTAAGGAGTGTTAAATATCGAAAAAGGTAACATCCTACTTTTACAGCAGTATTAACAGTTTTCAAAGCAACTTTTTGTAAGGTTATCTATGAAACTGGTTTAAAAAAACGTGGGTCTGACAGAAGAAAAAGTCAAAAGGGTACATGAAAATGAAGATATGTAACCTTTGAATAATAGTTTTAAATCACTGCCTTTTGTGATTACACTGAAGTGCTTATCATATAAAAGTACCAAATAGGTTTAAAAAGTGAAAAGGTGTGGCAAGGACATGTTTTCAAGTCCCTTATATGTCATAAGAAAGGTATAGACCATAACATAAAGACAGATAAACTCTATTTCCCTAATAAAGCAGGAAAGGTTGGCATAGAAAAATACACACAAAAACAAGAAGGTGATGGATGGAATACTTGAATTCACCTCAGCCACTTGGCTCAGATCAGTTGGAAGCAAATTAGGAATGCCCAGTCCATTGTTTACTGCCCCCTATATCACTCTGAGACAGAGACCTGCCCTTTGTAAATTTGTCTTGAACCTACTCCAGTCCAGCTCTAGCTGCTCGGTCAGATCTCCTCCAGACATGAGTCCAAAACTCAGTATTCTTCCTGCTCCATTAAACATATTTTGTATTGTGTCCAACAAGATTCCTTACTCTTCCTGATATATGCAGCATATACCTGACACCTATGGCCACATCATAGCATAACCCTGAAGTAATATAATTCTCCCTAAAGATTGGATGACATTGATACCTTATTGCCCTTACTGTCAGATACCCTACTTTGTATTCCAGCTGTTTTCTGCTGATTACAATTCTAGAAGCCTATAGTTGCTCTACCCTTTTACACAACATATGATAGTCATGCTAGCTTACATGGGTTGGAAGTAAACACCTTGTTACTTGCCTAGACTGTCTATATCCTTATTTTGTTTACCACTGGTGCTGCTCTGCACAAATATTTGTTTTGTTTGCCCAACTAACAAAGTTATGAAAAATGCATATATCCTCCATGTAGGCAACTCGCCTTTTGGAGTGGTCACCCTGGATTTCTCACCTCTTGCAGTGACAGTGCAAATCTGGCTTCAGGCCAACCCTGTGTAGCCTGACTGAATAAGTGTAAAAAGTGCTATTCGACTTGTCAAAATAAACCATTTTGATAAAGTCAAAACCTCCCTTTTAAATATCACTATGTTACTCCTATGTAGGCTTTGAAGCCCACACGGCAGGATGCATGGTATTTATAACTATGACAAGTAGAAATGTCATGTTATCATGTCCTTGCAGAGAGTAAAGCTTTCAAGCTATTTTTTACTGTGGCAAGACAAGCTGTCCCATGTAGAAAACCAGAGCACAGAATAAAATCCTTATACTTTTTAATGATAAAATACAACGATGAAGTTGGATGTTTGATAAATATTGAGGAAAAGTAACTTTTAGAAAGTTACCTTTTCACTAAAGTTCCTGGAGGCAAATTTTTATTCCCAATTCAACTTCTTCAAGCAATGGACTGCTATTTGAATAGGTGTGAAAAAGGTGTGCAGGAGCTACACAGTAGGTCACTGGGATTGATAGATCTACCTGAATGGTCAGGGAAGATTCCTTTGAGCTCAGCACAAGCGTGGGGGCTGTGAGCATCCTCTTTACAATCTCAAATCCTGCTTGACATGTGTGCTGGGTTTTACGTATAACACATGGGGCGCACTTAAAAGTAACAGAACAGGATGCTAAGACAGTTCTTATGTATCTACTTTCCGGTAACTGAAGTACCCTGCTTTTTTACCAGAATTCTGACTCTGAGTTTATTGTGGGTACAGTGGCTGCCTCAAACTGTATTTTAGTGCTAGATGTGGGAGATGACTAGGATTGAACAAAATGCAATGTCACCTGAATGACACTGTGCCCAATTGGCACTCCTTGGAAGAGACTAAGTCTCACGTACTTAAGTTCAATTGTAAGAATGAAGTAAATGCAAAAAAGCGCATTTTAGTCCTTTTTTAGTTCAAATGTTCATCTTTAATTTTTTTATTTCATCCATTCCATTGTTTCTTCGCAATGTTGAAAATGTGTTTATGTATGTGCACAGCTTATATCTCCTTCATGTGCGTGAATATATTCACAAGATAATATCCCTATGCATTTCGGGGCAAACGCCCTTCATCAAGTATACGATGTATACTGTGCGTATATATCGTGAACAGAAAACACTTGTGTTTTCCGTTCACGATGTATACGCACAGTTGCTATTGACGAGCTGCATTACGATAAGCTCCATTGTATGTCATTTTTAACACACTATCTTGTTTAAAGGCAATCTTTGAACAACTTTATTAAACACCCTCACGGCGAACACTGTTTAAGCAGGTTCGGATTAACAGGCTTCAACCTGACATTTCACGAGCACAAACAAGCATGTGTTTTTGAATGGCACTTTCACTCATTTGCGTTTAATTCACCTATAAACACGGTTTCTTTTACCATTAGCATGTAAGCATGAGACCACTGAACCACGTGCCACGTCATGGAAGAGTAGACTGACCTGGTTACTATACAGTATCTTTGTTCCATTCTTTACAGATCTAAAGCAATTCCCCAGATGAAGGGCGTTTGTAGGTTACGACACATAAACATCACAATTGTGGATAAAAAATCGTTTATTAATTAATACAACAACTTGCATATTATGTCACAAACAATAGCGATTGTTTTTATTAAAAGCACACGCTTCACATTTGTATTTTCCCCATTTTTCAAATAATTTTTGGACGAAGGTACATCAAGCAAAACAAGATTTGTGAAGTCTTTCCTCAGTATCTATAACACAGATGAAAGAAAAAGGACATGTGCATATTCTCCCCTAACTTCCGGGGGCTGAGCAAGCACTAGCAAGGCATTTCCAAGTTGCTGGTAAGGAGAAAAAGATGGCAGAGCCACGAACGTCCGTACGAGTAAGATAAGTAACTGACAGAATTTTCTTTACTACAGAAGACCGAGAAACTTTCTCTAGTTCCCCGAGGAAGGAAAGCAACCCCAATTCTGAGGTAATCTAAACGCACGCTGCACTGGTTGTATAATTGAATTGATGGCCAGAGAGTATAATCGTAAACAGAGCGCGAGAGAAGTGAGATTAAAAGCGCGCCCTTTTTTCGAACTCAACCTTTAACTGTGATTAAGAAAAATGCTTAAAGGAGTCAATACGAGTAACATTAAAAACCAATAAGTATGCGGGCACGTTAAAAGCAATACCGCAACATTGTTACAAAACATGAAAGTTGCGCATATTTTCTAGACCAATGTTAAGAACATTACCGCAAAGCTACGCTAAAAGTTTATCACACACGCCATGCACAGTCTTTGATCTATCGGTGCAAAATAGGAATGAGTGATGAGAACTATATTAAGATTGCCGTCCACATGTAAACACAACATTATGGCTCCAATTGATTTGCAGTCGACGTTGAACCATGTCGTTTACGAATCAGTGATAGGACATCTTTTATGTAGTGCAAAAACGAGTAGACTACACAAATTTAACAAAACAGCCAACATCTCGTGTCAAAATAAGATAGATATACCTCCATTGCATAGAACATAGATATGACCAGACCTTATAGTCTCCTGTAGAATCATTGCAGAAATCTCCAGTCACCGCAGGGTGTATATAATTAAGAGCGCTAGAAGCAGACTCTGAATACAAGCCTCACATAAATCATGTTGCAGCTTAATAAAGGGTTGATAGATAAGTAGATATCTATTTATTGTTGTTATTTCATTCTTTCAACTACAGGTACTATTGGCCTCAGCTTAGTGAGTGTGGAGCACAGAACCACCTCCAGGTGCTGCACAAGTTGTGTGAGTACTATTTCTTTTATATTGGTCCTGAAGAAAGCCCCATAGACCCGGCTGGGGACGGTGGGGCTGAAACATGTTGACCTTTTTTGTATAGAGGATCCAGTAACTAGATCCATACCTACAAAGCAAGTTTTTTTAGATTTCTTGAATCACTTTCTTCTAAATAAATATTTTTTGTGTTGATTCAAAGAATTATAACTCACTATATTTTTGGAGCACTTAATTTATCTGGAAACTACTACGCATCCAGTGGTTACCTCCGGGTGGAGGTTAGCATACAACAATAAAAACCCTATGATGACGCACTAACACAACGTAAACCGGCGGAGAACCAAGATATACCGCCCGACCACCTATGTGTATGAGGATTTTTGGTTTGGTGTGACTGAAGACTTTCACATTCCTGAAATTGTCCAAAGTGGATAGAGTCGGCTGCGGAACCTTTTACCCCATTGATTAGGGCTTGCCCAGGAGTCATTCTCTTACACTAGCTATTGCCAGGCATAAATGTGGCATCTCCAGGCACCCACTGCAGGACACTCATGGACATGAGGAAAAATAGAAGAGGACTGACCTGCCGTCTATGACCTGAGAGGATCCCCAAAGGACTGGGCCCTATTGTACCCAGGACAAAGAAGTGGACTCAAAGGGTCATAAGGCTGACCTCCTGTGTGGCTACCGGGAGACAACAGGCTACAAGAGACATTTTCTTCAACTGCCCAGCTGACCAGTGGCAACTGGACCTGGACTTGAGACTGCTGTTGGTCTCTGCCTGACACCTTGTGAGTCTCTAAATAACTCCCCTGAGCTCCTGAGGGTTTTAGAAGTGTACTCTTGCGGCGGACTGGGAATTGAAGAACTAAGTGGGTAAATGTTTGACCAGGGCAAACCTGGTTAGTGTGTCTGACCCACTCTCATTGAAGTCAGCATCAAATTGAGACAAAGTCCTGGACTACAGCGACCAGTGTCTATTATTGGCGATTTGTACTTTTTGGCACTATTTCTACTTACAACTTTTAAAAAATCATATCTGTGGTTCCTCTTGTTAGACTTTTCTCTATTTGATTAATTCTAGTAAGGATTTTTACCAATTTGCATTTCGACGTTATTACTGGTCTAATACTCCAATAAAATCTTTACACATTGCCCAAAGTTAAGCCCGTTTGCTATGTAGGAGGTTGAGCTCAGGTTAATTTAGTGACTTTGAGGGTTTACTGTGACAAGAGTTGGTGTTACTCCTTGAGGTGCTTGGTCACCCACCCCAAATAAAAACATTATCTTACACTCCATATGCTCTCCTGTTGTACAGCAGCTATCAAGAAACCTATTTTTCTTAGATGCCATCCCCAAATGTTGGTCAAATTAATTTTTCTTCTTACTGACAATTTTTTGTAAAGTGTTTGTGGTCCAACTCTGCTCTAATAAAATGAATAAATAAATGATAAACAAACAGTTCCATATTTATCTGGAAGACTCGCAGATCTATTAGGCCACTGAACACAGCACAGTATTTTACAGTGACTCTGACATGTTTTTTTCTTCCTTCAATCATTAAGAGTTTAGCAAATCTGGAAATTATGGGACTTGCAGCCAAATTGTAGAATAAGTTCAAGGACTTGAGAATATATGGTCATTTTCTGATGGATTTTCCCAGATTTCAGGGGCAAATCCAGTGTCATTTTTGCAGGTGACAGTAGTTAGTAGGAGGGCTGATAGAGACTGGATGGTGAGGTGTTGGCCTCCTTTGGGAACAGTGTAGGTCAATTTAAGGAAGCACTGCCTGCTCCCATGTTTTGTGCTGTAGGCTAGTGGCATGTACACAGCATAAGGCCTCCCTCTCTGTCTCAGGGCTGCTACTTTTGTAATGAGGGTTTATGACGGTGGTCTACCTTTGAGTGATAGATGATTATTTTATCCAGAAACTGTTACCGTCACATCCTTACCTTTGATTGGCCACAAGAAATTAAGGTGATCTGATTTGCATTAGGAATGTCGATGAAATAGAACTGTGGATTGATGCAGCCATGCTCCTATTCCCAGCAGATTTCTCTGCAGTTTTACAAAGCACAAACCTCAAGCTACTATTATTCAGGAGGTTCCTATCACTATTGGCTATAAAACTGGATTTTGGGTGGAACTGACTGACACAAAAGTTCTCTCACAGATGAATGATTATAACTAAGTTGATGATGAAGCTCTGTAAAGAGAGACACAAAACCTAGACAGGATAGAGAACCAGGGCAATCAACTCTGTTTTAGTTCAACGTATCAAATCGCAATCTGGCACTGGAGGAACTGAACTGTCACCAAGTGGAGAAAATGACATTTTTTTAAACTTGCGCACAACCTTCTCTGTTTATGGGCATATGGCCCAGTGTACCTCTGTAACCAAGCCCTGTACTACATCCCAAATTAGAATCTAAGGGCATGCAGCTAAAGGGTAATGAAAAGAAAGATGCACTTGTCAAACAATCAGTGGAATGGTTTGGCCCTCATCTCGTAGTTCTTCCAAACCTCTAAATCGTAGAAAGGCTCTCGATAGGATACAGTTGAAGGCAGATTTTCCCAAACATGCATCTGATGCTGTGGCCACCTTCTCAACTGAGGGAACAATGGAACCAATTGCAGCAGCCCACATGTTGAAGACTATGACACCCAGGGAGCACAAGGAAAACAATTCATCCATGAACAACCATAAAGGAATGTATCTACTGTGACTTGGTGCTGTGAAGAAGCCATAAGGTAGAATGCTGGGAAAATCCAAACATCCAAAAATAGATACATGTAGTATTGTTGATAATTGTGAACCTCGATGTACATACCTTGCTGATGTGAAGAATGTATGACAAAAACATGCACTAACTTTCCAGGGCCTGCTCCCTGCCACTGGACCACGTGCAATGTTGGACATGGAGGCCAGGGTCCAGATCAATTGCAAACGTCTCACACCAACCACACTTGTATGGTCTCTTGTGAGAAAACCGTAAAGGAGATGCCCTTCGGAATACTGTAAAATCCTACCTGAAAGAGATCACATGGATAACAAAGAGTCTACTCGTCAAAAACATAATGGCCTTCATTAGAAGGAAGTCTCTCTATGCAGATAAAATGAAAGATCGAACTGGCACAGAAGTCGAAGGAAGGATCGGGCAACACTATCATGTCATTTTCCGCCAGTCTTTTTTTACTGTGATGTTCCCAATAGAATAACAAATATTCTACTTTCACATATCCCACTAGCTCCAGGTAGGAGGTAGGTACACAGGGACTAACACAGTGACTTCTAATGAAAAAAGTGTGTGAACAACTGTAAATATTCTTTGGCGTCAATTTCATTGTGATTGAATACAAAGACAAACTTCTGAGTTATGTAGGTGGTCCTAAAAAGATTAATACTATTGCTTTGTGATTGGGTAATTTATAAAACAACAACCATGCACCAACTTTCTAAGGCTGCCTATAGTACATGATTGGCCAAAATATTTACACAGAGAGTTCTAAGCCTGGGTCGTGTTGCAAACATTACACACCTATTGGTATTACTATCTTCTGCAGCACTATATAGCCCACTTCTGCCACATTTAATTGCTGTAAGCAATAGATGTTACTATTAAAACAATTTATTGATTTTCAACTTACTGTTCTCAGAAGGATGGACGGCTGAGTCAACTTTTCTGGAATCAGACATATGACTAGCAGATCAATCTATGTTTCAGTAGCAAACAATTCAATTCACTGAACTAGCCTCATGTTTTTTTTTGTACAGCATGCCGCCACTGTCTCATACATTAGGCAGCGTCCATGACACTGTAAAATACTAACTACAGTAGACTCAAAATGTCTCCTAAAAATATTAAGGTTTACCTTTTCAGAAACTGCTTACTCATCCCCCACTCTTTGAAATCTGGGAATTTCTCTGCCCCTCCCATTACCTAGTCACCCTCCCCTTCGGAACAACATATGCTTATGACTGCATAAGTGCCAACGCCTATTATCATCTTGTTCCTCTTCTTTCTGCATGTTTCCTGAAACCTTTTCTCTTCTTCCCTAACCACCTACACTCACTTTATGATGTTACACCCTTAACACTCTGAAAAAGCCCTTGAAAGTATTATAACCATGTGTGTTTCTGTAATATTTGCATGTTGAAGAGCCCAGTCAAATAATGTTTTATTCTGTTCCACAATGCTCAAACTGCCTAGGGGCAAAGGTGAATACAATGTCATCCTCTCAGATAGCTCGTGCAGAGCTGAAAACAGAGCCTACAGATCCACGGGCCATGATATCTAATGGACAGATTCACCCACTATGAGGATCTGGAGATCTTCCCATGCAAACTTTCTCAAGCCTTTCTGGTGGAGAAGTGTGGCTCAATGATTAGAGCGGCAGACCCTGATGCAGAGGTCTAGCCCGGGACCAGGGTTCAATTCCCCGCCTCGGCGGGTCTCGGGCTTAAAATTCCACGGACCTGATAATTCTCGCCTTGGTGCCTATACCAATCATGGAGTCCCACTCTGCAACTTTGGGCAATAGCTTGCTTAATCTCCACAACGGCCCCCACAACGCTAAGCATGCCTGGCCTCCACCTTGGGGGTGCCCAGGAGTGGACACCTCACAGGGACAGCCAGGATGGGTTCCACAGCGGTATTCGTACAAGCGCCTTGAGACCCTTACGGGTGAGTAGTGCGCTATACAAGTATCAATTTACAAGTATCAATTTACAATTTTCTCCTTCAGACTTTGAATTTGAGGCGGTAAATCCTTCTCAGGCTTGTAATCGACTTTCTAGTGTTTTAAGATCAACTGAATCAGAAGCAAATTTCAGAAACCTGTTGAAGACCAGGCTCTTTGGTGCCCTCGATGCACTTTGTTATTCTCTTATTCTTTGATCTAGTATCTTTTTTGGGTCTGGCCTCGCAAGTGTGAGCTGTTTCTTCTTTCCGCACAGCTTCAGGCTGGCCCTTTGAGACTGGCAGTGTGCTTCATAAAAGCTCAAATCAATTAAAAAATGTCTAAACCTGCAATCGGCTCCAATTAACTCCCTAGGCCGCTAGAAAATCCAAACCTGCCTTCATACCTTACGTCAAGTGGCACCCCAAAAACAAAATTGATGTACACAATATGTTATGTTAAAAAGCTTTTCTACAATGTACAGTTTGCCACTAATATTGCCTAGTTGACGAATGGAAGTGTGAAGATCATATAACGCAGACCATGGTCTGATTCTTTTGGTAATGTGTAGGGGGCATTGTGTTTTGGCATTGTTCTCTATTGGGTGGCTTTACTGAGTAAGACATATTTAAAGGCTGAGAGCAAGGTCTTTATCAGTTTCTTATTCATCTGCTTGGTCGAATAACAATGGTGTTTATTTGATGTTAAGGACTGGTGGTCTGAAAGGCAGTGCCTATTGGTAACTGTTCACTGATGTGACAAACCCGGTCGAAGTCCCTCCTACATAGGTTTTAACTGTGTGGGTCTGAACAAGAAACAACCTTTCCTCCTATTGTAAATTACAGGATACACATCGACTTTTTTTTTAATGTGTTCTCTTTTAGGACCATATTATTATGCAATATATAATTGAAATATATATTTATTTCAGCTGAATAGAGACGATAATAATCATATAAATATAAAGCAATTATATTTTTAACAGTACGTCATTGTACAATATTGGTGCCTCAAATCATTGTAAATAGTATGTGTCACAAATACCTCATTTAATAGTTCTAAATTTAACTAGATCAGAAGAATGGAAGACTGACTTGGCTTTCAATGATTCAACTTCCTAACCTATAGGAGACTGCATATGTCAGCAGCAAGGATGTAGCTCACTAACCCATCTTGCCACTGTACTTTCATGTAAGTATCAATTTCAGAATGCAGTTTCAGAATTGGGTAGAGTATACCTTCCACAGAGCTGTTGGTGAATGTGACAAGTATGTTGCACAGGCTGCTCTTCAAATTGCTCTGCAGTAAAAAAGATTTGTTTTAGCTGCAGACGACTTTGCATGTAGAAAATGTGCAAGAGTTCTATCCAATGCTCATCCCCGTTGAGCATTTCTGAGTTTCTCCACCAGCAATCAGGATCAAATGGGAGAGAATTCAGCAGGCACTAGGAGAGGGATGTGCACCTTAGATCCATTCTGGCTAATTGACCTGTGGAGTGTCAAATCAATAGTGGATACCTAGAACTATTTGTCAACAAACCATGGGATTATTGGTACCCCTTAGCTTATATTAGGCTATTAAATGGCTTCTTAAACAAACACCATCTTGTAGCTAATCAGTTTCATAACCAAAGTTATGTTTTTGGTTTGAAAAGGCTTTTGATTTTCCAAAACCCACTACCTTTTAGGTTTTTTATGGAATCTTTGGAAATACCCATACAATTCAGGAAGATGCAGTGCTTTTTACCATATGCACAACGATGGTGGCCATGGTTAATAACAGTTTTTCACTAATTCTTAAATTAAGACTATTTAATCAATTTCTGCACATGGATATCTGGTATTAACTACTCCAATGCCTTCTTACAGAATTGCCAGGCACAATCATAAAGCATCTGAAAACACAACACTTAATTATCCCTTAATTGCACAACTCAAGGAAATGGACAGTGTGCACTGAATTAAAGGGAGTGCCCAGCGGCCCTACCTCACAATCTGCTCCCCTTGTTTTAAGAACTGCTTTTAAAAGTATCATCATGTTTGAAGTGGGAATCTGGGCTCCAATAGGTGAACCAGCCTATGAATTAACAAGCACAGACAAATCAAACAGGGTCTGGGTTAATGTGAAAATGAATGTAAACACATGCATGCGAAAAATTAGGTTGTCATGCAAAAGCACAGTAATGCCAGGCCTACTGGCGTTGCCCGTGATTGTTAGAGGTGAGGGTGGTAATAATGTTTGGTGTGTGGCATTGATAGCAGTGGCCTCGGTGGTGGTACTGACATTATTGTTTGGTGCTATTGGTAGTGGTGATATTGGAGTTGGTTGCATTGATGGTACTAATGATGTTGTAGTGATAATGGTGGTGGTCATAGTGTTGATATTGATAGCAGTATCATTGGGGCTATTGCTAGCCGCATATATGTTGTCTAGGGGTGGTGGTATTATGGACATTGTTAGGTTGGTATTGGTTTTATTGACATTGATGATGTTGCTGGTATTAGCAGGGATTTGGAAAGGCTCTAGGGGTAATTGGTAAAAAAGGATTAGTATCTGAAGCCAAGATTCTTTTTTCAGGTCCCGATATATGAGTACATTTGCAGTGAAAGCATAAATCAGAAAGAAGCAATAATGTACTATAATGTTACAGTCCTTAAGAATCCCACCACGTAATGCCTACCAAATGAATATAAATGCCACTGCTGGTTTCGGCTCTGCCCATACCCTTTCAATAGAACTGGCACAATCCTAACTTCATTAAGGTACTTTATCATAATTCAGCCTTGTTCAAATGAACACAACAAATATGAGTTACGCTCAAATATCTGTATGTGTGAATCTTTATGTCTTTTATGATTTTAACTAATCGAATAAAGTATTTTGACTGACTGGCTGAGTTCCACGTCCCATTCACAGCTATCATTTACACATTTTAAAAGTGCCTTGGAGACACATTTAACCACTTAAGTAGGTACAAGCAAGATCTGCCCCACTGGTCGCTCACATACAGAATACTGTGCTTTGTAAACATCATCTTAGACGGCTTATGTGTCAAGATGACCAGCGGCGGCCAGCACGGATCAGAGGTAGGGGGGCAGGGGCGGGAGGGTGGAGGACGCGGGGGAAGTGGGTGCTAAAACATAAAATAAAAACGGTATCTTCTCGCCGCGTCTCTTCTCCGTACACCTCTCTCGCTGGCCTGACCAGGAAACACACCCAGGCTCCAAGTCAGCCAATAACAGCGCTGCCTTAGCAGCGTTGTGATTGGTCTGAGCACTGTGTTTCAGTGCTCAGGTGCTGACTGGGAGCCTGGGCATGCTCTTCGTGCAGGCTGTAATGCAGCCTGCATGGAGAACATGTGATGTGGGCAAGACATTGGACAAGCAGTCACTGCACACTTAGGAGGGTTCTACCACTCTTCCCCTGTCCCCACCCCTCACGCAAAGCTGCGGAAGTAGGAGAAAATAAAATTATAATAAGGCGAGTTATCATTTTATTTTCCCTTTATTTCACTGCTAAAAAGCAGAGTGGTGACGCTCCTCTGCATTAGCGGAAGAGCTGCCACAAGACTGTCTTTAATGGACTACTGTGCCATAGAGAAAAGAGGAACGCAGCTGGCAATACTGAACAACATTCACTGCAACATCTAACAAGGGTCCGGCTGATGTACCCTATTAGACTCTCTTGACAGTGCTCTCATTCCTGACAGAGCTGGAACTGCTTACAGACTCCTAATGTGCGCGCTGTCAGGTGGAACAGTCAATAATTGGCTAGTTAATTTATGTTACAAATCAACAGAAGGTAGGGCCGACCAGTGGCTTCCTGTACTCTTAGATCAATGGTGTTAGATGTGGACGTTTCCAGGGATCCGCATCACTTAGCAGGCAGACAGCAGATTCGGTGTTAACAGCCATCTGTAGATTAGCTGCCCTTTTTTAACCTCCACTGAACTACACTGTTGTGTCAGTTTACAAGCAATCTAAATGGAATCTAATCCTAGCAGCAATAAACTGGGACACCGCATGCAGAAAAGAAGTTTGCAAAACACTAACATTTTATGCACACATGAATCTAATTACAACATTAAATTCCAACACTTTATAGTGATAACAGAGAGGAAAGTTAACTTAGCATATAAAAAAAACTCGCAGTTTAAACCTCTATGTAACAGTTAATGCAAATGCTCTTATCTGCTTTTGCTTTCCAGTTTCATTCTATTTAGAGCTTGTTTTAGATTGCCACGTTGACATGGGATCCAAGTGTAGATGGTTCTGTTGTTAGTTATGATAATATTTGCATTAATAGTCATTATTTATATAACACGCAGTTCAATCTGAATTGTCAATTGGAGCTGAAATAATTGCATATAAATTTACTGTATTCCATATTGAATTATGAATATATGCAAAGGAAGGGAAATTTAAATATAAGGCATTGGTATGTGCAAAGCATACACAACGTTAACAGAAGGGGATAGGAAAATGACTCAAAGCAGGAAGAGAAAATAATAACCTGCAGACAGAAACTCATAGCACTTGCAATAATGCGCCCTAGTAATTAATGTGTAGTCATGCAAGAGTGTGATATTCACAGTTGGCCAATGAAAGTAATGAACGTTCACATGTGTGTGTCATTGCAAGTTTCGGTTATTCTTAGCAAGAATACCCTTTTCTTGTCTTTGTGCTTCTATTTTTTTATTTTAATGGACTCCCAACAACCCGTTCCATGGCACCGATTGTCCAGAGAACTGCAGCTGCTTGCCTGGCCAGAAGTAAAAGTGAGCCTGTGATTACAATCGACATGTGGTGTATGTTTCCGTCATTTCTCTCTGTATGTGGTAGCGGCTGCTACCGGACCCGGGTTGTGGGGGGGAGGGGCAGGCGGTAGAGTGGGTGGACGAAAAGAGTAAGAAAAAATAAGCACTTACCAGTGACGCCTGGTCGGCCGCCACCTCTCCTCCGGTCCCGCAGCAGGAACACCCGGCTCCCAGCCTCCTGATAGCCAATCTCAATGCTGCAATGCAACGTTGTGATTTGTCTGAGCACCAAGAATCAGCGCTCAGCCTGGGAATGGGGGCCTGGGCATGTTCTCCACGCAGGCTGTTATGCTACTGTAATGCAGCCTGCATGGAGAACATGCGAAATGCGCAAGATTGTTTGACCGGCCCAGGAGGGCTGACCAAGTAGTCACTACACACTTAGAAGGGTGCTACCACTCCTCCCCTGCTCCCACTCCCTCACACAAAGCTGCGGAAGTAGGAGAAAATAAAAAGAAGATAACGCGAGCTATCATTTTATTTTCCCTTTATTTCTGCTTTTATGTTTGTAGTTGACATCTAATGACATAAAATATTTGTGAAGCATCTTTTTCACTGGTGGTCTTTGATGAAATACTACCTTGGAAAAAATAATAAACAATATCTGCGTGCTAAAACAATAAGAAAGGCACATGTGCCGATCTTACATTGGCATCCAACTCCGTAAACCCCTTGTATTTCGAGTGTATTAGAATTTGACGTACAACGCGTTTTACAGGTCGCAAATCCTCCTATTCACTAAAGGCAATGATCTGCAATGGGTGATGCATTTAATCTAATGTACAAAATCCATTTAGTGGTTCACAAATGTGATAAATGAATGGTTTATAGACATAGGAATATATGGGAAACCTATGCAGGATCCACTCAGGCCACATACAATGATAGTTGGAGCACATAGGCGTAAAGGGATGACTAGAACTTTTAGATGTAAGGGCCAAGAGGTCTCTAGAACAGCTACTTTTCCCTACCTGGGGGTGCTCTTCGACGAGAGGGGGTCGTGGGGCCCACAGGTTAGGGCAAAAGGCCTTTCAGTTGCTAGGTCATCGGCGGCCCTTATGGCCTTCTCAAAAAGATTGGGGGCCAGGCCAATGGAGGCCCTAATGAAGGTTTATAGTTACAAATGTATTTCAATCGTCATGTATGGGGCCCCAATCTGAGGTTACGCACAGTTGGAGCCCATACAGAGAGCAGAAAATAAGTTTCTACGTTCCTTATTATCAGTCCCTCCTTCGACCCCAACCTATTCTATCCACGCGGAGGTGGGTTTGGACTACATCACAGATAGGCTTAATTTGGCTCCGCTGATCTTCTGGTTAAGGATGTGGCTTAACAAGGAGTTAACCTTAAACCATTCCATAATGGAGGATGTCATGTCACTTGAGCACTATAAAAAAATCCCCTGGCTGGATTTCCTGAGGAAGTCTTTTTTCCGACTAGGGAGACCAGAACTTTTTGAATTTCCGACATGCATAAGGAATACAGATGTAGTTGCGGTCAAGAGGCAGTTCCTGGCCCTGGCAAGATCTAACCGAGAAGAAAAAAAGCTTCAGAAGCCCTCAGTGAGGTCTCATTACATACTAACAAGCTCTACTGCCATGGATCCCTACCTTAGTATTGTTACCAGACCTTTTCATAGGTTCCTCTTGACTAAATTCAGATTTAATTTGATTCACTATCATCTGGGAAACTATCATAATTGGGCTAAATCAGAGTTAGCCCCTCCCTGCTCCTGTGACAACTTCTCAATCCAGGACACCATACACTTTGCCATGTTTTGTCCATTGTTTTTAGTACCCAGAAAGAAATACTTGCTCCCAACTTTAAGGGAGGCTGGCTTCACACAAGTCAGACCGGCACTTCTTTATTTACATTCCTTGAGCACTATTTGCTTAACATTCTGTATGGGAAGCTTTTTGGCAGAAGCAGCTCGTATTAAAGCCAGACATGTAAATATTGATAGCATCTTGTGATTGCATTTCTATAGCTGCTTAGATTGACATTTTTGCAGGGCCACTTGCTTTTGTATAAACTCCCTACTTAACTGTTTTTATGGATTGTAATTTTAATATTTTTGGATATATTTAACATTTTTAAAACATGGTTGTAGTTGAATTAACTTTTGCAAATGTACTTGGCACTTTTTGTATGAAAGGTATGTCTTTTTATGATTTTAACCAAAATCGAATAAAAGTATTTTGACTGACTGACTGACACTCAGGCCACACGACTGTGCTGAATCCACCTGGGACTCTAGGCTTCAGAAATGCCCAGTGTCCATAGAGCTCCTTTATTGCCAAATAACACAAAGCCCAACTAGTGTAGCTATTCGCCATTTCGAGTGAGAGGACATTGGGATTTACCCACTCTCTGCTGGCCCATAAGTAAAAATTACATCCAAAATAATCCAAATCTCCTCTCATTTGCCATGGGGATGCTCCAGGTCTATTGGAGGCAGAAACATTGTTGGGCTGTAGTGGTAGTAGTGAGTTTTGAAGGGGAAGTGTTTGGAGTAACACTAATCTGTCGAAGAATCTCTCATCTTCAAGTGGTATATACAGAATACAGAACCCATGCACTGAAATCACTAAACACGCACACTTGTTTGCATTTTTCCCTTTATGATTCAATATACACTATTTGTCTACACATCATGTGAACAATATGGTATCAAATCCCTCTAAGTGTTTGGAACTCCAAAAACGTTGCAGAGATAACAACTGTTTCCCACTAATTCACTTTCTACATTTAACATAGGCAATAGCTAGTTTTTTTTACAACCCCCAAAACAGGTAGGCATTCATGTCACCAATGCCAGCTAGATTGGGCTATTCCAACACTTTCTTCATCTCATCTCATTATATTTTATAACTTGGCCACAAACACCCTGCTCAACCTACAGCATGCCATTCTCAAATATCAGTCTCTTGCTAGCCCTAACGCCGCATTGGAACAGTCTTTCCATTGAACAGTATTGCCCACACTAGAACGAACACTCACCCGTATAACTGTGTTTTTTAAAATGTAATGCCCACTTTTAAAATCTCTTTAAAGAAAAACCTCTTTTGCCAGGAGAATCATCAATGAATCCTTCTCCACACTGAATCAGCACAACAGGCACCTGTAATGGTAGATTTCACAAGGGAACGTTTGCCATTAATCCCAGGACAGCACAGACTGCTATGTAAAAATGGAATAGCATGTCCCGTTCATGCTCTGTAGGACTGTTTGACTGTAAAGTGCAATAAGGCATACCTTGTATATATACTTTCAGTAACAATTAAATTCAAATATATAGTTATAGACACACATAAATTCCAAACTCAAGCAGAGATTAACACATAGGGGTCCTAATGTAACATTGAACAAACTGTTCCCTTCTAGGAAATGTAAGTCTTTCTAATGTTGAGATAAAGATAGGAAATAGCTGCCGGCAGAGTACTGCCCATTACTGACTTGGAGGAATGCTGCTGTAGTGCTGCACTATGTTCTATCATTCTTCTGTTGGTACCCATCATAGCAGGAGTACATTGCCACAACTACAACATTTGTGGGAAATACCCCATCCCATCATCTAATCCCCTTTTATTTTGCATTGCGCTGCTAGAGCAAAGTCCAAATACCAGTGTAATTATGACAATGCACTAAAGGTAAGATGGTCAAGAATTTATGTAGAGAAATAAATTGAAATTCCTCGATATTATTTGATAAGACCACACATTGGCAAAGATACAGGTTTGACTGTAGTTTCAATCAGAATTCCATTTTTTTAGTCAGTCATCAAAGTATGTAAGTGCTTGGTGGCAACATGTGACTTCTGAAGTCTTTTCTCTGAGATATTTGAATCCTATTCTTGCAGAGGTTAATTGTCATTTGGATTTGAATGATGTACCCTTAACTTTCATACAGCACATAAAAACACATACAAATTATTTTCTGAGGACCAGTATAACTTATTTATGCAGTGCTTCCTTTCATAAAAGTAATGCAATAGTCGATTTTTTCATTGCCTAAGAGAATGTGTCAAGGTTTCCAACAGTACAATGGAATGGCTTTCTGAACCCGTATTCTTCAAGCAATAGAGTTGTTCCATGGGACATCCTCATTGAAATATTCCTTTTCAGACTGAGGTAGCTCTTCTTGTATGTTCCCTTTACGTTGACTAAAGCTTCCAAGAATCTATGTCTCTTTGCTTCCTGCAATGACTTATATTTATGCTGGACCTTCAGAGCATCAAGGTTACTGCCATAGCATCAGACCTCAATACAGAAGCTCTGGGAGCTGCAGGATTGTTGGACGCTGAATAAGTTGTATAACACAATACCAGCATTACAGGGAAAGGTTAATCAAGCAGTCGGAATGCGGAGTGCTACCGGAGAAAGAGTAGCTGATATACTAGAATGAGAAAATACTGTCAGCTCTGAGAACAATGTCCAATAATAATCCAAACTGGGGCTCACCCTACCACAGGGGCAGATTCAAGTCAGTGATAGTGTAGCCCTTAAAGTCTCAGTTGAGTCCCAGTCCCTTTCATAGTGTATTCTTTTCTTTTTTATGTCATTGCATCAGTGGTCAAAATAAATAGCAGAAACAGATGTTAGATGAAGCTTGTATTTAGGAAACACAGGCACTAATCCACATGGCAGGGGCAGCGGGCGTGGGTGCCTAGGTGTGGGCAAAAAGTATACAAGACGCAAAAGTAACAGAATATGCTATTTAACAGCACTTCACCAGTGATATGAAATTTAAATATTTTCTGCACTTGAATCCTGAATCACCAAACGTTCTTTCCATTCAAAATTCAATGGCTGTGTCCATGTTTTTCCACATGCTCCTTGTTGGAAATGGCTCTTTCTGCAGGGTTATCCCGAAATGTTTTGCCGACTTCCTTCTCTGTTTTTGACTTCGTTTTTGCTGGTTTTAGTTCTCCGGGCACTTTACCACTGCTGATCTGTGTCCAAAATGTAATGACATTTGCTTTTTCCATGATTGGCATATTTGATTTACTAGTAAGTCCCTAGTGCAGTGCACTACATGTGCCCAGGGCCTGTAAACAGAATGCTACTAGTGGGCCTGCTGCACTGATTGTGTCACCCACCTTCAACCCTGTCTCAGGCCTGCCAGTGCAGAGCCTGTGAGCGCAATTTTTAACTGCCATGTCGACCTGGCAAGCACACATACTTGTTAGCCCCAGGGTCCGGGTGATGTGTATTTAAAGGGTGGAACATGTGCTTTTAAGTTTTACATGTACTGGTAGTAAAAAGTCACTACATTCACTTTTCCCTACAGCAAGGCCTATCTCTCCCAAACGTTACCAAAGGTGTCTTGAGATAGAAAATTGGAGTTTGGGATTTCTAGACTCACAATTTAAAAACACATATTTTAGTGAAGTTGGTTTTTAAATTGCAGGTCAGAAAATGCCACTTTTAGAAAGTTGACATTTTTGACTAATGGCAGTGGGGCACGCCTAAAAAACGATCTGCACGCATTTGCTTAAAAAGGAAAGATAAAACTGGAGAAAAAATGAAATGTGAAAAGAAAGGTGTGCATCCCTCTATCAATGTGAAACTTTTAGAAAATTGGCATTTTTTTAACTTTAACCCTTCTGTGCCTCTACTTGTCCCAAGACTTGTCTAGTTTGGATGACAGGTGGTCTTTGTGAATTCACTCTAGACAGTCACACACAAAGGGAGCTGAGGTGTGCCCTGCATATCCCGATGGCCCATCACAAGGCTGATGGGTCATCCTGAGCTAGAGTGATGGGAGGAGTTGACACTTGCACCGGAGTTGGGCTGTACCTATCCCCACACAAAGAACTGCATACCCCCCTGTAGTGTATCTGAAGCCACATTAAGGGCAGGGTCTTGTTCACTACAAAGACCTTTCTTTGAAATCTCCCTAATTCAAAGGCCAAAATATATATAAATTCTAGACCTCTTACACCATATTGAACAAACCACCTATGGACTGAGGAGATTCTGCTAGGAAGAACACTTGTTGGACTTCCAGGAGCAACTGCTACGCTGTTGCTTGCTTTGCTGTGTTGGCCTGCTGTCTGCTGCTTTTTACCTGGAAGCGAGAGGCTTGGACTATGCTCTCTGCATCCTGCTTTATAATAGTTTCTCCAAGGACTCGAGTTGTGCTTACCTCCTGTTGGAAGTATCAGGGCCATCAAAGACTTCACCTGCATCTTGCTACCAGCTACTGGGCTGGTCTGCTGTGAGTCCTGACCTGCAGAGTGGTGCCAAACGCAGTCCTGGACCCTTGGAAATGAGTCTGGTGCGGAAATCGACGCGCTGACTCCAAGTATCACTTCAGAACAGGTGCATCCCTGAGAAAACAATGCATTGCTGCTGCTTGCCCTGAAGCCATGGTCCCCGCTCGTTGAGTGCGCAACGCAATGACTACAACTTACAACACAAGCCCCAACGATGATGCAGCACCTCTGAAGTACTGCGACAGCGCGAGTCTCGAGCACTGCTTCATCGAAGTCTGGGTCGCACCGCTCCGATTCCAATGCAGTCTGCGGCCTGGTGGTTCAACATCGATGCCGTGGAATTGCCTCACCATGCTGTGATATTGATGCATTATCAACATCGCGTTGCCTTCAGGACCAGAGGTCTTGCAACTGCAACCAACGCATCATCTCCCCTGAGCCCTGCATAGTTCACTAGCATTAGCGGCTTAACAACCCTGGACTACCTCCAAAAACCGGCGCACCAATCTACTACAGTAAAGCCCCACCCCCTTTGTGCAATGCATTTGCACCTGTGCGCCAATGTGGCAACGGCCTGCATTACAGTAAGAAAACGATGCATCAACTGCCTTTGTGACATTTTACCTCTGCTGCGCATAACACCGTTTTTGACTTGGTACTGTAATGGGGTCCGTGTGCTTCCTGTAGCCGGCCGGCACTCCATTGTAGTTGGACTGAACTTGTGGAATTGTCTCAGTCTAGCGCGACCAAATAGCCCCAATTGGAGCTACTGTTTTCTAAGCGATATAACTGCATTTAATATTTAAGCATTCATATCTTGACTTGTTTATGTTGGAAGTTTGTCATTCTGGTCTTGTTATACTCAGATAAATATTGGCAGTTGTTCTAAACTGATGTGGAGTATTTTTGTGGTGTTTTCACAGTGTTACACTGTGTGTGTGCACAAATACTTTACACATGGACTCCAAGCTTCCCAAGAGCATGGGTAAACTTAGTGTGTACTACACTTACTCTGACTAGAGTTTGGGTACCTACTTGAACAGGATGCAAACCACTGCCAACTAGAGACCCCTTTTCTAACACTCCTCGAACGTGACATCAGACCAAGTCAATGTGAGCTACTTGCAGCACTTGCTCTAACTCTGTAACTCATTCAGTAAGGAAGCATATGAGCTAGTCAGTGCCAGCTGCCCTGTACTTCAGACTGGCAGCCAGTGGTCATTCATAACTGTTTATCAACTGCATAGTATCAATGGAACACTAAGAACTAGGTATCCTGATGTAGTCTGTAGCCTTTAGTATGATTTTGCCTGCAAGGTTTTCTGCCATTTTGTTATTGAATGATTGTAGAATCATATATGTGCTATGCCAGCATCACCAAGAGATCTATATCCAAAATGCGCAGAGAGAAAATTTTGTTTCTGCCCACCTTTATTCAAACTCTCCAAGCAGCGATGTTGGACAATACTAAAATGGTACTAACAACACTTAGTTAAAATATTTTACATTTGATGACATGAACAACCTTAAAATATAAATTGAGTTTTTGAACAAAATAGGAATTTCAATATGACCTTATAAAGAGTAAGACTGAAGGGAGAGTCACACAGGCTGTTGAAATGGGCTGCAGAGGGGCAAAATGTCTGTGCGTTAATGGGAACTAATGATACTACAGCGAATACCATGTGAAAGGAAATTAAATACATCTTTCCAACCTGCATGGTAGAACCTGAACACAAATGGCAGACGAGAGACCAACGAACAGATTTACTGGCATCTGAAGCAATGCAGAGCAGTAGCCAATGTTGCTGCGTTGCATCAAATGGAGAGAACGAAACAGTGTCAAATCTATGGTGCTGTTTATCTATCCGCCTGTGCAGGTGCACTTTTGGCTACCTTGGACACAGCTCACACCTTTACACCATAGTGCAAGGATTCATGCGTGGAGTCTAGCATTGGTTTTGTACTGGAAGCTTACCATTCAGTACAGAATACTAAACTTAGATGTAGTTTAATACTGTTTCAAGTTTGTATATATGACATACATTACAACACACATGCAAAGTTCAAAATATTTAGAGAAAGGAAAACCTTTTCTCCAATGTTAACCCTACCCCCGGGAGGCCTCATGTTTTGACCCCAAACTCTGTCTACCAATGTTAGTAGAAAGGGGTTTAATTCAAAACCTATCGCTGGATACATGGGAATGCCCTTGGCGCAACCATGGAATGCCCCCTTGAAGTAAAAAGAAGTATTACAGCTTTACATAAAGCTCATAACGCTACTTTGTGTTCCTATAGAGCTACTTTCCAATGCAACATATATTTGTTCGCTGGAAAGTAAATCCCAATACAATACTTTGCATCACTTCTGTGATGCAGATCGGCCACTAAGAAAATCTGGGCCTCAGTATCTTCTCTGATTGTTCCTATTGTGAAAAGCACTGCGAGCAATCCTGCTTTAAAACTGACTGTATAGCTATTTTGGACGTAAAGTGAAAAATAAATTTCGCAGTTTCACACACTTCCATTCAGCAAATACATGGTATCCATTTAAATCTTTTGAGTTATTGACAACAACAGCTCTGGTAATTCTAGTTAGACATATTGAAAGCCTGTCTAAGTAATCACTGAAACACTTCTTTTCTGCAATGTTCTTATTGGTAAAGTACAGAGTGTTACTGAAGATGCCAAGTGGTAAATTGCTATATATTTTTTTTTTTACTTTTCACTGAAGTCTAGACTTGCATTACCTGTTAAATCTTTTATAGGTAGGTGCAAGACACATATAGAAGAAAAGCAGTAGACTAATAAACAAATATTACTGCTACAGTAAAAGACACACCGATCCATGATGTCTTCCAATATTTCATTTGTAGCACCAGCATACACTTTGGCGCTGATTTGCAAAACATTTATGAGTACGAGCAGTAGCACCCCTACAGTACTATTTTACACACTCTTACACTTTGTGAATCTGAATTGATGTATGTTCATGAAAGCAGATAACATTGATCAGCTTTGTGCTTAACTGTTTCTTCACAAACACCTGATTAATCTAATTCATAGCACATGAATTTCAGTTTGACTTGTACTGAGCTATTGTTTTGCACTGTTTTCATAACCTAGCTGCATCCGCATTTAGCGCTCTTTATCCGAATGGCATTAATTTGCGTAATGGTGCAGTACCTTTTATTTGCACTGTTTCATTCAGTTCCTGGCCACTGACATGTAGACTTTCAATGTTGCTTTCTTTATCTTTAAGCGTTTTACACAGGCTGGCATTGTGCTGAGACTCCACTGGTGTCATTGTTGTTTCTGCACTTCGACTGTGGCACAGCTGGCACACAACCGCAATTTGTTGGACCATGGCAAACGCTCTGGAAGAGCGTTTTCAGTGTGCAGGCTTTGTATCCCATTCTCGTCACCAGTTGTAGCATTCTACCAGTCCAGGTACAGGCCAATAACCAAGCCACATACACACACAGAGGAGTTTACAGGTCTTTATTCCGCTGCATGGAAGACAGAACTCAATATTCTAAGCCTGTCTTCAACTTGTCCTCCTAAAGCTTACATTACAAGCCTATGGTGTACAGTGGGAACCAAGCATTCTTTTATTTACAAGACACTGCACTCTCTTTTAGTAATAGTGCAAAGATTGTACAGTCCTTTCTGAATGTACTATTAAGATAATTTGGTGGCCTCTAAGCTGTATCACAAATTTGTTCCCTGCCTTTGCACAGATGCATAATCTATCCCTTCACCCATTTTTCAAGACTTAGCTCTGCTAGTAGTACAGACACTTATGCAGAAAATGATGAAGTTAGTGCATTAGCTGCTGACAGAACAGCTGGAAAACACAGAGCTGCAGCTGCCGCTCTTGTTTCTAAGCTGCACTATCTGCAGTTCAATCACTAACGCCTACAGTTATGCAGCTAGTGCAAGGTTGTAGACCGCAAGACTTTAATTGAAAATAGGAGTTTGCCTCACTCCTCTGTCTTTGCTGCCAAGAAATAATGTGCCATGTTATGTTATTTTATTTAAATTTAATAGAGCGCACAACTTACCCGGGGGCATCTTGGCGCTGTAGCGGATCATAAGTATCAGCGAGAGATGAGAAGATTAAAAAGATGGGCTTTAAGTAGTTTCTTGAATGTACAATAGTTAGTACAAGTGCAAGGGTGCAGAGGCAGTTTGCTCCAGTAGTAGGGAGCAAGGTAAGAGCAGGCTTTTCCCCGCAACGCATCAGCCGAATGCGGGAACACATAAAATGGCTTTAGCCTACAGCTCGGTGTATACAGTTTAATTGTTTTTTCAGATATAACGGCCCTTTGCCTTTTAACGCATTGTGGGTAAGGCAGCAAATCTTGAAACAGCACCAGTTTTTAACTGGCAACCAGTGCAGCTCCTTGAGCAGCGGGCCAAAGAGGAGCCGGGAGGGCAACTGAGAACAAGCCTGGCTGCAGTGTCTTGGACTACCTGTAGTTTGGCTACCAGCTTCTCATTTGCTGCTGCCAAGAGAGCATTGCAAGTCCAGCCTACTAGTTACTAAGGCTTGTACTAGGGTTCTTCTGGTCAATGTGGGGAGATAGGGAAGTATTCTAAGCAGTAGGCACATTCTCTGATAGCATATTCCGGAGGTGGCCAAGATGTGCTCTTTCACCGTTCGAGTTTGATTGATTTTCATACCAAGATTCTTAACGCACAAGTTACCTTCGGTAACAATATATTTGTAAGAAACAGTAGTTAGTGTTAGATTCCTTACCTTAAAATATCCCCAGGCGTCAGACTGGATCCGGAAAGTTTTGCGTAGCAGTACCCCCGCGCGTCGGTAGGCGTCGTCTGCGGCTCCGCGTCCGTCATCCACATCGTCGGAGTACTTAGACGCCGCTCTCGCGCGCTGACATCAGTTCTTATACACAGCTTTTCCGCGCTAGAAACGCAGAGCCTTTATAAAAACCATCACTGGTGCCATGAAACTAGGGCCCTCAAAGGGATTACCTTAACCCTAGATATCGGTTCGCAGAACGGGGAGGATGGGTGGGGCGGTAAGGAATCTAACACTAACTACTGTTTCTTACAGATATATCGTTACCGAAAGTAAGTAACTTGTGCATCTGAAAGAAACAGGTTAGTGTTAGATTCCTTACCTTAGAATAGATACCCCAGCAATACCAACCCCGGTGGTGGGTCTGCGAACCAATGATCACACCAGAATGTCCTGAAGAACGGAACGGCCGAAAAAGCCATCTCTCCGGACTTGGCTGTCCAGGCAGTAGTGTCTAGTGAACATGTGCAGCGAGGCCCACGTAGCTGCCTGACAGATGTCCTGCAAGGGGACTTCCCGACCCAGGGCAGTAGTAGCCGCCGTGGCCCGAGTGGAATGGGCACGTAGCCCTACAGGAGGCTCCTTTTTAGCAGGTGAATAACAAGCCTTGATGCACAAGACGACCCATCGAGAAATGGTCCGTTTGTGCACCGCCCGTCCCTTCTTAGCGCCCACGTAACCAACAAAGAGTTGGTCATCCACCCGGAACTGGCGTGTGCGGTCTAGATAGTATGAGAGCACACGTTTTGGGTCCAGACGGTGGAGCCTCTCTTCCTCTTTCGAGGGATGAGGAGGCAGAAAGAAGGTGGGCAAGGTGATGGACTGCCCGATGTGGAAGGCCGTGACTACCTTGGGCAGAAAGGAGGGACGGGTTCTCAAAACAACTTTGTCCGGATGGACAGAAAGGAAAGGAGGTTGAGAAGATAAAGCCTGGAGCTCACTCACTCTCCTGGGAGAGGTGATGGCAACCAGGAATGCAGTCTTAAGAGTGAGAAGACGAAGAGGGCAATTATGAAGGGGCTCTAAAGGAGCGCACATCAAATAAGTAAGAACAAGATTCAAGTCCCACTGAGGCATCACAAAAGGAAAAGGGGGGAACATGTGAGTGATGCCCTTCTAGAACCTATTTACAACTGGGGACTTGAAAAGAGAGGGCTGATAAGGTAGCCCTTAATAGTGCCCAAAGCAGAGCCCTGCTGGGCAAGAGAAAGAAGAAAGAGGAGAACCTCAGAAAGGGGGGCAGAGAGTGGATCCACAGCCTTTGCTGTGCACCATGACATAAATTTGTTCCACCTGCAGGCGTATACTGATTTCGTGGAGGGACGCCTGGCAGCCAGAATCACATCACAGACTTCAGGAGGCAAGTCAAATGGCCTCAACTGTCGATGCTCAATCTCCACGCATGGAGGAGGAGACTGGACAGGTTCAGGTGGAGGACCGTCCCCTGCTGCTGCGACAGAAGGTCCTCCTGAAGAGGCAGACGAATCGGGGGATCGACTGACATGCTGAGTAGCGCGGGATACCAGTATCTTTGTGCCCAGTCCGGAGCCACAAGGATGACTTGTGCCTGGTTATGCCTGATCTTCTTCAGCACTCTGGGCAGAAGTGGTATAGGCGGAAAGGCGTATAACAGACCGCAACTCCACTCACGACGAAAAGCGTCTCCGAGCGAGTGCCGCCTTGGAAATTCCAACGCTCAGAACTGATGACATTGCGAGTTCTCTTCTGTGGCGAATAGATCTAACCAAGGCTCTCCCCACTGCTGAAAGAGACCTTGCGCCACGTCTGAGTTCAGACACCATTCATGATCCATCATGCACCGACGGCTGAGTTCGTCTGCCCTGGCGTTCAGGGTACCTGCCAGGTGTTAAACCACCAGGGTCACGCCCTGATGTTCCAGCCATTGCCAGAGGCGCAGAGACTCCTGGCACAGGGTCCATGACCCCACCCCGCCCTGTTTGTTGGAGTACCACATGGCGGTGGTGTTGTCCGTGAACACCTGAACTGCACTCCCCCGACAGGAGGGGAGGAATGCTTTCAGTGCAAGCCGCATCGCCGACAGCTCCAGACGGTTGATGTGGAGCTGGGATCCGCCGGAGTCCAGAGGCCCCTAATTTCTGCCTCTCCCATGTGGCCCCCCCAGCCGTGGAGAGACACATCGGTCACCACTACGTGCTCCGGTTAGGGTAGGGAGAGGGATATGCCGCTGACCTAATCGTGGTTCGTGAACCACCACTGCAACTGTCTTGCAGTGCCCTCTCAGATCAAGGCTTGGTCGGACAAGTTGCCCTGATGCTGGGCCCACTAAAACTTCAAGTCCCACTGCAGAGCCCGCATCCGCCACTGGGTGTGATGCACCAGAAGGATGCAGGAAGCCATCAGCCCCAGAAGCCGCAGCGTCAACCTGACCGAGATTCTGGATAAAGGCTGAAAGATCGGAATCAGAGCCTGAATATCCCAAACCCACTGTTCTCGAGGATAAACCCGAAACTGCGCCGATTCCAGAACCGCTCCGATGAAGAGGAGCTTCTGAGAGGGACACAGGTGTGACTTCAGCACATTAATGGAGAACCCCAGCAAGTGCAGGAGGTCGGCCGTAGTCTGGAGGTGGCTGATGACTGTCTGGGGCGAGCCCGCCTTCAACAACCAGTCGTCGAGATAGGGGAAGAGTGACATCCCTAATCTGCGCAGATGAGCTGCGACCACCGCCATCACTTTTGTGAGCACCTGAGGGGCGCTGTTAAGGCCGAAGGGGAGCACGGTAAACTGAAAATACTTGTGGCCTACCGTGAACCGCAGGTAATGCCGGTGGGCCGTCAGGACGGGGATGTGAAAATATGCGTCCTGCAAGTCCAACGCTACCATCCAGTCTCCCGGGTCTTGGGCAGCTAAGACCTGAGCCAGAGTCAGCATCTTGAACTTCTCCTTCGGGAGGAAGCCGATGATGTTCCGCAGGTCCAAGATAGGGCGTAGGCCCCCTTTGCCCTTCTTGGGAACCAGAAAGTAGTGGGAGTAACAACCACACCCTACTTCTGGCCCAGGAACGAGCTTGATAGCCCCCTTGGCCAAGAGGGCCGTAACTTCCTCTTGCAGAAGTTTCAAGTAATCTCCCGACACGCGGTGGTACTGCGGTGGCTTGGCTGGATGGGTCGCCTCGAAGGGGAGGGAGTAGCATCTTTGGACGATTTGCAGCACCCACTTGTCCAATGTGATGGTGCGTCAGTGGAGGAGGTGATTGCGAACCCTGCCCCACACTGGCGTTAAGTGGGCCTGAAAGCTCAGACTAGGAGGGCTTTAAGCGCGGATGCTGCGGGGGTGGATGTGGACTGGCCTCGCCGTTGTCCCCTGGCACCACCACAGCGGTTACCACGTCCGGCACCGCGATGAATTTTAGTCTGAGGCCCATGGCTGGCAGGACGTGTGGGGGTGCCCCTTCCTTGGCCACGAAAGGAGCGAAAGGCAGCAGTTTGCTGGCGCGGGGTCGACAGGCCCAAGGACTTGGCCGTAGCCATGGAGTCCTTAAAGCGCTCAAGCACACTGTCTGCCTTGTCGCCAAAGAGGCGACGGCCATCAAACAGCATGTCCATAAGGGTGTTCTGGACATCAGCCGAAAAATTGGCAGACCTCAGCCAGGCGTGGCGGCGAACCGCCACCGTCGTTGCAATCGCCCTGCCTAGCGAGTCCATGGTATCCAGCCCACATCGAATGGAATACCGTGCCGCATCTCACCCCTCCACAAGGGCTTGGGCGAGTTTAACCCGGGCCTCCTCCGGGCATTGTGGCAGCACTTCCGTGAACGTGTCCCACAGAGAGTGGGAATAACGGCCCAAAAGGCAAGCGGTGTTGACCGACCGCAACCTCAGTGAGGAGGTTAGTCCTCACAGCCGTGACGTGGAGCTTAAGTGCCAAGGCCTTGGCTGCCCTCGTCAACACCACACTATAGGCCGCACCCTCCTCTGTAGCCACGATAGGAGAGGAGACAAATCCAGTGTCGGGCGAAGTGTCCAAACCACTGGCCTCCCCTAGCTCACCTGCCCCGTCCTAAAAAGACTGATACTGCCGTGCCAGAGGGTCCTCAGACTCCTCCCAATCCGCCTCGCCCTCCATCTCCTGGTAATCAGGTTCAAATGATGGGGCTGGATCATAGAAGAATTGCTCTTCTCTCGATGTCGAATGCGGCGTCGAGCGACGCCGTTCCGACGTCGGAACTGGATCGAGGGGGGATCGGGGATGGCGTCGTCCGGGGACGGCGTCGGGAGCGTCACCCTAGTGGTCGGCGCCGGCTGAGGGGTCGTAAGGTCGACTAGCAGCGACCCAGATCTGACGGATCCAGTGGGGCCCTGCGGCGTCGGGACCGAAGTTGCCAACGGCGCCGAGACTGAAGCACCCGACGGCATGGGGGCCGAAGCCACTGGCCTGCTAGGGCCCCCAGACAAACCCCCCAGCCCGAAGGCACCACCGAAGAGCTCGTCGGAGAGCGATTCCTCATGGCCACAAGGAATGCGTCGATCTCCTCCGGCGTCGCGTTCAGCCCAGGGACCGGCGGGTATGGAGCTGGCCGTGACGCCCGCGGCTCTGGCAGTGTCGCCCGAACCCCCGGCCGCATCGCGCGAGCGTTGGGGGAGTCAGAGGAGCGATGTCGCCTCTTCGACTTCTTGTGCCTCTTACCTGAGGACTTTAAGCCCGATGAGTGGTGTCAACTCGCCGAGCTGTGATGACTCTGGCCCTGCGACCGGTCCCTCGACCTCCTCTTGGACCGGGACCTCGAGCGGCGCGGGCCGACTGCCGGAGCTCGAGGCGCTTACGGGACCGTTCCCGCCTAACTTTCAACGTCAAGGCCCGGCAGCCGGGGCACGACTTGTCATCGTGGACGGCCCCTAAGCAATACAGGCACCGGCGATGGGGGTCGGTAACAGACATCAGTCGGCTGTAGTCGGCACAGGGCTTGAACCCAGACATCCCTACCGGCATCGATGGAGTCGTTCGACTCGAAAAACAGATCAAAAGGATCGAAAAAGTGTAGTCAAAAAATGACTAAAGGGTACCACCTTTTCCGGATCTGCACTTGCTGGCACGGAAAAAAGAAGAACTGACGTCAGCGGGCGAGGGCGGCGTCTAAGTACTTCGGCGACGTCATCCCGGCGCCAACGACGCCGACGACGGACGTGGAGCCGCAGATCACAACTACCGACGCGAAGGGAACTGCTACGCAAAACTGTCCGGATCCAGTCTGACGCCTGGGGATATTCTATGGTAAGGAGTCTAACACTAACCTGTTTCTTTCAGATGGATTTCTTAAGCATAGATGCGGAGCCCAATTGGTGGGGCCACCATTCATCAGTCCAGATTGTGGAGGCCTTTCCCAGCAGCATAATCTCTGTCTTGTCTACATTCAATTGGAAACAATTCTCATTCATGCAGTCGGATTTGGCTAACATACCCTGGGCAAATCGTTTTTTAGTAGCAACCAGTGGAAACACCAACTAGGTGTCATCCGCGTATGGAATTATTTCGAAGCCATAAGGCTCAGCGATCTTTGCAAGGAGGGCCCATATAGATATTAAACAGTGTGGGGCTCAAACCGGAGCCCTGTAGGACACCCTTGTCTAGTTGAATTTTAAGAGAGGAATATGAGCCCAGGATGAAGGTTTGATGTCTGCCTTTCAGAAAATGGTAAAGCCATTTGAACGCTATGCTTTGAATACCAATCTCTTGTAGCCTTTCCAGCAGTCTGCCATGAGATACAGTATTGAAAGCCGCTGAGAGATCCAGTAGCAAAAGCATGGCTGGGCTACCTGTGTTCAGAGTGAGTTGCAGAGAATCAGTCACTGCTAGGAGCTCCGTGTTCACATGTACTCGCTGGATTTCACATTCTCCGTCATTTTTAAGGCCTTATAGATGATTCTGTGGAAAATGTGTAATATTTTACTAGGCATAAGCTGCAGCTATTTTGGCTGTGGTGTCCATTTTGTTTCCTTTGTAATTCTCCCGTCCTCTGCTGCTCGTCTTTTTACTCTGCTTGTGTTATCTATATGTGTTGACTTCCTCACTCAGCTAAAAGCAATGTACGTGCTGAGAGTTTGTAGCTACCAGTACACCTGTTAACTGTCAATCTTTTACTGCTGTCATAAGTATTTCTGCTCCCCCTCCCACTTTGCTGACCAAGTGGTTATTTATCTGCCCTTCTTTGCTGAAAAATATTTCTAAAACTTGTTCTCCCTATTGCTGTTCACGTGCTTACAATGCACAAAACTTGTATAAAAGACCTGTGTTCTGTGTACTACCTCCTCCAGCACTTGAGAGTGTTGTGTGGAAGTGGCACCACTCATGAGTAATTACAAAACTTGTTATTTATTCCTACACCATGGCTGATCTCTGCTTTGTTGGTTTTTGAACCCGTGGACAAAAGGGTGACCCTGCACCATTGTCTATAGGTCTGTTAGCATGTTGGCACTTGATTGTGGCACAAATATTTCTATCGCTTTTGGATAATTTGATGGCTTAGGCAGTGGCAGTTCCATTCTTTATGGTAGAGGAGCGTCACCCCGTCTGGTGCGAGTACAGCAGCAAACGCAAATTAAATGAAATAGTCATTACCATTTTATAAACTGAAGGGCCTCTGTTCCAACTCATGTATGCGGGAGGGGTCATTCCTGTTGACTGGCAGCAGGAATGACTTGCCCAAGCTGTAAAGTGCGTCTGTCGGATTGGTCCACTGTCTTGTGACTGCCAGCATGCGCATTTTAAACCATACCAATCCGAGCTGTTTTAGCCAGCTGGGTGGACAGCAAACACACACTGGTTACCTTCACTAGCTCTTTGCCCTGGTAAGAAAAGTCTTCTACCTTCCCTCCCTTTGAAACTGGATCAGACTACTCTTGCTGCTCTCAGTCGGACTCCGCACACACAGGATCATGAGAACCAGCTGTCAGATTGGAGCTACGCATGAAGCGAGACATCCCTTGAGAGAGAGACAAACCGTCCAGAGAGCAAAAAATGCAGTTGAGTAGTGCACTACATGAGCTAGTTTCATGGCGATGCACTGCGCGTGGCACACTTTGGCACAGTGCTCATGCGGGGCTACCGTGGGTTTGTTCAAATGCTTTTCTTCTTTGGGTAGTGCTTTTGTGTATTTAACGCCAACAAAACATAAGAGCATCGGGGCACTCGACACAAAAAACATAACTAAAAAGCAGTGGAAGCCAATACTTTACAATATTTAGCACACTCTAGTGCTGTGATTAGGCCCTTCAATTTTGGGGCCTGTTCATCAGGCTTAGTTTATCTCATACTAGGAGCACAGGAACAAGGGAACCCTACTCACGCGGATCCAGGGTAATAAACTTATTATCAAAAACACAAAGGCTCCTGTGGACACTGAATGAAGTAATCCCAATGTGTATGAGCACAATGGCAATATATTGGGTTGGAGGCATGGCATAGCATTGCAACTTGGTGTTTAAAGTTGCAATACTATGCCATGCCTCTAACCCCCACTATTGGGGGTTATTACTCGTTTTTCTCACATGTGTAGCTCCCGGCTGGGACCCATGTGAGTATCTTTTTCTTATCCTTTGCACGATGCCACATCCTCCACACGAGCTGGTCCATTACCCTTCAGGTACTGTACAAACGAAACCTTAATTCCACTTTATAATACCAGTTGCTTAAAATGAACCACAAACTGACATTCTCCCTCATCTTCTCATAGGTGTCCCTACGATCATAGGTTCTGAAGAGAGCCTACACTGCACACAGGGTCGAAACGCCGTTGACAAGTTGCATATACAAACCATTGTTTACCAGCACCGATCACTGTATCTAGCGCTGTCCACTGTACATATATATGTTAATGGTCGTTTATATGAAGCATTGGAAACCTTGTATATATTTCACATATATGTCACTCATTTCC